>NC_140595.1:520329397-521776897 GCF_964204655.1 Triturus cristatus | reverse complement strand
AGGTAAGTTCTTGTGAAACGGCCCCACCAGGAGCAGCCTACCGGCTGCTCAGCCCATTCTTCAACTGTCACATTTCACCTCACAGGCACCCAACATTCCAATGCACATCATCACTCCAACATTCCATGCAGCACACATCACATTCACACTCGCTGAGCAGGGGGAGAGATAATGGCAGAACATTAACATGAACAGGATACTACATATCTCCCTTTCTTATATAACAGAAGCATAAGTGTGGTTACTTGAAAGAAGATAAAACAATGTGAACCAAGAAAAGGAGTACATGAGAGGAACACTAAGCAACAGAGTAAATACAATGGACATGAACAAAATGGAAAGAGCGAAGAGATAGGAGGAAGACAATGAAAAGGAAGTGATGGCTAAATATACACAATTGAATGTGAACCATCCTCTCTATCTATAAATTTCAAACGTGTAGAATAAAGTGAAAAGACATAAGAAACAACAAATAAGCAGATGGACATAAACGCACCAAAGGCAACCCCCAAACACACCCACTGGCCAGACAGGCATGCAAGGAAGGAAGACATAGCACGATACACACTGAAGGCATTCTTTAAACCCAGACACACAAAGTAGAGGAGACAGGATCTCCTCCTGAACATAGGAGAAAGAGAAACACACTACAATAAGGGAAAGGCTTTGGACAAAGGAAGAAAATCAATCAAATATAGTCCAGCTTCCATGGATGAAAAGAAAATGTAACATCACAAGGAGAACTGAACAAGTGAGAAAACAGAGAAGAAGAGTAGGAAATACAAACAGTATCACTCACCCCCCCTCATTTTCAAAATGAGAAAATAGTGCAATGGTAGCATAACGTTATAAGTAAATGAACAGCAAAGTCTAGGCATAGACTAAAACAAAACTGTACCCCAAATGGAGATAGATAATGTAAAGATAATGTAAAGGTTAGTGACGTGAATACTGTAAATGGGAGTAAAACCCAGTAAGACACACCCTGTGTAAGGGTAATGATGTAACACTAGTACGGGAAGATGGGACTACAACCCATGACCTACCCTTGACATAAGGGTGGATAGCCTTTGTAAATGGGACTAACACCCATGGCCTACCCCTGACAAAAGGAGGGCGCAACTGTAAACTGAACTGACCCCCAAATCCTACCCCAAGACATAGGGGTAAGGAGCTACTGTAAATGGGACTAACACCCATGTCCTACCCTAAGACTTGGGGGTGGGCAAAATGAGGACCCATACAACGATGCCCTGTTTGAAGATGGAAACCGTAAATATCCAATGTTGGCAAATGTGCTATAAGAGAATGGGGCTGGAACCCATTCCCGTCCCTAATGTAAGGGAGGAGTAAAGTGTAATATATGTACATGGGAAATGAACAATGAACCCTTACCCATGAAGAAGGTGTGCACTCAATGTCCAGAAAAGTAAGAAACCAACTAATCCCACCTAACAGTCCCCTGCAGGATAAAAGGAGCAAAACAATTCCTTCGTGAAAAGGTGGAAAAACCAACCAACTTTTTATAGAAGTAGATTAATCTTACGACACATCTTGGCCAGAAAATTAATCTGCAAAACGTGCATTTAATTAAAAAAGATACGTAATAAATGACTCAGGTGGAACTCAGCAAGCCAGCCCTCTCAATCTATTGCATGATGCAAAAAAAAACGTTGTCTTGAAAAAGTTGGAAAGCTATGAACTTGGGCTACTGTCCTATTGGAAGGAAAAACACCAGCTAACATTTTTGTTTGTGTTCATAAACACACACACCAAGCCACTCCACAAAGTTTGTATTGTCTCCCTTGTCTGCAACAGCACAGAAAAATCACTCCACCCCGTCATGAAGTTACTGCATACAAAATGTAAAGTAATCTATTTCCGGGAGTTTCAAGTTTAAATTACTGCAAAAGGTTGAAATAGGAAGTGTCTGTCCACCTGGTTATTTGCTAGCCTCTAGGTTGCCTTTCACAACTGTGCGCCTGCTGACCATGATTGGCTTAGCTGAAATCATAGAAAACATTGCTTTCAATGCTTTCAGAATGGCTGCTACATTGTTTGATTCAACGTGACAATGCAACGCAGCAGAGGTTTGGGAAGTATAGAAAACAATGTTTCCATACTTTCAAGACAGTCTCTTTGTTGTGACATTATGCTGCGTTGTCATGTTTCTTGCTGGCGCATTGTAGCAGCCTTCTTGAAAGCATGAAAACATTGGGCGGTCTTCCTAAAACAGCCGCAGTGTTAATTTCTCGTGTTGCACCACGCAAAGTGACATACATCTTGGAACTATAGCGGGCCTGTCAGAGAGGCGTAACTAGAGCCAAATTTCGGGAGGGGGTCTATAAAAGATTTTCGGTGGGGGGGGGGGGCTAATTCTTCCAGCAGTAGGCAGAGTGGAGGTGAAGGGGTGAAAAAACAACAAAGCCTCTTTAACACGTAAATGGTCTTTTAAAAACCTGCGAAGTACTCAGGTGCGGCTGCGCTAAGCTCAAAAACTGTCTGTGTGGGTTCCCGGGACGCTGTCTCAGCCCGGGCTGACACACGAGGGGAGGGGGGGGGGGGCTGAAGCCCTTTGAGCCCAATCGGCGTTGCACGCCTGGCCTGTCACCATTGCACATTTTAAAAGCACATGGCCTTGGTCAATCCAAATGCTGCAGCCGGGCATGGAGTTTGGCAACAGGATAGGATGGGAAGCTGATGTAAACAGTGTGGAGAAGCAACAGATGAACTCAGGGTGGATGCAACGTCTACAAAACGCAGCGGCATGGATGTGAGGTGTGAAGCAGCAAACGAGAGAGAGAGAGAGAGCAAGGGAATACATGCGCTCCCATAGAGCACTGAAAGAAAAAGACCCCGGTAATTTCATGAATGTAAGCAGCATCAGCAGTGGAAGGATACAAGCAAGCCAGTGAGAAACCTGGTAGACTTGAAACGCTCCTGGGTTAGGACAAACACAAGAATAGGAAGAAAAGCCATTGGATAAATGTGCAGGGAACTGTGATAGACAGTGAAGTAATCCAATCATGAGCAATGGGTTGACCCTGGCTCACTCTTCATACTGTACCCCAGGCGGTATGTCTTTGCCAGCAAGCAGCTAAAGCTGTCTGTAAGACAAGACCTAAAAACAAACTGAATGGAGCCAGATAGAAACTTGAAAGAGCCAAACCCCAGCAATACTCTGTTAGAATAGTAAGCATTTCTCCGGTTCCACGAGACTCAAAATTGTCATTTGAAGCCTGTTATTTTTCCTTTTCCGATTTTCAGGATTCCTTGCCAAGGGCTGTGTCCTTGTCAAAAGTTTCCTGAGAGGAATATTTTTTATTTTTCAAAATGTTAATGTTTTCACTTGTGGCCCGATTTATATGTTGGCGGAGAGGGAACTCAGTCGCATCTGGGACAGAGTAACTCCCCACCAGAACAGTGTTCCACCTGAGCAACTTTGATGTGGGCAGACCTTAAGTTTGGCCACGGTGGTGATTACTCTGTCACCCCTGCGGCCAAATGTCTCCAACGGACAGTGCTACATTTGAGCCGGTGGTTTCCGGTGCTTGTCACCGGTACTTAATTGTCAACACCCACACTTTTGACAGTAAACCACATGGTGGCTCTGTTTATGTAATTTAAAAATGAACAGAATAGCAGATGTTAATTCAATATAAAATAAAAATGACTAACCCCTCCTACCCAAGCCTTTCTTATAACTTTGGGGGCTTGTAATAGGCTGAAGTGTCATACTTGTAGAAGTGTGATGGTTTGTAGCTTTAGTGGTAGTGTCATTGGCAGCTATGGAAGGGGCAGTGGGTGCTGCAAACTGCAGTAACCTCCTGATGAGGGCTTTGGCACGAATTTCGTTTTTCTTTTTTTACAAAACGCAGCGGCATGGATGTGAGGTGCGAAGCAGCAAACGAGAGAGAGAGAGAGAGCAAGGAAATACATGTGCTCCCATGGAACGCTGAAAGAAAAAGAACCCAGTAGCTTCATGAATGTAAGCAGCATCAGCAGTGGAAGGATACAAGCAAGCCAGTGAGAAACCTGGCGATGACCAGACTGAGAAAGGGCCATTGGAAAATTGGCTATATGTCATGGGCAGAAATATAGCTGTTTTGTTTTTTTTGTTCTTCACTGCCAGGCAAGCCCTGGTGGGGAGGGACAGTAAAAAAAGAAATAATGATCTCTTGCCAAGGGTGCATTATTCCTTTTATTTTCAAAAAGAAAATTCCAAAACAAGATTATTTATTTATTTTTTTTAAATAAAAAGAGAAAATTGCTTGGTGCAAAGGCTCTGTCATGTTGACGGAGCCCTGCACCAGACTGCGCAATGCATTGACAGGAACTGTGGTGACGGCAGTTCCTGACAGTGCTTTTTAAATGACTGCTGATGGTCACTTATAAATCTGTTGGGCTGCATCTCTGTCAGGATGATGGAGGTATTTACTCCATCTCCCTGGGGAGAAACAGGCCATCTGTCAGAATCAAAATCGGGCCCTTGGTGTCTTCAAGTGACTACTTGCCCATTTAGTGATTTTTTTTTTTAACTGAAATACCTCCTATTCTACAAAGTTTCCATCAAGATGCAGATTAGGTAGTATCATGAGATCAAGGCAGTCCTGTGCTCCACAGTGACCTCAAACTACAAGATCTCCTCACACCCTAAATGCCTAACCCCAGAGACACATCCCTGAGTGTCATTGAGAATGTTCTCTTACCCATCCGGCATCTCCTTTGAGAGTTTTACTAGTTATTTCTTTTACAGTATTCCATAACAATCTGACCAGAAGGGCAACTTCAATATCCCCATGGCTACGACAGAAGTTAAGCCCTCAGTAATTTTTGAGACATTTCATCATCGTCCAGCATGTAATCCTCTTTTTCCTATTAGTTTGAGGATTCATTGGCCAGTTAAGACTCCAGCCACCACCATACTTGCTGCACCTTGCTGAAGGGAGAATGCTCATCTCTTTAACATCTTCGTAACTATTTCCATGAGTAAGGGTTTCTGGAAAATCCTCTCAAAGTAGTTATACCCTTCCAAGGAATTATTCACCACTCAGGATTAGCAACATCTGGACAGTGCATCCTAATCTATATAATTCCATTGATTGCCATATGTTATCAGAAATCTAATAAACCCCCTTCTACTGAAGCAGCTGACTCATTCCATAAGGGGATAGAGTGCCACACCAGCCTTTACAAAAAGAGGCTGTACCTTAAATCTGTTAGGTTATGGGTGCTAGCTATCTGGCTCCAATCCCTTCCATTTATTTCATTATTTTATTTTTTAAATCACATACCAAAAGCTAGGGCAGCCTTGTCTTCCTCCATATTACCAACTAGTTAATGCTTACTTATTTTTACTATAAAATAAGGAAAGTTAGCAAATGTTAGCTCTAGATATTTTTAAAGCGACTATCTTTCTGTTATAGTATTTGCACCCGCCGCAATGGCCTCGGAGAGGAGAGCACTCCTGGATGAGCTGGCTGAGGGTGACACATCTAACGAACCTGCCTGAGAGACAACAGATGTGCTGTGGGTTTGTTGGGGTGCTGGGCTGCCGGGGTGGAGGGAAGATTAATCCTTTGAAGTTGTCCAACTCCCTAGTCAGTCTTCACCACTGCTGAGGGATTAGACTTTCTGTCTCTCTCCCACCCCAGAGACTTAAGATGTTATTTGTTTACATTTCTTTTTTTTTTTTTAGTGCTTGCCAACAATTCCAGCATGCGTGATGGGGCCAGCGAGATGAGGGGGTATGGCTACCAGAATGACATCCTTGAGAGATATTACCCTTAATGTGAAAGGCCTGAATAACCCCGTAAAGAGAAAGGAAATCGTCTCATATTTAGAACAGTCTTGTGCTGACATATGCTTGTTACAAGAGACACATTTACTTCACAAGGACTGGCCTAGAATGCACTCACAAGCCTTTCCTCAACAATTTTAGTCCTCTCCTTCACACAAATCTGCGAGGTGGCACTTTTGTTCTCTCGCACCTTTCAAGGGAAAGTAGGGACCAAGGTGGCCAAGATTCCTGTAGGCCCCCTCTCTATCATCGTAGGGTCCTATCGAAGCTCTGGAACAATTTCTAAGGGTAGCGGTTTCTCAGGACCGTTGGGTAGTTCTTGGAGGTGATCTCATTCTGGTATTTCACAACAAATTAGATAGGGCGACACGTAGACACCGAACAGCGGGAGCACTTGAGCAGGGAGGGACTCGATGGCTACAGGAGTGGGGTTTAAGGGACTTATGGCGGGCCTCTCATCCCACGGCTAGGGGATATACGTTTTATTCTCATGCCCACAAATCCTATGCGAGGCTTGATTATTTCTTAGGCTCCCGGGAGGTGGAGGTTGCAACTGGTTCAATAAAGATAGACCCTCGTTCTCTTTCGGATCATTCAGCTGAATTGCTGGACCTAGATGTCCCATTTTGGGGCCGGGTCCCCCGCTCGTGGAGGCTTACAGAGACGTTGCTTCGTAGGCTGGAGGTCATTCTGCAGATAGATGAGGCGATCAAATATTACCTAGAAGCTAACAATAATTCTGAGTCTCCATCTCTAAAATTTGGGACGGCCTGAAGGCAGTGATATGGGGAGAGTTTCTTGCTTACTCAGCAGCAGATAATAGAGTGAGGAAGGAGAAGCACACTCAAATTTGAGTTCAAGTTTGAGAACTTGAACAAATACATCACTGCACAGGATCCCCCAGAGTCTGGTGCCAATTGGAAACTGCCAGGAAAGAGTTAGCCGGGTTTGATTGGGATAATGCAGAGTACTCAATCCTCCGACTCAAACATGCCATTTATGTCGGTAGCAATAAATGTAGGAGAATGCTCTCTAACAAACTGAAAGGCCTGCGCCAAGCTAACACAGTAGAGAATCTCTTATCTGAAGAGGGCACTTTGATTCAGGGAGACGAGGGAGGCGATAGCATCGCGCTTCGCAGCGTTCTATGGTAAGCTTTACTCTGGACAAGACCTCCCTTCCTGGGAAATTCATTCTTATCTGCAAGAAGCGAGGGTCACCCGCCTCATGTTTGACCAAGCAACAACCTTAGATGCACCCATTAGGATAGACAAAGTAATCTTTGCGATAACTAGACTGCAACCCGAAAAATCTCCGGGTCCCGACGGATTCACTGCATCCTTTTATAAAACTTTCTGCACCACACTTGCGCCACTCCTCACTCTGGTGTTTCACTCCATTTCTAATCCTTCAACAATCCCCCCTTCCATGACAGAGGCATCGGTCATGATTATACCTAATCCAGGAAAAGACAAGAGACAGTGTGGGTCTTACCGGCATATATCACTTTTAAACATGGGTGCTAAGCTTTTTATGGGGATCCTCGCAGCACAATTAGCCCCACACATGTCTAGCTTAGTGGACCCAGATCAAGCGGGCTTTATACCCAATAGACAGTGTCCAGATAACGCCAAGGGTATATTACACCTCGTGGACAAAGCTACTTGCTCTCCACACAAATCCATGCTTTTCTCCATTGACGCAGAGAAAGCATTTGATTGGGTCCACTGGCCCTATCTAACTGCTGTCCTGAAACACTTCGGCTTAGGAGAGCGGTTCTGTTCCTGGGTACTAAGTAGCTATGGCAAGCCATGCGCAACGGTTCGTGTAAATGGCAGGACCTCTTCTTGCTTCCCTATCAGACATGGCACTAGGCAGGGCTGTTCTTTGTCGCCCTTGTTGTTTGCACTTTATATGGAGCCGTTGGGTCAAAGAATACGGGATAATCCCAAGATTACAGGGATTCAATTTGGGGGCGAAGAGCTCCTAATAACATTGTATGCGGATGATGTTATTGCTTCTCTCGACAATCCCAGGGAGGTCCTCCCAGAGTTCTTAGCGGAAGTCAAATTATTTGGGACTGTGGCAGGGTTTCAGATTAATATTTCCAAATCACAGGCACTAAGCCTCACTGTTTCCCGGGACTCGCCAGAGTATCTAACTGCCTTCCTTCTATCCAATGGGTGGTAGACGCTGTCTCATACCTTGCCATTAAATTAGCCTGACCATAGAAGAGGTGATCTATCTCAATTACTGCAGCCTCGTCACACAAGTGAAGTCAGACCTCTTGAGATGGCAACAATACCCACTTTCATGGATGGGTCGATTAGTTGCTCTCAAGATGACGATCCTCCCCTGTATATTGTTCATCTTTCAGACACTACCTTGCCTCCAACTGGGACACTTCAGATTCTCAAGAGTTTATTTCAGAGCTGTGTCTTGGCAGGCTGGCGCCCCCGGATGAAGTGGGACAGAAGCTGGCGATCACCAACGGAGGGCTGTTTAGGTGTCCCATACATTCTCTGCTACTTCCAGGGTGCTCCGCTTTGATATATCCTGGAGTGGAGTCGCCCGAGTCTGAAAAAGGATGACTGTTCATCGACAAGGCCCTGGCCAAAATGGCCTTGTGGAACATTCCTTTTTAGGTCTCGCCTGACCCAGCGCATGCGCTGGTCTGGCGAGACTTTTTGAGAGGGCTCCAAAAAGTGCTACCAGGCCAGCCTAGATTACTTTCACTTTCACGGCCGCTTTGATGTTTGATCGCGATCACTTTCGCGACCGCACGACCGCTTGTCAGGGGGAGACATGTCATAAAGGCACACTACAACTCTTTGAGGGGAAAAGGCTTCAGTGGTTTTCATGACTAAGCAGGGATCAGGGATATTGCCCCCACATTTAGTTTTGACCTTTAACATTTATTAAAATAACCCTGCTGCTCGGCTATGTGACAGACGGTTCAAAGCAAAGCTAATCTACCAACTATTTTGCTGCAAGCTGAAGCCTGATTGGACGGCCTGGAAAGGCCATTCATGAAGCGACTTAAACATGAGAATACATCATCTGAGTTTCTTCAGCGTGCAGAAGAGAAATGTTTTATCAGGCCTCTGTTTCACTCGTTGTTAGCAAAGAAAGAAACTAAGAACTTTAACAAATGAAATATTACACAAGTCTTTTCTTAATGCCCCTCCAAGAAAACAGGTAGTAGCGCTTCATAACTCCTATATGGAGACTTGTAGCCACATCTGCTCCACGCCAGCGAGCTGATAGAAGGCGAGGCTCGAGCACAATTATTTTAAATTCAGAAGCGATGCTCGGCTGACAGGATCCGGCACCGCTGCAGGCTACAATTCTTCCAGAGCCTGAAGGGTTATTACAGTGGAGAATTCCTACAGAGGCCAATAAAAGAGACTTACCCCTTCCCGAAGGCACCTCATTAGCACAGTGTAAGCAGCCATGGGAACAGCCCAGCACTCTCTGGGATGCTCCTTCTTTTCTTCCTCCAGAGAAGTGAAAGGAAGAAAAAGGAGGTAATGTAACTGCACAAATAATATTAACCCCGCCAACAGCAAGACAAGACGTACAGCTCCGCCAGACTGAATGTGACAGATAGTGCGTACCTACATTTCGCGGAACCGCGCTTTCCATAGGTAGAGTTTACAAGGTGGACATGCACCAACATGGCTATAGAGCAGGGGTGTGCAACATTTGCATAATTCAGACTTGCATAATTACAAGAAATTTCAACAAAATTGGCATTTGGCGCTATATTGTAGTGCGAAATGCATCCTCGCGTTCATTTTGAACGCAAGGGCGCCTTTCACAATAAAAAATTGTGCAAAGAACAGAAGTGTGGCAAACAGCAGCTAATCACGTTCAAGTCCTGCTGAAAGTTTACGTTGAACGGGGTGTAATTATGCAACACGCCATACTATCGAACTTTGGGGAATTTAGCATAACAGGGCTAATGTGAATTTACCATACTTCCAGCAACATTGCGGAAATTTCGCTGGGGCCCACTATAGAGCAGCATTTAGAAAATCCTGCACCATCCTATGGGCCACACTCTCAGCACAAAGCCCTGCATTGACCTACATCCACCATCAGCCATTGCCCACCAAGAATGTATTAATCCTTTGCTGGGCAAAGGGACTATTCACACAGAACAGCAAACCTTAGATGGAGCAAGATTTGGATTCTGTGCCTCAGTGCTCACAGTACCAAATGCCGAGATAGAGGCCTCTCTGGGACAGCAGGCCAGCATCTAAATTCAATATGCCTAGGCATTGTGAACCTTGTCCGTTAAAGAGACTGGAGTGACAACGCCCCAGAAAGTGGTGCATTGTAAATGGTACATTGGAGGCAGGGTGGATCCTGAAGTGGTCCATGAAGCAGAGGTCTGCTTCTCCTTATGACTGCAACCTCTGCATGGTGAGTGTCAAGCTGTCAGGAACTGACCACTTACACATTCAGTGATTACTGTCTGCCCTCCAAATGTTAACTAATCAATTAGTTGTGATCACAAAAGTTGTGGCAAAGAATAAGTTACTTACCTTTGCTAACAATATGCTTGGTGCATATTCCATCTACCTGCAGATTCCTCCCCTCGTGAGTCTCCCTGAAGTGCTGGAATGAATCCGGAAAATATTAAGTAACTTTCTGGTGTCAGCAGGTGGTGGGATGGCTCCGACTAGACTCGGTGCCTCACTGCATGTGTTGTCACTGAGCTATGTATGCACCATCCCAGTGCTTTGACATCAGTTCCTGTACGTTTTTTCCTTGCCCTTAAAGGAAACAAGATTGATGAAAGTGACAGAATGCAATTCAGACAAAAAGAGCAGTCTTATTAAGCATACAACACCAAGAGTGGAGAGGCAGGCGGGCAGTGAGAAATCTGAAGGTATATTATCCACAGAAATCTAGTTACTAGAGGTAAGTAACTTATTCTTCTGAAGGGCCCTTCTACCTGCAGATTCCTCACCTTTATGTATCCATTCCAAAACAGTGCATCCCAGGAGGAGGGTCTGAGATGAAAACACAAATGGGATATGCCATTCCAACCCTGGTAGGCAAGCAACCCTGCAAACACAGGCTGCAAACAATAACATCAGACAGACAAAGAAGAGAATCAGACCCATGTGACAGTGCAATGCACGTCCCAGCTACCAACATTGTTCAATAACATTTATAAGCCTTTAAGATCACACCATAAAGTTATTTATATATATATATATTTTTTTTTTAACTTGTTGAAACACGATGCAGCCAGATAAAAGACCATGTCAGGTCATCCAGCTCTTCAAGGGACCAACTTATTCAATAGCAATGGACTTATAGTCTACGGTATCAGATACAGAATATCAAAGTTGTATAGCTTCCCCAAGTTCATTCCAAACTACTTCTGCAAAGTGTCCTCTTATGTGATCTGTTTAAGGGGAAAGCAACATTGGTGCCATTTTCCAAACAGTATTGGTGCATCATGCTAACAGGCATAGAGCGTTGCAAGAACTAAGTACTAGGCATACAAGGAAAACAACTTTGTGCTGCCTTCATCCACTGAAACTCACTATCACACGGGGAGGGGAAGAGAAGGCAGGTGGCAGCGGTGGAGGTGCAGCATGGGAGGACATAAATATCGGATGACCTGGAACCGAGCAATAGACAAGCACCTTGACAGTGGGCAGCCTACGCAAACGTCGACCTATCCGAGGTGGACACAATCATGTCTACCATTGCCTCATTAACAAGCATTTGCAATGCAATAGGTCTCACAGTTGTTAGAATTTGAGCTACTGGCACTGTAAATGGCAATGCCTTTTATTTATGTGTTGGTTTTTAAAACATAAATAAAAGGCATTGTCATTTACAATGCCAATAGGTTAACACTCCCGCAAATGCGAGACCTATTGCATTGCAAATGCTTGTTGTATAAGTCTCAGCACCCTGCCAAACTCTACCTATCAGCAGTCACCTCACCTACACTAAAGGTTTGGGATACGATGGTGACTCTTAAGGGCTTTTCTCCGTTCCCCTCTCCACTCACCCCAGTGGTAGAGAACCGTGATTTCACACCAGGTTTGGATACCGCTTCCTATAAAGAAAGGCAAAGGGAGGGACAAAGTTCTATAGGCCATTTCTTTCATGAGGATGGTCTCATCCTATTTCATATTCTATGCACTGAGAATGGGATCCCAGAGGCAAAGCAATTTAGGTATACACGGATACGACATTGAGTGATGCACCCTACAATGAGGGAGGCTGCTCAGTGATACCTTACTAAGTTCTAGAAATGGCTCCTCGCTAAAGAAACAGACAAGTGCCTTGTCTCAGAATTATACACGATGATCTCACAAGTTCCTCCTGACTTAGATAACCCGGCACAAAAGAGATGGGAGAGGAAGATAGGCAGGCATTTCACCACCAAGGAGTGGGGGGACATTTACTATTGTGCCAGACACACAGCATCTAATGTTGCCAGTATAGAAACGGCAACAAAAATTGCCACATACTGATAAACTCCCCAGGTTTTCTTCATATGTTGTGCTGTGCCTTCCGAACCCACAAACTCCCATGGAAATCTATAAGAGGCCAACACATAGCATTCGCGTTGGGGGCAGCACACGAATCCATATTGCCACACTGGGGTTCAGACAGGGTCACTACGCTGCTGAATTGGCTACACCGCTTATGGCATCTCTTGGGCATGGAAAGGCTATCCCTCACACTTGTACAACAGGGCTACTCTTATGGCGAAACCTGGAAGCCATTCATTGCATTATTGTCACAAGAGTTCACAGAATTAACCTGCCCAAGATAAATCAGACTATTAAGACTGACTACACAGACTCAGCATAATGCTGCCGCCTAGCATACTTGAGAGACAAACGCTTGGACCTCACTGGGTAATTAGTTAGCACTGGCCCCCTGGGTAGGGTAAGGGTGGGAAGGGGACCGAGGTATTTCTAGTTTTGGTTCGTTTTGCTTGCTTTGTTTCTATTCTTTCTCTCTAGTATAAATATGTGCTGGATGGGGCTGAATATTGATTCTCCTACAGCTACTGTTATGATTGCCCTTAACTCTGACCGCAACAATAAAACAAATTTAAACATAATGTGTTTGCATCTGCATTAGAACTGATGGCGAACTAGGGTGGCAGTTATGTAACTTTCGCTTTTTTGTTTTAAAGAATTTAAATTTGAGAAGCCTTAATGCTTTATGAATTGTTGATATTCTACCCCCCATGCAACATATTGTTCCACGTCTGTGGACCTGCTTTTATTTTTAAAAGATTTATTCTGGTCAGGTTCGTTTTGCAACAAATGGGAGCATTCTGTAACTGTTCTTCTTTTGTAGTATGGTCTATCCTCTGAAGCTCTCATTATAAGCATCACTTAACTTAATTATAACTTAAGAACAGCTCAACTTTTTTATGATGCAAATTCACAAGCAGAAACTGAGTGGTTAACATTAACTTCTTTTTGCAGACGTCCGTGTTCTCATAAAACTTTATTTTTGCTCTGAAATTTATTTCAAGTAGTACAATAGTCATCAGGAATAGCACTATTGTGACTTTATTAAATTCATCACGAACGTGACTGTCAATCTAGGGACAATAGTACAATGGTTCATTTTGTGTAGCATGTGTACTATAAAAAGTAATAAATACTATGATTTTACACTTTATTAACAAAGAACCACTCATCTGCATATTACATTGTACAAGACTTTCTTTATCGGTAAAGTGCTTATTGCTTGCCAGTTATTCAGTTAAAAAATTAGTGCTATTAGTTTAATTTTCAATCCTTAATTTTAAGTTCAGAAGCTTCAACTCTGAAGAAAAGAAGCTTGGGAATAGTAAATGTAATTAGCCAATGTGTCAGGCACCAGAACTATGCATTTGCATTCCTACCACTTGATCAACTTTTTGGGAGATCTCACACTGTGTACCTTTTAATTCTACATTGTAATATAATGACGTAAAATTCTATAGCTCACTTCTTCCACATTCATTCAGGTTCCTGCTTAAAATATTAATGTTTTATGCAGTTTGCTTTAATCAGTATGTACTACATGCAGCATGGTATCTACACAAATACACTTGGGTCGCGTTTTATTGTATACATATGTTTTTGTGGGAGTCTGTTTCCTTTTTTTCTGTAGGACAACACATTTGCAAAAATTTTTACAGCATTTTCTTATACTCATCATTACTTATTTATAGGTTTATTGACGTCTGCCTTGTGTTATCCTGCAGATTTTGGTCATGGTGGTGTCAGGCTTGGAATAGCAGCTGGAAGACTTCAGTCAGGTGTGAATAGTTTGCAAGGCTTCAAAGAAGACAAAAGGAATAAAGTTACTCCAGGTATAGATTCACAATGACCTTGCAGAACTCCACAATATAGTGTGTCCCTTATAAAACTGCTTTTGAATATTAGATTTGACATATATTTCCAACACCTTTTTTCCCTTTGTTTCTTTTGCCCGCTGGTGCTGCAGAGAATGAAAGTTAACAATTCTTAATTTCGCTTAAGATGTGACTTTTCCTGTTAGTCTCTCAAGAGTTCACTAAGTGCCATTTGCAAACTTAATAGATTCTTTGTTTTGTGCAGGCAATTTACAATATGTCAATAAGTAGAATACCCACATTTTCTGCATGTGTGCTGCAGACTTTCAATCTCAAGTGTTAACTGTTTCTGCAGACAACTGGTTTGAAAAAGGTAAAACTGGTTAGAGTAAAAAAAAAAAAAGTCACAATGGAGAGACTGTCTTTCAAATTTGCAAAGTCCACAAATGATTACTGTATTCTGTGGTGAAAGAACTTAATTTAAATAATTCTCTTTCCTGATAAACTTTAAGAATGTTATTCCAGTAATTTTGTATTGCTAAAAAACAAATATTAGAGTCCACATAAATTGTTCATAATGCCATCTCTGCTGAAGTTTTGCTTTGTTAAATGTCATGTCCTCTTTCAAAATTTAAAACAGTAATTGTTTTATCCTAGGAATGTGGAGGTACATATACTCTACTAAGCTATAGTTTCTATTTTCCAAATTTGTCCTATTACGTTGTTTAAACACGTTTCATTTTTTTTTTCTTGGTATGCATCCGTAAAACCCATCAGTGCATTATTGAGTCATGTTTGCACTACTTAATGGTGCTGGATCCCTGTTAATGCCTGTTTACATGATATGAAGATTTTATTTTGATTGCTTTTGATGTAATTGCTCAAAGTTTTCATCTCCGAAAGATTAATCCCTGGACCCTAAACAGTTATATGTCCTGCTATTTGTCATTGTAGAAAAACCAGGTACGCTTACGTTTCATTATGGATTGTGGTCTTCAAAGGTTTACGTGTAATATTAGCAACATTTCTGTTGTGGTTCCAATTCTTTTGCAGAAAAACTTGGGAAGCTATGTACTTGTACTTTCATTTTGTACAGCCCAAGGAATCTCTTGGCATTTAGTTGCAGGTGGTCCTTCAGCCATTGGAGAAATGACTACTTTTGCAGCGTGAATCTTTCTGGATTCACTATGCTGTGCATTATTCCGCGATCTTGTGGTTGGGTCCGGATTCGTAGTCTTTTCTTTGTTTTTTTTTTTTTTTTGTAGCCCAGGTGGGCGGCGACGACCGCCATTTGGTGCACCTTCCGTGACGTCGTCGTGCTTCCTGCGGAAGTCCCACCTTTGGGGCGCCATCTTCAGATTCTTTTTTCCGCCGTTGGGTCTGGATCGTCATCGAGAAGCTCCAGAGTTACAACCGAAGGAAGAAGAAAGAAAAGCGAGTTTCGTCGACAAATACATCGGAGATATCACAGGAAAGGAAGATATTTCATCAGGAGCGCGAAGAAAGGAGGTTCAGCGCCCTTTTTCTTCGACGACCTTGGAGAATGCGCACTCAGAGGCCCTGAGCGCAATGGACAAGACGCCATTCAAGTTCTGCCCAAACTGCCTCCACAAGTTCGCGCAGAAGGACCAGCATCCGGTCTGCAACCTCTGCCTACCGGTCGAACACCAGAGTAAGGACTGCAACGCCTGCTCAGCCTTCGCGCCGAAGACGCTCAGAGTGAGAGATCGGCAGAGAAGAGCCAACGCCAGCATGGATGGCAAGGGTAAGGCCCCGTCGCTCTACGATCTGGGCCTCTCCTCGGACGACGTCGCCGGGACAGCCGAAAACTTCACGGTCGTAGAGACCGACAAGAAAAAAGAAGACTAGGTAAGAGAATCGTCGAGCGAAAAACAGAAAGTACCTCGAAAACACGAGGGTGACTCGAGAAAATCTGAGTCTAAGTCCACGAAGGGAGCCCCGGCGGCGAAAACTTCGACGACCAAAGGGGGAACCATGGACAAGAGGCCGAGCGGATCCTTAGAGAAGGACTCCCTGGTGCCGAAAGACGCCGAAAAGCAAGGGTCGTCGAAAACAACCCAGGGAACGGCCCGATCGACGCTGAAAGAACGGTCGACGTCGACGCAAGTTTCGACGAAAAGACCCGCTGTCGATGCCGAAAGCATCTCCGAGATGGAGAAAAAGAAGAGGCGGCTCGAGGCTGAAATGGAGAACATCCTTCAAAGGAAGAAGGAGTTCGACGCCAAGATGAAGGAATTCAAGATTCCAACAGTTTCATCGGCGGACATCGTCGAGGTCGAGGATGAATTCGACACCGAGGGACTGATGAGGGATCTCGAAGAGGAAGACGAGACCTATTATGACGAGGAAGCCGAGGAAGAAGACCAACAGTCGGTCTACGGCTCGGCACCATCTACCAGCCACGAGATCGAATGGCAGGATCTCGACACCGAAAACCCGGAGGAGTCCGTGGACACATACCCTTCGAGGCCTTCGCCACCCGACGACATTGGGGTGTACAATATGGTGGTCAGGAGCGCAGCGACAGCCTTCGGCGTCAAACTCGACGAAGAGAAGCCGAAAGCCGATTTTCTCCTCGAGACCCTGCTCCCCATCCAGACGAGGAGCCAGTTCCTCCCCATGCTACAAAGCGTGATGAATCAGGGGAGAGAAGCATTCAAGGAACCAGCGACCTGCCGGTCGATCACGCCCAGGACTGAGAAGAAGTATAAGCACTCTTTCCTGGACCCCCCTTACATCAAAGGTAGCGTGACCGCCGACTCCATCATAGCTTCCACGGCCAGGAGAAGGGCCAACGTACCAGCAACCTCGGGCCCACCACCTGATAAAGAGAGCAGGAGGATAGACCTCACAGGAAGAAAGGTCGAGAGGAACGCCGCTATGCACTGGCGCATGGCGAATTCCAATGCTCTCCTCAATAGACACCAGTACCAGCACTGGGACGAGATGGGGGAGCTAGTAAAGCACTTCCCCGAAGAATACCGCCAGAGAGCCTCACACCTAGTAGATGAAGGCAAAAACATCGCCAACTCCTGCATAAAGACGGGGTTGGACGGGGCAGAGACTTCAGCAAGACTCATGGCCATAGGGGTCACCGAGAGAAGGCATGCATGGTTAAGAATCTCGGGATTCAAACAGGAGGTGCAGAACAACATCCTTAGCACCCCCTTCAACGGAGAGACACTGTTCGGAGCAACAGTTGACGAGAAGCTCACCCAGCTGAAAAAAGAAAACGAAACGGCGAGGTCCATGGGGGCCCTACAGCTGAGGGGAATGAGGCGAGGCAACCCCTCAAGGAGACCCTACGGTAGGGGAGGAAACCAGCAGGGGCCGTCGCACCAGACGTTCCAGCAGGGTGAAGGTCACGGACAGGGTCAACAGAAGCAAAACTGGCAGTACCAGCCCCGGGGCCAGTCCTTTCGCGGGAGAGGGAACGGACGTGGCCAGAGAAGGAGAGGGGAGGACCAGCCCTCATCAAAGTGACTCAGCACGCAGGAGGACGCCTACCCTCGACATGCCCCCAGGGGTGAGGCGCGAAACAGTAACATCGAGGGGGAGAGAAGGATCAAAAGCCTACGAGCATACAACACCAGTAGGCGGAAGGCTGAGGTTCTACCTTCACAAGTGGCAGCGTATCACCACAGACAAGTGGATACTGAACATCATGCAGTACGGATACTGCGTAGATTTGGAAAGGAAACCGCCAAACAGGAAGCCAAAGGGAAGGCTAAGATCGGCTCAAGAACTGACCCTACTCAGAGAAGAAACACGGAAGCTTCTAGAAAAGAGGGCCATAGAGCCAGTGCCGTTCAGAGAACGCAACAAAGGGGTCTACTCAAACTACTTCGTGGTCCCGAAGGTAGACGGGAGCCTCAGACCCATCCTGGACCTGCGATACCTAAACAAGTTCATCAGAACGCAAAGGTTCAAGATGACTTCGCTGCAGGAGGTACTGCCCCAAATAAGACACGGAGACTTCATGGTCACCGTGGACCTCAAGGATGCCTACCTGCACATCCCAATAAACAGAAGACACAAGGGACTTCTAAGGTTCAACATCGACCAGGAACACTACCAGTTCACAACCCTGGCATTCGGATTAAAATCGGCGCCAAGGATTTTTACAAAATGCCTGTTGGCGGTCGCGGCCCACCTACGAAGGCAGGGGATACACGTCTACCCCTACTTAGACGACTGGCTGGTCAAGGCTAACTCACGCGAAAAGTGCGAGAGGCACGCAAAACGCGTAACAGACACTCTCACGAACCTGGGGTTCTCGATTCACTGGGGGAAGTCGTCGATGGAACCGGAGCAGGTGAAGATTTTCCTGGGGGCAAAAATCAACTCCCTGAACAGTACAGTGGTGCCCAGCGACAGGAGGACAGATGCCCTACTGAAGGAGACGCGGCTCTACCAGAGGGGGCGAGCTCTGACAGTGAGGTCAGTGAGCGAGATGATGGGGATGATGGCGTCGTGTATCCAGCTGGTGCCGAATGTACGCCTGCACATGAGACCATTCCAGGAATGGCTACAACAGCAATGGTCACAAGCAAACGGAAGTTGGGAGGATCCTAGTGGTTGTTACGCACGCAGTGCAGGAGGAGATAACTTGGTGGAACAGAGACAACATGACAGCAGGGAGAAGCCTGACACCACCAAACCCAACGATGACCATTACCACGGACGCATCACAAAAGGGATGGGGAGCGCACATGGACAACCTCAGTGAGGGGTCTGTGGGCTCCAGCAGATGCGGTTCGCCATATCAATTACCTCGAGTTGAAGACAATCCTGCTAGCCCTGAAGGCATTCCAGAGGCACCTGTACAACCAGAGGGTGTTGGTTCAAACAGACAACACCACGGCAATGTTCTACATCAACAAACAGGGGGGACACAGTCGTTCCCTCTCTCCTCTCTGGCTCAGGAGATTTGGAGATGGGCCATACCTCTCAGGATAGATCTACTAGCAATTCACCTACCGGGGAAGGACAATGTGGAGGCAGACTGGCTAAGCAGGCAGACCTCGGCATCGCACGAGTGGGAGCTCAATGGCCAGGAAACGGAGAAGCTTTTCCGGAGATGGGGAACTCCCACAATAGACCTATTTGCAACACGCCAAAATGCAAAATGCCAAAGCTTCGCGTCCAGGCAACCAGATCAGTAATCCCTGGGAAATGCCCTATGGATAAGCTGGTCGAGGACATTTGCCTACGCCTTTCCACCGATACCCCTGTTGCACAGAGTGCTCGACAAGTGCAGAACCAGCAACATGACTCTGATCCTAGTGGCTCCGCAGTGGGCGAGGCAGACATGGTTCTCACAAATTCAAGAAATGGCGCAAGGCAATCCGTACAGGTTCGAGAGGAGAAAAGACCTGCTCTCAATGCAAAACGGGGAGGTCCAGCACCCAGAGCCAGAGACCCTCAACCTGGCAGCATGGCTCCTGAAGACCTAGAGTTCGCACACCTAAGGTTGCCTCAGAGCACTATGCGAGTGCTACGGGAGGCAAGGAAACCAACTACATGAAAATGCTAGAGATTCACGGTGTGGTGCAGGAAAAAAGGCCTGCAAAACAGAATGACAAGAGACTCAACTGTGCTGAGGTACCTCACACACCTTCTAAAGAGTAACCTCTGCTCGAGCTCCCTAAGGGTACACCTAGCGGCGATCGTTGCCTACACCAGAGGTGAAAAGGGTGGAAGTTTCTTCACCTCGCAGGTGGTGAAGAGATTCATGGAGGGAGCCAAAAGAATGGCCCCTCCGAAAAGGTTGCCACCGCCGGCATGGAATCTAAACGTGGTTCTGACGGAGCTCATGAAGGCGCCGTTTGAACCCATTCACAAGGCCACTCTGCAAATGTTGACGATGAAAACGGACTTTCTAGTGGCCATAACCTCACTACGCAGGGTGAGCGAGCTTCAAGCGCTAACGCTACAGGAACCCTACATTCAGATTCACAAAGACAGGGTAGTCCTGAGGACGGACCCACACTTCATGCCCAAGGTGGTGTCGGCGTTCCACATGAATCAGAGTATCCAGATACCAAGTTTATTCCAAAACCCGACTACAAACACAGAAAAGGCCCTGCACACCCTCGATGCCAGAAGAGCGGTGATGCACTACATTGAGAGAACCAAGGAACTCAGGAAGTCGAAGCAGATGTTTGTGTCCTTTGCTACTAGCTTCATGGGTAGGCCAGTGACTAAGGGCACCATCGCTAGGTGGATTGCCCTCACTATTCAATTCTGTCACAAACAGGCTGGACAGGAGCTAGCGGAGGGGCCACAGGCTCACTCCACAAGGAAGAAGGGGGCCACCGTTGCCTTCCTGGCGAACACGCCCATCCAGGACATTTGTCTCGCGGCAACTTGGGCATCTGTGCACACGTTCACGAAACACTACTGCGTGGACATTCAGATGAATAAGGAGGCACAGGCCGGACAGAGGGTGCTTCAACACATTTTCAACGACCAACGCTCATCTTCCACCCAGCCACCACAAAATTAGGAAAACCGCTACAAAGTCTATGCACAGCATAGTGAATCCAGAAAGATTCACGCTGCAAAACGAAAAGTTTCTTACCTGTCGGTGTAGTTTTGCAGCTTGAAGATCTTTCTGGATTCACTAGCGAGCCCACCCACCTCCGCCAGGAAGATGAGGCTGGAGGATGAGGGGGTGAAATGGAAAAGATCAAAGAAATGAAAACGTACAGAAAATGGACAAGAAGGATTAAGCAATCGCCTAGGGTTTAAAAAAAAAAAGGGAAAAAAGAACCCGAAGATAGCGCCCCAAAGGTGGGACTTCCGCAGGAAGCACGACGACGTCACGGAAGGTGCACCAAATGGTGGTCGTCGACGCCCACCTGGGCTACAAAGAAAAGACTACGAATCCGGACCCAACCACAAGATCGCGGAATAATGCACAGCATAGTGAATCCAGAAAGATCTTCAAGCTGCAAAACTACACCGACAGGTAAGAAACTTTTCGTTGTCTGCCCACTCAATTTGGATGGGCGGACATGTAGTCATTTTTTACTGCTTCTTAGTGCCATTCTTTACTGTTTCTTAGCATTTAGCTGCCCAAACAAACAGTATAAATTCCCATACACAGGAATCTCCAGTCCTTATGCCGCCATGCTTAGCAATGCATCTGGAGAGTAGTGGAGGGTGGCCATCTTATCACATCCAGCGTGTTCCAAGTTAGTGTTCAAGCAATTCAAAAAATGAAAAGGGGAGGTTGGGCCGCACAACCCATGTTTCCTGAAGTACATCATCGCATTGTGGTGTGAGCCATCCAGGTCACCCCTGCTGTGTCCATCTGCTCCAGTCTAATTTCGGCAACCTCGCACAGAAGGAAAATGGCCAGTCACAATTTTGAGTTTTGAAACCGAGAGAGGCGGGAGAGCTGCCCTCTACATGCACGCAGCTCTGCAAGCAACCCTCTGTAGGAAGGCTGAGCAATGATAATGGTGTCGGGAGGGAAGGTTACAGGCAATTTCATCTGCCATCTACATCGTAACTGTTGTGAGGGCAACAGAGGCAGTACTCCTCCACGATGAGCTTGACCCTGCTTCAGGCAATTCCTCATCAAGGTCCCGACCAGTAGGAGAACATCTTTCAATCCACATGTTGGTGGTTGTAGTCAGAGCCTGTATCTGCCCTTTAGGTGCCTGAGCGGAGGTAGGGGCTCCTGCCTCTCCACTTCGTCGCCATCGTCAGCAAAGCGCTGCTAGGGACCTCTGCTGCGCAGAGACAGTGTAGCTGATTCCATTAGTCGTTGTTCAACCAAGTCCCAAGCGTCTGCTGGTTCAGTAAAGAAGTAGCTGGTGTGGTTCACCAGGACCTTCAGATTGGCTGGAAACAGCAGAAAGTAGTGAAGGCCAGCTGATCATAGCTTCTTATTCACGCCCAAGAACAAGGCTCTATGGCGATGGACAGCCAAAGTGTAATCCGCGAATAGAAATATACGTGCGTTGTCATGTCATGAGCCAGAGGGGTCGTGGTACAGTCTGCCTACAGGATAGTTTCCTTATCCCTGTAATTCATTATTCTGGCCACAACCAGTCTGTGCGGTGCCCTTTGCGGCGGTTGTCTTGCCAGTACCCTGTGGGCCTGCTCCACCAAGAAATGAGGCAATGCCTTGTATGCGACACCGACTGTCCGAGCCAGTTTTCAAAGAATGCCATTGGGTTTGACCCTTCTACGCCTTCCAGAAATCTCACGATGCAGATATTGTTGCGGTGTGACTGTCCTTCTGAGACCTCCACTCTGCTCTTCAATGCGTGGAGTGGTTCTATTGTGTCCTCGGTTTGCTTAACACGTGCCATCAACTTCCTCTGATCGTCCCCTGAAGCGGAGTTCATCGCTACTGCCACCCAGGTCTTGCCCTGGTCTTGCCTGGTATTCACAGTAGTGGCTAGGATTTTGTCCAGTTTGGCAGTGTCTGCTCCATTGCCGCTCCTGTGTCCTGCATGACCACTCCTAAGCCGTGTTGATCAGCGTCTGTGCGCCCTGGGACAGATAGTCCCAGCTCCTCGTTGCCCCATGTAGGGGGTGTATGCCTCCCACTGGTCTGACTTCCTCCTCTTGGTGTTCAAGGTCCAGAAGATGAGGATGGAGAACTTGTTTACCCTGCCGATAGGAACAATGAGCCTTCGCTCGCAGGCACTCGCCTCACTTTTGGCCCATTAGCAGAGAGCTGTACCAGGGCGGCACAGACCGATCAAGCAGTAACCAACACTGCCTGGGGTAATGTACATGCAAGTGAGGTCGCCTCTGTAGCAGTGTGTGGACCTGCCTCACCCCTCAGGTCAGCAAGCTGCCGATATGCACAGCAGAGGGGTGCACGAATAGTCCTGTTGTGACCCAATCAAGGGTCCATCCAATAATAGGTGAGCTACTCAGGGTTTATTAACATCTGCTATATAATGGAGCGTCTTCTGTAGGCTACCAAAGCAGGTAGGCCCACCACAATATTATGGAGGACTCGTTGCAGCAGGACATGCCAAACGTTCGCAAGGTCAGAGTAGACACCACACTGTACTGTTGGACCCGCCTCACCCCGCGGCGCAAGTCATGATTGATTCGTGCTATCGAGGGGGCACGAGCAGTCCTGCAGTGTGTCAGTTCCCAAGTCAGGCTCGGGGGTGAGGGGGTTGGCAAACAAGTCCGCCTTTTGTTCAGCAAAGCAGAGCAAGGTGAGTGTGTGTCTGGATTCACAGGCCGATGCCTTCTCCCTTCCGTGTCCGTTCCTCTGACTGCCTCCTCTTCAGACAACAAGCCTAGCCAGGCCCCTTCCCTCCTCCAGCCACCTGGCAGCAAGCTCGCTCCCAGTACAAGTGAGGGAGATGCTGGCTGCAGGGCCCCTGGGCGCCTGGGGAAACGCGTGGGTTCCTGTTTCACTCCTGTCAGTCCCAGGGGCCTCACCTTCTTGGCCCAGCGCTGGGAGCCTGTTGCTTTCGCACTGCTATGTGCTGCCCCATTCACCGCGATCTTTGTAGTGGAACAAGCCGCTTCTGAGCGAGGCGCCTGTCCAGTTCTGGAGGCCTCCCAGTGATGGGCAGCCTGGCGCACCCCAGAGAGAGTTGCCGTCTCTCTCCTCTCGCAGCTGGGTCGGTTGCACATGTAGTCCAGGCTCCACAGCAATTGTCTCACGGCGCATTGGCCCCAACTCGCCTTTCCCCGTAGAGGGACTCCATCAGGCAGGGCTCACTGAGGGACGACTGCTCTCGTCTTCATGGGGGCGTCCTCACCTGAAGGTCAATCCCCACCTGGGCGGGCCCCTGGTAATGGCTCTGGCTCTCCACTAGGCCCTGCAGTCACAGGCACTGGTGGGCTGTCCAGCGGTCCTGGTGCCTTTTCAAACTGGGGGAAAGGTGATTGCAGCTCACCACACGCCTCCCTCCGATGCTGCGCAGCACTCTGGGAGGTGCACGCCGGGGGTCAGATCCCTGATGGGCCTGGGCCATTGGTCTCCCTCCGGAGTGGTGTTAAGTCGCGTCCACCATCTTGCCTCACTCGACCACACCCCCACCAACTCTCTCCCATACCAAGGGATAGGCCAAGTTCAATTATCAAGGTGTTGTCGAGGCCCAGTTCCAGTGCTGCCTTGATAAAACAGCTAGGTAAATGCAGTAATATCTTCTAGAATATTTTTTCACTTTCGTCCACACTACTGATCTTGACACCATGAGTTATCTTGATTCTAGTTTCCATTATTATTTTAAAGATCTGCAAACCACTTCTCTGTCTAGATAGGTATGCGATGCATAACATCCCATTATAAGCTTCCTGAGGATTTTTTCTTTAAAATTCTGGTGGCTTCAGTATTATTTTGTTTGATAAGCACCATAAGTTACAAAATTCAGGGTATTGACAGGAACTGACTTCCTATTGATCTAAAAAAACGACTGTAAGAGTGGCATAGGGATTCCTCTATTTACCTATAGCCTCCGCATCAATACTGAAGATCGAAAGTCGAAGTACCCCAACCCTCAGAATATCCCCCAAAACCGCAATCCAGTGTTAAGCACTGTTCTCTGGATGCTCATGTGACTGGTCTAGTGTTACTTTGAGGTCCCTTGACAAACATTTGGTTACTTTTTTGGGAGCTGTCTTAGCACATCCCGAAACCCAACCACGGAGGAAAAGAATCTAAGGTGGTGATCATGTGACTAACATTGAGGGCTTACCGTTGATTCCACATTCAGGTTACACCTATATCGACGCCCACATTAGTGCGAAAATAGTTTTGTAATCTAGAAATCCCAGACCTAACCACTTGAGGGTGGAAATAAGCATATCATGTGAATCTAGAAGAGAATTCACACTGCAAAAGCAGCTCTTTATTCCAGTGCACGATTAGTCACAGAAAAACGGAAGCCACAACAATTTTAATGGATTTCAACTGGCTCCTAATAAAAGCTTGGATACAGTCAAGCTTTGTTGCCTCATGATTAAAGTCCTTTGCCTAGACAAACAAAGCTATTTATCTGACCATTCTGGCAGCTACAGGACATCTGCTAGCAAGGACTCTTATCACTCTGGAATAATCTAAACTTAGATGTACACTAGCTCAACAACCCACCTTATCTGGTTCTGCTTCGCCTTATTGACATCCTGTCTTTCTGGAAAGGACTTTAAACCTTCCTGTTCATAAGACATCTACACAACATCTTACTGAATCTGTTACTCTTCCTCTTGGGAATGTTTGACTTCAATTCAAAATCTCTTGTTCTTCCTGCCATCTCTCTGCTTCTCCCTTTCCACTCATTAACCCATCTGCCTTGCAGTTTGCTTCGCTATACTCTTCCCTTTCTCCATTTCCACTTCCCTGATTGTTTTTTTATTTGCCTGGCACATAAAACTAAGCTAAACAGTTACTCTTTAAGAATGTGAATCTTAAGATTAAATGCATTAATGCCTTGCATCTTGTCCTCTCTCAATAGTTGCTTACTTGAATTACGGTCCATTCAGTACTTATGCTCCAGGTTATGACTCCACGTTGGCAAACATCAGCAAGGATGACTCTGATTTAATCTACACGACCTATGGGGAAGAACCAAACCTGCAGGGTTATTTCAGGTGTGCATTTGCTCTCTAATTCATTATTCTGCCATAGCATTCTAAATGATTGCTTCAGTGTGTAGACTAAGAATGTATTGTTTACATACCAAGATTAGAGTTCTAGTTCTGTTTCTGCCTTTATTGTATCATGATGGGACTTGCTGCATTGTTTTTAGTATAAGATGAAGCTTCCCTTCTTTGGTTCAAGGTACGTTTTCCTAATTAAATATACTTTGTAATGTGGGAATTGTTATACGCTGCAAAATTCCTTAATTTTATGGTTGAAATCTGTTATTCATTTTTCTTTTGGTATACACATACTCTCACCTACATCCAGCAGCTGGTGAGGTGCCGTAGAAAAAAACAACAAGCCTGGGTTCAGAGTAACGGGAATAAGAGGAGGGTATTGGGAGAGGTTATGGAAGGGGGAGGGAAAATAACTTTGAGGGTCAACCAGGTAGGAGGGTTGAGTCCTTTGCCTTGTTGTTGTGCTATATAGTTCTGTGTCACTGATTAGGAGTCAATGAAACACCTGAACATATTTAGTCTTCTCCATAGCAGGGGTCTCCGGTATGCTAGCTCTGTGTAAACCGAAGAATATGACGGTAATGCTGGCAGGTGAGTTCCCGAAATTCATGTTCTAGGAATTGGATGCATGAGCCCCACATTTTGTGTAATAGCAGCTTTCTTGCTGTCAGTAAGGCCCTGATTCTTTTCCATGCCATTGATGTTCCACAGTTTATGCAACCAGTCCGCATGGTTGGGGGTTGAATCAGTGCTTCATTTAGAGGCGATGGCCTGTTTTGCCATGCTGAGTGCCATTGTGATAGCTTTCCCTTTACTTGAGTGTAGTGAGTACTTCAGTGCGTTCAGCAGCCTCGAAGTACAAAGCTGGGCAGGTTAGGGATGTCTGTGCCAAAAATCTCACTGATTTCTTTCAGCACGTCTCCCCATTATCTTTGAAATTTAGGGCTTCGCCAAAGGAGATGTGTTAGGGTGCTGACATGGCCACTGTGGTGCCAGCAAGCTTCCGAGTTGCCGGTCTTCCATTTGGCCACTCTTGAGAGGGTATAATAGCACCAATGGGTAACCTTAAGCCGTTCCTCCTGTCCCGCTGTGCTGCGGGACAAAGTGTGGGCTTTGTGCAGTTTTTCAATCCACTCTAGGCGTGAATGTTTGCTCCAGTTAGTCTTCCCATTGTGTTTGTACTGAGGGTTTGGTGAAGGCTGTGGATTTATTAAGAAATGCATAGATGTCCACGAGAAGGCCCTTGTCGTCGTGTCTAGTAATCAGCCATTTCTCAAATTTTGTGAGGGGTCTGCCTGCTAGAGGGCGAGTCGTGAGCTAGGAGACCCAATGTTTAAATAGGTGTGTAATGGCAGATCTACCTGGTGGGGACCTGTAACTAGTTTGGATTTGTTGGTAATCCATGAGGCCAGTGTGATCAAACAGGTCATGTATTCGCTTACACTTAGCAGTATGTTTTTTTAACTTTATTTTTTTCAAAACAAAACTAAAACAAAAAAAGCAAGCCCTACATATGGGCTAGTTTTGATACATTCTGTACAGCTGTGTTCTGGAAGGGACATAAGCAGGGACAATGTCAGTCGGACACAGCATACAAAACATAGCAGGGGTCTCCGGTATGCTAGCTCTGTGTAAACCGAAGAATATGACGGTAATGCTGGCAGGTGAGTTCCCGAAATTCATGTTCTAGGAATTGGATGCATGAGCCCCACATTTTGTGTAATAGCAGCTTTCTTGCTGTCAGTAAGGCCGTGATTCTTTTCCATGCCATTGATGTTCCACAGTTTATGCAACCAGTCCGCATGGTTGGGGGTTGAATCAGTGCTTCATTTAGAGGCGATGGCCTGTTTTGCCATGCTGAGTGCCATTGTGATGGCTTTCCCTTTACTTGAGTGTAGTGAGTACTTCAGTGCGTTCAGCAGCCTCGAAGTACAAAGCTGGGCAGGTTAGGGATGTCTGTGCCAAAAATCTCACTGATTTCTTTCAGCACGTCTCCCCATTATCTTTGAAATTTGTTGGATTTGTTGGTAATCCATGAGGCCAGTGTGATCAAACAGGTCATGTATTCGCTTACACTTAGCAGTATGTTTTTTTAACTTTATTTTTTTCAAAACAAGACTAAAACAAAAAAAGCAAGCCCTACATATGGGCTAGTTTTGATACATTCTGTACAGCTGTGTTCTGGAAGGGACATAAGCAGGGACAATGTCAGTCGGACACAGCATACAAAACATATTATTTGGGACCAAGGTAATGGCATATAACAGTTCAGGGGAGCCATCCTACAGCAACCAGGGCTACAAACCTAAAAAATGTAAGTGTCCATTAATGTAAAATCGGTGGTTAAGTAGGGGCATCTGAGTTGAGTGTTAAAAGGTAATCTCAAAAGGGCTGCCAAATATCCTTCGGCCTGGAGGTAGGAGGTTGCAACGTCGCATACACTTCACTTGTCGTGTCGCAGTTTATCATACTGGTTGGCCAAACATTAACAGCTGGGTGAATACCACCACCCTAGTGCAATGCTATCTCTCTCTTAGTCAACAATAATGCTATGACAGCAAATCTGCATATTGATTTTGGGACATTGGCGACATAGGCCAGAAGCACCAATAGGGGGTCCGGCTGGAACTTCATCTCTGTCATCAAGGAGAGGAGTGCAAACACCTCGCCTCAGTATGTACTACTATGCAGACATGCCCAAGTCAAATGTGCAAAGTCCGCACCTGGCGTGTTGCAATTTGGGCAGTGGAGGATCTAGTGGGGTCAAGCCGTACTAGGGAGCTAGGGGTGACATACGCCCTGTGCAGGAGCTTAAATTGAAGCAATTTATGGCTGTGGTTGAGGGGCACTAATTTAGTCTGTGCACGGCAGATAGGGCGCAGTCCAGGTTAGTCCCCCATTTCTCTAGAGTCTTCCCTTCATGGGTGGCTTTCATGCACATGCATGCCTTCTAGAGTTTGGAGATCAGCCTTCCACCCTCTGAGTCGATTATCAGTAACGTCAATGGGGGATAGTCATTAGGGGCTGGGGGTATGTGGGGATGCTTGCACGCATAGCGTCATGTAAGCGGCGCAGGACAAAATGATCCATGTGTGTAGCATGTTCATATCGAATGTCATCATTATTCGAGAGGACATGACAGTTGGGGAATGGATCACCCAGAGTTTCAAGTCATGCTTACTAAGTGTGCATTGGAACCCTCTCCTGGGTCTGAGGAAGCCACAGGTTATTAGCACGTGGAAGCATATGTGAATATAAAGGACCCGTCCCCAGGAGGCGGCTGATCTTCCTCCATTCCCAGCTTGTGGTGGACAGGGTTTGTATATTGGTGGGGTCCAATTTGATTCCTTGCAGTAATATTAACGACAGCAGAACGCCCTCTGCTTGGCATGTGGCAAACGAACGTCAGTATGGAACCAGTGGGATGCGAACTGACACTGCACCGGTAGTAGATTTGAAAATCAGGGAAGCCAAATCTGCCCCTATCATAGGGAAGCACAAGTGTATGCCACCAAATCTAAAAGAGACTATTAGCTATAGATTCCTTACCTTAGAATAACCCCCAGGCGTCAGACTAGATCCGGAGAATTTTTTTCGTAGCAGTACCCCTGCATGTCGGTAGGTGGCGTCGGTCCACTCCGCGTCCGTCGTCGTGGTCGCCGGGATGATGTTGCGGTGTCTACTTAGACGCCGCCCCTGCGCGCTGACGTCAGTTCTTCCTTTTCCGTGCCACCCAGCGCAGATCCAGAGAGCGTGCCCTCAGTCACTTTTTGACTAACTCTTTTTCGACTTCTGTTGACATATTTTTTGAGTCCTTCGACTCCTGGTGCACGAGGGATGTCTAGTCGTCGGCCCGGTTTCAAACTCTGTGACTCCTGTCGCAAATTGATGTCGGTCACCGATCCGCACCTCGTGTGCCTTTGGTACCTGGAGCGCGACCACGACCCGAAGTCGTGATCCGACTGTTGGGCCCTGAATCCAAAGTCTTTATGGGAGCAGTCCCGAAAGCTTTTGGAGGCCTGACAGTCCGCTCTGCGCAGATTGAGGTCACGGTCGAGGGGAAGGTCGCGGGACCGGTCTCGGAGCCATCATCATTCCTCTTCGAAGTCTTCACACTCATCAGGTATGTCGAAGCACAAGAATAAGGCGAAGAAGCATCGTCGATCTTCGCCTTCTCCCCGTCCATCAGCCAACGCGATGCGGGACCCGGAGCATTGCCGCTCTCCGGCTCCATCCTCGCTTCCCTCCCTTTCCGGGAGCCAGATCATCCCCTGCCCAGCTTCGTGTATTTTACAAAGCCCTCCATTCCATCTTTGGGCAGCCCAACTCCACCGGCGTGCCTTGGAGCCCTGCGGACTCGGCTGGGGACTCTAGGCCTTCGATGCCGGCGGCTCCGGCCTTGACGCCGCAGGGCCCCCATGTATCCAGGCCTGGATCTGGATCAGTGCGGGTTGACCTCACGGTACCTTCTCCGGACAGTGTCGACCCCAGCCCTACCACTGATTGGACACGGTGCCAGGCCGCTACCGGCGCCAGAGGGTCATTTTGTCCTGCTGTTCATCCCTGGCGTTCCCTACCGCCCTGAGTGGCAGCTAGAGGAGGGTGAGGAGGACTGGGAGGGGTCTGTTGACCCTCTGGCAGACCAGCTTTAAGACCGGACTGGAGGTAGGAGTTGTGTGATGCCAGTGGTCTGGATACCTCCCCAGACTTTGGTATACTTTCTCCCCCTACCATGGGCTACGTAGGAGGGAGCTTCCTACGCTGTGGTGTTGCCTAGGGCGGCTGAGGCCTTGGGCCTTGAGCTTCCTATGGTGGCAGTCAGTACTAACCTCCTGTAGGAAAGTGGGTATCTGTTGCAGTAACCCCCCCCCCACACTTTTTGCTGATGCACTTTCACCTGATATGCCCTGGGTCCCTGCCAATCAGGTTCCCAGGGCCTGTGTTCCTTCCCCAAAACTAGCCCAATTGGCATCTCTGGCCACAGGTCAGCCCCTGGTAAATGGTACCACAGGTACCCGGGGCACTGTGACCAGGGAAGACCTCTAAGGGCTGCAGCACTTATTGTGCCACCATTAGAGGCCCTGTACCTTTACACACACACAATGCCTTTTCAGGCTGCATGTTTTGGTGCAGAACAAAGTGAAGTCTCGACATGGCACACATCCCTGTGTGCCATGCCTACAACCCACTGCCCTGGCATAGATCAGTCACCCCTCTAGCTTGGTGCCCTATGCCAGTGATGAGGGTACATGCGCATGAGCCCTGTGCCCCTACAGTGTCTAAGTCCATTCTTAGACATTGTAAGTGCAGTGCTGCCATTAAGAGTATATAGTGCTGGGAGCTTGTCATTACGAACTCCACAGCACCATAATGGCTACACTGAAAACTGGGAAGTTTGGTATCCAACTTCTCAGCACATTAAACCCACACTGATGCCAGTGTGAGATTTAATGAAAAATGCACACAGAGGGCATCTTTGAGATGCCCCATGAAAAAAGACCAGCCTCTGGTGGGTTCCCTGACTGGTACACACCAACCTGCCACCACGAGACATGTTTCTGGACCCCTAGGGTGGGAGCCATCGCTCCCTGAACCCAGAAAGAAAGCCTTTACTGGGCTGAGGTGTTCACACCTCCCCCAGGCCAGGAAGAGCAATCTGTGGCAGGGAAGCTTCAAAGGCCTGGCAGCCTTTGTAATGCGACCCCAGCCTCTCCTGCTATCAGGAGCAGGCCCCCTTCCTGTCTCCCCTCCTTTTCGGCGGGAAGACTGGCGGGAAACACTAGCCAGCCCAGAAGGTGTGCCCACCTCTGCCAACTCCACCCCTCAGGTGGGGGGGGGGGGCGAGGTGAAACCCCCTCTTCAGTGCCTGCCATCTTGCAGATGGCAGGCACTCCCCAATCAGAATTAGGGTTTGTACTCACTCCCCCATGTGGGGTGAGCACACCAAGGGTGTAGTCACCTTAAGGTCAGTAGCCCATTGGCTACTGACCCGAGACCCCTAAAAAAAACCTAAATACAGTATTTAGGGGGCAACCCTGAACCAAGAAATCAGATTTCTGCAACCTAAGAAGAAATAGGACGAAAGAAGGCGCCCAGCAGAGGAGACTGCAGAGAACAACTGACTTGGCCCCAGCCCTACTGGCCCGTCTGCAGTTTCCAGAGATCCTGCGCCCAAAATCATCTTGTCCTGCAGCCAGCGACCTCCAGAACCCCTAGGAGGACTGACTACCTTCAACAAAGACCGGATCTCCTGTGAACAGCAGCCCAGTTCAAAAGAAACTCCGAAAACAGACTCTGAGCCTGCTGAGGACAAGGAAACCCGACGCCTGGAACTACCACTGCACCCGTCGCCTACGGCCCGAGTTCGAGTGTCCCACCAGTCCCAGCGAGGTCCCCCAGGGCTCCAGAGTCCGAGGGTTGACCCCTCTAGGACTCCCCGACATCGCCTGCAGCCTCTGCACAGACTCCCCCCCCCCACCACCCCCCCTCCCAACCGCAAGTGGCCCGGTAAGGTGAAATCCAACCTCAAAAGACACCCCTGCATCCAGCCGCCCTGCGCCCTGGAGAAAAGAACCCGAGGTGCACCTACGTCCCCCTGCCCTCCAACTTACCTTCCCAGCTGTTGGTTCCTCCCAGAAGATTTCCTGGACCAAGCATGCATCTGAAAACCAAATCCGAAAATCCCCATTGAAAACAGGGCACCCGACGCCAAAACAACACTCTGCACCCGGCCGCTCCAGGGCCAATGAGGGTGCACCTTTGGTGCTAATTTGTTTCCCCATTTGCCCTGAGCTTAAGTCAAGGAGCTTTGCTCCCACAACCCAGTGGTCTGCTTTCCAGCAGCCACCAACCGGAGGCACCCTATCCCCCATTGGATAACATTGGGTCTCAGCACTCTGCACCTGGCCGCCCTAGTGCCGCTGAGGGTGTAACAAGAGTGCATCCTTGACCCTGTGGAACCCCTGAGTCTACCCCCAGAACCTCATACTTACCTCAAAACTGATAACCATATTTGCCTCCATAGGATACATTTGAATGTTTTTCTTGGAAAAGTTTTTCAGTGTCGAGTTTGAAAACCTAAAGAAATTCTTTAAAGTTTTACCGATTAACAAAAACGATTTTACTTACCTGTTTGCAGGAGATGTCCCAGTGTAGTATCCAGGTATACTACACTGTGTAAGAAAAGTAATCTCAAAAGTAACTTACCTATAAACACTATTTTCCTCAATAGGATAACATTGACAGTTTTTCTTGGAAAAGTTTCCAAGTGTGGAGTTTGAAAACATAAAGAAATTGTTTAAAATAACACTGTTCAACAAAAACGATTTAACTTAACTGTTCGCAGGAAATGTCACAGAGTAGTATCCAGACATACTACTCTGAGTAAGAAAAGTAATCCAAAAAGTAACTTACCTTGTATTGTACTGAAAATCCCATTCAAGTCTATGTACTATATTTACAAATCATTGCATTTCTCTGAAACAATACTGTAAGTCAAATGAAAGTACATTTACTATTGCAATCCAAACTGGTTACAAACTGCATTACTACTGTAAAGTATTTATTTCTTACCTGTGCCAGGCTTGCTTGGTTCCAGAAAATAAAATAACTAAAAGAATATTTTTATACAAAAACAATTGGTCTGAAGTTCAGTCTTTGAGTGTGTGAATTCATTTGCTGACTGACTGTGTACAACAAAAAGTAACTTACCTGGTATTTTACTGAAAAGCCCATTTAAGTCTATGTACTATATTTACAAAGTATTGCCTTTCTCTGCAACCATACTGTAAGTCAAACAAAGTGCATATGCAATTACAATTCAAACTGTTCCCATACTGCATTACTACTGTAAAGTATTTATTGCTTACCTGTGCCAGCCTTGCTTGGTTCTAGAAAATAAAATAACTAAAAGAATATTTGTATACAAAACAATTGGGCTGAAGTTCAGTCTGAGTGTGTGACTTCATTTGCTGACTGAGGGTGTGCAACAATGCTCAACACTGTCCTCTGATACTGCCTTACTGCTCGACCACACTACCACAAATTGAGAGTAAGGTTCTATCTAACTTTACCTCTGCCTACCTTTGGGGATCCACTGTACTCCGTGCACACTGTACCTCACTTTGGTATAGTATATACAGAGCCAGCTTACTACACCTCCTGACTGAGGCGCTTCAGCCGGCAGCTGCCTCTTTGGAGCCCTTGCTGCTTTTCAATGAGGCCCTCACTGACATCCTACTGGGCACTTGGTTCAAGCCCAGCACAGTGGCTCCTGTGAACAGGATGATTGCCCAACGCCACCGCCCGGCCCTGGGCAACCCACTTTTCCTCTCCCAACACCCTACCCCTGAGAGCTCTGTGGTCCAAGCCTCCACTTCAAAAGGCACATTCCCTACTGCTCCCCTAGATAGGGAATCCAAAAGACTAGACCATCTTCGGAAGAAGATGTTTTCTTCTGCCAGCTTGGGACTGCGGTCAGAGAACACTGCATGTCTGTTGGGTCATTACACACACACACTGTGTGGGACAAGGTCGCGCAAAAGATGCCACATTGGGCCGTGCTCACCTATGCTATTGTAGAGGGTAGAGACACAGTAAAGTTCACCATCAGGTGTGGGCTGGATACCACTGACTCACTGGGTAGAACGGTTTCAATGTCAGTAGCTCTGCGTTGCTACGCCTGGCTAAGATCCACTGGCTTCTCTGGGGATGTCCAATCAACCCTTTTGGGCATGCCTGTTGATGGCCATCGCCTGTTTGGTGACAAGACAGACAACTCACTTGAGCGTTTCAAGGACTCGAGGGCTACGGCCAGCTCCTTGGGCCTCGTTACTACCTCTTGCCCCATGCAGTCTGCCTTTCGCACCTTTCGTGGCTTTGGAAGGGGTGCCCTGCCATGTTCCACTCAGAGCCACAGGCCTGCGTAAGCTGCCCAGCCTCTGTGCGGCCAGGGACGTGTGACCCAGCGTAGTGGGTCTGGGGGCCAGCGGGCGGGGCAATCCACCAATGCCCCTCCTTTGACAGCTTCCAAACCTTCCTAGTCTGACCTTTCAGGGGGAAACCAGTTGCCAGTGGGCGGTAGGATCTGCCATCACCTCCCCCACTGGTGCAACATCACGTCAGACAGGGGGGTTTCGCAAATAGTCTGAAGGGGCTACTCCCTCTCCTTTGAGACTACCCCTCCATCCATGCCAAAGACACTCCATCGCATACCAGAGGATCATCTGGCCCTTCTCCGTCAGGAAGTTGTGGCACTCTTGGCCAAAGGAGCCATAGAAGAAGTCCATGTGCCAGAAGTAGGGCGTGGTTGCTACTCCCACTACTTTCTGGTACCCAAGAAGGACAAAGGCCTGCGTCCTATCTTAGACCTCTTGGTCATTAAACGTTTCCTGTGGAAGGAGAAGTTTATAATGCTCACATTAGCTCATGTCTTGTCTGCCCTCGACCCTGGAGACTGAATTGTAGCGCTGGACTTGCAGGATGCTTATTTTCACATCCCCGTCCTGCCTGCCCACCGGCGTTACCTAAGGTTTACGGTACGCCACGAGCATTTTCAGTTTACTGTGCTTCCCTTTGGCCTTACCAGCGCCCCTCGGGTGTTCATGAAAGTGATGGCGGTGGTCGATGCTCATCTGCACAGATGTGGGATTCCAGTCTTCCCTTATCTCGACGACTGGCTGTTGAAGGCGGACTCGCCCCAGGCTGTCGTCTCCCATTTCCAGACTACGGAAGACCTCCTGCATTCGATTGGGTTCACTATCAACGTGCCGAAGTCACACCTTATTCCCTCTCAGAAGCTTCTTTTCATCGGAGCAGTTCTGGACACAGTGCAGTTTTGGGCATATCCTCCCGAGCAGCGAGCCTGGGATATTCAGACTATGATACCGATGTTTCAGCCTCTATCGCGTATTTTGCTGAGAATGACCCTGAGGCTGCTGGGCCTCATGGCCTCCTGCATCCTGCTGGTAGATCATGCCAGGTGGTGTATGCGGGCTCTGCAGTGGGACCTCAATTTCCAGAGGGTGCAGCATCAGGGGAATCTTTCCGATGTCGTCCAGATCTCTGGGGGCACTGCAAGTCAGTTGCAGTGATGGCTCACGACCCAGAATTAGGTCAATGGCAGATCCCTCTCCCTTCCCCAACCAGAGTTCACAGTGTTGACGGATGCGTCACTCCTGGGATGGGGCGCTCACATGGGAGAGGCGGAGATCAGGGGACTCTGGTCTCCAGTGGAGTCCGGGCTTCATATCAACCTTCTGGAGCTCTGGCCGATTCGTCTTGCACTGAAGGCGTTCCTTCCTTCTGTCAAAGGAAGAGTAGGGCAGGTGTTCACGGAAAACACCACCGCCATGTGGTACTGCAACAAACAGGGCGGGTGGATTTGTGGACCCTATGTCAATAGGCTCTCCGCCTTTGGACATAGCTGGAACATCAGGGTGCGACCTTGATGGTTCAACACCTGGCATGCTCCCTGAATGCCAGGGTGGACAATCTCAGCCTCTGGTGCATGATGGATCACGAATGGTGTCTTCACTCGGAGGTGGCGCATTGTCTCTTTCAACAGTGGGAAGAGCCTTGGTTAGACCTATTCGCTACTGAAGAGAATGCGCAATGTCAGCAGTTCTGCGTGTTTGAGTTTCCAAAGTAGCACTCGCTCGGCGGCGCCTTTCGTCGTGACCGGGCCCAAGCCATTCTTGTGGCTCCAGACTGGGCACAAAGAGTCTGGTACCCCCGCGCTCTTGAGCATGGCCATCGATCCTCTGATCAGACTGCCTCTTCGGGAGGATCTTCTGTCGCAGCAGCAGGGGACGGTCCTCCACCCAAACCTGTCTAGCCTCCACCTCCTTGCATGGAGATTGAGCGGCTACAGTTGACGGCATTCAGTCTTCCTCCCAAAGTCTGTAATGTCATCTTGGTAGTCAGGCGTCCCTCCACTAAAACTGTATATGCCTATAGATGGAACAAATTTGTGGCATGGTGCACAGCAAAGATTGTGGATACCCTTTCTGCCCCTCTTTCAGAGGTTCTCCTCTTCATTCTTTCTTTGGCCCAGTAGGGCTCTGCTCTGGGCACTCTTAAAGGCTATTTCGGCTTTTCTTCGCCTTCCTGATCAGCCTTCTCTTTTCGAACAAAGCAAACACAAGGAGATGATGAACGGAGTGCTGAAACTTTTCAGACACTCACCCCCAGTCACAGATCTGTGTTAAATCCATCATCATTCCTTAGCTCACTTTGCCACCTCAGTTCAGACCCAGCTATATGCAAATCAGTCTTGACCCTGTGCCTCATGGGAACAGTCCAGCCAGAAGTGCCAAGCCAGGTCTTCCCTGAACCGGAAACAAGCATCCTGGGACCGGTTTCTGGGTAACACCCTTCATCAGCCAAGCTAGCTTGAATCCAGTGGCAAAGTGAGCAAGGGACCCGCGTCTGGGCATACCCTGCCAACTTAAGACGAACAAAGCATATACAAGGAGATGATGGATGGAGTGCTGAAAGTTTTCAGACACTCACTCCCAGTCACAGATCTGGGTTGAATCCATCATCATTCTTTTGAAGCCCCTATTGTTAACTGATTTCTGAAGGGCGTTACTCATCTCTTTCCTCCTTCTCCCCTCGTAATGCCCCAATGGGACTTGAACCTTGTTCTCACTTACCTTATGTGTGCTCCCTTTGAGCCACTACATAATTGTCCGCTTCGTCTCCTTACTTTGAAAACTGCTATCTTTCTTGCCATCACCTCTGCTCGCAGGGTGAATGAGCTTCAGGCCTTATCTTCAAAGCCTCCTTTTCTTTCTGTCCATCCGGACAAAGTTGTTGTGCACGCGCTGTGGGCGCACGGTGCGCTTCGCGCACCGCGCGCCCACGTTACACAGTTCGCGGAATTTTTCCGTTTCTACCGCACGCGCACGCTACGCGTACTCCGCGTTTTTTCGCAAACAAATTAAAGGAAATTTTGGCCCTTGGGGGTCCTTCTGGGACCCCCTGACTAAGGCTAGGGGGTAAGGAACTGTCCACCCTGCCCCCTTTTCACGTTCTCCACCTTTGTTTTTCACCCCCTCAGACTGCGAGAGACAAAATGGCGGCCGACACTTCCTGGTTTCGACCGATTCGAATGTTTACTAAGATCTAACAACCAATCAGAATCGCGCACGGCAAGTTTTACCGTACGTGCACGGAGCGCGCTTATAGATATATATATGCTTTTAAATGCTATTTTCTCAGGAAATACTGAACAGATTTACACCAGACCTGCAAAAGGCACATCCCTGACCTGAGGACTACCTCTCTGCCAAATTTCAAGTAATTCTGTTCAGCCGTTCGGGCTGTAGCTTGGACTAAAGGTCCTATGGAAAAATGCATGGGGAAAACGCGTTTTGGGACCCCCCCTTTTTCTCAGCCCCCGCTTGACCAATCCCCCCGAGACTTTCAGGGAAGGAGCGCCCCACCTATTTTGAAAATTTCTCTAGGATTCGTTAATCGGCGCCAAAGTTATTCCAAATAGAATGTTGCGGATTTCCTATGGAAACACGGTCCTAACTATAACTATCTACTGGCGACCGCCAGTAGATTATTTATTTATTTATATATATATATATATATATATATATATATCTATTCAACAGTTGCTCCGCATACAACAATACGTGTAGAATGAAAGGTACATATACCGAGTCAATTATGGGAAAGTACAAACCACATCAATTTCCAACCGTGATCGCGCTGTCAGATATATTTCACATAACATTTTCATGGGCATGATATTCAGTGAAAGACAGTTCAGGCATGACTGTCCCCTGACCCTCCCTCTATCCCCAGCCCTCGCCTACTTCAGGTCTCCCTGTATTGGACCCAGCTACCTCACACCATCTCGTACTTACGGGGGCAGCCCTGGCTCTGATAAACCTCATGTTCCGCCAGCTGACACCAGTCTGTCGTTCTTCCTGTCCAGGATAATCGGGGTTCTACTCGCATCCCATGCTTTTGCAATATTTTGTTCAGTCACCCCTGCTGCCAGTGTCAGCCACAGTTTAGGATACCTGTCTCAGGCTCCTCCCATGCATCATTCCCTTGGCAGCAGGACTCTGCCCAGGCCCTCAGGACCATTTGGAACTCCACCTTCTTGGTGGCTCCTGGGGCAGGTACCCCCCATCTCCTTTCAGAAGCTTTTCAACTGAGCCACTGTATAACTTTTCAGCTTGGCCATTTCAAACGCCATGGCTCCACTTAAAGAGCCATACAGAGACATATAACAGACTACGGATCAAAAGGGACGCAGGGAAAAATGAAGAAAAATCAAAATGGTCTTTGATGTGGATTGGAAGCATACACATAGCTATTGTATGGTTTTGCGCAAACACAAGTCCTATCCTTACCTCTGATCATCAGTGTTAAAAATTGGGTCTCTAGTTGGCAGAGGTATGCACCCTGTCCAAGTAGTGACCACAATCCTAGTCAGTTTAGGTCACAATATAATCCTAAATTATCCTGCGCTCACCCTCTGGTAGCTTGGCAAAGAGCAGGCAGGCTTAACTTAGAAGGCAATGTGTAAAGTATTTATGCAATAACTCATAAAATAATACAGTACATAGTCCACAAAAATACTCCACAATAGTGTAGAAAAAATTGTGAATATTTATCTGAGTAAAATAAGACCAAAACGACAACCATCCAATCAGTAGAAGGCGAGATATGATTTTTTAAAGATTAAATGTGAAAACTGTGCATCGAAGTCCATAGCGCTAACATGTTATTGAAGATTGTGCTAGACCGGAGTAAATCCAGGCCGACCGCGATGGAGCGCAGGTCGGATACAGTTCCAGACAAGTCTCGGTGAAGTTTTACCTTCTCAAGTTGAGCTAAGAGTTCCGTTCGCGGGGAAGGAGTTTGCTGGGAGCGCAGTGAGCGTCGCTGGCGGTGGGGCACGGTGAGGCATCATGGAGAGACAGCTGGGGCCTCGCCCTCACAAGCGGCGATGCTACTGTGCAAAGAGACTACTTGTTCCTGCTCGCGCTGATCCTTCGAGCGTGCAACGCGGGTCTGGAGCGAACGGGTCCGTTCGTGGTCACGAAAAGCCCATAAGCTTGATTTTAAGGGGCCCAGGAGCTGCAGATGATGAAAGCAGCTGCAGAACCAAATTCTGAGGCCCAGAGCTTGGAGGGGGCACCGCAGATAAGGGTAGGACTTACAGAAGACAAAGTTCGGCAGCACCAGCAGAACTGTAGGAAGTCTTTTGTGTCCCTGATACTTAATAAAACAGGAGTCAACCTACCAATCTATGGAGATCGCTTGGAGGGTATACAGAGTCCAGCTTTCCTTCAGCAGAGTCAGAGAGCAGAAGGCAGCTGGGCAACAAGCAAAAAAGCAGTCCTTCGAGAAAAGCAGTCCAGCTGAGTACTTCAAGCAGCTCAGCAGTTCTTCTGACAGAGTTAGGTCCAGATGTACCTCATTTGATGAGGTCAGATACCCAGTACTCATTCTAATATTTGCCTTTGAAGTGGGGGAAACTTCAAAGAGTGGTTTTGAAGTGCACCAGTATCCCTTCCAACCCAGTCCTGTATGCCAGGCTATCTGTGGGCGGTAATCAGTTCTTTGTGTGGGGTCAGGCCACTACCTTTTGAAGTGTAAGTGTGAGCCCCTTTCTCCTATCTGCCCAGGAAGTGCATCAGAATGCAGATGTATGTAGATGGGTGCTCAGCCACGCTAGCCTTCATGTGTTTGTGGCTGTCTGGAGGGAATGTACAAAGAGAAAGAGTTTGGGAGACCGGCTGTAAGGAACACAGAGCAGTAAGAGCAGAGAAATGTCTACTTTCTAAAAGTGGTATTTAAAAAATAGTAATGTTAAATCCCACTTTACCAGTAAAGAAGATTTATCATTACCATTCCAAAGATATGAAACCTGAAAAAGCTACTCCTTTGCAATCGGGAATTACAGCTTCAAGGTATTTTAAAGAATTTCTAATGCTCACCTATGAGAGAAGTAAGCCTCACGACAGTGAAAAGCAACTTTAGCTGTTTGTCACTGCCAGGACATGTAAAACATAAAATTACATGTCCTACCTTTTACATACATAGCACCCTGACTTTTGGGTTACCAAGGGCCTTCCTTAGGGGTGACTCCCCTTGTAATAAAAGGGGAGTTTAAGTCTTGGATAGTAGTTTTAAATGGCAAGTAAAAGTGGCAGTAAACTGCACACAAAGGCCCTGCAGGCCTAAGACATGGTTAAGGGGTTACTTATGTGGGTGCACAATCGGAGCTGCAAGACCACTAGTAGCATTTAATTTACAGGTCCTGGGCATATGTAGTGCACTTTACTATGGACTTATAAGCAAATTAAAAATGCCAATTGGGTATGAGCCATTGTTACCATGTTTAGGGGAGAGAGCACAAGCACTTTAGCACTGATTAACAGTGGTAAAAAGCGCATAGTCCTAAAACCAGCAAAAACGAGTTAAAAGAAAATGGAGGGAGGCAGGCAAAACATTATTTAAAGAGCACCCTAAGGCTGTCAGGTTTAACAGATGCCCTTTAAGCGTTGTGCATCAACATTCAGTAGGGAGATAGGGTGGTAGGAAGAGCTTTTAGTTGGGACTGTCCTGGTAATCACTGTATTCACCGCCTCCCTCATGGACTCGGGAAAAGCATCCGTGATGCCAAAGGAGTTAGAGGCACACAAGAAGAATAGTCAGTTGGGTGGTGAACGCTTTGTAAAAGCTCGGGGTGGAGCCATCCAACGTGGGTTCCTACCCGGGTTGTAGTCTCACTATAGCTGAAAGAGCCTCCTCTAAGGAATGTCTGCTCCAGAGCTTGCACATCTGGCACTATGAGTTTAGTTAGGAGGGCAGTGGCTAGATAGGTATAGGTGTCTGCAGGGTTCACTGCGTCCGCTCCATAGAGATTAGCATAGAAGCCCTGAAGGCATATGTGATTACGATAACGGCTAAATGCATGTTAAATAATCATATAAAGCATATCAGGCCATACAATGCTATTTCTTAATGATCAAAAAACACAATGTAGTACATTTAGGTATAGGCATATACATATGACAGAAACCATTTATGTATTTTTTATATTACAAAATATTTTTTATTATTTAAGATGTTTCATTGATGGAAATACTCTTATTTTTCAAGATAGTTTTAAAAAAAACAATATATCAATTATAGGATTTTGTATACATATATTTATATTATCCTTCTCAATTCTGTAGAAGTCATATACATAATTACATGCCTATGAGAACACAAATATATACACACATAAAATGACAAAAATTATGCAGAACAACACTGTACTTGAAATTAAAAAATACGAAAAAGTGATAGGCTATAGGACAGTTCAAATGCTGGCGGTAGATGAAAACTAAGCGCGTTTCGGCGTGTGTGCCTTCGTCAGCAAAAACCCGGCTCAACTTTTTCTACAACAAAATTGACAATAAACATGTGTACATATAACTGGGCCTGAAACATACGTTTATCGATGGTGCTGGGAAAATGCATGTAAAGATTTTCTTTGTGTGTGTATATATATATATATATATATATATATATATATATATATATATATATATACACACACACACACACATGTGTGAAGAAGTGCAGATTTACCATGGAGTGAAAGTGGTAATAAAGATAGTTTAAAACAATCTTGAAAAATGAGTATTTCCATCAATGAAATATCTTAAATAAATAATAAAACATATTTTGTAATATAAAAAATACATAAATGGTTTCTGTCATATGTATAGGCCTACCTAAATGTACTACATTGTGCTTTTTGATAATTAAGAAATAGAAATGTATGGCCTGATATGCTTTATATGATTATTTAACTTGCATTTAGTTGTTATCTTTACACCAATTGTAATTTTTCCCTACAGCTTGCAAGTCCAATTGTTTATTGTAGGGGTCCCCTTTCTTCCCAAATCGGCATATGTGATTACATCATCTTTGTGTACTGCATAGCCTGCCTGCAAGTGGATCTCTTATTTCGGATATTTATGAATTTGAGGCTAGAATCTGTGAGCTAGAAGTCCCCTGGCTTTATTCCCACCAGCATAGTATTTCTGTTTTGTGCGGAGGAAGGCGTATTGCACTCTGTATCTAGGGCCTTGAGTTGCTTGCGAGCTAATGTCAGTTGTCCCCGTACTGTATGAGACCCAGCTTGCTTAAGGTAGACATCAAGAGGTCCTCTAGAGAAGAGCATTTGGCCTTGCTAGTTTAGTCTAGCTGTGTGGAAATGGCTGCGAGGGTCCCTCTAATAACCAGAACAGGGATATGGAGGTGCTCGGTGTCATTCGTCTGCAGAAAGTTGTGAATCTTTTTCTAGACTTCTTTAAATGTGGAGTCGTATGACCTGAGTGCATTGTTTAGTCACGGGGTCTATGAGGTGTGGTGTGTCCCAGTGTATGGAAAGAGACTGAGATGGGAGAATATCTGAGAGAGCTGTAACGCCCTCCTCCTCAGTATGTATGGTGGCCACCAAAATGCTGAGAGAAGTGAGAAATTAGTTGATGCAGGCATATGTTTAATGGGATGCGGAAAAGGAATATTTAGTCCCCGGCTGCTGGTTGTTGTACCCTCCACAAGTCAGAGAGGCCCACTTCTTGAAACCAATGGAGGTCCTCCTACGTGAGGGTGTCAGTTTGTCCCACTCTCTGAGCCGATCTGTCCAGCATGGTGTCATGGATGAGATTGAAGTCCCCCTCTAATATAATATCTGCATATGTTGAATATGTGACTCGACCTAGAATTTTCAGGATAAATTGCTCCTGGTGTTCATTTGGTGCATATACAGTAACACGGGTGAATGTGTAGTTGTGTCCCGATAGCTGTAGGGAAAGTAGTCTCCCAGGAAGCTCCATCTGGGTCTGCAGAATGTGTCATTGTAACTTAGTGGCTAACAGGATTGCCACTCCTGTTCGTTTTGTGGACCCGAGTGAGAAGAACATTTCTGTCAAAGCAGCAGGATCTCATCCACATCCTGTCCTTCTTTAGATGTGTTTACTGCAAAAGGCATATATCACAGTCTGAGTCTCTGAACACAGACATGAGTGCCAACAATTTCACTGGTGCATTTACGGGGATATAAATCCACTGCCATCTCTCCACTGACCAAAGATAACATGTACCTGCGGCCCCCGGGTTTGATAGGGGATTTGCAGCTGTGGGAGCCATGCCCGGATGGTAGTGTCTCCAATGCCTGTATTCCTGGGTTATTAGCAAGGTGGGGTGTGTTACTAGGTGGTGTTGTTGTGTTGCAGTTGTCGGAGCAGTTCTGTGCATTATCGGACACTCCTCTGCTGTTGTTTTATGGACATTCCGTTTCAAGGCCCAGTGGTGTCTCCTTCTAGTCAACTGCATTGTGGGCTGCTCCCAAGGCATGCAGTATAGGTAAGTCAACCCTACAGCTGGCCTGACAACCCTAAGACAGTGTGCACTATACTACATGTGTGGACATACCTGCATGAGCAGATATGCCCCTGTGTTGGTCAGTTCAATTGCTTGCAGTGCAAGAGATCAGGGAATCCTTTTTAAAGTACATGTGCTGGACACTGGTGAAAACGAGTTCCCCAGCTACATGATGGCTTCCCCTAAACCGAAGATGTTTGGTATCAAACATCTTGTATTAATAAACCCACACTGATTGCAGTGATGGATGTATTACTGCATGCACCCAGAGGACACCTTAGATGTGCCCCCTGAAAACCTACCCCCACAGGTGAGTTTCTGACACCCAGGAGCGAGGGCTTTGCTCGGGCAGAGGGTGTTTACACCCAATCCCACAGGATGACCTGCGTATTAACATTCCAAGACTGGGATCTTTAAAGAGCCCACCTTATTTGGTATGCGAATTTGCTTATCTGCACAGGAGAGGTTGCCGACCCCCTCACCCTGACCCTCTGTCCAGGGCGCATTTGGCACCTGAACAGGTGGAAACATTTGTAGTCTTACTCACCTTCGGGCTAGTTTCATGCTTGTGGTCTACCTGAAGTGAATACAAATATTCAGAAGTCTGTCATCTTTCTGTTGGCAAACTTAGGAACTATGGGACAGAGTTATGCCCACTTCCCACGTTGGCTACTACCCTACACTCCCCTAACACCATTAAATCAAGGATTTAGGGGAGCCCCTTGCACCAGGAAATCAGATCCTGCCAACCTAAAAGAAAAAACTGAAAAGCCACAAAAAGCAAAAACTGTGGAAGAAGCAACTGACTTGGCGCCAACCCTGCCATCCTGTTTGCTGTTCCCGACAATTGCACCGAAGTCGACTCACCCTGCAAATTGCTGTGCCTCCAAAAGGCTGGGAGGACGGCCAACCCTTCTGCCAAGACTCATAAACTCCTGTGGAGCAGCAGAGCTGCTTCCCTGCATCCTGCCGACACCCCAAAAGACCTGTGAGGACACCGGACTGCCAAAACCCGACACCAGAAAGCACCACTGCACCGAGCCGCCTAGCCCGAGCTGAAGGGAGTCAATGGTGCCAGCGTGTTTGCCTGGCCCTCCATAGATGAAGGCCACCTTGGACTTGCCACTGTGGACTGATTGATGCTGACTGCAGCCTCATGTGCGGGCCCCCTCAACCGCGAGTGTCTCTGGTGATGAAACCCAGCCTCCTCGAAGTACCTCAGCGGCCCCAGGAGACTAGAACTAAAGGTGTCCCCACATCCCTGAGCATAGTGAGACCTGAGCTCCCTTGTTGGTTAAGACTGACTGGGGTCTCAGTCCGAACCTGCAGCCTTTGCCTGACTAACATTGGGCACCCAACGCTGTATTACACCACTGCTCCCAGCAGCCCTAGTGCCGCTAGAGGTGACCTGCTGGTATTGCCTTGGACCTTGCCCTGTACTCACCTTAAGTCCTGAGGATTGGTCTTGTAAGTCGCTGTAAAGAACTTGAATGCAGTATTTGTTTTTTCTCCCTAGGATAACCTTGCTGCCTAAGAAAAGTGTTGGCGTTTGAAAACTAAAAGTATTTCTGTCTCGAAACATACCTTTTACCTAGTTATATTGATTTTGGTGCCTAAAAATATATAAAGATGGATGTTATTTTATAAATTGGTGTGGATCTCCTTATTGAGTAGTGTGCATCATTCTTTGACTGTGTGTGTATTTGCAGATGTCTAACACACCACTCTGATCAGCCTTAGGCTGTTCGACCACACTAGAGTGCCTTGAGATTGCGAGAGCTTGCCCCTTTGAACTTATAAGAGAATACCTGGACTCTTTGCACAGTATACCTCCTTTTGTTATACTATATAAAGAGCCAGCTTCCAACATTGGTGGTGCAGCGGTGGGATACAATACTTTGCATTTGTTGTACTACTTGGTTAATGAGTGATACCACTAAGGAATTCAAAATGATTCTTAGCTAAAAAATGTTTGTTGAATTTGAATATTTTTTCAATTTTTTTTATCTAGCTGGTAGGGTCTTGTTTTAAGTCCCCCAGTCCAAACTGTTTAGCATTTAAAAAGTAGTTCAGTCAGTCAGTATGGGAAAGTAGCCCTTTTTGACATGGTCACCTTCACTTTTCAGCCGGGTATTTGATGTTATTTCAACTGGAAGTGCACGAGGTTCCTCCTAACCAGGTCCACAGTACCAGATCTCTTTCCCAAACCTGTAATTGTACCCCAGTTAGCAATACCATTGGCACCCCCTGTAAGTCCCTAGTAGGTGGTAACCTGATACCTAGGGCAAGGAGGCCAAAGAGGGCCCTTAATGGCTGCAGCACAAATTGTGCCACCCTGAAGGACTAACCACATACAGAGTGCCACTGCAGGCTGGGTGTCTTGGTGCAGACAAAAGTGAAAACACAAGAAGGTACAAGAAGGTACCCACCCCTGTGTGCAATGCCTACAGACTCTCATGTCTACTGCAGGCCTTCCAGCCCCAAGGCAGGGTGCACTATACCACATGTGAGGGCATACCTGAATGAGCAGATAAGCCACTATACTTGTCAGCCCTATTGCTGCGAGCACAAGTGGACAGGGAAGCCATTTTGAGTATATATGTTGGGCACTGGTTAAAAAAAAAAAGAGTTCCCCAGCTACATGATGGCTTCTCTAAAAATAGGGATGTTTAGTATCAAACCTCTCATATTAATAAACGCACACTGAAGCCAATGGTGGATTTATTAATACATGCACACAGAGGACACCTTAGAGGTGCCCCCTGAAAACCTACCAGCCACTGGTGTGCTGACTGAATGGTTTACGCTAGCCTGCCACCCGAGACGAGTCTCTGACCCCCAAGGTTGAGGGCTCCGCTCTCAGGAGATCAGAAACAAAGCCTGTTTGGGTAGAGGTTGTTCACATCCCCTCCCACAGGGTGACCTGCTGATTAGCATTGCAAGGCCGTGGATCTTAAAAGAAGCCATTGCCTTTAATATGCAAGTCTGGCTTCCCTCACAGGAGATGAAGCTGACCCCCTATGTCCAGAGCCCTTTGGCATATGGAAAGGTGGGAAAAGTATCTAGTCAGGGAGACATGGCCTTCCCCAGGCTAGTACCATCCATAGGGTGGACTATCTGAAGTGGACCCAACTTTTCAGGGTTGCCCATGTTGATGTAGCAAACTTAGGGATTCTGGGATAGGGTTGTGCCCACTTCCCACAGGAAGTGATCATATAGGAGGTATAGTGACCCCAAGGGTAGGTAGCTCATTGGCTTCTACCTTACACTGCCCTAACGCCCTCAAGTTCCGTTTTTAGGGGAGCCCCTGGCACAAAAAAATTCAGATCCTGTCGACCTGAAAGAAGAAGATGGATAGGAAGAATCACAAAGAGCAAGAACAGAAGATCCAGCAAATGACTTGGCGCCAACCCTGCCTGCTGAATTCGACGATTGCACCAAAAGCCAACTTGTCCTGCAGCTGCTGTGTCTCCGAAGCCTGGGAGACCCTCCAGTACTTCACCCAGGAACCAAGAAATCCAGTTGGACAGTGGAACTGTTCCTCTGCATCCTGCAGGTACCAAAGACTGAGCTGTGTGGATCCAAGGCCGTAGAAACCTGATGCTGTTTAGGTGTCTGTTAAGGAGGAGATCCTTTAGCTGTCTCTTAAAGTTCAAGAAGGAGGGGCCTGTCCTGATGTATATTGGTATGAAGTTCCATATTTTAGGGGCATTGCTTGAGAAAGAGTATATCAGAGTTTTTTATTTATGGACTTTGGATGGAATGAGGAGAAGGGTGTTTGAACTTCTAAGGTTTTTCGTCTGACCTGCTTTTTTGAGTTTTGAGGCAAGGTAGGTAGGATTTCCCATGTGGCGGGCTTTGTGAGTGAGGCAGGCAGTTCTGAAGCTGCATCAGGCTTCCATCTTTAGCCATTTGAGTTCTTTCAGGGCGGAGGAGATGTGGTATATTTTTTTAATCCTGTGACCATTCTGACTTCTGCATTGAGTGTGGTTCTGAGGTGAGCAAGGTGGGAGTCAGCAGCTCCTGTTAGGATGGTGTTCCTGTAGTCTAATCTAGACAGCACTAGAGCTTGCTATGAGGAGAATTTCGGTCTGGTCTTGGTTGAGTTTTAGGTGGTTACGAGATAGCCATTGTTGGACTTCTTAGAGGGTGGAGTTTAGCTGGTGTATATTTTCCAGTGAGGAGATTTCCATGTATAGCTTGGTGAAATCTGCGTATGTATGGAAGGGGATGTTTGCATCGTTGGGGATGACAGTGAGGGGTTCCATGTAGATATTAAACAGAGTGGGCGAGAGGACGGAGCCTTGCGGGACACCCCGGGTTATTGCCGTTGTATCAGAGGTATGATTGCTTATTTTTATTTGTTGAGAGCGGTTTTGTAGGAAGGTTATGAACCAGCATAGCACCAGCTCCGCATTGATCATTTTTTGGAGGGAGTAGTAGAAGTTTGTGATCGACCATGCCGAAGGCTGCTGATAAGTCAAGGAGAATGAGTAGGCAACAACGGTCTGTATCCAAGGATTTATGAAGGTCATCTACTATGCTCAAAATAGCTGTTTCAGTGCTGCATCCTTTTCTGAACCCAGATTTGTTAGGGTTCCGGGAGTTGTTGCTGTTTACGATGTGTTTGTTGAGTTGTGAGAGAATACATCTCTCGAGAGTTTTGGCTAGTAAAGGGAGATTGGAAACAGGACGAAAATTGTTTAGGTCATTTGGGTCTGCTTCCGTGTTTTTTTTTTAGTAGAGGTGTGACTTGCCCGAGTTTTAGACAATCCGGCATCATTCTAGTCATCCGCGAGCTGTTTATAATTTTAGTCCAAAGCGGGGTTAGTGCATGGTTGAGTTTTTTTGCCAGGGAGGCTGGTAGGAGGACAGCTAAGTGGGAGGAAGGTTTGGGTGTAGTCAGCAAAGCCGATATGTCTGCCTCCGAAAGTGGTTAGAATACCTTCCAGTTCCCAGGATCTTTGTGGGGCCTTTGGAGTCTTTTGCATCCATTGTCGTCTTGAGGTGTAGTGGATGAAAGTGTGGACAGGGGGCGTGGTTATTAACTTTAGCGGACTGGTTGTGATAGACAAGGGAAAGCTACATTTTTATGATTTTATCATTGAACAAAATGGCGAATTTGTCACACTTTTCTTGGATATCTGAGGGTTTTTTGGTGCTGGGTTGGCGGTTTGCTATTAGATGATGTTGAAGTGTTCTCTGGGGCGGATTTAGCTTTGTCCAGGGCTTTGCAGAAGAATGAAGCTTTTTCGTTTGTGTTGTGTTTTTTATATTTCCTGTGTTCTCTCCTGAGCTGGTCCAGGTGGTTTGTAGAAGGATCCTTTTGCAAGAGTCTTTCTGCTGTTCTGAGCTGTCTTCTTTCTACGTTGAGGTTTTTGTTGAACCAGGATCTCAATGGTATGTACCTCATCCGTTTTAGTTTTTGAGGGGCTACTTGGTCCAGGATGGAGGACATCATTGAGTTATAGTGATTAGTGAGTTCTGTTGTAGAGTGGTTCTTGGATTGGGGGTGGGTGGTTGAGCCAAATGTTTTTCTTCAAGTACCGCTAGTGGAACTTGCCTTATGTTTCTTGTCCATTGGAAGGTTTTTTGCGTGCAGATTGGGTAGGAAGGCACTTTGTTGAAGTGGAATCAAATAATGTGGCATTACGAACCATTCGACAGGAAGGATGTTGTCAATAGCTAGTGTTTTTTCATGTGCTATGAGAGCGTCTAAGGTTGGGCCTTTGTTGTGGGTTTGACCTCTGCAGTGCTGGGAGAGGTTTTTGCCGAGTAAAAAGTCCTTCAAGCAGTGTAGTCGGGTATTGCTTTCATCGTTCCAGTGAAGGTTGAAGTCACCTAGGAAGATGTTGTTGGTGTGTGCACATTTACACTGTATCCCTTTTAAGGACGGGCTACCATACAAAAAAGTCTTGTACAACGCAATTTAAGGTAGGCATATCCAGTGCACATTGTGAAGGCCGAAAATCGTTCATGCCCAAAATGAGTATTTATCAGATTTATGTGCATTTATTGAGAACAGTTGCATCTCAGTTTAACTCATGGATTTTACTTTTGGATTTGATAAGTCATATCGTTTTAGAGTTTTTAAGGACCAAATTTGGAAGTTTGGTTTATGGCATGCATGTTTGTGGAATCTGTTTATTCTCTATCCTGCTTCCAATTCCACCTGCGGTCCTATGGCAGTCTTCTTGCTCCATAATCCATACATTTTCACCAGAGGGGACATGCCCTTTCCATTGCAACTCTTTGAATTTTTGACATGTCCACTGGTGTTGCAACATATATATGTTCCTTTTTCCCAGAAGGTTTTAGGCATACATTAGATATTTTTGTGGACAATTGCCATTGTTTATGGCCAAATGCTCTGTTGGAATGCTTCCAATGTTTCCTTTTTAAACTACTTTGGAAAGCGTTATTCATTTTTTTTTTAATGCATGTTACAGTGTCGCTATATGAAAAGCAAACAATCTGCATATCAGTCACAAACCCTCTGAAAGGAGAGTATTACTAGAACTACTAATCTGCGTCCTCTCCACCTCACCGTAATCATCCACATCAATGCAAATCTGCCTCTTGTGGGCTGTCGGTGAGATGTAACTTAAGTTTTAAGGCACGCTGTGCATAATAGTCTACATGTGGCCATTCTTTAGAATTGATTACAATGTGTAATGTTGGAGGGGTCTTTTTGGCACATTTACATAAGAGCTAATGTGGCGTTGCCCACATCCTCTTTGTAAAGGTAACACGTTCACATTGCGAAGTTAGCTATGCTCTTAATAACTTGTGGAAGCTGAAACTAATTGTGCTGGAGGTTATCTTCTTGTTGTGCTGATGGCTGGATCAGTTTTGCCACCAAGAAGAATGCAGTGTCTTGTATTACCTGAGAATGGAGTGAGATCAAAACCTATGGAGAACAGGGTGGACTAGTACTTTGGCATGTCTCCTCTTCACTCCCGCAAGACACCTTACCACAGCCCCTCATATATTATTAGTTGTAGGACATCTTGCACCATTCAAATGCAGGGCTGCAAATAGAAGCTATTACTTTTGTGCACCTCTTTTGAGGAGTGAAGTTCTTTTTTTCGATTTGCTCATACCAAACAAGGGCACTTATTTTTGTTAACTATGATGATGACCAGAGTTAAAATCAGCCTGCATAGTAACAGGAAAGTTGTGCCATCTGTGGCAACTGTTAGTGATTTTATGAATAATGTTGACAGTTTGATAGACGTTCTTCTTTCAGAAAATGTTATCCGCGCCAGCTCTGTTTTTCCTTTAGTGAACATAAAAATCTGCAAGCACTCTGGTGTTGCTCCATTTTTATTGTGCTTTTCATCAGCAGACTCGGGTTATTCTAAGGGATACCCCCACCTGACGGAACGTGGCTGCTGCCCATTCATTGTAGGTCTTAAGGTGCCTGGTAGCAGTTTTAGTATATTTAAAGCCCCAAGTGTTTTTTTACTTGCACAACTAGGAGTAAACTACCTATGTGTTCTTCTCTGTAAAGGTCTATCTAGTCCCACCTTACTGAGATCCCTCCCCAACCCTTATTCCACAAATGTGGGTGGTTTATCTGTGTGTGTTTGTATTTTACAGTGTTGTTAGTGAATAATGTTCATTTAGATTCCCTGTAAATTGGTGCACAAGACGGTGGTTCTCCAGCAAGTTGCTTTTTTTCCTAGGGTGTGGATGGCTACATGAGAGCTGTTAAAATCCATACCACAGCCAGTACAGTCTCATCTGACTTTGCACTTAGTGTTCTTGAATGCCACAAAATCATACTAAGAAGAGGACCTCTTCTAAAGAGCTACAGTTTGTTTGGCTCATGCTTCATGTGATAAAGGCACTGGGCCTCTGGGCCTAGGGTTGTACACTGTTTAAACCTCTATATCACTCTGCACCAGCTCATAGCAAAAACCTTACCAAAAACTGAGATTCTCTTGGATTGCAATTCTCCTTCCATTGCTAAGGCCAAATCTCAGACTCGTGCAGAAGCTTTGCTGCGTTAACCTGTGGATTGATGAGGAGCTCATCTATTCTGCATGGAGAGGAGCTCAATTGCCCCTGCAAGGATAGAAGCTTACTTGATGCTGGGGAGATCTACTAAAGACTAAACAGACTTGAGAATGTGCATTGATGATAGCTGAAGGATAAAAGACCACCCCAGAACCACAAGATCCCCAAAGCCCAGTTGGCATGGTGAAGCAAGACAGATCAGACACGCATCATCTGAACAGTGGAGCTGCAAATATAAGTTTCCTCAAGTTGAGTGGTGAGCTTGCACAATCCCCAGCTCTCCCCATTTGTTTAGGATACCCATATTAGCGTATTCCTCAGTCCTGGAGAGACCAGGCAGCCTAGTACCTTCATACTCTCAAGAGTCCAGTTCATTGACCAGATAAAACTATTCTTTCAAACCATCCCTCCAAACTGAACAATTGTAGACATTTTTTATTTTGTAGTCACTGTTGGTCCCTTACTCTCAAGTACTAATTCTAGTGGGAACTGGTGAATCCTTGGGTTCCTGTTTTAATATTGCCTCACCAAGGTATCCCCCACCAACAGAAAACATTTGGACCAGTGGATTTTGAGAGAAGTTCCCCGTAATATAGGTAAACCCTAACCCAATGCTTCACTTGTTGCTTGTGCAAAAAACACATGGTCTAAAGGAAAACGGAAATCGCGCTCTTTCCAGACACCAGACCATCAGTTACCATTGACTTGGACATAGAGACTGAAAATATTTGAAACTGCACCATTGACAGCTTTGGGTGGGGCACCAGTAGACCGAGCCATTCATACATAGGGTCACACATATCGTAGTAAGTTTGCTACTTTGTACCCGAGTTTCATTCACTCCTATTTCACAAACTGAAAACATTGTGGTAGATCGGCTAAGTCTTGGGGTACCCCACATTGACCCAACAGCAGCCCCAACTTATAACAGTGACTATAGGATCATTATAATAGAAGATCTAGAAGCTAGCAGGTAAACGTTTAAAAATGTTCAGGTATATAGCTCAGCTCCAGAAGGTGGTAGCACCTACCAGGTGCCCAAACCATTTGAACCCAAAGCTTATCTCTGAGCTGTCCTACTTAGTAACCAGAACTTCAGCCAGGCCTATTAGGAAGACTGAGGCCATGCATGCTTGACAACCCTGCTGTGTTCCATCAGGACAAAGTAGCCTTAAAGAGTCATCCCACTTTTGTCACCAAAACGTTTCCTGAGGCACACCTGAATAAGATTCTTCACCCCACATTTTTTCAGTGCCCATATTCCTTTTTGGCTCAGGGACGCTGCACATATTGGTATCTGACCAGCCTTCCTTTTTTGAGCCTAATCTTGTCGTCACCACCTTCCTCTGTTTACTATACTTAAAATCACCTTACAGGTCGAGAATGAGAGATGACATAGGAGCAGGATGATGTTACTTTCATGAAACTGGTCTACTCTTAGGGCCTGATTATGACTTTGGCAGTGTGGGAGCAGGCAGCCTTGCCAGCACTTGGCTCTCACATCACCAAAGTCGGCCGCCGCCTGGCTGCCAGATTATGAGTCATTTTGTGGTCTGGTGTGCGACGTGATGGCCCTGCAGAGGAGCAGTTCTAAGGCTCATATGTGAGCATTTAAAAAGCAGCGCCGAAGGAGTGCCAAAGCAAGTTCCTACATTCCATGGCCTGTGTAGTCCATGCCGGCCAGGAACTGGGGTGCATGCACACAGGGGGGCACACCATGTGCCACCCTGCATTTATCCCCGTGAACAGAGGCACCAGGGAGCCCTTACTATCCTGACCGCCACACTTTTTATCACCACCATGAAAAGAGTGCAGATCCGAAAAGTCATAATAGGATTGGCGGTGCTGCAGCGGCACTGCCAGCATATTGCTGCCCCAGACTGCTGCTTTACCGTCGATGGATCACAGGACCCTGTGTTTTAGGCAATGTTATTGCGGTCCGACTGCCGTAGTCTAAATATGGCAGTCGCACCACTGGTGTGGAGGTCCGCCACTGCACCTCCACCACAGACTTGACGGTTCGGTGGACTGCCAAACTTGTATTTAGGCCCTTAATCCTTAGGCTGCCCCCCATTATCACCACCCATGAAACTTAAAGCCATTCTATGAAAACTAAACATCGATTGACTGCCTTTTAAAAAAAGATAACTGACAAGGGTGCACGTGTGCTGGGTAGGAGAGCATGCCTGCTTATGAAATAAATCCCTGTATATGGTACTGTAAACTCTATTGAGCAAATCGAGAACCAGCTATCTGTTTGGCACTCTGTCATACTGGTGTTCGTAGGTTAATAATGGCAGCGAGATTATGGACTAAGAATTACTGGGAGTTAAGCCTGCCACACCTGTCTTCTGTGCAACCTTTGGTCAGTCCCATCTCTTGAGACGAAGGAATCTGTGAGGTTTGAGTCATTCAGAACATCTTCATTTGATGGGCATCAATTAATGTTAGCCTGACCTATGTAGAACGTACTGTTCCACAAATTGATTATGTGAGTGGTACTACTTGACAAAGGGCCTTATTCACAGTTTGGTGGATGAGATACTCCATCATAAACGAGGTGAATGTCCTGTCATTGTAGCCTATGGTGTGTCCTTGTAATGCGGCATACAGACTATACGTTACGTTTTGATGGAGCATCCAATCCGCCAAACTAAGTTAGGCCCTACATATTTTTTTTCATTTCAAAAGAATTTTATTATTTTAAAAGCGCAAATATGACACATAAGATATAAACCAAAGTGATACAATTGATATCAGACAATAAGATAATAAATACATTAATATACAATTAATTGGTAGGAGAGCAATTCATTGTCATTCATTAATCTGCAGACATCAGATAAATAAATACTTAAGGAGGGAAGACCCAAAATGATGTCTGGCAAAGATATATATCAAAAGTATCACCTACAGATGGCAAATTAGGGAAAAGAGGGAAGAGAAGAAAGGAAGAAAGAAAAGACGGAAAGAATAGGAAAGAGAAGAGGAAAGAAAAAGAGAGACAAAGAGAAGGAAAGGAAGAGGAGAGGATTTCCAGAGGAAACACCCAACACACAAGACAACACTAACCAGACAAATCAAAGGGATATTGTTCCACCACCCCTTCAGAGGCCAACTTCATGTATGAATCTAGGGCTTCCCATACACCAGAGGAAATAGAAGGAGAAAGATGAGCATGATCCACTGACGTATGAGCACTTCGTAGAAAGGAAACCCAGGCCCACCAAGTATGGTAAGAGACAGACGAAAAGGATTTCCACTCCATGAGAATTACTTTGACTGCAATAGTTAACAAGAGGTCCAACAACTGGAGCTCCATGGGATCTAAAGGCAGAGGGACTGGGGCCGCCAACGGACCCAAAAGAATTAATGGAAGAGACAGTTGGAAGTTGATGTTAAAGATGAGCATAAGGTGTTTGCGAACTAAATCCCAAAAGGGTTGGAGAAGGGAACAATCAAGGAACATATGTTGAAAATCGCCTGGTAGAAGCCCACAACTCCAGCATAAATTGTCTTCTTTGAGATTGAGTGAATACAGACGACTGGGAGTCCAATGAAGAAGATTAATAGAGAAAAACTTAGACTGCGTTAGAGAAGGGGCAATTTTGTTACGAAGAGAAAATTTACCAATATCTTGCCAGGTATCAGAAGAGATATGAGCAGTGACAGTATGATCAAAATGATGTAACCATTTTTGCTGTGTGACAGTATGGGAAGGGAGTGTAGAGGACGATAAAAATTTATAAATCCGAGACGCAACATGACCAGTCCTGATCCAAAGCTGAAAGAGCGTAATCAGCGGGGAAGAAGGATGAAGGTGTACTTTAGCAAGTGCAACCTTAATCTTAAGAAAAGTATAAAAATCTAAATTAGATAAAGAAAAATGTTGAGCAAGGGATGAGAAAGGGGAAGGATCATTGTTGGAATCATAGAGATGTTTAACAAGTGAGACACCTTTCCCAGCCCAATAAGACATCAACTCAGGGTCAATATTAATTTTGATTTTAGAATTGCGCCAAATAGATGACCATCTAGTTTTATGTATTGGAACTGCTACCCTCTTATCAACCTTACGAACCGCAGCAATAGTGTCTAAAATAATAGAGCGAGAAAATGGAATAGAAAGGGTGTTTGTGGTCAAAAAAGATGCAGTCGGAAGAGGGGAGGCCAGTTCCTGTTCTATTGTCAACCAAGCTGGAGCATGAATAGATGGGGAAGAAAACCAAAGGGCACCCTGGGACGCCAGAAAAGCAGTTTGATATTTCCCCCAATCAGGAAAATTACAGCCCCCCATATCATAAGATTTCCGTAAAAATTTATAAGCAATCCTAGCCCTTCTATCATTCCATAAAAATTTAGAAGTAAGCAGATCAAGTTCATGGAAGAAGGAATCAGAAAGCCTTACTGGAAGCATAGAGGAAACAAAATTAATAATAGGAGTGATCATCATTTTTAGAGTTTGCATACGGCCCCACCAAGAAATATGCATCGGAGACCAATTCTCTAAAAGACGTCTCACCTTAAGAATAGTTTGGGATTCATTATAAGAAGCCGTAGCATATAGGGTGGAACAAAAATAGATACCCAGATACTTTAAGTGTTGGGATTGCCATTTAAAGCCCGCCGAGCCCATATGAGAGGAGAAGCAGTAAGCATTTAAAGGAAACATCTCTGTCTTATCTTTGTTCAGAGTGTATCCTGAAACTTTTGAAAAAAGAGCAATCGTATCCGAAATAGCGGGGATGGCCAGAGCAATATCATCAGAAAAAATGAGAACATCATCTGCATATGCCGCAGTTTTTATCTGATGAGACCCAAAAGAGAACCCTTTAATATCTGGATGCGAGTCAATCATTCTGAGGAGAGGATCAATGGACAACAAAAATAGGAGAGGGGACAAAGGGCATCCTTGTCTAGTGCCCTGACAAAGGTTAAAAAAGGAAGACGTAGCACCATTCACCCGTATATTAGCTCTAGGTCGGGAGTACAGAGACATAACCATACGAATAAAGGAGTCACCAAGATTGTGTGCACGTAGGACCGCTCGTAGAAAAGGCCAAGAGACCTTATCAAAGGCCTTTTCAGCGTCAAGGGCCAAGGCTGCCGCCGGAAGATTAGATCGTTTAGCGGCGCCAAGAATATGACAAAAAGTACGAATATTATCCCGTGCAAGACGCCCCTTTACGAAACCTGTTTGGGAGGGATGAACCAAATGAGGAATAAAGGACTCTAATCGTTTAGCTAAAATTTTAGCAAAGATCTTGGCTTCCATGTTAAGGAGGGATATGGGACGAAAATTTTTGGGATCTGCGTGATCCTTCCCGTCTTTGGGGATAACTACAATAGTAGCATCCGCCGCAGAACCAGACACAGAGCCATCCTTAATAAACGCATCAAAAACGGATTGGAGTTTCGGGACAATCACGGGAATAAAGGTTTTATAAAACGCAATAGGATATCCATCGGGACCAGGAGCTTTACCAGACCGAGTAGCTTTAATCGCGGAAATGATTTCATCAGCAGTAATCGGGCAGTTTAATGATTGATTATCTTCCTCCGAAACAACTTTCAAAGGAACCGACTTCAAGAACTCCTGACATTGTTCAAAAGAAGCTTGAGCCGACGGGGTATACAAATTGTTATAAAAATCGCGGAACACCTCAAGGATTTCTGCAGTTTGAAATTTTTTCCTACCAAGCTGGTCAGTAATAGAAGGAATTTGGAAAGTGTTACAAGAAGATTCCTGGAACTTTAAAGTGGCAGCAAGAATCTTGCCCGCACGATTTCTTAACAGCAGTCTCTTATATTTCTGAGCCTGCAGGCCAATATGAGCTCTCTTAGTGACTATAGAATTGTATGAATATTTTAGATTTTTAATGGATTGGAGGTAGGTCTTGTTCTGAGAGTGGCGGAAAAGGGATTCCTGACGTTTGATCTCATCTGCTAAGTCCGTGAGTTCCTTTTTAATGGCTGCGTTTCTCTTCGACATACATTTAATGACCTGACCACGAAAAGTACATTTAAAAGAGTCCCAGAGAACAACAGGGGAGCTGACTGACCCAACATTCTCAATAAAAAAAGTCTCAATGTCATTGGAAAACTCTCGCACCAAGGACTCATCATGTAAAATTTCTGTGTTGAGTCTCCACGATCGAGCTCGTGCCCTAGGGACAAAGGAGGTAAGAGTAAATGTGACTGCGGCGTGGTCAGAAACTAAAATAGGATGAATAAGCGGAGAAGAAGAAAATTGAACCAGAGAAGAGTGAACCAAAAGATAGTCAATGCGTGAAAAGGACGAATGAGGGGAAGAAAAAAAGGAAAAGTCACTACCAGTGGGATTATGAAGACGCCATACATCCTGAAGATGGGTAAGAGAGCACATATTAATCATTTGTTTGTGTGCTTTAGGGGGACGAAAGTTAAAGGCAGAATTCCTATCCAAGATAGGGTCCATTGGCAAGTTAAAGTCACCACCTACAATAAGATTACCAGAGTGAGGAGTATCCTCGAGCTTTTTGGTAATCGCATTCCAAAAGGCCGGGTCATCCTTATTGGGGGCATAAATATTCATGACAAATAAGTCAGCATTACCATCGGACAACTTAGATAGTAACCAACGCCCCTCCGTATCCTGTTCAGAGGAAACGATAGATAAGCCAGAGTGTCTAGAAACTAAGGTAATTACTCCATTCCTTTTACCACAAGCATCTGAACAAGCAACATCAAAGACCCACTCTTTCTTCAGAAACAACGCCTCCTTGGCAGAGAGCTTTGTCTCCTGAAAAAGGACGAGATCCGAAGAAAGAGATTTACAGTAATCCAAAATCTTTGACCTTTTGACTGGATGATTTAACCCTTTAACATTAAGGGAAAGTATATTTAGTCCAGACATAGAACCATTATCAGGAAAAAAGATATTCCATATGTGGCAAATGAAGCGCAACAACCAGGAGGGCTAACCAGCAGACATCAACAGCCAGCACAACACAGGGTGAGACCAAAGAGGAAATCCGAAGAGAAGAAAGGAAAGAAGAGGAAAAAGAAAGCAGGAGAGTACAGAGAAAGAGAGAGAGAAGAGCCAATCCGGCAGGTCTGAAAAAGACCAAATTCATACAGGGGGGGACATGGAAGAAAGAGCGAGGGGCCAACAGGAGAAATAACATCAACAGCATAAAAAGCCCCAGAGCAGTGCATAACCGGTTATACATTTAAAAGGAAGGCACTATCTAAAAGCTAAGAACCGGAGATAAGTATTACTTATTAGAAGACAAAGCGAAATGAGAAACTGTAAAGGCAACACATTTGACCAAATTAATGTATAGATAACAACTAAAATAAATCATAGAGAACGGTAGGATCAGAAAAGAGAGAAAAAGAAAGCACGATCAGGCATTAAGAGCTGGTGAAAAGAGAACTAAGAGAGAACAATAGTATTAGGTAGAACCAGACCAAAGCGGACTCCAACAAAAGAAAAAGGACCATAATGAAAAGAAAAGAAGAAATACACTCTAAAGCATACTGTATGGTATAATATGGGAAAAATACGTGAAATATAATAAAAAACGGTATATAGCATCTTATCAATATAGCAATCAGTGAATCCCTATGGCAGTTAAATAAGAGGCCTAGTACTAAATATAAATATGTAAAGTCTATATACAAACTCATAGATGACTTGGCATGAATAAATAAGGCCATATACACGCAAACTGGTAGAATAAATATGCTTGGCTAAATAAGTAAACATGTAGATAAGAGAGGCATAAATCTATCAAGAACAAAGCATCTCTAAAACAAACTAACCTACTCGAAAAAAACAGTTAATGACACAATGTAATCAAATCACGCAATGAGAAAGTCAATAAAGTAGGTATCTATTTGAAACAATATGGGAAAAATAAGTGAAACATAATAAAAAACTGTAGGTAGCATCTTATCATATAACAGACAGAGAAACCCTTATGGCAGCTAGATAAGAGACCTAATACTATATATAAATATGAAAAATCTATATACAAACTTAAAGATAACTGGCCATGAATAAATAAAGCCATATACACACAAACTGGCAAGATAAATATGCATGTCTAAGAAAGTGAACATGTAGGTAAGAGGGGCATATGTCTGCCAAGTACAAAGCATCTATAAAAAACTAACCTACTCGAAAAAAACAAATAGTAACACAATGTAAACAAATCACTCAATGAAAAAAACAATAAAGTAAGTATAACTAGCAACTATATGAACGACCAATACTGACTCTAAGTATAGTCATAAATAAACACTTAATAAACATATATGAATAAAACACCTAGACAAACCAAACAACAACACAATGAGAAAGCAAAGGAACAAGCAATGACCTACTCCATAAAGTACGAAGTAACAAAAAACAAACATGAAGCAAAAGGAACGACCACAACAGAACAAGATAAACCAAAATTTACCACAAAAAAACGACGCACATACCGAAGACACATCCCTGGAAGGAAAAGGACCGTGACCTAATACGTCGAAAGACAAACTGGGGAGGCAATGAATAACAGGACGCTACGCGGACAAAAGTGAAGTCACGCCAACAAGAGAAGTTACCACAAAAAATTGAAAGGATTATACACTAAAACTAACAACACTAAAGACCAAAACACCATAACGATACTAAGGGAGCACCAATAGACGACAAAAACACGTCAAGACCAATGGACATAAAGACCACTGCGCAGATCTAAAAGCAGCTAGACCTAATAGATCTGACAAAGACTAAAGACAATGCATTATGTATAGCCGCCTCAGGTGCCAGAAGAACCAGGAGCATGTGAAGCCCCCGTTTGAAGATCCATCTGTAACTCCATTTGATTATCCAGAAACGAGGCCAAATCCGCAGGTTCGTCAAAAATTCTGACACGACCCTTGAAAGTAATGCGGAATTTTGAGGGACCAGCAAAGGAGAAGGGAATATTCATTTCAGACAAACGCTTCCGGAGATTAAGAAAGCCTTTCCTCCTCATCACCGTGTCTCTGGCAAAGTCTTGAGAAATTGAAATACGATGGCCATTCCACGAGACAGCTCTAACCTTCCGCATATGCGCCAAAATCTGCTCAGTATGTTGATGACGCAGCGGCTTAAAAATTATCGCTCTTGGTTGCGTAGCAGACTTGGGGCGAAAGGAGGGGACACGGTGTGCCCGTTCCAGTTCAAAATCTTTGTGGAAAGAAATTTGTAGTGTTGACGGAATCCATTGATAAAGAAACTCAATCATGGAAGATGCATCTTTCTCAACATCTTCAGGAAGACCAAAAATACGCAGATTGGATCTACGATTACGATCCTCTTGTTCAGTGAGGTCTCTCCTCAATGCTGCCATAGAACGCTCTACCTGCGTGAGAGATCTAGAGTGCTTTTGCATGGTATCCTCTGCGCCACTAATCCGTGCTTCTGTACCTGAGACACGAAGGGAAAGGGCCTTGAAATCATTCCTGATGGCTAACACCTCCACTTGCAGTAAGTCTGTATTGGTCTTAGTAGACTGCGCAATCTCATAAACCTCATTAAGGCGCGCCAGAATGGACTCAAGAGTCGAATTAGTGTCTTTAGGAGCAGACTCAGGTGTTGGGGATACCTGTTTGGACCTCTTAAGAGATGCTTTAGATTCCTTAACGTCTTTGGAATTCGGTGAAGGGGCCATATTTTCAGCCATAGGGCAGACCACCTCAGCAGAAACAAAATACACCTCCTCAGATAGAGTGAGACAAGGAATGCCAGGGGTTGTAAAACCCTCAATGTGTGAGAGGAAAAATGGGCAGGAAGGAATCATGCACTTGCATCAGAAAGAGCCGGGCATAAAATATCGCAGGCGATCCCAGTCAGAAAGAACACCTCACGAAAAGTACTACAGGCGCCAGTAGTCAAGCACCGACTCCGAAAACCACCAGGATCAAGCCAAGAGCAAAAAAGCCTCACATAAGGAAATGGCAGTGCGTTTGACGACGAGGAAAAGACCAGAAACCTCAAAAAGTTCACACAGTGGGTCTCTCAGCAATAGGCGATAGAAAAAAAGAACAAAATAAGCTCAAGAAAAGTGAAATAACGTCACCAGCTCCTGAATGCCTCCATTCCTGACAGGATAGACCAGTAGCGTCGTCTTGTAGAAGCGAGAGAAAAACTCCCTCACAGCAGAAACAAAATGGCGGCCGCTCGTGGAAGCCTGAAGCGACACTTAAAAATGCCGATAAATGAACTCTGGCCGCTCTTCACCACCAGAGACCTCCCTCGTAGCATGCACGGCAGTTTCCCATGTAAGATAGCATCTTCTGCGCAGAGCGGGGCAATATTCAGCGTCAGCAATGCCTCCGTCGGCCCTCACTCTTTACGGAGCTCAAGCGCGATCCGCCATCTCGCAGCGGCGCGCAAGCCACGCCCCGTTAGGCCCTACATATTAATAAGATGAACACTTTCACCTACCTGTAGCACATTGCACTACTATATCTTTATGAGACATTTTTTTGTGCATTTCTTAATGCATTCTTGTTCTATAGCACGCACATTATCCAGGGATGGTAGAGCCTTTTACACAAGCTCAAGTTGTTACAAACAAAATTGGGAGGAAACAAAAAAGAAACACTAATGTTCTCTTTGAACACTAAAGCAATCAACTTAAAGTCAATGTTGACTCCTATATGCAGTGTTGTAGTGAGGGCTGCAATTTATATACGTACTTTGCTAAGTTAGCATAACCGCGTTAGATGTTAGAAAGCCATCTTGCCACTTTTGCTGCTTTTGCACACGACACTGCAGTTACATGTTATTATTTGAGAAATGCTTGCTCGCCTTTTCTTCACATGAGAACTGTCTGTTGTTCACATCCCTAACAGTGAGCTGCGACCTTGGTCTGAACATTGTGTAAAGAAACAGTCTGGGTCGCTAGACGGTGCATGTTTTTGGGTTCAGGTTGATCGGCCCACTATTTAGCCATAACACACACGCAGCTGCAAATACCTGAGAGTCGAGCGCTTTTAATATTGCAGGCTGCTTGCTTGATTCATACATTCGGAAGAAGAGCTTTCCCAGGAGCAGAGTACACCTGATCCTGTGATGTGATTCCACTAAGCTGATCTTTACGGTATGGGGTTCCCCATTCAAGCCTAGAGACCTTCTATTAGTCTAATAATATTAGTTTATTAGCGAAAGGAAGGTGGCTGTATTCCACTGTCATTTTATTATGATTTCTCCTTTCATTTTCTATGGTATTGTAACTAAGGGTGGGCGTAGTGGGGCTACGTGAAGCAGCACGTAGTGTGCCCAAATCTACGCACACTACGCGCTTCGCGTAGCCCCACTACGTGCCACCCACCTCCCACCCGCCATTCTTTTAAATATTATAAGCAATGAAAAATAAAGTAAAAGTAAGTCGACTTACCCGTAAGCGCGGCGTCTCCGGGGCTCCCTCTTTCAGTTTCTAATTTCTTCTGGCAAATGCGCATGCGCGGACGCCCGCGCATGCGCATTTCTCGCGAGAAATGCGCATGCGCGGGTGTCCGCGCATGCGCATTTGCCAGAAGAAATTAGAAACTGAAAGAGGGAGCCCCGGAGACGCCGCGCTTATGGGTAAGTCGACTTACTTTACTTTATTTTTCATTGCTCATATATTTAAAAGAAGGGCGGGCGGGAGGTGGGTGGCGGGTGGCAAGCAGCTACGCTTCGCCCTCGGCGTGTGCGTAGCGCTGCCCTGCTTCGCCTACTTCGGAAAGTGCGAAGCAGGCAGCGCTACGTACACTACGTGGGCGAAGCGTAGTGCTACGCCCGGGGTTAATTGTAACTATGCTGATGGTTTTGATTTTAATCATTTGTCTGCTTATGTTAGCCAAAGTACTGCATCTTAGGACACGAGGTTTATAAAATAAACTCTTTAAACTTTACTGTGCCTCTGTTTACTCTTGTTGTGGACTGATATGAGAATAATAACAAACAGGTATTTCTGATTCCCACCATTCCTGAGAATACACTAAGTCGCTTGTTCTGGGTTGTCTATACATTGGGACCACCGAGATAAATACGGATAACGAATGGGACACTGATGCTTGTCGGATAGGGGTTCTGGGTTCTGAGATGAGTTTTTGGTACACCACAATTCACTGAGGTCCTGGTTTCCTGCTCATAGTTCTGTGCATGAGCAGAATCCCTGCAACAGTGTAAGGGAATAAAATCCTGTACAATATGTCCTGAAGAAAGAAGCACATAGTGGATGCTTCATGCAGAATCCCATATACAGTAAAAGGCAATAACATCATATGCTCTATGTCTGGAGGTAGAAAGCAAACCGTGATCTAGAAAGACCATATGGGAACATTACAGTCAGACAAAGGAGGAGAGGGAAAAATAGGTGTGTTTAAATTCTTGTGGACTAGAAGAATCTTTGGGAGAGAAAAAACCTCAGCTGTTTCTTAAAAGTAGCCAGAAAGGTGATAGTGCGTATATTCACTGTGGGAGGGTTCAAGAATCTTGTCGTTCTCCCTGATAATGACTATGCCATAGTGCATTCTTTCTTAAGTCCAGAATAAGTGTAACGGAGCTCCAAAGGAATTTTCGAACATCGAATGTTTCAACTTCGAGGTTTAGTAGTGAGGAGCTGAGGTGTGAAGTGCCTAGTGGGTAATGAAGCAGTCTTCTAAATTGTTGTAGCTTCAGTGGGTCACCTCCATAACATTAGTAGTACACGAGTAATATGGTCTGATTTTTTTTGTAGTTCCTTTAGCAAATTAGGCAGCTCACACAATACCCCTTTCAGGGAGCATGATGTTCTCTACAGAGACCTGTTAGAATGGTGCTACCACTGTCAAGTATAAAATGCACCAATAATTGAAGTGGGGTATTAATGTCCTGTTCTGAGGTAAATTGGCAGAGCTCTGTAGTGAGTTCTCTTAGCCATTGAATTGATCTTTGTAGTTTAAGTCACCTGTCTAGGATGAAGCGGAGAGACTTAGCACTGTCAGCAACAGCAGGTTTAAATTCTAATCCTCCACATGAGTTAATCCAACTGTGTACATTAATCGTCGTTCGTGATGAGGAAATGAGAAATATTTCAGCCTTTTGAGGTTTGGTTTTCAGATGATCTAAACCCATCCAGTTTAGAGAGTAGCACCCGCAACTCTCCTGCCCCACCGCTTGCTGGAGCAATTAAAATCTGCCTGTCCATTTTGCTGTCGTTTTTATAAAAATAAAAGAATGACTGTCATTAGATTAGCACCCAAGATCCCTCTATGAAGTCTGGGCTTATAAAATTCACCTCTGATAACTTGCTTTTCCTAGTTTACTTTGTGTTCTAAATTTGCACTGACTCTTAGTTGTCAGCTTCCAGGCCTTTCTGCTTTTAAGCTCTTTAAATTTTGTGCATTCACCTCTGGCATACTAGAGTGCTATTGAAAAAGTAGCATAGTCTGGCTCAGTGCTCGTCTGCAGTGTAACTTATAGGTTTGCTGAAGAGTAGTGAGTGGAGAATTGATCTTGTGGCACACAATTTGACCAACTCTTTTTTTTATAAGATTGACTTTCTACACCATGAGTATTTGTTACCCGTTGCTGAATCTTTCAACAACCCTTGTGCTAATGATGTTAGATTGTGCATCTTGTTGTGAAATAGTATTGAAAGTTTACTGAAATCCAGTAATTGTGTCCTCATCTGTTCCCAGGTCCATAAGTTTAAAAATAACTTTAAATTATCCAGTTTACGTTTCCACCTGCGTCATCCAGCAGAATTGAGCCATTTAATACTGTTTGAGTTTTTACCTTACTTTCTTTGGCAAGTGATTCCAAAAAAGGCCAATCAGTGAAGTCAGACTGCTTCGCCTGCAGCTTTCACCATTCTCACTGACAGCTATATTGCTAGCATTGCTGGGGTGTCCTAAAATTATTTTTTGGTGTACAATCTGACGTACTTATATCATCTTGTAAAAACAGATTTTGATACAGATGGATTATATGTGTAAATAGAAAGTGTAAATTAGTGTAACATAACAAATCTTGACAATTTTCCTCTAGTGTTGATGCCTTTTTGGCGAAGACAAAGGAGCACCCTTACGGAATGGCAGATTGCATACTGGATGCTTTTACCAATGGGGAGCACTCCAGGACTTTACGGGAAGAAGAAATGGTACGTTTTCCAAATTTCAGTGTTGACCATTGTAACACTTGGCACAGTTTTGTAATGCTTTTATAGCCCAAGACTCAGAATTTGCTTTTGATCAAATGATTACATTTATGTAGCAGGTTTTTGTAAATCTTATGGCCATGCTTCAAGCCCCTGCTTCAGCATTTTTACACTGTTCTGCTAAGTACCTGAAGCAGAGGGAGTTGGTAGTGTGGACAGGATCACGCACTGTGTTGTTGAAGAGTATGACATTAACTCACAGTCCGTTGTTAAATCAATTCCTAACACCTATTTTCACACTTGTGCATCCCATGATAGCTTGATTGGCATGGAAGATGGATGTGGTTTGATTGTTGGGGTACAGGCCAGCTCAAGTGGATCATTACCTAACAGAAAACTACATATTACTCTGTGTACTTTGGGATTCATAAAAGTTATAGTACACTGTAATTTAGGTGTAGTATATTCGTTGTCAGTGAAGGATTGTTAAACGTTCATTGCAGTTTGAACTCCATATCCAACTGCAATGAGATCAAAAGAGAGATCTTTCAGTCACATATTGCAGAGTTACTTGCTGTTTCTAGAGTGTTCAGTATAGAGTTTCTCAAAATAGTGGAGAAGCCAAATTCGAATTTTACAATGTAGCAAAAATAGGAAGCGAACTTTTATGTCAAGTTCTCAAGAAAAGTCCAAATTTGCACAAAAATAAGTGGTGTCTAGGGGGAACCCTGTATCCATCCACCTCCTTTTGCAGAGTGCAGGCACCTTGCTATCTTGTGGAAGATACTACAGAGATGTGCCAGATTTTCAAAATAAAAAAGTCAAAGACTGATGTGAGACCCCCGCAAACTCCCCTCCCCCCCCAAAGTTTCACTGCTTCCTATACATCCCCTGCACATATCACACTTCTGTTCCAGATATCTGTAACCCAGAAAAACAGGACTATGCTAAGGTCCCCTATTTTTCTACCACGACTGAGTTGAATGGTGCTTTTTATGGATTTAAATATGGGGGATTAATACTGCTACCGCTCAATTGCTGGATGATTTGTCTCTCTTCAGACAGTTATCTGAGTGGTTATCTTTTCTCACAGACATGCACACTGGAATTATATGGCAATGGAGGATTAAACTATGCTATAAGGATAACGAAACTGTGGTAAAATAAATTATGCAGTACATTCTGTGTTTGTGTTATTTTGCTATTTTGTCATATTAGACACTGAATAATTTGTTGGTAAACATTTCATGTCATTAGTACCAACTTAACACGTGAATACAGCAGTGAGCAACTGAAATCTGCAAATAATGCAGCAGATAGTGGATTATGTGGCAAATGCAGTGAATCCATAACTATGCAGCAAACGCCGTGGCTGTAGAATCATGTAATTTCCAGTTGCCCTTCCTATATTGCACCAGCCACCGACAGTTTCGGAACACTGACTGAATTCACTGCTTATCATATGTTTAATATTCTTTGTGAGCTTCCTGTTTGCTGTTTATAGGCAACCTTTACAATGCAGCCCTTAAGGGATATAAGAACCTCTTGTGAAGTTTTGATTCTAACTGTCTTGGATAAGAATAACGGAAGCGGTCTTGTTGGAGGTTGGTGTTAGACCCGGGATCCCTGGTTGTCTGAGGTAGGTACATTAGGCCACAGGGATCTTCGTTCCAACGTCAGGGAAAGGAAAGTCACCTTCTTGGATAGCCCCGCTCACCCCCTCGGTAGCTTGGCACGAGCAGCCAGGGTTATCTTCAAGGCAAATGTGTAAAGTATTTGCAACCACACTCGCAACAACCCAATGATAACACCACAAATAGACTCCACACGAGTTTTATAAAAAAAGAGTATAAACTTTATATAAAAAGATTTACGATAAGACCATACGATATAAATCCAACATATGAGGTTGTGTACTATTTCTCCTGGCCGGTTGTTAGGCCAACCAGCCCGTGTAAGTTCTGGCGTTATTAATGAGCACTTCTAAACATTCTCCTGTAATCCTAATATCATGCTATACAGTTCGTAATGCTAGAATAAGGCACGTTTGCAATGTAAAAATACTGTAAGGCGTAGCGCAGCAATCAGACACTCTGCAATGTAAAAAGAATGCAATACGTAACACAATAATCAGGCACTTTGCAAGGTAAAATAATGCAATGCGTAATACAACTACCAGGTACGTCGTTATGCAGAAATAAGGCAATGCGTAATACACTAATCAGGTAATCCGTTATGCAAGAATAATGCAATGCGCAATACGCTAATCAGGTAGTTCGTTATACAGAAACCATGCAATGCGTCATACGACAATCAGGTAGTTTGTTATGCAGATAAGATGCCGTGCATCATACACTAATCCGGTAGTTCGTTATGCAAAAATAATGCAATTAGTAATACTTTAATCAGGTACTCCGTTATGCAGAAATGATGCAATGTGTTATGTTATGGAAGGTGAATTTATAAAGCGCATGGCTGCCCCAACATCGGGGCGTCCCAGCGCTAGCGGACCAGGGCGAAGAGAACATGAAGAACTAAATGGAGGAAAAAAGCCAAGTTTTAGTTAATTTCCTGATGGCCCAATGATCTTGTGTGCTCCGCACAGCAAGAGGGGCGGCATTCCACAAGGCGGGGGCCAATGCTTTAAAAGAGCGTCCCCCTGCTCTTTGTCTGCGCACTCTTGGAATACTAGCCAGATGCATATCGGCCGAGCACAGAGCCCGCCCTGGGACGTATGGAGAGCAAAGCCCTTGCAGAATTTGAGGGGCTTGACCATGCAGGATCTTATGCATAAAACAGAGTCTTAAACTGGACTCTCTGTTCAATCGGCAGCCAGTGCAGATGGCGGAGGAGGTGGGAGGGATGGCAGTGCTTTGGAAGGGCAAAAAAGAATGCGGCTGCTGCACTCTGAACCCGTTGGAGTCTTTTGGTGACAGTTTTATTGACTCCATTACAATAGTCCAGGCGGGACAGCACAATTGCTTGAACAATCGTTTGGCGAATAGGTGCACCAAAGAAATCCAGAATGGGTTCCACACCGGGTAGAAGGCCGAAACAGGTTCCTGCCACTTTTCTCGCGTGGTTCTCGAGTGAAAGGGCATTGTCCATCACAACCCCCAGATTCTTAACTACCAATTTAGGTTGTGGAGAGGTGCCTAAGGCCTTCGGCCACCATTGGTTGTCCCATTGGTGGGTATCCCAACCTACCAAGAGCACCTCAGACTTGGTGGAGTTCAATTGCAGACAATTATATGCCATCCAGTCTGCAATGGCCAGAAGGTCCTCTTGGAATTGTGCTTGGTCCTGATTAACGTTGTTAGAAAAGGTGAACAGTATCTGGGTATCATCAGCATATGATACCAACTTGATGTTCCGTGCTTTTGCTAAAAGGGCCACTGTTCGGACATAAACTTTAAACTCCGGCCCCTGTGCTGCTACTCCCTTGGCAATACGGGCCGCGATACGAGCCAAAGCAAAGGCTCACACTGCCAACACGAGAGAGAGGCCGAGAGCGTCTCCCTCCGAGCCGGCGCACCGCCCCTGGAGTCGACACACGTTACCTGGGGGGTACAAACTCACTCTCCTCTCCTCGTCCAGCGGCTGGGCCTCAAATGCAACTTTGTGAGTTGGCAACAGCGGGCTCGGGCTGGCAACTCCGCTCCTCCGGGACTGCCGATCCGGGCTGATACAGTCACGAAGATCTCAGGCGGCCACAGAGAACGCGCACACAGCATCACTGAGTCTTCCTTAAACTTCAGGTGCACGATCACTGGGCACTCCACACACAGATCTCAGGCTGCATGAAGATCACGCTCGCATCGTCGCTGAGACTCACTTTAACTCCGGTGCACACGATAACAAGGAAAATCCTCACAAAGGTCTCACGGTGCCCAACGCACCCACACAAAGAATTGATGAGACTCACTTGGATTCCGGTGCACACAATAACAAGGCAAATCCTCACGAAGGCCTCACGGTGCCCAACACACCCGCACACAGTGTCGATGAGACTCACTTGGATTCCGGTGCACACAATTACTGGACAATCCTCACAAAGGGTTCAGGCTGTACAAAGCACACGCACACCTCTTCGCTGATCCTTGCCTGGACTCCAGGTACCCACTATCACAGGGCACGCCTTACGAGGGTCTCAGGCTACAACAGGCACAAACACACAGCTCCGCTGAGACTCTCGTGGAAACTTTTATGTTCCTATGTTTCCGCAACAGGGAGCCAGCTCACCTAAGGGCCATGGGGATATGTTACTTCAGGACACAGCACACAGCAAAGTCCTTTCAAGCAGGGTGACACAGCACACCGCCAAGTCCCTTTAGCTTTTCCTTGGTTAAAACAGCAGGCCAGCCCCAGAACACACGGCAAGGGTCAGTCCTATCCTTCAGTCTCTTCAGTTGTTTCTTCCTTGGCAAAGGTCCTCTTGACCACGAAGTAGCTCCAGTCTTGTTCACACTTGATCAAGCCATTCTACAAAGTTCAGGGGCTTCAGCTCTCATAGTTATACCCCTCAATGGATTTGAAGTCTTTGTGTTTCAGGGGGCGCTGACCCCTGTTCAAACCAGTTCTGGGTTCCTCCCTGCCAGTGACACCTCTCTTCCTTTGATTAGTGGGGGTCTGGATTCTCAATCACTCAGCAGGAGATGGGCCGATTGTTTTATAGCAGCAGCCCAGGCCTCTTCACCTCTAGGGGCTTCTCCTCCCCCTACACTCCAGATGCAGGTCAGCCTGTTGCTGTCTCACCTCCTCCCCTGGGTCAAGACATTCCCCAGATCCTATCGCTTTCAAATCCAGACATTCAATCCACTGCCAGGCAGAGACACACAGAAATGTTAGAGCACAAAAACTCAGCCACTTCTAAAAGGGAGGCTTCTAAACACATAATGCAAAAAACACCTTCATAAAAAGATGTGTTATTACTTTGTGAGTTCAGGCATGTTAAACTTCACCTTTCCATCTTAAACCTTTGGGAAGATAGGCTGGAAAACATATTACACAACCTCCCCATTCTGTCCTATGGGCAAGATGGACTTTCAACAGTAAAAACGAAATGGAGATTATTTCATGGCACACACCTCAGTACATGTCCTGCCTTTCACATGCACAGCACCCTGTCCAGGGGGTACCCTAGACCTACCATAGGGGTGTCTGATGTGCATACAAAGGGAAGGGTTAGGTCTGGCAAGTAAGTGCACTTGACAGAACAAAATGGCAGTTTTACAAATTGCGCACAGGCCCTGCAATGGCAGGCCCGAGTTCCCTTTTTTAGGTCTCGCCTAGCGTTGCAATGCGCATGCGCAGCTCGCTCTGCAAGACATATTGTGGATGAGGAGATTTTCGAATTGGACTTGAAGCCCCGCCCCTCATTTTCATAGGCTGGCGTCATCGTTTATGTAAAACAGAGGCCTCTGATTGAAACGGAGCCTTTTTGGTTTCTGCCCTTTCTCCTTTTCGTCCGGCCCATCCGACTGGATCGTCTGTTTTTCGGCTGTCTTGAAGGTATTTCTTATCTTTAGCAGGCGTGTTGTGATGTATCATGTTTCTTTGTTGGTATGAACAGGTGCCCCCCGCGCCTAGGGGAGGGGTGCCCTTAGTAGCGCCACGGGGCTGAGCCTCCTCCGGGGCCCCTGGACAAGGAAGGGGGTTGGCTGGCTGAGGTGATGTCATCGTAAGCCACGGAGAAATGAAACTTACAAGAAACTAAATCGGGCAGGTATATAAGGCTGTGTCCCAGGGGGAGGTTTTGGTCTCTTTGACCCCTTGGACTACAGCCTGAGCTTCAGGAGGGTCATCGAACAAGCTGCAGAGGCGCGTTGTTGACGAGGAGAGAGGTTTCCAGTCAGCGGTGTGCTGAGTGTGGCACGGGAGGTTTGAGGGGGCCTAGGCGTAGCGTGTCTGCACACATTTTGGGCTCGTTTAATTTATGTTTTAACATTCACACTTTTACAATAATGTTTTGAGTGCTGCATGAGTGGCGGAACTCGCTTCGCGCCGAGTTAGTGGGGGCCGCACCGGAGTGGGGGCCGTGCCTGTTAATAGGACGGGTGCGGCTTGCAGTGCAAGGCGTCCCGCTGCCATATGCGGGGGACGCACCCCGTTCTCAGAGTGGCGCTCAGTTTCTTGTGTCAGTCGTGTAGATAAATAATTTCCTTTTATAGGCGGCGCAAATGTTTTAAGCGGTGCATTTCGTAGGGGCTCGCTGCTTTGACGGAATACGCGGGTGTCACGCCGGTATTGGGACAGTATGCGGTGGGCAGCGGTAATGGCGGTTCACCGCTGTATTGGCGCTGGAAGGGGCCGCGCCTGTGTCCCGGAGAGAGGCGGCTCGTATGCGGCGCAGCAGTAGGCGGGTGCCGTGCCCATATGTAGGGGCGTTCGAAATGAATGGTAACATTAACTACGCATGCCAAACATCTTGAGTAAAATAGATGAGGGCTAATGCCGTGGCGATATGTGGGGGGGCACGTCCATCTGTGCAATGATGGGGGCGGGCAATAGAGTTTTGCATATCTCGTATAGGAGTTCAAACGGACCGCTCCCGTAAGCAGGAGTACAGTCAATGTTATGTTGGTGATATGCGGGGGGCCGCGGAGTTATGCGTAAGTGGGGGCGGCGGAAAATGGCGACTTGTTGCCTTGCCCTTCAGGCACAAGTTGTTGTCCCGCAGGGCAGCGCTCATCAGGGAGTGGCTGGTGCACGTTGAGGTGTTGAGGCGGCGTTTTGCTGCGAGGCCGATGAGGCGCCTTCATAGCGCCCACATGCTGGCATATGCCAAGAGGCTGCTGCATCCTGGGGTGGAATATTCTTCAGAGTCAGGCCATTGCCCCAATTTCTTCCAATCCCGGTGAACAGTGCCGTTTGCACAGGATAGTCTACCTCAGCTTATCCCAACCTGTAGTTCCCAACCCACTGGCGAACCGGTTTTTGGTGAGTCGGAAAAGTCAGAGCAATTCATAAATATGCTTTACATTCGGTGTTTATCCTGCCACGTCTCCAGTTCGGCTGGTGCGTCAAAGAAGGCAGTCAAATGTCAGGCGCTGTCTTCTGTCAAATTGCTTTTGTTCTACATGGGGTTTGGTGTTTATTTTCCTACTCTCGGCAAGGGCTTCAAGCCTAGAGCCGCGGCCTATCTTCTTTTAACTGTTGCATGCATCTTCGTCCGCGAGGCCGCTGATTTGGTCCTAATGGCGGTCTTTTTCGTCTGCCTGTCCAGTGGCACATCGGGAGGGGTGACCGGCCTGTGGCAGCGGCATGCTGCAGTTGGGGTTGGAATTAAGTTAATAGAGTTAGGATGCCCTGTACGGAACTACCGGACTTGTTTAGTGTGCTCATAAATCGTTTTAGTTCACTGTTGTTCACTAAACGTTCTTTGGGCATCCTTCTTCCGCCTATAAGACCAGCCTCTTGTGATTGCTTGGTGATTTGCATGCCACAGGGATTGCATGACAACCAAGGATTACAATCTTTCGGACAGGGTGGGCTAATTTTTGCCACCTGGCTATGCCACTGCGCTGCACGATGTTACTTTTTGTAACTTGTATGCGCATTGTGCAGGAGATGGTGGATTATGCGGCTACTGCAGTAAATACCTACTTATATATACAGTTAACGCTGCGGTGGTAGAATTGCATAATTCCCGTGGTCTTGGCTCCTTTCTGAACATGCTACTAATCAGACGCCCACAACATAGCAAACAGAACGTCCATCTTTCAACGACTGCCCATTTTCACTTGTATTCACCCCAACCAAAATGCAGTACAGAAGTGTTACAAATCTAGGATTTATCCCAGCAAAAGAATTGTGGTTGAGTTATTCAGAAGGCATTTCCGACTGGGCGCAGAGTACACTTCGTCTTGCATTTAAATCAAGAAGTCCTTGTTACTATGGCATTACAGTGGCATTGTATTTGTGTGGTATGACTCTAACATAGGATTCTAGCTCTGCGCGGAGAGATTATGTTAGATCACAAGTTTAAAAGAGGGGTGTCGGGGCTAAATAGCATGCCAAGGTTAAGGTGGCAACTTCTGCGACTTTCAACTAAGTGATCTCACACCTGTATCTGCAGTGATTGTAATCTCACACCTATCTAAACAAATAATGATCACACACCTATATCTGCAGGAATACTGATATCACACCTATATATGCAGTAATAGTAATATCACACCTATATCTGCAGTGATTGTGATCTCACACCTGTAACTGCAATCATTATAACAATACATGGGTATATGTCAAATCCAATCAGAGTCCTTATTCCTAAATGAGTGGGTATTAACATTTTAATGCATTAGATTAATGTGATAAAAAAATCATTAATAAAAGCCAGTACCATTTACAATGCAAAACTCGCTATTACAAATGCAACGCAATAGATTTCGCAATTACAACAAAGTGAGCTGTTGCCATTTTGCATTACACCATTTGATTAATGCTTCACAAAGGGAAAACAAAACCAATGACATTTACAATGCTAATAGCTCAAAATAATGTCATTGCGATACCTATTGCATTGTAAATGCTTGTTAAAGCTACTTGTGTGGGTGGCACAAATAGTGCTTCAGGCCCACTAATAGCATTTGTATTGTATTACCAGCCCTGGCACACATAGTGCACTTTACTAGGGACTTTACTAGTAAGGCAAACATACCACTCATGGACAACAAATTACCATTATACTTTATACAGGGAGCACTTGCACTTTGACACTAATTTGCCCCCCTTTCAGGGTTAGATCAGTGCGATTGAATTCCAGAGAGCAGAGAGATGGGGCAGGTGGTACCGCCCATAACAAGTCTCACAAATGAAATTAATGGAGAAGTGACTATAACCCCTAGTAACACTATAAGTAGGCTGTCCGAGGTAATAAGAATAGCATCCTGGAATGTCGCAGGTCTTGTAAACAAACTTTGGGACGCCCAATGGCTCAGTCTGTGGCAAGACAATGACATCACCTGCACTTAAGAGACCTGGGTCACAGAAGATATCTTTGTAAACGGTTATCGCTCTTTCCAAACAAGAGCCACTCCGTCCCCATCGGGAAGAGCAAAGGGGGAAGTAATCACCTTAATTTCAAATACACTATCAGTAAAAGTAAAGATGAGTTTACGAATCGAGATCGATGGCTTTTAATACGTTTTTATAATAATTATTTTGGCATAAATAGCTTTAAAATCTTGGATGAAGTGAACTGTGCCATTGACAAGGCAACTTTATATTTTTTTTAAAAAGGCGTCCCTTAATATTCTATGGTTGGGAGACTTTAATCTACATCTGTGCAAACACAATCTAGAGAGGGTTTGTGGTGTGGGGGATATGAGGGGCAATCCTGTCCATCACTTTTCGCATAATACTTATGGAAACTCTCTCAATACCTTTATGTCAATAAGAAATATGGTTATGGTCAACAACTTAGCCTCTAGAAATGATACCCTATTGCCAACGTTTAGTAGGGCTCACCAGGAATCAACAATTGACTTTATACTGGTTTCAAATCCGTTAAATATTAGATGTAGGAAAGTAACTACTGAATTCAATATTTTTAGTGATCATACGATTTTAATGTGTGAAATTAAATTTACCCAGAAGTTGGCGACAAACCCTCAGATAAATGGCCAACCAATATTAGCAAGACGAAATGAATACCAACTGAAGTGGCCAAAAATTGATAAAAAGAAGGTCATACTTAAAATGATCAGGAGTGCCCTTACCACCATTAGAATTTGTTTAGATCCTGACAACGACCCCCAGTATGTGGTATCTTCCTTTGTAGACTTTTTAGAATGTATAATGACATCACTTGTCAAGAACAGCACTAACAAGCTGAAAAGGGGGAAGGGCTGGTTTGACTCTACTTGTTCCCAGAAAAAGAAAGCGCTTATTAAAGCTTTAAGGGTCAAGCCTAGAAATATGTCAGAAATGTCTATACTTAGAAGGGAATATAAAGCGGTGAGGAAAAATAGGGAAAAGGAACTTAAAATAGAAATCTGGCCAAATTTAGAGCAGGCCTCGGCCTCAGGCAACTCAAAGGAGTTCAGGGGAATAATAAATGGCCCACATTTTAAAACTCCAAATGACCCAGTCCTTGATGTTAATGTGTGGGAGGAGGATTGGGTGGCTCATTTCAAAGGCATTTTTTCCCCAACTGATTACGTATCACCATCAGTAACCTTTACCCCTGAGATTTATCTTTCATTCAATTATAATGAAGTCAGGAACGGGATTGAGGCATGCAGAAGTGAGAAAGCCCCAGGGCCCGATGGTGTTCCAATGGGTTTCTTCTTTGAGAACATGGATATATGGGTTCCCTATTTAACAGTTTTTAACAAAATCGCCATAGTGGGCCTCCCTAAATCCTGGAAAAAAAGTATTCTTGTCCCCATTCAATAAAAAGGGAGACAAAAATAATCCCAAAAATAACAGACCGATCTCGCTGATCGATACAACGGCCAAAATTATGGGCCGCCTACTTTTAACTAGACTAGAGGCATGGGCGAGAAGTAAAAACATCTTAATGGAGTCCCAATATGGATTCCAAGAGGGAAAAGGAACAATAGACCAATGCCTGAATCTGTCATTAATCATGGATAGATATGTCAGGGCTAAGGGTGGGAAGATCTATCTTGCCTTCATGGATTTATCCGCAGCTTTCGACTGTGTCCCCCACCCTAGACTCTGGCAGATAATGGAGGAGATGAGAATAGATCAGGCATTGGTGGACTTCATCAGGCAGTTGTATTCTGACGCCTCCTCCTCAGTCAGCTATGGGAGGAACGGGGAGTGTACCCACTCATTTAAGATCTTGAGAGGGGTAAGACAAGGCTGCGTCCTGGCACCATTTTTATTTTCCATCTACACTAATGGTGTGGGAAAACATCTCGAGGGCGCAGCCTTGGACATCCCCGTGCTTGCTAACCATCAGCAGTTACCAATGCTAGCATATGCGGACTCCGCCGTATTGATGGCGAGAACTGGGAGGGGGATCCAATATCTTATATCTGCCTATGCAACTTTCATGGAATCATTAGATTTAAAGGTCAACCAGAGCAAATCTTTTATTATCCTTGCGGGGGGGAGAAACATGACAGACCTTCTTCCTTTTTTTTGGACTCCGCCAAGATTGAGGTGGTGGACTTGTTCCCCTATTTAGGAGTCCTTTTTGATAGAAATCAATCATGGTCTAAACTATTAGAGGGAAGAGCATTGGGCATGCAGAGAAACCTTATGGCAGTGAAAACATTCTCTAAAAGGAGTCAAACCTCTGATCCCAAAGGAAAAAATTTAACATGCCAAAACTAAGGCGGCAGCAGTATATGGTGCAGCGATATGGGGGATGGCTCCCTGTGATACTCTGCAGTCCATAGAGAACAATTTTTAAAGTCCTTTACTTCCGTTCCGCAGTCATACTCAAACTATGTTTTACATATGGAATTGGCTTTACCATACATCATTGACACAATTAAAATGGCACCACTCCCACTGTGGCACTCTATCTGGCGCAGGGTGACAGTCCCCCTCACGCAAAACATGATGACACTCATTCTAAAGTCAGATAATTACAGTAGGGTTAAGTGGCTACAGTATGTGGAGTCGGAATTATCTGCCATTGGTTTAAGCCGTCTTTTTAAAGACCCCTCTACTTGTAAGTCCATGTCTAAGCAAAAACTGCTTGAGATATTCATCTTGAGGGCTCAATATCTGAGAAAGGGAAAAAAACTCCCACACCCAGACGGCTCGTCTGTACGAACTAACACCAGTGTTGACAGAGGGAAGTTATATTTATCCGGCGGATGTCACACTCTCTCACCACGAATACATTTTACTGAAATTTCGCTTATATATGATCCCGTTGATGATAGGATTTCCAGGGAAGCAATAGAAACATTCCGATCTCTCAGTATGTCCTTTTGACAACAAGTCCCCACAAAATGATCTCCACGTTTTGATTTTTTGTGGTTTTTATTGTCAAGAACGACAAAAATTTATTGTGCCAATTTGTAAGCGTCACAATTTTAAATTGTTAGTTTTCTGTATTTCAACATTCTATTTAGGCATTTCCAATTTGATCTAATCTCCAGAGCTTTCACATGTGAGCCTTTTCTCTACAAGCTCTACTGCACATTCTGAAAGTTCTGTTTTGTGTTTACTGAACCACATTCTGGCAGAGATACAAACTTGTCTGTGGCCATCACAGTTTTAGTATGAGGAAGTTATGCAGCTGTTCAGATATTCGTGTCAGCATTTTTTACTTTTTGCCTACTAGCTCTAGGAAAAGTTTACACGATCATCATCTTTACATCACCAGTCTTAAGTGATCTGCTATAAACTGGCAAGGACAATCTTTTGTCTCATCCATGACTAGGCTGAATCTCTGCGAGATTCCATCTTCCAAAAATCAAAAACTTAAATAATATACTCTCTAGGTAAGATCTCAAAATAACTGTTAAGACATTAGTCCTATTCAATCTGCATTATGGGTCTGCTACTTTAGGTATACTAAGCGGCGTTGATCTGTTTGGTTGCCTGCCTCCTAAACAACACTAAAAATCTGACCTCATCACCCCACCACTCTGCTTTCTCAAATGGGAGCGGTATTGAAGCCCTGTGCACAGCAAAACCTGATTTATTTAAACTGCCTCCACCTTTTCACTCCTAAATATCTGTCACAAACACTGAGTATCAGTGGATATCAACCTAGAGTAAGGTTTGATGAATCTGTCTGTTTTTCAGAGGTTTTTCCTAATTTATTCTTACTTGTGTTGCTCTAGACTAATGATTTAAATGTATGGTTTGTCATCTGTGCAACCTCATGTAGTTGGAACTCAATTATTTTATTCGATTTTCACCATTTGTTCGTCATTTTACTCTTACAAAGGACTTCAGTTAATGATTCCCTTTTGCATCCATAACACATGCTATTGTAACATCGCAAATTACATATGGTGTTTGTACTCCATCATAGGATTTAAATGAATGATTCACTTTTTGGTCCATATTGTGTGCTATTGTGACAATGTCAATCACATACTGCTTTTTACCCTGATTGTGAAAACCGATACACAGCTGATTCCCTCCTGCCATTATTACATGCATCTTGCTTCTTTGTCCTATATGCTGTTCAGCACTTTTAAACATTTGTAGCTTAGGACCACACTTTCTAAAACAATTATAAATAGCCTACAAATAAGATAGATTCCTACTTCCCTTTATTGAATCACAGCAATGCAAACAAAAACAATTGACACTATTTGGATAATAACTGTGGAATTTCAGGATGTAAAGCTAAGAAAGTTGTATGTAAAGCTTTAACTGTTTAGGTGGTAGTATACTGTTTTTCAGAGGAAGTTTTCTTTTGGCGGTCTCAGCTAGCATCGGCAGTGGGCTTTGTGATATCAGAACTGAACTTTAATAAACAAGTGTAGTATACTGTAAATCATACATCTGTGTAAATCATACATCCGTGCAGTACACAAAGGTTGCATTTTGATTGGTCCCTGCCTGGTCATTACATGCCTGTTATCTGATTGAGGCAAAGCAGAAAGCTTATTTAAATTTTTGAAGTTCCAAAGTTTCCTTAGAACTTTTCGATGGTTGCAAAAAAATAAAAATACAAAAAGATCTTGGCAAGCATGAACTGGTTCCAGACACTAGCTCGTTCATCCTGGATTCTTTCTAGCAGTCTACCGTGGTGACGTTGGCAGGTGCATGTCTTGTAATCTATGTACATTGGTGCCTGTGTACTAGTCTGTAGGCGTGAAGTTAGTAAGCCAAGTCACTCTCCTCCTTGCCCTACTTCCCACCTACCCTCACTAACTGATGGGAATGAATGATTCTGTCCACAGGGTGTGGCTTTTTCAAAGCACTGTGGTCATTCCTCAGTCTCCAGGACCAGCAGATCAAATTCCTCAGACAATGTTTTTTTTTTGCTTTTTACTTATTAATATGTGTGGGAATTATAATTTAAATTGCATCATCTGATAAGAGACGTCTAGCCGCAGATTCCTTAACTTAGAATATCCCCAGGCGTCAGATTGGTCTGGAAAACCTTGTGCAGCAGCACCTCTGCGCACCAGGGAGAGGCGCCATACGGCTCCGCCTTGACGTCGTCCATGAACGTGACGTCCGCGGAGCCACATATGCCCCGCCCCGGCACGCCAACATCCGTTTTCTTTTCTGCGCCACGACGCAGACCCTGGAAACCAGCAGTTCCTGGCCTTGTTTCGGGCCTTCTCGGCACCGTTGGTGCCGTACCGGAACAGTGTGCAATGCCCTCCGGGTTCAAAGCCTGTGAGGCCTGTGCACGTCAGATGTCTGGCACTGACCCGCACCTTATTTGCATGTGGTGCCTTGGTGTGCCCCACGATTCCAAACAATGCGGCGACTGTCAACAGATAAAGCCGAAGTCCCTACGGGAATGTCGTATGAAGTTGTTGGCTGCACGGCTTCTTCTCGTCGCCGCTCTCCCTCTCCAGAGGGAGCTCGTGCCCGAGGCCGCTCATGCGACCGGCCCCGTAAAAAAGGTAAGTGGAGCCACAAGTGTCCACTGAGGTCCACCTCTCGTAGGTGTGCCACTGGCACCCATTCCTCTCGTAAGGGGTCCGCTACGGGCGCCCAGAGGCCCCCTCCTCCATACCCTCCTTTTCCAGCAGTTGGAGCGACGCGCGCCCAAATGAAGGCCTACTCCCGGGCTCTTCAGGCCTACTTTGAGTCCCCCTCTCTCCCTGGTGCGCCTTCGGGCCCCACAGAGGCGGAGGGTACTCAGGCCGGACCCTCGTCGACGGATCCTTCCCCGACCAGGGTTGTGTGCACCGACTCCGGAGGCGACGACGTTGGGCCGTGGCCCAGACTGTCCTGGTCGCCTTAGCACACTCCGCCTGTCAGTGCATAGCCCTGGGCGGCTTCCTGCATGGACGGCGGGAGCGCCGTCGGCGACTCCGGGCTCGGCGCCAGGCTCACACCGCCAGTCAACGCGTAGCTTTGAGCGGCTTCCTGCGTGGACGGCGGAAGCGGCGACGCCGGGCTCAGAGCCGGACACCACGTCGGACCAACTGACCACGTCCAAACCCGCACCCAGCTCTATGCCTGATCCCATGTCTGGGGCAACGCATCATCGACGAGGTAGCGTCCCTCGTGGAGGCCGTCTATGTCCAGGCGACTCCGACACGGCGCTCGCCAACGCCGCTGTCGACGCATCCATCGCCGCCGGTGTCCGTCGGTTCGACACCGGCGTCCATGCCTGAGTTTGACCTCCCTCTGGATTCCTCGTTTCTGTCCCCTCAGCGGGGTCGGGCGACTCCGGTATCCGCTACAGCCTTTTCAGAGGCTGCTGCTGCTTCCCCTGGTCGGGGGCCACTGGTGCAGGTCCCTAGTGTGGCATGGCCTTCGGGTCATTCCCCAGCCCCGCTCTTTATGGTGACTGGGAGGATAAGCCTCCAACCGTCTCGTACAGACGGCCTCTTGTCCCCTCCTAGGGTGACTACTGAACTAGGGGCCGCCTATGCGTGGACTATCAACCGGGCAGCTGCTATCCTCGGCTTTCAGCCTCCTGTGGTACCCCTCATCCCTGATCCCTTAATGGATCTGCTCCATCTCGAGCCCATTACCATGGAGCCCTTGCTACCCCTTAGGGGTGCTTTAATAGAAGCCCTGCGTGGCGCATGGGTATGGCCCTCTTCCGGAGCACCGGTTGATCGGGCCATTGCTGGTAGGCACCGTCCTGCCCCGCTGGATCCACTTTGCCTGTCCCTCCACCCTACCGCTCAGGGCCTGGTAATTCAGGCAGCTTTTGGGTTGCAGGACTCCTCCACTTTGCCCTTGTTTCCTCCCACCCGGGAATCCAGGTGGCTGGATGCATGTGGAAGACAACTTTTTGCTTCTTCTAGCGCGGCCATCCGCGCTTTAAACACTACATGCGTGTTTGCACGTGCGTCCTCTGCACTCGGGACTCTGTGGCTAACTTTCTTCCTTCCCTTCCAGAGGAATTGCGCCCTGAGTTACTCCGTCTTGTCCTTCACGGCAAGGAAATGGCTCATTTTACAATACGCTCCTCCCTGGATACCACAGACTCTATGGGCCGTGCTCTTGCACGGTCGGTGGCTTTGCGCCGTCATGCCTGGATGCGTGACAGTCGCTTCCCTGAAAATATTCGGGAGAGCCTCCAAGACATGCCGTTTAATGGAATAGACCTTTTTGGGTCCCACGCTGACTCGGCAATCTCCAGGCTTCTGTCAGGGCTACCGTAATTCTGCCTTGCCACTGACTGATTGACTTTTCTTCTTCATTGCGGTCTTCCTTTACGGACCAGTTTTTATCAGACGCAGGTTGGTGCCTCTGTATTGTCTGTATAGCCGTATGGCTAGGTTGTTTTTGTTTTCAAGTCCTCTGACTGTCTGTTTTGCCAAGAGGACCGCCCTCTTGCCAGGGGTTGACCCTTGCCCTATGTGGGGTAATGGCTGGTGGCAGGTGTCTGCCTTTGCCTTCGTACGCTCCTGTGGAGTTTTCATTATGGGTATCCCTCTGGGGCTCATATACCTCCTTTTACTGCGTCCCGCTGGGTGCATCGCTGTTGTCGGTAGTGCTTTGACTCCGGGTCTAGGTCCATGCTGTGTGGTATCTACCTCGCATGGCCTGGCATCGTGCTTTTGTCCTATAGTCCGTCTTCTGGTGCCAGCCCCTTTGGGGTTGTTCTCCCGAGTAGGGAGTTGCTGTGGACCTCTCTGTTGTAGGTTGTTATGGCCTTTTGGCGTTTTCCCCAACAGTTTTCTCCACATCCCAGCTGCTTTCGCGTAGGGATTTCTACGTCCCACTAGCATTCTTAAATGTGGCGGACTCCTGGAGACGGTTCTTCTTGAACCTCGCTCTTCCTGGCGTCTAGGACCCATGAGTTGGTCCTAAGTACTTCCTTGTTAGGCTCGTCTTTTCTTCTAAATTGTCCTGCAAGGAGTCTGTTCTCTCTCTTCCGGACTGACAGCAAACGTTGCTTATAGCCTGGACTAGTTCCACTTTCTGTATAACTGCGGGTACTCTTGACGTACCCTAGTGCCTGGGTTTGGCTGGGTTTCAGCATCTTCTTGTGGCTGTTTATGCGCCATGTTCTTCCTCATGGCTTGTGCGGCCCATTGCCCTCTTGCTATTGGGCGCATCTCAGCTGTTCCTGCTGTCTTGCTTCCTAGTGTTCCTCCTGGCCGCGTATCCGCGTCTTTCGGGCTGTATAGGGGCATCCTTTCAATGCTCTCCACGTGTCTGACTGGCAACGGTCTCCGCAGTAATCTTCCTCTGTGGTACTTGTGAGGGCGCTACGCGTTCTCTCCACCATACCACTTAACCAGTCCTTTGGGTTGGCTTGTCGACTGCCGCATCCTGTGGTTCTTTCGCGCCATAAGGTTCAGTTCTACTTCCTGCGAGGTGCTTAACTATCTTTTCACGCCAGTTTCTTTAATTGGTGTGTTTTTCTTCCATGTCGGCCCGTGCTGGGCGGGGGTCAGTATCCTGCTGCCTTCGTATCTTTACGGGAGCAGGTTTAACAGTGTTTTACGCTGTTCGAGTTCTTTAGCTGGGGCTCGGTCAGGCTTCTTGTCGACACCTTGGATACTGTGGATCCTTCATGCCTCTTGGTCTTCTTTCGAAGCTCGGCATTTTTTCATTCCGGCACAAGCATTCTGGCTTGGTGTTTTCCTTCTCTTATCCCCTCTACATGTGGGAGTTTTCGTGTTATTCTGGATGGGCTGTGGTGCCCTAGACTCCCCTTGATTCCCTGCTCTCTTCAGGGCTTAGGGGTCTGGTGATTGGCTGCGCTGTCACTTCTGTCCCCACTGTGTTTCGCCCTTTTGTTGACAACACTCTTTTGGTCATGTTATTGACATCTAGGTTCTCTCTGGACCTTATTGGGGTTCAGTCGCAGTCCCGCCTCCTCTAGGGGTATGGCTTTGGTATCTATTCTAAGTTAAGGAATCTGCGGCTAGACGTCTCTATCAGATGAACAAGTTACTTACCTTCGGTAACGATGTATCTGGTAGAGACATAGTCTAGCCACAGATTCCTTAACGCCCGCCCATCCTCCCCGTCCTGCGACAACCTTTTCAGGTTGGGCTTCTTGCCGTTGCCTCCCTTTAGGTGGCTTTGGGCCATATGTATCATTCCAAATTGCGATCGCAAACGCCGAAATTCGCAAACGCAGAAATTCTGTGATCACAATTTGGCTCAGTGGTATGTATTAAGGAAAAACTGCCTTGCAAAATAAGGAATCGCAAAGTTTACGATTCCTTATTTTGCGATTGCATTTAAGGAATCGCAAATTGCTGTTCCTTAAATGCAATGTAAGAAGCACAGAAAAAGTGCAATTTGGCTTTAAGGAATCCCCGATTACCACCAACTTCAAGTTGGTGGTAATTTGCGATTTCTCTGAAAAATGCACTTTTTTGCATTTTCCAAAGTGCCATTTGGCGCACATACATGCCCTTAGGGCATGTATGTGTGCCACATGCGCACACATGCACATTTGAGGGGTGCAACAGGGTGTCCTTTTGACACCCTTGAAATTGGATTCTCAATTTGCGATTCTCTAATTTTGAATCGCAAATTGAGAATGTCTTCCCATTCATTCCTATGGGCCTCTAGGCCCATAGGAATGAATGGGGAGGTATTCCTTAATTGCAAATCGCAATTTGCAATTCGCAATTAAGGAATATGTAGGATTCGCAAAACTATTTGCAAATCCTACATACATAGCGTTTTGCGATTCTCAAATAGCGAATTGCAAAACATCGCTATTTAAGAATCGCAAAAATGTATTTTCATACATATGGCCCTTAATTCCTCTGTGGGGTGTTGTCTTCTCTTCACTCCGTCTAATGGAGCTACATTCTGTTTTATGGCTCTGCTCTGCCCGTTCTTGTGATTGGACGGTATGCTCTTGTGCCATGTGTCCTTTACAACCCCAACCCTGGGTTGTCCGATGTGAGTCTAATTCTTCCCTTCTATCTTATTCAACTGCTTGTGGTCTCTTGCCTTCCCTGCACTCTAGCGGTTGCAGTCTCTGACAATGCTGCATTCGGCAGGTCCATTAATCGGATCTGACGTCTCCTTTTGGGAGACGCTTTATGTTACTTTGTCTTTATTCCTGGGTTCTGGACTGGTTGTCCTTTCACTGTCATATATTGTGGTTACAACCTTTCTGCCAGCTGCTGTGATGGTTCACCACGGAGCTGTGGCTCAATGGTGAGTCTTGTGCCTCTGGTGGCACAGGCACACACAGGCCAAGGATTCAATCCTGCCTATGCTCTGCATCTTCTGCCTCCGGCGGAGGTTTTGGACTTAACGATTGAGGGGGTCCCTCCCAGAGTGGTGCTCTGTTCTTTTCCCTCCCTCAGTGTACAATATACAGTGCCTGGCACCGTCTTTCTATGGTGATGTTTTTTCACCATACCTTATTTTTTCTTTTTCTGCACACTGTTCCCATATTTCCACAGTTTTTGGTGGTGGCTTCGCGTCCTGACGCGGAAAAGTCTTCCCCCGAAAACTGATGTCGGCGCGCCGGGGCATGTATGGCTCCGCTGACGTCACGTCCATGGGCGACGTCAGGGCGGTCCCATACGGCGCCGCCCCCCTGCGCGCAGAGGTGCTGCTGCGCAAGGTTTTCCGGACCAGTCTGACGCCTGGGGATATTCTAAGTTAAGGGATCTGCGGCTAGACTATGTCTCTACCAGATACATCGTTACCGAAGGTAAGTAACTTGTTCTTTTGCAACTTCCTTTAAAACATCAAGCCTAAATGGACATATTTAGTTTTTGGAAGGTTTTGTGTAGATTTGCCATACAAGGCCAAAGTTTTAAGCAAGAACACTAGTGTCAACCATTAACGGGGCGGGGCATTATCCTGTACGCAGTTGATACTGGCATCAGTGCAAAGTTCAGGTTAGCATTATTCCGTACTACTTGGATGCCATCTAATAATTTTGCTTTAAAAGAAGAAAAATTAGTGTTCATGGACTATTTGGATACTTCTAGTCTAATTTGTTTTTCTGGAAAAGAAAAGGGTATTTTGTTTATGGTGATCTGCCCTCCATGGCGTGTGACTTTATTTCTTCCATACCAGTAACATAGTGCCTAATTTCACAGGGTTTTTTGGTTTAAACCGACCTCAAACATAACGTTTCTTAAAACAAAAGCAAAACAAAATAAAAAAAAAATATATATATAGGAAAAATTGTGTGTGTGGGTACAGGCAACCAACACCCCTACCCAGATTTTGCGCAAAGGCAGGGATACCTATAGCGTGAGAGTTTAGTGTAGATACAGTATTTGAAGAATTAAGGACACAAGTAACTTTACTTCTATTTCAAAATAGAATGTTTGCCCAAAAGGATATAGACAGCAACTTTCTTCACAAACTTTAGTGTATTTCAACCAGAAAGTGGAGTTAGCCAAACCTTTTTTTTAATCCTAAAACATACTTACATATAAATACATACTGCGGCTTTTAGTCGGCATTCTTCAGCCATGAGTCTGTTCAAGTGTCACTCATATTTTGCTTCTGCCCACCAAAGCCCACAACATGGGGCAGTAGCTCATCCCACTTCAGCCATTGGTTCATTCCTGTGTGAGTCACGGTATTCTTGCCTTTATCCACACAGAAAGTTGCACACTCCAATGGCAGAGCGCAGTGTTTGCTTTATTACTTTTCATTTTTTATTTTTTTCCTGAGGACTGGGTGGCTACCACAGCATTCCTACCAGAAAGCCCATATACCTTTGTATGTGCGCCTTGCATGCATTTTTAGGCGCAAACATCCTGAAATGGGGGCTTATCCGTCCCATGGTCGTACGCATGGGCATTTATTTTTGAGCGGTGGTTGTTGGACTTTACAAAGAAAGAATCCAAGATGGTTAACTGCGCATGCAAATTGCGACAATCAAAGAATTGTACTTGTTATTGTCAATGTATTTCATACAAGTGTCTCTTCAACTAATGTGGAGGGGTAAGTCAGGATAATTTCAGATTAACCGTAGAATATTCTAATGCTTTCCTCTGCAGACTAACATTTACTCTTAATTCTTGTTTGTGAATATTTTGGTGTTCTGAAAAATTGCCTAAATTAGAAAAAATAGCTAGTGTTTAATTGGCTTAAACATAAACTAATCTAAACATTTTTGTTAGGTAATTGACACTGATCAACCGGTGAGCAGAATTAATTCTGACAGCATTAATAATGGGAGATTTGCATCACTCAGTGCAGTGACTGGTTTTGACATTCCAGGAGAAACATTTGCTAATGAAGGTAAGAATATATGACTCAACTGTTATTCGTTTGTGGGTATTATCAAAGCTTTGGCTTTTGTTTTGGGTGGTAGTACATTTTCTTGAGGGTTCTCTAAGGATATTTTATCGCACACTTTTATGTTTGAAAAAGAGCTAAGCGATGATGAGGTAGTACATTCATTACAGTGTTAGTTCTAGTCAGGGCCTTCTGCATTGTAAAAGCTCGGTCAATCGAAGTATTGTTATTTATATTACTACAAGTTGTGATCTTTGTGCTGACTCCTACCTACTTAGGTATTCATGTCGTTATGGACCTATGATGTCAAACAGCATTCTATGGAATCATCAGATTGGGTCAGCCTGTCAGAATGCGTCACTAACTTTTGTTGTTTACCTACAATTTAAGTACAGAGTGCAAAGCAGTTATATAGATCATGCAGGGACAGTTAGTATTTTTGTCTTCCTCTGTTGGGTCACATGAAGGGAATGGGCGGTACAGGCTCTGGGGTGTGAAATTTTATAAAATATCTACTTGTTCAAGAGACGGAATGCTTCATAAATCTATTTTCCCGCATAAATATCCACTTGACCCATTTGATGCCATACAGTAAGGTGACAAATTATTCCTGTGTTCACGTACGTACTCTGCTAGCTCTATCTAGTATAAATGCTGCATCTTGGAGACAACCGTGAAACCCAACAGCAAAATAAATATCCTATCTTCTAGGCTCTATGGCATTCTTTCTATACATAGTCCTGAATGCAATGTTGTACCAGAGACCCCTGAAGCAATGCCTAGAGAACCAATAATGTAAACAGAGGAACAATTAGGAAGACAATTTGATCATAACCTCTGCAGCAAAACAATCTCTAGCACGGTGGTACAAGAGGCACAGCTTACTCATGGGAGTTCCCTTTCAGAAAGAACTGCCATCACAGAGCAAAGTGATGAATTCTTCCCTGTTAGGATGGTGAGATCATTTAGAACACTGTGGTAAAAGGGCAGTGGACACACAAAGAAGCCTTGTATCGTTCAAACTATCACCAACTCAGAATGGTCCATCTGGTTCTCATGGCTTTTCTCCCATCCCTGGAAAATAGATTACCTATTCAGATTCAGACAGACAATACTACCAACATGCATTAGCTGACCAGACATGGAGGCACCAGGTTGAGAACACTTTCCATTACACAAACTAACTGGCATTGGGCCCTACCCAGAGAACTGAACCTAATAGTGGTGCACGTCGTGGAGAATGAATCAATAAGTAGACATTCTTTATCAGTATTCTAAGAGTCTCACAAATGGTTCCAAGATGATGAAGTCTTAAATGACATCTTCAATTGAGTGGGGAACATTTTATATAGACCGCTTAGTAATGGCAGAAAGCAAACAAGCATTGTCAAAGCCACAAGATCTGATGTTGGCCGCCAGCCTTTTGCCCTTAGCAATTCTTGTTTTGTTCTGTCATGGTTTTTTGCAAATTGTTAATGCTGGGAAAGCTGCTGGGCCCTCATCAATCTAACAATGACTAAAGGGCAAAAAACATTTGGTCCAAAAATGCACTCATTACCATGGAAGTCCCTGGGACTAAAGGGTGCTGATTTGTGTGGGGATGTGCTCCTTGTGAAAGGGATTAGAAGGAAATAGCTGGGCACCCTGTACTCCAAAGGAACTTGGATAATAAAACCCCAAAATAGAACAGTGTTTCAATGGTAATCATTTAGAAACAATTCTTACTTATGCAGGGATTAGCACAATCAAAACCTGCTATGACAACAAATTATATTCAGTTTAATTATTCATAACATTACATACACTTACATAAATAAGGTGGCAATTCCAAAGTGTAGAAAAGTGCTACATATGACTGTGCAGTGAAAGTGAAAATAAGTTTAAAAAAAATATTTGTAAGAATATCCAGTGCGCATAACAAAAAGAGTATGTCCTGCATGACATATGTTTAAGGGTGAAAACACTTTCGAGAACTAAAAAGATGGAATCAATTTCCTAGAGTCCAGGCAATTAATGCAAATTCGGTTAAGATATGCAAGTCGGGACCCCTAAAGATTATTTGACCGGGTCTTCCTCAGGACAGAAAGTGTAGCAACCTGACGCAGAGACTGGGAGAGCCATGTGTACCCTGCAGACATCTACCCCGCATGGGTCCTTTCGCTGCTCAGCGTATCACAGATGCTCCAAGACCACCTCCTCTGAAGCCTCCAAAGCCTCCACGTCCTTCCAACGTCAACCTGCACAACAAATCTCCACAAGAGGCTACTTCAGAGGTGCCTACCGTGGAAACATTGCCAGAGCTAGGAGGAAAGGTAGCTCCCCAAAAGAAGCCACCTGAACCAAACAATGACTTGCCACTCCTTCCCCCTGATCACACAGCACCTATCAGGGGATGGCTTCAGATGTTCTTCTCTGCTCAGCAACACATCAACTCAGACCAGTGGGTGTTAGACCTCATTCAACACGGTTACTGCCTGGAGCTCATCTCCACACCACCCAACATACCATCATGCAGACCCGTCCTCCCCCAGAAGACCAACACCTGCTTCGGAAGAGATCCAAGCGCTCTTTCAGGGGTTTATTCCCTCTACTTCCTCATTCACAAAAAGGTCAGGTCCCTAAGGCCCATTCTGGACCTCAGGCCCCTGAATGAGTACATTCTGTCAGAACACTTCCACATGGTCACTCTTCAGGATGTCATTCCACTGCTACAGCAAGGTGACTTCATGGCTGCACTCGACCTCAAAGATGCCTACTTCCACATCCTGATTCATCTGGTACATCTGCGCTACTTCCAGTTTGTAGTAAGTGGTCAACATTACCAGTTTAAAGTGCTGCCCTTTGTGGGTCATCACCGCACCTCAAGTTTTTACCAAATGCCTTGCAGTAGTAAACACGCGCCTGCAAAGACAGGGCATCCATGTATTCCCATACCTGGACAATTGGCTGATAAAGAGCACAATGCAACAGCAGTACCATGCACATACTGAAGCCACAATAGACCTCCTTCACAAACTGGGCTTTACCGTCAACGCTGTAAAATCCCATCTCTATCCCCTTCAAATTGAACCCTATTTGGGAGCCATCCTCAATGCAGAGGTCTGCAAAGCCTATCCCGGTCCATCAAGAATCCAGGTGTTTCAGAGGGCAGCCTACAAGAGCCAAGGCTGTCCTGATAAGTGGACCAGAGTAGGGGGAATTGCACTGAATATCGAGGGATGATCTGCATGCCAGTTGCACATGAAAGGCCTATGGGGCACTCTTAGGGGTTCCAACTGGTGGAAGAAGACCTATAGGCATAAGGAAGAGCCTTAGATTTTCACTGAATGTAACTGTTGATTTACCCAGCAGCGGACTATGAATCCAATGTTATGTAATTGATCCTCATCACACTGCTATTGTTATTATTTGCAATAGAAAGATTCCCGCCCCCTAAAAAAAAAAGAATCCAGTCCTTCCATGCATTGCTCCCTCTTTTTCAGCCAAATCAACAGTTCACGGTCCGGACCATCATGCGCCTCTTAGGCATGAATGCCTCCTGCATCGCCATAGTACCCTACGCAAAGTTCTACATTATCGCATCAGTGGTCTCAGATGGAAGGTCATTGGGAAGATCTAGTGATGTTCAGCCGCTGCACGCATTGCTCTCTGCCGTGGTGGAAAACTAACAACTTGTTGCGGGGTGACCCTTTCTCGACCCAGTTCCATAGAACACCATTACACTGGACGCATCTCTCAGTGGGTTCGGGGTGGGAGGGCAATGTGTCTACAAAACCTGAATGTCCAGGGTCAGTGGGATCCCAGTACTAGGTGTCTCCACATCAACTAATTGAAGTTAGTAGCTGCCCATCTAGCCCTTCCCCTCTGGCAAGGTTGTCCTCATCCTGACAGACAACATAGCCAAGTATTACATACAGAATTAGGGAGGCACTCAATCACCTCAACACTCTCTGCTAGCTCAGTTCATCTGGCGCAGGCTCTCCCCCCAAAGGATCCACCTGCTGGCGGAACACTTCTTGGGAGTGGATAACGCTTTGCTGACCTTTTCAGCAGGATACAGCAAAAAGTCCACGAGTGGGAACTCCACTCGGTACTTCCAGTGCTGGGGGTTTCCTGGCGTGGAACTCTTCGCCACAGCAGAAAATGCAAAATACCCAAACTTTGCCTCCTGATTCTCACACCCACAGTCCATTGGCAATGCACTATGAATGAACTGGTCAGGGATATTTGCCTACTCTTTTACACCTCTCCCCCCATTCCTTTTGTAGGTCAGAAACTGCTGCAAACCTCTCACCCTCATCCTGGTGGCTCCCACTTGGGCCAGACAACACTGGTTCACCACTCTCATCTAGCTTTCGGTGGTTCTGCATGAGAGGCTCCCCAACTGGCCGGACCTTCTCCCGCAGAACCATGGAGAAATCAGGCACCCCGACCCCAAGAGTCTCTACCTTGCAATCTGGTAACTGAAGTCTTAGAGTTTGGTTACCTTAATTTTCCTCCTGAATGTATGAACATTCTCTAAGGAAACACTCAGACCACGACTCCTGCCTGGTATGCTGCCAAAAGAAAAAGATTTGTCTGCTACTGCCTTGCAAATCAGATTGACCCCCTAGCAGCTACTGTTCAAAACGTTGTTTGTTTCCTACTATACCGCCAATCATGTGCACTAGCCTTCACTTCCATTCGACTACACTTGGCAGCGGTGGCTGCATATCTCCAGAATAGGCAACATGTCTCTCTCTCATCAGTATTACTGCCATTAAAGCTTTTATGGAGGGACTCGAGAGTCATTCCTTCCCGGGTGCCTCTGGCCCCATTGTGGAATATTAACATTGTCCTCACCAGACTTATGGGTCCCCCTTTTGAGACCATTCAGTCATGTCCCTAACAATTTCTCTCTTGGACGGTAGCTTTCCTAGTAGCCATCACATCACTAAGGTGCGTTAGTGAGCTCCAGGCCTTAAAGTTGGAAGAACCTTTCTTTCAGTTTCATAGAGTTAGAGTGGTCCTTCGTACTAACCCTACATTTTTTCCTAAGGCGTTTTTTTTTTTCACAACCTGACTCAGCTACAGAATGGGCCCTTCATACCTTTGACGTCAAACGTGCCCTATGTGGACAGGACTAACCCCTTTCGACAAAACCCAGCAACTGTTTGTTGCTTTTTCTGACCGTCATAAAGGGTAGGCCTTATCAAAATCAGGCATAGCCAGGTGGATAGTGAAATGCATCCAAACAGTTACGCAAAAGCTAGAAGAGTTTTGCCTGCTCTTCCTAGGGCCCACTCTACCAGAAAGAAAGTGGCCTCTATGGCCTTGCTTGGGAACATCTCAGTAGCTGACATTTGTAAAGCAGCTTTTGGTCTATACCACGCACTTTTCACTAAGCACTACACTATAGGCATATTAGCCCACCAACAGGCAATGTTGGTCAGGCTGTTCTTCATACTCTCTTTCAGTCTTTGGCAACATCCACAGGCTAGCCAAAATGTTACTTACAATGAAAGCATCTGTATTCGCGGCATGTAGTGATCTGGGTCATTTCGACATGTCCCTCTACGGGATGTGCCTCGCCGCAAATGTCTGCCCATTCTCTCTGCTGTGGGTTCTTCTGGGTGCTGGCCCTCCACAGGTCCAACTTTCAGCTCCTCTGCCCGCTCACCAGGGCACCAAGGGGGATCCCAGGCTGCTTTTCTCTCTTCCTGCGTGGGCCTGCAAAACCGCCCCACCATCCATGCTTAATTTGTGCCTATGGTTTCCGGTATAAGTAAATATACATTAAAAAAAAGAAAATTACCTGCCGGTCACGCCTTTATTATAGCTTTGAATGGCTTAGAATAGACTGAATTGTCACTATTGTAGGAGTGTGATGGTTAGTAGTTGTGCTGATACTGTCATTGGTAGAGCTAACAGGGGCAATGGCTAGTGCAGGCTGCAGTGGCCTCCCGAGAAGGGTTCTGGCACTTTTAGTTTACAAAATAAGCACTACAACCCCCCCCCCCCACACACACGCACACACACCGACACACACACACCCTTCATATATTTGGGGCTTAATGGTATGGATCGGATTCCATAAAAAAAAAATTCACAATTCCCATTCTTGTCTGCGTATTGTGGTTTAAGCTTATAAACCCTTGTGATATTTTCTTAGATTCTGGTCAGTGATGTCTTGTTGCTAAATGGAAAGATAGGCATTTAGGGAGTATCTGTTTCTTGTCCCTAGTCCCTCCTCCTCTTTCAATCTTCGTCTAGAAGTCCTTCTCCATTTTCAATTTTCGATTGGAATTATAGGTCAAGTTTATGCCTCTTGCATATCGCCTCTTTTGGTAAAGCAACAGTCTTTATATTGTTTTCCTTGTTTCATTATTTTAGATTAATGCGAAGATGGTATTCCCAGCAACCTTAGGTGTAATGTAGATCTCTAACAGTAGCAAAAAATTTAGTTTAGAAGAGTTTAGGAAACTTGGTAACTGTTTCATAGTATTTTCAGAAAAAATATTAATTGGAAAGTCTAGTTAGTGTCACCTACCACCATTGCCAACCGAAGGGAAAAATTCAAAAAAGTTAAACAATGAACAGAGAACTAATCTGAATAAATAAAATACATGTGTAGAGGAGACAACTAATCGATAATTTGCAGCTTGTTCAAACTTTCTTGCTGGAAAATATCAGACACCGATCTGACATTGAGCCAGAATATTTACTGTTTTGGTCTCGTGACACTTTAAATCTAAGCTTAGTGATTTTTCTTATAAATGCATTTGTGTGTGTTTATGAAAAAGGGATTCTCTAACATGTTGTGTTTCTTACAGCTGCTATATTCTTCCAGAAGAAACTTGATGAAACCACTATGTTAATCAAAGAACTTCAAGGAGCGCAAAATGAGCGGCTGAGTACCAGACCACCACCAAACATGATTTGCCTCCTAGGACCATCCTTCAAGGAGATACACATAGGTGTGTGTGTTTATTATGTTGCCTCCTACTTGCAAATATATGACACGTCAGTAATAATCATACTATGTCTGCTGATTGAAATTGGACATATGGTAAACTTACTGGGCATATTTCTGTTACTCAACACACTGTGGTCGTGTCAGCATACTAAATATAATTTTTCTGTTATGATTTATTGATTGTCAAAGCATTTGAGTGTTTCCAAGGCTATGTTGTATTACTTTTCATGAATTTGAGAGTGCAATAACCTTGTGATCCATGTGGGCTATGTTGTTCACCAGATAACTGTTTTATTAGTAAAATGCAAATATTAGAGTGGCACTTCACTTGACTATATATTGAGATTTGCCTCCAAGAAAATGTTCATGTGTTTTCCCTTTTCGGTGCTGTGGTTGACCTACAATTTGTCGTTATTAGGGCCACAAAATATCAATAGTCAGATTGCCTTGGCTTGCAGACAAGTAAATGTTGATGAGCTGCTTCTGCAGTTAGCAATTGATCTATTGTTGAGTCAAAGGTAATGGGAACAAGGTATATATCTCTCTCTACCGTGTAGACAATGGTATATTGTTCTAATTAAAACGTAAGCATTCTTACTGTTCCCCATCCATACTTGTGGATAGGTGTACTCTAGGTTCAATAGCTGTGGATTAAATCATGTGAACGGCCCTGGGGGGTGCTTTGATTTTGTTAGCACACCCTATTCCAAGTTAAAAGGTGTTCACCATAATTGTTCCTTTATTAAAGTCATATTAATGTTTAGCCAATTGGAATTAAACTGGATTTAACACCAGCTAGGCTCTTTTATCCCACCCTTAATTTCCTCTTTAGAAAGGAATACTCGGAAACATATCAGAAGCCCTATAAAGAGAAATTTGAACAATGTTACTTTTAGGAAGACCAGCTGCTCTACAACTGGATAATACACCACAGTGCTACTCTCAAATCATTTCTGCTCTTAGACCAAGGATCTATGTACACAGGACATTACACTTTTTAGTAATTTATTGATTCCAGTACAATTTCCAAACTAGATTGTTTTCTTCTACCTATATCCCTATTTTTTCTAGAGTTTGTTTTTTGCAAGTCTATTTTTGGCTCCTGTGCTTTTTCATTTACCTTCTTTTATGCTCCATGCCAACTTACTTCATTTATTTTTATTAACCATTTCCTGTGGTGGAAATAGGTCGTAGATAAACAAACCTCCATGCTTTATCTTCTAAGCCATCACACTAAAGACGAATGTCATGCTTTTCAATAAGTGTTCTATGTTAATCTGAGCGGAGAGAAAAGGAATGCTTCTACAGACAAAGGTGGGAGTGCTTCAGAAGTGTTATTGACCGTCCTCAGAGGAGTATACTTTCGAGTGGGTTCTTCCCTTATTTCGGAGAGATTTTCTCACACTCACACTAGTCCCTCAGAAAAGCAACACTATGATGTGGCTGTTGACATGGATTCTCTTGCGGTTACGCTTCGTGAGACACTGTTGCCATGCAAGAAAAGCAAAATCCCCTCACAACTCCCAAATAAATTCCTGCGAACTCAGTAAATGCATACCAGGCTAAGGCTCCATAAGGACTAGTTGCTAGACCCCATTGGTTGTTCTAATGAGAAATATCACCTTGCTTCATACCCTAGCAAAAATGAGCTCTATTAAACGTTGTTGCAAAACCCATTGAACACTCCATGGCACAATTTGGATTCCAACTGTAGCTACACTCTGCTACTTCTCTTGGATAAGTCCTGTTGGGAGCTGGATTCTTGTTTCAGTACCCTCCCACTTTTTGCCTGGTATGTGATGCAACTTTGACTGAAGTGTACTGGGTCCCTGCTGACCAGGTCCCCGGTACCAGTGTTCTTTCACAAAAACTGTTCAATTGTTCCCCCAATTGGCAAAACCTTTAGCACTCTCTGGGGCCTGTGGTACTAAAGTAACTCCCCCTCCCATAGGATGACATGCTGATTAGCCTTCCTTGGGCAACAAACCTCAAAGGGCTGCTGCCTTTGACTTTATATGCGGCACCAACGCACATCGACGATGGCCTCATAGATGCCTTCCTCAATGACTTAGTTTCCCTAGATCACGGAGGCCATGCGGAAGAACCTCTTAGGCCCCATCACCCAACATGAAATAAAAGCAGCAATCAAAAGCCTTAACCGTAATAAAGCACCGGGCCTGGACGGTTTGCCCGTCGAATTTTATGCAACATATTCGGAGATTTTAACGCCCAAACTAGAGGAGCTATAGAGGACGGCTTGGGAGACCGGTAGATTACCGCAATCCACAATGCAGGCTATGGTGGTGTCACTTCTCAAGCCCGGGAGAGACAGCACTGAAATGTCCCAACTATAGATCTCTGTTGTTACTGGCTACCGAATATAAAATTCTTAGTAAGACTCCACCACATAATGAGGGCTGTTCCCAGGGATTTTGACAAGGCTGGATGTCCGGCATTAGATCTACGTCAGGCGTTCGACTCCATAAGCTGGGAATACATGTTCGCAGCCCTGTTGCGTTTTGGTCTCCCCCAAGATTTTCTGAGGTGGATACGCCTACTCTATGTTGAACCTACGGCAAGGGCACGTACGGGGCGATACATCTCCCCAGAATACGCAATACACAGAGGAACTAGGCAGGGGTGCCCCCTCTTCTGTTTGTGCTAGCGCTGGAACCGCTGGCTATAGACTTGAGACGGTCGGCAGGGGATTTGGGAATTCCCATACAAGACAATACACACCTCGTCTCAATATACGCAGACTATATTCTTATATATTTGCACGATTTGGAGAATGGGGCGGACCTGATCCCTGTCGTCTTCTCCGCTTTCGAGACTATATCGGGGCTGGCGATTAACGCAGGAAAGTCCTATGCCTTTTATTTCCAGAAGGTCCTCGTCCGGACATAGTCCGATTTGGCACTTATCAGATTCCCGTGGCATTAAACACATTTAAATATTTAGGCATTAACGTATACAGGGCGCCATTGGACCAACTAGAAGGTAATTTGATGAAGGCCATAGCCTCACTGCGCCCGAGCGTCTCCTTCTGGACCTCTCTGCCACTGTCTGTGATGGGGAGGATAGCCATCTCCAAGATGTTGATGCTACCCCGGCTATTGTACTTCTTTGTTAATCTACTCCTGATGGTGCCCCAGATCCCTTTTTGCACTCTAGACACACTCTTGCTGGAACTCATATGGGGCGGAGGCAGGCGCAGAGTAAGTCTCAGAAAGTTGCAATTGGCATCGAACCAAGGAGGGCTGGGTGTCCCTGATTCCGAGCATATTATTATGCCACCCAATTACAATGGCAGTCTTTCTGGACAGCAGGCAGGAGCTTGCAAGAAATAAACTACACCACTCATAAGCTAGACAGGGGTACACTACATAGCAAGCTGCTCCCAAGGGCTAAGCCACCCTCTGACGGTCCACCGTTGTTAAAAACGGCACTGCAATGTTGGAAAAAGGCCCTACAGTACACGTCGACCACGCCCCCTACGCTCCCAATATCCCGCTACTGGGGCTGCCGGTTATGGGCAGTAGACTCACAATGGCTAGGATACAAGAATGGACGTATGTGGGAGTAGCGGAGGTGAGTTCATTCTTCGTAGACTGTATGCTCCTAGATCATGACACGTTTGTAAGGGACACGGGGGGCTCCCGATCGCCTTTACTTGCTACATGCAACGACGGCACATTACATCACGATGACATGGGCACCCCAGCGTTGCGAGCCTCCACAACATGACCTAGTCCATCTGCTTTATTATATGGGAAGGGGTGGACACCTAGTGAAGTGGTTATATACCGGCATCCGATCACAGGCCTATATTTGCCTTACAGACCTCCGAGAGAAATGGGCAGACGCTGCATATGTGGTAATTACAGACAAGGCATGGGAAAGCATTTTGGAACACCCCAAATGGGTCTCCTGAAATGCCAAGCTCAAGTTTATACAATATATGGTCCTTCATAGGGCATACCTGACCCCAAAGCGGATACATTGTATGTTCCCGGAAGCCCAGAGCTACTGCCCAAGGTGCAGGGAGGAGGAGGCGGGTTTTGCTCATATTTTGTGGACCTGCAGATGCCTTAGAGAATATTGGGGAAATATTCGTAGCATTCTGGGAGAGATTACACATCTCACGATGACTGATAACATATTGGAAGGCCTCCTGGGTCTACGCCAGCGCACCAAGGCCCAGAGGGTCCACCTACGGTGCCTAGATCTAGCACTTATATTAGCGATCAGAGCAATCACAATAAGATGGAAGTCACCAAGGAGCCTCCCGCTGCATGTATGGAAAGAGGAGGTAATCAGGTGGGGTAGAGCGGAAAGCGAGGCACTTCGACGAGAGGAGGCGAGGGGGTTGAGGAAACGTCCCATCTCTATGGACTGGGACATTATGTTAGAAGACCTTTCACAATTGGATATCCCACTTTCTTGAGTCTATCAGACATTTACTATGCAGATGGCGAAAATGGGGGAGCGGAGGGAGGAAGACCCATGGAATACGGACGGTATAGGTTGGAATTCATCAGTCTTACGGAGATAGCACGGAATCGATGGAGACACACGGACAGACCAGGAAGGGGTAGGGAGGGGGGTAGATTAAGTTTAATTTAGTTTGGGAATAATAGTATAAATCCCAGCCAAGATAACTTGGAGATGTTCGAAATGCACATATGACCCTGCATGCTACATTCATAGCGTTGTTATTTCCGCAAGGTGGAACTGAGGGATAGAAGGGTTGAAATGTGCATATTTTCTTATGGAAATAGATGAGTCCATATTACACCTAAAATAAAATGAAAAATGCCAGTAATATTTGTTATATTGTAATGTGCACGGAACAATGGCTCAATAAAGTTTGTTACAAAAAAAAAAAGGGCTGCTGCCTTTGAAATGCGAATCTGGCTCCCCCTCACAGGAGAGGAAGCTGACGCCTTTGTCCAGGACCCCCTTGGCACCTGGACAGGCGGGAAAATTTGTTATTCAGGAAGGCGTGCCACCTCCAGGCTAGTACCACCCCTAAGGTGGGCTACTGTGAGGTGGATTCGATTTTTCAGGAGTAGCCATCTTTGTGATGGCATACTTAGGAATTCCAGGACAAGGTTATGCCCACTTCCCACAGGAAGTGGTCATATAGGGGGCACTGTGACCCAAGGGTCAGTAGCCCATTGGCTACTACCTTAAACTCCCCTAACAACCCTAAATGCAGTATTTAGGGAAGTCCCTAGCATCAGAGAAGCAGATCTTGATGACCCAAGAAGAAAGAGGACACAGAAGAGTCGCAAAAGCAGAGAGGAGAGAAAAAGCAGCTGACCTGGTACCAGCTCCGCCAGCCTGTCTGCATCCCTTGTTGAAAACTGTGCCAAAGTGTACCCGTCCTGTAAATGTTGACTCCAGAAACTTGGGAGGATTGCCTGCATTTGATAAAGACCCAAGACCTTCTGTCAACAGCGGGCCTGTTCTCCTGCATCCTGTAGAAACTCCAAAGCAAAGACCCTGAGGCCTCTGGAACACCAAAACCTGACACGCGAAGCAACCACTGCACCTGTTGCCCCCAGCCCGATTTGAAGTGGGCCGATGGTGTCAACAAGGACCTCCAGAGCTTGAGTCCATTGTGGTTTCGCCCCTCGTGGGCTTCCCGAAGCCGCCTGCTGCCTCTGCACGCAGGCCCCCATGACCGCGACTGCTCTCGGTAAGACAACCCGACGCTTAAGTCACCTCTGCATCTGTCACACCTGGGCTGTGGGGAAGAGGACTCCAGGTGACCCTATATCCCCGAGCATCACAAGACCTGAACCCCCCTGTTGGTTCAACCCGACTGGCCTTCGAGCCAGAGCCTGCAGCCTCTTTTCGCAGTGACCGATCACCATAGAAACATTTTTGGCTCCTGTTTTGCACCCTGCACCCAGCAGCTGGTGGTGTACTGCAGGTACTGCCTTGGACCTTGCCCACCACTCCTGTTAACACCTGGAGATTGGTCTTATAAGTCGCTGTACCGTACCTGTGTGCAGAACTTTGTCTTCCTTCCATAGGATTACTTTGCAGAACTCAAAAACTGTACTGTGTCCATGTTTTGAATTGAAAAGAATGTATAATTTAAAATTTACTTATTAGAACAATTTTTCTCAGATGCCTAAACATATATACAGGTACTTGCTGTTTTTATAAGTTGGTGTGGATCTCTTACCCTGAGTTGTGTGTGTCATGTATTGATCATTGTGTGTATTTGCAAATGTCTCGTACTCCTCTTTGTTAAGCCTAAGGCTGCTCGACCACACTACACTGTAGCAGAGCACTTTGGGATTGCACCGCAACCCCTGTCCACTCATTAGGACTCTTTACAGGGTATATCAGATTTTTGATATATAACATAAAGAGCCAGATTTCTATAAGTCCTATCAAGAATTTAACCCAAAGATAACTTCACAACATTTAATGATGTAATTCTGCCACAAATAGGATCCCACATCCACAAGCGCTTTTCCAGTCCTTCATGTTTTTCACTCTGACCTCTACAAAGTCATAAACGCCTTGCCAAATAATTTGAGAGAACAGGTTAATATCTCCTATGCTGGAGGAGCAGGATGCCCTCACACTTTTTATACCCTCTTTGGTGCAGAGGAAGTATGCATCTTCTCCCACCCTTCAGACACGGATATCAGTTAGCAAGGTAGTCTGTGGTGCCTCTGTGGTGTTTCATAGCATAAAGTACCTGTAGCAGCTATGACAGAATCCCAGAATTACTTCCCACATACATTTTGCAAGGTTGTAAATACTTGCTAATAAGGCCTTTAAGGGGTGTTGGAGTGAAGACACTTTTCCTCATGCCACACTGTTTTGTCCTTTGGGCAAAACATTTTGAGAAAATGTGAAGAACTCTTTGAGGACAACCTCTAGACTGATGTCCGGATTTAAAAAAAAGTCTGTGCTATTGGGTGTATGAGAGACTGCCCAACAGAAATACAGTAAAAATGTTTGGCATTGGCCTTATGGTAACTAGACGTGACATTGCTCGAGGCAGAGATGGCCCAAGTATAGACACTTTGCATTCCAATTTGTTGGCAGAGACGATACTAGGCGTGATTACCTGATGAAATTCACGAAGGTTTAAGGTCCTTAGAATGAGTATCATGGTCTTCCTTAAACGTTGGTAATCTCTGATCATCCTACTGCTGAGACATTGTTTTATGTGTTTATGATTGGTGTATAATATATCCGTATCCAGTTCAAAACCCTCCGTATTGCCCATAGAATCATGAATCTCCAATCTCCTGACATCCTAGCTAATCTTTTTACGTCCTACATACCCACCCGTCAGCTGCGTTCTATCAGTCAGCACCTGGCGGTCGTTCCCGGGTTCAAGAGAGCATGGGCTGGAGGGCGCTCCTTCCGTGCTTTCGCTCCTCAACTCTGGAATTCCCTCCCTGTGAGTATCAGAAGTATTCAAACTCATGTGTCATTCCGTAAAGTCATAAAACCAAGTCTTTTTCCTACATAATCTTCTCTCCTGCGCATCATTTTGTTTGCCTCATGTCAGTTTGAGATTAGCGCTGGGACGTCCCTTTGCTGGTGCAGCTGTGCGCTCTATAAAACCTATAGCATAACTTATGGTATGATGGTGTCACTTTACTGCTCCCTGTGCTTGAAAATGCTTTTCAAATTTGGAAATGTAGATGTCGCTGTAGTCAATGTATACTTGATGACATGCATTGTTGGTTTTGTTTCATATATATAATAGTTAAAACAAAAACTCTGTATTGTGCATAAAACTTGTGTTGTAATTCCCTTTTAAATGAGTGTTTTGTTTCTGCCACTTTTTACTGAGACTATAATACACAAGCCTTTAATAACTCCTTTTGATTTCATTACTTCTAGCTGATAGAGTGACTAGCAATCTGAAAGAACTTTCTCAGCAAGTTGCTCCTGGTGATGTTGTGAGTGTTGAGGGTCTGAGAAAGGCTATGGGCATTTCACTCCCTTTTCCTATGTCACTGTCCGAGGATAATTTTATCGATTTAACAGCTGGTAAGTATTTTGGCACATAGTGTATTGTTTTCTGAGGGCAAAATAACAGCCAATTCTAATATGATGAATGTTATAACAACGTTTCACAGCTATTTTATTGTTTCAGCCAGAGAGTGATAAACTAGAGTTTGCTTTTTATCAATAACATTGTCAGTCTTTTGGGTATGTCTCCAGAACCATTGAAATAGAAATAGTATTTACATAATTTAGGCCCGAATCTCCCCCCAAAAAACAATGGGGGAAATCTGTAACTTCTGGTTTTTGACCTTGACAGAGTGCAGATTTACAATTTTTTATTGTTTCAAGAATAGGCCTGGAAATGTTTGTGAATACTTCTTTTTTCACATGCAGTGATATTTCTGCGTATACAGGTTAGCATAATGTGCAGTTTCGCACTGGTAATACCTTTTTCCCAATTTTGGGGATGAACTCTTCCAACCCTGGGAAAGGGATTTGATCTTGAAGGTGGCTGGAGTAAATCTCCAACTTTCCCAGGCTGTGAATGTGATGGCGAGAAATGTGTGATGCCCACAGATGTGTAAGTTTGTGGTTTGCATAATATTTTTATGGCGTTCTTGACCTGGAGCGCCCCTTTTCTCTCCACTTCTCGCTCCTATGAGTAGATGTACATCATAGAATCTTTGGGGATATAAATCCTATTAAAATTGTAGTACCCACATTTTGTAAATTCGAAAAAGTGGCATCACACTTGTCTGTTTGCATGTATTAACTAAAATGCACATTCTCCAGATTTATTAGTGTTCCATGTGCTTGTGAATCCCTCAAAATGTATTGTTTTGTCAACCCATCTGAATGCGCAATCTTTGAAAGCAATGTTAAGCTTCCTTGTTATTTTCGGTCATGTTGATTTGTATAGCGCAGTAATCACCTGAGAGAGTATCCAGGAGCTTGGGCAGGTGTTTAGGTATGTGGTCCCCATGATGTTTGTACGAAGAGCCAGGTATTCAGCTTCCTGCGGAACTCAAGAAGGGTGGAGGAGGCTCTGTCTGATGTGTTGAGGGATGTATTTCTATGTCTTGGGTGCGATGATGGAGAATGAGTGACTTCCAGTTTTGCTTTTGCAGATGCAAGGACTGTGCGAGTGAGTCAGAGCATAGATGCCTGGTAGTGTTGCAGGGATTCTGCGCATACACAGAACTATGCGCAGGAAACCAGGTCCTCGGTGTATTGTGGTGTACCAAAAAACCCACCTCAGTACCTAGAACCCCAATCCGACTAGCAATAGTGTCTCATTTGTTCGCCATACTACAGCGAAGCTACCAATGATTAGACAACCTAGAACATGCCACTCCGTTACTCTCAGGAGTAGTGGGAGCAAGAACACTCTGTAGGTCAAACACTCGCACTAATCCACAACGTGAGTAATCAGAGACGCTGTATAGTTTAAAATGTTTATTTTAACTAACGTCCTCTATGATGCAGTACAGAAGCTAATACTAGCAGCAAAATGCATAAAAACAATATAATCAGCACTGTTACAATTCCATAAAATACGAACGGGATAACATGTTATGACAGTGGAAGAAGGACTACAGTGCCTTACCACCCTCCCCGAGCTAAGAACTAGTTTATTATAATATTAGAAGACCTCTGGGCTTTGTCAGGTGGACCCCATACCTCCGAGTCTAGATGCAAAGGTTTACATCTCCGTACAAGCACAGCTCTTCTGCTCAGGAAAGGTTTCTCCAAGTGCCTAAACGTGCATCCTGTGCAATATTAAAAAGGCGCTGAAATTCAGTAGTGCAGCTGTGTTCTATGTTGTGTCTAAGGTGCGTGGGACTGACCAAGGCAGATTAACAGGGATGTTGTTTTCTGACCTTGAACATGATGTGCAGACGAGAAGCCCAGAGCAAAGCACACTGTGTGAAAGACAGACGGTTCTCTTGTGAAAACGTTAAAGTAAAGTATTTACGAAAACAGAGTCATGTAGTAACGTGTGCAAAAGCGGCAGAATGGCGGCCAAGCATATACGAAGTGATGCTAACTTAGCAATGTCCGTTGTTAATCCCATATCTTCACTACAGTAGGTTGGTGAAAGTGTATGCAGCTGTTCACGTATTCTGGTCCTGTGTTCTATAGGGCCTTTTATGTGTGTGAGAGAAGTTTGAATTGGCTACATGTGTGAATGAGGATACAGTGAAGTTTCCTGGGGGTGCGTTGTGATGTGGATGCAGTGTTGGATGTCGAGTCTGAGTCTTGCAACAGTGTTCTGGATGGTCTGGAGTTTGTGTAGGAGTTGTTTTGAAATTACGGCATTGAGTATGTTGCCATAGTCCAGCCTGCTGGTGAGGAGTGTTTGAGTGATGGTCCAGCTGTGTTTCTGAGACAACCATTTGAAGATCTTTTCGCAGCATGTGTAAGATGTGGAAACAACTTGAGCTTGTTGCCTAGGATGATCCCCAGATTTCTTGTGTGGTCTGTGGGTGTTGAACCTAGCCCCATTGGCCACTATGTGGAGTCCCATCGGAAGGTCTTGTTGCAGAAGACCAGTACTTCTGCCTTGTCGGAGTTGAGCTTCAGGGAGTTGGTTCGCATCCAGTCTACCATGTTCATGCAGTTAGTGAAGTTGATTCTAGTGGTGGTTGTCTTTTACCATCAGGGAGAGTATGTGTTGGGTGTCATCAGTGTAGATGAAGGTGAAGTCTTGTGCTCAGATGATGTCGTGCGGTGTCATGTATATGTTGAAAATGGTGTGGCTGAGGGACGAACCCTGTGGTACTCCGCAATTCAGTTTCGTGGTCTCTGGTGTGCAGGATGGCAGACTAACAATTTAGGTTCTTCCTGTGAGGAAAGAACAGGATCATTTGAGAGCAGATTCTTTTATGCCAATCTCATGGAGTCTTCTGATGATGGTGTTGTGGAAGACAGTGTCAAGACCGCAAACAGGTCGAGCAGGATGAGAGCGTTGGAATAATTTATTCTAGGCTGGATGTGTTTCTTGGGCTGTAACCCTTGAATGAATTACACAATATTTTATAAAGGCAAATACCAGTGAACCTCTCTAGGTAACCAATAAAATCGCTCCTGCATGACACATGGTTTTCTTGCGCACTTCTTGAGTGGTCTGGTTTTGAAAACCCTTAATGGAGTGTGTCAACGGTGTTTCGACTCTCACAACTTTATAGTTCATCATCTGGACAGAGTGATATTTTTCGAGCAAACGAAAACACAGAGTGTTGTTGACCACTGTACAAACCGCATAGATTGTCACAGGGAAATCACTTCCCAAGACCAAGGTTAAAACACCTGTAGAGTAGGTGTCTCCTTTCACCTAGGAGCCCAATTTAAAGAGAATCCCAACTGTGAGGTCCCCAAAGGAATTTTAGTGATAAAGTCTTAAAAACGCCACCCACTTGTAGCGTACGTGTCTCCTGTCACCTAGGAGACCAATGGGTTCAAAGACCTTTTAACTCATGAAGCTGCTCCACTGCCTACAGTGAGGCTCTGTTGAAAACCGATGAAAACCTTTGGCTCTCCCCGGCATTACTTAATGTCTTGTGGTTGCCTACATTGGAATGGCTATTTCATGAGACGAGTTTAAAGGTCTTTGAGCCCATTGGTACACAAGGTGACTGTCCTGATGAAGATCCAATAAGTTGTGAGGTTCGAAACGCCATCCACGCATCTTTGAAAAATTGGAAGAAGCTCTCATTGTGTTAAGTTCCAGTTTTTCATGTATACCACTTAATTGAATTTAAGACCCTTTGCCATGGTATTGTTTTTTTTTTGTTTACACTGTAGATTATCAGTATATGTTTGTTTAGTGTAACATGGTGAGCACAAATTGTTTGTATAATGTATTCTGTCATTTTTTGTGATATTTATATGTTGTATAAGAATATAATAATAATTTCTACTGTTTTGGAAAAAGAAATTCTATGGGCACTTGCTTTTTTGTGTATTTGTAGCACATTATTTGTGAAATTGTTTCTTCTGGAATCATTGTTTTTTTCACAAAAGAAAAACCTTGAAAAATAAAGCAACAAACCTTGTACAAATTGGGGTGCACAAAAATGTTAAATGTTTTTGTGAAATTATCTTAAAATTACATGAAAACATCAAATGTACTTACCAGCATCTCATGTGAAAAGTGAATGCATATCTTGCCTTAAAAAGTTGGCAGAGAAAATGTCTTACAGCCACGGTTCATTGTCTGCTTGAACTAGTTTACATGTGGAGAAAATTACACAAAAATTAGTATCTGCTAAATTCAGGCTTTGTGACAGATACAAATTCTGCTAGGTCCTGCGAGTAAATTGAAATTCTCTCCCAGACCCAGTAAAAATTCTCTGTATCAATTGTGATGATAGTCACAGTTGCTAATAGTGGCATATTGTGGAACTTGAATCATTATTTATACATTGTGCAAAATACAATTTGAATACCTTATTTAATCGTGTTTGCTTTTGTTTTTTAGATCTCGAAGGATCAAGAAAAGTTGGCGATTTAAATGAAAGTTAATGTGCTTCCGCTTTAACTTAAATTTGGCAAATATTGTCAAATGTTTACCTGTTTTAGTCTTATTTAAGAAGAGAACTGCAGTGTTTCCTTCAACTTGTATTCACTGAACACTTGTACATTTTATTTAGTGCAAAGCGTTTTTTATGGCATGAAACTGTAAATTTTTTGACATTAAACTTTTTAATTTTGTTACATACAAATTTGTATTTATTGCATGACATATTGAAACGTTTGCAAATGGCCACGCTTTTATATAGTGCTGAATTCAGTGCCGCACTCAGTTGTATGCAGCAGGTTCTGGAATTTTGTGATAGGGTGTACAGTGTGATAGAAGGTCACATTCTGCACTCCGGGTCCGCTCGGTGGGTTCTGGAGTCATGGATCATGATGAATGGCATGGCATAAGCTGTGTTCTGTACCCAGAGCTCTCTTTATATTGATATGGTCATGCAAAGGGTTTTTGTGGCAATGGCACAGGCACAGAGCACATCAAAGGACACATGTTACATCTGGTTTTTGGAGTACAATAATGAAGGACTGTATAGAAGTTTTTTTCACACCAATCCCACAGGCCACACCCTCTGCACAAAACCCACCATGCGCAGCAGGCGGTGTGCTATTGTTATTTTGCAGTCATTATATTGTGATACATTTATCATTGTGTTTTTACTGTGCAAAAACTTGCAGATCGGAAAACATTACATCACTAATTCGCAACACTAGTCCTTACATCGCCATAGTAAATATATGATAAGTAAGCGTTTAAGGATTTTTAGTTATCAGGCATTAGATTTACGTTAGGAGTAGTAAAGCGTTTGGAGTTGTTCATTCATCTTTTTAAGGTATTACTGGCCTTGAAAGGTCAGGGATTAGATTGGTTTAGGACTAGTAAGGGTTTTAAATGGTTTTGGATGGTGTGGGTTAAGGAGTAGAAACACATTGTTCGAGGCATAACAGCTGCAGATTACACACTATGCATAGATCGCCATCTGGTGTTGGGCAAGGATGTTGCACTTGTTTTTGTCTTGGAAAGTCTTTGGAAGTCACAAGGTAGGTGACTCCTCCTTTGGATCATTGTGCGCATGGGCATCGGCCCCATCCTCAGATTGTTTTTTTTTTTCCGCCATCGGGCTCGGAAGTGTTCTCGCGCTCCAGTTCGGAACCGTTAACGGTTTTCTCTTTCGACGCGCAATCCTTCCCGACGGTATTGTTTCAATCGCGTTTTCCCGCTCCACGCGACCCTTCAACTTCGAAGTCTTCGATTCCGGTCCTCTACGAAGGCCTTCGGACCTACCTGGGCCTCATCTCCGGCTCATGGAAAGGATGCCATTCAAAAAGTGTCCTCGATGTGGGTCGAAGTTTCCCCACACCGACCTACATGAGGTGTGTAACCTCTGCCTCTCACCGGAGCACAAGGCCAGAGACTGTCCAGCTTGCGCCTCCTTCCGCTCCAAGAAAACAGTCCGGGACCGACGAGCTAGAAGAACAATGGCTCGCTCTTTATCTTTATTTCCCGATGACATCTTCCAGGAAGGCGTCGATGTTCCGGAGCAAGTTCGGTTCGAAGAAGCCATCATCAGCGCCTCCGAAGCAGATGACTCTGACGTCGAGGATATCACTCCAGCTCAAAGGGCCGTGAGTACAGACGTCGACCCAAACCCCCCTTTGACGCTATCAAAAAAGGCTTCAGTATCACCTTCACCTTCAGGCCTAAGTGCACACCGAGACACTGCTTCCAATGCCCCGCCCGGTAAAGAAGCCTACTAAGCCTTTAGGCGACTCGGGCTCGAGTCAGCCTACACTCGGTGCCGAAAAAGAAGACGTCCTCTTCCTCATCCACGCCAACCGCTGCTTCAACATCTAAGCACTCGGCATCGAAGGCTAGCACCGGTTCCTCGGCACCGACAACACCCTCGGAGCCGACCAAAAAATGACCACCAAAGGGACCTGACTCCCATTCTTCGAAGCCAAAGACATCGGAACCGAAAAAACAACAACAGATTCCATCAGATAAAGACACTGCAAAACTGCACGGTTCCAAACCTAGAACCGCTACCAAGTCGGCGCCGAAAAAGTTTATGGCACCGAAGCCGTCGACTCCGAAGGATCTGCCTCCCACTGAAGAACTGTTTTGTCCAGATCCTACCCAAAAGACCCTTGTGAAGGATCCTAAGACTGGTCACTTAATGCTTAGCATCAAGAAAATTCCCCTTAGAAACGCCTGCACCACCACCGAAAAAGAGAGACTTTGCTACCTCTCCATTAAGGATCCCTTCTCCTCTTCCTCCTCCTCCTCCTCCCCACCACACCACTCTCCTACACCATCATCTACCCCAGTAGATGATGATGACAACACCTCAGATGATGCAGGGAGAGGTGCAGACGATCAACCCCTTGGGGACCCTACCCCTACTGGCCCCCCAGACCCTTGGGATGATTACAGTGTCCCTGACGTCCCTTACACCCCACAAGATGACATCTATCCCTCCAGACCTTCCCCTCCGGAGGACAATATCGGCTTCAACCAGTTCCTTCACAGAGCTGTCCAGTACCACGGGGTTGCCCTTCATACAGACCCAGTAGAGGAAGATTTTCTCATGGACACTTTGTGAGAAGTTGGCCTGGCATATGCTGGTCACTAGTTATAGTGGCCACCTTGCACCAGTCCAATTCGACTCTTGTGGTAGATAGGTTTAAGACAACCTTTAAAGAAAGCTATCCTAGTGGTAGCTGTGGAGAGCAGCCTTCAGGCTAAGTCTCTGAGGAATGTAAAGCAGCTTGTTTTACCTTATAATCTCTTGAATTACCAAATGAAAAGACACCACACAGGTTTATATATCAAATATATGGATAATTATTTCTAAATATACTCTACTAATCTCTTTATTAGATTAGAGCCAGGTAAACATTCAAAAGATCAACAGTTCTCAATAAATTAAGCACAAATATGGCTGTAGCCCTAGGGGCGTACCAGACCATATACTAAAAAAATGGTGTAACAAACTCGACTTGCAAAATGAAGAGGCCTAGGGCCTTGGGAATCGCTGGGGCTTCACTTCTGCAGTGTTAGCAGGTAAGTAATCAGCCCACAGGAGACGCATGCAGTGTCTAAACACACACGCGGGTTTCCTATACGTTTCAATGGCAAATGTCGCGGTTTGTAATTTACAGTTTTAGGGCACTTCGCAAAAGTAAACAAGCAAGCAACTTACAGGGTAAGTATTTCGAAGGCCAACACACACTTGGGCACCGGAGTGCACGAGTTACCTCACCCAGGGAAGCCGGGTGCATAGGTGTCCTTTGGTGTCGGGTCGCGATGCTGTTTTCAATGGAGATCACTGAAGACTTGCTGCTTGTGACGACTGGAGAGGTGTCCGCTGGAATCTAAAGATGGATTGGAGTTGCAGAAGACCTAGAAATTGAGGGGACAGAGTTCAAAGTCGCTTGCCAGTGACCGGTGGCCAGCAAGATGGATGACCACAGCTGTCGCGTCTCTTCAGGTCGATGATGGTGTTTTGTCTCTTCGCTCACGAGGTCCAGGAGGGATCGACGATGACCAGCAGCTGGATTCGGAGGGTCCCACGACGTCTGCAGCTGTCGACGGTGTCGGCACCCGGATTGGAGCCAACAAGCCTTGGCAACTGCAAGTCTCATGTTGAATGTAGATTGTCAATGGTGCAGACCAGCAAGGTCTGATGGACTTACCCAGCGAGGGTAAGTGAGGGCAGGCCCAGAGCAACCAGGCGAGCCCTTGAAGTCTATGTGGAAGTCTTCAGGTGAGTTACTAGCCAACGGGCAAGTAACCGCGAAGACGCCTTTGCAGGAAAAGTTTCACAGGAGCCCACGGTCACTCGGGACGGGGTAGGCCGCTGATTTTTAGTACTAGACCTGCTAGGGACTTGGACAACAAATGGTCCAAAGCACAACTTCGTTGAACGTAGATTAGGGCTTGCACTCGAAATCAGTGCACGGTTCCTGGTATTGCTGTTCCTCGTCACTCGTGGGGTCCAGATGCCACAGCTTCGCTGGGGACTCAAAATGGCCGTCGAGAGGTCAGGAAATCCGCTTCAGGGGACGCAGGGACTTCGGACTCCGGCGGGAGCGTTGAAGTTTGCAACCGTTGTCGAAGAGTTTTGGTGCCTGCCAAGCAGGGGAGTCACTCCTTGACTCCAAGGGAGATTCTTCAGTCTTCCAGAGATAGTGGAACGTCGAAGGGCCAGGATTCTTCTTTGTAGAGCGTCGTCCAGGTGTAATCTAAGTTGCATTGGCAATGCTTGGTATCTTATAGTGAAAAGATGGGAGGGACTAGCTCTATGACCACTCCTCTAGGAGGGTCAGGGTAGTGGGTGGTTACACCCACTTCCCTTTGTCCAGTTTCGCGCCAGAGCAGGGGCAGGTAGCCCCTGAACCGGTTTGAGCTGGCATATGCACAGAGGAGCCTACTGCCCCCCCAGTGCAGGACTTCAAAGCACTCTACGAGTGCACCCACCCAGCTCCAATACACTAAATCCTGTCTGGGAGGTGGTGACACCTCCCTGTGACAGGAAACCCTTTGTTGGGCTCCCTCCACTGCGGGTTTCGGTCAGCAGCAGGAGGGCAGCCCGGTGTTTGTGCTGGTGGCATCCATTTTGTGATGCCATGGCTCTAGAAGATTTCTACCGTGTAGTACAGTGGGTATATGTCGTCCCCTCTAGAAGGGTGGGATCCTACTCCCACACCAGTTACTGGTGTGGGGGTAGGATTCCAAGTTGTTTGACACCAAATACGACATGTTTTGATGCAGTCATTCCAAAGTTAGCATTTACCGCGAGGTTATAATGCACTTAAGAGTATATGGTTTAACCGCATCCACAAACAGCAGTAGATAATAGACTCTGCTAGCTGCAGAGGGGTCCTGCTCAGGCAGAAGCACCCCCTCACATAGTAAACCAAGCACCCTGCCCTCAGGATTGTTAGGTCCTGCTAGAGGGGTGACTGATAGGTTTATATGTGTGTGTATGGTGAGATATAGGAACCTATACCTCAGTGAGGAGTGCTAACACTACCTCACACAGGCTGCAGTAGCAGGCCTGTGGTGTCAGATTGTGAATGCTTCCCAGGGGTGGCATAATACATGCTGCAGCCCCTGGTAGGCCTGTGAAGTAGCAATGCCCTAGGTACCTAAGGTACCATATACTAGGGGCTCATAAGGCACCACAGTATCCAATCACTAGTGCATCTAATATGCACACCAAGTTGTTTAGAGCGATCAGTGAGACTGGGGCCCTGATTAGCAGGGACCCAGCCAGACTATAGTCAGAAACCAGTGTATACATCAGAAAAAAAGTGGGGGCAACATAAGTGCAGATCCTACTCTCCTACACACTTTCGATACCACACAAAGGTCCACCTCAACTTTACCCATGCTTAAAGGGGTCATTAAGCATGCCCCAGAGATCTTTAAAGACCCAGTCAGGGCTCGAGTCATCAACCCCAGAATAGAAAAAAAGTATAAGGCTGCTCCTACTGATCCAGCATACATTAAAGGCCCCGCACCACTAGACTCCTTGGTAGTCTCTAATGCAAGGTAGAGAGCAAATTCCCAAACATCAGGTGACGCACCACCACCAGATAAAGAATCTAAACTCCTGGACGCCTCTGGCAAACGCACAGCATCACAGGCGGCAAACATATGGCGCATTGCTAGTACCCAAGCGCAGTTAGCCAGGTATGACAGGGCACATTATGATGAACTTGAGTCCATAATGCAGCATCTTCCTGACAGGTATAAAAACAGGGCCAATGAACTCGTACAGGTACCATCACTAACACCTCCATCCGTTGTGCCTTAGATGCAGCAGATACCGTCTCAAGGGCAATAAACACCAGTGTCCTTTTGCGCAGGCATGCCTGGTTACGTATCTCAGGTTTTAAACCTGAAGTCCAGAGTTCCATACTTAATCAGCCATTCGATGAGCAACACCTATTTGGCCCCAATGTGGACGTATCACTTGAGAAAATGAAAAAGGATACAGAGACAGCCAAATCTATGGGAGCCTTGCAGTCGCAAGCTCCCAGACGGTCATTTTGTCGCTCATCCTTCAGAAGCACCCACAGAGGCTACTCCTCTGATAGCCCCTCCACTTCTTACAAACCTCCCACCCAATCCACCTTTACTAGAGGTTACCAAAGGGGTGGTTACAGGGGGAACAACAGCAAAGGCAGAGGCAAAAATAACAGCTCCCGCTCTGCCTCCACCCCCACCCCATGACTTCCCCCAGACCATGCCACTCCAGTCGGGGGAAGACTCCACCAATTCCTCCCTGCCTGGGCCAACATCACTTCAGACAGGTGGGTGCAAGAGATAATTCAATCAGGCTACTGTCTCGAACTAACATCTACCCCTCAAACATACCACCCAAACAGCGTCCAATGTCACAAGAACATTTGTTTCTGCTAAAGCAGGAGGTAATCTCCCTCCTACAAAAAAGTGCAATAGAACCAGTTCCCCTGCACCAACAAAACAAAGGAGTTTGCTCCCTGTATTTTCTCATACCAAAAAAGGACGGCTCTCTAAGGCCTATTCTAGACCTCAGACCCCTAAACCTATACATACACTCAGACCATTTCCACATGGTCACACTCCAGAAGGTCCTTCCTCTGCTTTCACGGGGCGACTTCCTTGCTACCCTAGACCTCAAGGTTGCCTATTTCCACATTCCCATTTACAACGCTCACAGGAAATATCTCAGATTCGTAGTGGACGGTCAGCACTATCAATTCAAAGTACTTCCATTCGGAGTCACCACAGCACCACGAGTGTTTACAAAGTGCCTAGCGGTGGTGGCAGCACACCTAAGAAGACAGCACATACACGTCTTTCCATATCTGGACGACTGGCTCATAAAAGCCAGCTCATACAATCAGTGTGTACAACACACTCACGCCACTATTCAACAACTTCACGACCTGGGGTTCGCAGTAAACCATGCCAAATCCCAGCTGCAACCGTCCCACACGCAACAATACCTCGGTGCCGCAATAGACACCTCAAGGGCGCTGGCCTATCCCAGTCCCGCCAGGATAGCAAGCATGCAAACTCTTCTCACCAAATTCAACCGCAACACTCTCTTCCAGCTCGAGTGTTCATGCAACTCATAGGGATGATGGCCTCTTGCATATTCATAGTGCCTCATGCCAGACTCCAGATGCGTCCTCTCCAAGAGTGCTTAGCACACCAATGGAATCAGGCTTAAGGTCAGTTAACACATCTGGTGTTGGTGGACGGTCGTACTCATCGCTCTCTGCAGTGGTGGAACACCAAGAACCTTTCCAAAGGGCGACCGTTCCTAGAGCCAATTCCTCAAATAGTTATGACAGCGGACACATCGCTCTCCGGCTGGGGAGCTCACCTACTACATCACACCATGCAGCGCAGGTGGACACCTCAACAAAAGTTACTCCACATCAACCACCTGGAGTTACTAGCCATTTTCCTAGCCTTAAAAGCATTTCAAAAACACATATCAGGCAAGGCTGTCTTAGTCCGCACGGACAACATAACAGCCATGTACTACATACAAAAACAAGGCGGGACACACACTCTGCAGCTCTCTCAGCCAGCACAGAACATATGGAGGTGGGCTATACCTCAGAACAGTTTTCTCCTAGTCCAACATGTCCCAGGAGTCCAAAACACCATAGCCGAACTGTTGAGCCGTCGAACACAACAGATCCACGAGTGGGAACTTCATCCGCAAGTTCTTCAACCATTTTTTCAAATGTGGGGGCAACCACAGATAGACCTGTTCGCCACCCAAGAAAACGCCAAATGCCCAAGCTTCGCCGCCAGATATCCTCACCCATTGTCCAAAGGCAATGCGATATGGATGAACTGGTCAGGCAAATTTGCGTACGCTTTTCCGCCTCTCCCACTAGTGGTGCGCAAACTACAGCAACATTCCTTAACACTCATCCTAGTTGCTCCAACTTGGGCCAGGCAACCGTGGTACACCACATCGCTGGAACTCTCCGTAGTTCCGCACCAGAAGTTACACCTCTCTCTACGCCTCTTAACCCAGAACCATGGAGACATCCAACACCCGGACCCAGCTCAGCTCAACCTGGCGATCTGGCTCCTGAGATCCTAGAATTTAGTTACCTTAACCTTCCCCCTGACTGTATGAAGAAGCTAGATGGCCTACCACTAGAGCATGCTATGCAACCAAGTGGAAACGTTTTGTAATATATTGTCATAACAACAGCACCAATCCCCTTGATGTGTCTATCCAACACATCATAGGCTACTTACTACACCTCCAAAGATGCAACTTAGCCTACACGTCTATTAGACTGCATCTTGCTGCCATAGCAGCATATCTACAAAATAGACAACATCTATCACTTTTCAGAGTCCCTACCATAAAAGCCTTTATGGAAGGCCTCAAAAGAATAATTCCCCCCAGAGTACCACCTTCACCTGTGTGGAATTTAAACATCGTTCTCACAAGACTAATGGGGACGCCTGTTTGTTTTCTTTACCTGTTGCCATCCATTGCACGCCACTGCTAATACGCGGTAACGAAGCTACCGCTGGGGCCAGACTCTCTCTCTCTTCCCGCGGACTGCCCAGGACCACATATCCCAGGGGGCATAGCGACTTGAGCTGCATCACTTCCGCGCCGTCCGGCGCATAAAGCGACATCGGGGCTCCCGCGGCACGGGACGCGAAGCCCGGGCCAAGGGCGGGCCCGTCAGAGCCCGTCAGAGCCCGGATGAGGCTGGGCTGGGCCCAATCTCTTGTGTCGCCTGGACTACGACGAATAGATCAAGTAACTTTAATATATAAATAACTGTTGTTGACTGCTACTCCGATTTCTGAGCATTAGGGGTGCTACTGTTCATTTATTATTCATTATTATACAAGTCACAGTCATTTACGTTTCTGAGAGTATTAGCAACTGTCGTCCATGTCCAAGTTTTGCTAGTCGTTGGTCGAAAAAGAGTGTGGCAGGTGTTGGAGAATCCCATTTATTGTAATAATTGAATAGATTGAAAAAGAATAATATAATGGGGAAAAGAAAGTTGCCTAATGCACAGCATACAGCAGTAAAAAAGCCTGCTGGGGATGTACAACAAACTTTATTGAGCTACCTCACAGGAGCAATGGGGGCAATAGATAAACAAATATTATCAGTAGAAGAGTCAATAGTGGCAGGCACGACTTGTTCAAATATTCAACTAGACAGAGACAAAAACATAGAGCCATTAGAGTCTCCTGGGCAGAGTTTAAGGGATAGTTTACCTCAGGATGGCTGCGTCCAAAATGTATCTGATGAAATAATACTCAACGATTCCGACTGTTTTACACAACCCCCCCAGAAAAAGAAAAAAAATCCGATTATAAATGATAAAAGAAATGATGCTCATGAAGGAGGGACAGATTATATAAAATAAACTAGTCTGGCCCCTAATACCGCAAAACAAACTAAGCAGGCAAAAAAAAGATTGGGGACAAAAAAATGCTCTTGGAAATCCAAAGAAGAAACCCAAAGAAAGACTGACTTACAGGCTAACGACTTAAAAAAACTAACAGTCCTGGTAGAGAGATTAGACCTCTACCTACGAGTCTCACTGGATAAAATGGGGGAAAGAGTATCTGCAATAGAAGCCTCCTTGACTAACTACTTATATAGTGGAAGTAGCAAAAAACAAACATCTATTGACTCTAGCAATGGAAGAAATGATAATCAGGAAATAAGTAGCATCTCTCAAAAACTCATTCCAATATTGTTCATAGAAAAGAGATATAATAACTCCTTGTGAGAGTAACTCTCCTGAAAGAACTTCCATTCCCAATTTAGACACTTATAACTGGTCATTACAATAGTATAGAGAATAGGGGCAGAAGCGGTAGAAGTATGGATAAAATCTCAGAGCGTAGGTCAAATTACTCTACCTCCAATAAATCAGAGGCACGTAACAATGATCTTAGTAGAGGTCAACATCTAGATCTACCCCCAGCGGCAACACCGTATACGGTCATCTTAGCAAATGTACCTTAATTAGGCATTTCAGAAAGCGAAACATGGGAAACGCTCAGAAATAAAGCATTACATTGGCTTAGTATGAAGGTCGGTTTTACCGAACAACTCTTCGCTGAGTTTAAGATGGCGCGCAGGATCCAGTGGATAGGCAAAAGTAAAAAAATACTACCAGGGGACTGTGTGGTTTTAACATTTAGAACACCCCTATTGGTGAAAAATATTAAATGGTTTGCAGGAAATAACTTTGTATCATCAAGAGGGATTAATATACTGCCACTGGGTTTCTTCTACCGACCACCCTTTAGGGTAGATAGAGTTGATACTACTAAAAGCACCGCGTCAAGGCATAATTACACTTACAATTTCCCGACCGAGAATCGGTTTACCCTGCTCTCGGGTATGGAAGAGATAGACTGACTGGCCCAGCCACAGGAAACGCAGTTAAAGGAAGTATTGGGATGCATTCCCCATGGTTCATACCGCATAGACTCTATCTTAAAACCTAGCCTGCATGGACCATATTCAGGAAATGTTTTAGAACCACGGACCAGGAGTCTAGTCAACAACCTGAACAGGTTAATAGTAAATTCAAGCCTAGAGACTGAGCAGGGAACAACTACGGTCATGAGCTTAGCTGTAAATTCATCTAGGTTAACAACAGCTAACCTCAAACAGGTATCCATTATAAATGAACCTATTTTTATAATTCTATTTTGGAATATTTGTGGTATACGATCGAAATTGACTAACCACATATGGTATGATTTTGTGGGGAAATGTAATATTCTCTGCTTCCAAGAGACATGGGCCATTGCTGAAACTCACATTGAGGGCCATAAAACTTGCCATACCCCAGCTATTCCGTCAGTTTTTGGGAGGGCCAAGGGGGGGGGGGTTGACAGTATATATTTCTAACTTGATTACGATTAAGGAAATATCTTTTGTAAAGTCAGAACCTAACTATCAAATAATAACCCTCAATATGACCAAGCAAGACAAGTACATATTGGTTAACTTCTATAACAACGTACAGAAGGAATACTTGGGGGATTTTTTAGGCAACTTAGAAATGCCCTGTTGCAAATTCAGAATAATTGTAATCAAAATGTTTTATTCATATGGGGGGGGGGGACTTCAATATTCCCCTTTGTACAAAAAATAACGATTTAACATGTGGCTTGACTGATGAGAATAATAGTAGACTACCCCACTTCCCCCATACAACCAATGGTGACTGTCTAAATGAGATTCTATTTGTGCTGGAAGTAGGTTTTGCGAATGAGCTGTCCTCTCCACCAATTCCATTCACACAGACCTTTAATGGCAGAGGAGCAAGTACAATCATAGATTTCATTCTAATTTCAAACAGGTATGCTTCCCGCTTGTTGAACTTTGGTACTCACCAAAACGCTAGCAGTGATCACTTTCCATTGAGTGTTTCATTATCTTATCCATATAAAATTGGCAGAAGTGAGAGTAAGAGGATTTATGGGCCAAGAAATCTGGAAATCAAAAAAGTAAATGGATATTCTCTAAAATGGAATAAAATTGAACCACAGGAGCTCATAGAAGTAGTGGTCAAAAAATCGTAAAATTCAATCATGAAGTGTTTAGATTCCTCCACTCCACATCATGAAATATTAAAAAGCTACATGGAAATAACAAATGTTATTAAGGATTCACTGAAAGTTCAATTGAAACAGAGAAATGACAGGCGGAAGGGCTGGTTCAATAAAAATTGTACAAAAGCATACACTGATTTAAAATCTGCGTTACATAAAAAGGATAGGGATAGTCTTGAGATTAGACAGCTTAGAAAAGTATATAACCGGGCAGTGAAATTAAGAAAAAGTGAAAGAAAAAAAGAAACATGGGAAGAGTTGCATAAAGCCTGCATTAATAAGGATAGTATCGCCTTTTGGCGAGTGGTTAAATCCCCCCCTTTTCAACAGCAGATACACCGTCTGTAGACATCGCAATAGATGTTAAATATTGGGTGGAACATTTTTCTCAGATCTTTGGCTTGTCCAATGAGGATAGGTTTGAAGGAGCAGCCTTAGGTAATATCAGTACCTGTCCACAATTGATAGATTTTCCTATAGCCCTTGATGTCACCTTAGCAGAGGTTGAGTCTGCACTAAGGGCTAGTAAGGGGGGAAAGGCGCCGGGTCCAGATGGGGTCCCAGCAGACCTTTTTAAGTATAATATGGAGCTATGGTCTCCAATTTTAACAAGGGTTTTGGAAGCTTCCTGTATTGCTGGACTCATTGAATCATGGTCGGAATCTATCTTAGTTCCGATATTCAAGAAGGGAGATAGACAGAACCCGGCATGTTACCGCCCTATCTCATTGCTAGACACACTGGGCAAAGTGGCAGGCCGTATTGTCCTTAACCGCCTACAACATTGGGCAGAGGACAATAATGTATTGTCACATCTCCAATTTGGATTCAGGGAAGGATTGGGCACCATAGAGCAAGGTCTTAATTTGACCCTTCTTATGGGTAAATATGCAAATGTGAAAGGGGGAAAATTGTATATGGCCTTCGTAGACCTAACAGCCGCGTTCGATTGTGTAAATCATGTTAAATTGTGGAGAATTCTGGAAGTAATGGGTGTGGATATCCCCATAATTAACTTCCTAAGAGAACTCTATGGAAATGTGACTGCTAGGGTGCGATTTGGTATCAATGGAGAGTGTACGGGGTCGTTCAAAGTGGAGAGGGGGGTAAGGCAGGGCTGTGTCCTGGCACCCTTCCTTTTTACACTCTGTACAAATGGTTTGGAACAAGCGATGCTGGAAGGGTGTCGGGAACGCCCAATTCCCGCCCTACTCTACGCAGACGACGCCGTAATCATGGCTCGGACCTCGATAGGATTACAACATCCTCTTAACTCCTATCATAAATTTATGGTAAATTTAGACTTAAAAATAAATATCAGCAAAACCTTTATAATGAGTTGTGGGACAGGTGGAAGCAAACAGACGGATATTTATATAGATAATATAAAGGTGGAGTCTACTAAAACATATCCGTATTGAGGTATTTTAATTGATAAGGGCTCATGGCGACAAGCAATAAAAGCAAGGAAATTACTTTTTATGAGGACAACGGCTTTGGTGAATTTTTCACAGAGGTTGGGCAAGAGGCCCCCAATGGAGATGCTCCAAATATATCGTGCCAAATGCATAAGCATAGCGACATATGGGGCAGGTATCTGGGGATATGGTGAAGTGAATGAAATACAGAAAGTTGAGAATGCCTTTTTAAGATATTTATTGGCAGTTCCTCAAGGCACCTCAACATTTCTTTGTCACACAGAATTGGGAACTCCCTATATCACAGACACAATAAAGATACAACCCGCCCTACTATGGCATCGTATTTGGTCATCTCCTATAACATCATTTAATCGGGAGGTTCTGAAGGATAGCCTAGGTCTCGAGAATGCCTTAAAGATCGGGTGGCTCAAGTACGTAAAACATCTTTTAGTTGAGTTGGGTCTAGAAAATTACTATAAAAAACCCACTCTGCTAGCCTCAATCCCTACGGAAACTTTTAAAAAACAATGCATGGCCCCATGGAGGAGCTGAGATTCGCCGCAGAGGCAAATAAGCAAACAGTACAGAATAACCTAATGATGCAATCTAGCCTTGGCATTCAACCTTACCTAACGTTTATCATGAGTGGTTACGATAGATTTGTGCTGACACGCTTTAGGCTGGATGTATTTCATCGCTTGGTCATCTTCCCTAAAACGAATGATTGGAGCAAACACCTAGCAAACTGCCCCTGCGACGAAGTCTCGCCGCAAACATCGATGCATGTGGTTCAATTTTGCAGATTCTATAAAGAACAAAGAAAAAATGGATCAAACCAATTTTAAAAATTTGGGGAATGAGACAGTGTCGCCCGGCCTACCTTGCATTACAATTTTTAGATGCAGAATGTTTTACGAGGAATATAGCACAATACCTGAAATCTGTAATTAGGCAAAGAAAGTATATGTGAAGAATGTATTAGTATGACCTCCGTACAGTCATTACATTTTTTTTATTCAACTTTCCTTTTAAACTGACATAGTTGCTTTCTTAAAGAAACCTCTGATTGTTTATAGTGTGTGTTTACAGAGCTTAATAACGGTGTCACGAAACTATCAGTTGAAAATAATTTTTTACATTCAATGTTTTAATGAGCTATGAAATTGTTTTTATTGTTGGAAAATTGTGCTTTTATGTTTTTTTTTATATTATCATATGAAAACCGAATAAAGATAAATTGATTGATTGATTGACTAATGGGCCCTCCATTTGGACCTCTACATAAATGTGAGCTCCAATTCCTAACATGGAAAACTGCTTTCCTAGTAGCCATTACTTCTCTACGAAGAGTTAGCGAACTACAAGCACTAACCATTCAGGAACCCTTTCTGCAGATGCATCGTAATAAAGTTGTTCTCCGAACTAATCCTAAATTCCTCCCTAAAGTCATCTCTCCCTTCCACCTCAATCAATCTGTGGAGCTACCCGTATTCTTCTCGCAGACACAAACAGTCGCAGAAAGAGCTCTTCACACCTTAGATGTCAAAAGAGCACTGCTATACTACATCGAGAGAACACAACCTTTTCATAAGACCAAACAACTATTCGTGTCTTTCTCACCACCACACAAGGGTAACCCCATATCAAAATCTGGGATAGCTAGGTGAATTGTCAAATGCATACAAATTTCCTACCACAAAGCAAAACATACATTATTTGGTTCTCCTAAAGCCCACTCTACACGAAATATAGGGGCTTCAATGGCATTTTTAGGGAACATTCCCTTAGATGATATCTGCAGAGCAGCTACATGGTTTACACCGCACACATTCACACAACACTATTGTGTAGATGTGCAAACTAAACAACAAGCTAGTGTGGGCCTGGATGTACTCAAAACACTATTTCAAACTACTGCAACAGATACTGGTGGTCGCCGCTAGGACGGGATACTGCTATACAATCTATGCATAGTGTGTAATCTGCAGCTCATATGCCTCGAACGGAATATGCTACTTGCCAGTATGCATCTGTTCTTGGCATGTAGAGCTGCAGATCTACACACACCCACCCCCCTCCCCGGCTACCTTTATCTGTTCCAGTATTATCTTATTTAGATACAGCACTCCATCATTTCCCTGCTGGCGAAAAACAATCTGAGGATGGAGCCGATGCCCATGCGCACTATGATCTAAAGGAGGAGTCACCTACCTCGTGACTTCCAAAGACTTTCCAAGACAAAAACAAGTGCAACATCCGGGCCCAACACCAGATGGCGATCTATGCATAGTGTGTAGATCTGCAGCTCTACATGCCAAGAACAGATGCATACTGGTAAGTAGCATATTCTTTAAGGCATAAGGGTTGGAGATAGATTAGCAATAGGATAGGATAGAAAAGGATGGGGAACATCCCCCGACAAAAAAAAGAATCGGTGTTGGGTGGTTTACTGCACCCAAATAGATTACTGATTGGAGTGGTCTTCACTTGTAGGTGGTTGGGCTTTTTAATTTGTGTTTCAGGGGTGGGTATTTATTTTGTAGAGGTGTGGATGTTTATTTGAATTCTTAATATACATTATCAATTACGTACTTTCATTTTTATGAAGGGGGAGGGATGTTACAGTGATGGGCCCTGGATGGAGGAGTATTTTAATTTTGGGTAATTTAATTAGCTGTGGTAGTTATTTGTAGTATGGAGCATTTTAATTTGGGGGGTTTAAATTATTTGTTTTACTGTTGCTCAACAGAAGCTTAATAATATTTTAATATAATTGTAAAATAAAAATAAAAAAGCCTTAAAGGAAATAGTTTTTTTTGTTAAAATCTTTTTATTGCATTTTCAAAGATTAATAACTTCTGAGGCTCACCAAAGCTGTGCCACAAGCCAAGATCTTCAGATAGCTAAAGATAAAACACATCTTTCCCACAAGTTCTCTGCAAAATCCTTGGTATATCCTGGTGCAACTTCCCCCATTATCAAATTACAGATATCTAAAGCACTACGTGTCCCTCGTTGTACCATTACAATATGAGCGAGAGCCAACAACATAAACAAAATAGAAATAACTAAACAACTAAACAATCCTGTGGTACGTGTTGCACATTTCTATAGTGTACAGCGGAGAGTGCGAAGAGGACAGAGGCGTAATTGTGGGTAAGGGCACGGTTCCCAGACCTGGGTGTGCGGGAGATCCACTCATGCGGGGAGATGTGAAAGCCTCAAGTCCTAGGGCCCCAGAGGGACCCCTGCAATATCTAAGTTTGCTATGTCTGGAAAAGAGGAAGGGCCCGCAGTCTCATACCACAGGCAAGAAGTGGCAAACCTTCTGATGGGAACCCCACTAACGGACTCCAAATACATTTAAACCCTTTTCTAGAGTCCGTCATAATGTTAGTCATGCGTTCGAGGGCTGGTGCTCACCACAACAGTGCGGGCCATTGGGAGAGAGAGGGGGGCCTGCGGTTTCTTCCATGCTGCTGCCACCGCCATTTTTGCTGCTCCCAGGCATAACCACATGATGGAGCGGCCCCCTAGGGATTGGTGTTTCAGGCTGGGGGTCGCGCAAGACCTGTTCTTTGGAGTCTGATATCGGGTATTCTAGTATCTTTTTTTTATCTGGGAGAGAATTTCCTTCCAAAATGTTTGAATAGCGTGGCAGTCCCACTATATATGGCGGAAGTCACCCAGTATCACACATCCCCGCCAGCATCTGTCTGTTGTATTTGGAAAAAGAGTGTTTCATTTTTGGGGTTTAGGTACCAGTCACATGATCTTATAATAGGCTTCCTTTAGGAATATGGAGCGACTATATTTAGCAATATCTTTATATGGAGAACTCCTATGTATCTCTGTTACGGGGGTCCGCAGGGTGGCCTCCCAGAAAGCTGTATGCTGTGGGGGCAAAGAGGGACCTGCTGAAAGAAGGAGCGAATAAATGAACAAGAAGCAGCCTCTAGCCGTGCCTCTGGCCTGCACAAATTTCTCTATGGGGAGCAGCTCCCTGGACGCGGCCAGCCGCATCTGAGGTTGCTGCACCCAATGTTTCAACTGAAAGTGATGCTATTCCTCTGGGGGTGGAAGTTTAAAGGTGGAGGAACAATTTTCAAAAGAACGTAATTCCCCTCGTATGAATAGATCTGACGGCATTATGCATCTGCCCTCCCTCTATCTATCAAAGGGACCCTCCAACAAAGCTGGTGGGAAAGCAGGGTTAAAATGGATAGAGGGGGAGGGAAAAGACGTCAAATGGAGGTTTTTATTGGTGATATCCCATACCTTAAGGGTAGTAGCCGTGGGGGTGGTAAGGTAAGCGTTTCTCTGTCTATCCTGTTTCGGTTTCCAAAGAAGGTCCCATATGGCCCTTCCCACCACCAGCCTGTCCATATAGAGCCAGTGTTTGTCCGAGGCTTTGAGAGACCATTCAGTCATGACTCGGAGCTGAGCTGCTCTGTAGTAGAGAAGAAAATCTGGAAGGGTTAGTCGCTATCTGGTCAGTAGTCGTTGGGATAAGCGGGCCCTGCGTCCCTGCCATATGAACCTTGTTGTCATCGGCTTTAGCCCTGCAAACAATTCCCTGTCAACCGCAGTAGGCAGACCCTGAAATAAATAGAGAAGCCGGAGCAACACTGTCATCTTGATTGCATTTATGCAGCCGATCCAGGTGACATATGTAGACCCCCATTTTTTAAATCTAGTTTAAGTTGTCGTAGCAAGGGGGAGGAATTTGCTTTGTAGAGATCCAAAAGCTTGGGAGTAATTTCAATACCAAGATAGGTAATTTCTTTTTGAACACACCGGAAGGGTGAGTCCGCCGTAATGGTGGACATCACCTCCATGGGTACTGACAGGTCAAGTAAAAAAGATTTCGAAAGGTTAACCTTAAAACCCGCCACCCTCTCGAAGCTGCGGAGTTCGGCTTGTATACCTGGCAGAGAAGTATGAGGTTCTGTGATGGGCAGCAGGACATCGTCAGAAAATAAAGAAATTTTGTGTTCGTCCGGACCAAACCTAATACCTTGGATTTCTGGATTAGCCCTGATGCACGCAGCTAGTGGTTCTAAAGCGCAAAGAGCATACTTGAAAGGGGGCAGTTGGGTCTAGTGCCTCTTGATAAATTAAAAAAGTCAGACGCTACCCCATTGACCAGGACCCTGGATTTGGGGCAATAGTAGTTAGCTTTCACCGTGCCCAGGAAACTATCTCTGAAATGGTGCAAAGTGCTCATCAGGAAGGGCCATAGACCCGGCCTTCCCTGTCGATAAGGAAAGAGAGGCCTCTGAGATACGTTTCTTCGGTACTTTGTCGATTAAATGCACTATCCTATGCAAGTTGTCATGGGTCTGATGTCCTTTGATAAAACCCGACTGGTCCGGTTGGATCAGTTCTGGAAGGATCCCTACTAGCCTACTGGCCAGTATCTTGGAGTACAATTTAGCATCTATATTAAGAAGTGGTATGGGCCTATATGAGGCACTTAGGTGGGTATTCTTCCCTGCTTTGGGGACCAGAGTAATTAAAGCCTCCGCCATCGACGGAGACACCTGCTGAGAGGTCGATATCTCGTTCAATAGATCTGTCAAATGGGGTGTCAAATCTGCACCGAACGTTCGGTAGAACTGGGCATTAAAGCCATCGGGTCCCGGGACCTTCTGGAATTTTAGAGCGTCTAGTCTTCTAACCTTTTCCCTCGTTATAGGCTCACTGAGCATCTCATTGGTGACGGGGGGGAACCTGCGGGAGTACCAACAAGTCCAAATATTGAGATTGGTCCATCTGAACCAGCGGGTCCGCTTTATAGAGCATTTTGTAGAACTCGCGAAAGGCTCCCGCTTTTCCCTCCTTACTATGGTGGGTGTTGCCCGACTCGTCCTCTATCTGCCTAATGTACTCCTTTTCCTGTCGCCCAACATGGAGCCACTTTTGTTGTTGCCATCATACCCTCGTACTTGGAGTCGTAAAAGGGTCTTTTCTGCTCTATACGTATAAATTGCTTGGAGTTTCCCTTTCTGCGCTGTTACTTTCCTTTGGGCTTTTACGGACAGGGCATCCTTCTGTGACCTCTCAGCAAGCCAAAGTTCCCCCTCTAGGGATAAACGTTCTGTGTTTTGTTGCCCCTGCAAGGTAGTAGCTAAGGCAATGCACTTGCCCCACATTACTGCCTTGAAGGCGTCCCAGTTATTCAAGTTGAAGGTTTCCTTAGGGTCATTGTTGATTAAAAACTCTTTAATCGTCATCCTCAATTGGTCACGAAGAAGCTGGTCCCTACTGAGGATATTGGGAAGATATCACCTCTTGAGATTAGAGCGGGGGGCAGGCCAATTAAAAGGTACTTTCAGAGGTGCGTTATCCGAAAGGCAAATAGGATGCAATTTGGCTTCAGGGACCGCCTGGCGGAGAGATTGGCTAATAAAAATACGATCCATCTTAGAGTATGATCTATGGGAGTGGGAGTAAAAAGAATAATTTGCGTGTCGAGGTATTCAGGGCCCTACAAATGTCAACCAACCCCATCCGGTGTAGAGTGGATTTGAGCATTTTTGAGAAGACCCCTGCGGCTGACCTGTGTAGATGGGTAGTATTTACAGATGGATCCCATATAAGATTACAATCCCCAATAAAATGATGTCTCCACTGGCAACAACTTCCAGTGTTATAAGAAACGTGAGGAGAAATTCTGAATTAGGTGTATAGACCGTGGCTATAGTGCATGGGCGACCCATCAGGATACCCTTGACCCCAAGGAATCTCCCTGTTTTGTCCGTTTTTTTGTAATGGGGCTGGAAGTGAACAGAGTTGTGAAAGAGGAGGGCGCCCCATTTTCTTAGTGTTAGTAGAGGACCTAAAGATAAGTGGGTAGGATTTGTGCCACAATCGGAAGTCCTCCCCTCTCTTTAAGTGTGTTTCCTGTAGAGCTAGTATACAGATGTGGTGGTCCCCTAAATATTTCCAGAGGCATTGTCGCTTGTTGGGGAAGTTTAGCCGCCTAATATTCCATGACATCCAATTAAATGACATTGTCATTTATGAGGGACCCCCTACCCACTCCAGACAACTCTTATCATGCCCGCCCCCCTTCTCCAGCCCCTTCCCCTCCCCACCCCCCACCCCTCTATCTGATGTTCATACCAGCATTAAAAGTACCACTGGAAAAACAAGGCAGCAACACATGAAGAACACATCCAACTGCGAAGGCCCCAAGTTGAAGATAATTCCTCACGATTGGTATCTCCAGGGGAGAGTCCAGGACCACACCTGGTGCCCCGCATGCATAGCTGACTGGACACCATTCTCCATATGACTTTTCTCACACGAACCGTAGTGGGCAGAGTGTCCCTGGACACTGGATTAGGAGGTTATTAACTTATCGCTGCCTTAAACCCAAGACCCCTGATCCAGAGTTTCCAACTTCAGTACTGCAGACCAGCAAAAAATAAAGGCGGGGACTACCCCTGAACCACATCCAGAGAAGAAAATCCAATCCTCATGTACCAGAGTTCTTGCATCAGGTATCTGACTATTCCTTAGCGTTTTGACGTCTTGCCTCCCTTCTTGGCCATCTGCTAGGGTCTTAGCGGGCGTTGCTCCAGTGGTTGATCCAAGCGCGCCGGTCCAGTAGCTGTGCTCTTTTGCAGCGGTGTAATCTCTAGGATGATCAAAATGGCTGCCTCCTCCTACTCAGTGAAGTGGCATTGCGTGTTTCCAAACGAGAAGGCGCTGCCAAAGGGATAGGTCCATCTGTATTTGATCTGGCGCTCCCTCAACGTTGCTGTGATTGGTCGGAACTGCTGCCTGTGGGCCAACGTGGCTTGAGCAATGTCCTGGAAGAGCGAACGCATAGCCCCTTGAAAGGTGATAGCGTCACTGTTCCTAGCTTTCCACAGAACGAGCTCCTTTGTTTTAAATGAGCTGAATTTGGCATGGATGTCTCTTGGACGTTTGCTATCCCCAGGTAGAAGCTGGCCCACCCTGTGAACTCGTTCCAGCCTGACCTCTCGACAGTCGTCCCACAGGACACTGGACGAGAGGCTCACCATGAACGCCTCCAGAACCGGCCCCTCACTTCCTCCTCCAGGCCCCTCACTCTTACGTTGTCCCTTCGGGAGCGATTCTCCAGATCTTTGCACTTTAGTAAGGCAGAGTGTAGCTGGGTGCTCATGTTGATTGATCCCTCCTCCAGGGGCTTCAATCTTTCCTCGAGTTCCTGACATTTCGTTTCTAGATCCAGGATGCGAGTGCCCAGAGTCCACATCTGCCTGAATTGAGACCAATTTCGACCCCACCTCTGACCACAAAGCTTCAAACAAGGCGCCAATATCTGCCTTGATGTCCTCCCTGAGCTCCTTCTTGAATTCTCACTGTGTCTCTATGAGATCCTCCCTTTTGAGAGCCAGGATGCCTTCCGTGGAGGCCTCCACTTTTCTTGGCACAAAATAACTTGAAACTCTGTTAGTTTGGGCCTTTTTGGATGGCATATGGGTGAGGGATTCGGTCATCGTGTCACTGCCCCGATCAGCGTGGTGCTCCAGCTGGGGCGTCGCCCTCTGGGGTAGTGGGAGCCCCACAGGAGCGTGGTCAGTCAAAGGGGCCAATGTGGCCTCAGACACTCCACCAAAAGGTCTGTGGGGACAAAGAGCAAAAATAAAACCCCAAGGTGTACCCCTAATGGCTTCTTCGTTTCGGCCATACCTATCTTAGAGCAGGGCTAGCTCCAGCTGGCCACCATACTTCCTCTGAGGGTCGAAACCAGGGTAGTGTCGGCTCCCATCCGGGACCCGCCTGGTTGGGTCTGTCTGCGCCCAGGGACTCGTCATGCCAGGCTGCTTCCCATGAAGTCATCAACTGCAGTGGACCCGTCCGACGCCATCTTGAGGTCAGGCACAGTTTGAAATGCCCCCCAAACTACTGCTCATGGGCCCAGGGGTGGATCCCCAGATTTTCTCCCCTCCCAGCCTCCTTGTGTGAGTGCTCCCACCTGCTGTGTGTTGGCGTCAGAGGATCTCTTCGAGTCCTATCTTCTCTAGGGTGGGCCGCTCTCCTGCAGCCTAGGCTCAGAGGATCGACATCGCCGCTCCGACTTACCTCCACCGTCACCACCATGGTGAGTCAGGGCGGCGCAGCGGGCCAGAATGCGAGCGCATTCCCGCCTAGATAGAACACTTCCTCTACACAGAGCAGTACTCCGCCGCCGCTCCCCCCCCCCCCCCCCCGGGTCTCTTCGTGGCTTCTGCCCCTCTGGATGGTCAGTGCAGTCGGCAAGATGTCTGCTGGTTATAGCCCACGCAGCGCCTAGAGTTCGGGCGACCTGTGTGCCATTTGGCGTGCTGTAGTGCTTTAAATTGCGGGGCGAGGTGCGAAGCCTACATGGAGCACGTCCACGTGGCCATGATGGCCCGTACATAGTTTTTTTAACACTACCCTAGTTTTCTTTTTATAGTTTTGGGGTTTTTATTAATGTGAAGGACCTTTGAATTAATCTTCTGGGCCCTTTTTAGTTGAGTGTAGGGCTGGGCGGCGGTGCAGATTCTAACTTAATTTCCCTCTATCCTTTCTCCATTACTAATGGGGTGCCTTTATATTTAGTTTTTTACTCTGACAACTACAATTGTTTTGGGTTATTGAGGGACTACTTATCCGAATCTCCCATTTGAAGGACTGTTGGTGTATTTTTATCAAAATTATTCTTAAAGCAGATGTATACTTGTATGTAAGCTAAACCCAAAACCAGCATTCTGTTTAAATTTTGCATTTTTGATCAAATTTCCCTCCAGTATTTTTATGGAAAATTAGGTTGCATGTCATTTTTTTTATTGTTCGATCAATAGATTTTACATTTCTGGTTTAGATTACCTTTGAGTGGAGGTTGAAGAGGAAAGAAAACCTCTCCTGGTGAAACTGTTTTTTTAAATAATTTGTGTTGAAAATAAGTATTGCTGATAAAAAATATTCTGTAGTTAGATATTCGTTTTTTAGCAGGAGCCAATTGGATGTTTTTTCGATTTGGGCAAGATAGAAGAGTAAGGAAACTTAGTAAAGAGACATATTTGCTAGGAAAATATAGTTTGATAATAGCGAAGGATGTATGTAGTATTTTACATGCCAAATTGCTGAACCCTAGAAAGGAGTCTATCATCCATCTTTTTTTTATTAATAACTCTGGGTTGCAGATTACCTGTTAAAGATTGTGTTTGACCCATTTCCTGGAAACATTTCTCTTTTTCCATAATTTTAGATAAACAGTAAATTGTGGAAATGCCTTATTGATAAATGAAGAGAAAGAGTTATGTCATCTCTCAAGGACCTAGTTAATTTTTAATTCTCCTTCTAAACAGGTAGAGTAGCTGTTCCACCAGTCAATTCAGAATCTTGGTACTCTTTTGTGACTCGGCATGTTAAATGCCCAATTCATGTTTCTACAAACAAAATAGTAAATATGCCAATTTATTCCGTTTGAATTATTGCAGTGTAGAAGTTGTAGGAGAATGCCCCTTTCTGTCATGGTCAGTCCCATTTTTTGCTTACCAATACTGATTTTTTCGACTGGAAGTCTGCTAACCAAGCCCCAGGGCCAATGATCTTTGCATAGACAAGGTAAACGGATACAATTGTGATACAATTGGCACACACTGTAGCTCCCGTAGGTTAGCATTACTGCGAATACAGTATTGTCTATTTAAATGCTAAAAACCTATCTTAAGAAGTACTTACCTGATCACGAACATCTTGGTGTTTAAAATAATATAAAAAGCTAGGTTATTTTTTATAAATTGGTGTACTCTTTCTTTATTGGGTGTGTCCTATTTATTGACTGTGTGCAACAAATGCTCAACACTCCCCTCTGATAAAGCCACTCCCCCGCACTATTACTAAGACCACTTTGGGATTGTAAAAACAAGCCCCTGTAAACCAATAAGGGTTCCCTTGGCACTCTACACAGTGTACTACATGTTAGTGCACTACGTAGCGAGCTAGATTCCTGCAGTATTAATCTACCTGCTCCGGAGGAGCAAAAGATAACAGAATGCTTTTTTATTCCAGTTGCATTTTACTGTTAGTCATGTCATCCAGACAGATGTTTTGCGTATTCTTTGCCAGATTGCCTGGATAAAATTGAAAAACGTCCCTAAATTTTAGTGTCCAAGTATACTTTTTTAATAACCGAAACCATTGCCAATTCTTAGTCCATTATTCTATTTCCAGGTATTTTGGTGCTTGATTTCTCTTTTACTATTTGTAGAAAGTCATTATTAGTTGAGTACTGTTTCGTAGTAAACTGTAAATCAGAACCATGTTTTTTAATTTTATACTTTAGCATGCATAGTATACATTTGGGTGAATAGGTGGGGTGTGGTTTTAAATGTTCCATCTATAATACAAATTTCAAAGTTTTTGGTGTTACAATTTTATGGAGAGTATCAAAAAGAATACTATGCATTTTTGAGTGTGCGTATTGTCAGATCAGAAAGGGTTCATTGTTAGCAGTCTGGATTAGTTCTTCACTGATTTGTATTTCATAAAAATAATTTAGGTTGTGGGTAAGACTCTTGCTCACCAGTTTTTGCTAGTAATTCTTTTTAAATTTGAGGTGGGAGTCATTTGCCCGGCAACATGTATAGATACTTACTGGAAATGCTGGCTAATGCCTTGATCTTTTCAAACTTTTCTCTGACTGCCACTTCAATAGCAGAGGCATAGTAGTTGTGCTTCGATGTTGGTTCTGCAAATTCCCCCAGAGTAACCTCTCTGCCTGTGCAACAGCCAGAGAAATAGTTAACACACATCCAGTGAGCCCCGGTTTCAGTGTGTATCTCCTTACAACAGAAGTGAGCACTGTGCGTTAAAACATGGTTCCCCTTTTAAGAAAGAACATAATTTACTGGGGCTGTGGTTTCCACCATGAATTTTTTAATTTTGAGAAAGAAAAATCTAAGTGAAAAAGATTTTTAGCAATTTGTTTACAGTTTAGTATGTGTTGTGTAAATGTGTTTACTTTCTATAAGAATTAGTTGAGTAGTACTTGCGTTTTTTGTTGCTTTGCAGGGTTTTCTTACTTGTTAATAATAGCTTCTTCTATTTTTTTAATACTTTGAAGAAAATATATTTTTGATTATTTGCCTAAAAACATGAAAAAACAGTTATTTTTCTTCTCAATTTCATCACTTGTTTTGTAACAACTTAAAAAAAATAATTTATTGGCCTGTTAGAAAAATGGTTAATAGTTTTACCCTTCTTTCCGTGTATTAAAAAATAGTAATTTGTACATTATAATTTTCCAAATGAAATATGTTTACCTGATTTGTTTATCTTTATCTGTTTTCTAGGTCGACTTTGAAATAATGTTTAAAACACTTACATTTATCCACCCCGGAGTCTTCTTTTTTATTTATTTATTTATTTATTCATACACAAATGGTCAATTTCTAATCAGTGAATATTTGTGTTGGCCCAAAAAAAAGAATGGAAATATTTAAAATAAATTCTCTATCATTGTTTGTGTTAAACATTTTAGTAAATATTTCTTGTTTTCAATGCTTGTGCCTACCTATAAAGCCTTGTAGATGGCAGTGTGCAGCAAGGGTGTTAGGTTCCACTTTCTCGCCCTGTGACCTGCAGAAGGCTGTGCTACATAAATCTTACTAAAAACTAAGCTCAAGCCCACCATAAACCGACATTGTTAATATCTGTCGGGAGCTTTAAAAATTTTTTAAAAGTACACTCCACAGAGCATAACCTCATTTGCTGTCACCCTGTTTTCAAACTGGTATACAGACAAGTTGACGATTTCTACCTTTTGGCAGAGTCCACTGAAAATGTGCATAGATGGTAATCATGTATCTAGTTAGAGGAACAACACATCTACTTCTACAATTTCTGTCTTTACCTGCGGCTTAGATGTCACATTTCATCCTTCACCAGCAATGATTGAAGTTGTGTAGCTTGTTGGTAACATGCCTCTCTCCTGTGGCAAAACAGTATAATCCAAAAACAGATTCAAACTTTTTTTTGCTATTATTAGCTACATGGGAATGATGAGGTAGAACCATGACCCCACTAGTAAAGTCACTGTCTGATAGAGACATCTAGCCACAGATTCCTTAACTTAGAATATCCTCCAGGCGCCAGTCTGGATCCGGAGATTTTTCAGTAGTACCTCTGTGCGCCGGGGGACGGTGTTGCATGGCTCCGCTCTGACGTTGTCCACGGATGTGACGTCTGTGGAGCCATATAAGTCCCTCCTGACACGCTGATGTCAGTTTTCTTCTTTTCCGCACTGCGACGCGGATCCAGGAGAAGCGGTTCCTCTGACCTATTTTTGGCCTTACTGACGCCCTTTCGCTTCCAGGAACAGTGTGCCAATGCCTTCGGGCTTTAAATCATGTGAGACCTGTAGGCGGCAGATGTCGGTGACGGATTCACACGTCATTTGTATGTGGTGCTTGGGCAAGCACCACGACTCCAAGGAGTGGGACGCCTGTCGGCAGCTGAAGCCGAAGTCCCTGCGGGAATGTAGGATGAAGTTGTTGTCCGCCCGGATGTCTCTTTCAGAGTCCGAGCGTCGTCGGTCTCCTTCTCGAGCTGGGACTCGTGTTCGGGGCAGGTCACGAGGTTGTTACCAAGGACGTCGCTCGCGTTCCTCAGGTAAGCTCAAGAGGAAGTCACGGAGGCCGTCAGCCTAATGTAGCCATGATGTCGGGGCCCGTGGTTCCCGGTCTTTACTGGACATGCTCCTCAGCAGTTCACCCCCGCCTTCCCACCTTTTCCTGGTGTTGGGGTGACTAGAGAAGAGATGGAAGCCTATTACCAGGCTTTGTAGGCCATCTTTGGGCCGACCCCTCTACCTGGCGCGCCTTTGGTCCCCATAGAGGTTTTGGGGCTGGGAGCTCACTGGCGGGTTCGCCCTCTGAGCCAATCGAGTACCTTGATTGGTGGGGCCTCCCATACAAACGTCAGGGTGCAGCACACCTCCAGCGTCAGGAGACAGCCCGGTGTGGCTCCCTGGGATGACATCTGATGTGGCCGCTGCAGGGGACTTGTCTCAAGGTCGACACGTTCCACACCGCAGTCTCCCATCACAGTGGATATCGAGTCGACGCTGTCCCGACGCCAGTCGATGGAGCCTCCTTCGACGTTCATCGGCATCGCTGCGGTGCCGTCTCAACGTCATTTGACGCCGGATATGTCCCTTACTACTCCTTTTCAAATGGAGCATGAGACCCCTGGGTGTTTATCCGGCCCCCCCCAGCATTGCTTGAGCTTTCTTCCGAACATGTGTTGATGTAGAGCAATTGCAGGTCCTTGGACGTCCTCGGACTGAAGGGCCTTCGGTTTTTTGTGAACGTGTTAGCCTGCAACCATCCCCTAACTATGATTTGCTATCGCCCCCTAAAATGGCAACGGAGGCTAGTGCTGCGTTTGCAACAGTCGTTCACACAGCTGCTAACATTTTATATTTACAGCCTCCTTCTATCTCTCTGCTCTCTGATCCCTTGTTGGATCTGCTCCACCAGGGCAACGTGGATGTCGAGCCCTTGCCACCTTTTGGTGAGTCGTTGTACGACATCCTTCTAGGTACCTGGGCGAGGCCCTCCACAGGGGACCTGGTGGAATGTGCAATCGCACATCGTCACCTCCCGTCTCCAGATGACCCAGTCTGTTTGTCCCTACACCCTAAGGCTCAAGGGCTAGTTGTCCAGACAGCCCCCGTTTTGTGGCCTTTGTCTTCTCCTCCGATGCTTCCACTCACTAGGGAATCTCGTTGGTTGGAGACATGTGGTCAGCAAATGTTTGCGTCAACGAGCTTGGCCCGCCGGTCCTTGAACACGTCCTGCGTGTTTGCACGGGCTTCTTTCGCCCTCTGGGACTCAGTTGACCGCTTCCTTTCCTCCCTTCCGGAAGGCCCTCGGGCTGACCTGACTCAGATAGTCCAGAATGGTCGTGAGCTGGCAAAATGTTTAATTCGATCAGCCATTGACACCACTGATTCTGTGGGTCGGGCGATGGCAGGTCAGTTGCTCTACGTCGTCAAGCTTGGCTGCGTAATGGCAGTTTTCCTGAAAATGTTCAGGAGCGTCTTCAGGACTTTCCTTTTGATGGGGCCCATCTTTTTGACAGTCATGCGGACTCAGCGGTTCAGCGTGTCATGTCTGTTTTGCAGTGAATGGCATTCTTTCTAGTCCCTTGTTGCCGACTTCTGTTTTCTTAGCATTGGTTGCACTATTGCCACTGCTCTTCTTTGGTGTCAAGACAAAGATAACAGGAGTAGACCCGTTAACCCAGGTGAGACCGGGTAGTTAGTGTAACAATGCAACGGGAAAATTGGGGTAAAGTTGTTGTTATTGTAGGTAGTTATAACAGCACTACCGTACAATTAAAGTGTATGGTAACCATAACACACAAGTTGCCACTGGGTGTGCTAGTGACAAGTGACTGTGCAGTGACACACAAGGTGAGAAAAACAGCGTGAACTGCGATAAAGTATAGCAAATTGTGGTCAATAAAAAAACAATTATATACAATAAGTGTTTGTAAATTGACCACTACGGCGCCAAAGTTCTGTGCTGGGTACTCGATGGCTTTTCAACCTGAATGATTTCAGGTCATCATCAGGACATATGGTCACTTATTTTCAATAAAAGTGCTGTATAGGGAGAGAAGGAGAAAAGGGGAGAGAGGTGTAAGCAGATAAGTAGCCCGTAGGAAGGGAGGTAGATAAAGTCCCAGAGTATGTGTAGTTAATTGAGGACCGCAAGAAAAAATTTAATTGAGGCACCCAGGGGTCCAAATGTAGAAAGAGGTAATGATAGTCTCCATAGTATTGCAAGAATCAAGCAAGGAATGCCAGCGCGGGAATCAATCATGGAACAACTGTAGGGAGGAGGAAAGACACTTAGGAGGGGTGATGGTGTGCTCAGGGCGGTAGTAACTGAGGCGGGGAGAGAGGAGAAGGGGATTACCTGCGAGTCTAGCGAGTGGAGCACGAGGGCAGGAGGAAGGATTTCTGGGGGAATCCCGGAGGTATCCAGTTGCAGGGTCTGGTCTGGCCAATCTATGGGGAGGTAACGATATAGGCATCAAGCATGGTCGAGTGACGGTGCTAAAAAAATGGAACAATGTCCAAAATGACAACAAAGGTGGCACTGAAGCCTACCTGTGAGAGGCCGTGGAGGGAGCCGGAATCAAGCCGGGGTAATTGGACGCGAGATGAGTCTAGGCTCTGTCACGAGCGAGCCGATGAGTCGTCAGTTACGGCCAGAGGACGAGTGAAGCGTCCGTAGCCTCTGCTTGGGAGCAAGGCATCAATAAATGTCCGGGGTTGGAGCGCCTGATTACGTGTAGGAAAAAAAGAAACAAGAGCGGGCACGAGGCTGGGTCAGTGGTACCCCTGGGGGACTAGGTGATGTCTGAGCGAAAAACGCCGAAATTAGGGTGTTCAAGGCTGCCTTGCAACAGAAAATAGTGAAAGTACAATTTATCAATTTATTGACAGTGGAGCAAAAATATTAAAGCAAAGGAGAAAAAAACAATTTAAAGACCTAGTCTGTATAGAAACATGTAGGTAGTTTCAGCTACAATACTATCCTCAATAAGGCAATGCAACACAGAGTGCATCAGAAAAGAGCATCACTAGATTACTCTGGGGTACATGCGTACAATGCATGACAACAGTGAATTATGTAAACATTAAGAAATAAACACAAAATGCTACTAATTAAACAAGACTAATTGACCAATGGGTCATTATAAGTATGCAGATGGCAAAGAGAACCTGGAAACCTGTTTTGAACAACCATTATATGTTTAACAGCTAATGGTTACAGTTAGTATGACGTCAGCATTATTACATCTTGGTATATTGAGCTATCAGGGAATCGAAGGATAGGCAGCAAGGGAACCAGGAAGGTGACTGTCAAAACATCAACCAGCAATATGTTTAATGGACAGTCAGAGTGAGAATGCTATCCTGGCTATGCAGGTATAACACGTGTGTAGGTAACTCCATGGAGATAGGGAGTAAACCCGAAAGGGGACCAGGTGGAAAGGTCAGGAGAGTTAAGGTCAAGTGATGACTGTGTTCCATTCGTCCAGGGAGTTTAGTCCATTGTTGACGGAGTCACAACGGGCTATCCAGCAACATTCACATTATTGGGGGAGTATTGGGTGGTCAGTTACTTGCCATGTGAGATCTGCTTCCGAATGTTATTTTTCTCTGTCCGACTAGGGGTGCTGTATCAACGTTACATCTTATGCGGCTTTGGTGTTGAGTAATCCGCTGTTTCACCATCTGAGTAGTCTGGCCGATGTGTAGTAGGTTGCAGGGGCAACGTATCGCGTAAATGACATTTGTGGTTCAGCAGTTAGAAAAGTGTCTGAGGGGATAGGTACGGCCTGCCTCGACAAATTCCTTGGTATTAGAAGTCAGATTGCACGCTAGGCAGGTTTGACACTTAAAGTGGCCGATGATGAGTGGGAGACCCCACATGAAGGTCATCGATTGTGTACCCTTTTCCGTTTCGTCCCATGTAATGGCATGTACCAGTTTGTCTGCTATATTGGTGCCTCTCTTGTGGGAGAAGAGAGGAGGTTCCTTGAAGGAGGGATGAGACCGCAGGATGGTCCAGTTTGTTTTGATCACCTTACTGACCTTATTACTGGAGGGACAGTAGGTAGATACAGAAGGAATACGTAGGTTGGTCCGTTTAGGGGCAGGGGAAAGGAGGACTTCCCTGTGGCAGTACCACGCCTGTTTGGACACACAGCAAACTATGCGTTTGGGGTAGCCCCTATTGACCAATTTTTCGGAGAGAATTGCTGCTTCTCTGAAATAATCTTTTCACCATTTACAATTTCTCCTGATGCGGAGAAATTGGCTGTAAGGTAATCCATCCTTGAGACCTCTGGGGTGGTAGCTAGAATACATTAGCAAGGTGTTGCGTTCTGTACGTTTTCGATACAGTGAAGTACCCAAGGTGCCCTCGTCAGCATGTAGAGTGAGGTCAAGGAAGGGGAGGTCATTGGATCTGACATCAGAGGTGAACGTGAGGTGGGTTTGGGAGTTATTGAACCAAGTTATGACAGATGGAAGGTCCTCTTGAGTACCCTGCCACAGTAGAAGGATAACGTCAATGTATCGACGTCAGAGATTTATATTATTGAGGAATGGGTTTAAGTCAGATAGAAAAGTGGTGGTTTCTAGTTGATGTACATACAGGATCGCGAAGTGAAGGGCGAAGCAAGCGCCCATGGCAACTCCTTTTATCTGTAGAATGAAGGTGTTTTGTAGAGAAAGTAGCTATTCTTGAGTGCAATCTGTAGTAGATCCGTGATGAAGTCACTGTGGGTGCGTTGCGGCCTGTGTCCAAAATTTGTTTGATTACGGCAAGACCTTCAGTGTGGGGTATGTTGGTGTAAAATGATTCTATGTCAAGGCCTACCATGAGGCTGTTTGCACTGTCATAGGGTCTATCCTCGCTGATGTTGATAAGGTGTGTGCTGTCTCTCACAAAGGTATCAGTTAAGGGTACAAATTCTTTCAAGAAGGAGTCAATATATTTACCCAGTGGTTCCAAAATGGAACCACAACCAGAGACAATGGGACGTCCTGGCGGGTCACTAGGGTTTTTGTGAAGTTTGGGCAGCACCTAGATCAATGGGGTTCGGGGATGTATGTTGTTGAGGAAGGTGTGTTCTTTTCTGGAAATGATCCCTGACTGTAAGGCTGTACTGGTAACAGTTTGTATTTGTTTGCGAATGTCCTGGAGGGGGGTCACAGGGTAAAGGGCAGTAATGGGAGGTGTTGTTCAGTTGGCGTAGGACCTCAGAGTCATATTTGTCGAAATCCATTACACCCCCACCCTTATCTGCAGGTTTGATAACTATCTGTGGGTTACCACGTAAGTTGTCTAGGGCCTGTTTCTCGCTTAGCCGGATATTGTAGGGGATAAACTCAGGTTGGGTCTGTATGTCCTTGATCTCATGCAAGACTAGGCTCTCGAATGCCAAGATTTCAGTGGGCATTGTAGATGCAGGGGGGAGAAAAGTAGATGCTGGGTGAAACTGTTTTTCATAGGGTATTTTAGAGTCAGGTTTGTCTGAAAGAAATTGTTTGAGGTGGATGCGTCTGAAGAATAAGAGTAAGTCCTCTTGGAGTTTGAAGAAGTTACTACGGTCTGTGGGAACAAAGGAGAGACCCTTGTTGAGCATAGTGATTTCATCTGGGGAGTGTGTGTGTTTGGATAAGTTGAAAATCGTGATGGTGGAGGCGTTAGATCCTCCAAGATTAATGTATGCGGTGGTTGGGGGTGGTGAGAGGGTAATGGGGACTGATGTAGGAGTGGTCTTGGGTAGGTCAGAGTTGGTGTTCGTCTGTATCGTACTGTCAAGATATTCTACAATGGGTGCATTGGGCGTCATTGTGGGCCCCAATGATAGAATTTGCGGCGTGTTTGTCGCTTGCCTGCGTACTGATACTGGTAGTTGGGTCTTGTATGTCCTCGACCGCGTCCCCGGTTTCCCCCTAAAAGACCAGATGGTAACAGAGGTTGTGGGTGAGATCTATTTGGTGGTCGTTCTGTGCTCGGCCCTTCGCCAACCTCTGTGTCCGCAATAGATGTGTTGGAGGAATCCGAGAAAGTGATAGCCTGATTGTTCCTGTATCTGCCCCAGTTCCTATTTCTCGGTGGCTGGTAAGGTGTGTTAAAAAATGTGTTGAGCAAGTATGGGTAAGTTGTGTCTTTGTTATAGTTTTTTATGTCCTTTTGTATTTTGTTTATCTTTTTGTTCTGTTCAAAAGTGTGAAACTTGGCGATGGTATTGTTGATCTTGTTTAATAAAGCCTTTGCGTCCGTCGGTGATAGAGGTGTCTGCCTGAATGATTTTCTCGATTTCGGCGATCTCTTCAAGATCTTTTCTACTGCGGTCTATGGCTGTGTCGATGCCTAGCACCATCCAGTGCCTAGAGCAAGTGGTAGCTAGGTGGCTAAAACCGGTCCGAAATTTGGGGTCTTGCGTGAAGATGGCTGGGATGTTACGTATTTGGAGTCCTAGTGTTATGGTATCAGACTTGAGATACTCTGTAAGCATGCGTGTGTGTAAAACAGTGCGTATCTGTTTTTTCTCTAAATTCTCAAGTTTCTCAAATAGTGCCCTTGAAGTATTGGGGGCGGCATGGAGAGGAGTAGATGTATATGAAAGTAGAGAGGGGCCACTTAAGATATGTTATATGTAGGCTGTCCGGTTTTAGGTTTACACCTATAATAACTGATAAAACCCCACCGGAAGGGAAATAGCCCTCACCAGTGTAAACATATAAACACTGGAAAAAAAACCTGCGCAACCACAAACTAAATGCCATTCAAAGAAAGGAAAAGGGCAGGGAAAGAGTCATTTTTATTTCTTCCTAAATGGACCAATCCAATGTAACTTGGGTAGCAGTAAGAAAGACTGGGCTAACATTATTCTGCTTGAGGTTTGTTGTTTAGGGATGTCACTAAAATATTGTTTCTTCTTCCTTTTTTCAGTTTTGTGGTCTTTGGTCTAAATATAGAGGGATTAGAAGCATGTTTAAGGTGTTGTTTGTTTATTTTATAAACTGTAGAGAATCAGGAAATATCTAAATCATATTCGATTGTTTGGCTCCGTTTGAGACTTTCACGGATAGGAAGAATGTAGGTTTCATAAGAATATTTTCCAATATGTACCATCACATTTACCCACAGAGAATGGGTAAAAACCATACATACATCAGCCCCCTTTTCTAGTGAGTCAGTATTGATTGTAAGTGAATTGCCAAACACCCCCGGCTTTAAACATTCGATGCAAGGTATAGTGACATGTATAGGTTAGTGCAGTCACAAAGCATCTGGGAAACTGGTGAAAACATGACACCAGACGTTTGGAAAACATGGAATGTAGTGGTGTCACTTGGAATGCTGCTGCAAAATGTTTTTATCAAGTTCAACAAAGATTGGAGTGATATTGTTTGTATTTGCAGTGATTCAACTACGGATATGAAAATGTTGTGAGTGGAGGAGTGTGGCTCAATGGTTAGAGTGGCAGACCCTGAAGCAGAATTCTGGCCAGGGACCAGGGTTCGATTCCTGCCTCGGCGGGGCTCGGGCTCAATTTCCTCGGACCTGTCTATTCTCGCCTCGGTGCCTATTCTAATCATGGGTCCCACGCTGCAACTCTGGGCAATAGCTTGCTTAGTCTCCACACTGGCCCCAACAGCGCTAAGGATGCCTGGCTTCACCCTGGGGGTGCCCAGGAGTGGACACTTCACAGGGAAAGCCAGGAGGGGTTCCACAGCGGTATGAGTATCAGCGCCAGGAAACCACAAAGGCGACACTGCAAGGTGGCCGTCTGGTGACAGTGCGCTCTATAAGTACCTTGACATTTACATTTACATTATGACCTGTCAAAATCGATACCTGAGCTAAGGTGCCAGAGTTAGCAAATTGTGTACTGGCTATTTTGGTGTTGCCTGTCTCAAGTGCCAATGTTGAGAGGGCCTTTTCACAGATAAAAGTTTACATGGGAAGGAAAGAGCGAGCGTGCCTGACCAAATACTGACTCAAGAAGTATTTTATGGTGTACTACGATAAGTTTGATTTGTAAAAATGTATTTGGACCTCATATACACTGTACGTACACTGTCTATATACTATGCATTATCAGTGCAGAAAGCAAGCAATAATAAAAGCAGAAAGTTCCATAAACACTGGAAAAACACTGTTTCTGTTGTTTGTAATGGCGCGAAAATTTGTAACCACTGATAACCACTGTTTTTTTAAGGTATTAAAATCACTTGAAAACACTGAAAAAACTCCTCCAGAATTTACCAAACATAGAAACTGAAAACAGGAAAGCCTAGTTATATGTAGTCATCCATGTAGGATGTAGGTCGGGGTCTCCCTACAGGACATAATGTGTTAATTAATTGCACATAATGTAACACTTTAATGTGTAAAGTATAACAAAAACTCTGGCAACTCAGCGGTTGCTCAATATCAAGGCAAAGATAACAGGAGTAGACCCGTTAACCCAGGTGAGACCGGGTAGTTAGTGTAACAATGCAACAATGTCTCAACTGGGGATCATTTAGCAAGGGCAGTTAAATAAGTAGTAAATTGACTTTACTCAATTTACAAACACTTATTGTATATAATTGTTTTTTTATTGACCACAATTTGCTATACTTTATCGCCGTTCATGCTGTTTTTCTCACCTTGTGTCACTGCGCCATCACTTGTCACTAGCATGTCCAGTGCCCGCTTGTGTGTTATGGTCACTATACACTTTAATTGTACAGTAGTGCTGTTATAACTATCTACAATAACAACAACTTTACTCCAATTCTCCCATTGTGGTCTCCTTTTTTCCCCTTTTCTCCCGGTTCTTATGATGTGTACTACTTATTTAACTGCCCTTATTATTATTAAATATTTTCTTCTGTGTAACGGGAAGGTACGACAATATCCACTAAGGAGCCCTTACTGATGTCCAGCACTGGCAGATACTCCCACATCATGGTTGAATTATAAAATATAAAAGACAAGGTTGTTGCCATCGGTGAAAGTCTTTACCATATCAAATTCTGGCAATCATCCGTAGCCATTATACATAAAGATTTGTGGCTTTTTTATGACGAAGGCGTACTTTGCGCCGAAACGCGCGTCAAAAAGTTAACATTTTCACCACAGAATTGTCTTTCTTTTTATTGACACTCCTCTATTTATATTATTTAATGTGAATTGTAAAATAATTTTTTACTGTATGTTTGTATGGAATAATAGTGTTTTTATATTTTGTGTTATTCATGAATAAAAATATAATAAAAGATAAATACTCCATGCATTTTAGAAATTAGTTGTTGTGGTTACTAAGGGTTATTTTGACTAGACACAACATTTAGCATACGTTCTTTATTTTAATAATTGTCTAGGAAGTTATTGTTCATTGCATCATCTAGAAACCACCACTTTCCTTTCTGACTTAAACCTATTCCTCAATAACATCAATCTCTGGCGTCGATACACTAACAACATCCTTCTACTGTGGCAGGGTACTCAAGAGGACCTTACATCCTTCATAACTTGGCTCAATAACTCTCAAACCCACCTCACATTCACCTCTGTCAGATCCAATGACCTCCCCTTCCTTGACCTCACTCTACATGCTGACAAGGGCACCTTGGGTACTTCACTGTATCGAAAACCTACCGAACGCAACACCTTGCTAATGTATTCTAGCTACCACCCCAGAGGTCTCATGGATGGATTACCTTACAGCCAATTTCTCCGCATCAGGAGAAATTGTAAATGGCGAAAAGATTATTTCAGAGAAGCAGCAATTCTCTCCGAAAAATTGGTCAATAGGGGCTACCCCAAACGCATAGTTTCCTGTGCGTCCAAACGGGTGTGGTACTGCCACAGGGAAGTCCTCCTTTCCTAAATGGACCAACCTACGTATTCCTTTTGTATCTACCTACTGTCCCTCCAGTAATATCAGTAAGGTGATAAAAAGAAACTGGACGATCCTGCGGTCTCATCCCTCCTTCAAGGAACCTCCTCTCTTCTCCTACAAGAGAGGCACCAATATAGCAGACAAACTGGTACATGCCATTACATGGCCCGAAACGGAAAAGGGTACACAATCGGTGACTTTCATGTGGGGTCTCCCACCCATCATCGGCCACTTTAACTGCCAAACCTGCCTAGCGTGCAATCTAACTTCCAATACCAAGGAATTTGTTGTGGCAGGCCGTACCATATCCCCTCAAACACTTTTCTAACTGCCGAACCATGAACACCATCTTTACACAATACGTTGCCCCTGCAACCTACTATACATCGGCCAGACTACTCAGATGGTGAAACAGCGGATTTTTCAACACCAAAGCCACATAAGATGTAACATTGATACAGCACTCCTGGTCGGATACTTCAGAGAAAAAAAACATTCTGAAGCAGATCTCACATGGCAAGTAATTGACCACCCAATACTCCCCACCCATGGTGGAAGCTTACAACTCCTACTGAACAAATGCGAATGCCACTGGATAGCCCTTTGTGACTCCGTCAACAATGGACTAAACACCCTGGACGAATGGAACACGGTTATCACTGGACCTTAACTCCCCTGACCTTTCCACCTGGTCCCCTTTCGGGTTTACTCCCGACCTCCATGGAGTTACCTACACACGTGTTATACTTGCATAGTCAGGATACCATTCTCACTCTGACTGTCCATTAAACATATTGCCGCTTGATGTTTTGACAGTCACCTTCCTGGTGTCACTGCGCCGTCACTTGTCACTAGCACGCCCAATGCCCACTTGTGTGTTATGGTCACCATACACTTTAATTGTACAGTAATGCTGTTATAACTACCTACAATAACAACAATTTTACCCCAATTCTCCGTTGTGGTCTCCTTTTTTCCCCTTTTCTACCGGTTCTTATGTGTACTACTTATTTAACTGCCCGTCTTTGGTCTCAGTCTCCGGGTACAAGCTATTTCCCAGCCGGACTGTAGAGCTACACAGGTGTTTCTGTCAATATTTTGAATTTCTCTCTACAAGAGCTAGTCTCAAGAGGCGTTCCCTTGCATTTTATAGGGATGTACCATACTCTATGGGGTATTTGTTGGGTATTGTATAGCCATTCTAACTTGCCATGGGAGATGTCTTCCTGGCGGTGTGAGTATGATGATCCAGGAAATGTTCTTCCTGGGTAGTGCAGGTCCTTTCTGAGGATCTGGCGAGGTCCTCTTAGAATTGTTATATATCTCCTATATTTACTATAGTTCATTCTATAGACTGTTAGCTATATGTTTTTCGCATCTTCAAGCTCCACCTGCTGTGGTAGGACTTCTCCTCTGGACAAGCCCACAAGGGTAGCGTAGTTCTCTTTGGGGTTTACATATTCGTACTTTATGATTGGTCCGTAGTCCCCTCCTGCCTCTGAGGATGCAGACCTCTCCAGAATATTGTTGATTTTGCGCCACGTTTGGCTCACCCCAGCGTGTTCACGTATACCCCTTTTCTTGCCTTGGTTGCCTTTTCAAGCGTTTTTCTGTGTTTCCGCCATTTTGCCTATCTTGGCCGTCTTCGCCTTAAGCCAGTGTCTGTCTCTTGTGAGAGTGTTGTTCTGTTCCATTTCAGAGACAGTTTCTTTTCCGTATTCAGTTCTGGCACTGTATGTTACCACACACTAGGCACGTTCACAGGCACATGGTACCTGTTGGCCCAACTTGCGCCACAGCGTTGGCTGTGTTTGATTCTGGTGGTATTGTCTTCCTTTACTCTTTGGAGCTTGGTCTTCCCTCAGGTCTCCGACCTGTCTGGGTTCCCCCTTGTCGGCAGTTGGTTCTGCTCCAGACGCGTTGTTGGTGCACATTGTCTTGGGCCTCACTTTTCATATGCACTTCCCAAGCAGGGGCTCAGGTTGCTCTGGTCTTTGCTCCTTAGCAGCTCTTTGTCCTTCATACATCTGTATAAGTTTATATGTGTGTCTGTGTGTGTGCCTGTGTATATATATATATATATATATATATATATTACCTACTGGCGGTCGCCAGTAGGTAGTTATAGTTAGGACCTATTCTCCTTAGGAAATCCACAACATTCTATTCCCAATAAGTCTGGCGCTGGTTGACGAATCTTCGCGAAATTTTCCAAACTTTTGGCCAGCTCCGGTCCGCTCCTATCCTGAAAGTTTCATGGTGATTCGTCAAGCAGGGGCCGAGAAAAAAAGGGGGGTCCCAAAACGCATTTTTCCCATGCATTTTCCGATAGGACCTTTTGACGCAGTTACAGCCCGAACTGCTGAACGGGATTACACCAAATTTGGCAAAGAGGTAGTCCTCAGTTAAAACTTGTGCCTTTTGCATAAATGGTGTAAATCCGTTCAGTAGTTCCTGAGAAAATTAGAGTTAAAAGTACATATATATCTATGGCCTCGGAGGATCTGCGCACCCTCTGCGAACCGTGCGCGTACCCTCCCTATCACGCGCTGAATGAAAAAGAAAAAAAAAAACGAAGCGCGGGCTTCTACGCTTCCTTAATAATTAGCCCCCGGGGGGGCCAAATCCCAGGGGCCAAATCTGTAAAAATGTATGGGGGGCCCGGGGACAGCTACCCCCCGGGGCTAGAAAATGGATAGGGTGGGGGGGCTGAACGGCCCCCCCAAGCCCCGGGCACCACCACCCCTGGGGCTTTATTTATCGAGGGAGTGGTGCTGCGTGGCCCCCCTCCTGGAGCCCTCGAGGTCCCTGGGGACTGCCACCCCCCAGGGCCAGCTCCTGCAGTGTCCTGGGGTGCCCACCCCCAGGACACTGTTGTTTGCTATGAGAGGGCGGGAGTCTCCCGCCTTCCCATAGCAAACCTTGTTTGGATTTTGAAAGAGAGCAGGGAAACCTGCTCTCTCTTTCAAAATCCAAACGATATTGCTTTTCCACACGGGGAGCTGCATGTCAGCAGCTCCCCATGTGGAAAAGCAATGCCGGCTCCCGAAGGACGCGGTGACCGGCTGGGACCGTGGGGGCGTTGGGGATCCCCCCCACGGTCCCCAACGTGTTTTAATAACCCCCGGGGTTTGGGGTCCCCTTGGATAATAAAAATTAGTATAGGGGCTATTTTTTTTTTTTTTTACGGTAAAATTAGGAGTCGCGCATCCTTGCGCGTTGGGTGCGTGACTCCAAGGGAAAAAAAACTGACATTTTTGGGAGATAAACATCAAGCTTAAGTGTTTTTTTCTTGAGTGGCTCTAAAAAGAGCTGTTGTGTTCATTGAGAGTTTTTGGTACTTATAAGTAAGTACCTATACAGAGTCTAAAGTTGTTGAGGAAGACTCTGTTTCCTTCATCAGTAAAGTGTACTCCATCTCTCCTATACATCTCTTGCATATGAAAGCGCAGATTGTTATTGTAAATGGACCCCATTCTATAGTCTCGGAGAAAAGCAGGTACAGATTTATTCACATCTTTCCTAGCTTTCTCAATCTGTGGACAAAAATGACTGGACCAGTTCCATTTCGGTCTTTGGCATATGTTAGAATACACAAAGGCAGTTTTGGGAAAAAGTGAAATCAATTCTGCAAAGGTGTCCTTCATAAGCATTTCCAGACCTACCCCAGTCAAAGTGCCTAGGTCATTGCCACCACAGTGCACTATTATGAGGTCAGGGTGTTGGATATGCATAAAGGATTTTACCAATGGCATCAATTGGTGCCACTTTAACCCTCTCTGTCCAATCCATTTAATGTCTACATTTGGCAAACCTAGGTCTTTGTGAATGCCTTTGTTTTCTGCATACCTTTGGCTCCAGAAAATATAGCTGTGTCCCACAATCCACACTCTAAGCATCTTGAAGGGAGGTCTGGATGCACTCAGATGGTCTCTGTAAATGAAATGGCAGTTTGAAAAGTAAGATTTTTCTAAATCGGTGGATAAGATGCAGTTTTGAAAAAAGAAAAGAAATGATTGGTTGTTTGACAACCTTCTACACTGAAAACTAGGGTGCATGTTTCTGTTCTTTAAACACATGATTCTTATTGGTTAACAAAAACTGATTTAAAGGAACATTATATATGATAAGCTGATATGTTGAAAAGTCAAGCACACTTGATGTTTTGATTAGCAACATTGTGCGCTGAACTTGTGACCTGTGTGCTCAGTTAAATGTTGCATGACCTATTTCTATGGTAACAGGCAGAAGGCAGATTGGGGGTAGGGTTCAAATTTATGTCATTTGGAAAGGGTTGAAATGTTTAACCAATAGAAATGTGTTAGCTTTTGAATTAATGTGGGAAGGAATGTGATTTGATGTTTACATGTATATGTGTGCAAAATGAGAGGGAAACTTTGCCATTCTTTGGTTTTGCTGACAGGTGCACAGTACAGAGATTCTGTATAAGAAAATCTGGTGTGTGACTGACATACTTCTTAATCTAGAAAACAATTTGAAAGGTGAGTTATTTAATTGTGAGGGGATGTATGTGGTCTATTTTGATTTTAATCAGACTAATGTATTTCTCCTGCTAAAGTGCAGGGAGTACTTTTTTTGTCAACACTCTTATTGACAGTGTGTGTGTATGTAGAAACCATTCTGTGATAAGCATTTGTGTTTTTCATGTGTTTGCAGACAGATAACTGTGCTGTTTTTATGTTTTGGTAGAATTATAAACCAGTCATTGTTTATGTATTTGCAAAATGAGTCATGTTTCTACACAAAAATTTAGTACTTCTTCTAGATTAGGAAATGTGTTTTGGTACAGTGCAAGGGATAGTGTTGTTTGTCTAGAAACACACAGTGAGTCTGTGTGCATTTAGGAATCAAATTGAGAGAAACATTTTGGTACTAATGTGTAGTAGAAAATGTTCTGCAATGTGTGCAGTCACTTTACATCTTGTAGACTAGTGAATATATTTAGTACAAGGGATAGTTGGCAGTCTACAATCACACTGTGAGTCTGTGTGCATTTGGGCAATTATTGTGAGAAAAGCATTTGGTAACATCATGTATTTGCTTGCAGATTACTGCTTTAAAATTTGGTTTGTTGTCAAGTTTGAGTAGCATTAGAGGCCAGTCATTGCTTAAGCAATTGCAAAATGAGTCAGGCTTTCATAGTAGTGTGCCGTATTGAAATATGTAAAATGTGTGCAGTCACCTTAGCCCTTCCAGAGTAGTGAATGACTTTTGGTAAACTCCTAGAGATAGTGTTGCTTGTCTAGAATCACGCTGTGAGTCTGTGCGCATTTGGGTAAGCATTGTGAGAGAAGCATTTGGTAACATCGTGTATTTGCTGACAGATAACTGTTTTAAAACCTGTCATGTTGTCAAGTTTTAGTACCATTAGATGCCAGTCTTTGCTTATGCATTGATAAAATGATTCAGGCTTTGACACTAAAGTGCAGTACTGAAATATGTAGATTGTGTGCAGCCCCTTACCCCTTCCACAGTAGTGAATGATTTTTGGTAAACTCCTAGGGATAGTGTTGCTTGTCTAGAATCCCACTGTGAGTCTGTGTGCATTTGGCCAACCATTGTGAGAGAAGCATTTGGTTATATTGTGTATTTGCTGACAGATAACTGTTTTAAAACCTGTCATGTTGTCAAGTTTTAGTAGTATTAGAAGCCAGTTATTGCTTAGCATTCATAAAATGAGTCCGGCTTTGACACTAAAGTGCAGTACTGAAATATGTAGATTGTGTGCAGTCCCCTTACCTCTTCTAGAGTAGTGAATGTATTTTGGTAAACTCCTAGGGATAGTGTTGCTTGTCTAGAATCACACTGTGAGTCTGTGTGCATTTGGGTAACCATTGTGAGAGAAGCATTTGGTAACATCGTGTATTTGCTGACAGATAACTGATTTAAAACCCGTCATGTTTTCAAGTTTTAGTAGCATTAGAAGCCAGTATTTGCTTATGCATTGATAAAATGAGTCGGGCTTTGACAATAAAGTACAGTACTGAAATATGTAGATTGTGTGCAGTCACTTTACTCCTTCCAGAGTAGTGAATGTGTTTTGGTAAAGTCCAAGGGATAGTGTTGCTTGTGTAGATTCACACTGTGAGTCTGTGTGCATTTGGCCAACCATTGTGAGAGAAGCATTTGGTTATATTGTGTATTTGCTGACAGATAACTGTTTTAAAACCTTTCAAGTTGTCACGTTTTAGTAGTATTAGAAGCCAGTCATTGCTTATGCATTCATAAAATAAGTCAGGCTTTGACACTAAAGTGCAGTACTGAAATATGTAGATTGTGGGCAGCCCCCTTACCCCTTCCACAGTAGTGAATGAGTTTTATAAACTCCTAGGGATAGTGTTGCTTGTCTAGAATCACACTGTGAGTCTGTGTGCATTTGGGTAACCATTGTGAGAGAAGCATTTGGTAACATTGTGTATTTGCTGACAGATAACTGTTTTAAAACCTGTCATGTTGTCAAGTTTTAGTAGCATTAAAAGCCAGTCATTGCTTGTGCATTCATAAAATGAGTCAGGCTTTGATACTAAAGTGCAGTACTGAAATATGTAGATTGTGTGCAGTCCCCTTACCTCTTCTAGAGTAGTGAATGTGTTTTGCTAAACTCCTAGGGATAGTGTTGCTTGTCTAGAATCACACTGTGAGTCTGTGTGCATTTGGGAACCACTGTGAGAGAAGCATTTGGGTACTTCATATCTTTGCATACACATAACTGCTTAAAAACCTTTCCTGTTCTCAAGTTTTTGTAGAATTAGAAGCCAGTCATTGCTTATGTATTCACCCAGGAATTCTCCTTGCAATACTGTAAACATTCAGTCAAACGCCAATCCACTATGCATGCAGTCCTCTAACCATCTACACACTTGTCTTTCACACCTTCATTTCCCCAGTCAATATCTTTACACTTCTAGCAAACACCCTGTCACTCACCCAGTGTCTCTCCTTATAGTACTGTAATCATTCAGTCAGTAAGCATGTAGTCTTTTCAGTGAGGCAGGCTTTAGGGCATGAACTGCTTCAAAGTAGTATGCACTATGCATGTAGTGTTTTAACCATCGTCACACTTGTGCTTCAGGGCTATAATTTCTTAGTCAGTATTTATATAAAATGTGTTTTTATAGCAATACAAAAGTATACATTTTAAAGTTATTAAAATACATTTATTTGTGATTCTTTTTTTACAGATACTGATTTTCACCATTAAAATAGAGAAATCATGCCAGAAAAAAAAAAGACAAGAACAGAGAAAGGAGAGTTACTTGAAGAAAAATCAACCACAAGTATTGAATGAACAACATAATGTGGTTAAAAGAAAAAATCTTCAGGTAAGATCACAAAGCAATTTATTAAAAATGTTTGTTGGACCAGACAGAATGTACAGAATGCTGAAACCTCTGAGAATGCTTCAACTAGACAAAATATTCAAAATAATAGGAAAAGCAAAAAAGCAAAGGAGACGAAGTATGGTAAAAGAAGGCAAAATCAGTATAAGGAAATACGCAAAAAAATATTTTACAAGAGAGTAGTACATAATTTGCTGAAAGTTGTGAAGAAATATAAAAAGAGTGCTCTATTTTATAAAAAGAAGAAGCATATTGAAACCATTGTTGAAAAGGCTTTTGAAGTAAAAAGGAAACTATTCATTTTAGTATTAAACAGAATTCGATCACTAGATAAACCAATCCATTTAATGAAGGCCAAAAGTAGGAGGAAAAGAGTAATTAATAGAACAAATGTTGGTGATTTTTTTGGGGGAGAATGGAAACACAGTTCCAGTTCAGAGCCTTTTTTTAATGAAGAGAGTTATTTACAGAGCAATAATTTGTTGCATGCAGTTGACACCAGTGGTCGAGGTTATGAGGTTAGAGATGGTTGTCCAATTGAGAAAGAGAAAATGGTTGAAAGAAATGCAGAAGAAGTGATAGCTGATGAAGTTCTAGGGAGACGTCCTAAACACCCTGTGTACACTTGGGATTGCAGTTGTATTTGTAGTGTACGACAAGAATCTATTGATAAATTATGTAGTTTTTTACGAGCATATAGTAAAAAAAGTGTTAAACAAAAGATTAAGGTGTTGCAAGGACTAGACCCTTGCAGAGTGAGAAAAAATACTGGTTTGCAAGGTCATTCTCTGGCTTGTATTTCTAGGAAAGTTTGTCAAAGTGTTTTTCACCATTTCAGGATGTTGGCAGTACATCATACTCAAATACGGAACTTAGTGAGAAGATTGTATTATGCAAAAAGTCCAGCACTAAAGTTAAATGAGTTGAACAGTGCTCTTTTGCGTGGGTCAGTATCAGATGTGAAGAAGGTTTGTGATGATATTGAGTTTTGTTACTTTGGTCCTCAGCAAGAGAGTGCAGAAACTGACATATTAGTAGAACAAAATGTTGAAGACAATGTAGAACCCGTGATTACAAAAAAATTTGAAGATCAAATCACAAAGTTTAAGGTAATTTCAGGTGAAAGACCAAATGTTTCTTGTATTTGTTGTCGGCGAAGTCACTATAAAAATCAGACTAGGAGTGTCAATCTGTATTTAAAAAGTGAATTAGAAAATAATGTGGAAGGAATTTGCAACTTATTTGTTGGTAAAGGATTGTTTTGATTTGGGATCTGAGCAGCATATTTGCAAATATTGTTATAACAAATTAGATGAGAATAAAATGCCTGCTAGAGCTGTTCATAATAATCTAGAGTTGGTTGCTATTCCTCCAGAGCTGATAGATTTAAATACCTATGAGTCTATTCTCATTCAATGTGTGCACCCGTTTCAGGCTATTGTTCGTATGGAGCCTAAAACAGGTAAATTACCTCCATCAGAGTTACAAAGAGGATTGAAAGGAAGAGTTGTGTATTTACCGTTAGATTTAAAGAAAAACATTGAAACTATTGGTGTAGACCATGCAGAAAATGAACCACTAGTCATTCTAGTTAATGGTGTTCCTACTAAGAATAAGAAAATCTGGCAAGAGTTAGTGGATGTTAGAAAAGTGCAAAAGGTATCATTGTATCTGATAAAAAAATAGTGAGTACTATAGAAATGTGTTTGTAGGAGAAGAAGAAATAGATTTAGCAGAAGATACTGAAACATTAAGTGGACACATTGAAAAAGTGGACATGTCCTGATGTGAAGAAATCTATGAACATTACAGTGTACATCCACTTCATTCCAAATAGGTGATGGGGAATACGATTGAGTTGTTCCAAATGAAAAAAGCAAGTGGAAGTCCCATGAGTGTATGGGAAGAGAGCTTGGAAGCTCATTGTTTCCCGCAGTTGTTTCCAACAGGAAAGGGTGGACGATATGATGAACGTCTTGTGCAGATTCCTGCATCTGAATATCGGACAACAAGATTATATGCAGAAGATCCAAGATTTCGACAATGTATCCCTTGTATGTTTCATCTTCTGTTTGGAAGTGACTTGTCTGGACTTTCATATGCAGTAAATCACATTTTAAAAACTGGAATGCATCTGTAAAATGTAACTGCAAAGGATTTTATGGATAAAGTGCATCAGAGAGATGATCATTTAGAATCTCAGTTGATTAATCTGATGGCATGTCAGCGTGGACTAATGAATATTGGTAGCGTCCTCATGGAGAACTGAAATGTATGCTACGGAACTTGGGAACTCCTACATGGTTTGTTACACTAAGCTGTGCTGAGTATGCTTGGGATGATTTCCTTGAATTTCTTCGAGAGGCAAATTCCAATATAAACAATATTGAATACAAGACACCTGGAGAATTGTGCTCTTTGGATCCTGTTAATGTATGCAGATATTTTAATCATAGTTTTGAAGCTATGATGTCTTTCATCTGCAATAAAAAGAACCCTCCTCTTGGAGAAGTTGTGGATTTCTTTTGGAGAAAGGAGTATCAAGCAAGAGGTGCTCCTCATATACATATATTGTTATGGATCAAGGATGCCCCCAAATTTGGAACAGATTCAGATGATACTGTTTTGTCTTTCATTGACGATTATGCCACATGTGGCGTACCCAATAGCAGAGAAGATAAAAACTTAAAACAACAAGTCTACGATTCCAAAGCCATAGGTGTGGAAAATACTGTCGACGAAAGTACAAGTCAAAGGATAAGTTCTATACCAAATGTCGTTTTGGATTTCCACGTCCTGTATTATCCAAAGGAAGAGTAAACAGTTTTATGTCAGCTATGCGACATAGCATCACAAGAAAGTTTCCGAAAAATACCTACAACTTCGGAAGAAGCGAAGACTCAAAATACATAAATGACTACAATCCAGTACGCAAACATGGATACTCAGTATGTTGCGAACAATTCCATTGCTGGTGCTCGATATGTAACGTCCTACATTACTAAATCAGAAAAGACAGAATTGAAAGAAATGTGGGAAGAGATTTCTCACGAGAAGACTCTAAGTAAGAAATTATACAGTTTCAGTTTGAAGATGTTATCGCATCATGAAATTGGAGCATATGAATGCTCAGATCGGTTATCATCTGCAAGTCTATACTCCAAAAGTAGAAGAATCATTTGGGTGAGTCTAGGTCTTGCAGCAATGCGAAATCGGGTACTGAAATCTGTTCAAGAAATTAAATATTTAGCAGAAAAAGACCCAGAAAGTACAGATATTTTGAAAACGAATATGTTGGACACATATTACCCAAACAGAAGTCATCATCTTGAGAACATGTGTCTCTATGAAGTGCTGCAAAACTACACTTTTAAACGGAATACTACAGAGAACATCAATGATGGAAAATATGCAGTGATTGGTTCCGAAGGATATTTGGTGAAACAAAGGAAAGGAAATGTAATTAATCACAGGAAACTGAGTTGTGACACTGCTGATAAAAGGGAATTTTACTATTTAGCCCTTTTGCAAATGTTTAAACCATGGCGTTCAGAACTGGAATTACTTGGAGATTTTCAGAGGCATGAAGATTCATTTAATGCTTGTAAAGATAGCATACAATGCAGTGCTTTTGCAAATTATGTGAAAATGTTGAATGCTTAAATTGATCAAGAAGCTACAATTGCAGCTGAGATTGCTAGAGACAGTTCTCAAGACAGTCAAAGTTCTGCTGCACTGAGTCTAGATCCACTAGGTCAACCAATTGTTGAAAATGAAGCAGCAATTGCCATGAATGAGGTGCAAACAGCAATGTATCAAGCTCAAGAAGATTTAATACAGTTAGGAAACTTGGAAGAACAACTAAATGTTGAACAGAAACAAATATATCAACAAGTGAAAGAGCAGATTGACCATGGATTACTTCATGAAAAGAAAGGGTGCTCATGTACATCATTTCAACCTATCCGAATGTATGTGAGTGGTCACGGTGGAACAGGAAAAAGTTTCTTAATTAAAGTAATTACAAGTTATCTGCAGACAACAACTGAGTCGCATTTGTCTTGTGTTGTCACTGCTCCAACTGGGTTGGCAGCACATAATATTAAAGGAATTACCTTGCATTGTTTACTAATGCTACCAGTAGAGCATGACAATAAATTGAAATACCACAAATATCTGGAGAAGCTTGTTGTGAAGTTTAAAGAGTCCTGAAGAAAATGAAACTTCTCATTATTGATGAGGTAAGCATGGTCTCAAACTTGATGCTTGCCTTTGTGCATTTAAGAATGCAGCAAATTCTTAAAACAGAGTATGGCCTTTTATTTGGAGGAAAACACGTCCTAGTTTTTGGAGATCTACTGCAACTGACTCCGATAAAAGGACAAACGGTATTTAAAACACTTGCACATGAAGATACCAGTAAGTCTCTTGGTAGTGTTGGTAACGTGAACATTTGGACATATTTTGAATACAAAGAACTGACAACAAATATGCGACAGGCAAATGATGCTGAATATGGAAGTAGTCTTCAAGATATAAGAATTCGACTTCTGACAGAACATGGCAAACAATCTTTGGAGAGTAGATTACTTTCCAATTTGTTTCCAAATGAAAATGTAGTTCCTGAGAAAGTGTACATGAAAATTGCAGAAAATAAATCAGTGATCTGCTTAATGCCAACACTGCGCGAGTGTTCTATATTCAACGAAGAACTATTGAAACCGGAAAATGAAGAAATTATAAAAATGGAAGCCATCGATAAAATAGAGCATGAAGGAATCACTATTATTTTGACGGGAAAATTGAAAACAAAACTGTATTCTTTAGGAAAAAAAATATTTAAAATGGCTGGTTTAGAAAAGACTCTTTATGCATGTGTAAACTGTCGGGTAATTTTAAGGTGTAATTTGGATGTAGAAAAAAGTTTAGTTAATGGAGCAATGAGTAAAGTGGTATATTTTGTTAATTATCAGAAAAAAAAAGGAATTGAACTTTAAAAAATTAAATTTGATCAGATTGAAGAAGTTAAAGAAATTGGTCGTTGTACAGTTTGTTTTTTGCTTGTTAAAGATTTATATGTCCGTAGGAAACAATTTCCATTTTCTCTGGCATATGCAGTGACTATTCATAAATCTCAAGGATTAAGTGTAGACAGTGCATTGGTGAACATTGGATCTACCGTGTTTAAAGAGGGTATGGCATATGTTGCTTTGTCGTGAGTCAGAACATTATCTGGTTTGTTTTTGATTGATTTTGATGAGACAAAGGTTACTGCAGATGCAAACTGTGTAAAAGAGTATAATAGGTTAAGAAGGGTGTATGCTCCCAATTTAGGTCAATATCCTGTATTTGAAAAGCGTGTGGTTGGCCGAAAAAGAAGGTTTGAGAATATCTGTACTGAAAGTGTAGAGAAGGGAAAAGAACAAGATAATGTTGTGATTGCAAGTAAAAAGAAAAAGAACACTATTGAAGAGATTGTTGGTTATCAGTTTGAAACTAGTTCAGGTGTCAACTGCTATGCTAATGTAGTGGTCAATGTTGTTTTTTATCTTGAAGGTTTGCAAGAACAAATTATGCAGAATCGGGAAAAAAGATTTTGTTCTTTTTTGCATTCTGTTTATGAAAAATTGACAACAGATACAAGTAAAATACAAACTGTTTCAGATGTTCGTAATCTTTTGGATGTGTGTTCTGGTTCTACACAATTTACGCAAAATATCCAACAAGATGCTCAGGAATTTTTTATGTATATGCTTACCATTTTTGAAAATGAAGGTGTAGAAATAGAAAATATTTTTGGCCTTTCTTACAAATGGGAACATCATTGTGAAAATTGCATGTATACATCTAGCACTAATGTAGACACTGAAAGATTTCTATATTTACCATTACCAGACTGTAAATCAGTGTCTTTCAATAAATTAGTTAAAGGTGCAAATCAAAATATGGAGTGTAGCCAATATAAATCAGAAATGTTATCCACATTATTATATAAAAAATATGAACAATATATAATTTTAATGATGCAACGTTGTACAGCTGATGGAAAAAAATGGAATACTTTAATAAAGCAATTTGTAGCAACACAACTATCAATATCAGGAAGGACTTTTGTAGCAATTGCAATAATTTTCCATGATGGTCCTTCCACAACATCTGGACATTACTCTGCCTATTTAAAATGTGACAAAGGCTGGACACTTTGTAATGATGCCCAGTTGATTTTCAAACAACGTTTGCCTAGTGAATTACCTAATTCCTACCTAATATTTTGAAAGCCAAAGTTTTAGGAAGATAATTCACTCTCTGAGGAATTTATTATTATAATTTAATAGGATTACCATTGGACAATTTACATAAAAAGGAGTGCAAAAATACCATTTGGCCGCAAGGAAAGGTATATGTTTGAATTATGGACTTTTTCGTGCTCATTGACTCGGTGAATATTTTAAAGCTACAACATTTTCAGTTTTTATAATTTAAAGTTATAAAATTTTGTTAGCCATAAACATTTCATATCTGTGCTTACCTCCTATCATTCGCAAGCAATTTTCCAAACAGAAATATGTCACTTTTTGTAACATAGTTATAGCGCAAGACACACTTTCATATTTACAAAGAGAGGAAAAGGCACTCTGTGTACCTTTTTTTCTCCATGTAAATACGACCATATCATAAACACCACTTTGCGTTGAAAGGGCATTCTATAAGTGTTGTTGTGCGTGATTGCACTGAATACTCATAGAACAAGACACATCTCCAGATTTCTCAGAAATCATAAATATCGACATGTGTGTGAATGCTGCACTATTGTCCAATTGGTGTAGCAAAGCACCACAAGGAGAATTGTTTTAATTTCTCCTCATTTTTTAATCTTCAATGCATGCTAAAATGTTCAGCATACATTGAAGGAGAAAAATGCGTTTACTGATTGTTTTTGTGCAGGAAGGTGTGTCTTCCTGCACAAAAACAAACACCACATGACACAGATATCCTTGCACCATGGTGCAAGGGTGCCTGTGTCACTATATGTCTGCAGTTTAAGCAGCCGTGCAGAGAGAAGCATAGATTTGCAACATATTTATGTACATATGTTGCATCCCTGTGCTTCGGAAGTACTACAGCACACTGCAGTTAAACAGGTTACTGTGTGATGCTGCAGCACTTCCTCATAGTTCTGCACTTATACATTCACCATACGCTACTAATGCATTTGTTCAGTCAATTACGTACTACACATACATTCATATAAGCTTTCACACACAACAAACAAATATAGCTCTTTTTTTTTTAAACCAGGAAAGTTAGTTCTTAGAAGAACTTTTTTTTGTTCTTTTTTCTTTTATATTTTATTTCTTTGTTTTTTGAACAATTTTTAATTTTTTTTTTTTCTTGAATAAAAAAGGAAAAAACAAAACTGGAGGAACAAAACAATGAACTTCAGGGTTAAAAAAAACTAGCAATGATGGTTCTCTTGCTTTCGACAGATAAGGGCAATCGACTGCTCTCCATAGCAAAGTACAGCGTTGCATTTTATGCAGAGCACTTTTAACCCCTTCCCTGCTCATGACGGAACCGTTCCGTCATGAGCCACGGTTGCCGTGTGCTCATGACGGAACGGTTCCGTCATGACACGCCCGTTGGCGGCCGCTCCGCCTGCGCGGCGCTGTTTCCCCGCCTGTGCGGGGGGACAACGCAAATGGGCAGAGTCATGACGGAACCGTTCCGTCATGAGCACAGCCCAACCGTGGCTCATGACGGAGCGGCTCCGTCATGAGCACAGCGCCACCGCGCTGCCCCCCCGCACCCCCCAGCACCGCGGCGGAATTCCCGCCGCGGTGAAAGGGTTAAGGTTGCAAACTGTGGACGGATGTCCAAGTTTTGCACAGATGGATCCCCCCTTGAAGTACTCGGCTGCGATGAATTTGATGGAGCTGGAAGAACTCTCATTCTTTGGCATTCCTCTCGAGCAAGGTTCACCGGATGGAGGGTCCTCAGATGCTTCATCATACTGGCTGTACCACAGGAATATTTTTTTGTTGGGATCCCCACGGGAGAGCACTCGCTGGCAGATCTTACATGTCACTAAGGTGGCATTGGTTTTGTTTTGCCCCTCAGGAAAAGTAAAAAATTTCCAAACCACAGATGTATATCTTTGTTGGCGTGGTGGTTCTTCCAAAAATTCATCCTCAGATGAATGAGCAGATGCTGGTGATGCCTGCTGCCCTGAAGCCATTGTTTTTGAAAAAAGTTTGAACTAAGTGTAAACTTAGCCAAAAAAAGTTCTTCTCTGCAGAGAGATGCTCCTAAAAAGAAGGTCAAAGAAGAATGATTGAAATGGGTGGGTTCTTTCAATAGTTAGAATACGAAGTGTAATGAACCAATCAAATCTCTTTTTTTCAGGTCACATGGGATCCGCGCACCGTGCGCATAGGCAGCACGCACCGAGCGCGAATTCGCGAAATTGCATTTAAAAGGAATATAGGATTAGAAGTAAAAATATATTAATTTTATTAATAGTTTAGATTGTCTTCAATTAATATTCACATGAAATACATATATATATGTTTTTTGACATTTAAAATATTTCGCGGGATTCGCACACCCACCGCGTCAAACACGCACATGACATTTTGCGGAAGCGCGAGAGCGTCGCGTAGCTTGCTTTGTACGTGTCGCGTATGGGCTTGGAGTCGCGTACCGGTCGCATAGCAATCGTGCACGAAAATACGTACCTAACACATACCGTACGCGGATCCTACACTACAATCGTAAAATGGTGACTATCTTCAAACAACGTATTAGAAATATAGTTTAAAAAATATAAAAAATAGTTTTAAAAAATTTACAATTTAAAAAAAAATCATTAAAAACAAATAATATTTTTTAATTTTTTAAAGAATTAATTAAAAAAAACTTTAAAAAATTGTGAAAAACAGTATAAAAAACATAATTAAAGGAATTGACACACTGAAATATAAAGATTTAGAAATCCTATGAAAATTATTAAACATCATAGCTTTAGAGATAAGTTATAGATAGGAATTAGCATTTAAAAAACCTTTGAAATTCACTTAAAAAACAATAGGTTTCAAGTATGTTATAGTTAGGAATTAGCATTTAAAAAACCTTTGAAATTCACTGAAAAAACCATAGGTTTCATGCACGTTATAGTTGGGAATTAGCATTTAAAAAACCTTAGAAATTCACTAAAAAAACATACGTTTCAGGGGCGTTATAGTTAGCTGGACATTTCCCTCGGACAAAACCCTAGAAATTCCCCCGTTATAGTTAGTTCAGCTAACTATAACTCGCGCCCCCGCAATGCACTACTGATGACGTCACATATTACATCACTCATGACATGGTCAGTGACATCACTGATGACATCACTGATGACATCTCAAATGACATCAATGGTAATTTGCGCCCCCTATCAGCGAAATCGCTAATTATTTTACTTTAATGCATTGTATTTAAGGAATCTCAATTTGCGATTCCTTAAATGCAATCGCAATTTGAGAACTCGCAATTAATTGCGAATTCTCAAATTGCGAGTGCCTTGACCCTTCATGCATCGCAAAAGCCCTTTTTGCAGGCGCAAACGGACGATTTTTGCGAATCGCACCGTTTGCGCTCGCAAAAATGGTTGATGCATGTGCCCCATAGACACAGAGGAAGAAGTCAAGGTATATGGAGGAGTTTTCTAGTAAGCTCTGATTGGCTGCAATGATAGGTCGCCCAGGTGGATTGGCAAGGTCTTTGTGTACCTTTAGGAGCATATAAAACACTGGGACAGCTGGTTTCTTGGTCATCAGGAAGATAAATTCATTACGCCTCAGGGTCCCTTGACCAAGCCATGTCTCTAATAATTGATGATATTGGACAATGGTATTCCTATATTCAGCTTGGCTAGATCTTAAATAGCTCCCTGAGAACTCCAGCTGCTGTATTGCTTCGGTCTTATACTTATTGATGTCCCACAATACAACGTTCCCCCCTTTGTCAAAGGGCTTAATGACAAAGGAATTGGCTTTCTGCAAGGATAGTAGGCCCACCTTCTGCTCAGCTGTGAGATTATTACCAAAGGTGTTATTTTGTTTCTCCCAAAGCTGCATGAGCTCCGATAGAATCATCTCATGATAAGAATCGATTCCATCATGTAGGGTCACTGGGTTGAATCTGGATTTGGGCTTAAAATCATTCCTAGATTTATGATCAGTAGTGATACCCATACTGATTAGAAGATCCCTATCCGTGCCCTACTCAATCTCTCTTGCCACAGCCAAAAGATCAATGTCACATATAGTCAAAGGGTCAGGTGCCGGGCTCTGAGTACTGAGTAACGGTGTTAAGGCAGGGACAGCCCCACCTTGTTTCAAGGAGTGGATTTTGAGAAGTTTTAATTTCCTTATAAACAGAAAAATGAAGGAAAGGGGCCTCTTACCGGTGCCAGAGTGCCCGGTGCTTCGTCCAGTTCCGACGGAACATCCAAGCTTGATTCAGAGGTTCCAGGTTCCACAGTGCGCGTCATCTCGGATTGCGCAAAATCTCTCCTTACTGAATCATATTTGCGGCCGAAGGTTGATATGCGGCCTTGGGCATAATCAGTACGGTCCCTTATACATTTCCAGTGCCTCTTAGATTTGATACCTTCTTCATACTTAAGAAGCCTGGCGTCCATATCTTTCAGAAAGGAAACGATCTCACTCTGAGATTCATGCTTGTCCAGCATTTCTCGAAGTGTTATGATTCCTGCCTCCACTTGTTCCAGCTCGAGGGCTGCGTATTTGGCTAGCATTTCCAGCATCTGCCTGCATGTGGAGGCCATAAGTGCAGACCATTCTTCCAAGAGTTTGGGGTTGGGATTCTGATACGTAGGTGTGATCAGAATCCTAAATCCACGTGGGACGCGCTCCACCTCGATGTAGTTGTGAAGCGAAATAACCTCCCAACTCCTGTTGATCTCCTTCTTGCACAATTTCTCTAATCTGTATACATCCTGTTTAAGTGTAGATGTACTGCCGCCAGGTAAGACGCCTCCTGCACCCTTATTTGAATGATCATTTTCAGTGAAGGCAAATAATGACTTAGCAACGTCCATCCGTTTCCGTATTGCCTCACACATGATGAACAGATTGTGCCGACAGATAGCTGCTTACATTAATCCCCTCTGGCGAAACCTTTCATATGGCAAATAGCAAACCAGATATCTCCGTTTCACCGATCCCCCGGTCTTTGTACTTTTGCCGTTGATCCCAGCAATGACTTCCCGGGTCTGTTATGCAACAAGCAGATAGCCTTATCAAGCCAGATATCTCCCTCTCAACAATCTCCCGATCTTTGTACTCGCGCAGTTGGTGACAGCAATCCCTTCCCGGGTCTGTCCTGCAGCGGGGGCAGTCGTCCAGGAGAAAGCAGCTACCCAAAGATCGCGGGTATTTTCAAGCAGACAGAAATACCCTTGTGGCTGTGCTAAATACAGTGCTATATATATATATATATATATATATATATATATATATCTCACACGATCACCTTCTCACAAGGAAACCCAAGGACACAGCGGGGTACTGGTTGGAAGCCTTCATTCACCAAGCCAAACAGCATGATGCATTTCGGCCAGTACGCCTTCCTCAGATGCTGCATCGTCCGTGGGTGTCACCTCCTCCCTCCTTTGTAGATGCCATGGCACTCCCATTGGTGGGAGCTCAGCTGATCCTGCCGCCTGGGAATGCTGCAGTGTTGTAGACAACTACAGTTCCCAGCATGCACTGGATACCATTCGTCTGGCAGCTGGATCAGATACTGCTCGCGTGAGTGCCAAGATTTGCCACGCAAAGGGGGGACCGTGTAGCGGTTGATGACCCCGTAAGTGTTCAAAACTCCCTTGGGTCCCCAACGTCCAAAGCCCCAAGAAAAAGGAACAAAGCTGGGCGTGACACGGGAGTGAATCAACCCGCCTCCCTGTACAGTTAACTATAGATATAGGTATCTGCCTCTATATACATATGTATCAGATTTCCTATTATGGTTCACTCCGGTGCCGTTGGTACCTATTGTAGGGCTGCTGTACTCGTCTGGGCATACTCTTCGAGTATCCATTGCCTTTCACTTTTTCAAAAAGAAGAAGAAAAAAAAAATAAAAAAAATATATATATATATATATATATATATATATCTGTATGATACACATTGCAAGAGTGCACACATTCTATGTTTTTCCTCCTTGCAGTATCTTGGGTTTCTTAGCCCCTGATACGGTCTCTCTCTCTTTTTTCTCTCTCTCCTCTTATGAGAGCGAGCCTTGTGTGTGTGTCCGGCTTCTGCTGGTATCTTTTCACCACTGTGCTTCTGTGTATGGTTGGTCAGTATGACTACCCATTCGGTGTCTTTTTGCCAATGCATCTGTGCTGTCAATGCTACGTTTCATAGGCCTTTGCATGTGTGTGGTGTGGCTCCATGGTTCATACGGTCTGCCTATGTGTATCCATACTATCCACATACACGTATCTCCTTGTAGTTATGGTTTTGTATGTCTCGGCATCGATGACATCTGTCTCTATGCATGTCCATCTTGGCATCCAATGTTGTGTATACTCATTTTGTACAATCTGACTCGATCGTACTGTTTTGTCCTTTCTCTGGGATGTTCTGTTTTTGCAGGTCCATGGATCCTGTGCACAGTTCTGCTTCTTAATCTTATTGCAGAAACTTATTGATTTCTTCCATTGGGCACTGGCCATTTTGCTTCCTATGATTTTCCCTCGTCCTTTTCTAGGAAGTGAAGGTCTCAAACTGTCCTCTGCCGGACTGTGGTGCCATTGACTTTTCTTGTTGATGCTCCTTTTATGGAGCTTAAGGGTCTGGTGTCAGCCACGGTTACACTAGCTGCCCCCACCTGTTTTGGTCCATCTTCTTGACGGATTAGTTCTCTTTTGGGACCTGGTGGGGTTGTGTAGCAGACCCTCCTCCAAGGAGGTATAGCTTTGGTATCTATTCTAAATTAGGGAATCTGCAGCTAGATGTCTCTATCGGATGAACAAGTTACTTACCTTCGGTAATGATGTATCTGGTAGAGACAGTCTAGCCGCAGATTCCTTAACGCCCACCCATACTCCCTACTCTAAGAGGAACTTTTCAGGTTGGGTTCTTACCCACTGGTTTTTTCTGCCAGTGATCTCTGCCTTCATGTGTGTTTCTCTACTTCACATCCTTCACCAGGCCAGGATGTCTTCTTCTGTTTTACCTGTTGCTTCTCCACCCATTCTTGCAAATGGGTGGCGAGCTCATATATCCATGCATGCACTGGTTTCTTTTCCAGTGTAGAGGTTGGTCATGTCCTTCTCCCTTCCCTCCTCCCCTTTATCCATTAGTTTATGGTCTATTTGACTCAATTGCTCATATTTAGTGCGTGTTGTTGCACATTCTCTGTTGTTACAGAAATGTTGTCACTTGCCGTAACTTCATGTTGCTAAAGTCTTGTTATTGACTCCCATGACATTCATGTGGTGGCAGACTGCTTGTCGTTTCCCGTAACATTCATTTTCTGTTTGCTTTATAGGAGGGTATTGTTCTTTGTTTCTGCATGACTGCTTCTATGAGGCGAGTACTCTGCTCTCGCTCTTCAGTCACTTACGTTATGTAGTGTTTTTCTCTACAGTGCAGAGTGGTGTTTCTCTTAATTTTTTTTTCTTTATTATGATTTTCGTCTTAAACGATGTTTAACCCTTTTTTTTTGGCACACTGTTCCCACACATTCAGTTTTAGTGTTGGCTCCGCGTTATGGTGCGGAAAAGTTTCCCAGTAAAAAAATTACATCAGTGCGCCAGGAGGGACTTGTATGGCTCCACTGACATCACATCCGTGGACGACGTCGGAGCGGAGCCATGCGACGCCGTACCCTGGCGAGCAGAGGTACTGCTGAGGAATCTCCGGATCCATACTGGCACCTGGAGGATATTCCAAGTTAAGGAATCTGCCGCTAGACTGTGTCTCTACCAGATACATTGTTACCGAAGGTAAGTAACTTGTTCTTTAGGAAGTGAATCTAATTTTGGACCCTGTTAGGGTCATCTCACTTATTTTACATAATGTTTGCCTGGAGCATTTAACTTAATAAAAAGGTTGTCAGTGGCCTAATGATACATTGACTTCGACTTCATAAACAATTAGAAACTTGGATCCAGATGTAGAAATTCGTTTTACAGTTGCATACCCTGCTATTCGCAAAGTCACAAGGTCTGTGACCTCAGAATATTTTTTTTAATGTACTAACTACATTTTGCGATTTTATAACCAATTACTGAATAGCGAAGTGGGTTTAGGGAACCATAACGTATCGCTGTTTGGAAGCGGCATGTTTAAGGTATCCCTTTGAAATAGCAACTCCCTGTACTATACATTATTGGTTTGCAACCGAAATTCGATTGCAAACCATTGAAAAATTACCGACTCCCAAGTTGGAGTGTGGTAACACATTTGCAAAATGGAAGGGCAGAAAGGGTACACTAATGACCCCTTCCCGTTTGTGAATGTAAAAAAGTTTGTTCAGTATTAGGCAACTCTCAAACAGGCATTAAAAAAATAAACATTTAATATTTTAGTTTAAGTGCTACCTGTTTGCTTTAACCCCTTAACTGCTGGGGCTTAATCCCCGCCCCAAGTGCTGAGCCCTTTTTTGGCTATTTGGGGTAGTTCGCACTTAGGGGTATTTTTTTTCTAACATCCAGGGGATTCTTAAAATACCCAGGGTAAGTGTATTCCCCTAGAGGGAATGGAGAAAACAGACATAATATAACAAAATATTTAGTTTTGGGGAGAAAATAGGAGAAAAGTGCTCGGGATAAAGTTTGTTTTTTTCTCCTAAAAATTGAATCAATGAACGGTTTGCTGTGCTGGAGTCACCATCTTCCCAGCTTTCAGGAACATGCAGAGCAGAATTTTAAAAACACATTTTTTGGCATTTTTCAAAGATGTAGTCCATTTTTCCTCTTTTTTGTGCTCTCGACCTACTTCCAGTTTGCGGCAAAAAACAGTGTTAAACCTTTGTGCTTAGCTGAAGGCTCTCAAACACGAGGAAGAATAAGAAAAAGTTTGAGAAGAAGTTCCTGAGATGTTTGCTGAAAGGTTACAAAAAATGTAGAGAAGAAAATCGACTAAGAGGTACTAAAGGGGATCGTAGCGGGAAGGAAACGATTTCCTGGACGGTGTAGAGGGTTCCCGGACAGGGCGCTCCCTGTGCGGCCTAATGGAAAAGACTCCTATCTAGGTCTGCCTGAATTGCCACCACAAATTCTCTCAGCAGGGCTGTCACCGGTCTGCAACCTCTGCCTGCCCATAGACCATTGAAACGATGACTGCACCACCGGTGTCGCTTTTAAGTCGAAGACGCCGAGGTAGAGGGAGAAGGAGAAGCAGAGACAGGCACATTACACTATATGGGGACAGAAACCAGCTCCATCCCTGAAAGACTAGGAAAACCTAGTAGAAGTTGCAGAGGGAGAACGACCTGTGTATTGTTGCGGTCAAAGCTCAGGGAACCAAGAAGGACAAGAGATTGGAAGTAAGAGAGACATCGGCCCCGAAACAACTGGTTGAGTCTCGAGATCAGAATCAAAGGCGTCAAAGGGAGCCTCATCGTCGAAACACTCGCTGACCGAAGGCAGGCCCTGAGACAAAGAGCCCCCCCCTGATCCATTGAAAGGGATACCGCAGGAGAAAAATCTCCAGATAAGACTCAGTCGTCCAAAGACGAACGAGTGAGAGACGCTTCGACTACTAAAAAGGAGAGGTCTCTGGATGATCAGAGAAGCTTGACGACCTATACGTTGTCGAAGGAATCTTTGACTCCAAAGAGAAAATCAATGTTGACCCTCGACTCAGATGAATGCTCGGACGAAATTAAGAGGAAGAAGAGGCACCTCGAGGCCGAAATGGCCGCGTTGCATCAAAAGAAGAAAGACTTTGACAAATCTTTAAGGGAATTTCAAATTCCACCAAAGACTGCGACACAGAAGGAACAGGGTGAGAAGGATGTTGAAGATATGGAACCTCTAACACCTGAACCATAGGAGGAGGAAGAAGAAATCTTCTGTGAAGAAGAAATCTTCTGTGAAGAAGAAGAAGAAGAGCAAAAGGGTGTCAGCATGTGTCAATGCTCACAGTGGCAGGAGCTGGAGACTGACTCCCCGGAGGAAAGGGTAGGCTGCTATCCGTCAAGGCCTCTGACTCCGGATGACATTTGGATGTATAACCAGATGATCAAAAAGACTGCAGACAAGTAAGGAGTGCAGCTTGTGGAGGAAAGACCACAGTCTTGTTTCTTTCTAGGAAATCCTCTCACCATACCAAGCAAGGAACCAATCCCTGCCGATGTTTAGTGTCCTGGACCAAGGAAGGGAGGCATTTAAGGTGCCTGCAACTTGTAGAGCAGTCACTCCAAGGGCAGATAAGAAATGGGGTACAGTGCTGGCTGATTCTATCATTACCTCTACATTACGGAAGAGGACAAACATCCCCTCAACATCCGGGCCACCACCTGACAAGGAGAGCAAGCTGATGGTCCTCATAGAAAGGAAACTTGAATGCAGCGCAGCAAATAATGGTACATCGCGAATTCCAGTGCCCTACTGAACAGACATGCCGACCAGCACTGGGAGGAAATGACAGAGCTTATGAAGCACCTGCCAGAGCAGTACAACAGAAGAGCTGCTTACCTGGCAGAAGCAGGCAAAAATATTGCAGCACATGCCTGCAATCAGCATTGGATGCTTTGGACATTTCAAGCCAGCAAATGATGCCAGGGATCACGCTGCGCCATTATTCATGGCTGCGAATTTCAGGGTTAAAGCCGGAAGTACAGGCAAACATGTTAAAAACACAGTTCAACGGAAAACAGTTGTTCGGGAACAGTTTTGATGGCATTTTGAACCAGCTCAAGAAAGACAATGAGACTGCAAAATCTATGGGTGCGTTGCAGTTTAGAGGAGGTATACAAAGAGGGGCACTGCCATCACGTAGGCCCACTAGGAGAGGCAGCTTCCAAATGGGCACATTACACCAGGCCTTCCACGGAAGCAATCAAACTATGGCACCCCAGCAACACTGGCAGTACCAGTAGCAAGGACAGCAGTCCTTCTGAGGGAGGACACAAGGAAAGGGACAACCTCACCTGGGAGTCTCAACACCCGCAAACAAGTGACTTCCCAAAAACACCCAGCCTCTCACACACAGTACCTGTGGGAGGCAGAATAAGACACTTCCTTCAGGAGTGGAGGAAGATAACGTCAGACAAATGGATACTAAACATTATAGTTTGGATATTGCATACAATTGGACAAGATAACTCCAACAAAGAGACCAAAAAGGAAGGTCCATTCAAAAGACAAAAGATCATGTCTACTCAAGGCGGTAGAACTATTGCTGGAGAAAAAAGCAATAGAAAAGGTGTCCACACCAGAGATCAACAAGGGAACTGCTCAACATATTTCCTAATACCAAAATTAAACAGATCTCTACACCCAATTCTAAACCTCCGATTTATAAACAAGTTTATCAAAACACAAAAATCAAGATAACAACTTTACAGGAGGTCATTCTACAATTGCAAAAAGGGAATTACATGGCAACTATAGATCTAAAGGACGCCTACTTGCACATCCCAATGAATGCAAAACACAAAAATACCGGAGAATTGTGATGAACAATACTCACTAGCAAGTGACCTTACTAACTTTTGAAATAAAGTCAGCACCAAGAGTCTTTACAAAGTGTCTAACAGTGCTAGCGGTTCCCTTAAGAAGAAAGGGCATACATGTCTATCGCTACCTGGATGACTGGTTAGTAAGAGCAAACTCCCTTAACAAGTGCAAAGATCATATACAGGAGATCGTGAGAACATTATCCACCAGAACAAGAAATAATGTTTCTTGGAGAAAGAATAAACTAAATCTGAGGGAAAGTATACCCCAACGAAAAGAGGATACAGTTACTATTGCTAAAAACTCACTGTTACCAGAGGGGGCAAGCTCTGACAGTGAGCACAGTGGGGTGATTATTGGGGAAGATGGCAGCATGCATACCTTTGTTCCCATATGCAAGCTTACACATGAGACCAATCCAGGAATAGTTACAAAACCAATTGTCATAGGCAACAGGGAGCTGAGGAGGTCTAGTGGTTGTCACGTAGGAGATTCCGGATGAGATGGCGTGGTGGAACAGATCCCACATAACAAAAGGGAGGACATTTGCACAGCCAACCCCAACAGTAATCATTACAACAGATGCCTCTGATATGGGCTGGGCAGCTCACATGGGATCGCTCAAAGTACGAGGAGTCTGGCAGCAACAAGATGCAGTACAGCATATCAATATCTTAGTATGAAAGACAGTATTCCTAGCCTTGAAAGCCTTTCAGAATGAGCTATTAGGAAAAACAATATTGATCCAAACAGACAACACAACTACAATGTTCTTCATCAGCAAACACTGGGGAACTCAATCCCTTGCCTTATCAAGACTAGCCCAAAAAATCTGGAACTGGGCAATACACAGGAGGATGGAGATAATAGAGGTTCATTAAATAGTAAAAGACAATTTAGAAGCGGACAGACTGAGCAGACAACCGTCATGCTCTCACAAATGGGAAATAAATCAAAGAGTACTCAAAGAGATTTTGGAGTTGGGGAACACCAACAATGGATGTATTCGCAAAACCAATGAATACAAAATGCCAAAACTTTGCCTCCAGACAACCATACCACCAATCCCTATGGAATGTGCTGTTGATAACTTGTCTGGGATATGTGCATACACTTTTCTCCCAATGCCACTGTTACACAGAGTGATCAGCAAATGCAGGAGGAGCCAAACAACGCTAATACTAATTTCCCTACAATGGACAAGGCAGACATGGTTTTCAGATCTAATCGAGATTGCGCAAGGAAACATCCTGAAACTAACAAGACCTGTTGTCAATCTAAATTGGAAGGGAACTACACTCAGAGCCATAGTCTTTGAGTTTGGCTCCTGAAGACCTAGAATTCGGTCATCTAAAGCTCCCAGAGAACACAATGGTCATTCTAAGAGTAACAAGAAAGCCAACAAGAAAGTACTACATTGCTAAATGGAAGAGATATTCTCTATGGTGTCTTAAAGAAGGATTATCAATAAAAAACACAAGACGCAACAGTGTTAAAATATCTAACACACCTAATAGACTGCAAATTAACATACACAACTTTAAAAGTACACTTCGCTGCAACAGTGACCAGCACAAGAGGTCACATAGGGAGACGCTTCTTCATAGCTCCAGTAATAAAGAAGTTCTTGGAAGGGGCAAAAAGAATTTCACCACCAAGGAAAATGCCTGCACCCACATGGAATCTAAATGTGGTACTCGCACAATTATTGCAGGCACCCTTTGAACCATTGCACAAGGTCATATTAATAATACTAGTCCTACAGACAGCATTTCTTGTGGCGTAACATCTCTGCGCAGCGCGAGTGAAATACAAGCACACACGATTCAAGAACCATACTTTAAAATTCACAAGGACAGAATCGTCATGCGAATAGACCCACAGTTCTTACCTAAGGTAGTTTCACACTTCCACGACAACCAGACAGTACAAATTCCAAGTTTTTTTCCAAAAACCAAAGAATCACGAAGAGAGCGTTACACACGCTGGACACCCTATTATGTACTACATCAAAAAGATAAAAACCAGCAAGAGGACAAAACAACAGTTTGTCTCCTTTGCAAACAACAATATGGGAAAGCCTGTAACTAAAGGCACAGTTACCAAATGGATCTCACAATCTATTCAACTGTGCCACACAAGTGCAGGGGAGAAAATAATCTCAACCCCAAGGGCACACTCAACTAGGCAAAAAGGAGAAACATTTGCCGTTTTTACAGCGAATACACCCTTACAGGAGATATGTGTGGCAGCAACGTGGTCATCACTTCACACGTTTACAAAACACTTGCATAGACATTCAATTGAACAAGAAAGTTCAAGTGGGACAAAAAGTCTTACAACACCGGTTTACAAATATAAGCTCATCTTCAACCCAACCATGGCAGAACTAACAAAACCTCTACAAAATCTATGTACAAGGGCATGGCCTGGCAAGATGGCCGCTCAGATGCACTAAGTCCAAGTTCCGCCACCACAGTGTATAATCCTACAACATACTGCCTGCGGGAGCCGTTGTGCCGTGACCGGAGTGTGTTCAGCGGTCTCCTGTATTCTACTGCTGTGCTCTGCACTTCTTAAGGCCAAGGTTTGGACCTGTGGTGTGGTTCCTGAGATACACCACGAGAGTTGACCCCGGGGAATGGTGACGCTGCAGTGTCGGAAACAGGAGGTGGCCATGAATGGCAAAGTGTGGCGGCAATTCAGAGTGCTGCCGTCTTGTAGAACACCCCCATCCCCAGTAGCAGGGCACTGTACCGGGGGCGACTGGTGAAGTGATTCAGCATTGCTCCACGGTGAGTGCAGAGATGCAGAGGCCTTGTGGTGGTGCGGCATGGCCTGTGGAGAGGTGAACAACGGCCGTGCGGGGATGGACCTTCCTACCCCCACCCCACAAGAGGATCAGATATGTTTTGAGCCCCAATCCCCTGTATGTGAGTAGTGGATGGTGGGGGGAACCCGGGTCCCTGTGCAGGTCTATTAAGAGGGGTTACTGCCCTGGAGCCTAAATAGGTGAAGATGCAGGTACATGTGGCGGGGCGCCGCCTTGCTGAGGGGCCCCAGCAGTGCTTGTTGGTACTTTAGAGCGCTGCTCAACTTTGATGCTTATTGGGCCTCCTCGCAGAATATTTGGAAGAGTTTATTTGGACTCTGCGCAGGGCCCGGACCTCTGCCTGATTTTCCCCTCGGGGCAAGGAGATCATTGTGCATAAATAGTGCTGGAAAGCGGAATACAGGTGGGGGCAGCTGTGAGACAGAAGTTTATTGGGAGCAATACACAGTTTTATGAACCTATTGACTGTGCTGTTGCCTGCAGTGGGAGTGAGGACATAGCTTTTGCCACGGAGTTTACTTAGAATATTATATGACCTGATGCATGCAATGCTTGACTTGAGCCTCAGCTCAACTGTGTGTAAGCGTGCTATCTATCAGGGGACATTGAGTTCATTGCCCCTGAGCTGATACTTGGTGTCCTACACTGTGGAAGGAAATGAATGGCCTGACCTCTTTGCATAGACATGTTGGAGCAGAGCTGTGATGCTTGCACCTGGGTTGCCGGTCATTCCCTGAAGCGGGACTGGTACGGGAGATGTGTGCCAAGAAGTGCTAAATGTGAAGTCTAAGAAGCGTGCCTAGAGACTACCGTGGCGGGATATTGCAGTGCTCTGTAGATTGTGGAGTCACTCGGTGGGGATGCCTGAAGGCCTGCCAGATGTATGAGTATTCTGTGGCTGCTCATGGCTCTCATGTGAATTGACTATGGACAGGCCAGCTGGGGTCAACAGAGTAGCACCATGATACAATATATTCAACCGCAAGGCCTGCCGCAGCGCAGTACGTGGCAGACGGGTGCACATGCTCAGGATGCAGAGGAGGAGCTGTCAAGAGCAGCCCTGATGTAGGCCATTCAAGGGTCACACAATGCCTTGGAAGAGAAGATGGACACAGTGGCCATAGAGATAGGTCTGCTATGGGCAGACCTGCGAAAAGTATTGGAGAGAGTAGCCGTCAATGAACAAAAGATTGGTGGCCTGAACCAAGATTTTGCCACACTGAAAGAACAGGTTGCGAAATTGACCACTATGGCAAAGATGTTGGAAAACAGAGCGGAAGACCCCGAAGGTTGGTCCCGCCGTAGCAACATCTGACTGGTAGGATTTCTAGAAAGAGTGGAGGGAGACTCCGCAGTAGTTTTCCTAGAGGACTTGATCCAAAATACCCTCCGGCCTAAGGGTTTTACTCACACATTTGCAGTAGAACGTGTGCACCTAATTGCACAGATACCCAACTATCGCGACTGGGACTGTATCCTTAAGGCAACTTGAACCGTGGAGGCGCTGAAATATGACAATCATACTATATCCATCTTCACCGATTACACCTGGAAGGTGCAGGCACAGCAGAAATCATTTGTGGACGTCAAATGGCAGCTCCGGTCTCTGGGGCTTTCCTATTGCTATTATTCCCGACACAGCTCCGTGTAGTTGCGCAGGGTAAGACCAATTTCTTCGATCGCCCAGAGGATACTTGAGCATGGCTTGAGGGATGGGATAAAGTACCGCCAGAGAAACGCGGTTCATTGAGGACTGATCGGAGCAGGCATAGGTGGCATTTCCCCATAGAGTGTCTCACAGGGACAGTTGTCGATTGGCAACACACCATATTCTTGGATAGAGGTCCAGGAGTACGGCATGCTTGCAGACGTGTTGATGGACAACGTCAGCTCGGCTAGTACCAGAAGATTGGAGCAGGGAAGGTACCACCGACCTCATTGGAAAGCATTCCCAAACAGACTTGCTGAGACAGCATGCTGCCATTTCTTGATACAGCTGTATTGACTCATTTTTATGTAACAACTTAGGGGGATGGGTGAGCTGAGCCTTTCTGGGGGATTTACACCGCATCTCAGGTACTTGATTGCCTTCTTTAGGTGTTGGAAGTGGAATGTTTTTCTTTGAGCGTGCTGCTGTTGCATTTTGGCTCCAGCAGGCCCTTTTCTTTACATTATGGGACTAGTAGGGCAGCTGGGACATGACCCGGCGGGGACCATTGTCCCTTATGGGGTGGTGGGAAACGCTGGCATTTGTTGCCCCTGCATCGTACAGGGTTTAGACTACATCCCTAAGGAAGGATTGGCTTTCGCTCTTAGAATCGAAGTACCAATCAGTTTGATCACAGAGGGGTAGTGGGGGGTGGGATCCTCATGTCTATTAGTCACGAGATGGTGGGCGATTGTGATGATCTTGATTGTTCTCAGCTTGCCCGGGGTGGGTTGGGAGTAGGCGTTTCACAGTTGTGTTGATTTTGGTATAGGACTTGATATGTCATGCATTGCTAGTATTTATGAGATTGCAGGGTGGGGGTGCACTCTCTCTAGACACATGGTACAAGACTATAAAATAATTACATGGAATGTACGAGGGCCTGAAAGCTATTTAAAAAGATAGTGTACTCCTATTTATGATGCACAAATGTGCCCATCGCCTATCTTCAGGAGACCCACCTCACGGAGCCTGAATCGATTAAGTTACGAAAGAGATGGAGGAGGGCAGTTGCATTCATACACTTTCTCCTCCTATACGAGTGGGGTGGCTATTTGGGTGGCTCCTGTGGTTCCCTTTCAGCTGCTTTATTCAGAGGCGAACACACAGGGTAGATATGTACTGATGCACGGAGGATTAGACGGGGTCGATATAACAATTCTGAATACCTATGCCCAAATACTGTTGACGGGGAGTTCATCCTCAAGATGCAGACAATGCTAACTAAAAGTATGGTGGAGCAACTGTTGTGGGTGGGAGACTTTAACTGTGTCCTATACCCAGTTAGGGATAGACAGCCACTCTGAGGTACGACTAAATCAGGCATGTCAGATACTTTAACTGATGTTATGAATAGTTTGCAATGTGAGATGTATGGAGAGAGCGTTATTCAAAGGGGCCAAAATACATAATACTTATAGCAGCTTAGACCGTGCCTTGGGTACAACTAACATGTGGCTGGATATACAGAAGATAGTCTACCTGGCTACCTTTGCTGGGTTCCTATCTGACCATTCCCCCTTTTTACTGGAATGGAACAGAGCTCGGACGCAATCTGATGCGAGACTTTGGCGATTGCAGGCGGAGGTGTTCTTGGATACACCATTTAGAAAGGCCCTTGGTGAAAAATTACAGACTATCTGGGGGGTACCTGGGGCACCACGACGAGTAGGGGCACAAAGTAGGAGCCACTCAAAGCTGTTATATGAGGGGAATGTTTAAGCAGGATATGTGGTATGCGTAGACAGATGCAGGCTAAACTGAGTCCTTGAGAAACAATTAACAGAGGTCCAGCAGAATGATGATAAGTGCCCAGATGTAGCTGTCTCCTTGGTTGATATTAAAATACATCTGGGGGATACATTGGACAGACTAGATGCATTTACAAGATGGGAATACAGGTAGAGACTAGACCAAGGGAGTGACTGATCAGGAAGATTGCTAGCCTGGCTACTTAGGAGAGAGACAGAGAAGCTCCTAATTATGATACTCCGCCATGGCGATGGAACCTTAGTCAATATGCAGTGACTTTTTAATAAAGTCTTGAGGGACCACCTGGGAGACCTTTACGGGGGAGATGTGGCTGCTGATAATGTGATAGTGTCAGATTACCTAGCGAGTATGGAGCTTCCGGATTTGTCACCCCACTTAAGAGGGTAGCTAGAATCAAATATTACCTTAGAGGAGGTGAAAAAAGCAGTTACTAATTTGAATTGCAGGAAGTACCTAGGAGGTGACTGCTTTCCAGTGGAGTTCTACCAGGCATAGTAGGCACAGCTGGCATGCCCGCTGCTGAAAGTATTTCAAGAGGCATGGGGGAGTGGTGTGCTACCCCACCTCCCCCACTTCGAGAAAGGGTTGTGTGTATGGTACCCAAGCCAGGAGGTGATGTAACGGATCTATCATCGTATAGGCCTCTCACGATGCTGAATGTGGACATAAAAGTATTGTTAGCGAACCTCCTGGCATCTGCATTGGGAACACTGGTCCATGAGAACCAGTGTGGGTTTAGACCAGGACAAAGCACAGCCCTTAATTTGCATAGACTTGCCCACACCATACATGAGACGAGTGGTGGTAATGCAGAAATGGTATCAGTATCAATCGATATAACTAAAGCATTTGGCACAGTGGGATGGGGTTATTTGCAAGAAGATGGTCTTTTGCCCCCGTTTCCGACACTGGTTGGAAATATTATACACTGCCCCCAGGGCAAGAGTACGTAGTGGGGGTTTAATGTCAACCACATGGGATGTGCGACGGGGCACCCAGCAGGGATGCCCACTCTTGCAGCTGCTCTTTGCCTTAGCAATGATGCTTATTCCTCCAGACTGCTATGAATGATGTTGGTATTATTGAGGGATGTGACCTTCCTCATTTCACTATTTGCAGATGATGTGCTGTTCTACCTGCAGGGTCCTCGAGAAGCGGTACCACAGTTTATGTCTTACTTAGACACATTTGGGATGGTAGTGGGTCTTTGGATTAATAGAGTTAAATCTGTGTTGTTTCCACTGGGGGCACTGGTGGGGATCCCGGACACAAATCTGCCATCATTTTGGTTACGTTGGGAGACATATCCCTTTCAATACCTTGGCATCATGGTGGGTCACACCATGGCAGTACAGCAGCGGCTCTGTATAGAACCATTTCTGAGTGGCTTGACTAATTCACTACTTTTCTGGAACACACTCCCGCTCTCCATGATGGGAAGAGGATGCAAGCATTTTTATATGTTGAACATTTTCTCTCATTTCAATTTCCATTGTAGAGGCAGAGTGGTTATGCTCTGTACTAACAGTCTGCTCCACAGTAACCGCTCTGCCTGTGCAATGGTATGATTGATAATGCACACACCTCCAATAATTCCTGGGCTCAGTTATCTTCTCCTCACAGTAAAGATAACCATTGTACTTCAAGAGCCTGGTTCCTCGCCTGGATTCTACGTAACTTGCTTGAAGGGAAGATGCCATTTTGCTCAGCTACGCAATCACAAAATGAAAAAATTACTGAACTGTAACTTTTCAGTTTTCCATTAATCCTTCACCTGCTGTAAGAGATGAAAAAAATACACGTGCTTTGGCAAAGATGGTGTTCCACCCCAGGTGCCTGTCTATTATACAGAATGTCTTCTTTACACTCCCATGCACCCTGTTTAAGAGGATGGACAGTTTGTGGGTCTCTCTTCTCTGGGCAGAAGGGCAGAGTCCTGTGGCATTACCCAAGTTCAAACGTGATATGTTGAAGGGTGAAATGGGTTTGCCGGACATGGAACTTTATTATTATGCTTCAATGCTTTAAGATGCACCAAGTCTCGGGGGAAGGAGGGTTCCAGCCCTTCTTTTCGACAATGATACCTTAATGACCTCTAAGACTCCGCAAGGCCTCCAACTGCTCTGAACCATTTTTTTTTATTCGGTGCTGAGAGGGGCCTTAAGCTAAACAGTACCAAAACTAAACACATCTTTTTCTTTAAGGCCAGACATTTTTGTTGTAGTAGGCATATCTTGGTGGAAAACATGCCTATCGATCGTGTGTACTCCTTTGTTTACTTAGGTGTTGGGTTGACACCAACCCAGAGCTGGGCCCCGCAAATTGAAAAGGCTCAGTCAATGCTTACCCAACAGTCTGTAAAGCTGGTGAAGGTTCACTGCAGAACTTCTTCCAGGCGAGTGGCTCCTGCTTTGGAGCTTTATAATGTTATTGGGTCTGCATTGTATGGTCCTGAAGTATGGGGATCATCAAACCATTCTAGCCTTGCTACGGCTGAGCATAAGTTTGTGAGGTCTATTCTTTTACTCCCAATGAGTACACCTCTTGTCCCCCTGTATTTAGATTTTTCCCAGAGGAAGATAATGTACAAAATTGAATGTCAAATGTTACTGTTCTGGTATCGTTTATGGACTTCAGCCGATCTTGAACCTTATCGTGACGGTATCAGATGTGTTGACCCACTTGGGTGCAATCAAAATCCCTTGGTTCACTGTTATCAAAATTCTCTTACAGAGGTTGAGTCTATATTATTATTGGCACTTCCCCCAAGCAGTTGTGTCAATTATCTAGAGAAAAGATTACATTATTTAATTGGGAAGCAGCAGCTATGGACAAGGTGACGAGTAGCACAGGTAGTCTCACTTTATCTTTTATTGATTTTAAACCATTTATGAGCATTGACAAAATCGTACCCTCTTTTGCACGCAAACTATATCTGCAGTTTAAATATTGTATTCTTCCGGTCAAATCTTTTATTTCTAACTGGGCTATAGGGAATGAGGGTGATGATGGCCAATGCCCGGCATGGGGGGGGGACTGAAACATTGGAAAACCTATTGTTTTTGTCCCCAGTACAGTAGGTCACAAACAAAATGATTGTTCCACTGTGTAAGAATCTAGGTACCAAGAAACACCAGGTTGCTTTTAGAATTTTAAGTACTAGCACAGTTAGGCACTATGTCTTCAAGTGGCCAATTTGCGTATGGTAACCTGGATAAGGCGCTCCAAGTGCCTATTGGATGTGTAAGTCACTTCCTGAGCAGCCATAATCGAGACAAATACAGTGGAATTGTTTGCAAATTGGATATGTCTTAAGTCCACATATTGTTTTATCCTGTTTTAATAATTTTATCTATTCTATGACAACAACTGGACTGTCTTTTTTTAATCTATTTTGTACTCTGCTTTGTTGATCTGTGTGATCGAAATAAAGTATTTGACTGACTAATTATTATGCTTCAAAATTACAACATATGGTGCTGTGGCGTCTGATGCCCCCTATCTGGTCCGATAGGTAGCAGAACTTCAGGAACGAGTGGTCACGAGAGTGCTTAAGCGACCGCCATTTACTAGAGAATTGGGCATATGGACATTAATCCTGTTTAAACGCATTGTCAGTGATAAGATGGAGAGAAGGGGGTTGTGAAATGAAGGGGTTCTTTACCCAGGGGAGACATTCCTTACCTTCACGGAGGCCCAAGATGCATTTGCGTGGGGAGGGGGCAATTCCTGAACTATGGTATACTGGCACATACAGCTCGACAAATTTGAACCAACTTTCCACTGTGCCTTAGGGGATATTTACATTGCAATTGATATTGACTGCTGGACCGGCTGCACATTTAGTGATGCACCTCTACAGCGCTCTTAAGACTGATGGAGCTTAGATGGAACCAGTGGCAAGGCGTGCATGGGGAGAGGAGTTATTAGAGCAGCGTAGTGACTCAGAATGTGGCATGTGAGCTAGTAAAGGCAGTCTCTTGCAATGGTCGATTTAAGTGAACCCCCAGTTCCTACCAAAGGTAGAGTCACAATTTCATGTCAGCCAAAGCATCCAGCTGCTGGCCTTCTTCCAAAATCCAAAGACCAAGGCCAAGAGGATGCTCCACATCTTAGACGTGAGTAGAGCGTTAATGTACTACTGGCAGGTGACAAGGACACAGAGGAAAGGGGACCAACTCTTTGTCTCCTTTGCAAGAGCAACCAAGCGTGCACCAGTCACGAAGGGAACCATTGCAAGATGGATAGTGGAAACCATCAAGACCTGCTCTAAGAAAGCAGAGTAGCCCTTGCCTGCACACCTCAGGGCACACTCCACAAGGAACAAACAGGCAACCTCAGCCTTCCTGGCAAATGTACCCATCAGCAACATCTCCATGGCAGCAACATGGTCTTTCACACCCACCTTCCCAAAACACTACTTACCGTGTGGACTTGCAGATAAACAAGAAAGTACAGGTAAGACAGAAGGTACACTACAGCACCTGTTTGCCAACTCAGCCCATTTGAGCCCAGCTCCCTTGGGGGGGGGAGGGAGAACACTGAAAACCAAAACAAAATGATTACTTACAAGTAGGAGTAGTTTTTGCAGTTTGAAAAGTATTCTTGATTCACATGGGACCCACCCGCCTCCCCGGAAATGAGAGGGGACAAACAGGCGAGGGCAACAATGCATCAAGGAGAGGAGGTTCAAATCAATATAGTCGCCAGGGGGACAAAATAATCTGAAGAGGGCGACCACGCAGAGGGACTTCCAGGGCACACGTCTGATGTCACACATGATTTGGACTTAACACCAGATGTCGGTCGGCGATGCCCACACCAAAAAAAAAAAGAGGACTAACAATAAGACTGCAAACCACTAGATACCAAATCACTAGACGGTGGTATAATGCACAGCATGTGAATCTAGAAAAGTATCCCTGCTATAAAACCTCTCCTCCTGGTAAGTAACAATGTTGCTATTCTATCATCTCCCTTCCCCTTTCCTCCCACATTTGGTTGCAGAGGCTGAGGCAGTAATTCTGGGTTTGCTAACTAGATGCCTATACCGAATGATTACCTCCCCAAGAGAGAACACGGCCCCTGTTGTGTGTACGCCAGTTTTCCATTCCACATAATCCCTGTATTCTCAAAATAACCCGGAACATCCCCACCTGCGGAGCAGAGAGTTATAGTAACTTTCTGGTTGTGGAGTGTGTGGGCGTCTGCAGACAGAGCATATTGTTCCATTCATCAAGGCATCAACAGACTGTGGCCTACCTATCTACTGCACACTTGGTGTGCCTTCTGGGCTACCTGGTCTTCGCAGAAGTGTTCTGACCCTGCTGGGTGCCATTCGGAGGCAAACATCATGTGGAAGGGGACAAAACACAAACAAAAATCCAGTTTGATCTGAGGAAGTCGATCAGGAATAGAGATGAAGATCCTAACCCCCCAACTGCAGAGCAGAGTGAGGACCTGAATGCCTCCGGAGAAGACATTTGACAAATTCTACCAACCATGCAACAGAGCTTAGCTTCTATTGATGGCAAGATGGTCGCGATTGCGTTCCGAATAAACCGGATGTCTGAGCGTGTAGATAAACACGCTGAAAGCCTTGACATGGCAGAGCGTAGAATATCGGAAGCTGAGGACCCACAGTCTGAAATGGGGACGGCGTAAAAACAAATGGCAAAGTTACTAACAACAATGCATGACAAAACCGAAGATATCGAGGCGCGCTCTAGGCGCAACAATGTGTGCATACTGGGCCTGCCTGAGGCCACTGCTACTGGAAATATGAAATTATTTGTTGAGCACCTGCTGGTGTCTCTGTCGGGCCGCGAAACCTTCTCAGAAGTATTTGTTGTTGAACGCACCCATCGCACTATGGGCCTGAGACCTCCTCCTGGTGCAGTGCCTCGCCCCTTGATTGTGATGATTTTAAACTACAGAGACAGAGATACAGCCTTGGACGCGCCAGCGACCTGAAAATTCTTAAATACGAAGGGTCGGAATTGGCTCTCTTTCCGGACTTTACTCTACACATGCAGGAGGCACGCAAGAAATTTGGGCCTGTAAAACCTAAACTGAGAGAACTCAAACTCATCTACGCGATGCTATACCCGGCTAGACTCCGAGTGAACTTTGCTGGCAAATCTAAAATGTATGGAGATCCTAACCAACTACAAGAGGAACTCAAAAAATACTGTTCTGAAAAATCAAAAAAATCAACTCAGCCACCTACGGAGACTTCAGGTACGTCGTCCCACTCAGCCGAACAGGATATGCTGCTTGAGCCGGGCACTCCGGCTGAGTAAGTGTAAATGGGACACCAGATATGGCACAGTTATAGTAATAGACAATATTTATATTGAACTTCCTTGGCCATAGCTGCTACGTTGCAATTACATCATAAAGATGCACATGATGTAAAACCACTGCATAGATATATGATGCAATTCTTCAGATGCCTGGATGGTAACTCAGTGGGTGTGCAGTCGTAGGTTATCTAGTAATACCTCAGATCTGGCTGCCACCGCCTCAGAGTGTATTACACCTGGGTATTATTTGTGGGAAAGCAGTTATTGGGTGGGAGGGTCTGTTCAAGGGTGGGAGGGGTTAGGTGGGGTGTTCCAAAAGTACTATGTCTGTTTTTTGATATGGGGTGGTTGGGGGATGGGGAGATATTTTCGCTCAGCAGTCTATTTACTATGCGTACGGTATCAGCAGAGAATGTACACACTGAACTCCGTCGCTGCATATATATTGAGTGTTAGGACAGATCGGATGCATAAATTAACACATGTCGCTGCCCCCTAAAGCCAGAACTAATATCAGATTTATGTCCTTGAATGTTAGGGGCCTTAATGATCAGAGAAAAATACGAAAAGTGGTAGCCTATTTGTACAGACACAATACAGATGTCACTATCTTGCAAGAAACACTTCTGACCCCAAAATCAGGGCGACTGATCCCTAGAAGAATGAAAGGCACATGTATAACATCCGGATTCACTTCCCATGCTAGAGGCGTGCTCATATGGCTACGTACAAATTCTGGCTTACATGTACAGGGAATAGAGTTGGACACATGGGGGTAGGTATGTTTTGGCAAGGTGCCGCAAGGAGAACTTCAATGTTTTGCTGGTGGTGGTCTATGGGCCAAATTATGACGATCCACAGTTTTATCATGCACTACATGACAAAATAATGAGACACTCTCCTATGCCTATACTTTGGGGAGGAGACTTCAATTGCGTTCAAAATTCTGAAATTGACAGATAAAAAGGAGCACCTTGGCGTCCATTGCGCGCAGCACACGCAATAGCCAGTATCGCAGAAGCGGAAGGTCTTTGTCATGCCTGGCATTCTCGTTCTCCCCTGGGCAGAGAGTACACGCACTACTCCTCTGTCCATGACACGCACACTAGAATTGACTATTGGTATACATCGTGCGCACTGCTCCCTGACATACAGGACTGCACACATTTGGCGCGTACATTAACAGATCATTCCCCGGTAACTTTGCAGATAACACTAACCAATTTGAGCAACAGCCTGCGGGCATGGCGGTTTCCTCAATACTCTTTATTAGATACAGTTTCCTGCACAGAACTGGGTGATGCAATTGACAAATTCTTTATCACGAACCTGGGTAGTGTATCCACCATGGGCTCCATCTGGAAGGCTTTTAAAATTTACATAAGGGGCATGACGATTTCTAAAGACGAGGGGGACCTAAAATCTATTCGCACCCAGCTACAAAAAGTAGAGAACACGCTTAAAGCCCTGGAGTGTAGGCTGCAAGAAGAGGGGGATCCCCAGATATTCGCACAAATTAGAGCGCAGATTGATGAGTACAATGAGTTGACAGAAACTGTAGTTAAGCATTCAGGGAAATATGCAACAGCGAGGGTTTATGTGGAGGGTGATAGACCAAGTGCCACCTTAGCAGCGGCGGATAGACCCGCCAGAGGTAACGGACATATCTCAAAGATTTACAATGAAAGCAGTGAGCTGGTGGATAGCACGTCAGGGATATTGGAGGCTTTTGCCGATTACACAGGCTTATATACCTCTAAGGGGTCCTCTGCCTCGGAATCGTATGAGGAATATCTTGCACATATAGCTATGACGCTCAAGAACAATGATAGAGGAAGACTTATAGCTCCCCTAAGGCCGACAGATATTGGCAGCACTAAAAGAAATGCCTAATGAAAAGGCCCATGGGGCAGATGGATTAACTGTTGCCTTTTATAAGGCATACCAAGATTAACTAATCCCTCACATGGTAAATCTATTTGAGGAGATGGCCAAGCTAGGCAAAATGCCACCATCTATGAGGGAGGCCATTCTGGTCACCCTATTAGAACCTGGAAAACCTCCAGAGCATTGTTCCTCCTATAGACCCCATTCACTGCTCAACACAGATACAAAATTGTTCGCCAAGGTGTTGGTGAACAGACTAGCTCCCTTGTTGCCTAGACTGGTGGGTCCGGAACAGACCGGGTTTGTCCCAGGGCGCTCGCTAACTAGTAATCTGCGTACCCTATTTGGAACTATAGCTAGATCAAACCAAATGTAAAAGCAGCAGCACTATTTATCGATATCGAGAAAGCATTTGACTCGGTAGACTGGAGGTTTTTATATGCAGTCTTGAAAAGGGTGCGTGTGGGTGACGTCTTCTTAAAGTTAGTGGAGGTCCTGTATACACAGCCAGTAGCATATGTACGAGTTAATGGTGCTCTATCACGCACAATAAATGTAGCCAGGGGCACGAGGCAAGGTTGTCCACTTTCCCCCATTCTGAATGCCTTGGTGGCGGAACCGATGGCGTGTGCAATGCGCGAATACCACACATACAGAGGTATTCGATCAACCCAATATAACCTAACTATTGCAGAATATGCGGACGATACATTACTTTATATAGCGGAACCCGGAGCAAAACCTTGAACCGATGTTGCAGAAGGTGGAGAGATTTGGGTAACACTCAGGACTGTACATTAATTGGCATAAGTCAATAATATTTCCATTAACACCGGTCACCACCCCCATTCACACTAACTGCCCTATAGAGTGGACCACGGACCCAGTAAGATATTTAGGGATAAAGGTACATACAGATCTGGAGGTTGTACTATCTGAGATCTACGGGTGAGCGATACAAAAACTAACGGAGGTCATTGACAAATGGATCAATCTAGCACTATATCTGATAGACCGTATTGCATTAATGAAGATGGTGGTGCTCCCTCGCTTTCTATTTATTTTCGCAAACATCCCCATTAGTTTGCCTAAATCCTTTTTCCATAGTTTTCCTACATTGCTAACACACCTCACCTGGGCTGGAAAACAACTTCGAGTAAAATGGGATAACCTAACCAGGCCATATTCGGGGGGCGGGCTGAACGCTCCAGATAGGGAAAAATACTATAGAGCCGCACAGACGCTACATGCGCACGGTTGGATACACAGCCCTTATAATTTGCTGTATCTTTATATATGATATGGTTTCCCCACCCGCTACTGATATTGCGGCTCTCAGAATCAACCCCGCATATATGACCCGGTAGGTTGCACAGGGTCCCAACTATCCAAAATAGCAAACAACAGCATAGCGCAATATACTCTCCCAAACTACCCGTAATCTGGTGTGACTGGTTCCCACTTAGTAATGATCGAGCAACAATACAAACTACACAAATTGAAAATAGCACACATGGGGGACCTGTTTCGGGACGGAGTTGTGAGAACGTGGGAACAAGCGTCCTCTCAGACTCAGGGTTTGACTGCACTAGACACTTATCAATACTACAGAGTTGCGTGCGACACTATGTCCTGAAATGTCAGTACCGCAAGAAATTAAATCACTGACGTATCTGTTACAATTGGAAACTCCACAACATGGCATTACAATACTTTACACACTCCTCAAAGGACAGGCAGCTCAGCTTGTAAACATTGGGTTGAGGCTGGTTCAGGTTGTAAGAGCACCGGCAAACGTGCAGGTCTTTGACAGTTAAGAGTACTTCTGTGTGACTCGTCACCATTGTGAGTATTACTTGCCCTCCGTTTAGTCTATTTTTTGGGTGCGCACACTTGAAATGCATAGAAGCTTGACTTTTGGAAGATTGTGATAACAACGTTGACAGTGTTCGAATGTGCAGGCAGTTACATGAGCTCCTGTAAGGTGGCCGAGACATGAGGAGAACCAGGAGTGATTATGTGAGACAAGTGGCTAATCATAAGGGCTGCTGATGCGCTGGTTTTCTGCGCAACCCTGTTTGTATTTCGGTTGTGGAACAGGTGGAACATCTCTGTTTCATAAGATGAATGGTGATGGCGTGGATATCAGGGACCAATCCCCGTCAGTTTTATACGTTTTTTTAATATTCTTTTTACAGATGCAGGCACTAGCAACGGTCGTGCTTTTTTGAACAGGGAGGCGAAAGCAAACAGGTTATACGCCCCTGTGACTGGTTGGTGGCTGGTATGTGGGCCCATAGCTCCAACTAGGTAATAGACCTGAGTTCATAATCATGGAATTTTTTCCGTGATTAAACTGTGAATATACATATGAGATTTCATTGGGGACATCCCGTTGAACTAACTAAGCTGTATGTTGTCTTTTTGTGTTTGTCAGTCCTTTTTATTGTTATGTGTCCAGGGAGGTGATCTTTGACCTCTTTTGCCCTGATGAATTTGCCACAAACTAATTGGCAATGAAACATGTTGGCCATCATTAACAAGGTATTCAACATGCTGTGTTTTTAAACAGTGGGATAGACTCCTTACAAGAATAAAAAGTATATTTGTGAGTCTAACCCCTTCTTTGTCTTTGTTGGCACATCTTTTGTGTTTTTGTTTTCACAATACACATTTCTTCTGTTGTGTGTTTGTATTTCTTTGCACTGGACACTTCACGTTTTTCCTAAGAGAAAGCTATCAATGATGAAATAGACGTGGGCAAGCTGGTGAGAACCATCCAGTAGCTCCTCTGGTGGTGCGCACGTGAGATACTTTCTCTTCCTTTACACATTTTTTCACCTACTTTTTTCCGTTATTGAGGGTGTGTGTAGAGTGAGCTAAGTTGTTTAATTAATCTGTGGACTGACTTTACACTTTCTTGTTTCCATCTTTTCTGGTGTCTGAAATTTTTAAAAATATTTGTAGCACACTGGATGGGGTTATACCATATGATTCAATGGGTACTGGAGGTTTTTGATGAAGTATTCTTTCTTCCACTCATTCCAGACTACATAAAATTATGCTACATGGTGCCAGTTCTTGTTTGTTGAAGCTCAGGGGAAGCAGACATTTCAGATAGAGTGGGAGGAAGAGTTAGGAATGGAAATCACAGGTGCACAGTGGGCTCAGTGCTTTAATAACATTAAAGCAATTTCAAAGAACGGACGGTACAGATTAATTCATTTTAAATATCTTTATAGAACCTACTATACCCCGGCACGGCTGTATAGATACGGGCTGAGGGAGGGCGACAGATGCGTGAGACGTACAATGTCACACACCTGGCTTGGAATGCCCAGGGGTCCACGCATTTTGGGGTGGGGTGTTCACTGCATTGAATGACATGTTGGATCAGGTAATACCAGAATCACCATTGGTTGCTCTACTGGTGTTTGATAAAAACATCCCAAAGGCTGTACGCTGGTGAGCCTCCATCGGCCTATTCCTTGCCACGCGCAGGATTGCAATGACGTGGATGCGAGGCCCCTTGCCTAAGCTATCAGAATGGCACACTGACCTGGCTTATTGGTCTACGCAATCTGAGAATTATACTGCGTTAATGTCAATGTCAACCTAAAGATATTTGGGGACCATACCATGCCTATTTGTTAAAAAAAGCTGCGGACGACTCTACTCACACAGAGCAGGATAGAAGCAGTGTGGGAAGAATGGGGAACAACCTTTACAACGCAACTTTTACAACGCACTACACTTACAACGCATTTTTTACAACGCACAATCCATTACAACGCATGACATTACAACGCATGACACTACAACGCATTTTTAAAAACTACCTTTACAACGCATTCCATTACAACGCATACTACCATTACAACGCATACCATTACAATGCATAATATAGTAATTTTTACCCCTATACTATCCAACACTTACCCTACTGTTGCACCCCCTGGAGTTAGAATAGTAATTTTTACCCCTATACTATCCAACACTTACCCTACTGTTGCACCCCCTGGAGTTAGAATAGTAATTTTTACCCCTATACTATCCAACACTTACTCTACTGTTGCACCCCCTGGAATTAGAATAGTAATTTTTACCCCTATACTATCCAACACTTACCCTACTGTTGCACCCCGTGGAGTTAGAATAGTAATTTTTACCCCTATACTATCCAACACTTACCCTACTGTTGCACCCCCTGGAGTTAGAATAGTAATTTTTACCCCTATGCTATCCAACACTTACCCTACTGTTGCACCCCCTGGAGTTAGAATAGTAATTTTTACCCCTATACTATCCAACACTTACCCTACTGTTGCACCCCCTGGAGTTAGAATAGTAATTTTTACCCCTATACTATCCAACACTTTCCCTACTGTTGCACCCCCTGGAGTTAGAATAGTATTTTTTACCCCTACACTATCCAACATTTACCCTACTGTTGCACCCCCTGGAGTTAGAATAGTAATTTTTAACCCTATACTATCCAACACTTACCCTACTGTTGCACCCCCTGGAGTTAGAATAGTAATTTTTACTCCTATACTATCCAACACTTACCCTACTGTTGCACCCCCTGGAGTTAGAATAGTAATTTTTACCCCTATACTATCTAATACTTACCTTAAATGCAATTTAATATTATGCGTTGTAATGGTATGCGTTGTAAAGGTAGTATGCGTTGTAATGGAAATGCGTTGTAAAGGTAGTTTTTAAAAATGCGTTGTAGTGTCCTGCGTTGTAATGTCATGCGTTGTAATGGATTGTGCGTTGTAAAAAATGCGTTGTAAGTGCATGCGTTGTAAAAGTGTGCGTTGTAACGACATACATCCGGGAAGAATAATGCTATTCTAGTTGGTGGTATTATGGCCGATGTATAGGGGGGCTGAACCGCTTCAAATTAAATATCGCAATAGAATATGTTGGAACTGTCAGCTATTATGAAAATTTAGTGCATTGAAGGCATATACAGGACGCAGCAGTATTATTTGGTACTGTAAATGTAAGTTGCGTACTATGTGTTGCAATGATACCTACACTGGCTTTATATTGCTATATAAGTTATTGTATATGCTATAGCGATTGCAATGTGTGCACACTGCGGGTGCTGCTGTAATGTTCTTTCTCTATCTTTGTTTTTCTGAAAACTTAAAATAAAGTTACAAAAAATAATAATAAAAAAAAAAAGTTATAGTAACTTTATTAATACACAAGGAATCACGAGTGGGCCAGCTTTTCTGAAATGCCCGATTTCTGATATGTGAGCAGTCTTGTGAACTTGGCCCATGGACTGCATTACATATTTGTATATACTGCAGGTTTCGTAATGCTGCTAAAGCTAGATTCCCCTCCTTTCCAGTGGAACTGGCTGAATTGTTCCAACGTTCGAGTATCATTAGGCTGGAGCGAGCAAGACAATTGATGACAAAACTGTACGAGTAACTTGCAGATCCTAGAGTAGATGTGCGTGTACCAGCTATGGAGAAACGGGCTCTTGATTTGGGGCGAGCAGTGATTGGAGGACAAATGAGCCTACTGTTGTGCGCAGGCTGCTCAGGTGTCCCCCAACTACAGGCATCAGCTATTACACTATACATTACTTCATAGAGCTTTCATGACCCTCGAACAGCTGGATAGGATGAACCCAGATAAAGATCACTCCTGTATAGGATGCGACCCCCCACACGCTGGATTCAGGCAATTAGCCTGGCAGTGTCCTGACCACCTTAATACTGGTGAGCTATAGCTGTGGAACCTGGAAAGATGCCATCATGTGCTGTGACTTGATTGCCTCTGGTTTGTATTACTGGGATATGTAGCAGACCTGGCTTAGCCTGCGCGCAGCCATAATGCTGTTACTAGCAGTGGCTTTAGGTTGAGTGAAAGGACCGAGCCCTAGAGTATTGGACTGGGTGAAAGTCTCTGTTTGATGTGAATCACTCACAGAAACACATATGTTCAACCCTGATAGTAATAGACCCAAAGAGATCTGGGAACTATTCAGAAGTGATTGTAAACAGTATTGGTAGGAGGTGTGTGAAAGTGGACATGGGGGTTGAATATGTTATGTTATTTGCATTGATAATGCGCACGGCTACTCAAGAGTGTCCCGGCGCGATAATATGGTATCATTCTTATATTTTGATTTGATTAACTGCTCTCAGTGGTTAAACTATGGCATTCAACTGCAACCAGAAAACTTGACATGCTTTACTCTGCTTAGTTTCTGTGTCAGGATGGGTGATGCACTGATACGCTGCATTAATATTGAGTTTGATTCTCTGGCTTTTTTTTGCTCTTTTTATTGTCTTTTTACTTATTTTTTTGTCAAGTTTGTGTTTTAATATTTGTAAGAGAAAACACACAAAAAATAGTATGGCTTTCCTTATGTTTACGCCCTTCAATCCACTGCATAGCTGCTCTTTGCGTATCTTGACCTATCTTTATTATTGTGATTATGTCAGCTTGTCAAACAAGCAAAGTAAAAGCACTTTTTCTTCAAGTGCCCTATACCACCATCTTTCTGAACAGATTTTTTGTGAGGACTCAGACGGCCTTCCTACCTAAAGTTATGAATCCCTTCCATGATGGGCAATCTATCATTTTACCAGCGTTCTTTGCTGGCCCTCACCCCTTGATAGAGGAGAGACTCCTTTAGTTAGTTGCTCGGTTCTGTAAGACTTTTTGGTGTGAGTCCACTCCATAGACCCTCCACAGGGGGGAGGTACTGCTTTGGTATCTATTCTAAGGTGATGAATCTGCAGTTAAAGAAATCCATCAGAATAACACGTTTTTTTACCTTCAGTAACGCTCTGTCTTATGGATGCTCTCTCTGCAGAATCTTTACTGCCCTCCCACCTCCCTGTTTGGTGAAGTGGCCTCATTATAACATCTAAAAAGTTCCCAAGTTAATATTCAGCACACTGTAACCTTCAATTGTTCATGCTCTGCATCTGGGGGCATGGAACGGGAAAAGATAAGCAAGTGACGACCATGTACACTACAGATCCACTCCATCACTCCCAGGGCAGTACAGAGCCAACACAGAGTCAGATGACTGCAACTAGCAACGCGCGGGAACACTGCTATGAAACAGCTCCAGAACCAGCCTAGCTAGCTCCGGAGTTGTATTCTAAGGTGGGGAATCAGCAGTTAGAGTATCCATCAACAAGAGCATTATTGATGGTAAGTAACATGTTCCTTATGTAATTCTAATTAACTGTAGAAACCTTAAGAAACGGAAACCCTGCTATTATTAAAAAAAATGCCTCTTCCCCAAGACCAACACTAGATGTCCAGCTGCCAACACATTTTTATTTCCATTTCATGATAAACATAACGTGTATTTGTAAAGCGCATGTTCAACCAGAAGGTTATATTGGCGCCGAATAACAGATGTTTGTTACCCAACACAATGGTACTCATTTGATCAACCTCAGAAGGATGAAAGGCTGAGTGGACCTGCCAGGATTTTAACTTGTGACCATAAGGTCAAACACAGGCCCCTACAGTGGACACATTAGTCCATTAAGCCACCAGACCCAGCAGTGATAGGGGGTAACATGAATATTTTACACATACCTCAATACCGAAAACCTGGAGTATCCTCTACTGTGATCCTATGCGATCCTATGAGTTTTAGAAAACTCATTTTCCTTAGCTTGTTCACATTGCCTTTTAAGTAATTTAGACCTATGCAAGGATCATTACCATTTCTGAGAACTTGCAAATGTTATAGTTTGTCTTCTGTAAGGCAATGGTAATAGTACTGGATAGCATGTCCTTTTTCTAGTATGCCAAGGTATAGAAACAGTAGGATAATTCATCCCAGTTTCAAAATACGTCTAACCTTAGAGGCTGTGTACAGACCTCTTACAGCTATGCAGCATAAGCCATGTCTTGTTCAGATAAATGTAAGCTAAGTATTCATTTGAATCTGTACTGTGGTAAACATGCTCAACACCACATTAGGAGCTTGGCCTGGAGGGACCAAATATGAAGTCATGTTTAAGCTACCTACCTGCCTACTTATAATCAGCTATGAGATAAGAAAAAATGTCTACCATGGCCCTTCTATCCGAATTAGTGAGGTATGCACAACATTTGCTGGAGAGCAAACCTAGTTCAGGCATTTGGCTGGAAAACCACATTCACATCTACAGATAACCCACCCAAGCCACCTGCTAACTCAACTCTAAACTGGGAATGCATATAACACAGCAGATGAGCAAAGTGACTGACCTGAGCTTGAGATCCTTACATTTGTTGGGAAGAGGGTATCAAATCCATCACAAATATTCTTTCTCCTCTGACATTATGGAACACCACCAATAGAGAGTTCTGTAGGGTCTTTGTTGTGAGCTGGGCTGAACTAACTAATGGCTAATGGATTGGGTCATAGTGTGGAGCTACTTGCTGACAAAGTTGTCAGTCATTTCATTTCATTTCATGTAACTTATTCGGTCATTTGTAGAAAAACCATCAAAGTATACAAAAATAAGACATAAGTGTATTTACAATTAAAAAAGTATTAAACCATTACTATCTCGAGTACAAATGACAGTCCCAGGTCAAAGTTAAAAAAGACATGAATGCATAAATATGGTCGACCTAATCATACATATAAAATGCAAAAGCAACTGCCAGTGCATGAGGGATACAAAACCATGTCTAAAAAACTTGATATTTAAAATACATATACAGCATGGGAAAGGTAAGTGTAAAAACACAACTATAATAAAAGTTTTTGGCGAATTATCCAGAAAGAGAATAAGAAACGACTAAGAGCAAAGACTATTGGCCCAGAGGTGTCTGTTTTTAAAATTCTGAACTCAATCTGGTACTGCCTTGCACCCAAGTTGCAGCATATTGGTCTGATCCACCTCCTACGTATCTGCCGATACTTGGGGCAGAAAAACAGAACATGTTCTTCAGTTTCGTTAACTTCGGTGCAGGCAGGACAAGAGTCTAAAACGAGGCCAACCACCTCTTTTCCAGGGTATTTCAGGAGCAAGTTACCATATTTGAACCTAGTATACAAACTTTTGGCGAGGGGGGGCGAAATCAGGTCAAGGAAGGGTTCAAATAAAGAGCGTGATTTTACATTTAAAAAGTGAAATGTTAACTGACCACTTGTTTGATTATTGGTGTAATGCTCCCCCACTACCTTCCAATACATAGCTCTAAGGGTCAAGATATCACGTCTAGTGGCCTTATGTGGATGCTCCCACAAGCCCGTCAGATTCAGTACTTTGCACCAATTAGCAATGTGTTTAAACCATGGTAGATGTTTTGCGCTATTAATCGCCAGGACCTCCCGTAGGGAATTACGATAATCAGTTAATTGGGGAGTGGTTCATAGGCGCAACCAGTAATTTAGGGGTCTCAAGGCAGCCAAGTCGCCAATTCTCTTTAACCCAAGGTCACAAAAAAGTGGGGTGAGTGGTGTTGTGATAGGTAGCGAAATGAGAGCCCTAGCAAAAGTGTTCTCACAGATCGTTAACTTACTAACAGAAGTGTACCCCCAAATCTCTGCTCCATAGAGGGCTCCACTTTGGGCTTTTGCATGATAGATTGCAAGAGCCGGAGAGAGGGGTTGGGTATAAGATTGTTTAAAAAATCTTAATATTGATTTAGATCTTTGGCATAGTGTTAGGAAACTCTTCCTCAGTTGATATTCCCGGCTAAGTGTTTCATTCAAACCTATGCCTTGATAATCAAAACTTTTCACCCGTTCCATGGGTTCTTGTAAGATCTTAATCTCCCGTAGGCCACCCCGTACTTTACCGAACACCATAAATTTTGTCTTTGAAGTGTTCAGTTCCAATCTCCTCTCCTTGCAAAAGCCCAAGAATTTATCCAATAAGACCTGCAAGCCCATAGGTGATGTGGATATTAATAAAGAATCGTCTGCAAAGAGCAGGATAGGGACTTTTGCATCATTCAATGAGGGGGCATAATTCTTGCAACCCATTAAACAACTCACCACATCATTGATAAACAGGGAAAACAGTGTGGGGGCAAGGACACACCCTTGGCACACCCCAAGTTGTATCGGTATCCTCTCTGTTAATTCCGCGTTTTTCCCCCACCTGACCTGGGCATAATTATCCTTGTGCAGTCTGGCAATCATGGTCAATAAATCCTCTGGGGCACCTTGATCAAGCATAGTCTTCCACAGCAGATCACGCGGTACCAGGTCAAATGCAGCTCGCAGATCCACAAAGGCTACATAGAGCCGCTGTTTCCGGAGTAGCACATATTTCCATGTTAAAAGGGAAAATCTAAAAGCTTGGTCGCACGTGCTAATTTTGGCGCGAAAACCTGCCTGAGCTGAGGACAGTATCGTATTATCGTCCATCCATCCTTGGAGTTTCTCTAGAACTTGCCTGGCAAAAACCTTTTGTAAATTGTCTATCAGGCTGATAGGTCTATAGTTGGAGGAGATGGCAGCATCGCCCTTTTTAGGTCTGACCTGAGCCAGCGCATGCGTTACTCTGGCGAGACTTTTCGTTAGTGGGCTTCAAAAAGCCAACCAGCTTTTTGTGAGGCCTCTAGTGTGTGGTTACGCGCACAGGCGCCATCTGGCTTTCCTGTCTTGTCATGGCTTTTCGCTTGCGGGCACTCTTCCAGCACGCACAGCTCCGTGCGCACACAACTCCCGTGCTTGTTTAAATGTATTCCTCTGAGGAGAACAAGGCAATGGCGAGCACTTGTGTTTGTGTGCGCGCGCGCCACGTGAAATCCCAGCGAAAAGTCAGCAGCGCTGAAACCCTCCCAATTGCAGCCCGCCAGAATCGCTCCGGATGAAGGCAGGGCTTCTAGGGGCTCCCCAAGCTGTTTTCCCTTTATATACTCGGGTTTTAGTGCATGCTGTTAATCAGCGCCGCACGGAAGCGTTTTTAAAAATGTATTCCTCTGAGGAAGATAAGGTAATGGCGAGCGCTTGTGTTTGTGTGCGCGCGCAGCACGTGAAATCCCAGCGAAAAGTCAGAGCGTAGCTGATGTGAAGCAGCGCTGAAACCCTCCCAATCGCAGCCTGCCAGAATTGCTCCGGATGAAGGCAGGGCTTCTAGTGGCTCTCCAAGCTGTTTTCCCCTTACATACTCGGGTCTCAGCGCATGCTGTCAATCTGCGCCGCACGGAAGCATTTTTTTCCATTCATTCCTCTGAAGGAATGACACAATGCCTTTCCTGATCTCACAATTTGCACTTGTGTAGCTGAAGTTGATCCCAAAACCTGCCCTTTCACGTCAAAACCGTTTCTTCTCCCTTTTCCACAAGCAAGGGATCATCTCAGGTAGGAGGGGCCAGAGGGAGAAAGAGAACCGCAACGCCTCCTTCTTTTCTCGAACCCTCACTTTCTCTGCCTGCATTGCTCGGGTTTCCCTCTCGTCTTTTGTCTAGATCAGGGGTACTCACAAACTTTCTCTTGGGGGCCAAATTTACAGTGTGGTTTGTGGCCGAGGGCCGCACCTTGGGGACGGGGTCATTGGGGGAGGGGGCGGGGCTAGAGCAACAAAAAAAAACTGACCATGAGGTGCAACACAGGTCCCTGCAGCGGACGCCTTCGTCCACTGAGCCACCGGACCCGGCATACACATATCTCTCTCTCTCCCTCTCTCTATCTCCCTCCCTCCCTCCTCCGTCTCCCTCCCTCTCCCTCCCTCTCCCTCCGTCCTCCATCTCCCTCCCTCCTCCATCTCCCTCCCTCCTCCGTCTCCCTCCCTCTCTCCTTCTATCCGTCTCTCTCCCTCTCCGTCTCTCTCCGTTTCCCCCTCTCTGTCTCCCTCCCCCTCTGTCTCCCTCCCCCCTCTGTCTCCCTCCCTCCCTCTCTCTCCCCCTCTCTCCCTCCCTCTCTGTCTCTCCCTCTCTGTCTCCCCCTCTCTGTCTCCCCCTCTCTGTCTCCCTCCCTCTCTCCCTCTCTCTCTCTCTCTCTCTCTCTCTCCCTCTCTCTCTCTCGTCTCCCTCCCTCTCTCGTCTCCCTCCCTCTCTCGTCTCCCCCTCTTCCCCTCTCTCCCTCCCTCTCCGTCTCCCTCCCTCTCCCCGTCTCCCTCCCTCTCAGTCATGGTTACCTTTTTCCTTCCACACTCATTATTCTGAAATTAGTGAGTGCTTTTGCATGAAAAGGTAAGGCCATGACTACAGGGCCCAGAAGGGACCCGTTTCAGGGCCCATTGCTTATATTCTTTCAAAACATAGGCAGTATGGTTTAAAAAGACCAAATTCGTAAACACACAGTCGCTGAACACATTTTGTTTTCCAATTCACCCATCAAGCAGGTATTTCAGTACCTCCAGGCAAGGTGCACTTTCCCACACAGGGAAAACAATGTTCAAAGAGAGAGGAGTAAACAAAAGTAGCGCTTCACTGGCAAACACTGTAAAGTTGCGCTAATGTGTTTAGGTGTAAATAAATCAATCTGGACACCTTGCAACTACTCTGTCTTGCTTTAATTAGTTAGTTATTTTTCACATTTGGAATATTTTATTTCTCTCCACCCGGAGGCTGCACTTGTGTCAGAAAAAGACAACGTTTCCAGCAAAAATGTTATTCTTTTTTGGATCCATTTCACAGGGGAGCACATAAACGAAAGGAGGAAAGAGAGGGTTATACCCGTTTCTTGAAGTCTCAGTTTTCATTAAGGGGCGAGATAGAATGAGAGGGAAGACTCGGAGGCTTAGATGCCGTCACCGTGGCGTGTGCGCGCACAGCTTAATTTATGGGGACTTGTGGGGGCTGAAGAGGATTGCTTCCAGGCGCAGACGTCTCCCTCGCTTAGAGTGAGGGGGCCCCTGGAGCGTGGGGGCCCCGCACCACGGGGGCTGCGTTATGCCCCTGGCAGCTGAAGCAGCTTCCCTTCCAGGGCGCACACACAGCCCCACCCGAGTACTTCACAGGTCTTTAAGAGACCATTTGCATGATAACGAGGCTTTGTTGTATTTCACCTCTTCTTAGCGCCCGTGCAGCTCCACTCGGACTATCGCTTGAATCCCGGACCCCACAGAGCAGAGTCTGTGTTTGCTGACACTGTTAAACAAACACCGGTACGATGTCTGCAAGGTCCGCGGGCCGCCAAGAAAGGCTTGCCGGGCCGCTGGCGGCCCGCGGGCCGTACTATGAGTAGCCCTGGTCTAGATCATTTCCATCTGCCCCTTTGCAAAGCTGGTTCCGTCTCTTTTTTGCTTTCCTTTTCACCGGTCTCTTTTCTGTCATTCCGTATTTTCTGTTTGCCTCTCTCTACGTTGGCGGTAAAACGATTACAAAGAATTTGAGAACTTTAAAATTCACACACAAACTTATAAGCCCCTTCACACAGACTCATGAACACTTTAACAGTACAGATGCATCCCCCTCCCCCACCACAGAGCGCGTCAGCTTCAGTACTTCACGCGCGGCCTCTCCTTAACCTAATCTACCTCACCATCTATTCTGCGTTGTCAGACTGCAAGGCGCCTTCGGTGCATCTGCTACTATTTGCTTTACGTCTTGCGCGCTCCTCTCTCCCTGTGCCCTACAAGCCCCTTCTCTTATTTTAATTAAATACCGGACCATTTACTTGCAAAGAAAAAAAAACGGACTGCAAGGCGCCTTTGGTGCATCTGCTGCTATTTGCTTTATGTCTTGCGCGCTCCTCTCTTCCTGTGTCCTACATGCCCCTTCTTTTATTTTAATTAAATACTGGACCATTTACTTGCAAGGCGTCTTCGGTGCATCTGCTACTATTTGCTTTAGTACAAACTAACACTTTACCATACTGCACTTCCTGCTTTATCCCTTCCTACCTCCCTTTTTCTTAAGCCCCTTCTGCTTTAGCTACATGCCACTCCTATTTGCTTGCCATCTTCCGCGCTCCTAACCCTCCCTTTCTCCATTAGCCCCTACTGTTTTTAATAATGCACCATACCATTTGCACACAATACTACCTTACTCTTACGCAACTGCTACTCGCTCGTTCTCTCCCTGCCTGTCTCTACCTACTACAGCATCCATTTTAATATAACAATTTGGAGCTTTACTGCAACTTTTGTATTTCTGCTACTTCTCATTATTGTTTACTTGTTTTTATATGTTATTACAATGCTACAATTGTTCGTTATTTCTGTTAAATAACACTACCACCCAGAAAAACAATTCTTCATTTCCCCTCTGCAAATATGCTCACATTCCTTTTGCCTTCCATAATTTTTCTATCAACAAGTTGCTGCTCTTACCTCTTTTGCCCCCCCACTCTTCCCTATCCCTACTCTGCCATTCACCCATACAATCTTCCTTCACACACACAATACTTTTGAAATAACTTTCTCGCATATTACCTTTTAGCACTCCATACTAACAAGCATTTTTGCTGCATACTCCCACAGTCCACCGCAGCTCAAACTCACACGTTGCACAAAACTCCATATTGTATTAAAGTAGCATGCCACTTGCCAGCCGCAATTAACCTCCTGGTCCAAGTATGCCCCCCACTCCCCAACAACAGTAACCCGGCAAACTTCCTACACAGCCCTCCAATCTGCCAGCGAACTCTTTCTGCTTTGCACCTCACCTATACCACTCACCACTTAGAAACAATTAAATCCTTCGCCATCCTCAGGAACACCACAACATCACTCAGGAACACCACAGCATCACTCAGTATCATCACAACATCATTATGCGCTACCACAGCATCACTTAGCGCCACCACAGCATCACACTCAGCACCACCACAACATCACTCAGGAACACCACAGCATCACTCAGTACCACCACAGCATCACACTCAGCACCACCACAACATCACTCAGGAACACCACAGCATCACTCAGTACCACCACAGCATCACTATACGCTACCACAGCATCACTCAGCGCAACCACAGCATCACTCAGCACCACCACAGCATCACTCAGCACCACCACAGCATCACTCAGGAACACCACAGCATCACTCAGCACCACAACAGCATCACTCAGGAACGCCACAGCATCACTCAGCACCACCACAGCATCACTTCGGGGTACCACAACATCAATCTGTGCCACAACAACATCACTCAGTGCCACCACAGCATCACTCAGCACCACCACAGCATCACTCAGCACCACCACAGCATCACTCAAGGGCACCACAACATCAATCAGCGCCACAACAACATCACTCAGTGCCACCACAGCATCGCTCTACGCCACCACAGCAACACTCAGCACCACCATAGCATCACTCAGCGACACCACATTCTCACTCGAGGCCAAGACTGCATCACTCAACACCACCACAGCATCACACAGCGACACCACATTATCACTCAAGGCCAAGACTGCATCACTCAACACCACCACAGCATCGGTCAGCACCACCACAGCGTCACTCAGCACCACCACAGCATCACTCAGGGCCAGCACAGCATCACTCAGAAACACCACAGCATCACTCAGTACGACCACAGCATCGCTATGTGCTACCACAGCACCGCCACAGCATCAGTCAGCACCACCACAGCATCAGGCAGCACAACCGCATCATCACACAGCACCACCACAGCATCACTCAGGGCCACCACAGCATCACTCACCTTCACCACAGCATCACTCAGTGCCACTACAGCATCACTCAGGAACACCACAGCATCACTCAGTATGACCACAGCATCGCTATATGCTACCACAGCATCACTCAGCATCACCACAGCATCACTCAGGGCCACCACAGCAGCACTCACCTTCACCACAGCTTCCCTCAGCACCACCACAGCATCACTCAGGAACACCACAGCATCACTCAGTATGACCACAGCATCACTATATGCTACCACAGCATCAATCAGCATCGCCACAGCATCAGGCAGCACAACCGCATCATCACACAGCACCACCACAGCATCACTCAGGGCCACCACAGCATCACTCACCTTCACCACAGCATCACTCAGTGCCACTACAGCATCACTCAGGAACACCACAGCATCACTCAGTATGACCACAGCATCGCTATATGCTACCACAGCATCACTCAGCATCACCACAGCATCACTCAGGGCCACCACAGCAGCACTCACCTTCACCACAGCTTCCCTCAGCACCACCACAGCATCACTCAGGAACACCACAGCATCACTCATTATGACCACAGCATCGCTATATGCTACCACAGCATCACTCAGCATCACCACAGCATCACTCAGGGCCACCACAGCAGCACTCACCTTCACCACAGCTTCCCTCAGCACCACAACAGCATCACTCAGGAACGCCACAGCATCACTCAGCACCACCACAGCATCACTTCGGGGTACCACAACATCAATCTGTGCCACAACAACATCACTCAGTGCCACCACAGCATCACTCAGCACCACCACAGCATCACTCAGCACCACCACAGCATCACTCAAGGGCACCACAACATCAATCAGCGCCACAACAACATCACTCAGTGCCACCACAGCATCGCTCTACGCCACCACAGCAACACTCAGCACCACCATAGCATCACTCAGCGACACCACAGCATCACTCAGCGACACCACATTCTCACTCGAGGCCAAGACTGCATCACTCAACACCACCACAGCATCACACAGCGACACCACATTATCACTCAAGGCCAAGACTGCATCACTCAACACCACCACAGCATCGGTCAGCACCACCACAGCGTCACTCAGCACCACCACAGCATCACTCAGGGCCAGCACAGCATCACTCAGAAACACCACAGCATCACTCAGTACGACCACAGCATCGCTATGTGCTACCACAGCACCACCACAGCATCAGTCAGCACCACCACAGCATCAGGCAGCACAACCGCATCATCACACAGCACCACCACAGCATCACTCAGGGCCACTACAGCATCACTCACCTTCACAACAGCATCACTCAGTGCCACCACAGCATCACTCAGGAACACCACAGCATCACTCAGTATGACCACAGCATCGCTATATGCTACCACAGCATCACTCAGCATCACCACAGCATCACTCAGGGCCACCACAGCAGCACTCACCTTCACCACAGCTTCCCTCAGCACCACCACAGCATCACTCAGGAACACCACAGCATCACTCATTATGACCACAGCATCACTATATGCTACCACAGCATCAATCAGCACCGCCACAGCATCAGTCAGCACCACCACAGCATCACTCAGCACCACCACAGCATCACTCAGGACCACCACAGCATCACTCAGGATCACCACAGCATCACTCAGGGCCACCACAGCATCACTCAGGGCCACCACAGCATCACTCAGGGCCAACACAGCATCACTCAGGGCCAACACAGCATCACTCAGGGCCAGCACAGCATCACTCAGGGCCAGCACAGCATCACTCAGGGCCAGCACAGCATCACTCAGGGCCAGCACAGCATCACTCAGGGCCAGCACAGCATCACTCAGGGCCAGCACAGCATCACTCAGGGCCAGCACAGCATCACTCAGGGCCAGCACAGCATCACTCAGGGCCAGCACAGCATCACTCAGGGCCAGCACAGCATCACTCAGGGCCAGCACAGCATCACTCAGGGCCAGCACAGCATCACTCAACGCCACCACAGCATAACTCAGGGCCAACACAGCATCACTCAACGAAACCACAGCAGCACTCATTGCTTCTTGCACTTTTTAATTACAACTTCTCACCATGCTGCACAGCAGCCACACTAATCTACTGCACAACTTAGAAACATTGGCAAAATCAATAGCTCTACCTAAACATTTATAAGGCCCCCTAATGCATAGCCGATAGGTCTCGCCTTTGGGACATTATGTGTTTAGTTATCTAGCACAATATCCTTGATTAAACAACATCAAGTGTTGCATAGCTAAACACTTATAAGGTCCCAAAAGCGAGACCTATTGGCTATGCCAATGCTTGTTATAAATAGTTATTATCTCTGCTCCTCTCCAGGTTTCCGGAATAACCCCACTAGCCGCAATGCAATTAGACAGAAGGTTTATGTACGGTGCCCATATCGTAAGTTCTGATTTGTACAGGTCTTCCGGTATCAAATCAGGGCCAGGAGCTTTACCTGCTTTCAATTTACTAATTGCTGACACAGTATCCTCTAAGCTAAAAACTAACGATGAGTTATTTCCATTCGCATCAGAGACAGTGGTTTCTAAGTTTAGGGCAACCTGGTCAATATGTGGACCAACAACCTCTTCTGAATATAAGCTCGAAAAATGATCCACCCAAGCCTTCGGCTGAATGTGATAATTATTGTAGGTGACTTTCTCCACACTGCCCCTGCATACAATATGCCAGAACATGCGGCTGTTTCTAACTTGGGCTGCTGAGACCAGGTCGTTCCAATTTGTATTGGCATAATCGCGCTTAGCTTTACTAAGCGCTACTCTGTAAATATTACGAGCAGAAATTATGTCAGATATAGAGCTCTCTCTAACTGCTATTTGTAGTGCCTTCATAACACCTCTGCACCCAAGCCCCACAGCCCGAGTATAAGTAAACTGACGGTGTCCCCTTACCCCAGAGACCCTCAAGAGCCGGGCCCCCTTTTGGGTTCTGCAGGACTTGTCCCCAAGTCCCCTCCTGCAGCCTTTCTTTAACAGGTACTTTTGCCATTGACTTTACCGTGTACGCTCAAGGCGACCAACGCGACCAGCACCTCTGCACCCGGACTCACCAGGGCAGGTAAAACTGAACTGCTGGTGGTTTCTTTGACTTTGGCCTCTAAGCACCTTAAGTCCCAAAAGGCACCCTCAAGAAACACTCGCAAGCGTATGTATGCAGTGTATGTTTTTCCCATAGGATAACATTACTGTGTTCGAGGCTCACACCTCTAAACAGTTATTCAACTGTATTTTTCTATTTCTACAAACATTTATAACTCTTAGTGTCCTTTACTGATTACGATGATCTTGAGGTCTAAAATTATATAAAATTCAGTGTAATTTTTCTAAATTGGTCTCAAATTTCTTCTTGAGTGTGTCTCATTTATTGACTCTGTGTGTTCAACAAATGCTTAACACTCCCCTCTGATAAGCCTAAGCTGCTCGACCACACTACCACACATAGAGCATTTGGAATTATTAATTTAAGCCCTATAAGCCAATAAGGATTGTCTGTACATTTTGCATATTGTGCCCTTACATTGGCACTGCCACATAAACAGCCAGCTTCCTACAGCAAGTGCTGCCCATGGTCTCAGAGGAGGCCCAAGCCATACTCTCTCAAGGAATTACTGATGGGAGGGATGCAGCCAAGTTCACCATATGATGTTGGCTAGATACGACCGACTCCCTGGGGTTCACTATCAACATGCTGAAGTCACACCTCACTCCTTCCCAGACCCTGTTCATCAGAGCTCTTCTGGACACAGTGCAGTTTTGGGTCTAGCCTATCCCCCTGGATATTCAGGCTATGAAACCGATATTTCAGCCTCTATCCTAGGTATCAGTGATATTGACTCTGAGGCTGTTGGATCTCATGCTTCAATCTGGTGACAAATGCCCATTGGCATATGAGGTTCCTCAGTGAGACCTGAAGTTCCAGTGGGCACATTGTCAGGGGAATCTCTCCGACATGGTCCAGATCTAAGAAGGAACTGCAAAAGACTTTCAGTGGTGGCTAACAAACCACTATTGGGTCAGTGCCAAACCCCTCTCCCTTCCCCAAGCAGACCTGAGTGCAGTGACAGATGCATCACTTCTGGGATGAGGCGGCCATCTGGGAGAGGTGGAAATCAGAGGACTCTGGTTTCTGGCCGAATCTGTACTCCACGTCAGCCTGTTGGAGCTCTGAGCTATACGGCTTGCATTGAAAGTATTTCTTCCCTCTATCAGAGGAAGGCTGGTACAGTCATTCACGGAAAACACCACTGCCATGTGGTTCTGCAACAAGCAAGGTGGGGTGGGGTAGTAGACCCTTTGTCAAAAGGTGCTGCACCTTTGGACATGGCTGGAACGTCATGGCATATCCCTAGAGGTTCAACACCTGGCGGGCTCTCTGAACACCAGGGCAGACAAACTCAGCTTTCAGTGCCTAGCAGATCACAAATAGCATCTCCATCTGGAGGTGGCACAAGGACTCTTCCAAGAATGGGGAGAGTCTTGGTTTGATTAGTTTGTCTCCATCGAGAACATCAAGAATGTCAGCAGTTTTGAGCGCAGGAGTTTCCAAGGCGACTCTCGCTCGGAGGTGCTTTTCATCTCGAGTGGAGCTCAGGCCTCCTGTATGTCTTTCTGACTCTACCTCTCTTGCCCAGAGTTCTCCAGAAGATCAGGAAAGACCAGGCCCAAGCCATTCTTGTGGCTCCGGATTGAGCACAGAGTGTCTGGTATCCAGAGCTGTTGAGCTTGAACACGGGTTAGCCAATCCGGCTGCCTCTTTGGAAGGCTCTTCTGTCACAGCAACAGGGCAGGGTTCTGCACTTGAACCTGAAAACTCATACGTGGAGATTGAGTGGCAACAGTTAACCTCTATCGACCCTCCGCTTGAAGCCTGTAATGATATCTTGGCAGCCAGACGGCCCTCCACCAAAGCAGTATATGTCTGCCACTGGAGCATGTTTTTGGCATGGTGTACAGACAGACAAATTGATTCTATTTCTGCATCCCCTTTTCCAAGTTCTTTTGTTTATTCCTACATTGGCCCAGCAGGCTCTGCTTTGAGTACTTTAAAAGGCTATCTTTCTGCCATGTCTGTATTTCTGATGTTGCCAGACTAATCAGCCCTCTTCAAGTCTCCAATTGTAACTAGATTTTCTCCAACACATGTTCCCACCTGCACCCTTCGTTATGCCACCGTGGGACCTAGATTTAGTCCTCACATTTCTAATGTGTGCTCCTTTCGAGCCATTACACAAATGCCCTGTCAGGCTCCTTGCCATCAAAATAGCCTTTCTCGTGGCAATAACATCTGCCCAGAGGATCAGTGAGCTACATGCTTTATCTTCTCAGCCTACATACCTTAGTATCTATCTATACAAACTGGTCCTTCGCACTAGAGCATCCTTCCTACCAAAGGTGGTTACTCCCTTTCATGTAGGCCAGTCCTTCAACCTGCCTACCTTTTATGCTCCGCCTCACCCCTCTAAAGAAAAGGAGAGACTCCATCAACTAGACCCACAAAGAGTAGCGGCGTTCTAAATTGACAGCAAAAAAGAGTTCCTGGTGGATGATCAACTCTTTGTGGGGTACATTAGAGCCAAAGAAGGGAAGGAAGTGCAGAAGCAGACCATCTCACAATGAATAGTGCCCTGCATATAAATCTGCTACACATTGGCCAAAAAGCAACCTCCTGAAGGTCTGTATGCTCACTCCACCAGAGCCAAGGCTGCGACCACTGCGTTAGCTCGTTGAGTACTTGTCCTGGAGATCTGTCTGTCAGCAATGTGGGCTTCCCTGCACACATTACGCAGCACTACTGATTGGACAGTCCGGTCCGGCGAGACAGTCGCTTTGCCAGTTCGGTCCTGCAGGATTTACTAGTATAAATCTGTTTCGCTGTCCTGGGGAGGTTTTGCTAGGGTATCTATTCTAAGGAAAGGAATCTGCGACTAGTAGTCTCAATCAGATTAACAAATTACTTATCTTAATTTGTTTCTCTGACTCTGTCTCTGACTCTATCTAGCCGGATACTCCTCACCATTCTCGCAGCTCTGTGAACAGAATTTTAAGGGCCCTAGGTTTATTTTAAGGTAAGGAATCTTAGGCTAGGTTGAGTCTCTATAAAATATGGAATTACCGAAGGTAAGTAACTTATTCTTCAAACTTTGTCCCAAACAAAATAAGGTCACTTCCTGAATAGAATTGGTTCTTTCTACTAAGCACAGTGCATTTATTAACTGATGGTATATGTTTTGTTGGTTTTCTTTCCTCTTGAAGCCAAGATTGGTTTACTATTGGTTAAAGTGTGTTTCCTATCCTTTTTAATGTTCTTGTGAAAAATATTTTGTATATATGAAAATGTGTCATGCAAAAGATCTGTAGTGCATATAGGGTTGACATTATACTTTGCATGCTACCTTAACACACACTTACTAGCACATTAGTGTTTCTTCAAATGTTCATTAGTTATCACTCCATAGGAGGGTTTTGGGTCATGATGCCCCAGTTTGTTCATCTTCCTTTATGGTTTATACAATGGTGATTTTCATATGCATTTGTTCAACCAAAACCAGGATCTAAGGGGTAAAATTCAGCAGTGAGTAAAACTCACACTGAGAAGACCTATTGATTATTAGAAGAGAGGTTTCTCTGTGTAAAATAATTGTCATATGCGATCTGTGAGATACTAAAACAGTGGATTTCTCATATCAATTTCTCTGTACTCTGGTAATAAATGTGTGGATGTGCTTTTATTTTATCTGTGCAGTTGCTCTAAATAATGTGCTATTGTGCCACATTTATTTTCACTGTCATGTCACATATATTTCTGATAGATACTTCTAACCACTGATTCCTGTCCTTAGAATGTTACCTAGGCGTTGGACTGGATCCGGAAAACTTTGAAGCAGTACCCTTATGCACCGGAAGATGGTGCCTGTGGCTCCGCATTGACATCATCTGCGCCAGATGCGACATGCTCAGGTCTATATAGGTTGCACCCATGCGTGCTGACATCAGTTTATTTCTTTCTGCACCAACAGACGCAGATCCAAAGCTACCCAATGTCCCTTTTCATTTGTTCCTCGACTTTTCAAAGCCTTATTGAAAAATGTTCTTCAGTATCCATGTTCACAAATACATCTTTAGGCTTTAAGCTCTGTGTGGAATGTCACAGATAGATGTCTGTCACTGACCTCCAACTTGGTCTGCCTGTGGTGCCTGGGGTCATCCCACAACTCCGCGAACTGCAGTGACTGCACCAGGATGCACCCAAAGGCGATCCGGGAACAGGAGGCAAAGTTGTTCATCGCTCGGCATAAGGGCGGTACAAGTCGTTTGAAGTCCTGTGGTCTGGGCCATTCATGATCTTGTTCCCAGACCAATTCTGAGAAAAAGTCATTGGTTGAGCTTTCACTCCTCCAGCAAGTCAAAGAAGAAGCAGTGATCTAAATGGGCCCTAAGTCCCTTGAGAGGGCACAGGGTCTTTGTGCTCCAGGACCTGCTACTGAAGCCATTCTCCTGTGGGTCCCAGGCTCTGCTCCAAGCCACACCATGTTTCCCAGGTCCAGTGTGGCTCCTCAACTCCATGAGTTTCAGGATGCTATGATGTACTTGGGAGCACAACCCACTGCACTGGAGTGCCTTCGGCCCCATGGAGCCAAGAGGCCTCCCAAATGAGACTCCCTCAGTGCCAGTTAGGCCCTGTGGATGCACTCCCAGATCCATGCAGAGCCTGCACCGGTGCCACTACTGGTGCTGCCCCCCCCACGCTGACCTGCTGATGCCAACTTCACTAGCACTGGTAGACCAAACAATGCATTTGTCAAATGCCGACCCAGCGCTGCTTATTCCGCCCCATAACCCTGTCATGAGTGAAGCGTTCCTTGCTTGGGGGCAAGAGAACTGTGTAATGTTTGGCACGGAATCCAATGACAGCACCTAGGATGATGCCATTGACCAGTCCTATCAGGGAGACAACTGGTATGATGAGTTCTAAAAAGCCAATGGGCTAGATACTTCGTAAGTCACAGGGCTAGCAGGAGTAGCGAGGAGCACAGTGTACCACCCCTCTGGCTCCCGCCCCTTCCCCCATGCCTCTTTGATGTGCCCTTTCAAACACATGGTCACCCTGTTGGAGGCAGGATCCAGCATTTATTGCCAGGGTGGCAGACAATCAACTCGGATGAGTGGGTGTTACAAATTATTCTGTGGGGTTATGCCCTCCCATTTCTGGAGACTCTGTCATCTATTCCACCATCCCAAGAATGGCTGGCCGAGGACCATCTGTCCTTGTTGCGACAGGAAGTGCTAGCTCTTTTGAACAAAGGGGACATAGAGTGGGTGCCGATGCCCAAAGTGGGTTGTAGTTGCTATTACGGCTAATTCTTGGTGTTGAAGAAGGACCTGCATCCTCTCAATGCCTACCTGAAGAAGGACAAATTCAAAATGTTCACTTTGGCTTAGATCTTGTCTGCCCTCAACCCTGGAGACTGAATGGTAGCTTTGGACCTGTAGGATGCTTATGTTCACTTCCTCGTCCTGTGGTCCCACATGCGTTACCCGCAGTTCACGGTGACCCAGAAGTATTTTCAGTTTGCTGTGCTTCCCTTTGGTCTCACCAGCGCTCCTATGGTGTTCACAATGGTGATGGCGGTGGCCGCAGCTCATATGTGGAGGTCGGGGGTCCAACTCTTCCTCTACATCAACGACTGGCTGGACAAGTTGGGCTCCTCCCAGGCAGTAATCAGCCACCTCCAGACTACGGCACACCTCACGTCCATGGGGCTCACTATAAAAATCCTAAAGTCACACCGACTCCTTCTCAGATGCTCCATTTCATCTGAGCCATTCTAGAAATGGTGTGGTTTCATGACTATCCCCGACAGTGTAGAAGCCAGGACATTCAGGCTATGATCTCGATGTTTTAGCCTCAATCCAGGATCTCAGTAAGGTTAACTCTAAGGCTGCTGGGGCTGATGGCCTCCTACTTGTCAAGCACACCTGATGACATATGCACGCTCTGAAATTATATCGGGAGTCTCAGTGGCAGCAACATCAAGGTGACCTTTCAGCAGTAATCCAGATTTTGGAGGAGACTGCAAAGGATCTGCAGTGGTGGCTAGATGACTGTGATTTGGTCAACAGCAGACCATTCTCCCTTTTCCACCCAGAGCTGACAGCGGTGACGGATGCTTTGCTTTTCGGTCGGGGGCAGCCATCTGCAAGAGGTGGAGATCAGAGGCTTCTGGTCTCTGGCAGAGGCTCCACTCCGCATCAACCTGGTGGAGTTATGAGCCATCCGCTTGTCTTTGAAAGCTTTCCTGCCATCCATTCAACGGAGGCTGGTTCAGGTGTTAACTGACAATACCACAGCTATGTGGTACTGTCATGGCCAGGGTGGGGGCTTGGCTCTGTGCCAGGTGGCCTTGCACTTCTGGATGTGGCTGGAGGGCCAGGCGATTTATCTGGTAGAGCAGCACATGGCAGGCTCCTTGAACGCCAGAGCAGACCAACTCAGCCGCAGATGCCTAGCTGATCACGAATAAAGATTGCACTTAGAGGTTGTGCAACTTTTCTTCCGCAAATGAGGAGACCCTTAGTTCGCTCTGTTTGCTTCTGCCGTGAACACACAATGTCAGTGCATTTTTACGTTGGAGTTTCCCAAGAGACTCTTGCTTAGAGACCTTTTACCAATACCACTCCTGCCCTGAATCAAGACAGTCCGGACCCAAGCCATCCTGGTGGCACCGGACTGGGCAAGGACCGTTTGGTATCCCAAAATCTTAAGCATGAGCATCTGTCCGCCAATCATGCTGCCCCTTCAGGAGGACCTCATGTCACAGCAGCAGGGTAGGGTTCTGCATCTGAACCTGTGCACGCTCCACCTCCATGCTTGGAGAGTTAGCAGCGGCAGTTGAGCTCTTTTGACCTTCCTCCAGAGGTTGTGGATTTGATTCTTGCAGCCAGGCGTTCCTCTGCCAAATCCGTAAATGCCAGCCTCTGGGACAAGTTTGTGGCTCTGTGCGTCACCAAACAGGTCGACCCACTATATGCTAGGCTGTTCGAGGTTTTGTTTATTATATTTCCATAGCCTGGCAAGGCCTTCCTGTTGGCAAATTTAAAGTTATCTGTTGGCTATTTCAGCCTTTTCGAGGTTGCTGGACCAGCCTTCATTGTTAAAAACATAGGTTGTGATACTTTTCCTTAAACGGCTTCAACATGTGTTTCCTTTCTCTACTTTTTTATGCTCCAATGGGACTTAAATTTGGTGTTGACCTTCCTTGTGTGTTCTCCCTTTTGAACGCATGCGTAGGTGTACACTAAGGTTCCTCACCCTTAACACTGTATTCTTGTTGGCCATAACATTGGCCCAGAGGGTGAGAGAGCATCTGGCTTTCTCCGTTACTGTTCTTTATACTATCTTCCATCCATATGCGGGCTTGTGCCTTCTTCTTGCCAAAGGTGGTTACCCTATCTCTGTCGGTCAGTCCATCACTCCGATGATGTTCTTTGCTCTACCTTACCCTTCTAAGGAGGAGGAGTGTCCCCATTGGGTGGACCAGAAGAGAGCACTGAGTTTCTATAAAAATCAGACTAGATAGCACCATTTGAATGATCAGCTCTTTATCAGGTTTGTGGGAGCAAAGAAGAGAAGAGCGGTGCAGAAGCATATAATTGCCCTCTAAATTGTGCTCTGCAAAAAGGTCTGCTACACTTTGATTAAGAATCGGCCTCCTGGGGGCTTGCAGGCTCAATTGACCAGAGCCAAGGCTGCTAGTACAGCGTTGGAACGCAGAGTGCCTGTCCTAGACATTTGCCAAGCTGCTACGTGGGCGTCCCTCCATACGTTCACAAAGCAGTACTGTATGGACAGCCAGTTCCGGTGCAATAGGTGTTTTGCCTGTACAGTCCTGCAGGACTTTTTGGTTTGAGCCAGTTCACAGATACACCTCCTGGGAGAGGTACTGCTCTTATCTTTACTCTAAGGTGAGGAATCTATGGTTAGAAATCTCTATCAGAAGAACAAGTTGTTTACCTTCGGTAACAACTTTTCTGATAAAGACTCTCTAAACACAGATTCCTCACTGAACCTTCCATCGTCCCCTTTCAGTGGACTGGACCCTTCACATAAAAAGTTCCCAATCTAGGAATCTTCACCCTGGTTACAACCAATTTGATTTTGGCTCTGTGTCTGGAAGTGTGAAAAAGTCACGAAAGCAACTGATGTCAGCACGCATCAGTGGTGCCTATATAGGCCTGAGCACGTTACATCCGGAGTGGACGACATTGATGCAGAGCCACAGGCGTCACCTACTGTCGCACAGGTGTCCTGCTTAAAAAAAAATTCGGATCCAGTGTGACGCATGGAAAATATTATAAGGTGGGGAAACTGTTGTAAGATAGAGTCTCTACCAGAAAAGGCGTTACCAAAGGTAAGTAACTTGCTCATTTATGCCATCGTGAGGAAAAACAAATGTGGCCAAAATACACATTTAGAGCACTTGTACTAAAACTTAATAAAAATACACTCACACATTTATGAGTGCAGTGCAAAGAGAAAATACAAGTTTACTATCACAGTATGGGAAAAGTAACATAAGAAAAACACTTTTGACTGCTTTAAAGATTGCATATAACACTTGCTTTACTCTTATAAACAACTCTCCTAATAGTCCGATATCTACTGAGTAGGATTATACCTTCCAGAACAAATTTAACCTGTTACATCCTAGTTATGGAATATGTTTGTTAAATTCATTTGAGAAAATGCTATGGCACAATCCATATAATCAGGTGCATATTGTATAATACGCGATTTATTACTAATTTTGAGGGAGGAGAAGGAAATTATGACTCACTCAAGCCTTCGCCTCTTATGAACCATGGCCCCTCCTCGCATTCAACAATAGTAATAAATACCATATTACACTTTGTGCATCAAAATATATATAGGAAATAATATGAATAATAAAAAATAATACAAATATATAGGTTTCCATCATTATGATGAACTCCCAAAATGGTGAAAGTCAGCCTGATAGAAATAATCAGAAGCAACTCTTTTGGAGGAACATCATAATGAGGAAATATCTTTTTCAGTATAATCCAAAAATCTAGCTCTAAATCCTTGGCATAGGCCAAGTTTGAAACCCAGGAAAGATATAAAGTAAAAAAAATATTACAATTCCTAAAACATTAGGAAATGTATTAAGAAATATATTTTTTTTTTAAAGGGAAAAGTTTAATTACAAAAATATATATCGGTCAGGGTAGTCCTTTGTTTAGGTCTACTGGGACCCGAAAATTAACAACCAGAAATTGAAGGAGACAAAAGATGGCATGGGTATTGTGCCTCAGGAACCATCATTGGTGAATTTCAGTGGTTTCATGCGTTTGAACCAGACCCATAACTCTATTTTTGACTGTTTCTTCTTAGTGAATTTCATTATTTCTTTTGTGATGTATTTATTTTCCATCTCTCACTGCACACGATCTTCGGCCAGGCCCTAAGGTCCACCCACCACAGATGACCAACCTTGAAGGTGGGGGTGCTGGTGCAGGGCCTATATATTACATATTTTTACATATTTATATCTGGGCAGACATACACATAATTTGGCAGTTTTTTGGTGAATAACTTAAGGTTTGGCATGCCAATTTTCATGCAGATCTGTGCAGGAGAAAAAAGTTAAGGTTGGGCGAAAGAAGATGTGCTTTCCCATTTTAGCTTCTGTGGGAAATTTTGCTCACACCTGCTTGACTCCATGAAAACACTTGAAAGTATTTCAAAATGAACACTTGGTTTATTTTAAATTTTATTTTCAAACACATTTTAACATCTGGGCTCGTTACAGACAAAACAGAATTCCCGACCGTAAGATGGGAACTTACTCATGCAGAACTCCCAGAATTCCTGGCACTAGTTGATGTTGCTTTACTTCTAGCATTCCATTTGTCTTTTTTTTTTTTTTTTTGAAACCGTTTATTACAAAGTTAAAAAAATATACAAAGATGGGCCTACAACCTTCAGGCCGGCCGCTAGCAAACAGGAGTAGCATAAGATACACACAGTAGAACGCAGGCTGCGGCAAAGGGAAACGTACAGGAGTTAGCCGCGTTGATGGCCACACCATCCGGACCCCACATGACGGTTTCTTTTAAACATAAATAACAACAAACAAAATCAAACCACAAGGCAACCCACGATCGAAAACAGCAGCATGTGCTCCCCTAGAAGGGGGACCCTACCAATCCATAGGAGTATCAAGGGGGGGGGAGAAGGTCAGAACAGGGACTGGGTGAACTCAGTGCCCGGTACCGGAGAGCTAAACCGGCTAAGGGGACGGGGCAGGCGATGGATCGGGCAATAACGGCGGGGCACAGATTCCCCCACGGTAGGCGTTCCAGGGGCCCCATACTTTCACCCATGTCCCAGGCTTACCTCTCGCTACATACACCACCTTTTCCCGAAACATGCACCAGTCCATATTTTCCTTCCAGGCCGGAACAGTCGGGGGCCTCTGGGAACCCCACAGTTGAGCAATATCGCGCTTGGCCACCATATATCCCAGAGTCACCCACCACGTCTGTGGCGCCGAATAGTCGGTTGGTTCCCACACGTTCAACAGGCATCTCCTCGCTTCGGGCAGCAGCGGCACACGCGTAACCACCCGCAGGACCTCATGCACACCACGCCAGAATAGCTCCACCTCTGGGCATTCCCACAAAATATGAAGAAAGGTCCCCAAAGAACCACACCCACGCTTACACAACCCGTCCACAGCATAGCCCATACGCAATAGCCTTGGCCCCGTTATGTAGACCCTATGGAGTATCTTGAGCTGGACGAAGCGAAGGCGGGCCGGTATGGCCACCTCTTTCGGGGAGGCCACCGCAGAGACCCAGTCCTCGTCGTCCAGCTCCAATCCATCGGCAACCCAAGCCTCGCGAAGATCAAGCAGCAATCCTGCGCGGTCATTGATCAGTTTTTTATAGATTAACGAGATCGTGCTTTCCGGTACATGTCCATCCAGCACTCTATCTTCCAGAGGGGAGTACTCCGGGATGGAGGCGACGTCCGGGAAGGCGGAGCATAGTGCATGACGGATCTGCATATACCGAAAGTACTCCCTGTCTTGCAACTGGAATTCCGTTTGCAGCATCCCGAACGTTTTGAATCCCCCCCTCGTCCAGAGATCCCCCACCCTGCTGATGCCTATCATGTCCCACTTCTCGAAGCCCTTCGAGGTCCACAGGGAGCCCAACTGCTCAGATGCGTACAGTGGTGACGCCCGGGTCAAACGATCCTTCCACCCCATCGCTACATTAGCCGCGTGCCACACTCGTACCATGACACGCGTGGGGCCCGTCAGACGTGCGTCGAGCGAGCTGGAGTAGAGCGCTCGATTATAGTCACCACCCGGCAGTAGCATCTTATCCATTTCAAAGGCCGGGTTTAGGGCGGGCCCGTATAGGCCGTGATTAATCGCAGCCAGCTGGGAGGCCCAATAATACCGTTTAATATCCGGGAGGGCAATCCCCCCGTCATACCACGGGAGCGTCAGCTTCGCCAGGGCGATACGCGGTCTCCCGTCCCAGAACAGGCGGCGTTGCAAACTCTCCACCTCGCGGAAGTAGCGCGCCGGGACGAGGTCCATTGTATTCTGCAGAGCGTACAGGAAACGCGGCAGCGACATCATCTTAAACAATGCCGCCTGGCCGAGCGGCGAGAGCGGCAAACGCCACCAACACTCGACATCCTCCTTCAGGCGCTGGAGGGGGGGCAGCAGGTTTCGATCATACCGGGCCTCCGCGTCTAGGGTGATGAAGATACCCAGGTACCTAAATCCCTGCCGGGCGATCTGGATAGGACAGCCCCGCGGGAGGATAGGAGCCTCCCCAGAGAGAACATACACGCACGATTTAGCCCAGTTGATGACAAGGCCGGAGTTACGACCAAATGATTGCAATACATCAACCAGTACTATCAGTGATTTACGTGGGGAAGCCAGGTACAGGAGAATATCGTCAGCATATAGAGACACGCGGTCCTCATACTCGGGGGTCCAGCGGAGACCACGAATAGAAGGTTCCCACCGCAGCCACTCCGCCAGGGGCTCCAAGGCAAGCGCAAAAAGGAGCGGCGATAACGGGCAGCCCTGCCGCGTGCCCCTGCCCAACTCCAACGGAGCCGACACTCTACCGTTCACAACCACCTGCGCCAGTGGGCCAGAGTACAACAATTTAACCCAGCTGATAAACCCTGGGCCAAACCCAAATTTCGCGTGCGTCGCCCAAATATATGGCCATTCAAGTGTGTCAAACGCCATAGTGGCGTCCAAGGATGCCAAGATGGCCGGCTCCCGTATGAACGGGACACGTGCGAGCACCCCATGCAAACGCCGCAGGTTAAGCGCTGTGTTACGATGGGGAATAAAGCCGGACTGGTCCTGGTGGACCAAGTCACACACCACGCCGACCAGCCGATTGGCCAAAACCTTGGCGAGAATTTTGGGCTCCGCATTCAATAACGAAATGGGACGATAGGATGTGACCCGGTCCCGTGGCCTCCCCTCCTTGTGGATAACCACGATGGTAGCCAGACGCTGGTCTAGCGGGAGGGAACCCACCGAGTGGGCCGCAAGGAACATAGCACGGAGATGCGGCGCCAGCGTATCCGGTCGCAGCTTATACAACTCGATGGGAAGACCATTAGGACCCATGGCCTTGCCGGAAGCGACCGAGCGTATGGCGAGGGCAATTTCTTCGGAGGTTGGAGCGGCGTCCAACAACACTCTGTCCTCCTCCGAAAGGGAAGGCAGCGCGATATCTCTGAGCAGGGCATGGGAATCCTCTTCAGAGCGGGAAGACACTGGGGAATACACCCCACGGAAATAGTCCGCAAAGCAGGAGACAATTTCCTCCGGTTCAGTGACACACACACCATTCGTTTTCTCAATCAACGGGACAACTCGACTCGCTCTCTCTTTTTTATCCAGCCACGCAATCAATTTACCAGCCTTATCACCCACATCATACAGTCTCCCCTGTTGCTCTCTACTGAGGCCCCTGGCCGCCTCCGTGACGAGGGCTTTATAGGCCCCTTGCTTGAGTTGGAGAACATGTAATTTATCCTCCGTCACCCCACATTCTAGATCACCCTCCAACTCGGTTATCTCAGCTTCAACACGGGTCACCTCCTCCCGCTCGCGCCTCCGGGAGTGGGAAATAAGGGACAGGGCCTCTCCTCGGAGTACTGTCTTGAACGCCTCCCACAGTGAGACCGCCGATGACACAGACCCCACATTCTCGTCAAAATAGCGCTTAAGGGATTTAATCAGCTCTGCGCGAATGGTGGGGTCACGCAGGTACCAGGGATTGATCGGGGCCACTCTACCCTCTCCCCTCGGCAAAATATCAAAGTGCAACAAGAGCGGGGAGTGGTCCGAAATACCCCGTGCCAAATGGCGCACTTCTCCCACCCTCCCCACATAAGCCGCTGGGACCAGGACATAATCTAGCCGTGAGAGACTACCATGAGCCCCTGAATGGAAGGTGTACTGTAGCTGCGTGGGATGTTTTAAACGCCAACAATCCACCAGCCCCAGGGTATCCAAGAGGCCAGATAACCACGCTTGGGCCCGGGGGAGATCCCTAGGGGGGTGACGATCCACAGTTCCGGAAACTACAGCATTAAAATCCCCCCCCACCACTAGAATCCCCTCCGGAAGGCCAAGGAGGAGGCGCCCCAGGTCCGCAAAGGTGGTCGTCTGCAGCCCCGGTGGGACATATACTGACACAAAAACGACCACTCTGCCCTCCAGTCTGCCCACCAAAACCGTGTAACGTCCCCTATCGTCATGGCGCACCTCATCAATCTCCAACGGGAGCGAGTTTTTAACCATAATGCCCACACCCCTTGAACCAGACGTGAAGCCCGAATGGGCCACAAGGCGGTAGCCCCGTCGATTCATAGCGCAAAAGGAGTTGCCAATGAGGTGCGTCTCCTGCAGAAAAACTATATCGGGCGAAGTTCGCTTCAAGAACTGCAGGACCACACCTCGTTTTATCCTGTCCCCCAGTCCATTAACATTCCAGGACAACAAACTCAGTCCCCTACCCCCCATCATAAACGGAAGTCATCACTCGTCCCCCAGAGAGCACTGTAGAGATAACACAATGATACGTTTGCCTTGTGGTGTAAATGAACAACACCCCACCCCAACCCACCCACTCCAACAAAACTCCCCCCTCCCTGCACCCCTGCATGAGCCCGGACAGCCCCCCCAACTTGCAGTGTGCCTGTCGCCCCTATAGAAAAAAACTAGCTAGACCCCCTAGAGGAGGAAAGAGTACCCCTTCTAGACCCCACACAACCTCCATGGGAGGGGAATGTACAAAGACAGACGCTTGACCGAAAGTAGCATCGTATTCGTCCAGAGTGAGGCCCAATATTGACCCCTCAGTCCCGATCCAGTGGGCCGTCTCCTCCCGCCGCCCCCCCCGCCATCTCGATCACGATCCCCAGACAGAGTGTCCAGCCAGTCCCCGGCCGCTCCGGGACGATCAAAAAAGTGCGTGCGACCATCCACCTCCACTCGCAGCTTGGCCGGGAAGAGCATGGCGTACTTTAAGTTCAGGTCCCGGAGTCGGCGTTTAACGCCCAGGAAGCTCAGTCTTTGCTTCTGGACCGCTTGGGTGAAATCAGGGTAAAAGTTCACCTCCATATTTTCCAGCTTAACCGGCCCATGTAGTCTGGAAGCTTGCAGGATAGCGTCTCTGTCCCGAAAGTTAAAAATCCGGGCAATGAGAGGTCGCGGAGGGGCTCCGACCTTCGGCCTTCCCCCGGGAACCCTGTGGGCCCTCTCCACAGCAAAAAATTTACTCAGTCCCCGAGGCAGGAGATGGGTAGCGATCAGGTCCTCCACAAATAGATCCGCTGCCGCTTCCTCCCGTCCCTCGGGTACTCCGATGATGCGGATGTTATTCCTCCGGGCCCGACTCTCGGAATCCTCGAGGCGCCGATCCATAAGTGCGCTCGCCTGACTTAGCCGGCGTACCTCCAGTTGTAGTGCCGCCACCTCAGTCGTAAGGCCCGATGCGGTGTGGGCCAAAGAATCAACTCGATCGTTGGTCTTGGAAAGATCGGCCCTCACCAGGCCAACGTCCACAAGGACCGCGTCGATCTTCTGTGCCAGGGTGTCGAACCGCTGGCCCACCGAGGCCCTCATCTCGGAAATGGCGCCCATGACGTCGTGGAGAGTCAGATCCGTGGGCAAGTCCGGGGCCTCAGAAGGGCCCTCAGGGGACTTGTGCGGTCCGCCGGGAGATCCCCACTGGAGGGTATAGCGGTCCATGCTGTTGGCCGGATGGACGGTGCCACGTCGGGTCGACTTGGTCTTTGACCGATCCCCATCTTGTTTCGTGGCCATCGCCGCTGGTCCCACAATCGCACCAGCAACGCCGTAGAGGGCAGGCAATCAGGGCCACGAGCTCCGGGGGGGCCACCCCAGATCGGCGGGGCGGGCCACAGCAGGCAGGCAGGCAGGCAGGGTCCCCCAGCGAGGCCACACCAACACAAAAGGCTCCGCGATCTCACTTGCTGAGACGGCGAGAAAGCGAAAGCGAAAGTGCGGGGTACGCGACTCACCAGGCCCGGCCCACCGTTGTTGTTCACTTTGCCACTGGGTCACCCCCCAACGCAAATCCGGGGTTCGGCGAGAAGAAGGCCGCAAACTTCAATCGGTGCTCACTCCGGCACCCGAGGTCCGATTCGAGAACGGAAAACGGGTTCCACCTCAGCTCAGGCTCACCAACACAGTCCCCTCAATCGAGGCAGGATGAATTCAGGATAAATCATTCCACTTGTCTTAATGAGATCCCTGAACTCTTAGACTTTATGTTTTCTTGTGCAACTCTCTTTACTGAAATTTATTCTGGCCCAAAATTGTGTATTTGATGTTAGACAGCTCTAAAGGGGAACAGCCTTTACCACGCAGTGCCTCTTCAATACAGTCTTTACCAGGCATAGGTCTTTCCTATGCATAATGGTAAGTGTAGGGAAGTATATGCTATTGTATTATTGTGTAATAATTAAGAACAAATTGATTTTTAATAATGATTTTTCAAATTACTCTGCATATTTGTTTTAAATATACAAAATATTTTTTAAGGAGCCGTATGTAAGGGTGAATGGGTTGGGAGCTGTATTAATACTCGGGTATTGGGTAAAATACTTGTGTATTAATTAAATTATTTAAACTGAGTGGAATGTAAGGGATCCGGGGGTTATAGATGGTGAACCGTAATAATACTCGGGTATGCATTACAATACTTGTGTATTAATTATGTAAATTATATTAAACATTTAAAGTACAATGCACATTTGTTTAAAATATGCAATATACTATTTTAGCAGCTGGATTTAAAGGTTGTTGGGGGAGTACATCAATGCTCAAGTATTAACTAAAATACCTGGGTATTAATAATTACCAAGAAAGATTTGTAAATGCAATATAAGCAAAAATAGAAAAGGTAGATAAACATTAAAACAAAAGTACTTAATATAATTTTTTTTAATATACAGTAAATTATTATAATGTAAACTCTGTTTTAAAAAAAACTATTAAATGCAGTTTCATATTTGTATTATAATAAAATATTATTTTTTTTAAATATCTTTTTTTACATTTTGGTTTAATTTTGCAAAATTAATAAACATTTATTTTCATAATTTATTAGCATTTGAACAAATATTTGTTAAATAATTTCTCACTTCTTCCCATTGATCGTTATGGGAATTATCCTTTTTTGTTTTTATTTGTCAAATTGACATACTTAGTTGTGCATCTGTTTTTATAGTAGTGGAGCATTGCAGTCAAGATCAGAAGTACAGAGGAGATGTGGTAAGGTTAGAGCAATCTGATTCACTTTAAATAACACCTAGGTTAAGAAATTTAGCAAGATAGTGAGGAAGTTAATTTTTAAATGAGTATTTTGTTTTTTAGCCACTTTCATATCCCTATACAGGTTGTATTTGTGTGTGCAGATCGGGTAGGTTGTAAATGAAAAAAAAGACACATTCATTTTTTTGGCTGGCTCTTTATTGGGTTACAATTTTTATGAAGAAAAAACAGACTAAGAAGAAAGAAGGCTGAGTTACTTGATTGTTCTACTCCTGTGTTCTACTCCTATTGTTTAAAAGGATTTTGTTGTTGTTTTATTTTTTGTGTTTTAAATTCGAGATGTTTAGACATTGGTAACAATTTGATTTAGAGATGTATTGAAACAAGGAAGATGGCATTGTGGATTTAGTTTTTTGTTAAATCTTTTAATTTTAATAATTTATTACAGGTTCTGGATTGTGGTTAACTTTAATAGATTGTTGCATTAATTGAGATTCTTTGTGAGTGGATGGCTAAGTTGAAGACTAAAGAAAACACCAGGTAGGAAAAAGTGTATTTAAAACAATTTAGTAAAATGGCAATAGAATTTTGGTAAATTATCAGAACGGGGATGTAATGCCTTTTATTCATTAATGTTGTTAATAATGTAATATGTATGCAATATTGTTAGGGTAGTCTGAAGTACTCAGCATTGGAATGATTTTGGCCAATAGTCTTTCAGAAATGTTTTGCTTCTTTTTGAAATTCAAGTGTTCGGACTGCATATCAATGATTGTGCCTGTTTCATTTCCTGAAAACTTGGTTGGGGTGAGATCTACTGATAGAAATGTTTAAAGAATGATGCCAATCCTCAATGGCATTTTGGCTTTCCACCTCCCTCTAAGCAGCTCGAGTAGCAGTTCCGCCATTAAATTAGAAATCATGGTTTTCTCCTGTGCCCCGACCTGTTTAGATGGCCAATACATTTCTCTTCAAAGTAATTTAAGAGTGCGCTAATATTTCTTCATTGTGTGCCTGATTGTAGAATTGATGTATAGACACCATCTACATATACAGGAGGAGCAAAACACATAGGTCCTAATTACGTTGTGGACACCGTTGTGGTCTTGAGCTGATCGACCTCTGGTCGACTGTCATGATACGGTGATTACAATGCGCCCGTATATGGTGCGGCGCATACTCCCATTTGTCTATGGAAGCTTGTGCTATGCCGTAAACCGGCCGTAGCACAAGCTCCCATTGACAAATGGGAGAATCTGTTCTTCCCTGCACCACGTGGCAGGCAACTCAAGGTGCCTGCCACACCGTGCAGGGATTACCAGGGGAACACCACAGGTGCCCCCTTGGCCCCCTACTGGAGGCTGCAGGGTGAAGGGGGCCCTGCTAGGGAAAGCTTGACATGGAGAGCCTGTCAGAAACCGACATCGTAATCCCTACTGTGGAAACGCCGTCCATGGGGATTACGTGCCGGTCTCCAAGGAATCCAGCCAGAATGACCGGACGGTTTCAGTTTTGACCGCCTGCATTGTAATGAGGCTCATTGTAATGAGGGCCATAATCTTCGTTTCCTTAGCTCAAACTGTAGTTTACTACTAGACATGTAATGCTCAGTTAAGGATGTTTTTTTTTTTTTAAAACCAGTTCTAATATGCCTTGGGAAAATTTTAAATAACCCTTGAATATGTGTGTTTGGATACTCTTAATAATAGTATTTATTTTTGTAATTCTAAGCCAATTATTATTTTCCTCGGACTTTTCTTAACAGTTTTAGAATTTACTACTGATATGGACAAGCATATGTTGAAGACTGCTTATCTGCTAGTAAACCATAAATTAGTGGTATAGTAGAGTTATGTATGTTAGCATGTATAGTGTAAACATGGGCAGATAAATGTGGGTGGACTTCAATGTACTATCCATGATCCAAATTTCACTATTTTCAAGGGTTACAGTGTTATTTAGTATTACAAAGCTTAGTATATGTTTTTGACAGTGTTTGTTATCATAGAGAAGGAAAGGTTCATGGTTAAAGGATTCTGATAGATCAGGGGGTATATTAATATCAGAATATGTTTTAGGGGTTCTTAGTTGTGGATTATTCATCTGTTTTTGTCGTTGTGCAATTCTTCTTAAATTAAGAATTGGGGGAATGCTATTTGCAACATGCATAGCGATGTTCTGGGCTACCTCCCTCAATACTGTGCCACAGGGCTCATTGGAGGTAGCACCAAGTGCCTTTATGTGCTAGATATGTTCTCTAATCTCGAACTCTGTTGCAGAGTTGATATATTTGGTGGTCCTTTCAACAATATCACCTAGAGTGCTGTTCCGTCTTTGCAACGGGTTGAGAAGTAGTTCACACACATCCATAGTTAATCTCTCCTTACAATAAATTCACCCATCAAATGTAAGCATCCTGTTGCCTCTCTTAGACAGCACAAACTCAGTTTTGCAGGAATTCTTCATTATTAGCTATTCTGCAAAAGAAGAAAGAAAACAATGTTTTTTAATGCTTATGTAATTATGTTTGCAAAATGTTATTGATACTCTCCTTAAACCTGTTGGAAAAAATAAACTTCTTAATTTTTTTAACTTGTTTTTGTTTTTTAAATGATAAATATTATGTTCAATTGCGTTCAGAGAAAGGTACAAATGGATGTTAGGTCCCAGTTAGTGGTTTTGAAGTTAGTTCACATTTTGTTTAAAAGCAGTTGTTAAGAAAGTTACCATCTGACATTGAGTTTGGGTGATCTTTGACAGTACTGCACTACTTTGGTCGTTGGATTGTTCTTTGTATTTTCAAATGTTGAACTTCTTTTCAGAAAAAAAACTGATATAAAAAGGAAAGTGTGCTTTGATCTTTTCACATGTGCCTGCTTGAGAACAGAATTTATAGCATTTTTTATATCTGTTTATTAGTTGGATTTTTGAAAGTACTAAAAAGTTGGTTATTCGGAATGTGTTTTTAAATAGGTTTAGAAATTAGTGTGTATTGGTCAGTAGAATTTTCTCTACAAATAATGGTTAATGCAAAGCAACACATTGGAATATATTTACCTTTGTGTCAGGGACTTATTGTTGAATTTCTCTGAGATTAGATTGGTGCACTGTTGATTTTCCTTCTTTGGTGTGAACTACTGACATGGGTCTAGGGCAAAAAGAATTTGCTTTTGTATGTTGAAATAATGGTATAGCTGTTGAGAGAAAAACTATTGAAAGCTGTTGGAAGAAGGGATAAAAGTTAGAATAGTAAATGTGCTCCAGTCGCTGTCTCCAGCACTTTCCACGAGGTGGCGCAGACTGGAGTTAGGAATAGTAAATCTGCCCCTTCAGTGTCTAGCACCTTCCCCGGTGTAGCTCTGACTGGAGTTAGAAAGACTAAATCTGACCCCTTGACTGACCAGCACCTTCCCCTGTGGTGGCTGTGACTGGAGTTAGAAATTGTAAATCAGCTTCTTTAATTGTCCAGCACTTTCCTAGAAGTGGCTGTGACTGGAGTTAGGAATAGTAAATCTTCCCCCTTCTGTGCTCGGCACCTTCCCCAATGTGGCTGTGGAAGTCTTTGGAAGTAGTAAATATGACCCTTCACTGTCTAGTACCTACCCCTGAGGTGGCTGTGGCTTTAGTTAGGAATAGTAAATCTTCTCCCCTTCGCTGACCAGCACTTTCCCATATGTGGCTGTGACTGGAGTTAGGAATAGTAAATCTGTCATCTTCTGTGTCCAGCACCTTCCCTAAGGTGGTTCTGACTGAAATTACGCATAGGAAATCTGCCCCTCCAGTGTCCAGTACTTTCCCTGAGGTGGCTATGACAGGAGTTAGGAATAGAAAATCTGCCCCTTCACCTCTCAGAAGTTTTTACTTGGTCGCACAAAATAAATGCATTTTATTTACTTTGACTTCTATTTAAATGAAGTTCCTATGTGAAAGATATAAACTTCTTTTTTTTTTTTTTTTTTTTAAAACCTTTATTTCAAAATTCAGGACACAGCTATTCAGCCGACAGCCCGGAGGTTCGGCAGCATTGAGAGTTGGATACAGTGATGTGTCCCCAATACAGTTCAAAGAGTAAAGCAAAGGTCCAATTTTAAGTAAATACAGAAAAAACTCACAACAAACCCCAGCAAGGCAAGGACATTGAAAGCCCATGGCGAAAGCCCCCAGGGGAGGCCGGACCCCACTCATCTACTAGTTACAAGACTGTGTACGGAGGAAGAAGGGGGACAGTGTGGAAATATGGATTTTTCTGGTCAGTTATGTCCCCTATCTTGGACCCCAACGGTTCTATGTGCATGTCACAAGTACATGTATGTTCCCTCCAGTTCCAGTTATGAAGACGCAAACACATGTGCGTCCACCGTCAACATGTCCTCTGTCAGATCCGCCATGAATAGGCCGGATATTCCATTCCTAAGTACAAAAGGCCACCGGCTTTATATGGCTCACTTATGCCATTTTACAGTCCAGGCAAGTAGGCCCTGATTCTGTCATCAAAACTCTTCTTGCCTTCTGCCTCTGAAAACTCCAGTCTGAGCCTGCATCTGTGACCATGAACTTTGTCTCATTCTCTGCGCGGCTCACGAAGCCTGACATCAGCCTATTCTCTGCCAAGAACTGTATTTCACCTTCGAGTTATCTGCTTCCCCCTCAGCCGATGCATTCCTGCCTAGTAGTTTAAGTAAACATTCTCCCAGCCACCGAGCAAAAGGCCCGGCTTCTCTGTCTTAATACAAGTAATTCATAGCCCTGTTACTATGGAAGATTCCTGCCCTCGCATTTAGTGTAGACACTTAGACGCTTGTACACGCACACACAGTCAGTATAGAATAGATTCTGTCCGAGAGTCCTTCCTTTGTGGATAACATAGTTCTTTAAACATAGGATGTTAGATATGATTTGGGATTAGGTTGACTTGACCCCCCAGACTTTTCGTCTCCACATGTAAAGCTAAATGTCAAGTCCCCTTCACCCCCTAGTTACACGTCAATTACACGTCATGCTGCTGCGCGCGCATCTATGCCAAGTATTATCTTATAGATCCACCTATAGGTGACATCATAACCAATTATGTTCCTTTTTACTCCTCATTACACCCATTTTCGGTTACGCAGACAAATCGTCATTTTCCTTATCAATTGTTACGCCTACTGTATTCGCTTCATTGTAATGTATGTACTATAAAAGCCATTTCATGTCAATAATGTGTGTGCTTCACTTCCTGAACCTTCGTGGTGACGGAACATTGGAGCAACCGATTATAATCGAGTTAATGGAATAAAGCCCATTCCGAACCTCTAATACCACGGATTCTGCCTCTCATTTTACTGAGCTATTTTATTATGTTCCTGTATCAAATTAAGTCCAGGTAAAGGAGAATTATTTACCACATGAATGGCGCCCGAACAGGGACACTTTCTCATCTCACGCGCCGGCGGTGAGTTGCAGGCCCGGTCTCCTGCCACAGCTGGACGGACAATAACGCGTACCAGCAGGATTTCCTGTATCTCCCTCCGGTCAAGCGGGGGCGACTGAGACTGCGATCAACACCCAGACGAGGCGGTGAGAAGTGCGAAGTATCCCGACCAGAGCCTAGCTGAGAGAGCAAGATCCGAGGTACACAGAGACCCACCAGTCCGAAGTCAAGCCCAGTGTCCGACGAGTCGAGTCGAGTCCAGTCCGGTTCAAGTTCAAGTTACTGAGGCCTTCCGTTTCCGAAGCTACCCGGTGAGTACCATTGCTGGGGAGGCATTTCTGACGTGCACATAGGTTGTGCCGGTCAAGACGGGTTTGGGTACACAAATCCGGTCTGCACTGTTTTAGCAGTGTATCTGTACTGTTTAGCAGTATATCAAGTATTCCGAAGTGTCTAGTTATTGTCGAGAATTAAGCTTGGTGATTAGTTATGCAGACGATCATCATTGTTGTTTCAGTTAAAGGTTTAATGTTTAATGTTTAATGTTTAATATGTTTAAACACGTTCTGTATATTGTGGTATGAATGACTGTTCATTATCGTGTTTATTGTATTAAGTCTGTTCAAAATCAAGTATCGGGTCAGTTGGTCAAAATCAAGTATAAGGTCAGTTCTCAATATGCCGTTCTTTTCGAAATTAAGACAGATCACTACAAGAAAAGGGGTACTCGAAGAAGCCGTTCCTATTCCTCCTAGGGACACCCCAGGGTACTTCATGTATCATAAACATGGCTTAGATGCCATATTATTTCTTGATTTATGGGTAGACTACACCAAGGAATTACCAGAAAGTCAGAGGTGGCCCACAGCGGGAACCTGGGATGCAGAGTGCATCATGAAAGTAGAAGAAGAGTTATGGAAAAGGAAAGTCAGACAGTCACAGAAAGATGCCATTGAATTATGGCGTAAGGAATCACATAGACGAACAGAAAAAGCACGTAGACTGGAAGAGAAGAGTAAAGAGAATTCCAATAAAGTTCAAGAAAATCTATTAATTGAGGAAGGTATCCGAGTGAAATCAGAACAAGTAGACAGACAAAGAAATGCCCTTATGAATGGTATGTATCCCCTTCTGGCCGAAGGATTACCTAAGGCTACTCCAGAAATACCGAAAGACTTGCCATCCCCATTGTTCCCAGTAAAGGTACATCCAAAGGGGCGTCCTCGAACCGCAGAAGATGTTTTTCTTTCCTCATATTTAGATGACGCAGCTCCCGAGTATGCTAATTCCGCCCCACATAGACCGCCTGTCAGGGAGGTTCAACGCCAAGATCCGGCACCCGTATCTCTACAGCCACAAGTTCTGGCAAGCACATCTGTTTCTACATCTGTTCCCACAGCTGCTTCTATAGCTGTGTCCACACCTATAGTTGCTGTATCACGTTCAACGAATCCTTTCACACCCGACACCCCAGATGGGGCTACGGGAGGTGCTACCAATATTTTTTCTACGCCACCCAGAATAAATAAACTTACATTTCAAGAGTCAGGACATTCACGTACACCCAAACTCATTAGTGCCCGTGCGCTTAAGGAACTTCTTATAGATTGTAGATATGACCCTGTGCCTGGAAAAGAGGACGAAATGACCCTAGCATCATTACGTATCAGACGAGCCGCAGTGTATTTAGGGAAGTTACCAGGAATGACTGCACATCTAGATAAAATATACCATTTTGTCCAGACAGGGCGAGATCCAGAATGTATTAACAGAGCTATGGAATACCAGAAAGTAGAGATACAGGGGGAACTGTTACGTTTCCTCATAAACTGTGTGATCAGAAATCAAGACCGACCGGGGGTAGACCCGGAAGCAATGAAAATTCTTACAAGATGGAGCCAGAATATATCAGAAGGGAGACATGATAAACAAAATTGTATAATAGCCATGTGCCGAAAGATCCGTAAAGAAATAGAACGCCTACACGAAGAGAGATTAGAGGTAGACGGTTTCGAACAAAGCGAGGAAGAAGGGTCAGGACCGCCCACCGGACAGTCGGACACCATAGCCTATGTAGGTAGAGGAAGATCTTGTAATAGTAATAGATGTCTTACTGACTCGATACGTCCGATATGTCCAGATAATAACAGGAATTTCCAAATACCTATAATTAATATAAGGTCTAACGAGCATTCGTTCCAAACCGCCGACAAACTACTCCGAGAACGAAGGGGTTATCATTTTCTCGATTCCATGGATGAACAAGATTTAGCCAGGGCAGCTGTCCATTGGGTGGACAGTCCCGGAAAATATAGTGATGATACAGTAGTACGCACATTTTTGAATCTCACCCCAGATGAACAGAGGTTAGCTGGGATTTATATGATTCAACAACTCATTATACTATATCGGAGTCAACATTCAGATCCTGGTCCCTTACCCGACATATTGACTGAATTACTCACGAATAGATGGAGAGGTCCAGGTACTAAATTAATTAAAGAAATTCTAGAATCAAGAAAGCAATATATTCTTTTTGTATGTTCAGAACATGTTCCATTGCCCGTCAAGGAAAGAACTACGTATCACATAGATAGACAGAATCCCTTACGAGAAGTGCACCCAATAAAGGGCGAGGACAATCAGTTTAAACGCGTATTTGTATATACGCCCATATCGAAAATAGAATTGTTACAAATGAAGAAAGTGGTACCCAGTCATGACAAAGACCCAGCGGGTTTTCACCGAGAAATTAAAGACATGTTACTCATGGGAGAGTATACCTACCCCGACATTATGACAATATTAAAGGTATTGATGCCTGCTGGCATTTATGAGAAACTCAAGGAAAAAGAGTGGGAGGTAGGAGACCAAAAGATAGAATGGTCAGTATTAGAAGCAGAAGAAAAGGCCCGAACTGCAGGAGCAGGGCTTGGGGACAAAACTAAGGCATTACCAGGATTACTAGTACAGGTACTGCCGCGTTTATTAACTACGAAAAAGGAAGACTGGGGTACAATTTCAGCCTGTAAACAGAAGCAAGATGAGGACACTAGTGATTACTATGCCCGATTTGAAAAATGTTTTGGTATAAATAGTGGCATAAAAGCAAGTAGCGAATCATACCCACATCTGTTTGTAACAAAATTAGTTGAGAATGCTCTACCCCAAGTAAAGAATAGAGTATTAAAATTCGAGAGTACCTGGCAAGGTAACACTCCATCACAAATGTTACAAATGTTACAATAATAGCAAAAAATGTTCCTATAGTTCCTCAGAGAAGAAGGAGACAGAGTAGTGTAAACGCAAGAGGCTTTAGGAGGATAAAACACACCGTACAGTCAGTGTGGAAAATCCTTATGTCGGATATAAATGCCCTCACACACCCTTGCAGGTGTCATGCTTCATCATTTGGGCTGCTCCTCGTCGGGCCGGCGGTGCAATGCCCGACGGGCTCCCTAAAAAGGGGCTCTTTGGCGGAGATCTTCAATCCGACTGCCGTATAGATGAAGTGCGGGTATGGGGCCAAATGAATGTAGATATAGATAAGTGATATTAAAATAGGGTAAGGAATGCCTATTTGAGGTAAATTTTATTCAGATGGCTTCCTACCTTAGTTAAAAACGTGTATACAGAGCACTTGTGTGAGTGTAATGTCTCCTATTCAAGTGGTATGTATATTGCAATACTGGGTCAACATGTTTCTCGCAATGAGTGAGTTATACTCGCGATTCTTCAGGACCTAGGGGGATATGTTAACTATAAACTATCTACATTACACAACCTGGTTGGTTGGGGTTAATGATCAATCTATGTATTGAATACCTGTTGGTACCGGGAGCTACCTGGAAAGAAAGGAAGGTATCATCAAACAAGTTTGATCTGGTTAATATATTCACAGGTGAAACGTGAAGCCTGCATGGTGACACACTCTCTGTAACTTAGATGGTGCAGTGTCGCATCATACGCCAACATTAGTGGATTAATGTTGACTATATTAAAAACGCCGAGGTGGTAGATCCCTAGGTGAACTAGAGTGACTAATCACCGGTGTGTGACATCTGTTGAGAAAATTTAACCGCGTCTAAACAACTCACCCTAGTCAGTCAATATCCAGGTATCAACAGTACTCGGTGGGTTGTACACGAATGTGACTTCCTCTAGATTAAGAGGCTGAAAGGAACAAAATAACAAGGAGAGCACACATTCACAAGATTTCCCCGAGGAATAGTTGATAAAAAACGGGGACTAACAGTATAAAAACATCCAGTAGAGCAGAGCAAATAGGGGATGTTAACTCATTGCGTGTTATTTGCTCATGCATTGTCTCAAAAGGGGAGAGAGTCATTGTTTGCGTGGTAAGCTGTGTTCATATCGTCATGGTGTCATGAAACAAGGAACCCTGGAGCATCGGTGGTGAGTATATACAACCCACTATATATGTATAGGAGGACGGTAACATGGTACGAAATAACCACCAGGGGCCCTGGTAAAATACGAAACACACTCAAGGGGAGCCAAGTCTGCTTGATGCAGTGTATGGGGGAGTATCGAGTTAAGCGGCAGAATTAATGAGGCTAACCACCAACGACCCTAGTGAACTCAGAAAATCACTCGTTAGAGTATATGAAGTTAAGAGCACTGAATTAGGCATCCAAGAGAAAGGGAGAGGAAAGCGGCTAGTCTATCCGATCCCTAAGTTTACCCCTCTGTGTGATAGACATAGTGTCCGTAGGGGTATACGGCATCAGGACTAAATAGGACTGGTCAAGTTTAGTTAAGAAAGGAACAGTGTGAAAAGGATAAGCACAGAGCCAGGGCTTGACAAGGATCTGGTCTATGTGTACTGTGTTAGAGGTATAATGTCAACAGTGCCATTATCACGTATATAGATAGCTACAGTGCTAAGTACTGACAGCTAACGGAGGGGTGTTGAGTTAATAATAAAGCAAAATCTTTACGCAAGCAGTTGCCAAAGCCAAGTATTAAGACTAATTAAAAGAAAGGGAAGAAATGGCGGGGTCATTTTACTCACGCGTCTTCCTTTCGAGTACCATGTCACGACCTACCCTCTCCACCGAGTCCGGAAGGTAACGTAGTGGGGAGGGAGGAAGGACTTAAAGTGTGTCGAGTGGTCATGTGACCAAATACCCCGTCATGTGGTTGAAACGTAATGACAAAGGATCTCGATTAATGGTGGCCATTTTGGGTTGGGGTTTCATGAAAGACAGGAACACACGGAAACGGGCGGAGAAGCAACCAGGGCTCCGGGGGTTAGCCTGTGATTGGTTATGTGAGCGTTAAGCTCTGGATGCCATATTGGACAAGGTTCTCAGGGAACGCAAACCTTTGAAAGTAAGCTTAAAGACAGGCTAAGGGATAACAAAATGTAATGATGTCAGCTTGTATTAACTCGATATCGTATAGGAAAACAGACGCACGGCTCGTTAGCCAATGCTGTGGGTTAAGTGATATCAAGTGATATGCAAATTAAAGTATGGTGGCCATGTTGGATGAGGATACAAACTATTGGGTGTAATAGGAATAGGAAGTTATTACAAAACATTCAGTTTGGATGAAGTAACGGGACGAGATCCAGAGGTAACTAATAGTGGAGGGTATTGTGAACCCCGAAATGAAGGTAGATGTTACGGAGGACCAGGTGTGATGGACCTATAGTTGGACAACAGAGCACATCCGGAATACTATGTGTTGGGTTACTGAATGAGGTCTGGAAGGTAGAGGGAGAGATGTGCCAGATCGATCTCAAGGGATTATGTCAGGTTGGTTCAAGGACATGTTGGAACCATGTTCCTAAAACGGTCACAGTGTAGCAGTGGAGAATATCTCAACCTGTTACATTACTAATATACAAGGAGTTAAGTGATGTTCAAAATATTAGATCTTGATTGTGCCCCAGGGTATATCATCGTTAAGTCCATTGGTATGGGAGGATAAGCGGTGTATCCATCGCTGTTCCTTTGCAAAAAGATTCTGTTTGGTAATATTGGGAAAGGCTTCCAAAATGAGCCACCTCACAGTGTCTGGTGAATGGTTATTTTCAAGGAAATGGGTGCTTATTTTCGTATTGTTCTTCAAGCAGCGAAAGTTGCTGCGGTGTTCCGTAATACGTAGTTTAATAGGGCGGGTTGTCATCCCTATGTAGTTGAGGTTGCATGGGCACATGAGAAGGTAAATGCAATTAGAGGTATTACAATTCGTATGTGTTCTCATTTCCCACAGAAAGGAATTGTTTAAGGTTACCGTCTTGTGTGTAGTTGTGAAGGCACAAACGCTGCATCCACCACATGGGTAGTGTCCTGTGACCCTTGGAAGCTGCCACAATGTCTGTTGTGAATTATGGGGTATTTTTGCTTTGGGTCTAGTTCTAATAAGCATATCCTTGATGTTTCTTGATCGTTTGAAAGCAAATCTGGGCGGAGCGATATTCATGGTGCCTGTGTTGAGTATACCCCAGTGTTTCTTCAACACCTTAGTCACTTGATTAGATAGCGGAGTGAAGGTAGTGACGCACGTCAAAATCTCAGATTTGTCTTTAGTTTTTTGTTCCAGTAAGGCATCACGATGGTTGTTACGTGCACGTTTTGTTGATGATATGATACTCCTATGTGGGTATGATCTTTCAGTCAGGTTATCTTCTAGAATCTTGGCTTCACTCTTGTAGTCATCAAGATCAGGATATCATCAATGAAACGCTTCCAGAAAAGAATGTGATTTGCGGTGGGGGTTTGTTTCATTGTGGATGTGGGTGGCCTCAAACGCTGCCATATAGAGACAGGCCACACTAGGAGCAAAGGTACTCCCCATAGAGGTACCTTGCGTCTGATGGTATAGTTGGCCCTTAAACTCAAAATAATTCTCAGTTATGGCATTAACTGAGAATTATTTTGAGTTTAAGGGCCAACTATACCATCAGACGCAAGGTACCTCTATGGGGAGTACCTGATCTTCTGGACAGGGGATCAGGATAGTTATGTTGATTTTTTCAGTTGGATCAACAACCTCAACCCCTACCTTTCCTTCACAATCACAGCATCCGCATCACGGATAGCATTTCTAGACCTCACTATCCAGCTTGCACAGGGTATTCTTAGCACCACCATGTACAGAAAACCCACTGATCGTAACAGTCTTCTTCACTACAGCAGCCACCATCCCAAATCCCTCAAGGAAAACCTACCTTTTGGTCAATTCCTTAGAATTAGGAGAAATTGCAGCACACTTGATGACTACAAGAGTGAAGCCAAGATTCTAGAAGATAACCTGACTGAAAGATCATACCCACATAGGAGTATCATATCATCAAAAAAACGTGCACGTAACAACCATCGTGATGCCTTACTGGAACAAAAAACTAAAGACAAATCTGAGATTTTGACGTGCGTCACTACCTTCACTCCGCTATCTAATCAAGTGACTAAGGTGTTGAAGAAACACTGGGGTATACTCAACACAGGCACCATGAATATCGCTCCGCCCAGATTTGCTTTCAAACGATCAAGAAACATCAAGGATATGCTTATTAGAACTAGACCCAAAGCAAAAATACCCCATAATTCACAACAGACATTGTGGCAGCTTCCAAGGGTCACAGGACACTACCCATGTGGTGGATGCAGCGTTTGTGCCTTCACAACTACACACAAGACGGTAACCTTAAACAATTCCTTTCTGTGGGAAATGAGAACACATACGAATTGTAATACCTCTAATTGCATTTACCTTCTCATGTGCCCATGCAACCTCAACTACATAGGGATGACAACCCGCCCTATTAAACTACGTATTACGGAACACCGCAGCAACTTTCGCTGCTTGAAGAACAATACGAAAATAAGCACCCATTTCCTTGAAAATAACCATTCACCAGACACTGTGAGGTGGCTCATTTTGGAAGCCTTTCCCAATATTACCAAACAGAATCTTTTTGCAAAGGAACAGCGATGGATACACCGCTTATCCTCCCATACCAATGGACTTAACGATGATATACCCTGGGGCACAATCAAGATCTAATATTTTGAACATCACTTAACTCCTTGTATATTAGTAATGTAACAGGTTGAGATATTCTCCACTGCTACACTGTGACCGTTTTAGGAACATGGTTCCAACATGTCCTTGAACCAACCTGACATAATCCCTTGAGATCGATCTGGCACATCTCTCCCTCTACCTTCCAGACCTCATTCAGTAACCCAACACATAGTATTCCGGATGTGCTCTGTTGTCCAACTATAGGTCCATCACACCTGGTCCTCCGTAACATCTACCTTCATTTCGGGGTTCACAATACCCTCCACTATTAGTTACCTCTGGATCTCGTCCCGTTACTTCATCCAAACTGAATGTTTTGTAATAACTTCCTATTCCTATTACACCCAATAGTTTGTATCCTCATCCAACATGGCCACCATACTTTAATTTGCATATCACTTGATATCACTTAACCCACAGCATTGGCTAACGAGCCGTGCGTCTGTTTTCCTATACGATATCGAGTTAATACAAGCTGACATCATTACATTTTGTTATCCCTTAGCCTGTCTTTAAGCTTACTTTCAAAGGTTTGCGTTCCCTGAGAACCTTGTCCAATATGGCATCCAGAGCTTAACGCTCACATAACCAATCACAGGCTAACCCCCGGAGCCCTGGTTGCTTCTCCGCCCGTTTCCGTGTGTTCCTGTCTTTCATGAAACCCCAACCCAAAATGGCCACCATTAATCGAGATCCTTTGTCATTACGTTTCAACCACATGACGGGGTATTTGGTCACATGACCACTCGACACACTTTAAGTCCTTCCTCCCTCCCCACTACGTTACCTTCCGGACTCGGTGGAGAGGGTAGGTCGTGACATGGTACTCGAAAGGAAGACGCGTGAGTAAAATGACCCCGCCATTTCTTCCCTTTCTTTTAATTAGTCTTAATACTTGGCTTTGACAATTGCTTGCGTAAAGATTTTGCTTTATTATTAACTCAACACCCCTCCGTTAGCTGTCAGTACTTAGCACTGTAGCTATCTATATACGTGATAATGGCACTGTTGACATTATACCTCTAACACAGTACACATAGACCAGATCCTTGTCAAGCCCTGGCTCTGTGCTTATCCTTTTCACACTGTTCCTTTCTTAACTAAACTTGACCAGTCCTATTTAGTCCTGATGCCGTATACCCCTACGGACACTATGTCTATCACACAGAGGGGTAAACTTAGGGATCGGATAGACTAGCCGCTTTCCTCTCCCTTTCTCTTGGATGCCTAATTCAGTGCTCTTAACTTCATATACTCTAACGAGTGATTTTCTGAGTTCACTAGGGTCGTTGGTGGTTAGCCTCATTAATTCTGCCGCTTAACTCGATACTCCCCCATACACTGCATCAAGCAGACTTGGCTCCCCTTGAGTGTGTTTCGTATTTTACCAGGGCCCCTGGTGGTTATTTCGTACCATGTTACCGTCCTCCTATACATATATAGTGGGTTGTATATACTCACCACCGATGCTCCAGGGCTCCTTGTTTCATGACACCATGACGATATGAACACAGCTTACCACGCAAACAATGACTCTCTCCCCTTTTGAGACAATGCATGAGCAAATAACACGCAATGAGTTAACATCCCCTATTTGCTCTGCTCTACTGGATGTTTTTATACTGTTAGTCCCCGTTTTTTATCAACTATTCCTCGGGGAAATCTTGTGAATGTGTGCTCTCCTTGTTATTTTGTTCCTTTCAGCCTCTTAATCTAGAGGAAGTCACATTCGTGTACAACCCACCGAGTACTGTTGATACCTGGATATTGACTGACTAGGGTGAGTTGTTTAGACGCGGTTAAATTTTCTCAACAGATGTCACACACCGGTGATTAGTCACTCTAGTTCACCTAGGGATCTACCACCTCGGCGTTTTTAATATAGTCAACATTAATCCACTAATGTTGGCGTATGATGCGACACTGCACCATCTAAGTTACAGAGAGTGTGTCACCATGCAGGCTTCACGTTTCACCTGTGAATATATTAACCAGATCAAACTTGTTTGATGATACCTTCCTTTCTTTCCAGGTAGCTCCCGGTACCAACAGGTATTCAATACATAGATTGATCATTAACCCCAACCAACCAGGTTGTGTAATGTAGATAGTTTATAGTTAACATATCCCCCTAGGTCCTGAAGAATCGCGAGTATAACTCACTCATTGCGAGAAACATGTTGACCCAGTATTGCAATATACATACCACTTGAATAGGAGACATTACACTCACACAAGTGCTCTGTATACACGTTTTTAACTAAGGTAGGAAGCCATCTGAATAAAATTTACCTCAAATAGGCATTCCTTACCCTATTTTAATATCACTTATCTATATCTACATTCATTTGGCCCCATACCCGCACTTCATCTATACGGCAGTCGGATTGAAGATCTCCGCCAAAGAGCCCCTTTTTAGGGAGCCCGTCGGGCATTGCACCGCCGGCCCGACGAGGAGCAGCCCAAATGATGAAGCATGACACCTGCAAGGGTGTGTGAGGGCATTTATATCCGACATAAGGATTTTCCACACTGACTGTACGGTGTGTTTTATCCTCCTAAAGCCTCTTGCGTTTACACTACTCTGTCTCCTTCTTCTCTGAGGAACTATAGGAACATTTTTTGCTATTATTGTATTAGGGCCCCTGTTCCTATTGGACCTCCCATTCCTTTGTGAGTGGAAAACGGCCTCTCCTGTCCCTCCATTTGTCCTGTTGTACAAATGTTACAATACCATCACAATAGAATTAGAGAGGAACAAGAACATGAACACAGACGCATGAAAGACACAAAAATGAAAATGTTAGTTTCCCAGACAGTTCCAGCTGAAGGACATAAGAAGGGTATGACACATTCCGGTGATTCAGCCGGACCTATAAAAGGGACATGCAATTATTGCAAAAAGCCAGGTCATTATGTACACGATTGCCCAGTTTTAAAACATAATATCGCCATAGGTAAAACACAAGAAAGATCACGGCCACTCAGACAAGATCAGAATGAACAAGGAGCTTTGCAGCATGCCCAGTCCATGCCAGCCGCACAACAGCCAATACAGTTTGTGCCAGCTGCACCACCGTTGCCTGTTGCTACCACACAAACAACAACACGACAAATGTATCAGACCGCACAGTATGAATATCCTGAGTACCAGCGTTACGCATGAAAAAGCCTAGAGAGGGAAATTGACTTACCCCTTATCGAGATCCCTGTAGATCAAGAAGGACCTTATGTACATAGTGAACTATTAGGCCAAGACAGAAAATTTTTACTCGATACAGGGGCAAGTCGAACAACAATAAAACGTAGTGAAGTTCCAGGGGCACCCCTCTCAGGCTCACAGAATATTTCCCTTGGTTTTTCAGGAAAGCCTATTGTTAATGAAGTGTCACAGCCTCTTCCACTTACGATAGGACCTTTGACCCGAACTACCGATTTGTTGCTTACTAAATCATGTCCAGAAAATCTATTAGGAATAAAAACGTTAAAAGCTCTAGGAGCCATAATATGTTGTTCTCCGGAAGGAGTAAGATTGTTTTTACGTGATTTTAAAGGTCATTATGTGTCTAGAGACATGGATCCCCGATTACAGACTTTACCCACACATCTATGGGCACAAGGCCCTACTGATGTTGGATGCATGAATATTACACCATATCGAGTCACATTAAAGGCAGGAGTGGTGCTACCACGAATGCGACAATACAAGTTACCCCCAGATGCTGTAATGGCTTTACTACAAATCATTGACGAGCTCATTGCCCAAGGAGTGGTTGTAGAAACAGACTCCAATGTATGTAATTCACCAATAATCCCGATTCTTAAACGAACAGATCCAAAGGCCCCGCCAGTCTATCGATTGGTTATTGATCTGCGCGAGTTAAACAAATGCATTGTGCCACAATTCCCTGTGGTCCCAGATATCTCGTCATTACTGACAGCTATTGATTCCGAAGCGACATTCTTTACTGTAATCGATCTCAAGAATGCCTTTTTCAGCGTCCCAATAGATCCGGAAAGCCAATATTTATTCGGATTTAGTTTAAATGGACGTAGCTTTAAATTCTCACGCGCACCTCAAGGATTTACAGAAAGCCCCAGCATCTATAGCCAAGCACTGAAACGAGAACTTGACAGTATCCACATGCCAGTTAACACTGCTCTGCTTCAATACGTCGATGATCTGCTGATCACCGCCCGAAGCGAACCTGAATGTGAAAAAGCATCACTGACAGTTTTACAATTTCTAGCCGAAAAGGGGCACAAGGTGTCCCCTTCTAAGCTGCAATTCTGTGTCCAGCGAGTTATTTATCTTGGACACTCGCTGTCCAAGGAGGGAAGGCAGCTTACACCAGACCGCATTCAGTTAATAGTTAACATGCCAATGCCCAAGACACAAAAGGAAGTACGGGCTTTCATAGGCCTCACTTCATACTGTAGACAGTGGATCCCGCAGTATGCATTTCTAGCAAAACCACTCATCCAGTTGACAACACAGGAGGCAGCCACATCGACTGTTCTCCCTTGGACTCAGGAACATACACAAGCTTTTGAAAGCCTAAAGAAAGCTTTATGTCAAGCACCTGTTTTAGCAACGCCATGTTACAGAAAACAGTTTACACTCTTTGTTACAGAACGCGAAGGTACTGCTTTGTCAGTACTCACACAGGAACAAGCAGGAGCACACAAACCATGTGCTTATTTTTCTAGTACATTAGATCCCGTAGCTCAGGCTTTGCCTGCATGCCTGAAATCAGTAGCAGCGACAGCTTTAGCAATCAGACAAAGCGATGCCATAGTGTTAGGACATCCATTGACAGTTCAAGTACCACACACAGTAGAAGTCCTTGTGAATAGAACGCAAACACAACACTTGACTATAGCGCGACTTACAGGGTATGAACTTACATTGTTTCAGCCACATATAGAAATCAGACGCTGTAACACATTGAATCCTGCCACACTTTTGCCAGTAACCGGAACAGACCCACTAGCTCATGACTGTATTGAAGTTATTACTATAACGACAAAACCCAGACAGGACTTGACAGATGTCCCATTGTCAGATCCAGACCTGACGTTGTATGTAGATGGTTCATGTATGAGAACAAATACAGGAGAGTTAGTGGCTGCTTATGCAGTCACAACAGATACAGAAGTCATTGAAACTAATCGTATTAATACTTTGTCAGCTCAAGCCGCAGAGCTCATCGCTCTGACACAAGCCTGTATTCAAGCCACAAGTAGAAAAGTCAACATATACACTGATTCACGTTATGCATTCGGAGTCGTACATGACTTCGGCGTGCTGTGGCGAGAGAGAGGTTATTTAACTTCCCATGGTGCCCACATTCAGCACGGACCCCTCATTCATGCCTTATTAGATGCAATACATCTACCTACTGCAATATCAATTATGAAATGTAAAGCTCATACGAAAGTTATTGATATCATTTCTCAAGGCAATGATCTAGCCGACAGAACAGCTAAACAGACTGCTCAAACCCAAACATCCGACATGACAAAGACAATAGTCCCGATGCCGACACATTGTATGACAGTTAAAGATCCTACCCTTGACGTAATTGACATACAGACACATGCTACACCAGATGAAATAAAGAGATGGACTGAATTAGGAGGGATCCAAACGGACCAAGGATGGATGACGAAGGAAAAATCTGTGTGGTTCCTCCCTGATTCAATGGTCCAAGTCATTATTAACACTATCCATAGCCCAGCCCATCTAGGAGAAAAAGCTATGCTAGACAGCATTCAACGCATTTGGTTCAATAAACATTTACGAGCAGCAGCCAAACAAAAAGTCCGTACCTGTATGATCTGTTGCCAGTTCAACCCAGGAAAAAGCGTTCCCGTAGAACAGGGTGGATTTCATCCTCCTGATCACCCTTTTGAAGTCCTCCAGATGGATTATATCCAGATGGAACGATGTCGAGGATTCAAATATGTTCTCGTAGTTGTCTGCGCTCTGTCCCGTTGGACGGAGGCATACCCGGTTTCAGATTACACTGCCCCGACTACTGCCAAACAGTTAGTTCGAGAATTCTTCCCACGCTACGGTTTACCACGTGTTGTCTACTCAGATAACGGCCAACCGTTCTCATCCGAATTAATGAAACATGTTTCACTTCTGTTAGGATATCAGTGGAAATTCCACTGTGTCCGACACCCCGAGGCAGCAGGTCTCGTAGAAAGACATAACCAGATCCTGAAAATTAGATTGTCCAAAATATGCCGAGAAAAAGGTGTCGACTGGATAGTAGCGTTACCAGTTGCACTTTTTTACATGAGAATGGTAGCGCACTCTCGAACAGGGCTATCCCCGTATGAGGTGATCTTCGGCAGACCACCAAATATGTGGGGGACGCCTGTACCACGCAAAATAACTGATATTGACTGTAATATGCTGACAGATTACTTGGCCTCCTTGATGTCTGCACTACAATCTTGTCGTTCACAGGTAGCTGCAGCCTTTCCCGACAACACTGAGGTAAAACCCCATGACGTAGTTCCGGGTGATATCGTATTTGTGAGAAATTTCGACCGAAAGACTCAGCTGGAGCCCAGGTGGAAGACACCCAAGTTGGTTCTGCTGACCACAAGAACAGCCGTGAAGATCGAGGGCCGCAAGGGCTGGATTCATTCAAGTCATATCAAGAAATTTCATGGACTATCCTCGGATATAGACATTGTGCCCTGCACTCCCTCACAGACTGATTCAAAACTTCCTTTGGTTGAAAGGACTGAAACAGAACTTTATAAAATTAAATTGAGGCCTAGGACGTCAGACGATTTGATTGTTTAAGTCCTCTCCTAGGTGAAGCGGTTGAATCTGTCTCTGACATGTATCCTCTAGACCTGAATCATGGACAATTGCGAACAATGATGAAACGACAGGCGTATTGTAAATTACTGCGTAGCCACTGTATAGTGACATTATTAATATTGTTTTTCTTGAGTCTTTTAATAATTACTGCAAGCATATTGTTGCACATATATTACCCTATTTCTAGACAAGTTTATAATGTTACCGCTGAACATTCTTTTAGTGACTTACCCCCGCATGAATTGTCCTATAGACTTGCGCTGCGCAATAACACTTTCATTAGTATGTTACATCATTCCCATCAGACTAGTAATGCAACTAATTGTTGGGTGTGTGGCCGACTCCCTCCCTATCAGAATTATGAAGGAGTCTTGCCTTTCTTTCCACATCCATTTACACATAATGGCTCCTGTGGAGCATGGTTTAGTTTAATCAATTCCATAGACTCAGACACAGCAGTTTACCAAGATCAGTGGGTATGGGGAAACCTGAACCTAGTTTTACTCAAGGTCTGCTATCCTGACAAGGAGGGTCGCCCCAAAAGAACAGGAACTGATCTAGAAAATGAAGTATATGGATTAGGTAATTTTACACCTAATCTCATGATTCTAAATGTCGTATCCGAAGTTGAACTAGTCTTACCCACCATGTCAGTATTCCCAGCGAAGGGTGAATTGTGTGTAAGAAAGGTTGGTTCCATACATATGGGCCATAGTAAGTGCACTACTACAGTAGAATTCAGTGATCAAGGCAAATCTTCATTCAGAGCTTATCGCCACTCCTACTTTATATGTGGTCAGACTGCATATATGCGTCTACCTCTAGATTGGGATGGTACCTGCTACATTGCATTCCTTTTGCCACCTGTTTTCCTAGCTCCTCCTGATTATTATAGAAATATTCATTTAGTACACAACAGAGAGCGGAGAGATCTCCCGATTGTCGATTACACTGAAACAGCATGGGAAAAATACACAGATTTCAATAAAGGCATCTTTCCCTATATAGGTACTGTTACTAATAGTAAACTAATACGTAGATTAACTAGAACCCTTGAAGCAGTAGTGAATGAAACTATTTCCGCCTTAGGCAATTTAACAGAAGAGCAGTCTGCTATGCGGATTGTTGTGCTTCAAAATCGTCTTGTCCTTGACGTCATCCTGGCTGATAGGGGCGGAGCTTGTAGGGTCATCGGATCAAGCTGCTGCGTATTCATTCCAGAAAATTCGCCATCAGTATATAAAGCCATAACTCGCCTTCATGAGATTGTAAACCAGATACATCAGAACCCAGGCACTTGGACTTGGTCCAGTTGGTTTTGGAGTGTGATATCAGCCTGGGGATGGAGAGTTCTATCCTTCCTAGGTATTGGCCTTCTCATACTATTCAGTTGCTGTCTATGTCTACAATGTGGTCCAGCGATCTGTGGTCTGTGTGCCACATCATGTATTCCACCAGCAAGATTTCATTCAAGATCCCGGAAGAAGAAAGAAGAACAAATGATGCTATATGAACAGATCAATGGATTAATGAAGATTGATATCTCTTAACGGGCAAGTAGGGGACAAGGAGGGAATGTGGAAATATGGATTTTTCTGGTCAGTTATGTCCCCTATCTTGGACCCCAACGGTTCTATGTGCATGTCACAAGTACATGTATGTTCCCTCCAGTTCCAGTTATGAAGACGCAAACACATGTGCGTCCACCGTCAACATGTCCTCTGTCAGATCCGCCATGAATAGGCCGGATATTCCATTCCTAAGTACAAAAGGCCACCGGCTTTATATGGCTCACTTATGCCATTTTACAGTCCAGGCAAGTAGGCCCTGATTCTGTCATCAAAACTCTTCTTGCCTTCTGCCTCTGAAAACTCCAGTCTGAGCCTGCATCTGTGACCATGAACTTTGTCTCATTCTCTGCGCGGCTCACGAAGCCTGACATCAGCCTATTCTCTGCCAAGAACTGTATTTCACCTTCGAGTTATCTGCTTCCCCCTCAGCCGATGCATTCCTGCCTAGTAGTTTAAGTAAACATTCTCCCAGCCACCGAGCAAAAGGCCCGGCTTCTCTGTCTTAATACAAGTAATTCATAGCCCTGTTACTATGGAAGATTCCTGCCCTCGCATTTAGTGTAGACACTTAGACGCTTGTACACGCACACACAGTCAGTATAGAATAGATTCTGTCCGAGAGTCCTTCCTTTGTGGATAACATAGTTCTTTAAACATAGGATGTTAGATATGATTTGGGATTAGGTTGACTTGACCCCCCAGACTTTTCGTCTCCACATGTAAAGCTAAATGTCAAGTCCCCTTCACCCCCTAGTTACACGTCAATTACACGTCATGCTGCTGCGCGCGCATCTATGCCAAGTATTATCTTATAGATCCACCTATAGGTGACATCATAACCAATTATGTTCCTTTTTACTCCTCATTACACCCATTTTCGGTTACGCAGACAAATCGTCATTTTCCTTATCAATTGTTACGCCTACTGTATTCGCTTCATTGTAATGTATGTACTATAAAAGCCATTTCATGTCAATAATGTGTGTGCTTCACTTCCTGAACCTTCGTGGTGACGGAACATTGGAGCAACCGATTATAATCGAGTTAATGGAATAAAGCCCATTCCGAACCTCTAATACCACGGATTCTGCCTCTCATTTTACTGAGCTATTTTATTATGTTCCTGTATCAAATTAAGTCCAGGTAAAGGAGAATTATTTACCACAACAGCAGAGGCCCAAAACGGTTCCTGGAACCCAACTGTGCTGGAAAGTAGATCAGGGGGAAAGCTGTTCCTCGGGAGGTTCCAGATCCGGGGCAAGACATATTCCCCCCCTGTATTGGTTCCACCGCCCCCAGATGGCATGCCACTTCCGGGGGCGACCTCTAGAGCAGTAGACCGTCTTCTCCCTAAACATGCTCCAGTCCATGTTCTCCTTCCACGCGGTCAGGGTAGGGGGTCCCGAGGAGCCCCACAATCGCGCGATGTCCCTTTTAGCAACCATGTTACCCAGAGTCACCCATTGGGTCTGCGCCTCATCGAGGTCAGTGGGCCCCCAGACGTTCAGGAGGCAACACCGCGCCTCCGGCTGTACCGCAGTGCCCGTCACCTCCCCCATAACTGCATGGACTCTCCTCCAGAACTCCACAATGACACAACATTCCCAAATGATGTGCAGGAAAGTACCCACCATACCACATCCCCTTCTGCACAGGCCGTCCTCCGAGAATCCCATGTGGACCAGCCGTGGCCCCGTCACATACACCCGGTGCAGTATTTTAAGCTGCACCAGCCTCAGACGTGACGGGATCGCAACCTCCTTAGGAGAAGAAACCGCTGACTGGCAGTCCTCATTGTCCAACTCAAGGCCGTCCCTAGTCCACTGTTCTCTCAGCCCCAAAAGCATGTCTGCCCGGACATTAATCAACTTCTTATATATGAGCGAGATCGTGCTCTCGGGCATATGACCATCAAGGACTCGGTCCTCAAGGGGAGAGGACTCCGGCACCTTCTCACCCTCCACGAGGACTGATCGGAGGGCGTGACGCAGCTGGATATACCTGAAGTACTCTGAGGGCCCTAGCTCATACTCAGTCTGCAACTCCTCGAAGGACTTCACCCTCCCCTTATGCAGCACATCTCCCACCTTGGATATACCTATCAGGTCCCACTTATCAAAGCCCTTCGTATGCCAGAGTCTTCCCAATCTTTCCAATTCAAACAATGGGGTAGCGAGGGTGAGCCTATCCTTCCAGCCCAACGAGTCAGTCGCCATCTTCCATACACGCACCGCCACACCTGTGGGCCCCGTGAGGGACGAGTCTAAGGACCGCGAATACAACGCCCTGTAGTAGTTGCCGCCACGCAGCAGCCACCTATCCATGGCATACCCAGGGCTGAGGGCAGGGCCATAAAACCCATGGTTGATCGCGCTCAGCTGCGTGGCCCAATAGTACCGTCGGATGTCTGGGAGCGCAATGCCCCCATCGTACCATGGGAGCGTCAACTTTGAAATAGCTATTCGCGGCCGCCCATCCCACAGCAACGTCCGTTGGAGGCCTTCGACCTCCCGAAAGTATTTGGCCGGTACCCAGTCCAAGGTGTTCTGGAGGGCGTAGAGGAAGCGGGGAAGAGACATCATTTTGAACAGGGCCGCACGCCCAACAAGGGAGAGCGGCAGCCTCCGCCAACCTTCAACATCTCGCCTCAAGCGTGCCAAGGGGGGGAGCAGATTCCTGTCATAGCGCACAGCAGGATCCATGGATATAAAAATCACCAAATACACGAAGCCCTGCCGGGCAACCTGTATCGAACATGTTCTAGGGATCGGTGGGACCTCGCCACTAAGAACGTACAAGTACGATTTGCCCCAATTAATCACAAGCCCCGAGTTCCTACCGAACGATGCGAGTACGTCACAGACCACTATAAGTGACTTCTTAGGTGAGGCAAGATACAGCAGGATATCATCGGCATAAAGCGAAATACGGTCCTCGTGATCAGGCGACCACCGAAGGCCCCGTATATCCGGGTGCCAACGTATCCACGCAGCCAACGGTTCAAGGGCGAGGGCGAACAACAGAGGCGACAGGGGGCAACCCTGCCGAGTACCCCTACCAAGCTGAAACGGAGTAGATGCCCGACCATTCACCACAACATTCGCTAGTGGCCCCTCGTACAGCAACCGAACCCAACTCACAAAACCGCGACCGAAACCAAACTTGGCCAGCACGGCCCATAAGTATGCCCACTCCACCGTGTCAAAGGCCATCGCGGCATCAAGAGATGCCACAATAGCCGGTTCACGCAGCGTGCCCGCCCTGGCGATGACGCCATGGAGACGCCTAAGGTTTAATGCTGTGTTTCGGTGCGGGATGAAGCCAGATTGATCCGGGTGGACCAAATCGCCAAGTACCCTAATCAAACGGGTAGCCAGGAGTTTGGCCAGTATTTTCGGCTCAGCGTTGAGGAGTGAAATGGGCTGATAGGAGGCGCACCTATCTCGGGGTTTACCCTCTTTATGTATGACCACGATCGACGCCAGACGCTGATCCAACGGAAGGATCCCATCCCCCCGCGCCTCCAAAAACATGGCGCGCAGGTGAGGGGCGACCCTATCCGGGAACAGTTTGTACAGGTCGATCGGCAGTCCATTCGGTCCAGAGGCCTTACCCGAGTTTAAAGCGCGAATCGCCCCCGCCACCTCGTCAACCGTTATGTCACCATCCAAATCGTCCCTATCTATGTCAGAGAGGCAGGGCAACTCGATATCACGGAGGAGATCAGACGAGTCCTCGGGCGGCCTGTCCGACACCGAGGAATAAACCCTACGAAAATACTCCGCGAAACACTTCACAATCCCCTCAGGTTCCACAATCGCCTCTCCCCACTCTCCCTTCAACTCTGGCACCACTCTATTGACCCGTTCTTTCCTGTCCAACCACGCCAGGAGTTTCCCTGCCTTATCACCAACGTCATACAGGCGGCCCTGTTGTTCCCTACTGAGGGTCTTAGCGGCGTTCGTCACCAGGTCCCTATACTCCGCCTGCTTCAAGCAAAGCTCATGCAGTGAGGACTCTGTAACCTCCTCCTCCATAGCCCCCTCAAGGGCCGCGATCTCCTCCTCCACTTGCCGCACCTCGCCATCCCTCCGATTCTTGGCAGCCACCACCAGGGAGAGGGCTTCCCCCCGAAGGACGGTCTTAAAAGCCTCCAACAGCGACACCGCCGAGTCCACGGTTCCCAGATTGTCCTTAAAGTAATTATCTACCTTCTTTACCAGGGCGCTGCGCATCTTGGGGTCTCGGAAATACCATGGGTTGATGGGGGCCACCCTCCCTCCTCCCTCCCGACCTAGATCCAGCCGGATCCACACTTGCGAATGGTCAGAGATACCGCGTGCCATGTGCCTCGCCTCGGATATCAGCGAGGCATGTGCGGCCAGAGTGAGCAGGTAATCAATCCTGGAGAGGCTACCATGCGCCCCGGAGTGAAACGTGTATTGACTCTGTGTGGGGTGCCGGAGCCTCCAGCAGTCTATCAGACCAAACGTATCCATGAAGTCTGGAAGCCATTTCTGAGCCCCCCCTGTGTCCCTGGGCGGGTATCTATCCAACAGTCCGGAGCCCACAGCGTTGAAATCCCCTCCCACTACCAGCATTCCCCCCGGGAGAGTCAGCAAAGCCCTGCCCAATTCAGCAAATGTGGAGGCCTGCAGGGCCGGCGGGACATAAACCGAAACCAAAACCAGAGTCCTTCCTTCCCACCGCCCCGCCACCGCCACAAACCTCCCCCTATCGTCAACAATGGTGGAGTCCACCTCAAAAGGCAACGATGCTCTAACGAGGATGCCCACACCCCTGGACCCAGAAGAGAATTCCGAGTGTGCAATGAATTTATACCCCTTCCTATTCAGGGCATAGCACGTATTACCTATGAGATGCGTTTCCTGCAGCAGGACAACATCTGGCATTGAGCGTTTCAAAAATTGCAAAACAATCCCCCTCTTGATGCGATCCCCCAAACCATTAACATTCCAGCTTATAACACTTAAGCCTCTACCCCCCATCCTCAAACGGAAAGAGGCCCACCCCACACCCGAGGAGCCACCATGGAACAGCCCTGAGGATAATCATCATGCCTTGCAAAAATAAACCCCCCAACAACAAACTCAAAATCCCAAAAACTCCCCCCACCCTGCACCCCTGCTGCAGCTTACAAAGCCCCCCCAACTTGCAGTGTGCCTGTCGCCCTACAAAAACAAAAAATCTACAAAAAGTACCCTAAGGGAGGAAAAGAGCACCCCTCGCCCTCCCGCAACCCTCCACAGTTACTGCACTCTGTTCAAATCTTCAAGGATGGTCAAATCAAGTCAGGCCGGCTCTGGGATATCAGCCCTGTCCATCCCGGCCACTGTCTCCATGCTCGGCTGTGTCGCCCCCCGTCCGTCGCCGGGGCAAAGCGTCCAGCCATTCGTCGGCCATAACAGGAGAGTCAAAAAAGAATGTCCGATCTTCATGCACCACCCGTAGTCTGGCAGGGAAAAGCATGGCATACTTCAGATCCAGTTCCCGAAGTCTCCGCTTCACCCCCAGGAAGCTCTGTCTCTGCACCTGCTGGGTGAAATCCGGATAAAAATTCACCGACGCATTCTGGAAGGGGACTGGGCCCGTCACCCTCGAAGCTTGCAGGATAGCGTCCCGATCTCGAAAATGAAAGAGCCGGGCGACAATCGGCCGCGGCGGGGCACCCGCCTTGTGTCGCCCGCCCGGCACCCTATGGGCCCTTTCCACCGCAAAAAACTTTCCAAGGCCCTTAGGCTTCAGATGATTGAGGACCAAATCCTCCACCAGCAGGTCCGCCGAAGCCTCATCCGAGGACTCCGGGACCCCGATGACGCGCACGTTGTTGCGCCTGGCCCGGCTCTCGAAGTCCTCCAGCCGGCGGGCGGCGAGGTCACTCTCGGCCCTCAACTTCCGAACCTCGGTCTGCAGATCCGCTACATCATCAGTGAGGCCCGTGGTCTTGTGGTCCAGGTTCTTAACGCGTTCGTTCGTCTTGCCCAGGTCCGAGCGGATCAGATTGACATCTACCAGGATGGCATCCACCTTATGCGCCAGGGCCTCGAACTGTCTCCCCATCGAGGACTGCATCCCGTCGAGCGCGCCCATGACATCCTGTAGGGAGAGCTCCGGTGTCCCAGGCGAGTCCTCCTTCTGGGCATCCGGCGCCTGGCTCGATCCACTCGGCGATGCTTTAAGGAGGGCGTAGCGGTCCATACTGTTGACTTGGGAATACGTTCCCCGCCTGGTGGACTTAGTCTTCAGCCGATCCCCTTCTGCTTTGCCCGACATAATGGACTCCAGGCAGTCCAATGCAGTTAAGACTGTTCCCTCTCAGAGAGAGGAATAAGGAGTGAGCAGGTCCGCCTTATGCTGCCAGAGTAGCCCGCCGAGCGTCCTTGGGGTAATAAAGCCACCCAGAGCTCTACAATGTCCGGACAGACAAAGGGAACGAAACCGAAAGTGAAAGAGCGGGGACCTCCGTCCGACAGTTCACACCTCGCCAGGCCGTTGTTGATCAACTAGGAGTCGGGCATCCTGCCAACTCTAGCCCCTGGCATCCCCGGGAGTTAGGCCGCAATCTTCCGCCAGTCGTAAGTCCGGTTCCCGATGGGCGATCCGACCGTGGGTGGCATCAATCGCCTCCCTGACAACTCAGCAACACGGTGCCATGCATACCATCAGGATTAGAGACAGGATAGTCGACGGAGGGCGCGAGGGTCTCGGGAGCTCTAAGCTCACGCGGCCATCTTGGTCAAGCGCTAGGCTCCTCCAGATATAAACTTCTTGACAAATTGTATCTGAGGATTTAAAAAAAATTAAATGTCATGTATTTTTTGCCTTTTTTTTTTTACCTTCTATAGTATGTGAGTCCGTTATTTTTGTCGGGGAGAGATGGACAGGTTTTACAAGGTTTTTTTTTACAAAGTCATACTTGGTGGCACAAATTGTCCCTTTGGTGACTTTGTGAATGTTTTGTAGTGACTTGCGATATGTTGTGCAACGCAAGAACAAAGCAAAGAGAAACCTTTGTGTTGCATTGTAGTACTTTGACCGACGGATGCAAAAATGAAAGATTTTGAGAATCTGTACGGATTGGGAATCATTATATCAATGTTTTCTTGAAGGATTAAATATGAATTTATTGAGACTAGTGTTGGGTAATTATATGATTAATTTCATAGTTAAAAAATGTATATTCTATTTAAAAATTGTGAGGTGAAGACGTGCATGGTAAAGGTATGCGTGGTAAATATAGTTTTAATGTTATCAAATATAACTGCGTGGTAAAGGCATGTGTTGTAAAAAAAAAAAAGAAATTGTAAAGGCATGCGTTATAATGCCATTCACTCCTCTAAAGAGCACCAGCACATGAGAAGAATGCAGTGATAGGCCCTATTTAGTACATATGGCTCTCCGCTACTCTCTCGCCCTACTGCAGTGCAGCACCTTTGGTTGCTGCCCTGCGGTGCGCTGTTTTGTTTTGTAAATTTGCCCCATAGGGTCTTATTTAAACAGATTGTGTCTTGCTCTAGGCACATCTGTACTGGCTTCTTTAAAGTACTGCACTTTTATCATTTTGATGGTAGATGTATGAGGACACAAATTCAACCACTAATCCATGAATGCCTTCTCCTCTATAGGTTCTGCTGAGCCCTTCATCAGACACTTGTATGGCTTGCTGCAGTTGTGCTCCCTGTGACCTTCTTTGATGACTATGTGGTCATCACCAGAAGTCTCAATGTTAGCCTGCCTCAAAGCTATGGTGTCCTCCTGGGTTGAATAGTGCCTCTTATAAAGTGGCCTCACTTTAAGTTAGTGTCTACGGCCCCTCCTGTCTGGGGTTTGGGACTTGTCCTTGTTGTAGCATAATTCATAGTGAAGGAACAGGCCTTTTCACCTGTCTACTTTAGAGGGAAATGCCTTCCGACATGACCTATGTAAAAAGGTTCTTCCAGTCTCCTTTAAGCGTTTTCTTTCACTTTCATCTGTGTAAGTGTTGAGCCTCTGTGCATGCTAGAACACACTGCAGGAGGGAACCCATTTTGGTTTCCCTATTTGTGTATGACATCACAAATTAGAAAAGGACTTTTGTTCACACCTGCACACATCTCTGCTGGGAGTATGTACGTCTGCATTCCATCTCTTCCTCCAGTTCCTTCCTATAGATTGTTATTGTCCTGTGGGTTGAGCTGTCAAAGTATTTCCTTTACAGTTCTGTAGTTCCTCTACTAATGCACTCTCATCTTTGCCGCCTCTTCCTGTCTGATATGACTCACAAAATGTTTGCTCCCAAAACACACACGCCCCTGAGCTGGTTAGTACCAATATAAGTAGGGCTGTTGTTGACCCTGACTGTGAAATTTGCTGATCACACAATGGCTGTGCAGTATTTTATTGGAGGAGCCCCTTAAAAGTTCAGGTATACTAGAGGCCTGGGGATAATCTAGACTTCTATGTTGTTCCGGGACCCCACACAGACCAAGGAAGGTGTTCTAAACCAGTACTGTTTGGCAGTTTGTGTACCAGAATGGAGCTTGCTTTAAAACTCACCAGCCTAAAGACTGAATCTGGGTCAAGCGTTTTGCTGGAAGTGTTCTTGAATGCCTGGAGAAGTGCTGCCTTCAGAGAGAAAGGTTGTTGGACTGAATCGAACACAGGAAAATGTGGCTGAAATTAATTAATCCGTTCAGTCGCCGAAAGAGCTTTGAGAGCTGTGCAAGAGAGAAAGAATCAATCATCATCTACACTGCTTGGGGCCCATGTGACGGATCATAGCCTACAGCATCCTATAGTGAGCCCCTTTGTAGCTGACTACTGCTTGGTCCTCTAGTTTCCTCCATGAGATTTTGAGGATCACTTTGGACACATCTCCAGGCCTGGAGATTGTTGAACAGGTAGCTAGATGAGGTTCCTCTGATCTCAGCACTTCGCAGGGCACTTAATTCCAAAGCGTAGTTGCAGCAATATTCGTTTATTTTGTGTAGATATTTTTATTGCCATTTTATGGTGTTACATGTCATGTCAGTAGTTTACAAATCGAAACACAGGAGAAAACATATGATAACGCTAAATTACATCCTTGTCTTCTTCCTAGAATTTAGCACTGATGGTCTTTTATTTACCTACTAAAAGTGGTGGAGGGGAAGAAACACTTCATAACAATAAATCAATATATCATATCTGAAAGGACCACAGACTCTGATTTTGGGGCTGTCAATTTATTATAATGCCAGGAATAATAATATGTATACACATCTCAAAATTAACATATATAGATATAGAAAAATCAATACAGAGCCGATCCTACGAATATAAGTGATTAGACATAAAAGGAAGATAATAGTAAATTCCAAAATCAGAATACAACTCAAAATGGATGCAGAGTCTAAATTTCTTTTCATTGAACATAAAACAAATCTGTCCCTAAGTTGTACTAAAAGGAGATGCTATCTAATACCCTTTCATCAATACCCAAAGGTGTCAGCGCGTGTTGACTTCCTAAGAAGTACTCATGTCAAATGGGTTAAAGTGCGTAAGGCTAGGAGCTAGTTCTAAAATGCTCCCTTCTCTCCGAAAGCTAGCAGAAGTCTGAGCTCTCTGTCCCTGCGCATCATACAATAATAGAGTTCGATTGTTTCCGAGTCATCCTGGTAAAACCTTCCATTGCAACTTTTTCTATGTGGCGAGTTTCATGATCTGTTAATTAATTTTCTTTGTTCATCGAGTTGACCTTGGCTCCCAGGCAAGCCAGACATGAAAGGCGTCCTCCCTTCTCGCTTCCAACCCTCTTCAAAGCATCCCTTGTATCTTTTCCAATCTGAAAATAACGAGTTGGCATTCCGACACCTGCAGTAGGAAAAGAACACTGCTATTTCTCAAACAACATGCATTTAATTATTTATTTCTTGAGAAGCCAAGGAGGTACAAAAACAACTACAGTCTTGGGTCTTAGAACTCAGGCAACTTAAACCAAACACAGTTACATTATGTGGCTATAAGACTGTCCTGCGCTTTATATATGCAGGCATACATAATCATACTATAACATTTCAGTATAATGAATGTTTAAATGGTTTTACTGAAGACACGTTAATGATCATAAAACACTGCAAACAATAAGAATACATGTGAGTGCGTTTTAACCATGAGTATAGTGCACCCATACAATATAGAGTGCTGAAAGCACTCTATCACATACATCTTACAGCCTCTTCATTTACATTTGTTAATATGATCGAAAACAGGTCCAATCAATATGAGCAGTAAACTACCACATGTATTATGTGAGAGCATCCCCTTACTTTTACAAAAGAGGAACATGCGGGCATTGTATCTATACTGGGAGTGTTCGTGAAGCGAAGACCAGAGTGTCATCTGTATAATAAGAAACCTCGCCAAAGTTGAACAATGCGAGTGAACGTAAAAGAAACAAAAAACCAGGAGGACCAATTACATATGAAACTATCAACCAGTATTTATTCATCACATTTTCAGTATCTAGGTGTGAGGGTCCCCAAGCGGCCAGGTTGTATGCCCTCTGGCTGGGAGCCCCTGGGTGGGAGGGTCACTATCACTACTATTCGGCTAATGGCCACCGCCTGGTATGTAGTGCGTGGGAGTTACTCAGCCTCTCTGTTCTCAGCCTAGATCATGAGTGAGGGGTCCCTACTCAGGAACATGAGGGTTCCCTATTACTTTGAAGTTTCCCATCCTGTCTGTCCTCTGGGTATGGCAGTTCATTTGTCCCCTGACCTATCATCACTGTCTGTGGATACTTCCTCTCAACCAATCTCCAGGTGGTCCAATGTTATCAATACGTCTGTTCATAGGTCTGCAATGAGGTGAATCCGTACCCCTCTAGCCTCCTCTCTGGTCAGTGCCCTTTCATCAGCTTTCGCCCATCTTGTGGCATCCTCCCTCCGAGTCTGTACTCCACGGCTCCTGGCTGACTTCCAAGTCATGGCTATTCGCCTCTAGCCAGCACCAAAGCCAGGTCTTTGAACCTTGTACCAACCTTCAGTGAAGCCGGTTTCGGGAACAATGCCAAAACACATGCCTCCAGGGTGCAGGCAGGGGATCGCCCGAGGGTCATCTTCAAGGCGCACAGAGTAAGCACTATGTTGAGCAGCCAGCCCAGAGCGGGAGCAGTAAGTACCAATCACTCCCTGACTGCAGCACTGTGGGCATTCATTATCCTCCCAGCTGGCCTAGAGCTTCGCGAGGAGGGTTTGTCAGCCGACAGGGTGCGCCAGGGGGTGGAGCCGCTGCAATGTTATCTTCAGGTGCTAGGCCCTGTGCATTTGAGAGGGCCTCCACACCAGCCCTCAGTTCTGCGCACCCCCCAGGGATCAGCACGCCTGCAGTTTTACCCCACAGACTCACTGCCGCTCCAGGGGTTCTCCTTGGAGTGTGCTACACCCCTGAAGGCTTTGCGTCTGTAACAGTATATCCTCCGCTATTATCAGGCGTGTACTAGTGTTGTAGTGTGTGGGAGCGCCCCTCACACATCACAGCTCAGCTCTTCTCGGTCTTCTCAGGGGTGGCTCCCAGGTGCCAGCACAGTTCCTCTAACGCGTCCCCCTCCTTGGGGAGCTGGCCTCTTCCACGGTTTGCAGGTGGCTTGGAGGCGCCCAGAGAGTCCTGACCTAGCCTCTCGTCGGGCCCCTGCCACTCAGTCCCCCTCCCGGGCCGCTACACCGTCACCTCCAGCAGCTGCATCCACTCCAGGGAGGTGCCGTGGGAGATGGTCTTCATGCACCTCTCAGCAGGGCCCTCTTTCAGGTCCCCAGACCCCCGCTATCACTCCTTCCGTGGCCTCCTCGAGGATCTTCCTGCTAGGCCCCTCTGGGCAGCACCTCGCTGCGGAGTTCAGGCCCCCGGTAGTCACGTCATCTCCAGCCACCTTCAGGGGCGCTTCCTCCCCATGAGTGCCCCACAGATCACCCATGGACCGTGAGCCACGACCATCCGAGGGAGTCCCTCGGTTGCCCTCGGGATCAGTCCACCTCTGATTCACCGCACGTCGCAGGAGGAGGTTTTCCAGGATGCCCGCAGTTGAGAACAATGGCTACCGTGGCTCGTCTCATCGGACTCCAGCCTCGTCCAACCCCACAGGAGATCGCTATAGGGCGAGCAGCACGGGATGATGCCTCTGGAGTGCCGAAGTCACTGGATTCCGGGAGAAATGGCGAACCTCACGCGGAGCTGATTTAAAATACGTCTGATGCAGCTGCTATCTTGACCACGCCCCTTGCAGCGATATTAGTTTATCGCGGAGGTGTAGACTTCCCTCTGCCTGCCAGGGCTAGTATCTGTAGAGCTGTGGCAACCCCTAGGTCAAGAAATATCCAGCTTTGACCAGCAATTTCAACGATGCAGCGTCTTTTGTTAAACATCACCCCTTGTCACTCAAATATCCAACCCCAGTTCGCGGTTGTCAAGATATGTAGTGCTTTTCAATAAAATCGCCCCAAAGCACTAAGATCCTAGTGGCCCCACAGTTTGCAACACCTGACAAGCTCTGAAGTGGTGTGTGATCCCCGCGTTCAGTGAAGCACTGATACAGTGCCCCTCCATAGAACAATAACCAAAGGGTGTGGCCACTAAACTGTGTCTGAGAAAACTTTGCTTGCACATAAGCACACTACTTTGTGTCCACAAATTGTGTGGAAGATTGCAGACAATTTTTATGAGCGCCATTCAAAAATCATTGCCATTGACCTATCATTGAGAGAAATAAAGGTCTGACAGCTGTTAGTGCTTAGAGCTACAAAACCCATTTGGGCACTAATCTCTGGCTACGAGGGAGTTGGAAAATTATGATTTTCTGTGTCATTCTTCATTTTAAGTGTAGTGAAGCATTTAATATTTTTTTAGAAACCACATTTTTTGTGAATTTATTCGGTGTTAACAATAACATGTACAGCACGCGTGGTAAAGTACAGATTGCTGCAGGGTTCCGCACACAGCCACAGTATCCAACTCAGTCTAGCCCTTAAAAGTCCCACCATTTGCCCCAAATTCGTTAGTGCTTGTTGGGGCAACCTCTGGCCACATAGATAGGTTCTTCCATTTTGGCACACCAGGCTATTGCCTTGCGCAAGGCTACAATCGTCGGTCAAGTGTCCAAGTTCCATAGTTTAGCAGCGTCTCTCTTCACGTCGAAGTACCCACTCCCATCAGCGTCCGCTCCCCCTCCAGACCCACCCCACACCCCTGGTTTCGCCCTAGGTCCTCGAGTAATCCCAGGAGAGCAGTGGGGGCTAATGTCCCAACAAGGTGTTCTAGCACCTGTGATAGGGTACAGAAAATGGATTCCCAGTAACTTGCTATAATGGGGCAGGACCATACCATGTGAAAGAAGCCTGCTTCCCCCTTCCCGCTGCGCGCACAAGTGGACGTCAAGCTCTTACATGCCCCCCCATAACTTCAGCAGTATCAAGTAGGCAGTATTCAAATAATTCTGTTGAATCAACTAAAGCCTGGAGGAAATAGCTAGTTCTCTTGGGACCATGAGATCCTCTCTCCATTCATTGTCTTCCAGTGGCTCTACCCATATTTCTCATTTGGCCTTCAGCATAGCACAGTTCCAGCAGTTTAATGTCGAGTGATCTCTACACATGAGAGATACCCCACTGCCCAGAAGCCCATCAATAACTGGACTTCCATCAGGCTAAATTCAAGTGGCTTCCCAATGGAGTCCCTGTGTGCTATTAAAGCATGCCAGAGTTGGAGGTACTTGTAATATTGAGACTGGTGTAAGTTCAAGTACACCCTTAAGTCTTGGAATGATTTCATGTGGGAGCCCCGCTGTATGTCGCGAGCTGAGAAATACTGATGAGGTCCCATTTGTCAACGAAGCCCTGCAATCGGGTAACCTGCCCCAACCACTTCACTTCCCAGAGAGGAGTCTACAATGCAATCTTTTTGTCCCATCCTGTCCAACACAGACTTGCTCTCCATGCTTGGAATATCGCTTTTGACAGCTCCGGAAGGGAGACCAGAAGCGGCATTACATAGAGCATATTTAGTATGTGTTCAGTGAGTATGAGTAATATTTCTGTCCTGAAAGTGGGATCACCCCCACCCTCCTTGGAGCCAGTCAGTAGCACGACAAGTTGTGAGGCCCAGTAATATAGTTGCCTACCATGCCCCCATCGAATGTAGATTGGGTGCATTTCCCGAACGCAATGCTTGGGACCCGATTGACTCAAAAGAGAGATCTTATTTTGGTTTGAATTCCATTGAACCATCTCAAGGGGATCACATGCGAAGAGTTTTGTGGCACGTATAGAACATGATGCAGTATTTATATCTTGAAAAGCGCCACTCTGCCGAGGATATCGAGGGGAAGTTATGCCCATTCCCTAAGGTCTGTCTGCATTCTGCCTGTTAATAGGGCATGGTTTAATGACCAAGCCAGGTCTGGTAGCGACAATATCAGAACGCTGAGAAACTTGAAACTCAATCTGCACACTGGAATCTGATTTTGCCAGTTTGTTGCTCCTGCTGCACCCGTCAAGGGCTCTATAAGGAATTTCGCCCAGTTCACCTACAGGCCCGAGGCTACCAGTATAGGTTTAGCATTTGGAGTATATGCGGACCTGAGGACTCTGACGGGAGATAAATAATACTTAATCTGCGTAGAGGACTATTTGGTCCTCTACTCCCCCTCCACAGTGAAACCCCTCAATTTGTGCTTCGCACCTGACCCACATTGGTATAGGCTCCATAGACACTGCAAATAATAAGGGAGATAAGGGGCATCCCTGACTTGTGCCCCACCCAATGGGGAAGGTATGCAATAAGGCGCAATTCGCCCTAACTCGTACGTTGGTGTTCATATATAGAATTCTCATGTAAGAGATGAATTTAGGCCCAAAGCCCATGCAGTATAAAACATCCAACTGAAAGTCCCAGTCTAAAGTGTTGTACGCTTTTTCAAAATCTATGAGAAGGAATGCGTTTTCCCTCCTTAAGTGTTCCCTGTTTGCTATTGATTTTTGCACTGTGTGGATGCAGTGTCAGGTGGGGGATAGAAGCATGAAGCCACATTGATCTACTTGCATCAAAAAGGGGAGGACCTGGAGTATCCTATTGGCCAAAATGTTGGCATACATTTTGAGCTAGCTCTTGATGGCGGAGATTGGTCGACAGGAGCCTCACTCATCTGGAGTTCTCCTCTCGTTATGCAGCACTACTTTTAGTCGCCAGATCTAGCCCATTGGGCACATAACCGTTTGCAATGGCCTAATTGTACATATCCAATAAATGCGGCAGGAGGGATATTCTGAATCAATGATAATACTCAGCAGAAAACCCATTGGGTCCCAGAGTCTTGCCGGCCTGCATGTCCGAGAATGCATTATCAAGCATGCATTATTGTAAAGATTTGGTCAAGGTCCCCTCTGTCAGATTCCAATAGACGCGGAATAGGCAGGTCTGCAATTAGGGCAGTCAGGGATTCTCTTCTGGGCCGCTGTCGCCTCCCATTTGGTGCTTTACAATAATCCGCGAAGGCATTTGCAGTCTTCCGTGCTCCCACTGCCCTTCTTCCAGACAGGCCAGTCAGACTAGATTACTCTTACATTTGCACCGTGTGTAGTCAACCAATAGAGCAGTTTGCTGGACTTGTATCCCCATTCATGTGTCCTCCTTTATGTGGCAATCCAGCATTTATGCGCCTCTTTGAGGCAGAGTTTTCACAGGGATGCCCTATTGATCGCGAGTTGACGCCCCTGTCCAGGTGGACTACACGTGCTTCCAGATCCAGCACCTACTGCATCGATTGCCTGTCCTTAAGTGGGACCTCACCACCCCCGCATGTATGCCTTGGCGACCCTCCACAGAGTGCTATGAGACTCTACGGAACCCATTTTTCAATTCTATGAAAGTATTTAACTCTTGCAACCTGTGGTTTACCACTTCCTTGTTCACTGGTTGCCAGGCCCCAAGTTGTCCTATTGTGTTCGGGGGAGGGACCCACAATATGCACCACTACAGGTGAATGGTCTAAGATCCCCCCTGAGCAGCATGTGTGGAGTATGTCCGCAGCCGGCATTAAAAAGAGATCTATTCTTGACTGTGTTTTGTGGGCATCCGAAGTATGGGTATACTCCACCTCCTGTGGGTGCCAGGCGCGTCATATGCCACACAGCCCCAGGCTCAATGCCCAGGTTGCAAGCCGTGTCCCTGTCTCCGAGCCGTTCTGTGGGCCTCTCAGGCAGTTTTCGTGTGGGGCCATCACCATGTTGAACTTGCCCCATTAGATTGTAGATCTCTCCAGCAATCAATACTCTCCACTGTTACATATCTGCTCCATAGATCTGATTCTGTTAGAGTTACCACCATGGGCACCCTCTTATGTAAGAGAATGTGTAAGGATTTTCCATTGTGAAAAATCCCGAGCCTGGCCAGAAATAGGAGCAAGTATTGTAGCTTCAGGGTCCTCAGCGTCTGTTTGACAGGGTCAAATGTTTTGCATTGCTATTGGACCCGGAGGGTATAATCTTTGATTACTAGAATCTTGAAAGTTTGAAATTGCATTTCTGTGCAGTCTCTGGCTGCCCGCAGGATCATGTCCATGTTGTGGTAGTTTAGCACCTTCACTGTCATGGGGTGCGGCGGTGCTCCCAGTGGTGGTTTTGTTACCAGGGAATGATGAGCTGGTACGATGACGAAACAGGTGCATCATTTCTCTTTCAGGGTCCATGTCGGAATCCAGTTCTCCAGAAACATCTCAGGGGACGCACCCTTGGCTCCCTCTGGATAGCCATGAATCATAAATTATTTCTGTGGGCAAGGTTTTTTGCATCCTATGTGTGGTCTTCTAGCATAAATGAAGCAGAAGTCAGGCAAGCCACTTCAGCATTGTCACAGTGTCCTCCAAATCGGAAATATGCCCCTCCACAGATGACACTCTATCAGCAGTGTGCCGCAGTTTTTGCCCCATAAGTGCCACATCAGACCCCACTTCACAGATTTTGGTCTCCGAGGTTTGTAGCCTGCAGAATTTCAGCAGCAACTAGGCAGCCGGAGCTTCACGAGGCAGCCTCTTTCTCTCCCCCAGATTTACCTCTCATTGGCAGGGGGCAGTGAATTTATCAAATTGTTTTCTGTGCCTGGTTCAGGGGAGGTGTGGATCGCCTCTCCCCATGGTGGTGAGGTTTTATTTAAGTGATCTCAGTCTGATTGTCTACTGCCTCAAGGCTGGTGTCTGGGATGCCCCGCTTAGGTTCCCTTGCTAGACGCCCCATGCAGTGGCCATGTAGCCTTCTGTCGATGCAACGGTTGTCACCAGGCCCCCGGCCCTGGAGACTTTTCAAATCCAGACCCATGGCCACTTCCTGCCTTCTCCCCCTGGCGGGCCTGAAATCAACCATCTCAGGGGTTATACTCCTTCACCCTGAGGCCCATGGTGGCCCCCTTCCCGCTAAAGAGACCGCAGTGCACCTCCGATTCCCCAAAAATGCTGCAAAACTCCTGGTTGCAGTTCGATTATGGCCTCTTACTCTGTGGAGCGTGTTTGGTGTGGCACGGGCCTTCACGAGCTGTCCGATCCCAAGCACCCCCCTCTTTGATGTGCTATCCCTGGGTCTGCCGAGAGTCTCAGTGACTACGAGGCCAGTCTCAGGAGTCACTTCTCGCTGCCCATCGGTCCTGGAGGCTCTCTCCATCACCTTCCTCCAAAGCTCATATTGGGTCAACTCTTAAGGCTGCTGTGTTGGGCAGTGCGTCCTCTGCCCCCCCCCACCCTCAGGCAGTCCTCTCAGTGCACATGCTTGATACTTGCAGCTGCAGCTCCGCCTGCGGCCTGGCGCCACAGCTTGTCCTTGGCTGCGGCCGCCATGTGAGCTGTTTCACTCAGCCTACTGTCGGCCAGCCTCTTCTCTCACCCTTGACACCATGTCCCCAATTCCTTGGGGCCACAGGCGGGCTCCGGATGGTGGTTGGTCCTATCCTCACCCATCCACACCATTTGCCTTGGTGTAGGGCTTCCTCCTCGGCCGGCAGCAGCCGGGCCACCACCATGCAATCTTCCACCTCACTGTCTACTTCCATGCTACTGCATCTCTTTCAGCGCCCTTGGTTAGCCTCCACCTTGCTACCCTGGAAAAAATCCTCTTGTATGTGTGGAGACAAGAAGAATCCACCATGGAAATCATCTTTGTAAAAAAATTGCTTTTATTTTTCAAAGTGAAGAAAAGGCCCACAAGCCAATGCCACAGAAACGATGAAGCTCCGTAAAGGTTCAAAAGTCTCATGAGAACTGGTAAACATAACCCCTGACAACCGAATGATAGAATCCCCAGCATTATGACATTATACAAACCTCATTAAACAATCGTCATGAACAGGGCTGCATGTGCTTACCCCATGCACCACCTCCGTACCCTAACAAAATGAAAAAAAAAGACAATTCAAAATGTAGTCATTCAATTTAACTGGTAACACTATTCTCCTTCTGTTACTTAACATTATACTATCTTGGTGTGCCTGTGAATTCTCATTTTATAAATGAACCTCTTCACAAGATTCATATGCAACACACTTCTCTACCACATCAAAATTTCCATCTTCTGGAGTACCACTTCCTTGTTGATTAAATACATTTTCGTCAGTTTGACACTGTTCTGTTTCAGATATATTTACAAAATTGTGCACATTAAGTTTATCATCAATATTTTGCATGTTGTTAAATAAAAAAGTTCCTGACCAAGTCTAAGTAATACAACAGCACTCTTGTTCCACCAGCCTTTATCTTTAAGTAAAACCACACTTTCAGTGACTCTAATGATTTGTTTAGGTGGGTAGTACACAGAGCTGCCTTTCTGCACTTTCATTGGTTTCCTGACAAGTACCCAATCTCCAACTGAAAATGTTTTAGTTTTTGTTCTGTGTAAATGATCATGGTAGTTCTTAACCGTTAATTGTTTCTCGGTCAATTTCTTCTTTACCTCTACATCTACATCTTTAATTTCTTTGAAACTATCAGAATGTCTCCTTATCTCAGGAGTTAATACATTACAACCATTTCTCCCTCTCATCCTAAAGAAAGGTGTATATTTCATGACAGAATGTGGAGTATTATTGCAACCAGAAACCTGTTCTCTCAAAAAACTTGTTACATAAAAATTTGATGCTAAAGCCAATTGAATGCTTTCTTTTAGAAACCCGTTGACTCTCTCAACCAGATCATTGGATGAGGGACTATACAATGGTGTTTTTTCTGGGGGCGTGGCCAAGCAGCATGGCCGACAGGACGTGAGCTCCACCGGCTCCCGATCACTTGACCCCAAAATCCTGAAAAGGCGATCCTGTCAGGGCCCCTGGGCCGACAGTTGGTGGGCACATCGACCCCCTAGCACCTGGGGAGGGCCCCGGAGCGACGTGGAGCGGGAAGCTGGCGGTGACGCTGGAGTACAGCCCCTGCATTTGCAAGCCCGGATATGGGACTACGGGAGACCGGGGTCTGGGGCCTACTCCCGGATGCCGGGGAAGGCCGGAGCACGACATAAGGCGGAGATCCTGAGGCGGGGATGCCGCCGCCTTGACCGGAGAGCCGTACATCCCCGAGACATCGTGGGAGGCCGCCCCGGGAGCACCGGGGGCCTCCGGTTTACCAGAGGACGAGTCGGAGAGTGGCGGAGCGGCTGGCGGGTCTGACCCGGCCTACTTCCATGGCGGGTGCGACATCCTGGTGAAGCGACTGGAAGGGAGGCTCGCGGACGGGAGCCTGCGCGAGACACTGGCGGCGCCGCCGGGGAACAGACCCTGCACTTCCCAGCCGGGATGCAGGACGACGTGAGGCCGGGGTCTGGGGCCTACTCCTGGAAGCCAGGGAAGGCGGGACCACACGAGACGGTGGAGGTCCCGCGGTGAAGACACTGCCGCCTTGGCCGGAAGGAGGCTCTCCCTCAGGACATCGCGAGGGGCCGGGACGGGCGCACAAGGGGCCTCCAGCCGGCCTGAGGCCGCGGCGGAGTGTGGCGGGACGGCTGGCTCGTCGGATCCGGCCCACCACCATTCCGGGTACGGCAGCCTGGAGCAGAGATTGGAGGGGAGACCCGCGGCCAGGAGCCTGTGTGTGTGGCGGGAGACGGTGAGGACGGGCCCAAGGCTGCGTGGGAGTAAAGGGCGCCTGCATTGGGCGGTGAGCGCTGGGAGTCCCGGTCCCGTGACGCTGAGGGGTCCTGGGGAGCTGAGCTGCGACGGAGTCTGAGGCCTCGCTGTGGGGACGCTGGCTGTTCCCCTGCGCCGTGCTCTCACCGGCACGAACAGATTACCACTACGTCGGCCCCGGAACGGAGAGGCCCAGTGGGGGCTAGACGGCGGTGCCCGGACCGGCTGGGAGGGCATCGGCACCTCGGAGGTGAGAGTCTTGGACACTACGGGGGGGAACGGGGCCTAGCAGTGAGCAGCGGAACACTCAGCGTGGCGCCGAAAGAGGGCGAGCACCCGAAACTTACCCTGCCACCCAGTTGCCAACGCAGAGGGGACAGACGAGGGGAAGGAAACGGAGCACAGGCCGTGACTCTGGGGAGCGGAGGCGGGGGTGAGTCAGTGAAACCCCGGGGACACAAAGCCAAAAGACCTCGCCTGAGCGCCTCGGACGGTCAGGGAAGGGGAGTGCATACCGACTTCGGACCCTGGCACGGCCTAGTCACGGCCTTGGGCGATACAGGAGGCAACGGGGATGACGAGGGGTAAGATGTCTCGCTCAACGCAATCGAACACGATCACGCAATATGCCACACAGCGACAGCCATCCCAGCGGCTCACCCGGCAGACTGGCCACAGCGGAGGGGAGGACGACCCCGGGGAGCCCTCCCTAGCGGAGTTGCTGAAAGCGATACAGGGGTCCCACTCTGCGCTGGAGCAACAAATAGAAACGGTCTCAATTGATGTAAATTTGCTGAGGACGGACCTCCGGAAAGTGGCGGACAAAGTTGCGGATGCAGAAGGGAACATTGAGCAATTGCAGGGAGAGGTGACGACCCTCAAACAGACAGTCGCGCAACTCAGGGCTACGACAGGAGCCCTGGAACGAAGGGCAGAAGATGCGGAAGGGAGGGCGCGCCGCAGCAACATCAGGGTCATTGGTGTGCCGGAACGCGTGGAGGCAGGGAACGCGAAGCGGTTCCTAGAACACTGGATTCGTACGAGTCTGTGCCCGAGGGGGCTGTCAGAGGTTTTTGTGATAGAGCGGGCACACAGAGCGCTGGTCCCGCCGCCAAGGCCGGGGGCTCCTCCACGGGCCATCATCGCCAAAATCCTTAATTACCGTGACAGGGACTGCATTCTAAAGGCGGCGAGGGAGGTGGCGAATCTTATGTATGAGAACAGCAAGATCTCAATTTACCCGGACTATACGCAGCAGGTGCAGGAGCAACGAAAGTCATTCTTGGGGGTTAAACAGAAGCTAAGGACGATGAACCTGCAATACATGCTGCTCTATCCCGCCAAACTGAAGGTACTGTCTCAGGGAAAAGCCCACTTCTTCGAGACCCCGGGAGAGGTCTGGGAATGGTTGGAGGCCCGGGGAGAAGATGTCCCACCGGGAGTGGAGAGAGGCCCCCGTGGGGCATCGGGCAGGCGGCCACAGCGGAAACGTCCCGCCAGGCGTAGGCATTTATCGGAGCCGCTGGCGAGCCAGGATGGCAGCAGAGTTACAGTGGGAGCGGATGGGGCTCTGCAGTTGGGACCGGCGGGAGCAGAGGAGGGGCCGGAGCCTTTGCCGGTGCACCCGGCGGGCCCCGAAGAAATCTTGGTCCCGGACACGCTGCTGGCCTCGGAGGGAGAGGTCCTGGCCGCAACCTTGGCGATACCGGAAACTGTGGGGGTTGGGACTCCTGTCCGGGGGTGACGTCTTGAAGGGACATAGAGTCCATGCGTGGGAAGAGTCTGGGAAAGGACAGGACGCTAGCCGTGGTTGAGGTGCCCGCATTAGGTGGTGTGGGGCTGATGACTGGATCCAAGAGGGATTTACCATTCCTGTGGCATTAGAGAAGCAGGGGAGGGAGGGAGGTAGGTGGGGGGACTGGGTGCTTAGTGGGGAATCGGTCAGGTCGCGCCTGAAATGCATGGTTGGTAACGGGGTCAGAACGGGGGTCGGGGCGGGGGGGGAGTGGCGGTTTGAGTGAGGGGGAATAGTTTGGTTGTGTGAATGGGGTGGCTGTGTATGTCCTGGCACCAGCGGGGTAAGGGCACATTGGCATGTTTGGTTGTTGCTGGTATAGTGCTCGCGGGAGGGGGGAGGGGGGTATTGTTGGGGGGGCATGTTGGAGGGGAAAGTTGATGACATCAGTTGTATTGCAGGTCAGATACCAGAGGGGGCCTACGCTGGGACACGTTGGCCGTGGCGGGGTGGAGTGATGAAGAGGTCATGGGATACAAGTTTTTGAGCTGGAATGTGAGGGGGCTCGGCTCATGCACAAAGAGATACAGGGTCCTCTCCTTCCTTTGACGGCACAAAGTGTCGATAGCGTGCCTCCAGGAGACCCATTTAGTGGATGAAGGGGCGCAGAAGTTGGGGAAAAAATGGCGGGGGCAGTTGTTTCATGCGTCCTTTTCTACGTACGCCAGGGGGTCCTGATTTGGGTGGCGCCGGGGGTGCCGTTCGCCATCCAATATGTGGAGGCGGACATCGAAGGCCGATACCTGCTCCTCCGGGCGCGATTAGATGGCAGGGAAATAGTCATTTTAAATTCATATGCGCCAAATATAGATGACCCCGCATTTTTTAGGGCCTTGCAGGACGTCTTGACTTATGATCTGGGGACCCCGATACTCTGGTGCGGAGATTTCAATTGTGTCCTGGATCCGGTACTGGACAGGGCGCCCCTCGGCAGGGGACGAAACCACGTATGACTGACCAACTCAAAAAAGTGATGGAAAACTTAGGGGTGGTGGATGTTTGGTGCCAAAAGAACCCCACACAGAGGGTGTTCACCTGCTTCTCTCCCACGCACAACACCTATAGTCGGCTGGATCGGGTCTTGGTGGCGGATGAGAGGCGGGGTATGTCAGTGGAGGTCACACACCTGGCTCGCTTTTTATCGGATCACTCGCCAGTGGCGTGCGTGGTCCAGTGGGGACCTCCGGTGGTCCATCTTCGTACTTGGAGGCTTCCGGCGGACCTCCTCCGGGACCAGGTGGGGAGGGCCCGTGTGGCGGCAGCCATAGGGGACTATGTGGACCTCAATTGGGGAACAGGAGACATTGCGGTGGCCACAAAATGGGAAGCCCTGAAGGCGGTGGTGAGGGGTGCATGTATGGGGCTCACCTACGGGGTCCGGAAACAGCTTCTCCGGGATCTACAAAAAGAGGAGGAGTTCCTCTGACAAATTCAGAGGGTGGGGGACCCCAATGCGGCGCAACAGCGGGAGGAAGGGGAGGCGTGGGCAAGGGTGCAGGACACCTTAGATAGATTGGACAAATTCACTCTGGGACAATATAGGCAGCGCCTCCATAGAGAGGGGGATAAATCGGGCGGCTGTTGGCATGGATCATGCGGAGAGAGCAGACCCCCGAGCGTATCGTGGCCCTGCGGGATTCCACCGGCCGAGTGGTGTACTCGGAACAGGAGATACTGGGGGTACTCCAGACTCATTTGCGGCAGGTGTACGAGGCGGCCCCAGATATCTCAGAGGCCCAATACTTGCCATACCTCCAAGGGCTGAGTTTGCTGACCCTGGCGGACTCGGATCGGGAAGGATTGGAGGAGGGCTTGTCATTGGCAGAGGTCCGCGGAGCGCTGGCCAGCTTGCCGGGTGCTAAATCGCCTGGCAGTGATGGTTTCCCCTCGGAGTTCTACCAAGAGTTCCAGGATGAGTTGGCCCCGCTTCTGTTGCAAGTATTTCATGAGACGTTGGAGAGGGGTGACCTCCCACAGACCATGGCCCAAGAAGAAATTTGTATGATCCTCAAACCAGGGGGAGATAAGTATGATCCATCGTCCTACCGCCCGATCACCATGTTGAATGCGGACGTCAAAGTCCTAACGAAATTGTTGGCCACTAGGCTGGCTCCACATATGGGGCATTTAGTGCACCAGGACCAATGTGGGTTCATCCCGGGGAGGAATACGGCAATGAATCTTAGACGCCTGAACCATATTCAGCATGAAGTGAGTGGTAGGGAAGAACGGACGGTATTGGTCTCTATTGATCTGGCCAAGGCGTTTGATACCGTGGATTGGGCATACTTGCAGGAGGTCCTTCGGAGGGTGGGCTTAGGGCCCAAATTTCGCCGGTGGATACAGATTTATACAGCGCTCCGAGGGCGAGGGTGCGCCTGGGTGCCGCGGTATCGGGGGAGTGGCGGCTGGGACGGGGCACGAGACAGGGATGCCCCCTCTCGCCGCTACTTTTCGCGCTTGCAATTGAGCCGTTCGCAGTTACGATCCGGGCGGAAATGGAGCAATGGGGAATCCAGGTGGGGGATACGCGAAATGTAATATCGCTCTATGCAGATGATGCCTTGTTTTATCTGAGAGCACCGACAGAGGCACTTCCAATCTTGCTGCACCACCTGGACCGTTTTGGGGAGGCGTCGGGCCTGAGAATCAACCGTAGTAAATCTCTTATCTTCCCGCTTTCGGGCTTTGATGCAGTGCCCTGCGAGGACCTGCCGGTGCTTGGGTTGCACTGGGAACGAACAAGTTTCCGGTATTTAGGTATTCAAGTGGCAGCCATGGAGGGATTGGCGCTCGCACGGAACATAGACCGGGTGATTGCTTCACTTCGGCAGTCTGTGACGTTTTGGAACGCCCTGCCGCTTTCCCTAATGGGACGCTTAGCTGTAGCTAAGATGGTAATGCTGCCGAGGACACTGTACGTCCAGAATACGCTGTGCCCTCTCCCTCCTAGGGTCTTCCGGACCCTCGATTCGCTGCTGACGTCCCTACTTTGGGTGGGGGGACACAGTAGGGTGGCCCTCAGGACGGTCGTCCGCTCCTTTGCGGAGGGGGGATTGGAGGCCCCACGCTTCGACTTATAATATTATGCAGCGCAGCTTCTCCCAGCAGCCAGATGGTTTGCAGACACAGATGTGTGGGAGACGAGGTTATTGGCGGGAAGGGCCACAGCGAAGGAACTTCAAATGGCTTTGATGAGGGGGTCGGGAGCGGACGCTGCGTTGCCCTACGTGGTGAAACATACAGCACAGGTATGGCAGCGTTTTATCGAACGGGTCTTGGGTGCGGCGCCCTTCCATCGGGATTTACCAATCCTTATACTGGCCCCCATGGTGGAACTGGAACGCCAGATGTCCTACCAGGACTGGAAAGAGGGGGGTGTGAAGTGCTGGCAGATCTGTACCCCTCGGAAACCTTCCTGTCCTTTGAACAAGCGGAGGAATTTTATGGCCTTAGAGGGGGACAATATCTACATTATCAGGGACTGTGTGTGGTGGTGCGATCGGTCTGGCCGCAGTGCCCGGAGATACCTCCGATGACTCAGACCCTTCATGTAATGCTGACGTGCGGCTGGGGCCGCAGATTGATTGCGTTGCTGTATGCGGCAATGAAATGCGACTCGGCTCCTCCGGAGCCTCCGGCGTGGGTGGCCTGGGAAGCGGACTTGGGAGAGCCATTAGATCAAGGGCAACAAACGCCAATCGGAGCCTTGACGAGGCGAGTACCCTGTAACGAGCGATTCAAGCTCACCCATTTTAACTTTATGCACCGCACCTATCTTACCCCGAAGTCGCTGAGTCGATTTGGAACGGGCAGGGGGGACAACTGCCCTCGGTGCGGCACAGCAGGGGCAGGATTCTTGCACTTGGCCTGGGATTGCCTGCTGGTGGAGAGGTTCTGGATTGGGGTGGTAAGCCGCGTCGCGGCCACCACTGGCCTCCGGGTCCAGCAGACACCCCTACACTGCCTGTTGGCCCTGGTTCCCAAGCCGAGGAAACGGAAATTATCCTATAAATTGCTGCAGTTAATGCTAGTTTTGGCTAGGCGTAGGGTCGCGATTACCTGGATGTGGCGGATAGCCCCGGAGCTTGACACATGGCTCAGGGATGTGCGGGAATGGACGCTGGCAGAAGAAACGCATATGCAGTGTTCTAGGAGGGATGAAAAATTGCAGGAGGACCTTCTGGCGTGGCGAGTTCTGTGTATGGAAGGATTGGCGGTGGAGGGGCAGTTGTCACAGAGTGAGTCGGAGGGAACAAGTGGAGAGTTGTATTCCCCGCTACCCTCTGAGGGGGAGGGGGGAGGGGATGACGGCGAGGCTACTCCTGTATTGCACTGAGCTGGGCTGGGCCGGATTCTCACACGATATAGACTGTGACCTGTCTCACTCTGAAGCACTACATAAGTATATGTGTTTTTATTGGACCTATCTGTACTGCTTTTCACTGATGTCGGGGGGAGGGGGGAGTAACGAGATTGTATGTTTTAATACGAAAAATAAAGTTTAAAAAAAAAATTGTGTTTTTTCTTGTTTTATGCCCACTTTTTTGTTTAGATACTCCATCATTTTCTTTGACGTAAGTTATGTTCCATTATCCAAAACAATTATATTAGGAAATCCCTCAATAGCAAAAATCCTCCTTAAGAAATCAATAACTGTTTCAGTAGCAATACAAGAGCTAAACTCATAATGTTTCCATTTTGGGTAATTGTCTGTGAGTACCATCAAATAACACATTTCTTTCTTTAGAACATTAAATGGTCCTGCAAAATTTAAACCTAGTTTAATCCAAGGTCCATCTGGTATTTAGACCAAATGCATATCTTCCTTACTGACTTTCCAGTGTTTATCTGATCTAAAACATTCAACACATTTGTCAATACATTCATCTACATCAGTGTCCATTCCAGGCCACCAACAGTGTTTTCTCAGCAATCTCTTAGTAGCAGTTGCTACAGGATGTCCACGATGAGCTATCTTCACTAACTTCTTTCTTATTGTGAGTGGTGGTATAAACAAATCATACCTTACTAGAACTTCTCCCTTCATACTTAACTCATTTGCAAGCTGTATGTAACTTTTCATAGTTTGATCTAAATTACGGATAGGTGGCCAACCATTCATCACATACTCAGAAATTCACTGTAAAACTGTGTCCTTTTGCATTTCCTCATTCCACTCTTGCTCTGTTATCACTCCTTCAGAATAATCAACAGCATCCACAACTGCAACAACACACTCATCTTCAACCGCATCCTTTTCCTCTTGCAAATCCAAATCTGGAGGTCTTGATAGCCAATCTGCCCGCCTATTTAAACCTCCTGCTATATGTCTTACCTCAAAATTTTACTCTTGTAACCTAGAAATTAATCAAATCAATCTGGATGAAGCTGTACTGGTTCCCCTGCTACAGCCACCAAACATGTAAATTAAAGGTTTGTGATTGGTTACTATTTCAAAGTTTTTGCCCCATAAGTAACTCCTCAATTGCTCAACAGCCAAAACCTCCCCTTCAATAGTGCTATATCTCTTCTCAACGTCTTTCAGAGCTCTTGATATGAATGCCACAGTATACTCTTTACTGTCAACAACTTGACTAAAGACAGCACCTAATCCGATACCACCAGCATCAACAGTAATTATGTCCCTACCACAAGGATCATATGCTCTAAATGCAGGTGCCCTCAAAATTGCTTGCTTATCTTCTTTGAAAACTTAGATTTGGTCTTTCTCCCACTTATAATCTGTTTTTTTCTTAAGTAACCTTCTCAATGGCTCCACAAGGAAAGCATATCCATGTATGAAACAAACATAATACTCGCTCATTCCCAAAAATGATTTCAATGCATCTTTGGTTTTTGGAAGAGGTACCTCCCTAATAGTATTAACTAAATTATCTTTAAGATTAATACCAGATGCAGACACACTATGTCCTAAATATTCAACTTCTGTTTTTAAAAACTGTCATACCTCTGCCTTCAAGGATACTCAATACTCTTTCCAACAACTCATTATGCTCTTTCTCAGTTTTTGCATGACTCATAATGTCGTCCTGAAAACTTTGAACTTCCTGCATACCATCAAATAAAATATTAATTAACTTCTGGGAAATGCTGGCAGCGGATGCCAGTCCAAATGGTAATCTCAAATACCGAAAATCTCCAAAGGGTGTCACAAATGTAGTTAAATCTTTTGACTCTTCCATCAATTTTACCTGATGGTACGCAGACTTCAAATCTATGACAGAGAAATATGACGAACCACTAATGGAACTGAGCATTTCTTGTATCCTTGGGAAAGGATGACAATTCACAACAATGTTCTTGTTTAGTGTCCTTAAATCTGCACATAGCCTGATTCCACCATTTTTTGTTTTAGCAATTACAACAGCTGAAACCATTCGGACGAATCGGTTGTTTCAATAATCCCATCTTCACATAGCTTAGATAACAACTCTTTGAGTTCTTGCCTTACAGATAATGGAACCTGTCTAACTTTATGGATTACTGGAATAGCTTTTTCCTTTAATTTGATATGATGCTTAAACCCTTTTACGCATCCAATATGTTGCTCAAACACCTTTGAGTGTTTCTCCAAAATGTTTCCAGATTAGTCTTACCAATTCATTCCTCTATACTTAGTACAGGTGAATCTCCCAATACTATTGGCTCCTGTGCACCTGGCTTGAGCAAAATACCAAGAGTCCCTAGGTCTTGCCATCCTACTATGTCCCTGTCTCTAACAGCAACATATATTTTTGTTTTGATGCTGCATCCTTTAAACTCTAAGATGTTGTTAAAGTAACCCAACATCTCAATGTCAAACTCTCCAAAAGCCTTTTTAATTTACATCAGTTTCTATAAGTTTCACATTGTCCCATAGTTTATAAAAGGTCTTATCCGCTAGTATTGAATTGGGTGACTCTGAATCAGCCATACTATCTAACTCTTTTTCTCCAATGTTCATCATGCCTAGTGGGCCTCTAAACCTTCCCTGCTTAGTGTCTATTGTAATCACTGTGTTAGAGCACATTTCTTTGTCAAAACTATCTATTGTGTTTACTTTAACTTTGCTGTACATTTTACCATTTCTACACACTAACCAAAAATGTCCAAACTTTTGACACTTTACGCATTTATTTTCTTGCGCTGCACATGCTGCAAACTTTCCAACATGTGTTTTAGACCCACACCTTTAACATATCAAATTCTTCTTAAATCCTGGTTTGCCATATTTGTTTCCTGAAACATAAGTACTCTCATTTTTCATTTCATTCTTTGTCTCTTGTACTACACATATACTTGCTTGACTTGATGCCCTCTCCTTTGCCAAATGTTTGCTTGAAACAAGTGATCTCTCAATTCCTTTTGCTATGTCTAAAACCTCATTCAAAGTTGGGTTTCTACATTCAAGAATTCTTTCCTGCACTTTTTTAGTATAACAATGAAATACAAATTGATTGCTTAGATATACGTCCATCATATACCCAAATTCACCTGACGCTGTCAATATGCGCAAACTTGCAATGCACTCCTCAACTTTTTTGTGTTCCTGTTGCTTTCTCATATAAAAAGCATCCGCTCAACCACCACACTTGGTGCCTCCGTAAAATGTTTTTCCAATCTTTTTACTGCTTTTTCGTATTCATTCAATGGCAAAAATTGTCCTGGAGCTTCTTCATACTCCGGCAAATGATCAAAAACTTCTTGTCCTGCTGCGCCAAGTAACCCATACATTAATGCTGTTTTCCTTCTGGATCAAATTTTTTTCTATCAATTGCAACTAAATACTTCTCAAAAGACCTATGCCAGTTTTGCCACTTCAAAGTAGGTTTTCCCGAGACTGGTAAAAATAAGTTTGGTTGTTAAAATGCACTTAAGTTTGCCATTTTGCCCTTCGTTTGATAAACACCACTAAAGTATACACTAGGTAGTGCAAAAAAAAAACATTTTAAAAAATGTATCTCTTGTATAATGTATTTAATAGCAGTGTAAAAGTACTTTTCAATTTATTTTCTATTAAAAAGAAAAATATACTCTCTAATTCTTCTTTTTTTTCTGGATGCTTTGAAACTGTTAATATTTAATTTCTTCAATAGCTTTCTTAAACAACCAATTCTCTTTTCATTGCGCTTTAAATATAGGCCCAAGCGGTGTTTAATTGCAGCTTAAATTCAACGCCTGTTGACAGACAGCTACCCTTGAGGCGGAAGCCGGGGGTGTCGCTCCTCAATTGTTAAATACAGCGTAATTTGCACATTGTTTTTTTTAATTTTTTTATTAGAAACCGTTATTACACAATAAAATACATACAAGGGCCTACAACCACCAAGGCCGGCCGCTATAGAGCCCGAGGGCTCGCAATACGATGCCACACATTCAAATGAACCAGAGGCAAAGCTCCCGGCAGTTCGTGAGCACATGTAACAGGCCGTGGCCATAGGCCAGGAGCAATCGGAAAAAACAGTTTCATTTTCTATTGAATACAAAACACACTCAAGGCAATGAGAGTCCGAAATAACAGCGTGCTCTTCCCAGGACGGGGAACAACGTACAGTGTCCAAAGCAGTTCTTGACTGGAAGTGGCAGTGGGGGGCAACGGGAAGACAAGGCATGGAACACACCTCACACAATCCCGCAGAATGCGTGGCTAGGGGGACAAAGCAATATCGATCTCTAATGGCAGAGGCGGGGTGCAGATACGTCCACGATTTAAATTCCATGGACCCCATACCTTAGTCCATTTCCCTGGCTTGCCTCTCGCCACATACACCGTCTTTTCCCTAAACATACACCAGTCCATATTCTCCTTCCATACCTCGATCGTGGGCGGCCTCGGGGAGCCCCACAGCTGTGCAATGTTACGCTTAGCCACCATGTACCCCAAAGTCACCCACTGCGTCTGTGCCGCATTATAATCATTCGGTTCCCAGACATTCAACAAACACCTCCTAGCCTCTGGCAACAGAGCAACGTGCGTGACCTCCTCCATTACGGTGTGGATACCGTTCCAAAATCGCACAACCTCCGAACATTCCCATAAGATATGAAGAAAGGTACCCGGCAGGCCACATCCACGCTTACACAGTCCATCCCTCGAGTAACCCATACGCAGCAAACCGGGCCCCGTGACGTACATTCTATGAAGGATCTTCAGCTGTACGAATCGTAAGCGGGCCGGGATCGCCACCTCTTTCGGGGAGGCCACCGCCGATGCCCAGTCCTTATCGTCCAGTTCCAAGCCATCGCCCATCCATGCCTCCCGCAGACGGAGCAGCAAGTCCGTGCGATCATTAATGAGTTTTTTATAAATCAGAGAAATAGTGCTGTCGGGCACGTAGCCATCCAACACTCTATACTCCAGTGGGGAGTACTCGGGGATAGCAGCAACGTCCGGAAAAACCGAAGACAGAGCATGGTAGACTTGTGCATACCGGAAGTACTCTCTATCATTTAATTTGTATTCAGTTTTAAGCATTTCAAACGTTTTGAAAGACCCCTTCGCCCAAAGATCACCCACCTTACATATACCAATCGTATCCCATTTCTCAAAACCTTTCGATCACCACAAACAGCCCAGCCGCCCGGATTTGCACATTGTTGATTTTAAAAACAAACTGTGTTTTCGTTTTTGCTGCTCATTTTAATTCAGTTGCATCTGGGCTTTTGATGACACTTTCCTGCGCAGCGGAGCCAGCGCTGTTGTAGGAAGGGCGAAATCTAAGCCGCCATCACCACCCACGAGACACTGGGCCACGCCCCTTACAACTAGCCACACCCCCTCCTCCTCCCCATAACTATGCACACTCCTCGGAAGCGCAGCGGGCGAGCCCTCAGCACGCCGAAGACACGCCAAAGACTAGCCCGTCTGTGCCCGTCCGGGCCAGTACGGGGCATGGGGCAGAAGACCATGCTCCCCCCGCCCACAAAAGGCTGGTAAGATCCCCTACGGAACTAAGAGCGCTACGCCCAATCACTAACATGAGGTGCACAACACTCAATCTCCACAAAACAGGAGTTACCTCCTGCAAAAACTGCAAACTTACCACCACCATCCGCCAACCCTATCCTGACGCTGCTAGGAGGCACAGGAAACGCAAACAGCCTTGCAACGTTGAGGCACAAAAATACGTGTTCTACAGTACAAACTGCCGCTCACTACCTAAACACAAATTGGACATCTTCAACCTCTTATTGGATGATAACCCTAGCGTCCTCTTCCTGACAGAGACGTGGCTGCACGAGAGTGCTAGCCCAGACGTTGCTACTGCCCTCCCCGCCAATTATGCAATCACTAGGATAGATCGAAATAAACAGCTAGGAGGTGGAATAGCAATCATCTTTAACAGAGACTTGAAATGTACGTTAGAACAAGTTGCCATCCCTGACTGCGAAGCCGGCTTTTTCAAAATTTCTCTGAACCCGTACTTCACGATGTCAGGCTTATTGATATACCGGCCCCCCGGAAATTCATCCCAATGGGCATCAAATTTAGCCAACTATATCACTCCATACTACATTGCCTCAAAAAATTTCTCACTTATTGGTGATCTAAACTTACATCTTGATGACCCTTCCATTCCCTTTTGCTCTAATTTGTTAGATGATTTGAAGGCCCTAAATTTGACCTTAGTCAATACTGGACCTACACATAAAGCGGGCCATCTGCTCGACCCCATTATCTCCAATATCAACGAGCTACAATGGCATAACACCACTCCCATTTGTTGGTCTGACCATCATTTAATAAAATTCTGCATAAATCTCCCACTTACCTCCACTATGCAATCTGACTTTCCAGCTACGTCCAGGAAAAACTGGAAGCTACTGGACTTGGCCAAACTAAATTCAGCTCTCCATGAAAACCCTCCTAGAAACGGTCACAACATGGACAGCCTAGCGGTAGCTACTCACAAATGGCTCAGCGACGCCGCTGATCACTGTTTACCCACCCCTCATATCAAAGGAAATAGACACTGCCACCCTGCCCCATGGTTCAATGACTTTGTAAAAACTGAAAAATCGAAATGCAAGGCACTTGAGCGTCAATGGCGAAAAGACTACGCCCCTGACGCAAAAAAGACCTACCATGAGGCCAGGAATTTATATCATACTGCCTGCGCAAAAGCACGAGCCTCATTCGTTTCTCATACTATTACGGAAGCAACAAATAAGCCGAAAACTTTGTTCAATATAGTGAAAGAACTAGCAGGCGCACAAACCACAGCCTCGGCTTCCCCACTGAACACTCAACAATGCCAAGATCTAGCATGTTTCTTTACTGAAAAAATCGAGAAAATCATCAGGGACATTAATATCAACAATAATGATCCACCCCCTTATTCTGACTCGGAACATGCTCCCTCCTGTGAAAATACCCTGGAAGCCTGACCTCCCATTTCGGTAGATATACTGAAAACCATTTTTAAGAACATTAAGTCCGGCTCCCCCAGGGATCCTATCCCGATTAAAATAATTAAACAACTGGACGATCGCTCCCTGGAAATCATCGTAGATACGCTTAACTCCTCGTTTGAACTTTCTACAGTCCCGACCCTCTGGAAACACGCCATGATAACGCCATTGCTAAAAAAGCCCAGAGCAAATCCGGAAAGTCCAGCCAACTACAGACCCATATCCCTGCTCCCTGCCTTCTCCAAATGCTTGGAGAGACACGTCCACTCGGTCCTATCCACCTTTGCCGAAGAAAACTCGCTTTTGCACCCCTCACAATCGGGTTTTCGGGCTGGTTTCTCGACAGAAACCACCCTTCTAGGAGTTACGGAACACATCCGGAATCTCCTCGATAAAGGTCAGACGGTCGCGCTCGTGCTTTTAGATCTGAGCGCGGCCTTTGACACCATATCCCACAAAACTCTCATCAAGGCATTATACAGAAATGGTGTCCGTGGAAAAGCGCTTAACTGGATTCGATCCTTCCTGGCGGAACGGACTTCCCAAATAACATCCTCACTGGCCTGTTCCGACACCTTCAATGCCCCCCACGGCGTGCCACAGGGATCTATATTGAGTCCCCTGTTTTTTAATCTTTACCTCAGACCCCTAGCTGATTTAGCCGAAAAATCTGGACTTACCCTCATGACCTACGCCAACGATTCCCAAATTATATTCTCCCTATCTGAATCCTGTCCGACATCCCCATCTCTCCTCAAATCAGGGCTTCAAAACATCCTTAATTGGATGGCAAGAAACCAATTAAAGCTCAATGGAGACAAGACAGAGATTCTTCTCTTAGGAAAACGTCAAGATCTTTGGAATCCTTCACACTGGCCAAACCAGATGGGTAATTTTCCTACCCCAGTGACTCAAGTTCGTAATCTGGGAGTCATCTTGGATAGCTCCCTCTCCATGAGCCAACAGGCCAACAAAGTTGTCGGCCTATGCCTTACCATCATCAAATGGCTGAGGAAAATCACTTGGATGATGCCCTCTTCCACTCAAAAGACCGTAGTCAATGCCCTCATAACATCACGGCTTGACTACGGCAACATTCTGTACCTTGGCTCAAATAAAGCGGTAGTCAGTCGACTACAACTTGTCCAGAACGCTGCAGTCCGACTACTGTGCCGAATCCCTAAAAATTCCGGAGTCTCGAGCTACCGTCAGGAACTCCACTGGCTCAGGGTAGAAAGCAGAATCCGTTTTAAAGCCCTGAACTACATGTTCAGAATCAAAGCAGGTACTGCACCCAAATACCTTCTAGCTCTGGCTCACCCCTACACTCCCAAGCGTAATCTTCGCTCGCAATCAGCTACCAACTTCTGTGTACCAAGATTTAAATTGGCAAGAATGGGAGGCAGATCTTTCGCCCACCTTGGACCATCCCTCTGGAACGCACTCCCTCCCTTCATTCGAAAGGAGGAAAACCATGTCAGGTTCAGAAGGCACGTCAAGACCTGGCTATTCGAACAATAACAAGAATAGCCAGTAAATTCTCCTGTGTCTCGGCGCCGGGAAACCCTTTTTGGGTAGCTGTAGCGCCTTAAAAATTTAAAAAATAAATAAATAAATAACGCACCAATGCCGTCTTGAAGTCTTCTTCCAGAAAGATGATTTAACTTTTATGCTCTTCTTCTCCTGTTTCCTAGACGACAGCTGTAACAAGACTCCTGTGCCTCTGCCACTCAATGCCTTTGCCAGACTACAGCGGTCATGCGTCATAGAGGCTCTCTCACTACTGCTGCTACTCTTGTCACACGTCACTAGGCTTCTTAAAGGCAGGTGGGGAGCGTGCCCAGAATCTCGTGATTACTGAATGCCGTCACAAATACTGGTAATTTTTTTATAAACTTTAGCGATTTCTCCAAATGTCTCACTTGCCTCAATTGTAATTAAAAAAAATTATTTTGTGCTCGTGCACCTGCCTTAAGGGAACATGTTGACACCCAGCTTGTGTTTAAACTTGGTGGGCCCGATGCGTAGATGCTTTTCCTCAGATTGTCGCCATAATTGTTGAGACAATAAGAATCCACCAAGGAAATCGTCTTTGTAAAAGAATTACTTTTATTTTTCAAAGTAAAGAAAAGGCCCACAAGTCAACTCCACAGAAACGATGTTGCTTCGCAAAGATTCAAAATATCATGAGAACCGGTAAACATAACCCCTATCAACCGAACGATAGAATCCCCAGCATTATGACATTATACAAACGTCATTAAACAATCGTCATGAACAGGGCTTCATTTACTTCAAATCAAATCAAAATTTCTTTATTCGACCTTCCGAAGACAGGTCATAAAAGATGCAGATGCAAATACAGTGTTAAAACATCTCATAAAAATGTGCATCGTTATAAAATTCATTAAAATTGATCACCGGAATTTGATCACGGCTAAACTGACAATGCATATAAAATAACTGGATAAAGAGCAACAATATAATTTTAACAACCAATAAATAATAAAATCGATCATGAAATAAATTTAAATTAAAACACTCAAATCCCATCATCTACCCATCCTAGTAATTTAAACTGTATCAAAATCATCCTAAATTCATTCTATGGCGCATGATATACTGCAGAAAATTAGAAACAATGTAAACCAACCCCTCCCCATCCAATAACTGTAAGAAAAGGAAAGCTGGACGACAGGTTCGAAAACCCATTCGTTTTAATAATGGGCTAAGTAATTTTTTCCGCTGTTCCGTGTAATATTTGCAAAAGAGGATGGTATGCATTGTGGATTGGGTAGAAATCCCATCACAGGGACAAGGGGGTAGTTTTTTAGCCCAGTTATTTCTCAACGGAAAGACAACTAAACGGTGGAAAAAATTCAGCCTAAACCTAACCAAGAGAAACAATTCATAAGCAGTAATACCGTAGGTTAGGTAAGGCTGCATCCCAAATACCGTCTGAACAGTCAAGCTGTGTCTAACTGATTGTTTCATGACCTCAGAGGTAAGTCGCAGTTCTTCGAGGTGGTTTAGACAGAGTTTCTGAAAGGCCTTCCTCGGTATCTCCCGAATTAAAAGGGGATCGTGGTAATATTTTACTAACCCTAAGTCAATTAAAAATCTTTTAACATAGGATAACCACCTAGATTTGAGTGCATTTTCCAGAGCTTTACAGTCTTGAATGATTGTTTGTGAGAAGACTGTTTTGTCCGACGACCATATTCGATGCAACAATAAAAGTGGCTGTATTCTCGCCAGGTCCGCCACATAAGGAAGACCCAGTTCCAAGTGGCAAGAAAAGTTTGCGGAGCTGCTTGGTAATGCAAGAAGATACCTCAAAAAGTTGTTTTCTATCCCCTGGATAGAGTCCAAAGCTGCGTGGCCCCACACACCCGCTCCATACAGAACCACTGTAATACATTTAGCTTTGTAAATTTTGACCATTTCCGTGGGTGCTTTTTTACCTAGTTTCCTAGAAAAATTTACAAGCGCTGTGGTAGTTCTCATAAATTGGAGTTTCCTCACATCGACTGCCACTTCCCAGCTTAATTTCTGGTCAATCATCACGCCTAAATAAGGATATTTATCTGTGGTCGCCAGTTTTTCATTATTCAGGTAAATAGCCCTAGTTTTATTTTTATTGCCAACCCCGGCCTTCATAACGAAGGTTTTACCAATATTGACCTTGAGATCCAGATTGGCCATAAAGGATGAATACCTGCTTAACGCCCTTTGCAGTTCGTTTGGGGTGCGGGCCAGTATCACTGCGTCGTCCACGTAGAGAAGAGCCGGTATTAGACGGTTGCCTACCATAGGGAGGTCCTGAGCCCCCCTCAACATCTCCCGCTCCAATCCCATTGGTATAAAGGGTGAAGAGAAAGGGAGCCAGGACACATCCTTGCCTAACCCCCCTCTCCACTCTGAACGATGCAGTGAGTTCTCCACTGGTCCCAAACCTCACCCTGGCGGTCGCGTTTGTGTATAGTTCCCTCACAAAGGTAACTACACTCTGCTCCACCCCCATCTCTAACAGAACAGACCAGAGTTTAGCGTGACTGACGCAATCGAATGCGGCAGATAGGTCAACGTAGACCATATAGAGAGCTCCGGCCTTAACATTTACATATTTATCCATCAAAAGTGATAGATTTAAGGCTTGGTCAATGGTCCCCAGACCCTCACGAAACCCATATTGTAAATCGAATAAAATACTGCTATGCTCCGCCCACTCCTGCAGACGGCCGAGAATTATCCGACCCATCATTTTCCCCAAGGAATCCATCAGGGAAATAGGGCGATAGCAGGATACTAAGCTTCGGTCCCCTTTCTTAAAAATCGGGACCAGTATGGATTTTTTCCAGGATTCAGGGAGACCCAAAATGCACAATGAATTAAAGACCCTGGTCAAAAAAGGGATCCAGAGATCGGTGTAAATTTTGAAAAAGTCTATTGGGACCCCGTCGGGGCCCGGGGCCTTCCCTTTCTTACTTGCACTTAAAGCCCGAGTGACCAGGTCTAATGAAATGGCCAGGTCAATGGGAAACGGGGAAGACCGTTGATAGCGAGAATCGCTATTGATTTTGTTAGAAGGTACTGGGTTGTTCATAAAAATTTTTGAAAAGTGCTCTACCCAGTCTTTTTCGTCAATAGCGACCTCTATTTTGGGGGAGTCACCGTTATCAATTAAAAAAGGTGATTTTACCACTTTCCAGAATGCAGCACTATTTTTATATAAACAACTCTCGCGCAATTGGTCCCAGAGTTGTTGTTTTAACTCCGATTTTCTTTCTTTTATAGCAGAGTTATATGCCCTCCTTAGTTTAGAGATCTAGACGGGAACCCTAATTGTCATGCGTAAAGCAGATTTTAAATTTGAATAGGCTACAGTACACCTGTGGTTAAACCAGCCCTGTCTTTTCCTTGGTGTATTATTCTTTTTCACCATTAGGGCTTCGTTTATGGCCTTAATCACTGTGCCAAAATTGGTGATAACATCAGCATCTGTAGTGGCCAAATCTAAACATTTCTGAATGGACGAATGTGCATTGGTTACCACAGTTTTAACAATTTCAACGGGATCAACAAGAGCCCACTTAAGAGAGTAGCCATTAAATCTGTCTAATACTAGATTATTTTGATCCAATAAGCTAGGGATATTAGGGTTGGACCTATGATAGAGTTGAATAGTGATGCTCAGAGGATAGTGGTCACTCAAAACATTCTGGTGTAAATGGAAAGAACTGTCTCTTCTTATTACTCCATTTGACATCAGAATAAAATCAATGGTGGAATAAAAACCTCTCCCATGGAAGGTAGGAGCCATCGCCATGTTCGAATTGACTAAATTATTGGCAATTCCTAGGTCTAAATTGAACATAGTTTCATTCAGGGAGCTACCTAATCTTGTGTGGCTAAAATGGGGGATAGGGTTATCTCTCTCATCATAGATGCCACATATAAGTTGATTAATTACTTGACAAGAAGTCTGATTAAAATCACCACCCCATATGGTAGTTACCACCCTAGCTAATTTCCTTATAATAGATGATATTAAGGAACAGATAGAATTTACTAAATTTACTGCTTCTATCTCGGGAAGATTGTTATAAAAATTTACCAACAGGAAAGTGTCCTTCATATTTATACGAAAGCTAAGGATCTGGAAATTAGGGTCAAGTTTTATAACCCTCATCTCATCTATATTAATCAAGTTTGAAATGTAAATAGTTAAGCCTCCCTTAGCCCTACCAGACTTAGAAGGTTGGGCAGGTGAAAAATAGGTTTTGTACCCATCTTCATGAATCTCTGTTGTCAGCCATGTCTCCTGTAAACACAGAATATTAAAATTTAAAATAAAATTAGTCCAGACATCATTCCCTAGTTTGGAGCGTTGTCCAGCTACGTTCCAAAATACAACCTCAATTTTTGACTTAGTGATCTCCCGATTATAGCCAGTCATAATGTTAGGTGATGGGGGGGGGGGGATTCCAACACTTCGTCCACCCATTGAGGGACGGTGCTTTGATCCTGTTGTTGTACGTTCTTATTGTGAACTATAATAGGATTTGGGCAGGGAAACAGAGAATCACTGTTCTCTGATTCCCTGTCACCAAACCCTTGAGGATCCCCGTTTTTTCCCCCAATAGGGAGTCAATCTACGTCCTCCAGCCCTCGAAGAGTTGAGAAACGATTGAAAATAGGAATATTAAAATTAAAACCCCCAAGTTGGTGCCGGGGATAGGCTCTAGGCTGTATTGGATTCCTCAATAGTGTCTGGGGATAAAAATAGGTCAGATCATAAGTTCTAATAACACTCTGCCCTTGCCCTTGAAACCAGTTTATTATATGCGTTGTTGCCCTGCGATCTCTAAAATTAACAATAATCAAATCCCCTTGTGTTTCCTTCGGCCGGGGACCAACCCAGCCGAGTCTGCGTACGTTTAAAATTTCCCCATCAATATTAGTGGGTAAACGTCTGTTCTGACCCAACCAGTGTACAACCTTGTTCTTTAGGTCATAGTATCCTTCTTTTTTCCCTCTTTCTAGTATTGGGACTCCTACTAAAACCACAACATATGGGACCGCCTCCGGGGGCAAATCTATATGTTGCCTGTTTGCGCCGTCAGACTTACCCGGCACAATAGATGCAATTTCATTTCGTCTAGGCAATTCAGACCCATGGGTTTGCGCACTGGGATTTGTCTGCCCACTTTCTAGCTCAATATCGTCCTTCAATTGGGGTATCAGTTTTTTTTAACTCAATGGGGGGGATAAACTTTTAACGGCCACTGACTTATTCTGTCTATCATCAATCAATAAAGATGGTTTTACTTGTATAGAGCTATTTAGATGTGTCGCTCTATAAGTAGATAGAACTTTTATTTGATCGGAGTTACTTAAAATCGACTTCTCCAGTGACCCAAGTTGGTTAGACACTCCCTTCATTCTTTCAAAAAATGGAAGTAGGAGTGATCTAACAAGTATCTCCAGACGTCCCATTAACTCATTAATTAATGGGTCAAAAAAGTGAAGGTCCGAATGAGTTTCGCCCCCCTGGGCCTTTGGGACATCTAAAGAAACAGGCATCTTGGTAACTTTCACTAATTTACTTTTATTATTACTGATAATATTATGTTTGTTATTTTTTTTCCCTCCCCTCTTCCTTTTTTTTGGTGGGGGGCCTGCAGTGATGCTTTCTTTGCTCTTCTTCGCCTGAGCAGTTACAATATCGTCACTAGGAGTCTGTCTATCTGGGATAATAAGGTCTGAGGATGTGTCAGAGGATAAATTAGAAACAAGCCCTATCGAGTCATTATAAGTTTTTGCCAAGAGAATGCTATCTTGCATAGGTAAGGGAAGACTGGCATCGCTCGTTGGATTGTTCACCAAACAAGACAATGGTGGTGCGGTCTCCGGTGAAATAACCAACTGGATTGATCCGATTGAAGAGCGTTTATTTAATAAATGATCAGCCGATAGGCGCCGCTCCACCAAGGCAATTTCTTTCTCAAGTACTGAAGTAGCCCTTATAATGAAGTTGTCCAAAGTTCCTCGTACTGACCCTCCTAATAGTGAGGGTCTGCTTTGGGAATTACGGGAAGACATAATTAAGATAATATATGCTTGGGCTGCTCAAGGGGCCGCAAGTCTCAATACAGTACTCACACTCAAGAGGAAAAAATGTAGTACAGCCTAACAAATACTGGGTGCTTGAATGGGATAAAACAGTTAAGCAAGAATCTTACACTTTTAGTCCCGAATAGCAGGACTAAGAGTAGGGGCCCAGCCCAGCCTCCTCCTGCCCTGGACGGCCACAGACGGCCCGCCCTTTGCCCGAGCTTAGCCTGGCGCCGCCCACGCTTGGACCCGCGACGCGGACCCGCGACGCGGAGGATGAGGTGGTTTATGTAGCGCCTCCAGGCGCGGGTACTGGGCGGGAACTTCCGCCCTTGACAAGAGGTGTGCCTGGGAGATGTGGTCCCCCTCCTGACCGCGGCCGCGAGGATGGCAAACGCGGCGGCGGGAGGGAGACACAGACAAGGACAAGCTGGTGAGTTCGATTTGCGTCCTGAAAGGCTGAGAAACCGCACACAGGGCTCCACACTGCAGCACAAGTAAGTATTAGTCCGCTTCATTTACTTACCCATGCAACAGTGTGGTATACTTTCTGGGGTTGTGGCTTTGTACCAGCAACAGGATGGAAGTGGATTTTAGAACCAGGAGCTCTCTAAGAGACGTCCGCCATCTTGATCCTCCCAAACATGCCCCCCAGTGTAGTGTTTATTTTTGTGCACAAAAGTCAAAACACTAGCTGGACATTCAGTTATTTGGGTGTTTTACTATGATTTGGCTGTCTAGTCCACAAAACATCCTTTTTTAAGCATTGAACTGTGCTGCCTCATTATTCCTCCGATCAAGTGCTAACGGTAAGTACTAGATTACCCAGTTTGGGTCAATAGTACAGTACTGTGGCCGCAGTGGTAAATTCCTCCAGTTGTCACAGTTTGAGCCTTGTACCTCACCTCTGCTTCCCATGGGACATTCCCCGAATTAGATCTGGCACTGGTTGGCAAGCAGTAATGAATCACTGGTCTGCAGTCTCAGTGGACATTAATACCACTAAAAAAGCAAACTTATGGAAAAGATGACCGCAAGTGTGAAGAAGCCGAAGTGCAGGACGTTACAGTAGAACATTTCAAGACATAGGGTTCTGCTGTGGGTTGGATGTTCCCTGGGCCAAAGCATAAAATATATCTTATAGAATAATTTTTACAAATTCAATGTAGTGAGAAAGGCCGTTTTCTGCAGAGGAGGTCCATGTAGATAACTTGGGGAGGGGATCTATAAAAGATACCTCTGAAGTGAGGGTAGAAACTGAAAACTCTTAAAACTGGGACCTTTTTTTACTAAACTATCCCTGGAACTCCACATCTCTGAGGATAAAATGTCCCCTGTCCTAGAAGTTGCCCCTTAGAAGGGACCAAACTATCAGATGCTCTGAAGCTCAGGCAGGCAGAACTAAAATTACAGAAGGCAAAAGATTTAACTAAGGAAAAGGCTATGGAGTTTCAGCAGGAAAAAATGAGGTGCCCCAAAAGGCAGATGAAGAAGGCATAGACAAGAGGATTAGACCTGGAAAAAGAAAGAAAAGAAGCAGGAGAGAGACAGGAGGTCAAGGATAGAGCCATTCAAGAAAAAAGAGGAGCTGCTGATAAAGAATTGTAGATAGTCGAGGTGAAAACAGCTAAGCACAAATGGGTTAGGTGATTGTTTTCCCACATCATCAGGCGATACTAGACAAATGAAGTCCATAACTTTCCTTAGTAGTCTTCCCCTTGAGGGTACAGAGGTAAGAAACCTGGTGCATGAGAGTACGAGGTTGTTTTATGCACTCATGGAAGAACCTATAAGCCGGAGGTTTGGGTTGACTGCTGACCAATACCAGCAGAATTTTAGGTAGAACAAGAAGACACAAGTGGTCTCGTATGAGACCTGGATGCATGAGGTATAATGTAATTGTGAATAGCGGTGTATTGCATCGAAGCAAAAGATCATGATGAAGACAGTTTGATTATTGACCCAACCAAGGGAGGAGCGCCCAAACATACTAATGCAATATTTGATAGAGAAATAGGCCCTGTATGACTTGCCATGCAAACACTGTGCTCATGCCACATAATTCCTAGCTGGCGGGGAGAAAAACTCACATCAACATGGTCAGAAACCTAATGGAAGAGGTTACAGTGCTTGCCATTGCTCCAGCAGGAGCTTCGAGTGGGTCCTCTGATCAGCAACAGAAGGGGTGTGGCGAGGAGAACCTTTCTGCTTGTCCTTGCCTAGTGAAGTACGTCTGGTGAAGCAGACGGGACATGTCAAATGGAAATGTCTGGTGAAGGAACCTCATAGCTACTAGCAGTGTAGGAAGGGGCCAGTGTAGCTGCTCTCTGTAGTCATTGACATCCTGAAATGAGACTCGGATGCTCTCAAGCACATACGCTCTAATTCCCTGAGAGTTTGTGACTGGTGCAGGGATCGATGGAAGGAAGGTCCCTGCCTTGTGGAATGCTGCAGATTCCATGGGATATGGACATGTTGCTCCTGGGCAAGTCACTGACTGCCTTCTAGCCTGGGTTAAGGTGGAGGTAAGAAGTGGGAATTGATTGCTGTGAGACCGGGGAGTGGGGCATTCCAGGGCAAGCAGAAGCTACTGGTCTCCAATTGTAACAAGCTAAATTGGTCACGGCTGGTGTCCTAGGACTTCTTACTACAGGATTACCAAGCACTCCTCTGCAGTATTTGACTACTTGTTGGTAGTTGAACAGACAAGTCCAAGTCCTCTCGAGGAAGAAGTATGGTTTAAAAATTCAGAAGATATTAAAACTGTCAAAAAGCGCTCAATAAAACAATATCTAATCAGTGTTTTGCCATCATAATATAAAAACGGGTTTATTTCACGCACAATCCAATCGTACTCCTAAAATGAAGATATCATACTAGTCAGCTTGAGTCCTTTCACAGCCACAGTTCTGAATCCAAATGTCTTTAAAGTCTTTAAAACACCAAGGCGCTAAGTGCAACGTTCCTGTCAATGTTAAATTTACGCCAATTCTTTATATATGGTTTTCACACATACTGGGCCAACAAACCTGTACTTCAGCAAATGTGAATTCTTAGCGAAGGCAGACATACAAGCTGGGTTTCACTGATCTGTGCATACTTGCACCACTTGGGAGACTGCAATTTATAGAGAGGCAGGGCAAGAGAGGTCTGGTTTTCTGTGTACATATTCATTTTATATGACTATAGGGTCTCCATTTATGTAACACGGAAGCCCCATAGACAACACTTTGTGCTGCTCCATTAAAGATGGCGTTAAGGAGCTATAAACTCTTTAACTGGTATCATTTACATTTCAAACTCATTCTGTTGAGGTCTCGTTCCTAGGTAAAGGTGTAATAGGGCTTAGAAATCAGTCAAACTGAAAACCTTTTTTAAAAAGAGAACCTGCAAGTCACCTGGTGAGTACATTTTAAAAAGTGTACGTTTACCTGATGCCTGCGGATCACACACATCTGGGTCTCAAAAGCAGCCTTCAGCCATGCTAATCGTCACATTTGCGTTTGTTTTTTTCAGAACAGGCACCCGAGCGAGTTGAGTGCCCACTCCTGACATCTGCTGTGATGAGCAGGTTATAAGCTTGGCTACTGGCAAGGCCATTTTAGCTTTTCATCATTCCAAAGTCAATAAACTGATTCCCATTCAACTGGGGAATAGCAGTCTCAGGGGGCTTATTTCCTAATGATTTCCACAGGTGCTGACATGGCACAAAGCACTTCATGGATTTTCGTGACACTATAAAGGTCTGCGGGTGCAGCATATAATTGCCACACGAGTGGGTATGCATCCCTTGCTGAATCTAGGTATGTGTTGGACAACACTGTGGTATGTGGAGCTCTATCCAACAAAGGAAGATATTTAGAGTTTGGTGGACAGGGTACTCCACCACAAATGTGGCCACATACATTTCCACCAAACTGTGGGTTCACCCGCTCAGTTTGTGGTCAAGCGAACCATCTTGTTTCTGCTGGAGGAGGTCCTGCTGGCACTGCTAGCGGAAGCCTCAGAACAACGACCCAAACCCTACAGAGTTCATGCCCTCTGTCATACCACAGGTTGGAAGTTGAATTTTGAAAAGCAAAAAACTTTGCGGAGCGGCCACATGAAACATGGCGGACACTCGGCAAACTTACAGTGCCTTCAGAGAAAGCCACTCTGGCAGCGGCTCCTCCGAAGTAACAGATGTCCACCACGCGGCAGCCATCTGCCAGAGTGGTGGAGGTTGTGATTTCCAATACCATGACAGGATGCCCACCAAACAAAAAGTTAATACCATCCCCCGGTTATCTGTAATATTATTATAGTATATATAATAGAAACAGGATTATGTTATTTGCCAGATGGTTTTGCATACAAAAAAAAGTCAGACTCCATTTGATTTCCAACATAACGTTCTCAAACCCTGTAATTGTTTGTGGGTGCCAAGTAAGCTTTGACTTCACCTCTGTGCGTACGTGCTTTCGCGCCAATTTCGCCTGGTGCGCACATGCTCTCGCGCAACCCTCACCCCTGTGGTAGGCGCTCGGCGAGGCCTTCTTAAACGTTTTTGACTGGAAAGTGTCTTTAGAACTATTTATTACATTTGGGGGTACAAACACAGCTTTCAGAGAGTTTGTATCCTCACGAACAAACCAATAACACCACTAATATTATGAAAACATGTTATCAACATGTGATGGCTTATCAAATTAGTTTTTTTACAACATCACAAGTGGTGACTCAAAAGTGGGGAACCCGCAGCAAAAGCTGTTGGGCTGGGAAGAGATCCAAGGCCTAGCCCGAGCCCTGGAAGGGGACGGGATACAAACAATTTGCATTTACCTGAGGCAGGAAGTCACCAGGAGGAGCACTTCCAGCGCCAGAGACCCAATCTCCAGAAACAGAGGGAAAGGAATGACTAGAGAGACGCGGTGACCAAGATGCCACTGGGATAGAACTAGGTTCCCTATCGTGATGCCATTTGCTGCTCCGAGCCGGCTTAGAAAGGGTCTGTGCAAGACGTTTTGCATCTTTAGTGCATGCATTAAATACAAATTTTCTCCAAGTTAATGCACATTTTTATGACCGCAGAGTTCGGCACCACACAGAGGCAATTAATGCCCCCTGTTTCTGAGCCCTGCCGTCAGTAAAACATGCACTGATTAGAGCTAATGTTTGAGGTCAAGATACCAACAGTTCTGGCATTCCAGAACCTACATCACGGTACAGCCCCAGGGCTCCTGGGGGGGAGACTCTAGAAGTCAAGACCCAATCCATGTTTAAAATGAATATACACAGTAGGGGCCATTTCTGTTCATCTTCCCGGAGATTAGGGCACCGTTGGTATTAGCACGTTATGAAAGATGAGGTGGAGATTAGAGGGAACCGTGTCAGACATTAAAATGTGGATTTGGTCTCATCTGTCATTTTTAGGTCTCACGCCTAGCGATGCAGTGCGCAACACTGCTCGCACAGCGAGAGTCCTTTTGTCCGGGGTTCCAAAACGGAGCCAGGAATCGCACACGCTCGTGCGTGTGCTTTTCCTTTTGTGCCCCGCTATTGGCGTTTGCGTGTGTGTTTTTCCCAAAGAGAGCACGCAATAGGCCAAAGGTGGGCGCATTCCACCGCCTCTGGCCTATTGGTGTCTATTACGTGCACCAAAGGCCATGTGGTTTCAATTATCGTACCCAGACACGGGCGCGATTATTGAAAACATATGGCCCGCTGTGGCGCGCGCGCACAACTCGCGGGAGTGGTTTTTTTTGTACAATAGCGATCACTTTTGCGATCGCTTTCACTGCCGCTTGTTGTGATGTGCATCGACACTCGGAAAAAACGACACTTGACTATCACCCCTGAGTGCCAGTGGAGTCCTACCGGCTTTGTCAACATGTGTTTTTTATAGTTCCCTTTGAGTAGGTGAAGTTTGTGAAATTGCATTTGGCAGAGTCTGAATTTTCAGCAGCATGAAGAAGCCAGTGCGCCCCTGTGACCCGGCTCCGCAGGCCGGTATGCGTGTCCCAGACTCCAGGCTCATACTCAGTTTCTCATTGGCGGGTTTCCCTCTGAAGAGTGTTGGAGGCACGGCGCCTGTTGATCCACCTGCCTGTGGGTGCCAGGAACTCTGTGTTCCTTCCCTCCGTGGGCCTCTCTGTAGCTGCTCTAGGACCCGCCTGTCTTTCGGTTGCGCAACATGCACCTGACTGCGGACACTTGTTTTATTTGAATATTTCTGCCCCGGCTACTGTGTTTTAGCAAGACTGACCGGGGCTCCCATACAGGCAGAAAACATCTCAACCCTGCCCTTTGTTAGGGTGCAGTGGGCTCCTCCTGCCTCTGAGCCTCTGCCACTATCCCTGTGAGGCACTCCTGGTCAGTCCCGGCTCCCCCCTCACTTATGCTGGTCATCCCTTGTCATTAGATGGAGGGGCTTGAGAGCGCCCCCCCACACACTGCCCAGTTACCGGTCATTAACAGGGCCCAGTGGATTAACGCCCTTCTGCTAGCATGTATGTGAGCTGCAAGACACTTGTTGGAATAGCGCATCTCCTCATCCTTTTATCCTTCCAGTCTGGGGTGGATAAAAGGAGTGTGCAGAGTTTTAGGAGGAAGTGATATAGTTGATTGGATCAACTGGAATAAACGTAATCCTGCAGCCTCCTGTTGTACGCACCGTGTGATATTGGGCTAGTTGCATTTGTTTGGTCACTTTAAAAATACTTGTGTGCAGGCCAACAACCGCAGATCAGACAGGTTCTCAGCACCGCCCCCTCAGATGCACCCTTTCTGTTCTTTTCCTTCCCAGTTTTAATGCGTCCATGTGATGAGCCACAGCTGGCACTCTGTGTGATCTTTGGCACGCATAGTGCTTATAAGAGAATACCTTACTAAATGAACATATGCACATACTCTACGTCATCAGGCAAATAAACTTTCTGTTCTCCCGCTTGCAAAGTCACCATTATTAGGAATCCAGCACCCTGCGCTTGCTTTCCATCTGTTCCCTCAACAGACATGCTCTTGAGACAGTGCTGCGCTTGCGGATATTCATTCCGTCTCGCCTATGAGACAGTGCTCGAGCTGTCTGTTGGGAGACATATAGTTGCCTCTCCAAGACCGTACAGGCACTTAGAGTCCGCCAAGTGCTCACCATTGGGTGGCTTTCCTGTCCCTCTCACTTGCCTGCTTCATAGTCCCATTATGGCACCCGGCCCCACCCTTACCACAACAGAGTATGCATGCATAAATAAATACACAACACAACTTTTGTTTGGGAAAAATATTGCTGCAGGTTTATTCCATACAAAAGTATGCAATATGGTGGGTTATCTTACGGGCGATCCAAGGGCAGGCAGCTGTATAAACCTATGCTGCCCTGCCCGCCTGATGAGCCACGCACTGTGGAGAAACCAATCAGCGCTACCCTTATGGGGGGTGATCCCCTTACTGGATCACGGGTGATCCCCTTACTGGATCATGTGACACATTGGTCCCTTATTACTCAAGCCCTTTTCAGGGCGGAGCGTAGCAAGGCAAACCCCCGGTTGTTCAGGCCCACAACCGCCCGAAGGACTAACGGGGCGCCGACGTAGTTGTTCCAGGACCCTCCACACGAGGTTCCTGTGATTTGGCTCTGGCACCCCTATTGTGTTCTTGCAGAGGTAAACTTTCTGTACCCATATGCTTCCAGATCGCCCTGTAACTCCGCCTGCAACGACAAAGAAAAACATTACAACATCCTATGTAATTCGCCTGCCAACCCCACGCCGGGTAAGCTGTAGGGTGGGAGACGGCGTGTCCGGCGCAAAGAGGACGCCAAGATGGCCGGGAGAGGCATAAATACCTCCCCCTCTTCTTTGTGCCGGAAGTGACGTATCTGGCCAGGGGACTCCTCCTATAGTCCCCCGTATTAGTGGGGGTGGGGGAGTGCCAAATGCGACTAAGGGTGGCCGCCCGCTTAGGGTGGCCCCCTGTGGGGGCCGCGGGCAGCCGCATATCCTTGTCCCGGCCCGTCAGTCTTGTGTTTCTTTCGCCCATGGAGCATAGCTTCTTCACCGTCTCTTTTGGGTGGCTGTCTTCTATGCTTCTAATGCTTGCTTTACAAGCACACCTTTTTTTTCCTTTTGGGTTAAGCACTCCATTCGAGTGCCTGTGTTTCCAGATCCCTTCCTCGTGCTCTACTCTCCCCTCCACTGTGTGTTGCTCTGCTGCCTTTGTGCTTCTCCGTGTCCCCCCTCCGTCTTGTGTGCCTGTTGTATTCTCCCACCTGCTCCGCGTTACTCTTTTTTTCACTCCCTTCTCTGTGCTCCACTTTGCGTTTTCCCTGTCTATCTGCTTCCCCCACCTGCGACCGTGTTGCTTCCTGCCCCGACTCCTTGTTGCTTTCCCTTCATTCTCTTTTAAAAAAAAAAAAATTCTTTGCATTTTATTCCAGTTTTAGTTTTCAGTCAAACATTTATCGGTAACTACAAAGAAAAGAAGGGGGTGGCTGGCTGAATCTGATGAGCTACTTCAAACGGTTCACAGCACTGCACGTGGGAGAGTGTCAATGACCTGTGCATACTTCAACCAGACACCCGTGTATGGCATGCCCTCAGCTACATAGTAATAATTGAGAGAGCAGAGAGCGACCATGAGCATGACCAGAGACGTGCTGCTCTCCACAGACATTTGACAGGTTAATGGGCAAGGCTAGCGGAAAAGCCAGATGTAATGTCGTCATTTAGGGCGGACGTGCCCCAGGTATTGGCAAGATAGAGACACTGTCAACTATGTAGATATGAACGAACTCATTACTGGGGCTCACAACAAATCATTTGATAAAATAAGACGTTTCATTTTCAAGCCACTAAGGCGGCACCACGAATTACCTATCGCACAGCAACACCGGTATAACAAGGACTGTAGGCACACCTATTGACCCTTTCCAGCAGCAATAAAGTCCGAAAGCTAGCTTCTATTCATCATGCGAGGCAACTGGATACGCTGTCCCAGTGGAGAGCATGAATAGATTGGGATGGACAGCGGGACTAGTATAAGACTCCATCGTCCAATTTAATGTCACTTAATTTGCATGTAGAAAGGCTAAAACGAGGAGATGTTACTAAGATATGGGTCAGTTTGCAGTAAACAATCGGATAATACCATGTGAAAGGAAGCAAATTTATATACCCGTGTTGTCAGCTTGTGTTGTATACGTAGGTAAAGTGGCTGACTCACACGCTACCTTCACCCTGCTTGTCGTGCTGTAGCTGTTGGGAACACAATTACAAGCCAGGAAGGCACTCAATTTGGCCAATTGAAAAATCTTAATAGGATTGCAGGTCCATAAGTGCCTAAATCACCTATGCCTTGTTACCAATGCCATATTTCCCAGCCTGAGAAACAGATTTAGGTGTTGCTCTTCCCGCTCAGCCTTTCTTGGAGCCCGGGAGATGGGAAACATTCACATATTTGGGTCCCCGAGCTGAGAGATGTATTCTTCGGCAGCTCAGTCAGTCAAATTGGCTTTATCCGGAGTCATGATAAACGGCGTCCGATTAGCAGTTGCGTTAAAAATGTTTTGCCCAGCCGAGTAATCATGCAATCCTCGCTGTAGCAACTCGGGAACACTGAGCAACATGAAGGTTGTCTTCGGGTCAGACAACATGGCGGTGGTGCACGCCATCAACGGCCTTACTGCCTCGTGCCCGCTAGTCCTGAGTCTGCTGAGGGAGTTAGTCAAGGAGGGTCTGCGCAGCAACGTCGAGTTTAGGGCGCGGCACATCGCGGGTGTACGGAATGTGGCAGCTGACGCTCTTTCTCGCTTTCAGTGGCTCCGGTTCCGAGAGGCCTGGCCGCGGGCAAGGGCGGAGATGACACCATTCCCGGACCACCTCTGGCGCTTGCTTCAGTGGGGGAGAGACTGAGGAAGATGGGGGACAGGTCCTTGGCGCCAGCGACGCTGAGGAAGTACGACTCACAGTTAGCAACGTTCAGAGCGGTAGTGGAGGCGCTGGGTTGCTCAGCCTCGGGGGCAGAGGAACAGGTAGAGGCCTTTGTGGTGTGGGCCAAGGAGAATGACAACCTGACACCAGGGCACCCATTGAATTCATAGACCTTCAGCTCCTCTTGGACGCGGTACCCCAGATTACTTTCTCCCCGTTCGAAGCTAGGCTGTTCTCAACGGCTTTCTGCCTGGCATTCTTTGGCGCATTTAGGGTCAGCGAGCTAGTGGCAAAATCGAAAGCTGACCTGTCTGATTCAGCGCTGGGGATTGCGGATGTGGCCCTCAATGCATCGCTGGAGCTACGGATTCGCAGATCATAGACAGACCAGGCGGGGAGGGGGAAGACAGTTGTGTTACAGACCCTAGGGGACAACAGGTACTGCCCGGTTCACATGGTCAGGGAATACCTGGCCTTGCGTCCAGCGTCCCCGGGTCCCTTCCCGGTTCATGCAGATGGACCCCCCCCCTCACCAAGTTTCAGTTCGACCGTATTCTGGGAGCCACTCTGGCTAAGGCTGGCCTATCGGGGAGTGGGCGCAGATTCTCCTCGCACTCCTTCTGAATTGGTGCTGCCACTTCAGCGGCCAAAGCCGGCCTGGGCCCAGAAGGGGTAAAAGGGGTGGGGCGGTGGGAGTCGGATTGTTTTAAGAGGTATGTTCGCCCTTGATGCGGTATGTGCAGACCCGACTATTCCCGCCCTGGGTTTTTGTTCTTTTTTGATGAACGTATCTAATTTAGTGTGTAATAAAGATACGACTTCCTAAAAGCCGCTTCATCGTTTCATTGACAGGTCACCAGGTTTGGTTGATGGGACACTCCTACATCACGAGGCTGGAACGCTGGGCAGCACACAGGAACTGGTCGCAGAATTTTGCTAACACACAGTTCGTGTGGTTGGGCTCCCCGGGAATGAAATGGATTGAAGCCTGGGGCATAATTGAGCAGCGCCTGGCTGTTGTGGGGGTTCAGCCCTCGGTTATTATCTTACACCTAGGGGGTAATGACCTGGTTTCCAGGGGAAGGAGGGCCCTGCTCATGTCCATGCAAACTGACTTGCCAGCCATTAGCCAGGCTGGGGGGGTCATGCAAAGTCTGGTGGTCGGAAATTGTACCCCGCAGGATTTGGAGGGGGGCCAGGTCCCCGGCAGCGCTAGCTAGCAAAGGACATCAGTAAAGCCTATGGAGGGAAGGGGGGGCTCTGGCAGCGACGGTAGCCTCCCCAGAGCTGTGGCGGAGTTACAGGGCGATCTGGATGCAGACGGGTACAGTAAGGGTACCTCTGCGACAGGCGGTACAGTAAGGGTACCCCTGTCCGGCACAGTAAGGGTGCCCGAGCCAAGGTCCAGGAGCCGAAGGGGGTTCTGGGAAGACCGCGACGGCGCCCCGTTAGTCCTTCGGGCGGTTGGGGGGCCTGACCAACCGGGGGTGTGCCACAACACGCTCCGCCCCTGTCAGAAGGGGCGGGAGTAGGAGACAGATCACGTGACCCAGTGGATGATCTGCAAATAAATATGTGCCACACTGCCGGGCATCGACCCACCGTGTGTGCTGGCTCACCAGGCGGGCGGAGCAGCTAGGGGCTGCTTGCCCTGGATCGCCCGTAAGATAACCCATTTATCGTCATACTTATGCTGTATGAAATAAACCTGCAGCAGTTCTTCACCCACAAAGAAAGTGTCAGTGTAATCCTTGGGTGACGTCTGTGCATGTGTGTTGATTGAAGCGGATGACGGTGTGGTCACTATGCCGCTGCCCGCGTCCCACGCAGTGGGACATCAGCAGGGCAGCCCTCTAGTGGCCGCCCGTCGCAGCCTTCCCCCTCGCGCGCGAGGCCACGCCCAGGGAGGAGATCTCCCAATAAGTGTACAGGTGGAGGCGGGCCGTTGGGGGGGGGGGGCGAGGCTAGCCCCCCCTACTTAGGCGTCCCTCTCGCCCAGTTCCTCCTCTGCTTCCTGCGCGCCGCTCCTGCTCGGACACGCGTATTCCCACCCTTTCCGCTTACCCTGCGTGGCAGAGACAGCGCGTTATTGGAATGTTTTAATGTTTTTCTTTTGCGTTGCAGGCGGAGTTACAGGGCGATCTGGATGCAGACGGGTACAGTAAGGGTACCTCTGCGACAGGCGGTACAGTAAGGGTACCCCTGTCCGGCACAGTAAGGGTGCCCGAGCCAAGGTCCAGGAGCCGAAGGGGGTTCTGGGAAGACCGCGACGGCGCCCCGTTAGTCCTTCGGGCGGTTGGGGGGCCTGACCAACCGGGGGTGTGCCACAACACGCTCCGCCCCTGTCAGAAGGGGCGGGAGTAGGAGACAGATCACGTGACCCAGTGGATGATCTGCAAATAAATATGTGCCACACTGCCGGGCATCGACCCACCGTGTGTGCTGGCTCACCAGGCGGGCGGAGCAGCTAGGGGCTGCTTGCCCTGGATCGCCCGTAAGATAACCCATTTATCGTCATACTTATGTTGTATGAAATAAACCTGCAGCAGTTCTTCACCCACAAAGAAAGTGTCAGTGTAATCCTTGGGTGACGTCTGTGCATGTGTGTTGATTGAAGCGGATGACGGTGTGGTCACTATAAGTCTCAAAGGTGAGACCTATTGGCTTTGCCAATGCTTGTATTCAGTATGCATGCGCTGTGCCTAAACGAGATCAGTTTTGCAATTGGGCCTTAGGGTTGCACAAATGCGCTCACACTCTCTCACTCGATAACTAGCCTTTTCACATCCACCCAGTGCCTTGGAAGAACGTTCTGGAGATGAGAACATTCCTGATTGAGTTCGAAGGAATTTCGAACCCTTCCCAAGTCGTTGCTAATTAGCATACGAGGCGGCAGAAAGGGGACAAACCAGTCTGCCCTGCTGTCAAGTACACTGAGGCAGGTCGGTGAGTTACTGCAGTTCTGGATCAATACGTTTCCCGCAGTCGAAGCTGCAGGCTTGTTTTGACAGCATTTCTAGGGGTGTGGCTGTACCTGCTTCCTGTCACTAAAGGTGTTTTCGGGTTATCATTCTGTTTCGAAACACTTCCCACACCTTACTCTTGAATTGGTCGCAGTATTCGTACTCATTTCAGAAATAAAAGATTTGACAAAGCCACTAAGTTGCGCTTTGTGATAATTGTCTGGTACATATTAACTCATGTTTCTTCAGTCAGGAGTCTGCTATATCATATACATATATTTATCTTGCTGTGAACTCAAAGTGCGTAGTTTAAAAAATTAGATTGGGGCGCCTCTAAGCCCACTTGTATGGGACAACTTGTCAGTTATCCAACCCTCAACCCACTATTTCTTTGCAGATTTAAGGAGCCTGAATTCTCGCCTCATTTTTTTAGCTTTCGTCTACACGGCGCTTGCGCCATCTCTTATAAAAAATAAATAAAAAAGATCTTAAAAGAGGCGTAGAACCCACACATTACATACATTTCCTTACCATTGGTCGGCTACTGCGTCACTCTCATTTTCTTTCTTCCTGTTGGTCTTCACTGACTCCTCCTGTCTTTAGCTTACTGTTTGGCTTTACGTCTTCGTCCTTCGTGTGGAGCTTGAACCAAGAACTGCTACCAGCAGCCAGTGTCCTTCCACTGGCTGCGCACTTACAACATACCCTTAATTTCATTTTTTTACTTTCCAGCGTCCTCATCTGTTTATTGTTTGCCTGTTGCTACCACCACCTCACTTCCGTCGCTGCATGCCCCTTCCCCGCATGCCCCTGACATGTCCCTCCCACCACCTCACTCTGTCACTGCCTTCCTTACCCCATCGCTAGTTGTCTCACTTCATTACAGCTTGTTTTATACAGCGCAACGTCTACTGGAAGGACTCGAAGCGCTTTTCATGAGTGCCAGTTTTATTACACAAGGACACATTCATTGTTACAGGCACAGGGAGATTAAGTGATTTGCCCAGAGTCACAGGATGTTGTGCCGGCGCAGAGACTCGAACCTGGTTCCCCAGCTCCAAAGGTAGCAGCTCTGGCCGTAACACCACAGTCTCCATCCGTAACACCACAGTCTCCATACTCAGTGTTCCAACTAGCTACACTTTGACACGCTGGTAACTGCAGTGGGCATTTGTTCAAGAATATAAACTTCTTATTAAGTATAGGGAAAATCAAAATTTTAGATTATATGTGCCTAGCTTAAAGTAAAAAATAAAATAAAAAAAATAGGCTGTGCTACAGTCTGGCCATGTCATATCACTGTTTTTTAATTAACATTAATCTATGTAGCACAGCAGCTTGCACCGCTGTGCAACATGGAAAAACATTGACACATGCAATAGATTTCGCATAGGCCAAACGTATTGGCATTGCCAATGCTTGTTTGATTATACGTCCTTTGAGGTTACTGTGAGATACATTTTTATAATGTAGCAGACGCCTACCTGGTGAGACAGAAGTACCTAAGCACCATATATTTTATATGGGCTCATCACAAGACAGGGATATATTTTAATTAGTAGGTTCCTTTAACTCCAACTCCTTTTTAGGTCGAGCCTGGACAGCGCCTGCGCTGCTATGCGAGGCATGCATTATTGAGGTAGGGTCTTGAGGCTCCGCCCACGTTTTTCATTGGCTTGTGTCATTGTCCTCTTTAAACTGTGGCTGTTCATTGGTCAAAAGGCTTAGTAGTCCGTCCTTATTACCGCCTTGTCCCATTTTGTAAACTCCCATTGGGACACCCCCTGTTACGTGTGTTGTTGCTCATAGTCTTTTATTACAGCCTCTGAGTACTATTGTCTCAAATAGCTTTGTCCGCTCCCTCCTAACTCTTTTTTTACATTTTTATATCACACATTTGCGAAGCAATAGGTCTCGCATTTGCGAAAGTTTAATCTATTGCAGGCCCGGCTCCAGGAATCTTTATTTGGGTGGGCCAACGGTGCATTCGGGTGGGCCACTGCAGGCTAGATTTGTCACATATATGTCTAGGCAGGCCTGCTTCAGGGCCCTCCTTTATCTCTTCTTAGTCTTACAAGGCCAAGTAAAACGCACTCTTTTCCAAATCTCTTTCTAAATATTATCACTCTCAAAAAGTGTTTTTTCCATATAATGTTCCTTTGATGGGAAGAGGAGGTTTCTGAGGTGGGAGTAACAGAGGGTGACACTTCTCGTTCTCCCTCTGTGCGAGCCTTCAGGGAGAATCCCTCTTCATTACTACCTCCTCCTGACCCCGGACTCTGCAACACACTCCCTTACAAGCTTGTGTATCCACTACTCCTCTCCAGTGCACCTTATCTCACAGCTGACCTTGGGCCCCAGCCCCATATCAGGCACCATCGGGCTCCACTTTCATTTTTCCCGGTAAAAACATTAGTAAAATCACCTTCAAACTTAAAACATTGAATATAGCAGTAAATATAATTAGCACGCACTTTAAAGTATGTTCCACAGTAGCCCTTATGACCCGACTGCTAATTAAATAAACAAAAACAAAAAGGCCGTGACAGGGCCGGGTTTAGCGCTGATGCGAAAGTCTTTTTTGGCGCCGCACCAATAACCTCTTTCTCCATAAATACCTTTACTATCACCTTCCAACAGTGCCCCTCATCCCTCCATGCCCCCCCCTATTGACCTCCTCCTCGGATTCCCTCACTGCCTCACGCCACAAGTGCCACTCATCTCTCCATAGCCCCTTCCCCTCATGACCTCCCCCTCGGATTCCCTCACTGCCACCCTCATCTAGTGCCCCGCATCTCTCTGTAGCCCATCCCCCTAATGACCTCCTCCTCAGACTCCCTCACTGCTACCCTCCAGCAGTGCCCCTCATCTCTCCTTAGCTCCCCCCTCCACCCCATGACCTCCTCCTCGGATTCCCTCACTGCCACCCTCCAACAGTGCCCCTCATCTTTACGTAGCCCCTCTCTCATATGCATTTCATTTGTTGTATAGCGCTACTCATATTAGTGAGTGTGTGTCAGTACTTTACACCACCCACCCATTATACAGAGACAACGAATCATACAAGTATGTAAATCAGTCTATAGGGAATGTCAAATAAGCAATGAGGATTACAAGGTGTATGAATCACATGTCATCCATACCGGTGGGCAGTATATTTTATGGGGGTTTGGTCTGGAGAAGCACAAACTCAGGATTTAAAGAGTATTCCAGTGGTTGGGGGTTGGCTTTACTGATAAAAATGTATATCTGCCCAAACATACTTATTTTAGCAACATTAGAATAATGAAAGCCTGAGGAAGTTCTAACTATATCACAAAAACAGAAAGCGAAGTTCTAACTATACCATTCATGTTTGTATGCAGCTCTTTGGTGAGAGTTCATTGGTCACTGTCCTACGTTAGGAATGTAACTTCTAAACTGCAAGTAACTTAAGAATCTCTGTGACAAAGGCAGTAACCCACTGAGCTGCCACATAAAATACAGTTCATCTACATTTAAAAAGTACTAACAGACAAATGATTGCTCTCCAGCAGGACCATTAATCACCAGCATTATCTGGGCATTTTGTATTGTCTTATTTTTGTCCTGCATCAGCCATGATAATGATAAAAACTGTTTAAATGAAGCGCACACAAAGTATGTGTTAGACCTGGCACCATTGGCGTGAGTCTCCCTTCCATTTTTCGCTGTGTCTCCTCTGTTTTTGCTGTTTATAGATGCTCTAGGCGCTGTGCCACTGCCATTCAGGGCCACAGCGCGAATGCTCCCTTTGTAAAGATGACATGTGAATTGGTACATCCATGATTGGCTTATTTGGTTTACCTGTTAGTCCCTAGTAGCGTGGCCTGTGTGTGCCCAGGGCTGGTAAACCGAAGGCTGCTGGTGGGCCTGCAGCACTGGTTTGTGCCACCCACAGAAGCAGCTTGTAAAGTGTGTCTCAGACCTGCCACTGCAGTGTCTGCGTGCAGTCCAGAACTGCCATCTTGGCTGTGAAGTGCACCCACTTCCCAGCCCCTGAACCTTCCCTTGGCATCCTGTAAGCCACCCTTATGATAGGGTGCATTGTATGTGTAAGGTAGGACATGCTCTGATGTGTGTAGCATGTCCTAGTAGTGAATTACACCTAATTTCGTTTTTCACTACTGTAAGGCTACCTGTTCTCCATAGGCCAGAATGGGAGGTCTGGGCTATTACATCCTATAGTCCTAACTGACCCACAGAACATGGTAGAAAAAACGAATTTAGTATGCCTGAGCTCAGAATATTAAAATACATCTTTTAGTGAAGGTTATTTTTATATTCTGTGGTTGAAACTACCACTTTTAGAGTATAGGTACTTCTTGCCTAAGCCTTCCAGTATGCTCTGCTATTATGTGTATTGGCTGTCTGGTTTTGGAGGGACAGGGCAGGCTGAGTCAGACCTGGGTTGAATAGAGAGATCGGCCTGGGAGTGAGGGGAGGGGTAGCTCCTGCACTTGAATGGGGCTGTGCCTGGCAAGGTGAATGCTGGCTCCACCTCCCACTGTGCGTCTGAAGGCAGACCCCCTCTTTCTGAAAGGAAGGATGCAGCCTGGTCAACAAAGTGCTCCAGGGCTGGGCAGAACTGGTTCTGGCTGGGTTCAGAGACTTGTGACTCCTAAGAACAAAGACTTTGGGGGTATAAATATTTGTGCCCAAACCCCTACAATTTGTAATGCTCCTGGACAACAAGAAGAACCTCTGTCCGTGTGACTACAAGAATCTGCAGGAGAAGGACTGTCCTTGTGTGCTGTTTCTTGGACTGGCCTGCAGAGGAAAAGGACTTGGAAGGAACTTGGATTTTGTGGCTACAGCAATCACCCAAGGGCTAGAAGAGAGCTAGCCTCCTGCAGGAGTCTCAGGCACACCAGACTCCACCACCAGCCTCCTGTGTCCTCCCTGCGAGGATTTCTATCTGCAGGTGAGGCTCCTGTGAGTTCCAGGGCCTCTAGTTCTACTGCTGAGAAAAGAGTGCTGAAAATCGTCGCTAACCCCCATTTAGCGAGCCGCTGCAGCTGGTGAGCGTAAGAAAAATCGTCGCTCTGCTACCGCCGAGCGCTCGCTACCGGATATCGTCGCCTCATCTGTCAGCGGGCCTGAAAACGCCCGCTATCCCGAAGATTATCGCTTCATCTGTCAGCGGGCCTGAAAACGCCCGCTATCCCGAAGATTATCGCATCACCCGTCAGCGGGCCTGAAAACGCCCGCTATCCCGAAGATCGTCGCAGAGCCTGTCAGCGGGTCCCAAAACACCCGCTAACCAGAGGATCGTCGCAGAGCCTGCCAGCGGGTCTGAAAACGCTCGCTAACCCAAGTTATTGAATCGCCTGACGGCGGGCCTGCAAACGCTCGCTAAACTCAAGTGTTGTCGCATTGTTTGTTAGCATGCCCCAAAGCGCTCGCTAACCCCGAATTATCGTACCAAGCTCATCGCAGCGCGGACGTCGAGCGTTCGCCATTTTCCCCGCATCGCATCGGGATCGTCGCTCCCTCGCGGAGCGCCATATTCTTCTATCGCAGCAAGATCGCACACGCACCAGGCTCGGTGCATAATCCTCCCTTAGCGGCAAGGATTTTATCATATCACCGGCTTAGCGTGAAGAAGTTTGTCACTTTGTCCTGCCCGCAACCCAGCGCATCATCCTCCCTTGCGGTAAGGTATCGCTGGTTAGCGTGAGGAAATTTATCGCTACAACTCCTTAGAGACATTTTTGTTGCTTTGCTACAGAATCCAGATACCTTGTGAGTAAAAAGGTCGCAGAGACCACTGCATTGAACTGAACATCATTTTGTGCACCTTGAACTATTTTTGCAGCATTTTTAAAGTAACCATATTTTTCTAGTATTGTGGATTTTTACTGTTATTGGTCTTGTGATTAAGTCTATATAAATATACCTATTTTTTATAACTACTTGAGTGGTGTCCATTTGTAGTGTGCCTCATTGTATTACTGTGTATGGTCAGAAATGGTTCACACACTGCCTCTGAGATAGGCCTCGCTGCTCGTGCTACGTTACCACAGGGTTGAGCAGGGGTTATCAAAGGGTGTAGGCTGCTTACTCTGACTTAGGAAGAAGGGTCCCTACTTGGACAGTGGCCAGCCGTTGCCAACTAGAGACCCCCATTTCTAACATTGGTGGTCAGCGGTGAGGATCTGGACTTGCATTTATGATTGCATACAGTTATTATAGTGTACACTACTAGTCAGTGCAGACCATAACATTACCATGTACGTTTTTTGAAATTTCTTGATTCTATTTTTGATTGTTATTGCCAGTTATTGCTACAATGGGCAAGCCCAGATCCAATGCCTCTGAGGATCTCTCCTGGGAAGAAGAGAAAATAGACACCTACACTTCTAAGCAGCTCAAATATTTTTGCAAACGCTTCACAGTCCCTATCACAGGTCTCACTAAGAGAGAAGAGTTTTACAAGGCACTGAAGGCCTGACCAGAGGCCAGTGATGCTCTAGGAATAGGGAATAGCCTGTGGAGGGGGGAGAGAATGCAGGAGAGCAGCAGGAATAAATTGTAGATTTGGTAGGGATAAAGCAGTTTCCAGCCCTGGGCACTAGTGTGTCCTCAAGGGGCCTGACTCCAGAAGAGATGGAGGACAGGGAGAGAGATAGGCGGCATAATATGGAGATGACTAAGCTTAAATTGGATGGTCAGAGAGACCTAGAGAATAAGAAGTTAGAATTTGAGATGATGAAGGTGAAATTTGAATATGAGAGAATTTTGAGGGAATTGGAGATTAAAGCAAAGAGTATAGAGATTTCCCCCTCTGGTGGCAGCATACCAGTAGTGCATACTGAAAGTAGAGTGTATATACCTAAAGAGGTTATTAAGGATTTCCATAAAAGTGAAGATATTGGGCAATGGTTTGCCGCTTATGAATTAGCTATGGTGTCCCACCGGGTCTCTGAGAAGGATTGGGGAGCGGGGTTGTGGGGACGCTTTGTGAGTGAGGGGAGGGATACCTTGTTGGACCTGCCCCCAGAAAGTAGGATGGTTTATGCCCACATGAAAGAAGCTTTGATTACCCACTATGGTTTGACCCCTGAAATGTACAGGCAGAGATTTAGAACCTGTAAGAAGTTAGAGGGTACCACGTGGGTTGAATATGTGTCTTTTTTTGGCAGAGCAATGGAGCGCTGGGTAAAAGGTAGTAAAGTAGCAACTTTTGAGCAACTGTATGATTTGATTGCATGGGAGCATTTCTCTAGTAATTGTTTTCCTGAGCTACGCCAGCATCTGATAGATTGCAAGCTAACTAACCCTAGGAAGCTTGCTGAGGAGGCGGACCGCTGGGTGAGCACCCGGGTTCGCAAGGGTCCAGTGGGAGACTTCGCCAAAGGTGGGCAGGGTCCCCCGCAGAGAGGTGGGGGGACAGGGGTAAACCAAGGGAGTTCCACAGAGGGCCCCAAAATAATTCCCCAGGGAACCAGGTAGTGGTGTCCCAGCCCCCCCAGGACAAGAAGCCAATGCCCCCAACAGGTAGGCCTGTTCAGAGGGGGCCCCCTACTTGTTTTAAGTGTGGCCAGGTGGGCCACCGGTACTTTGATCCCCAGTGTCCCCAAAGGGATACTACTGCACCACCCCGTGCACCGCCCCGCCAGCTTGCTAGTGTAGCCCTGGGGGAGGAGGAGATGGATGCCCAAGGTGGGTGGGACCCGTAGAATTGACCCTTGTCTCACTAGGAGACTTTGAGATGGTTCCTAAGCCTGCACTGCCTGATAACACTAAAAAGTACAGGCAGTGGGTAACCATCAATGGCCATAGAGTGGAGGCTCTGAGGGACACAGGAGCCAGTGTAACTGCTGTCAGCTCCCGGTTGGTGTCCAAAGAGCAGGTTGTGCCCCATGCATTCTACCCAGTAGTGTCTGCAGACAACACAGAGAGCCAATGTGAGGTGGCTCAGGTTCCCTTTGAGGTGGGGGGGGGGGGTCTCAAAAACTCTTCAGGTGGCTGTGAGGCCCGCCATGCCTGTGGACTGTCTGTTGGGCAATGATTTAGAGAACTCACCGTGGGCTACAGTGGAGAGGAGAGCTCACTTACAAATGTTGGGTCTGCCTGAGTGGGCGTGTGCTACCACTCGGTCCATGGCAGCCATGAAGGGTGTTGAGAAAGACCTGGAGCCTGAGAGTATGGCCCAGGTCCCTGCCTTAGAGAGAAGGGGCAGGGGGCGCGGGAAGCTGGCCCCCTTGGTTCCCACGGCCCAGGAGGGAGCAGACCCTGAGGGGGATGCCCTGGAGCCTACCGGGGAGCAGAGTACCGACCTAGGGGACCTACCTGAGCTGACCCAGTGGCAGCAGGAAGGAGGGCCCACCAGGGGGAGTTTTGTGAGCAGCAGAGAATTTGCCCTTCTCTTGAAGGTATGTGGCAACAGGCTGCAGCCCAGGCAGCAGGTGATATGTCTGGTTCACATCTGATTTATTGGGAGAACAGTCTCTTGTATAGCGAGCCTAAGGCTGCTGAGCCGGGGTCAGCCCGTGTGCTGTTGGTACCCGAGTGCCTCAGAACCTTCCTACTGGGGTTGGCTCATGACATTCCATTGGCAGGACATCTGGGGCAGACCAAGACCTTTGAGAGGCTAGTCACCCACTTTTATTGGCCCAAGATGCGCAAAAGCTCAGATACATATTGTAGGACCTGTGAGACTTGCCAGGCAAGTGGGAAGAGTGGGGGGAAGATCAAAGCCCCACTACAACCCTTTCCAGTTGTTAGTACCCCAATCGAGCGAGTGGGCATTGACATTGTGGGGCCTCTGGACCCCAAGAAAGCCATGGGCAACAGGTACATCCTGGTCTTGGTGGACCATGCCACCCGGTACCCTGAAGCCATCCCGCTCAGGACAGTGACGGCCCCCGTGGTGGGACGTGCACTGATGGGGATCTTCTCCCGTGTGGGGTTTCCCAGAGAGGTGGTGAGCGACAGGGGGACCAACTTCATCTCCCAGTATATGAAGTCTCTGTGGAAGGAGTGTGGGGTAACTTACAAGTTCACCACTCCTTACCACCCCAAGGTAACGGTCTGGTTGAAAGGTTCAACTGGACCTTGAAGGGCATGATCATGGGCCTGGAAGAGCCCCTGAGGCGTAAGTGTGACGTCCTCTTGCCATGCTTGTTGTTTGCATACCGTGAGGTGCCACAGAAGTCCTTAGGGTTCAGTCCCTTTGAACTGCTCTATGGCCATCCTGTAAGAGGGCCTCTGAGTCTGGTCAAGGAAGGCTGGGAGCAATCTCCCAGGAAACCTCTCCAGGATGTATTTAGCTACATCCTGGCCTCCAGGAACCAGACTCTGTGTTTCAGAAAAATTGCTGAGGCAAATCTGGAAGCCAGCCAGGAGGAGATGAAACGTTGGCACGACCAGAATACCACTCTGGTCGAATTTCAAGCTGGTCAGAGGGTTTGGGTACTGGCCCCAGTGGAGCCTTGTGCGCTCCAAGATAAGTGGACTGGTCTATTTGAGGTGGTGGAGCGCAAAAGTCAACTTACCTACTTGGTGGACTTTAAATCTCCCAGGAACCCCCTGCGGGTCCTGCATGTGAATCGCCTAAAGCCCCACTTTGAGAGGTCTGAAGTGGGCATGCTTCTTGCCACAGATGCAGGGATGGAGGAGGAGAGTGAGCCTCTTCCTGACCTCCTGTGTGCAGGAGAGAAGGATGGGTCAGTGGAGGGTGGTCCTCTCCACCACACTGACCCCTGAGCAGCAGAGAGATTGCCACCATCTGTTGGGGCAATTTCCTGGTTTATTTTCCCTGGTGCCTGGTGTCACTGATTGGTGCGTCCATGAGGTGGACACCGGGGACAGTCCTCCTGTCAAGCACAAGGCTTACAGAGTGACTGACAGGGTAAGGGCCTGCATTAAGGAGGAGGTCTCCAAAATGTTTGCCCTAGGGGTGATTGAGTCCTCTAGCAGCCCCTAGTCCAGCCCCGTGGTCTTGGTACCAAAAGCTGCAGCGCCTGGTGACACTCCAGAAATTAGGTTCTGTGTGGACTACCGAGGTCTCAATACGGTCACGAGGACCGACGCGCACCCCATCCCCAGAGCTGATAAGCTCATAGATCGGTTAGGGGCTGCCCGGTACCTCAGCACGTTTGATCTAACGTCTAGGTACTGGCAGATCGCCTTAACTGAGGGGGCAAAGGAGAGGTCAGCATTTTCCACCCCAGATGGGCACTACCAGTTCCGAGTGATGCCCTTTGGGATGAAGAATGCCCCTTCCACCTTTCAGAGGTTGGTCAACCAGGTGTTGGCTGGGCTGGAGGATTTCAGTGCCACCTACCTGGATGACATTGCAGTGTTTAGTTCCTCATGGGAGGACCACTTGCACCACTTCTGGGAAGTGTTGATGGCGCTGCGCAGAGCAGGCCTCACAATCAAGGCCAGTAAGTGCCAGATTGGGCAGGGTTCTGTGGTGTACTTAGGACACCAGGTAGGGAGTGGCCAGGTGGCACCCCTTCAGCCCAAGATTGAAACCATCCTGGCGTGGGAGCCCCAAAGGACCCAGACACAGGTGAGGGCCTTCTTAGGACTCACGGGTTATTACAGGAGGTTTGTCAAGGGGTATGGCAATATCGTTGCCCCCTTGACTGAGCTGACTTCCAATAAGCGGCCAAAGATTGTGAACTGGACTGAAACCTGTCAGAAAGCTTTTGATGCCCTCAAGACTGCCATGTGTACAGCACCCGTACTCCAGGCGCCCAACTTTACTAAGGAATTTATTGTCCAGACAGACGCTTCAGAGCATGGGGTGGGGGCTGTTCTGTCACAGATGAATGAGGAGGGACTAGACCAACCTGTAGCCTTCATCAGTAGGAGGTTACTTCCACGGGAACAGAGGTGGAGTGCAATTGAGCGTGAGGCATTTGCTGTGGTCTGGGCACTGAAGAAGCTGAGACCCTACCTGTTTGGGACTCACTTCCGGGTTCAGACAGACCACAAGCCCCTCAGATGGTTGATGCAGATGAGGGGTGAGAATCCCAAGTTGTTAAGGTGGTCCATTTCCCTACAGGGTATGGACTTCACGGTGGAACATTGCCCTGGTACATAACACGCCAATGCTGATAGTCTGTCCAGATTTTTCCGCCTTAGTGATGAGAACTTCCAAGGGGATGGGTAGTTCTCCCCACATTTCAGCTGGAGGGGACGCGTGTTAGACCTGGCACCAGTGGCGTGAGTCTCCCTTCCATTTTTCGCTGTGTCTCCTCTGTTTTTGCTGGTTATAGATGCTCTTGGCGCTGTGCCACTGCCATTCAGTGCCACAGCGCGAATGCTCCCTTTGTAAAGATGACATGTGAATTGGTACATCCATGATTGGCTTATTTGGTTTACCTGTTAGTCCCTAGTAGTGTGGCCTGTGTGTGCCCAGGGCTGGTAAACCGAATGCTGCTGGTGGGCCTGCAGCACTGGTTTGTGTCACCCACAGAAGCAGCTTGTAAAGTGTGTCTCAGACCTGCCACTGCAGTGTCTGCATGCAGTCCAGAACTGCCATCTTGGCTGTGCCCCCTGAACCTTCCCTTGGCATCCTGTAAGCCACCCTTATAATAGGGTGCATTGTATGTGTAAGGTAGGACGTGCTCTGATGTGTGTAGCATGTCCTAGTAGTGAATTACACCCAATTTCGTTTTTCACTACTGTAAGGCTACCTGTTCTCCATAGGCCAGAATGGGAGGTCTGGGCTAATACATCCTATAGTCCTAACTGACCCACAGAACATGGTAGAAAAACGAATTTAGTATGCCTGAGCTCAGAATATTAAAATACATCTTTTAGTGAAGGTTATTTTTTATATTCTGTGTTTGAAACTACCACTTTTAGAGTATAGGTACTTTCTTGCCTAAGCCTTCCAGTATGCTCTGCTATTATGTGTATTGGCTGTCTGGTTTTGGAGGGACAGGGCAGGCTGAGTCAGACCTGGGTTGAATAGAGAGATCTGCCTGAGAGTGAGGGGAGGGGTAACTCCTGCACTTGAATGGGGCTGTGCCTGGCAAGATGAATGCTGGCTCCACCTCCCACTGTGCGTCTGAAGGCAGACCCCCTCTTTCTGAAAGGAAGGATGCAGCCTGGTCAACAAAGTGCTCCAGGACTGGGCAGAACTGGTTCTGGCTGGGTTCAGGGACTTGTGACTCCTAAGAACAAAGACTTTGGGGGTATAAATATTTGTGCCCAAACCCCTACAATTTGTATTGCTCCTGGACAACAAGAAGTACCTCTGTCCGTGTGACTACAGGAATCTGCAGGAGAAGGACTGTCCTTGTGCTTATGTGCTGTTTCTTGGACTGGCCTGCAGAGGAAAAGGACATGGAAGGAACTTGGATTTTGTGGCTACAGCAATCACCCAAGGGCTAAAAGAGAGCAAGCCTCCTGCAGGAGTCTCAGGCACACCAGACTCCACCACCAGCCTCCTGTGTCCTCCCAGGAGGATTTCTATCTGTAGGTGAGGCTCCTGTGAGTTCCAAGGCCTCTAGTTCTACTGCTGAGAAAAGAGTGATGAAAATCGTCGCTAACCCCCGTTAGCGAGCCGCTGCAGCTGGTGAACGTAAGAAAAATCGTCGCTCTGCTGCCGCCGAGCGCTCACTACCGGAGATAGTCTCCTCATCTGTCAGCAGGCCTGAAAACGCCCGTTATCCCGAAGATTATCGCTTCATCTGTCAGAAGGCCTGAAAATGCCCGCTATCCCGAAGATTATCGCATCACCCGTCAGCGGGCCTGAAAACGCCCGCTATCCCGAAGATCATCGCAGAGCCTGTCAGCGGGTCCCAAAACACCCGCTATCGCGAGGATCGTCGCAGAGCCTGCCAGCGGGTCTGAAAACGCTCGCTAACCCAAGTTATTGAATCGCCTGACGGCGGGCTTGAAAACGCTTGCTAAACCCAAGCATTGTCGCATTGTTTGTTAGCGTGCCCCAAAGCGCTCGCTAACCCCGAATTATCGCACCAAGCTCATCGCAGCGCGGACACCGAGCGTTCGCTATTTTCCCCGCATCGCATCAGGATCGTCGTTCCCTCGCCGAGCGCCATTTTCTTCTATCGCAGCAAGATCGCAAACGCACCAGGCCCGGTGCATCATCCTCCCTTAGCGGCAAGGATTTTATCGCATCACCGGCTTAGCGTGAAGAAGTTTGTCACTTTGTCCTTCCCACAACCCAGTGCATCATCCTCCCTTGCGGTAAGGATTCAACGCATCGCTGGTTAGCGTGAGGAAATTTATCGCTACAACTCTTTAGCGACATTTTTGTTGCTTTGCTACAGAATCCAGATACCTTGTGAGTAAAAGGGTCGCAGAGACCACTGCATTGAACTGAACATCATTTTGTGCACCTTGAACTATTTTTGCAGCATTTTTAAAGTAACCATATTTTTCCAGTATTGTGGATTTTTACTGTTATTGGTCTTGTGATTAAGTCTGTATAAATATACCTATTTTTTATAACTACTTGAGTGGTGTCCATTTGTAGTGTTCCTCATTGTATTACTGTGTATGGTCATAAATGCTTCACACACTGCCTCTGAGATAGGCCTAGCTGCTCGTGCTACGTTACCACAGTGTTGAGCAGGGGTTATCAAAGGGTGTAGGCTGCTTACTCTGACTTAGGAAGAAGGGTCCCTACTTGGACAGTGGCCAGCCATTGCCAACTAGAGACCCCCATTTCTAACAGTATGTGTCCTGCTTGGCCTGTGCAGATTTATAAAAGAAAAACAAATAGTGACACATTCTCTTACCTACTACTCCATGAGTCAAACTTTATGTCACTGCCTGATGTGATAAGCAGCTGCAGGGGTTCGGAAAGCCGAATAGGAATGAACAAACTTATTTTCTCCTGTGCTGCATAGAAAAAGAAATATCCACGCAGCAGGACAGTAGGCAACGGTTACCGTTGTCAAAGAAAGGATTTGTCGCCTTTCGCCATGCCCCTAGTGGAGATGAAGGGGTGAAAAAATAAACAAAGCCTCGTTAACATGTAAATGGTCTTTTCAAGACCTGTGAAGTACTCTGGTGCGGCTGCGATAATCTCAAAAACTGTCTGTGTGCGCGGCCTGGAAGCTGTCTCAGCCAGGGGGCACACGCACATACAGACAGCCCTTTGAGCCCAATGCTGTTGCGCACCTGCCTTCAAGCCCTCACTGCGAGGGCCAAAGCTCCTGTTTGGGTGGGCCAGGCTCATGTTTGGGTGGGCCTGGCCAACCCGTCCCACCTGCTAGAACCGGGCCTGATCTATTGCCATTGTAAATGACAATGCCTTTTATTTATCTGATTTAAAAACAACACTTAAAAAAAAGGCTTTGTCATTTACAATGCCAATAGCTCAAACTCTCATAATAGTGAGACCTATTGCATTGCAAATGCTTGTTCTTTATAGATTGAGGGAGCGTCCTGTGTACCAATCGTGCTGATGAACATTATGTTGACTACATCATTTGCTTTAAACATGACGGGTAAAATGCAAATGGTAACATACGCTTGAAAGCCTTCGTCCCTTCACTACAGTGAGAGCACAGCCCGACGCAAGCATTATGATGTTACAGGCCCCGCGCTGTGATGTCAGAGGCCCAGGGTACATGGAAATAGCTAAGTCTAAACGGGGAAGACGAGACCCCCCACTGCAGAAGAGCGAAAGAGAGACAGTGTTTAGGCTGTAGATCATAGAAAACGGGACTGTTTTTCTGGTTCATGGCTGAAAGCCTTTTAGTGACAATATTTGGATTCAGTCAAGAAATGATATCGTCACCATGCCTGACCCAGCACCCACTTGACCCTGTACAATAATGGTATCAACCACAGTTTCGTAATGTGGTGTTGGGTTAGGTCTCCATTGTGACGTGTCGTTTGTATAAACGACTAGTATCCAGGGAGATGCAGTATTTAACATCAGGACACTACTCGGGGAGGATCGTTGCTCGTGCCTAGAGCTGGGGGACACTGAGGCCAGGAGCCATAGGGGATGGGACACACGAAAGTCCACAAAAATAGAAGCGGTGAGAAGGGTGTGGGCAAGAGGTCAAAGGTGAGTGAATAAACCATATGAAACAACTGAAAACTGAACACAAATCGTAACAGAAAAAATATCTTGAAAATCCACATTTACCGTACCTGTTAATCCTTTGCCTCATCCACAGCCCAGTCAAGAACCGTCCACACGCCCCCCGCACTCATTTCCAACCTACAAAGCCTCCAAGCCAACTCTTCTGCTCACTAGTAAACCTTTCTCCTCCTATGGCTTTATGTTTTCTCCCTTCACTTTCCTTCCTTAGCCTCCTCTTGCCTTCCCTAGTTTCTTCTCTCTCCCTCCCTCATCTCAACCCACACTTTTCTCCCCACCCCAACATTTCCATCTTTCTGTACCCCTCCCTTAAATTCCCTAATCACTTGCTTTGCTTTCCCTGGCCTGCTTTTTTATTCCCACCCCTTCATATCTTTACTTTCCCCTTCCCTACCTTTTCTTTACCTGTCCAAACTAGCCATTATTTTTACTTCTTTAATTTTTTTCCCTTCACCAGCCCAATGCTTTGAAAAAAACATTTCTGCTCATTCTCTTCACTTCCCTCCAAACTATTTCCTTAACTTCCCTTCCCATCCATTCACATTACTCTCATTCTAATCCCATTCCTGACCCCTTCCTAGCTCTTCACCTCCCCTCCCAACCCCACACAAGCAGTGGTGGCTCCTCCGCTAAGGCGGAGGAACGTTGCCCCACTGCTTTTTTTGCAGTGAAACAAAGGGAAAATAAGATGATAATACCTCACATTGTTATCATTTTATTTTCTCCGATGATAACTCACGTCATCCTCAATGTATTTTCTCTTACTTTTGTAGCTTTGCGTGAGGGGGCAGATGTAGGGGATGAATGGTAGCACTCTCCTAAGTTCGCAATGACTGCTTGGCCGGCCCACTGGGGCCACCCAAAACAGTCTTGCGCACTTTACATGTTCTCCATGCAGGCTGCAGTACAGCTTGCATGGAGAACATGCCCAGGCTCCCAATCAGCGTCTGACCAATCACAACGCTGCTAAGACAGCATTGTGATTGGCTGGCTGGGAGCCTGGGTGTGCTTCCTGTTGAGGCTGACTGAGGGAGGACTACACTGGAGAGACGCAGCGAGGAAGAGGCGAGAAGGTACGTTTTTATTTTATTTTTTGATACCCACGCATCACCAGTCCTTACCCCGCCCACTTTCTGTGCTATCCTTTCTCTTCCCTTTTTTCGGCTTACCTCTCTTTCATCCTCCCCTGCTTCCCTCCTTATTCCCTACTCTCCTAGTTTGCTTCATCTTTCCCTAGTACTCCCTGTTCTTATGCAGCCCTAGTGCATTCTATCCTCCCTTCCGACTAACATTACCATTTATTTTTCCTCCTTACCCATTCCATTCCATTCCATTCACTTCCCTTGCCTCTTCTACCTTTTCTGCCACATCGTTCAATCCCATCTCAATTAGTCATTTCCCTTTTCTTCCCCCTTCTCTTTCTCCTTCCCCTCCCTATGCTTGCCTCCCCAATCTTCCTTCCCCATCCCACCCACTGCTTCCATGCCAAGCACACTTTTCCTCTACTTCCTTTCCTTTCCTTCCCTCTTCTGCCATTTAATCTACTGATCGCTGACAGGGTGTCTTCTAGACTGAAAGCCAATGCTGTGTTGTTTGCATTCACCACAGGGGCAATAATTACTGGGTTTTGTTCGGCCATGTGGGTATTTAAACTGCCCTGACCCTCCGTTGTGGAATATAGTTTTGAAAAATGGTCCACCCAAGTCTCCGGCTGAATATGATAACTGAGGGGCCTATTAGAATGGCGGTTGGAAAATCTCCCCGACCGCCATGGTAGCAGGAAAAGACCGCCCGCAAGGACTGCAGCATTACCGCCTGTCCAATTAGGATGCTCTGCAGTCGAAATCCGACCGCGGCGGTCAGATTCTGGCGATTAACATTGCGGCGGTTGCTGCTACCAGCAGCACCGCCGCGGTGTGAAAAGGAGCATGTCATGCATGTCACTGCACTGTGTGGCAGGCACTGCACAATGCCTGCCACCTGGTACAGGGACATGTAGGGGGTACCATGGGTACCCCCCAGTGCACCCTCCCCAACACATTGGGGGCCTGCAATGGGCCCCCGGAGACATTCTCCGCATGCCTTTCCATGGCGGTTCCACCGCCGCGGAAAGGCTGGCTACCGCCGGCATCATAATCAAGCCGGCGAAGCCTGGCCCTGCACCAGCATCATTGTAGCGGTCCAGTTCCACCCGCTAGGCATGCGTGTGGACTGGTACCGACGGAAAAGTGGTGGGCGGAGATTCTCACCGCCGCGGTCGTTACCGCCATGCTAATGGGACCAGCGGTTTTCAGGGTTGCGATCGCGGGCGGATGTCAGCCGCCGGTCCGGCAGTTGCCACTGGCGGCGGCCTTCCGCTCGCCATCCTAATAGGCCCCTAAGAGTGAAAACATTCTCCAAACTCCCATTTGAGACGGTATGCCAAAAGAGGCGACTATCTCTACATTGACCAGAGAGGTCATTTTCTATGACTATGGGGTCTCAATTCATGTAACAAGGAGGTCCCACAGTCAGCACTTTGTGCTTTTGCATCAAATATAGCTTTGAGGAGCTATGAACTCGAACTGTTATCATTTATATTTCACACTCATTCTGTTGAAATCTCATTCCTAGGTAAAGGTGTAATAGGATTAGAAATCAGTCAAACTGAAAACATTTTTGAGAAAGAGAACCGGCAAGTCACTTGGTGAGTACATTTTAAAAAATGAACATTTCACTGACGACTGTGGATCATGCACATCTGCGTCTCACAAGCAGCTTTCAGCCAGCCATGCTAAGCGTACCATTTGCATGTGTTTTTTCAGAACAGGCACCTGAGAAATAGTATCCTTAGGCTTGCATGAAAGATTTTTCTGAGCTGAAGTGGTTTTGTCACTCAGACAATTATCTGGGGTGCCAGAATACAGGCCCCCCCAAAGTAAATGCCTGTGTGGCCTCAGTGAGGGGATCACAGGAGTCACCTGTAGGGAGTCTTAAGTGGAAGGGTTTCCATTCGAAGGCTGCCTGGACGAAGGTGTAAAAGAGAAAAAATCCTGGGGTGGGGGGAGAGAGTAGAAGGGGGTCTTGATCAAAGTATAAGACAGAACCTACTAAAGAACGACACAGGAAAGGTGTATTTTGCCCTCTGAGCCACTAAAGGGTTGGCACTTCCAGGCGTTGAAGAGATTAAATATTGCTAACAACCTAAGGGACAAAGCTATACGTTCTTATCCTTATGCATCCCTCCGTAACACCTCCTTCCACACCTGTCCCCTTGCCACTTCCATTTCCCTACCCTTTCTCTCCTGTTCCTTACGCAGTTCTCCTTTCCTTCCCTTCTGCCCACTTTCATCTCCCTTTAATCGCTCTATCATCATAACAAATTCCATTCAAGCCCCATCTGTTCCCTACTCACCCATTCCTTTTCTTAATCGTGCCAAAACATTCCATCCCTATCTCACCCGTATCACCTTTCATCCATTTACACCAGCTCCCTTTGATTCTCCTTCCTTCCTCATCACTTACCTCCCCACATATACCTCCCCTAATTTTACCTTTCCTCATTGCCACCTCCTCTTCTCTCCTTACCCTACATCTTTGGTCATGGCACTTCTTTCCCATGCAACTGATTGCCATCACGGATCACCTTTCATTACTCACTTAAGACCCTACTCAACCTGATGTATTCCTTCTCTTCTGTGCCCTACTGTCCCCTCCTATGCCTGCTCTCATAATCCCTGCTGTTTCCTTCCTCTTTACCACTTTCTTCCCCTACACTTTTCCCCCCTGTCTTTCCCGCTCCAACTCTGTCTCATTGAATCCCATCCTTTTACATTTCCTCTGGTTTATTTCCCCTCTTCCTCTTCTAACGTACCTTCTTCGTACCCCCTTCTCTTCCATATCAGAACCCCTGTTGTTTATTCTTTCCTTCCCATCCACCTCACCCATTCCCTTCCCCATTTCAGCCCTCCCATTCTTTCCCTCTCCTACATTTTCTTTCATTCCTTTTCACCATATGTACCCTTTCGACTTTCATTACATTACAGACTTTTGGTTCTCCTTCCCTCCTGTTTTTTTCTCCTGCCCACCCCTTGACAGTATACTTTCATCAATTGGCTTCAGGTTGTCTCTCCAAGCCCTTTCTCTTCCCTTAGCTTGTCTTCGGCATTCTTATTCCCTTTCTATTTCCCTTATTCTCATACCATAAACCGATCCATTCTATTCCCTCCCATTCTACTCTGCGATTCATTTTCCTTTCCTATCCCCGTATTCCCATCTCTTGAAATGCCTCTGGCTTCTTATCTGTCCATTTCCATTCTACATCAATCCCTTCCCTTTGCCCATCCATTAATTTCTCCTCACCATCCCTTCTGCCCACTTCCTTCACTGTCGCTTCCTTCCTCCACCATACCTTATTCGATTCCCAGCCTATCTACCCTTCTACTCTCTCATTCCTTTCCATTCTAATTCCCATTGCTTCCTGACTGTCCCCTCTCCTCCTCTCTTATATTCAATATACAAGCCCCTTGCCTTTCTTTCGTTACCCCTCCTTCTTCCACTTCCTTTCCCGTTCCTCCTGTTCAATTCCCTCCCATTCCTTTATCCCTTAACCCATTTGATACTCTTCTCCACTGCCGTTTATTTCTTTCCATTGTTTCCCGCTTAGCTGGGCATTCCCTACTCTTCCGTACGTCCTTTCCTTTCACTTCATTCTCCCATCGTCTTCTTTCCATTTATCTTTAACTGTCACACATTCCATTCCCTTCCTACCGCTCCCCTCTCCTTGTGAACACTTTGATTCGATTTGATTTGGGATTTATATAGCGCATGGCTACCTTAAGGTTTTCCCGTGCTGACAATGAGAGCTGTGGTAAGAGACGGAGCCCATTAGTGGTTTACAGGAAATAGCCAGGTCTTCAATTTTTTCCTGAATGCCAGTTAATTTTTCAGCCCTCTTAGGTCCAGAGGTGGCTCAATCCACAATTTTGGAATCAGGTGAGAGAAGGATCTGCCTCCCCATCTATATTTTTTTATTCTGGTGGTACGGAGGAGGTGTGAATGGGAGGACCTTAGTAGCCTGATGGGGGCATTAGCAGAAATCAGATATCTGAGTTTTCCTGGATCTTTATTATTTACTGCCCTGTGAGCGATGCAAAGGGATTTGAACTTTACTCTAGCAGCGATTGGCATCCAGAGAACTTGTTTCAGGGATTCTCTTGCTGAAGTATGCCTTTGGAGTTTGAGCAGGAGCCTAGCCTCCGCGTTCTGCACCGTCTGTAGCCTCTTAATCACGTACTTAGGTGAGCCCAAGTAGAGAGAGTTCCCATAGTCCAGACGGGAGATTATCAAAGACTGCAAGACGGTTTTCCTAAGCTGCTCCAGGATAAGTTCCAGTATCTTTCTGAGCATTCTCAGCACTCCAAAGTAGATACCAGACAATTTGTTTGCCTGTAGGTTCCTTGAGAGGGAGCTATCCAGCCAGATGCCTACATTTTTTACCACCGGTTTAGGAACCAGTGGGTCTCCCATACAGGATGGCCAGTTGTTCAATGGCCTGGGAATGGCCCTGTTGCCTAGAATCATGAGTTCTGTATTTTCGCTGTTCTAGTTTTAGGTAACAGTTTGACATCCAGTGGGCCAGTTTGTTCAGGCAGGGACCCAATTGAATGTTACCTTGGTTGTGATCTTGGGACATAGAAACGATCAGCTGGGTTTCGTCAGCATACGACACACCTAGGATGCCAAACTGCTGCATGATGGTGGCAAGCTGTCTTACATATATATTAAATATAGTGGGGCTAAGGGAGGAGCACTGTGGCACTCCAAATGTTATTGGCAAGCTATCCAAGAGACAGACCTAGTCCATCACTTGGAGAGACCGGTCTTCCAGAAAGGAGCTTAGCCACTCCATAGCTTTGTCCCGGATACTTTCATTCTCTCGCCTCAGCTGCCTTCAAATCTTCCTTTTATTCCATTCCATACTTAACGCTTGCCTTCCCTGTTCTCCCATCCTCTTCCTTTCTTTCCTTGCTATTAGCCATTCTTTTACTTTTGCTCTTGGCCCTGCCCTCTTCTTCCATTCCTGTCCTGTTCCTACTTTCATCATTAAAACTTTATATCGGTTCAAGAACCATAAAAGTGCACAGTAACAAACGTGTCAGAAATATATATATTACATGATGACTAAAAGGAAACCTGCACAGTTTGTTACAGTACTGGTAAATTAAAATAGATAAAGATCATAGTACATCTGTGTGCAATGGAGCACAGTAAAGTAGCTCCACTCTGGGACATTTGCCCGAGATAAATACACAAATCAATTTAAACAAGTAATCTAAGATAAGTTAAGATCATGATGCATGCATTTACGATGGAGCATTTTACAATACCTCAATGCTATAACAATTTCCCAAGAGGCAAAAACCTCAGAAAGAACCTAAAAAGGAGCTCTAAGAGGGTCCGCTATGCCAACCGTGGTATCTAGCAATACACATTAGTTTGTGGGTGCCCAAGCACTGTCTGATGTAGGAAAGCATAAAGTGCGAAGTGCATATAAAAAAAGGTCTCTAAAATCTTAAAGACATTAAGTCATTGGAGATTGCCTTTGAGGTGGGATATTTGAACCAACTTTAGTTCTAATGTGCCAGTTTAAGTGTAAACAAATTTGAGACTGAAGATATGAAAATACACCTATTGTTTGACTAAAAGATTCTCAGGGCACTAAGGGCCACATGCATCAAAAGAAAAACTGGTCGCAAACGGGCAGATTCTCAGAATCTGCCCCTTTTGCGACCGGCATTTTTGCATTTGGGATACATCCTCCCAAATGCAAGAATCGCAATTTAAGTAATCTCTAAATTGCGATTACTTAAATTGCGATTGCATTTAAGGAATCGCAAATTGAGATTCCTTAAATGCAATGCATTAAAGTAAAAAAAATTGCGATTTCGCTAATAGGAGTCGCAAATTACTATCAATTTGTACTTGATGGTAATTTGCAAAAACTTTGAAAAATGCTCTAAAGTGCATTTTTCAAAGTTCCATTTTACACACACACCTTTGGGGCATGTGTGTCTGCAACATGTACTCATATGAAGATTTCAGGGGTGCAACAGGGTATCCTTTTGGAGCCCTTGCACCCTTGAAATTGCATTCGCAATTTGCAAGTACCTATTGGGTACTCGCAAATTGCGAATGCAATTCCCATTCATTCCTATGGGCCTCTAGGCCTCTAGGTACATGAGGGGGTGCAAAGGGTTAGTGCAAATGCACGACTTAAACTCCTCCAATATAATCTAGTGCATCAAGTATACCTCACCCCACGCACGCTACATATAATCTACCCATCCCACAAGGATGAATGTCCCAGATGCAAAAAACACAGGGCAGACTTCCTACATATGATATGGGCATGTTCGTTGCTGTTCCCCTTTTGGGAGAAAGTCCTGGCATGTCTACGGGAGGCCCGGGCTGGAGTATACCCAGAGATATTAAGCAGGCATTGCTGGGAGTATTGCCTGCGCCAAAGAACAAGAAACTAAGCAGGCGATTTTTCAATTTAGGACTAGTCCTGGCTAGGAGGTGGGTGGTTATAGCATGGATGCATCCTCGGCACCCTCGATATGCCGACTGGATTAGAGATGTAAGCGAATGGTCGACTGCGGAATCGGTACAAATGAAACCTGTGCGGAAGGATGATCAGGTTGAGGAGGACCTGCTGACATGGGCCGCTATGTTGGCAGACTTACAAGGGGGCCAGGTGCCTGCATCCCAGGAGCTCTCGGGGAGGGAAACTCCCTAGAGAAGAGATTAAAAGCGGGAAACTGCCTAGGACATATGTGGAATTCCAACAATAGAAATGCTTTTGAACTGTGCAGGTGATCATCTGACCTGATGCGGACTGACCAGGGATGGGAGGGTAGGGGAGGAGGGTGGGGGAAGTTAACTGTTGTGATATATTGTGCACGTTATGCTGGCAAAGAACATGCAGGGAAATAAGTAGTCGGTAAATGGTAATTGAAGCAAACGATGTTCATATAGACAGCTGTAATACGGTTACCTGTAAATGCCAATAAAACTTTATGAGAAAAAAAATAAGCACAATGGACCAGGTTTTATGGGCCTCTAGGCCCATAGGAATGAATGGGAAGACATTCCTTAATTGCTACTTACAATTTGCGAGTCGCAATTAAGGAATGTTTAGAAATCGCTATTTTAATAGTGATTTCTACATGCATAGGCTTTTGCGATTCCTTAATTATCGCAATTAAGGAATCGCAAATGCCTACCTTGATGCATGTGGGCCTTTGTCAATTATAATTTTTAAGGAGCCGACAAAATTGCACAATCCAGTGAGTGCACTGTTTTTCATATGCATGGCAAAAGAATAAAACATGTTCTTCATTTTTCACAGTTTGACAACCTAAGGCACATAGCTTATTCAGAATGCCATTGTTTTTGCTCCATGAGTAAGTAAACAATGCAATTGGCAATATTTCTATTCTAAATTTAAATTTATTATGTAAATGCCCTACGCACGATCTTGTGCGTGGTGCATTGACATAATACAGAAATTCCTAAAACCTTGGTGCACATTTGTGGGACAACTATAAATCAGTCATAGTACCGGAGAATACAGTTGATATTCTGTTACAGATAGCAGCATTCCTGTAGGATAATGCAACTGATTTTTCGGCAGCTTTAGGTATAGAGGCGGGATTCAGCTAAAATTCAAATAAACCTAGCCTGGGCAACCAGGTTTTTACATGGGAGACACGGAATCATGGAAGCCGAACGATTCACCACTATCTCCTGGAGGTAGTCTTTATACGGGCCATATCCTCTGTCGTCCAGAGCCTAATCCAATATAGTATGGGTTTTAAAGAGGCTGTATCTGAGATTTGTCTGAGATTGAGTAGTAGTGGGGTACTTTTCAGTATCCTTAGCAAGGATTTGATGAAGGCATTTTCGGTTCTGTCAAGCTGGTCAAGGTTGCAGCAGCCCCACAATTCAGCCCCTTAAAGAGTTGTCCCACATGCCTGGGCCTTATATATCTCTAGTGCAGGAAAGATTTGATATGAATCTGCACTGTTGACAACTCTCACTATGGATTCGGTTCTATGTTTGAGAGTCAGTGTGCTTTGTTTCAATCTGGGCTATCTAATTATGGGAATCGTTGAGTCTCACACCAAGGTAGTCAAATTCATGGACCCCTTCTAGGCTATTACCCTTTAGGACTACCTTCCCCCCCTAATTTTCTTTCGATGGCTGAATACCATACATTTTGTTTTGGTTTTGTTTATTTTACAGCCATGGTCCTTGCAGAATAAACTAAACTTCCCCCAACAGGGTATTTAGACCCTGGGGGGGTTTTAGAGAGGAGAAGGATGTCATCTGCAAAACAGCAGACCAGGGACCTTTGACCCTGCCTTTATTGGGGAGTCATTCTGGCAGTCCAAGAGGTAGACAATACACCCACTAATAAATAGCATATATAGCGTGGGTGCCAGGAAACATCCCTGGCGGACACTTCGTCTAATTGGAATATCTCCAATTGTATCTCCACCCGGGCCTCATCTGAACTTGGCAAAATTCCTGGTACATAGTTGCTGCATCAGACGGAGTAACCAATGGGAACCCCAGCTTTCCCAAGGACCTCCCAGAGTTTGGTCTTAGGAACAAGGTTGAATGTTGCACATAGGTCTATAAAAAATGCAACATACAGAGACTCCTGATCGATATCAACTGTTTTCCACTTGGTAATCAGAAACCGTAAAACCTGGTCCATTGTCCTTATTTTTTTTTCTCATTAAGTTTTATTGCCATTTATAGGTAACCGTATTACAGCTGTCTATATGAACATCGTTTGCTTCAATTACCATTTACAGACCACGTATTTCCCTGCATGTTCTTTGCCAGTATAATGTGCACAACATATCACAACAGTTAACTTCCCCCACCCTCCTCCCCTACCCTCCCGTCCCTGGTCAGTCCGCATCAGGTCAGATGATCACCTGCACAGTTCAAAAGCATTTCTATTGTTGGAATTCCACATATGTCCTGGGATGCAGGCACCTGGCCCCCTTGTAAGTCTGCCAACATAGCGGCCCATGTCAGCAGGTCCTCCTCAACCTGATCATCCTTCCGCACAGGTTTCATTTGTACCGATTCCGCAGTCGCCCATTCGCTTACATCTCTAATCCAGTCGGCATATCGAGGGTGCCGAGGATGCATCCATGCTATAACCACCCACCTCCTAGCCAGGACTAGTCCTAAGTTGAAAAATCGCCTGCTTAGTTTCTTGTTCTTTGGCGCAGGCAATACTCCCAGCAATGCCTGCTTAATATCTCTGGGTATACTCCAGCCCGGGCCTCCCGTAGACATGCCAGGACTTTCTCCCAAAAGGGGAACAGCAACGAACATGCCCATATCATATGTAGGAAGTCTGCCCTGTGTTTTTTGCATCTGGGACATTCATCCTTGTGGGATGGGTAGATTATATGTAGCGTGCGTGGGGTGAGGTATACTTGATGCACTAGATTATATTGGAGGAGTTTAAGTCGTGCATTTGCACTAACCCTTTGCACCCCCTTACCTTTCTCCTGTCACTCTCTTACAGGGGTTCATTCATCAGTGTATCCCACTTTTGCTGAATTCCGAGAGGCTCTTCCAGTAAATCCTCCCTTAGAGCTCTATAGAGGTGGGAGATAAGTCGCCTACCTTGTGCCATGTATAGCATGACTTTCAGAGTATTAGTGGTAAGGGGTTCCTCCAGAAACCCCGGCCACAGTTCACGTGCAACACTAGAGATTTTCCCATATTGCAAAAATTTGGCCTGGTCCGAGGGCAAAGGCATCCTATGCCTTTTCCCGAGTCATGAACCTTCCGTCCACATAAAGATCCCCCAGGGTCTGGCAGCTGCCATCCTTCCAATGGTGAACTGACAAGGAGTCTGCGATACTGGCGAATGGGCGCAGTGCCCACAGGGGCATATCGGGAGTGAACGGAGCATGCTGCACACACCCTTCTCACCACGTTCCCATACTACTGCTACGTGACGTACAATATAGAGATATTCTCCGGGGACGCCCCCCCCCCCCCCCCAGCATCAACAGTTCAGTCAGCGAGCGGTCGCCGTAAGTTCCCTCCAGCGGGCGCTTCTCCCAGTTTTCCTCATTGTCAAACCAGTGAACCGCATGCTGCAGCTGAGAGGCCATGTAGTAAATCTCCAAGCGGGGCACCTCCTGACCAGCCTTTTCCCACGTTCTCGGTAAAGTTGCCAACCGCACCCTTCTATGTTTTTCCCCCACAAGAGGTCCACCATTAGACTCTCTAGTGTGTGAAAGTAAGATTGCAGGGTTATATAGAGTGAGCGTTGCAGTGTATACAGGCAGCGAGGCAGAACAATCATTTTAATAACCGTAATGTGCCCCATGAGCGACAATGTCAGATCAGTCCAAAAGCGTATTGATCCCCACAACCTTTCCACTACACTGCCAACATTGAGTTTGAGATAGTCAGCGGCCGTATTCACCAGGCGAAACCCGGGTATAATGCCCCCTCTCCAGCCCATGGCAATTCAATGTGCGGTCGCTCTCCTGGTGGGACCACAGCCAATTTACCAATAGGGGCCACCCTGGACTTCTCGGGGTTGATGCATAGTCCCGAGATCTCAGCGAAGTTCTGCAACTCCACCATGACCACAGGGATAGAGCTCTCCGGGTGTGTCAAGTAGACCAGTGTGTCATCTGCATACAGAGAGACTATATGATTAGTCTCCCCCAACCTAACTCCCCAAGGGTCCATCACAGCTCTCAGACCTGCAGCCAATGGCATCATGACAATCGCTAATAGTAGGCGGGGGAGCAGGCATCCTTCACGTGTGCCCCTACCAAGGATGAGCTGCCCAGACACAGCCCTACCTACCCAGACTCTGGCAGCGGAAGCTGCATAAACCAGACACACCCATTGTAAGAACTGGTCTCACCCCAAGTCTCCGAAATACCTGCCACATATAATGCCACTATACTGAGTTGAACACTTGTTCATTATCCAACAATGCTATGGCACAATCAGTTTCCAGCAGACCGGGGGCATGCCACACATGCTTCAGCTGTCGCAGGTTATAGGTTATGTTTCTTTTCGGAATGAAACCTGCTTGATCTGAATGGATAAGCTGTGTCATCTTCTGGAGGAGACGTTCCGCCATTATCCCGCTGAGTATTTGTACATCCATATTTAACAGTGATATTGGTCTGTAGGAACTGGGCAAGTTGGGGTCCTTATCTTTTTTTAGTATCACGGTCACCAGTGCTTCCCTCATAGAGGGTGGAAGAACATCTTTTCCCAGTGCCTCATTATATCATTATAGACCTCCAGGAGTCTATCCACCAGTAGTGGGGCAAATTGCCTATTGAACTCTGCCGGAAGCCCATTGGATCCTGGACTCTTAAGACGACCTATAGCTCAATTTAATTCTTCTTTGGTGATCGGGGCACTCAAAGCCTCCTGTTCCTCAAGCTCCAACCGGGAGAGTTCAATTGAGTTCAGATAGGTAACAGTCACCCACCCAGATAGCTCTGTATATACCGCTCATAGATGACTCGCCAAGGCTTCCGCTATCGTCCACTGCGTGTACATCAATGTCCCTTTGTCAGCTCGAATCTGCATTATCTGTACCACAGATGTTTCTTGCCTCACTAGTCGTGCCAATAAATCCCCTGTTCTATCTCCTTCCCTCTATAGCCTCTGACAATAGGCTGTGTGAACATGTTTTTCTAACCGACGAAGGTCAGTCAGGATGGCCTCCTTGGTTGCACACCACTCCCTCAGTTTCTGGGGGGCCATGGCAATCTCAGCCTCCAGCTTACCCAAGTTGGCCTCCTTTTGTAGCTGCATTCCACTCCAATTGATGTCGAACCCCTTAAGATGTTTTGATGCAGATTCCACTCATGATCACCTTCATGGCTTCCAATTCGGCCGCCCAGCAGCAGATCGACCCCCAGTTCTCCTGAAAGTACAGGTTTAGTTCCTCAGATATTGCGGCTACGAATGGAGGGTCTGTTACAGCTTCAATATTGAGCCGCCACAAGGGTATCTTGGACCTAACCCCTCTTCCCCTAAATACATCAGGACTGGGGAGTTATCTGACAAATATCTGAGTAGGTAGGTTATCCCCCCCAGATTCAAACCAAGGTCTGCAGAGAGAAACCAATAAGCCAGTCTACTGGAGGTTCCTGTGGCGGGCATATGACATGAAAACTGCCTAATAGTGGGATGGCGCACGCACCATACATCCCGTAGGCGCATACCCTCTAGCATATCTTGTAGTGCGCTAGTCATTTTAGGCTTAGCGTAAATGCGGTGGTTCACGGTCTAGAAAGCCATCAATGACACAGTTTATGTCCCCCGCCATCATCATTGGGGCCCCAGATATGGTGAGGCCACATCCAGGAGGTCAGGGAAAAAGGAGGCATTATCTTCATTTGGGGCATATACATTGATAATGCACACTCCTGTTCCGTCCAACCTCCCATGCAGGATGACATAACGCCCCTCCGTATCAATTACATGGTGTAGGTATTGAAAGGTAACCCCTGGTGCCACCCATATGAGAGCCCCCCTTGCTAACCCAGAATATGAGGTGGCGTACAGATGTCGTCTTCAGCGTTTCCGTAGGTATGCTATAGTGTTTCCCCAGATATGGGATTCCTGAAGACAGGCCACTGCTACCTTATACTTTTTCAAGTATGCAAATATATGCCTTCGCTTTTCAAAGACTGCTATGCCTCGGACATTCCATATGATCAACTTACTCATGGTGGCCGCCATAGATTGCCCTCTTCTTCCACTCGCCCCCATTCAACCATTCTGCTCTAGTACACATGAACAATCTCAGCGTTGTATTCATCATTGCAAATCTTGTCGACTGACACATATGAAGGAAGGACCCCTTGAACCGTTCCCAAACATTACCAACACCCCCCACCCCTTGGGCATTATCACATTTCCCTCCCCATCTAAATATAACAAGGTGAAGGCATGTAGATGTCGCCCCCATGTCCCCAAAGAGAAGCCCCCAAACTAAGAACTTTATAAAAATAAAAATCCCACTACTACAAATAGCACCTCCCTCCCGCCCTTCCCGACAGTAGTGGCTGGCCAGCCGGTGAGGTGTGAGGACTAGCCTACAGCTCCCCAGTCAGCTACCCACCTCTGGGGGGCATGCCCCGTAAACTATCTTCAGTTCGTGTCGAAAACTTTGTATGTATTTGTCCTCAATTCCCCCGCCCAACGCCATCCCATCGGTTAAATCTTACCAAATTTCTCAGCTTGGAAGTTACCTCTGTTCCTACCAATACGCCGCCACATGCCACAGTCAGTTGTCCGTATCCTCGCTCGGGTTACTGTTCATGAGTCGGCCTGGTGATGAAGCTCTTCAGTCCGGCACAACATCCGGGTCCTGGAGCATTCCATCCGGACAAACCCTGATCTGACTGGGGCTCTGGTTCCTGTTACTGTCCAGGGCATGATTTTGCTGGTGTCTAACCCTGGGTTGCCTTCGCGATCCCATTTTCTGTGGCGTCACTGTGGAGGGTACCAAGCAAGCACTCGGGGAGCCTCTAGCATCCAGCCAGTCACTTGCTTCTGCTTCTGAAAAGAAAAATAACACCTTCCCCTTGCTCTTAACCAATGCTGTATGCGCCCTCTCCACTGTGAAAAACTTTGAGAATTTCTTGGGGGGCAGTGTAGCAACCAGCCAATCTTACGAAAAGAGTTCAGCAGATGGTCCTTCTGCCTTTTCGGGGAAACCAACAAAGCAAAGGTTGTTTCTCTGAGATCATCTTTCCGCGTCTTCAACTAGGTCATCTAGTCACACCACGCATTTCTGAAGGCTGATTACCGTCTTCCTTAGGGTATGTAGCTCCGTTTGTAGAGCGTCCACCGTTTGTTCAGTGGTGGTCACCCTATCTGAGACTTGTCTTAGATCGAATCGGAGTAAATTAACATCTATGGCGACTGAATCAATTTTGTGAATCGCCTTGTCCCTCGTGGCATGAATAGCAGGGAAAACATCCGCTATGGATGGGGCACGCTCATCATTTTACGTCATCTCATCCTCGCACGTGGTCAGGGCCACCACCTGCGACCCCTGGTCCAGTGGGAGTGGCAGCATGTAGTTGGAGATTTTATTTGCCTGCGCTGCCTTGCCACCTGTCTCTTTCACCATACCTGCTCTTTGGACTACTTGCTCTTCTTTTGAAGCATCAGTCACGTTTGCCAGTTAGGAGCCCAGACCCAGTTTCCACTTGGTAGGGTCACTTTCTTGCTCTCTCCGTGTCCTGCCTAGGCCTCCCCCACCAGCCCAAGGTCGCCCAAGGTAGTCAATGGTTCCACGTATTCCTGCAGTACTTCCAGCTCTCCTGCCCCAGGCTGGAAAGACGAAGCTAGGCCCGACCCCTATTAAGTGCTGGATATTTGTGCAGCTCTGTTAATACGTGTATCACTGCACAGGCCTCTTCCAGGAGTTCCCACCTCCACTAGCAGCGCCAAATATCCTTGTATCAAGGCCCTTATTGGATACTCCTCCTCCTTGCTTGGCCTTCCCTACGTTGCCCGTAGCCTCTGCTTGCCTCCGTCTCACAGCAGCTGTCTTGCTGCGTTAAGTCACTTACCCGATGTGGGCCTCCAGCCCTTTTCAACTCCTGCTTATGCCCAGGAGGTGAATCTCCACACATCTTTGGCCCTTCTTTTCACCTAGGAGGTCTGCTTATATTGGCCGTTCGCGAGGCCCTCACTCCCACGCACTGGCTCTCCTACCTCAAGCGCTAAGTGCTGGTCGATTCCACTCCATCACCGGCGCACCTCACGCTGCTTTTCTGGCTGTATGCAATAGTTCCTGCTTGTGAGAAAGTGGCTCTGTATATACTGTTCCTTAATAGGTACAGGGTGTACAGAGTCCACAGACCCCAAGGGTTTAACAGAGGTTAAAGTTAGATATAACCTTATTCTCCAAAGTGGTAGCCTGGTCGAGCAGTAAGGCAGTATCAGAGGACGTGTAAAGCATTTATTGTACACACTCAGTCAGCAAATAGTTCCACACACTCAATAACTGAACTCTAGGCCAATGGTTTGTATATAAAAAATATATGCTTGTTTTATTTTAGAACCAACACTTGGAATTAAAATATACTTTCTCGACAGGAGATGTTTCATAAAAATACTTTTGTATATGCAATAGACTTTTTAGTAATCAGTTACAAATAGTTGCAGTAGGCAACTCTATTTCTAAACACAATACATTGAGCTCAATGATAAATTCAAATTATATGCAACAGATTACTTTTTAGATTACTTTTGTAATTCCAGGGTTGGATCCTAGATCCAGTCCTGGGTCAGTTCTCAGAATCAGCTGTTGAAAGTCGACTTTGGTACTGTAATGATTTTTAACTAATATTTAGCTATTTCAAAAGTGAGCACTTAGAAAATATTTCAGAGCAAACAATCAATGATTCCCTATGGAAGGAAATATAGGTTACAGGTACAGTAGGTTATCGTTACTTTTGTAATCCAGTACTGGGTGTCTAGACTCAGTACTGGGACATTTATCCAAAACAGGTAAGTAATTACGTTTTCAGATGTTATACGATTTTTGAGGAATATTTAGAAATTGCAGAAATCAACACTTAGAAGAAATTTCACAGAAAAGCAGTCAATGGTTTCCTATGGAAGAAAAATGAGTTAAAGGTAAGTATAGTTGTGGTTACTTTTCAGAGTCAGTGCTGGGCACCAAGATCCAGCACTGGGAGCTCACCTAAGAGCAGGTGAGTAAATTCGTTTTTTGTACTCGGCTGATTTTTGGTGAATATTTTGAGTTTTGAAAAGTTCACACTTAGAAGAATTTCCAAGAAGAAGCCAGTCAATGTTACCCTAAGAGGAAAATGAAGTTAGCGGTTTAAGGGTAAGTACTCGACTGGCAGAGTTGAAGTTCTGGGCATAGACTCAGGGGTCCCCCAGTGTCAGGTAGGTACAGTCAGTTCACCCTCAGCGGTTTCAGGACGGCCGGGTGCAGAGAGAGTTAGGCCCAATGTTATCCTATGAGGGATAGGGGGGCCTGGGTTGGTGGCTGCTGTCGGGCAAGCCACGCGGCTGTGGGAGCTGGGCTCCTGGTCACTTACTCAGGGCAAGTGGGGAAGTAGGTTAGAGTAGAGTTTTCACTGCCAGGGCCACTCGGGCGGCTGGCTGCAGGGTGCTTTTGAGCCGTCGGGCGCTCAATTGATTTCTATGGGAAATCTCCGGTTTGGAAAAAGACTGCAGGCTCGGGGACGAGGACTCTTCGGGTGCCACCACCACTTCGAGGAGTACGTTGGGTAGTTGGAGGATAGGTAGGTACCCCGGGATTGGGCACAGAGGCCCGTGGGGCGCCGGGTGCAGGGGTGCCTTTTGATGTCGGAAATCTTACCCTCTTGTTGATCGCGGTTGGGGTGGCACTCTGTTCTGAGGCTGCAAGCTTCTTCAGGATAGTCGAGGGGGGTCCTTGGGGGCCGGACTCGGGGTCACAGTCGCCGTGGGGTCGTCCTCGTGGGTTTAGTTCACTCCGGCACCGGCCAGGCTTGGCGGGTGCAGAGTGGGCTGGGATCGCGGTTCCGGGCTGCTGCCAGGGGTGAAAGGTAGGTTCTGAGTAGAGCCTATACTCGTGGGAGTCCCAGGGGATCAGAGTTCAAAGGTAGCCAGGTCCTCCAGGGTTTCTGAGGTTGCTGGCCACAAGAGATGCCGGGTTTGGAGCAGGAGCAAATCCGAGGTCGACAGGCCGGTAGGGCTGGGGCCAAAGAAGTTGGTGTCTCCCTCTCCTTTGCAGCTGCAGGGCAGGTCTTCTTTTCTTCTCGCTCTTCTTGTAGTTTCGGAATCTGGAATCTAGGGAAGGAAGGTTCAGGGTGCTCCTAAATACTAGATTTAGGGGCGTTACAGGTAGGTGAAGGCCAGGGACCAATGGGTCCTTGTCCTGGGGTGGGTACACCCCCTATCCTGCCCCTCTCCTGTGGGAGGGGGGCAGTAGCCTAATCCTGATAGGGTAGGGCCTCCCATCTTCAAGATGGCGAGAGCCCGGAGATGTGCTTCACCTCGCCTCCCCCACCTGAGGGGTGGGGTGGGCAGGCTGGCACATCCCCTGTCCTTGTATGGGGTTTCCTGCCAAGCTTCCCGCCAGAGTGGGGGGTTGCAGTGGCCTGGGGCAACTCCTAGAGGCGGCAGGCCTTTGAAGCTTCCCTTTGCTCATCCTGGGGGAGGAGATCTATCACCTCACCCAGGATGTGCATTGTTGCAGGCCCGGGAGAGCAGGGGCTCTCCCACCCAGGGGTCCAGCAACGTGTCTGCTGTGTGGCAGCCTGGGCAGCCTCAGAGCAGACGTGGTTTGTAGGTTAGTTGTAGGAGGGCATCTCTAAGATGCCCTCTGGGGTGCTTGGTACATTAAATCTCTCACTGGCATCAGTGTGGGTTTAATTTGCTGAGAAGTTTGATACCAAACTTCCCCGTCTTTAGTGTTGCCATTATGGTGCTGTGGAGCTCGTGTTTGACGAGCTCTCAGCACCATGTACTCTTAAATGGCAGCACTGCACTTACAGTGCCCGGGAATGGACCTGGGTACTGTAGGGGCACAGGGCTCCTGCTCCTGTGCCCACACCATGGGCATAAGGCACCCAGCCAGAGGGGTGACTGACATATGTCTTGGCAGTGTGGGTGTTGGGCATGGCACACAGAGATGTGTGCCATGTCGACTCTTCATTTTGTCCTGCACCCAGACACTCAGCCTGCAAAGGCAGTGTGTGTGTGTAAGGGTACAGGGCCCCTAAGGGTGGCACAATGAGTGCTGCAGCCCTTAGGGGTCTTCCCTGGTCACAAGGCCCTGGGTACCTAGGGTACCATTTACTAGGGGCTGACATGTGGCCAGGGTTTGCCAATTGGGAGTTTGTGTGTTTTAAGGAAGGAACATAGGCCCTGGGCACCTGATTGGCAGGAGTCCAGGGTACACTCAGTAAAAGTACATTCAGCAATTTAGCAAAAAATGGGGGGCATACCATGCAAGAAAGAGGGCACTTTCTCACACAACCCCCTCCCCCAAACGAAAGGTGATGAGACTAACCTTGTCCTATGGAGTCTTCATTGTCTAAGTGGAAGAACCTGGAAAGTCCATCTGCATTGGCATGGGCAGTCCCTGGTCTATGTTTCACTTCAAAGTCCATTCCCTGTAGGGAGATGGACCACCTTAATAGCTTTGAATTTTCCCCTTTCATCTGGATTAGCCATCTGAGAGGTCTGTGGTCAGTTTGAACCAGGAAGTGAGTACCAAACAGGTATGGCCTCAACTTCTTCAGGGACCAAACCACAGCAAAGGCCTCCCTCTCAATGGCACTCCAACGCTGCTCTCTGGGGAGTAGCCTCCTGCTTATAAAAGTAACAGGTTGGTCTTGGCCTTCATCATTGGTCTGGGATAGGACCGCTCCTATCCCTAGCTCAGAGGCATCAGTCTGCACTATGAACTGCTTGGCATAATCTGGGGCTTTTAGAATTGGTGCTGAGCACATTGCTTCTTTCAGGGTGTCAAAAGCCTTTTGGCAACTAACTGTCCAGTTCACTTTCTTGGGCATTTTCTTGGAGGTGAGTTCTGTGAGGGGGGTCACAATGGACCCATACCCCTTCACAAACCTCCTGTAGTATCCAGTCAAGCCAAGGAATACCCTGACTTGGGTCTGGGTTGTTGGAGCTATCCAGTCCATGATGGCCTGGATCTTAGGTTGTAAAGGCTGTCCCTGGCCTCCACCTACAAGGTGGCACAAGTACACCACAGTGCCCTGCCCTATCTGGCATTTGGATTCCTTGATAGTGAGGCCTGCATTGTGCAGGGCCTCTAAAACTTTTCCAAGGTGGATCAGGTGATCCTGCCAGGTGGAGCTAAAGACAGCAATATCATCAAGATAAGCTGCACTAAAGGGCTCCAGCCCAGCCAGGACATGGTTCACCAGCCTCTGGAAAGTGGCAGGGGCATTCTTTAACCCAAAGGGCATCACAGTAAACTGATAATGTCCATCAGGGGTGGAGAATGCTGTTTTCTCTTTTGCTCCTGGGGCCATGCCAATCTGCCAGTACCCTGCAGTTAAGTCAAAGGTACTGAGGAATTGGGCAGCCCCTAATTTATCTATCAGTTCATCTGCTCTTGGGATAGGGTGAGCATCTGTCTTGGTGACAGAGTTGAGCCCTCTATAGTCCACACAGAACCTCATCTCTCTCTTTTCACCCTGTTGATGAGGTTTGGGGACTAGAACCACTGGGCTGGCCCAGGGGCTCTCAGAGGGTTCAATGACCCCTAACTCCAGCATCTTGCTGACCGCAGCTTTGATGCTCTCCTTGACCTGGTCTGACTGTCGATAGATTTTGTTTTTGACAGGTGCATTGTCACCAGTGTCCACATCATGGGTACACCAGTTGGTCAGACCAGGGGTCAGGGAGAAGAGGCTAGCATACTGCTGCAAGACTTGCTTGCAGTCAGTTTGCTGTTGGGCAGAGAGGGTGTCTGATAAGACCACACCATCCACTGACCCATCCTTTGGGCTGTAAGAGAGGAGGTCAGGGAGAGGTTCACTCTCTGCTTCCTGCTCCTCATCAGTCACCATCAGCATGGTGATGTCAGCCCTGTCATTGTAGAGCTTGAGGCGGTTCACATGGATGACCCTCTTGGGTGTCCTGCTAGTGCCCAGGTCAACTAGATAGGTGACCTCACTCTTTCTTTCTAGGATAGGGTAAGGGCCACTCCATTTATCTTGGCGAGCCCTTGGTGCCACTGGCTCCAAAACCCACACCTGTTGCCCAGGTTGAAATTCAACCAGTGCAGCTTTTTGGTCATACCAGTGCTTCTGGAGCTCCTGGCTGGCCTCAAGGTTCTTGGATGCTTTTTCCATGTACTCAGCCATTCTGGACCTTAGGCCAAGCACATAGTCCACTATGTCTTGTTTGGGTTCTTGAAGAGGCCTCTCCCAGCTCTCTTTTACAAGACAAAGTGGTCCCCTTACAGGATGACCAAACAGAAGTTCAAAGGGTGAGAAACCTACTCCCTTCTGTGGCACTTCTCTGTAAGCAAAAAGCAGGCATGGTAACAGGACATCCCATCTCCTTTTGAGTTTTTCAGGGAGCCCCATGATCATACCTTTCAATGTCTTGTTGAATCTCTCAACAAGGCCATTCGTTTGTGGGTGGTAGGGGGTAGTAAACTTATACTGCACCCCACACTCCTTCCACATGTGTGTTAGGTAAGCAGACATGAAGTTGAAACCTCTGTCTGAAACCACCTCCTTAGGGAAACCCACCCTGGTGAAGACACCCAGGAGGGCCTTGGCTACTGCAGGAGCTGTGGTAGTCCTAAGGGGAATTGCTTCAGGGTAACTAGTGGCATGATCCACTACCACTAGAATAAATTCGTTCCTCGAGGCTGTGGGTGGCTCAAGTGGACCCACAATGTCCACTCCTACCCTTTCAACGGGGACCCCCACCACTGGTAGTGGAATGAGGGGGGCCTTTGGGTGGCCACCTGTCTTGCCACTGGCCAGACAGGTGACACAGGAGCTGACAAACTCCTTCACCTTTTGGTGCATCTGGGGCCAGTAGAAGTGACTCACTAGCCTTTCCCAAGTTTTGGATTGCCCCAGATGTCCAGCTAGGGGGATGTCATGAGCCAAAGTTAGGAGGAACTCCCTGTACTTCTGTGGCACTACCACCCTCATGGTGGCTCCAGGAGTGGGGTTTCTTGCCTCAGCATACAGTAATCCCTCTTCCCAATAAGCTCTGTAGGTACCACTGACATCTCCCCTGGCTTCTGAAACAGCTTGCTGCCTCAGGCTTTCAAGAGTGGGACAGTCTCGCTGACCCTGGCACAGCTCTTCCCTAGAGGGTCCCCCTGGGCCCAAGAGTTCAACCTGGTAAGGGTCAAGCTCCATGGACTCAGTTCCCTCAGGGGAGAGGGGTCCTGAATGGTTTGCTGTGTAGAAGCTGGTTGCCCAGTCTTCTTTCCTTTTCTCTTGGTTGGCTGGGCCATTATTCCAGGCTCCAGACCTACTTTTTCACCCTTCCTCTTGCTCTGTGCTCTGGTTTGTACACACACCAATTCAGGGATGCCCAGCATGGCTGCATGGGCCTTCAGTTCAACCTCAGCCCAGGCTGAGGTTTCCAGATCATTTCCAAGCAGACAGGCAGCTGGCAACTTTGGAGAGACCACTACCTGTTTCAGGCCAGTAACCCCCCCCCCAGCCTAATGTTACCATGGCCATGGGATGACTAGTGGTGACACTGTCAGCGTTAGTGACTGGGTAAGACTTCCCAATCAAGTATTGCTCAGGGGAAACCAGTGTGTCTTTCACCATAGTGACACTGGCACCTGTATCACTCAGAGCTTCTACCCTAGTTCCATTCACCCAGGGGTACTGCAAGTATTTCTTTAAGTTGGGTGGCCACACAGCTACAGTGGCAAACTGCACTTCTCCCAAGGAGACTAGACTGGCTTCAGTGTGTTCCCAGATTTGCTCAGGGTACACCTCTGATCCCATTTGTATGCTTGCTGCCCCAGGAGTAGCTGTACTGGGTGACTTAGGGGCTTTGTTTTGGGGGCAAGCTACAGTTAAGTGTCCTTGCTTCTTGCAGGTATTACACCAGGCCTTTAAGGGATCAAAGTTCTTCCCCCTATATGGTTGGGGCACATAGGGAGTAGTTTGGGTCCCACCCACCTGAACAGGTTTTTGGGGCCCTTTGGAAGACTCAAACTTTTTATCTTGGGGATTCTCACCACCTTTCCCCTGGGGAGGTTTTGGGACCACTTTCTTTTGGTCACCCCCAGTGGTTGTCTTAGTCACCCTAGTCTTGACCCAGTGGTCTGCCTTCTTTCCCAATTCTTGGGGAGAAATTAGACCTAGGTCTACCAAATGCTGATGCAACTTTTCATTTGTGCAGTTACTCAAAATATGTTCCTTCATGAATAAATTGTACAATCCATTAAAATCCTGCACACCATGTCCAGCTAACCAACCATCCAGTGTCTTCACTGAGAAATCTACAAAATCAATCCAGGACTGGGTCTGGGTTTTGTGAGCCCCCCTGAATCTAATTCTATACTCCTCAGTGGTGAATCCAAATCCCTCAATCAGAGCTTTCTTCATGAGGTCATAGGAGCCTGCCTCTGGCCCAGAAAGGGTCAGAAGCCTGTCTCTGCAGTTACCAGAGAAAAGTTCCCACAGGAGTGCCCCCCAGAGAGGTTTCTTCACTTTTCTGATATCACAAGCCCTCTCAAAGGCTGTGAACCATTTGGTGATATCATCATCTTCCTCAAATTTAGGGACAATCCCTTTGGGGATTTTAAGGTCAGAAGTTTCCTCCCTATCCTTATTTTTATTATTGCTGCCACCATTGATGGGTGCTAAACCCATCTCTCTTTTTTCTTTTTCTAGAGCCAGGAGCCTGGACTCTAGCTCTAATCTTTTGGCCAGCCTCACAAGGCTGTCCTCTTCACTGGGGGGTCCCCCAGTGTTCTCTCTGGGACCAGAGCCACCTGTGTAGTCTCTAGGTTCCCAGATGCTAATCCTTGGATTGGAGGGTATGGGTGCCCTCTCCTCCCTAGGGAATAGCATAGGGGGGTTGTTGTCAACCTCCTCTGCTTCCCTTTCCTCATCTGACTGGCCATCACCATGTTCAGATGGGTGGTCCTTAGCATACTCAGCCAAGAGCTCCTGGAGCCCTAGTTTGTTTGGATGCAGGCCCATTTGTAAATTTTTAAGTTTGCATAAGGACCTCAATTCCTTGAAAGACAAGTGTAAGTAAGGTGTGAGGTCGAGCTCCTCCACCAGGTCCATGTTATTATTATCACTAATAGCTGGGTTTGTTTGAGACATTCTAACCTGACAGTTCTAACCCTCTACCCTGACTATAGTGACTTTTATTTTTCTAAAATTCTAATGGGACTTAAGCAAGGCCCTAGCAAGACTTTTAGTAATTTTGGAAAGACCAATCCGAATTCTAAAGGCAATTTTTAGGTGTTCTGTCGTGTGGTCAGATGGTAACAAAGTAGTCCAACAAATGCAAGTTTGTATCCCACCGCTGATCCACCAATGTGAGAAAGTGGCTCTGTATATACTGTTCCTTAATAGGTACAGGGTGTACAAAGTCCACAGACCCCAAGGGTTTAACAGAGGTTAAAGTTAGATATAACCTTACTCTCCAAAGTGGTAGCCTGGTCGAGCAGTAAGGCAGTATCAGAGGACGTGTAAAGCATTTGTTGTACACACTCAGTCAGCAAATAGTTCCGCACACTCAATAACTGAACTCTAGGCCAATGGTTTGTATATAAAAAATATATGCTTGTTTTATTTTAGAACCAACACTTGGAATTAAAATATACTTTCTCGACAGGAGATGTTTCATAAAAATACTTTTGTATATGCAATAGACTTTTTAGTAAACAGTTACAAATAGTTGCAGTAGGCAACTCTATTTCTAAACACAATACATTGAGCTCAATGATAAATTCAAATTATATGCAACAGATTACTTTTTAGATTACTTTTGTAATTCCAGGGTTGGATCCTAGATCCAGTCCTGGGTCAGTTCTCAGAATCAGCTGTTGAAAGTCGACTTTGGTACTGTAATGATTTTTAACTTATATTTAGCTATTTCAAAAGTGAGAACTTAGAAAATATTTCAGAGCAAACAATCAATGATTCCCTATGGAAGGAAATATAGGTTACAGGTACAGTAGGTTATCGTTACTTTTGTAATCCAGTACTGGGTGTCTAGACTCAGTACTGGGACATTTATCCAAAACAGGTAAGTAATTACGTTTTCAGATGTTATACGATTTTTGAGGAATATTTAGAAATTGCAGAAATCAACACTTAGAAGAAATTTCACAGAAAAGCAGTCAATGGTTTCCTATGGAAGAAAAATGAGTTAAAGGTAAGTACAGTTGTGGGTACTTTTCAGAGTCAGTGCCGGGCACCAAGATCCAGCACTGGGAGCTCACCTAAGAGCAGGTGAGTAAATTCGTTTTTGGTACTCGGCTGATTTTTGGTGAATATTTTGAGTTTTGAAAAGTTCACACTTAGAAGAATTTACAAGAAGAAGCCAGTCAATGTTGCCCTATGAGGAAAATGAAGTTAGCGGTTTAAGGGTAAGTACTCGACTGGCAGAGTTGAAGTTCTGGGCATAGACTCAGGGGTCCCCCAGTGTCAGGTAGGTACAGTCAGTTCACCCTCAGCGGTTTCAGGACGGCCGGGTGCAGAGAGAGTTAGGCCCAATGTTATCCTATGAGGGATGGGGGGCCTGGGTTGGTGGCTGCTGTCGGGCAAGCCACGCGGCTGTGGGAGCTGGGCTCCTGGTCACTTAATCAGGGCAAGCGGGGAAGTAGGTTAGAGTAGAGTTTTCACTGCCAGGGCCACTCGGGCGGCTGGCTGCAAGGTGCTTTTGAGCCGTCGGGCGCTCAATTGATTTCTATGGGAAATCTCCGGTTTGGAAAAAGACTGCAGGCTCGGGGACGAGGACTCTTCGGGTGCCACCACCACTTCGAGGAGTAAGTTGGGTAGTTGGAGGATAGGTAGGTACCCCGGGATTGGGCACAGAGGGCCGTGGGGCGCCGGGTGCAGGGGTGCCTTTTGATGTCGGAAATCTTACCCTCTTGTTGATCGCGGTTGGGGTGGCACTCTGTTCTGAGGCTGCAAGCTTCTTCAGGATAGTCGAGGGGGGTCCTTGGGGGCCGGACTCGGGGTCACAGTCGCCGTGGGGTCGTCCTCGTGGGTTTAGTTCACTCCGGCACCGGCCAGGCTTGGCGGGTGCAGAGTGGGCTGGGATCGCGGTTCCGGGCTGCTGCCAGGGGTGAAAGGTAGGTTCTGAGTAGAGCCTATACTCGTGGGAGTCCCAGGGGATCAGAGTTCAAAGGTAGCCAGGTCCTCCGGGGTTTCTGAGGTTGCTGGCCACAAGAGATGCTTGGTTTGGAGCAAGAGCAAGTCCGAGGTCGACAGGCCGGTAGGGCTGGGGCCAAAGCAGTTGGTGTCTCCCTCTCCTTTGCAGCTGCAGGGCAGGTCTTCTTTTCTTCTCGCTCTTCTTGTAGTTTCGGAATCTGGAATCTGGGGAAGGAAGGTTCAGGGTGCCCCTAAATACTAGATTTAGGGGCGTTACAGGTAGGTGAAGGCCAGGGACCAATGGGTCCTTGTGCTGCGGTGGGTACACCCCCTATCCTGCCCCTCTCCTGTGGGAGGGGGGCAGTAGCCTAATCCTGATAGGGTAGGGCCTCCCATTTTCAAGATGGAGAGAGCCCGGAGATGTGCTTCACCTCGCCTCCCCCACCTGAGGGGTGGGGTGGGCAGGCTGGCACATCACCTGTCCTTGTATGGGGTTTCCGGCCAAGCTTCCCGCCAGAGTGGGGGGTTGCAGTGGCCTGGGGAAACTCCTAGAAGCGGCAGGCCTTTGAAGCTTCCCTTTGCTCCTCCTGGGTGAGGAGATCTATCACCTCACCCAGGATGTGCATTGTTGCAGGCCCGGGAGAGCAGGGGCTCTCCCACCCAGGGGTCCAGCAACGTGTCTGCTGTGTGGCAGCCTCAGAGCAGACGTGGATTGTAGGTTAGTTGTAGGAGGGCATCTCTAAGATGCCCTCTGGGGTGCTTGGTACATTAAATCTCACACTGGCATCAGTGTGGGTTTAATGTGCTGAGAAGTTTGATACCAAACTTCCCAGTCTTTAGTGTTGCCATTATGGTGCTGTAGAGCTCGTGTTTGACGAGCTCTCAGCACCATGTACTCTTAAATGGCAGCACTGCACTTACAGTGCCCGGGAATGGACCTGGGTACTGTAGGGGCACAGGGCTCCTGCTCCCACACCATGGGCATAAGGCACCCAGCCAGAGGGGTGACTGACATATGTCTTGGCAGTGTGGGTGTTGGGCATGGCACACAGAGATGTGTGCTATGTCGACTCTTCATTTTGTCCTGCACCCAGACACTCAGCCTGCAAAGGCAGTGTGTGTGTGTAAGGGTACAGGGCCCCTAAGGGTGGCACAATGAGTGCTGCAGCCCTTAGGGGTCTTCCCTGGTCAAAAGGCCCTGGGTACCTAGGGTACCATTTACTAGGGGCTGACATGTGGCCAGGGTTTGCCAATTGTGAGTTTGTGTGTTTTAAGGAAGGAACATAGGCCCTGGGCACCTGATTGGCAGGAGTCCAGGGTACACTCAGTAAAAGTACATTCAGCAATTTAGCAAAAAGTGGGGGCATACCATGCAAGAAAGAGGGCACTTTCTCACACTGCTTACTTGAGGGCGTCTCACGGGTAACATCTAAAGGGCCTTGCCGGGCTTCACGGCCCTCCTCTGTGTGCCACTATGCTGCGGAGTATGATATGGAGCCACACCCATCCCCACGCACAGTTCCGCTGCCCTCCAGTTCGTCACCTATTCAGTGCGGGGACCAGGCTGTTCCCATTCACACAGTGGCCCCATGTGTGGCCGGGCCCAATTTCCTCCTGTTAGCGGTCGGCCGCCCTCCTTTCCCCTATGCACTCACTCTTTGAATTGCGCCGCCGTCTCCTCTACTTGTGGGCCTCACTCGGTGCTGTCAGGACAGCCGTCTGTCCTTGTCGGCCGTTTCTCTTTTCTCCCCACAGCGGTGCCACGGAAGGCTGGGATCGATCACCTCCAGCGAGGAGCCAGCCTCCCCTCGCCACTCTGCTCCGCTTTCCCACAGTGGCGCAAGTCGCTCTCTGGAATGTGCCATTGCCTTCTCCGCTTGTGAGCCTTACTCGGCAGCAACAAGGTGGCCATTCGTCCCGGACCGTTGTCTCATTTCGCTTCACATGCAGCGTTTAACAACATTAGCGTACGGTTACTGGAAGGAGCTGGGGAGGCGAGGAAGTCCCGATATCCTTGCTAAGCTGTATGTTGCAGTTTTCCGCACCCAGGATGGCTCCGGATAATAAGCTGGCGGGAACTCCTGGAAAGCATGTCTACTCCGCCATCTTACTTGGCCACGCCCCTCGTCCACCGTGCTTATATGAGCATTGAAGCCTGCTTGAAAGTGCGATAGTGTATTACTTGTCCTTATCCACTCCCAAAGCTTTATCAGGAGGTATTTACTGTCAATATTTTGGATATTTTCAATAAGGCTTATAGGGCGATATCTAACTGGATCTTGTTTAGCTGCCTTTTTATAAATGGGTATAATTTCTGTCCCTTTCCATGAGTGGGGCATAGTGGAACCATTTGCTATTGCATTGGACAAGAAATGTATATTGGGGCTCCAGATAAGAGGTTCTGCAGGAAACATGCCCACAGGGATTCTATTGAGGCCTGGGGCTTTTCCCACTCTCTGAGCTTGAAGAGCTTTAAGGGTTTCTTCTAATGTGAAGTCCACTGGGACGGTCCCTGTTCCCATTGCAGAGTAAAAAGATCACAGTGCTTTCAATCTTACCTTCAGGCTCGGCATAAAGAGATGATATGTGCCTGACCGACTCCCCGCTGATACATGGCATTCAGGATGAGCATGGTCCCTATTTCCCTTGTGAGTCACCAAGTGCCAAAGCAATCTGGTATCTTTCTTTCTCACTGCATCCAGCAAGTCCTCCCACATCTTCGCTTCGCACTTGGTCTTACTAGTCTTTAATTACCTTGGTGTAATTTCTTCTGGAGCTAATAGATGTCCGCCCTTACATTACTTTTGATAGCTTTCACCAAGTCAGTCTTTGCCTCTTCTTGGGTTTTCAGTTTTTTAAAAATTGGATTTGACCTCTTTCACAAAACATGGATGAAGTCTAGAAAACAAATCTTGGTGAACATCCGTAATCTGTCAGTGCAGCCCGACCAATTCATCTTTCTTTTCTGGATATGCGCCATGCCAGAAATGTCCACTCATTTCATATTACGCCTATTGTTAGTCAAAACTCTTGAAACGGATGAAGTTAACTCAGGGCGGGACAAGTCCTTTATTTGAGACCCCTTCTGTTTTAATAAGAGAGGGAAGTGATCACTCGCCTGACGATCAGCGACCTCCATACAACCAACCCATGCCATTACCTAACATCTAGTAATTCATAATCAATATTACTTGTGTAATCCCCCAACTTAAAGGTTGGTTTGGCTCTGGAATCTGAGACAGAACGGCCATTGCACACTCTTAATTCATAAGATACAGCAATGCCTGCTATCTGCAAAGCAGCCTCGCTCATTTTTACATTTTTACCAGGATTGGAATGTGCTGGGATCCCCCAGCACTCGTCCTCCTTGCTGGCCAACGCTGGCAGAGGTGGATAAAGCTCATAGGAGGTGTTAAAATTTCCAGCAATGCCAAGAAAGTGACCTGCACAGGGTGTTTAAAATTTCCAGTATTTTGGAAGGTTTATTAAAAAGGCAAAATCTATTATAAACATTAACCAGGAGATGGAGGGGGGTCCCTGATATAGGTGTCATATTAATTGCAAGGAGGTCTGGTAAGTTGGTGTCTATAACTTTGATGACACAGTCCGAATATGTTGTGGTCCATATGGTAAGGCCTTCCGAAGGCCTTCCTGCTTGTGAAGTCGTAACTTCAATGCTGAATGTAAAGTACCCCTGCCTGCAAACCTTGTTTAACGCTCTGGTTTCTTGAGACAAATTTGGAATTCATCAATAAAGCCTCCCTACTCTGCATCAATCAATTTGGGTTTGATTGCAGCTATGTTCCAGCTTACTAACTGTATATTAAATGACAATTGGTGTGGGGAAGGATGCATACTTATGTCATTGTACAAGCTGTCGGGGAGCAAGCCAGAAGCAATGGGATGGCGAGAAATCTCCTGACTAGCGGGATGGGCAATAGCCTCAGTAGACCCAGTAGTAAGCTGTGTGAAAGGGTCATAAGCTATGTGGGTCCCATTGCCCTCTGAGGAAGCGTGGGGATTTAACAGTCAGTCGACTGCAGTCAAACCGCTATCAGCAGGAGGCCTCAATTTGAAGCAGATTTCAGACCCTATGGGAGGAGGGGTACATTGGTCCAGGGAGTTCAAACCAATAATATAGAAGTGACCAATTGAATAGCAATGTCTAACATTTCTAATCCAATGTAGGACATGGTTCTTCAAGGGAACTCTAACATCTATAGTATCCTGGTTTAATTTGGGAACCTTTGAAATAAAAACAGTATTGCCCACTTGGGGATGCAGAGTACTCTAGTTACTTTTAGATGTAGAACCTTAAGAGGTCACAGAGTTGACCGAGGAGATGCCGGGCCTTTGCAAATGTCGTGGAGGCTGAGTGAAAAGTGGATTTGTCTTGCAAGTAGCCAGATGATTTGATGGATGCATGGGTGGAAACTGATGCATGGGAGGTAGGGGAGGGCCATTACTGCAGATGTATGGAGGGCATGGGCGATCAACGTTTCTATAATTTCTTGTCATCCCGTTTGGGGGTACCTATGGTAAGTCTTTGAGATCTACAGTGCGGGACAGGACAGTAGGAGACTTTATAACCCCAGTAAAAAGCACAAGCAAGCGTTCATCAGAAAGTTTAGGCGAGACAATTTTTTACATCAAGGAGTGCTTGTTTTAAGCCATTAAACTCATCCCTTTGATGAGGCTGACCACTTCTTTCTGGGGGTCGGTAGGGGGGGCTATAACCAGGTGTTGGGATGTGTGGGGGAAGAGCAGGATTCTGAGATTGACTATCGACTATCCGAGGATGGTCTACTTGAAGGACATCGTACCTTTTGAGACATTCTACATAAGAGATTACTTATTTGTACTTGCGTTCTAGTGAGCTGTTTTGCCCATCAGGAAGAGTAGTTTGTTCTCTGGGTTGGGGAGGGGCTATAAGGGGGCCCAGATCATTGTGGGCAATCAGTGCCTTGGGCTTCTTCTTGAAGATTTCCGCCACCTTCTCCGCTTTTGGTTCTCTAGGTTTGCTGCTTTCAAATTATCTATCCTTTACCCTATCAATTTCCTTCTGTCCCTGTCTGTCCTCCGCTTTCATCCCCTCCCTTTGCCTCTCCCTTGCCATCCCACCTGTTCACTTCAATACCCTGACCTGCATATCATCTTCTCTGCTTTGATCTCTTCTCCTGCCCTTCATTTCCCTTCCCAACCTAGTTCCTTTAGTTACAATACTAACTTGTTGCTCTGAATGTTGCTGCAGGAACAACATGGAACCCACTGCCCTCACTCCCCGTTGACAGTGCGGAACACATCCAAGACTGCACTTGATTGAGGGTGAAGGGGGTGAAAGGATATAAGACAATGCACACAAGGTCATGCAGATTGTCTCCACAGACCAAGACTCTCTTTGATTTTTTGCAGTCTCACAGGTGAGAGCTAGCTTTGTTTTACTAAACAGAACACAATACTAATGTTATTCTCTGCTCTGGCATCCTTTTTCTCCATTTTCATGCATTTCGCGTGAAATGAGACCTCTACAAGATTTACTCTAGTAACTGACACACATATTCAGCATATCAGTGGCACAGTATATATATCTTGTTAGAGCCAAAAGAATCATCATGAGACTGCTCTTGTTCCGATACCCTACAACAGTTAATGTCCTCGAGACACCGATCAAAGACAAAGGTTCAACTGGTATCTTCATATAACACTGCAGAGGCCAACAAGATAGTTGTTACCGCACAACTTTGAGGGTGTGACAATCATACTACGTAGGAGCAGGGGACAGTATGGGGTCCAACAGGCAAGGATACAAGTAAAGTCTTTAAGGTGATAATGCTGAAGTAATATCAGGAAGTCACGCAACCAGGAAAGTGCTTGGAAGATGTTCTCAACGTCTGACCTGACTTAAATGTCGACCGGAGAGCCAGAAACACAGATGAAAAGCTGGGCCAAAGCAGAGGAACACCGGTGAAGTGCAGAGCCCAAGCAGAGGCTCCCTCTCATCAATGGGGAGGAAACCCAAGTACCTTCCATGTCTTGGGTGTGGCTTTTGTAGACTGCCAGATCCTCAAATCTCAGCATCCTCAAATTCTGTGCTATAGTCTGCCACTCAGATGTGCCTTTCAGTCACAGCTTTTTGGATGCCTGTATGGAGAAAGAATTGATTGTGGTGATGATGGGTATAACAGCTGGGCAAACATGTAGCAGCCACAATTAAGCGCAGCATGTCCTGTCACATAGCATAAATGAAATCTTTGATGGCAATACCCTGAGCAAGGGGTAGAAGTTGTTGCCAGTAATGCCCAGAACCAGAGGTGGATCCCAACAGGTCCATCGTATATGACAAGCCATGACATTCTAATTCCATTCCCCTTTTCTACTGCACCCTCATGCATTTCCTCCTTTCCCCCTTACCTTCCTTTCCTATCTCTTCATTCCCTGCCTTTTCTGTAATTTCATCTTCCTTTTTCTACCATTTATCTGTCGCTCTTTTGTCTTTCTTTCAGTTCTTTTGCTCCTTTCCCTTTTATTCCTTTCTGTTGTTTCCTTAGTTTTTGCTTCCCCTCCTTCCCATCCTTTTCACTTCTTCTTTTGCCTGCCGATCGTATTCCCTCCTGCAGAGGGTTACAGTGTACTTTGGGTGGGACCAGCAGTTCCTCTGCCAGACCACATTCAACTCTGCCACATTTTCCTCCCTGATCTGTCTTACAAAGGCCTTGCTGTCCTGCTTGGGTTCAAATGCACATACACAGTTGAATTGATTTGAACCAGCTGTTGCAAGTCCTGTTGCCCATGACAGTAACATATTGTGTTGATCAAGCAGCAGCCATGTACTCTTTAATTATTGGAGGAGCTCCCTGAAATTCGCAGGATCCCAGGAGCTGATTGGTCAGCATTGGGATCAAATACTGGCCAACCTGACCAGTACGTAGTCTCAAGATTCCTCACTGACCATGTGTTCCTAGGGATTGAGCCTAGGGCAAGATACTGGCTGGTATTCATGCTGGGCTGGGTGGCGGAGTGCCTTGTAGCACCCTTCATAGGAGAACGTGCTTCGAAGAAGTTCATCCCATCTGACTTGAGGACTGTAGAGAGCTTTGCAAGACAATGCATTTACCTACATCTTCACTGCCTGGGACGTAGGGGAAGGGACTGCTGCTTACAGCATCATGTGGTGAGATCCCCTTTGCCTTTGACTTGCCACTGTCCTCTCGTTGCCTCCAAAAGATCTTGAGGTTTATCTTTGACACATCTACTGGCCGGTATTTAGATGGAATTGAAAGGAAACAGAGAACAAAGGATGCGATGTGAGAAGAGAAAGTTATCCAGTATTGGGGTATCTTTCATAGATTCACATGCCTGAATCCCGCCTCGGCGACGGGGAATGATTCAGGCATGTGAATCTATGAAAGATACCAATACTGGATAACTGTAGTTACAGGTAAGTAACTTGTTTTCTTATCCAGCATTGGGGTATCTTTCATAGATTCACATGCCTGAATCATTCCCCGTCGCCGAGGCGGGATTCAGGCATGTGAATCTATGAAAGATACCAATACTGGATAACTGTAGTTACAGGTAAGTAACTTGTTTTCTTACTTGACATGGAAGAGATTGGGAGGGTAGAGGAAGCTAATAAATCCATAAGAGGTATAAATGCGTTTCTGTTGTTGTGGAAATATCTAACATTGAAGCCTTAACTCATAAAAGTGATATTTTAACATCCTGTGGGATTGGGAAAAGATAGGCAAGGCTAGTGAAAGAAAGGGGAGGGAAGACAAGCAAAGCTGACAAAAGTGAAGGAACGTGTAAGGAAAGAGAACCAAGACGCTAAGAATAGGTTAGGTGGAGTATTATGTAAAAGGAGGAGGGGGAAGGAATTAAGGGAGAAAAAACTAAGAATGGATGAAAAATTGGAAAAGAAAGGAGGTTTGACCAACAGAGGAAATGGAAAGAAGCAAAATGAAGGAAGGACTTTAGAGGGAAGGTGAGTATGGAATGGAAAGGGATTAGGTAGTGAAGGGGGAGAGGTATGGAAACAAGATCAATGGGTAGAGATGAGGCTGAAAGGGATATGAAAGGGAAGAAGACTGTGGAATGTAATGGAAAAGGATGGGGATGAAAAATAATGAAAAAGGTGGAAGGAATGGGAAGCAGGGAAAGGTAGTGGAAACGGAGGGGATGTGTGGGGAAGCAAAGTATATGGAAGAGAAGGAGATGTGATGTGGCCCAGTATTGAAAGGAGGGGTAGGGAAGGGGAAGTAGGGAACAGACCAGAGAAAAGGGTAGGGGAAAAGAGGATGTGGAGGAAACGTAAGTGCAGGAGACGATAAAGGAAGAGACTAATTTAGAGTGGAGAGGGACAGTGTGAAGGGATTGGACATGAATGTAAGAAATGTGACGGGAAGGAAATAGAGGTGAGGTGGTGATTGGGAGGGCAGAGGATAGTTAGATAGGCATGGGTAAGGTAGTCTTTAGCGATAATTTGCACCAGAGTCATGTGGCAAGGGAAGGAGGCATTCCTTGTGCTACAGCCTGTCTGCTGAATTAACATATTTAATGAATCTGGTTACCACTTGAGGGTGTTCTTCTTGCAGGCAAAAAATAATGCCAAGGCAGCGGGTACGGATGCCAAACTGTTTAAAGAGAAGGCGTAACTACATTGGACGCTCATTGAGGAAAACAGGGCAGGTACATAACATATAAGCCAAAGTTCCTTTCGGCATGTTACAAAGCCGACATACCTGCAAGAGAGAGTGTGCCTCCCATTTGGGCAAAAAGCCCAAACCGGGGAGGAGCCTAAAACTTAACGGCATTAGCCTTGCTTTATGCTACACGGAAGGTATCGTTAAATAATTCTGTGGGCGAAGGGAACTTTGTAAGAGTAGATTACTGACCAAGCGTGGCTTCTCTTTCTGCTATAGTTTGTTCCGCGAGAGACTTTTGTTTTGCCAGTTTTTTAAAAAGAAACTTTATCTAGAAAAAACTATTAGGGAGGTCCAATTCCCACATACCGTCCACCCGCAGAAATATTGAGGCAGTATTCAGAAATGTTAACCATGAGTTCTTCTCGTTAGCAGATCCCAACTTCATTTCTTCTCAGACATGTTTGAGGGAAGGAATATGGGGATGGCTTAGTTTCTTAGCGTATTTTAAAATTTTGATTTTTAAAGCCACATGCTGGTGTATCAGTCCTAGTTCTAGCCTAATCTGGGTTTTGGTTGAATTTTTCAGTTATCTGTACAACGGTTTTTATATTTTGCATTGAGATATCTTCAGAAAAGAACCAAGTTTGTGTGGATATACCGGTGCACCATATGTGAGAGCAGAAGTGAGACTTGATATTGTCACTCTAAGTCTGGGGATTAGTGACGGGTTTCTGTTTTATTGCATCGAGGCACAAAAGGTGAAGTTTAGTGGCAATCTCTCTGGTTTACAGGAATTCAGATGTTTTGGTGCCTGCCGTGATCTTCAAACCAAATTCCCAAATATTTATATTTTGAGATGTTTTCCAAGTTGTCGTTCAGCAAGATCTAGACTTTTTTTTACTTTCCTCCCAAAGATGACAGTTTTTATTTTATCAAGACTTACTGTCATTTGGTTTGCTTTCCAAGAGGAGGACTTAAGTACATTTAATAATTTCTGGAGGTCAAACCGTGTAGGATTTAATAGAACAACATCGTCAATGTATTGAATTGATGTATTGTGCAGATCGCCAACTCTAGGAAGGTGAGAGTTGAGGACATCGAGTTGTGTGCTCAGGTCAACAATGTAAAGATTCAAGAGTAGCTGAGCAAGCGCGCAGCTTGCTTGAGACCTCTGTTTGTGTGGATTTTTGCAGAGATAGTCTGGTTTCTGCCCAGCTTCACCTGCACCCAGTTGTTTGTATATAATCGCTTGATAGCTCATAGAAGATAATGCCGAAATGCACATTTTTTCAACAGCAAATTTCTATTTACAAGATGAAAGTCTCTACTGAAGTCTATAGAACAAGCATACAGAAGCTTTTTCTTTTGAATAGACTCTTCAGTCATCATAGACAGGACGGCCAAGTTGTTGGTTGTGCTTGACTTAGAAGCCTATTTGATTGAATGGTATTAGAATTTGGCTTTGTGCTCAGGTCTCTAGGCCCTTCAGTAGGAGGTTGGCGAAAAATTTAGACTCCACGTCAAGCAGAGCTACCTGCCGATAGCTGTTAGTGCTTGAGGTTGAGCCTTATTTAGGTCTCGCCTGACCCAGCGCATGCGCTGGTCTAGCGAGACTTATTGAGAGGGCTCCAAAAAGTGCTACCAGGCCAGCCTAGAGCTACAGTGCACGTGCACGGGCGCGTGCACCGCACTTTACCGCGATTATGTTTGATCGCGATTACTTTCACTTTCGCGGCCGCACGGCCGCTTTGCATAGCCAATAGGTCTCACTTTTGGGACCTTATAAGTATTTAGTTATGCAACTGTTACATGGCTAAACACTTATAAGGTCCCAAATGCGAGACCTATTGGCTATGCCAATGCTTGTTGTAGATGGGCTGCAGTATTGAACCAGGCAGAGAAACTGGGATGGACAGTAAGTGTGTTTAGGCAAAATAAGAGTAGATATGGAAATCTTTTCACCCCAAAGGAGAAAAATGGAAACTGAGGGAAGTGGGACATGAGTGAATCTAAGGAGAGCAGATGTTGGTGAATGTAAGGGTTGGGTAAAGGTTATTGAGGGGGATAAAAGAAGGTTACGAAAAAGGATGCTCTAGAGGAGTGAGTAAATTATAGGGAAGAGAGCAAAGAGAATGGAAAGATAGGAGAAAGGGAAGGATGGCAAAGGATATGTAAGGGGCTGCAACATAATTGGGTGGTCTCGGACAGGAATGGGAAAATTAAAAAAAAAGGTCAAAAAGACTGTCTGGTAGAGTAAGGGGAGCAGAGCGATGGAATGGGAAGGTTACAGAAATGAATAGGGAAGACAAGAATTTGGAGGCCAATGGAATTGTGATAGCGCAGAAGAATGAGGAAGGAAGAAAAGTAAAGTGGAAGGAAGAAAAAGCAGCGATGGTAAGGTAAGAGAATTAAAGGGAAATGAAGAAGGCGAGGTGAGAAGTAAGAGGAGACAGAAGGAACTGGATGGGAAGTGAGAGAAGGAGACGGTAAGGAAGGTAAATAAAGGGGAAATAAGTGAATAGAATGTAAACAGTAAAAGCATGAAAGAAGGGAAGGCTGAAGGAAGGGAATGACTGAATACAAAGAGAAAAGGGAAGGGGTGCAGAAGGGAAGAGTTGTGGGGGTTTTAGAGTGAAACAATGGTGATGGAAGAAGGAGAATGTTGGATACTGGGAGAATCTAAGAAACAGGGCAGATGGTGGACTTCAAGCCAGTTTTCAGTTTGGTTATGAGTTCTGTTTTCATTTGGTTTATTCACTTTCCTTCACAGCTCCATCAAGCATCACGCATATGGGGTTAGACTCACGCAAATTAGTCCTTGTCCCTGCATAACCGTATTGACACCTAGTTGTTACGCTATTCCATGGTCCTTTGGGGGTCAGCTGCACATTCACCCGTGAAGTGTGAAGTGTCGTTGTATGTGAACCTGTTGTAAAATGATAACGATATGGTGCATCAAAGTCGTTGTCCACGCAGCAATTAACCGAGTTACACTCCTCCAGGGAAGCTGCCCGCAAACAAGGAACACCCAATAGGTCAGTGATACTACACAACACTGAAGGTTTTAAATAGAGCTGGATGGATGGGGGAGGGGAAGGGCAGGCAAGATTTGTGTTCCTGATTGGGTGACACTGGGCTTAGTACTCTGGGTTTATTTGCTTGACGCGGGTGGTATGGACTGCGTCGTGCCGTAGCTAAGCTGGTTCGAGATTGGGTGTACTACTGTGCTGGCATCTTTATTTCCGAACAATACCCGTTAAGCAGTTGTGCATAGGTCAGTCCAGAGTCAGTCTGCTTGTCCAGGGAGTTTAGCAGACCTGGCCAGCATAGCCCTGCTTCGCTTTTCCTCTTCCGCAGAGATTTATCAGTCCTTCCAGACCAGTCCAGCTTCTTTAGAGAGTTTATCTTTCTTTCCAGGCCAGTTACTGCTTTTCTCCTCTCTTCTACCTTGTCTTGCCTAGGCCACCGTTGCTTGATCTCATATTCTGTCTTTGCTAGAGAGTTTGAGTCCTCCCCAGGACAATTCTGTTTTTAGCTCTATAATTCCAGCCCGAGATTTAACCAGCCTCGTGTACATTTCCACATTGCATCACTCACACATGTTCATGCATATGTGCTTTGCATGCGCGTGTTTTCCATTACATTATGTGCATGATGAACATATACGTCGGACACAAGTTTGAGAAAGCAAAATGGTTAGTGGCCCTTTAGTACAGCATATATATGTACATTGTACAAGCAATCAGTGGACTCATTAAGTTTCATAAACATTTCAGACCTCAAACTAAGTGGTCTTCCATCACTTTACTCTCCATTAGCACACATTTACCTAGTGCAGCCAGTGTGATGGAATGTGATGGCGGAGACATAATGTGCATAATGACTAAGTGCCCTTGTGTTGTGTATCTGAAACCTTTGACCACTCCTGGTCTTTTACCACAAAAGGCTTAGCAGTCTGGGACCTGTGGCTGCACCAGGAGTGGGCTAGCCATTACCAGTGCACGGCTAAATGAGGGTGCATTTAATACTCTGAGGTGTAGCCGGCTCCTGCTGGTTTGCTGCTCCTTCACAGTGTGAGATCACATTCCTCTTCATTTGGTAAATAAATATGTGTTGCACGGTATAGCTTTTGTACTGGAGCTCTTCCCTCCTGGTCAGCATGTTCATGGTGTGCAGAGTGCACAAGCAGGGGCTTATTTATTATGATGCCACTGTTGTTTCGAGGATGGTCGTTTTACAAATGGGAAGCAGGTTACTAATCTTGTATACACACTTCAGGACCAATGCAACCATTTTAAGGTTATCTCTGGGCACTTATATTGTGTAAAGCAGGATAATTTGTGAAATCTACCTCAGTGCATGGATGTACACTTTTTGATCTATTCACAATAAGGTGTTACACAAAGTGTCACACATAAAATTTGAAATGTCACACGTAAACATACTGGAAACATGAAAATGTCACCCATAAGGAAAATAAAAACATGGCAACTAAACCTTTGTCTCCTTGACCAAACCTGCTGACCTCTTAATCTTTGGTGCCTAAGCAGCCCTGTAGCTTCTGGTCTCTCAGTATCACTAGCTTCAGCCTACAACATTGGTCCCCCTTGCCTAGTGTTCCTGAGTACAACGCTGCAGGATCTTAGTTATCAGATTTGTGGACATGAGACATTTCACAGTGGATTGTCACTAAATTCACAGTGCAAATTATTGCACTGTATTTCCCTGTACAGAAATATGCGCTTGGGCTATTTTCATTGTTTCATATCTGGTTGCAATTTGTTAAGTAACCACACAATAGTCTTCTTTTGCTGAGCTCCACTTTTATTTAAAATGTATTTGATGCACACAGTAATATTAACAATCCTTGCTGGCTTTTAAAAGTGCTTCATTCCATGTGTTTAAACTAGGAGTGGGTGGAACTCGCGGAGTACTGCGGAATTCCGCGGAGTTACATAAAAACCCAGTAAGATTCTGCGGAGTTCAGCGATTGGGCCGAATTCGGAATGTCACGCTGATCGCCCTGATTTTTAGTGCCCGGACCTTGTTCCGTGCTGTAAAATTAGCGCAAACTGCACCACGCAGCTTGCCAGAGGGCACTACTTCTTTCTGCCGCTAGAGTAGATTTTCTACTCAAGCAGCAGTCTCTTCAATGTGAAGGGTAGCGACCTGCAGCTAATGCCCGCTTTGAGAAATCTCTCCGGAAGGAGTTATAGTGCTCGAATATCATGATAGGGACGCAAATTCTCACTTGTGGACTTAATGTTGGCGAGTCGCACGCGAGCAAAAACTTTACCATGTGGTGATTGGTGAAGTTTTGACAAAACTAAGCGAACTCTGTTAGCGCAGCAGAATTTTTTGCCCAGCGCTATTTTAAACCTCAATGCATTTTGGGCTTAAATAGCCCATCACTAGGAGAAAAGTGAAATCCGATAAACCGCAAATCATTTTTGTAGCCATCATTAAAACTCATACTCTTGTAAAACTAAGGATGTAAACACATATCTCAATGGTATACCAGATGTGAATACATTAGTCTTAATAGCATGTGTGGCTGTAGATACACCTGCATCTCTTGCCAACTACCGTAAGGCTCAGACATTTACAAGTTGTTTTTCTTCGAAGAATTATTTTGTGTCACTCGGTCTCGGTGACTCCAACTCTGGTGTCACACTGTCACTCACCTGAAATCCAGGTTGTTCCTCTTTGGAGATGACTAGACCCCAAACCCTCTAGGACCTTGCCCAGGAGAAATGACGTATATTTTGCACTGTTCCAGATAAGACCCCAGGGGGAAAGGGGTTGGGAGATAAGAGAGAGAGTAGAAGAAACAAATTGCATGGGGATCCCGGTGTGTATGGCTGCCAGGATTTCACTTACCGTACTCTGGACATCTTGGAGTTGGAGTATTGAGTGCAGCACCCCTTTGACTATCTGCAGAGGAGCAAGAAACAATTATAATAACCCAGAAAACTCACATACCTTCATATATAGAAAACTTGTGTCATATAAAATACATGTGCCTTTATTAGCATGGAGGTGCTCTTCCCTTATAACTTCTGTGGTATTGTTCTATCACAGGACTCTTTTTAATGCTACATATACTCAATAGGCTAGAAAGAAACAAAACACACTTAATCAAAACACAAAAGATATAAAAAAAGACTAATACTTTTCATATATGATTTCCTACATTTGCTTAAGTAAGTGCTGGTTGTCAACCAAGGAGTCCAGTTCTTATTTATAATACACCTGCTAACAATCGTGCCACAAGTTGTCCAGCAGTTTTTTCCCTTTTAGCTTTGTTTTATCTTTTTAAAAACTCCTTATGGCGAGTTCTTAAAGTCATCCCTTCACAAAACACTTATAATGGTAAGAAAAATAAGTTGGAGTCTCTTAGTTCTGTGGTTTGAGGCTCAAAAAGGATTATCATATGTAGAATGCCTTTGCAATTCAGCCCACACAACGCGAGCCCCGAGAAATACCTTTTAACATTGTCCTTTCTCTCTTTTCTTTATTTCCAGGTTTCTGCTTGAGAAGATTCGGTGTGGCTGACAACTTTGTCTTGTAGATGGGAGGCATGGTGAAGACTCTGGAGGTGACGGGGTAAGAATGCCAATGGAACTAGGAAGAAGAACTGCTACACAAACTGCTGCCAATGGAGATCATGTAAGTGCACAGATGACATGAGGTAAAGCGTTTCATGCTCGGTCTGGCATCTTTAAATAGAAGCGGTTCAGAAGCCGCTAGAAATACACGTGATGGGTGTGCCACCAGTTGCAGGTGTTGGCACACCAGTGTGATGGGCCTCGTTGGCAAGACCGCAATGGCAAGGAGGCGCAGTGGGCGAACAGCAAGAAAGCACACACATGAACACACATACACCAGTGACTCGGCTGCAGGCAAAAGACCCTGTGCGGTCTTTGCCCCTTTATTATACATCCTATGGCCATGGGATACTTTAGCTGTCAGTTATTACTGTGGTAATCCCTCCGTCTGGAAAACACCCGAAGTCGAGGCTTATCTGGGACCATGGGGTTGTGCATGGTTATTCCGTGATGATCGGTGCCGGGGCCTCTTGGATGCTTGTGAGCTGGCATGATAGACACTGTCGCACAAAGTCATCTACCGCAGCTTCCAGCCCTGGGAACCAGACTTTCTCCCTCATTCGGGACTTCATCCAAACGGTTCCTTGGTGGCTTCCGTGGGCTAAAGTTATCATGTGGAGCTTGAGACTCTCAGGGTTTACGATACGTTCTATGCGCAATATCAGACCACCCTCCATATCTTCCCTAGGCATTCTTTGTCCGGGGCCATACCAACTGTTGGCATCCCCTAGAAAGTTTTGCCACAATCCTTGCTGAAGGGCATCCATGACCTTCGTCATGATCGGGTCAGTCCTAGTTGCTTTGCTGATTTCTTTGACGGAGAACGCCTGGGGGCATTCTCCGTGAGAAACCATGCTGATGTACTCCTCCGTGGTGTCTGTATCGTCATTGTTCTCGTCTGCTGGGACTAGCGGGTGACGGGAGAGGAAGTCAGCTGGGTTCTTAGATCCTTGCCAGTAGACTACCTCCATCTGGTAATGTTGTACTTGGATCGCCCAGCGTTCAATCCGCGTCGGAGTGTGTGGCGCTGTGCCTCGAAATAAGGGACAGTCGGATGGTCAGTGACTACCTGGAATGGCTGCCTGCTGAGGTAGAGGTGAAAGTGACCACACACCCACTTGATGGCTAGTACTTCTCGTTCTATCTGGGAGTATCAAGCCTCTGTTGGCGAAGGGGCTTTGCTGGCGAATGCGAGTGGTGCCCACTTGCCCTATTCCACTTCATGGGTGATCACCGCACACAGGCTCACGGGGCTAGTCGACCAGTAGTTCGATGTGCCTCTTGGCATCGAAGTATGCCTTAGTAGTCTTATTGAGTAGAGCTTCCTTGATGTTCTGGAAGGGTTCCTCTTCGCTACGGCCTCATTTCCAGGGTGCGTCTTTGTTGCTCAGATATCGTAGAGGCTCGGCACGCTCGTGAGGTTCGGGATGAAGCGGCCACAGTATGAAGCCATTCCAAAGAAGCTACGCACTTCCGACACAGTGGTTGGGACCGGTGCCTGCTTGATGGTTGGGACTTACTAGGGTCAACTTGAACTCCCTCTTGGTTGAGCACACAGCCAAAGAATTCGATTGAGTTTTGGAAGAAAGAGCACTTGTCTTTATGGAGGGTAACTCTGATTGGATAGCCACTTCAGTGCCGCTAGGAGATTGTGGTGATGTTCTTCGGTGGTCGTTGAGTGGATTAAGATGTCATTGCTTACGTTCATCACACCTTGTAAGCCAGACAGGGTTTCCCAAATTGCATCTCGAAAAACCTCCGCCGCTGAGGAGATACCGAAGTTTAGCCGCTTGTACTGGCGTAGTCCTAGGTGCATTGAGAATGTGGTTATATAGCAGCTCTCATCTGCGAGTATCAGTTGGTGGTACCCAGCACTGAGGTCCAGTTTGGAGAACCACTGTGAGGCGTTAGGATCTGCGATAATGTTATCTATTGTGGGTGTTATATGCCTTCCCCGCTTGATGGCTTGATTGGGTAGGCTCATGTCTATACACAGCTGTATCTTACCCGGTTGCTTCAGCTTTTCAGCAATCACCATGGGGGAAACCCACAGCATTGGACAGGAGACCTTCTCGATCACTCCCTGTTTTTTCAGTTTGCAAAGTTCCTGCTCAACCAGGGGTCTCAGGTGGAACGGTACACACCGGTGCCGAAGAGCCACTGGCTTGATGGACTTATTGATGTATAGCTTGATGGGACACCCAAGCCCTGTGAAGAGATGAGTGTATGGCTTAGGACCTCTTCTGTCTGGAAGGCCTTCACGGTGTGTGCGAAGACTACTAGGCCCAAGTCCTCTGCGGTGTGGCTTCCGACAAGGGTATCGGCTTCCCTGTCGATGACGTGGGAGGTGGTTGTGATCTCCTGGCCCTCTGCTTTTATTTGGACGGTGATCCTCCCTTTCAGCGGTAATGGTGTCTTGCTTTGGCTTGTGAAGATCTTGGTGTTGGTTGGGGACAGAGGTGGATGTGGTTGGAGGCGTCGGTACTGCTGGATCCCCATTACATGTACAGATGCCCCAGTTTCGATAAGGGCCTTGATGCTGTAGCCTGCGACTTCGACTATGCAGGTAGCGTGCGGTCGTTTACTTCGCTTGAGATCGCCTGTGAATAAAATAAGGAATAACTCCTCATCATCATCGTCTGGGAATGAGTCTTCTATTCGGTGTCGATGATGAGGCGGTATCTTGGTGGTGCCTTGCGACACTGGATCTTCCAGGGACAGTTGCCTTACTGATTGTGACGATTGTCGCCTCCCATGTGCGCCTCTGCCTCTAGGCCCTCCTCTGCAGGCAGTAGCGAAGTAGTTTAGGGTGCCACCCTCCGAGCACGTCCGTCCTTTCACCGGGCATTCTTCAAGAGGGTGTTCCTCACACCCACAATACCCACAGTGGGATCCAGATGGCTGATTGTTGTGGCTTATTCCTCTTTCCAGGTGCACGGACTGCGTCAGCGTGCTCTATCTTCACTGTTGAATTCCTCTCCCGTTGCTGCATAATGGCTAGGCCCATTTCATAGGCCCTGGTGGAGGACAGGTCATGGGACCAGGCCAGGATAAGGATGTCATCCAAGGTGATATTGCATCCAGGCCTTCCACTGGGGTGAGGCGGTGGCAGGATCCATAAGCTCGCTGAAGGGAGGCAGCACACTAACCTGCGTGTGCTGAGGAGTGGCCTGGGCAGGCGTTAGGCCCGGCGCGAGCGCAGCATTGCCAGCATCATCAGCCATGGTCGTGGAGCTTCGTGGTCACAGGCAAAGGAATACAGAGATGAAACAGGGCGGCTTACCCGCAGGAGGGACTGAGAGTCTTGCAGCAGTCAATGCTTAGTAGCAGTCACAGTAAGGCTGGGCTCCAAGAGCCTTGTGCCAGCCTGTGCTTGTTGGCTGTTATCAATGAGGAAACATGTGCAAGCCTGTGTTTAACTGAGCTCGACGAGCCTTGTGGCAGCTTGTGCTTGTTGGCTATTCTTTATATATTTTTTATATACCTCTCTTTACTGTATGCCTAGACTCAGGAGCAGCGGGTCAAGAGCCTCGGGGCAGGCAGTCAGAGCCACGGAGGAAGGCAGGAGGAGGCGCTCAGCAAGCGCGAGGAAACGGAGTGGAGGAATGGAGGGGCCGCTCCAGAGCGCTGCCTTCTCAGCGAGCGGTCCGCATGCAAGTCCTCCGGCAGTCTCGGGGGGGCCAAGCCAGCTAGGCGGCCATGACGCACCTGATGCGGGTAGGACCGGTGCCACATGGAAGAGAATGACGGCACAGCAAAATCTGCGCCATAGTCATGGCCGAGATGGCCCAGCAGTGGGGAAGCCACACAGGGCACAGGTGAGGCCAGTGTCACTTGCGGGCTGGTTTTGGCGTTCTTGGCCAATGTTGCCAGGTGGAGGCTATGGGGTTGGAGGAGCCCCCACCCTCGTCGCCGGTGTGTTGGGCCTCGTGGGCAAGGCTGCATCGGTAAGGTGGTGCAGTGGGCGAGCAGCAAGAACTCCCACACACACACACACCAGTGGCTTCGGTGCGAGCGAAAGACCCGTGCGGTCTTTGCCCCTTTATTAGGTCTCGCTGAGCCAGCGCATGCGCTGCTCTGCGAGACATTTAGTGTGTGGGTTTTCAAAGTGCTGCCACAGGCTTTTGGTGGCCTCAAGCTTGCATGCACGCGAGCGTGCACGCGCGCAGCCGCCATCTGTCATCTGTCAGCCACCATCAGTCTTTCCTCCGTCACACGACTCCCGCTTCTCCCCCTCCCCCACCACAGATCGCTTCTCTCGCGGCACTTGATCGCGATCACTTTCACTTTTGCGGCATGTGAAAGTGACACGGACGCGTGGCCAATGCTTGTTGTGTTGTGTTTGGGCTCAGCTCACAGAAGTCTAAAATGGGTGCGACATTGAGTGTTGTGCATTTTGCAAGCCTGGACTACCCTCAGATTCTAAGTTTTATCTTTACCAATGCCATTTCCTTCCCTGCTATAATTGTACCTGTCACTCCTCTCGCCGCCATTCTTGCTCCTCCCGCCACCTTTACGCTGTACCACTAGCCTGTCATCCTCCTTTCCCGCTCATTCTTCCTCTGCTACGCTTAGCTTTTACCCTGAAGAGTGTGTCTCTCTCTTTCTTTGACTCTGGAACATCTTCTCTCCTGCCCTCGTCGCCCCTCTGCTGACTCTGCCTCTTTCCTCGCAGCCCCACACCCATCCCCAACTCCTCCCCTCCATTTGTGCCCCATTTTTCAGTCCATCCTACCTTGTTCTTGTTTATTTTTCTCTCTTCCCCTTTGGTAATTTTTGCCCCCGTCCTCATGATCCCTCCCGCACCAACATCTGACCCTCCTGTGCTACTCGCCTTACCTACTCATCCCACTTTTTAGTGCTGCTGCTTCTCCAGCCATACCATTCCTGGACTATTTGGTTTCCATCACGCCATTAAGCCTTTTTTCGTAATCTCATGATTGAAACCATACAGTCTCTGCAAGAGTTCCTAGAGTCTCCGTAGTGGTTGAGGATAATGGATACTATTGCCTTAACATGAGCAGACTATTGAAAACAATTTAGGCGTAGCACTTTTAAAAGCAACCTGACCTTTTTATTCAATTCGACAAGTAGAACCCAATTAATTGGTTTCCATAAATATGGCTCCAAATGCACTTTCCCTAGAAAAGCCTAGACTACTGGAACTACATGACGGTGCATGACTCGTGGTCCACTAAATTAAGCACCTAGGAAAAGGCTAATTATGTGGCAAGGAACCGTTGGAGAATCTGACGGGTGACTCTGGTGAAATCATCCCCACATTTACGGGCCGGAATGCAAATACTGTGATTGATTTCATTTGCATCTCATCCAGCCTTAACCAGTGGTGTACAGCCCCTCTGATAGTGGAAAACCTTATCAGCGATCATAATTGTTTAACTATGGAAGCTGTACTATGGAAGACGAAAAGGGGCCCTAAACCTAACATCATTGCCAATATTGAACCCCATCGTCCCAATGGCACTAGAATTAGGTGGAAAGGGGACAAAGCAGATATCTTGTCCAACTCCATTATTAATAGCTGTTTAAATGATATTACTGTTATTTTAGAGAATAAAGAAGCGATGGATGTAACTATCCCTAAGTTTATTAATATTAACACTACTATTGATGCCAAATGTACAGTGTTCTTAAAGGGAAAATCATGTAGGTTAAGAGGTTGGTTCGACCATGCTAGTACCAATGCACTTAAGGGTCTCAAGGAGGCACTTGCTGCTAAACCTAGAGACATAAATTTGGTAAGGGAATTTAGAGCCAGCTATCGGTCTGCAATTAATAATAGGAAGGCCGAATTAAGGCAAGAGGCTTGGGACAAGTTAGATCAAGCGGCTGAAACTTCAGATTCCTCCCTTTTCTGGGCTACTGTTAACCGTCCATTTCTTAAAAACGAGGAGATGCCTGAGTTGACTGCTAACGTCAGCGTAGAAAGCTGGGTCTCCCATTTTTCAATGATTTTCGAGTCGAATATAACCCTGGATGTAGACCGAGACGACTGGTCTGCCATTCCCTTAGATATTTCCATTATTGAGGTTCAGGATAGTATCTCTGCCAGCAAGGGTGGTAAGGCCCAGGGGCCGGACGGGGTGCCCATTGATGTCTACAAAAAAGAACCAGAGATCTGGGGCCCGGTATTAACAATTGTGTTTAACGCAGCAGTCTGCCTCGGTGTCCCACCCTCATGGGAGGAATCTATCATAGTACCAATATACAAGAAGGGGGAGAGAAGTGATGCTAAGAACTACCGTCCAATCTCCCTTCTTGATTCCTCCGTGAAAATCATGAGTAGGGTGCTCTTGGTTAGACTTGAAGAATGGGCTGATTCTAATAATATCCTGGCCAACTCTCAATATGGTTTTAGGAAGGGACGGGGAACAGTAGAACAGTGCCTCAACCTTGAACTTCTGATAGGGAAATATACGAAGGCCAAGAAAGGATCTCTTTATCTCTGCTTCGCAGATTTGAGCAGTGCCTTCGATAAGGTGAACCATAAGATTTTATGGGAGAAACTCCTGGAAATGGGGGCACCAGAGGGCATTGTTCATTTCTTGGCCCGGCTCTATGCCAATCTTAGATCGAGCGTACGTTATGGCTCGGCTGGGGAGTGTACCCCTAAGTTCCCTATTAGACGTGGTATCAGGCAGGGATGTGTACTCGCCCCCCTGCTTTTTACACTTTTTATTAACGAGGTCGATTCGGTCTTAAAGACTGTTGCGGCTGATACCCCTAAAACCCCCGATTTCCATATTCCTGTTTTACTTTATGCAGACGATGCCGTTATTTTATCTAGGACTCCCATCGGTCTGCAACGTCTAATGGACAGATTCTCTCTGTTCATTAAGGACAGGAAGTTGAAGATCAATAAATCAAAAACCTTTGTCATGGAGTGTGGCAATAGTTGTAAGAAGCCACATTCTTTTTTTATTGAAGGACAAAAGGTTTTAACAGTGGACACTTTCAACTACCTAGGTATCACCTTTTCTAAATCAGGTAGTTGGTCCAACGAGATTAATTATGTAAGGGGTAGAATGGCGAAAAGTGCCCATGGGGTGTTTCAGTTTGCTTCTAAATTAGGGGATAAACGGCTCATGGATATGCTGAAAATCTACCAAATGAGATGCCTTTCTATTACTCTTTATGGTGCCGGTATTTGGGGGCATGCACCGAGTAGTAGTCTTCAAGTGGAGGAAAATACCTTTCTTAAAAGACTTTTAAGTCTACCCACTTCGGCTTCTACCGATCTGGTGCATAGGGAGTTTGGGGTCCAACATCTCTCAGACCATGTAGCCCTTAGACCGCTTATGCTTTGGCGTGCAATATGGATAAAGGAAGAGACATCTTTAAATAGAGCCATTATTGAAGATTGTCTCTCCACCGATAAGCATTTATCGATTCCATGGGTAAAATTTGTTTCTGATAGTTTTTCCGAAATTTATGATCTTAATGTATTAGAGGATCATCATGCAGCCTCTTGTTTTACCAAAAACGAGTTGAAATCTACTTTTATGAACCACAGGAATGAGAAGCGAGGGAGGACCAGTGGTAATCTAACAACCTGTCGTTTTTATGGTAGTTTTAGTGAAATGACAGGGTTTCAACCGTACCTGAGTTTTGTTTCTAGACCCTCCCATCGATTTGTTCTGACAAGACTCCGTTTTGGTATTGTTCATCATCTGGTCGCATTTCCAAGCATTAGGAAATACCCAACAGGTTCTTGCCCATGTGACAATATCACCGCACAAAGTACTGTACACTTCTTACTGTTCTGCTCATTTTACGGAAATATCCGATCAGCTTTTTTAAAACCTGTTTTTAGGAAATATGGAGTTAGGACTGTAAAAGACACTATGAATCTGTTATTTAACCCGTCACCCGATGTATGTTTTTTCACTGCCACCTTCCTTCTACGGGCTATTAAAGCAAGGCCTAATCTGTCATTTTAAACTGTTTTAAAGTATTTATATGTTTGATTGTTAAAATGATGAAGTTTTTTATGTATGTATGTGCTTTTATGGACTTTGTTTTTAAGCTCCGAATAAAGCCTTATGAACTGAACTGAACTGATGTGGCAAGGAAGGCAAAATTTGCAGCATATTCTGTTAAAGGGAAATTATGTACCCCGTTCTTTGTCATTACCATCTAGTGGTTGTTGCATTTTAACACAGTGATTCAAAATATGAACCCTAAAAATATATTTTTTGTAAGTTATCTTACGAACAAAATGTAAACATATTAACTACAGTTAAAAATATTTGCAATTAGTGTTAGTCTCGCATGAAAGCCAGGAACAAAAGTTTATGAACCCCGTTCTTTCCACCTTCTAGAGAGTAAGAGACTGAGAGTAACATCTTGAGTGTAACAGATGCAGTGTTACATTCAGCAGGAAAACAAGCCTACATATACTTTGGTCTTGCATTTGAATGTGTCTGTCTTATTCTGTGTTTTCCCTCTTTAAAGTCTGGGTTGGAGATGACTTTATAATTTTCTCAACCCAGGTCTTTAAAAATAATCATAATCTACGTACATGTAAACAAATACACAGGGGCTGTGGGTCAGCGCTCTTCACCCCGAGTCTGTCAAATTGTCATTGATCTTTTTCTCCCACCCACCACCGCATAAAGCATGTGGTACTGGTTATAGCCCACTTTTATACATTTGGTCTCTTGCACTGTGAGTGATGTAATTTTTAGGTCTCACCTGCCTGACAGTGTAAGCTGTCGGTTTGCGAAAGACCTATTGTGAAGGTAGTTTGGGGTTAGAGTCCACCCATTGCTTGCCATTAGAAAGCTTTATTGTTTCTCTCATTTGCTTACTTATTTGTAAGCTTGTGTGGGTTTTTCTTCCTCTTCATGCGTTTGTTCCACCCCTGGAGTATGGCCTCATTACTTGCATCCTGCTGCTTACACTTCAGGCACTAGTTTTTTTCTTTTTGTTTAAGCAATCCATGAGGGTACCTATGGTTTCCACGTCTCCCTTGTGTACTACTCTCCATCCCCTCTGCTGCACTCGTGTTGCTTTCTCTCTTCCATGTGCCTCTCCCCACCCCTTCCATGTTGCGTTCTCCCTCGTGTGCTTCTCCAACGGTGTTGTTTTCTTGTACGTATATTTATTCCCACTCTAGCTCCATGTTGCTCTCACCCATGTACTTGTCTTTGTTTTCCTCTGCCCTCTGTGTTGTTTCTGCCCCCCATGCTTCTCTCATCCGTGCCCTCCATGTGGCTTTAGAAAAAAATGTGCTCTATTTTTTTTGTTTACTGATCCAACTCAGATAGGTAAATTACATGATAAAAGGATGTTTGTCATTTTGTAGGCATACGCTGTGTGCCTACAAAGTGCCTACAAAAGGACACAGGCAGCCGCGTTGCAGGCTTTTCTTTTTTCCTGCTCTTTGGCCATACCGCACAGCATTGGGAATGCTGTACAGCATCGCTAAAAAACATTGCCAAAGTCAGTTGGTTTAGATGAAAAGACCTTGTGGCTTTACCAGTGCTCGTTCCTTATCAGATGTGCACATCTGCCTAAAATGTAGTGCACTTCAGTGCGAGGGCTGTTGTGTCACTCTTTTTTAAAATGTATATTTTCTACTTGAAAATGTTTTAATTTCCATTGCATATGCTTTAAAAAGGAACAGATTCACACTTACTAAGGTCAGATCTTATAATTTTGCAAGTGTCTTTTTCAAATAGTCAATTTTTTTGTTTACCCTCTGTTCACACTACTCGACCTCTCGCAGTATTTCATTCTACCAAGAAGCAGCTCTGCAGAACTGTATTGTACACTCCATTAATATTATGTGACCTGATGAGAGAATTTTTAAATACAGGATGACAAGTCGTAGTAACATGCAAAATATTGGGGACTAGGAATGACCTATAGAAATATCTCCTGCTTTGAGGACAGTGCGATGTAAACATAAATTTGCATGACTAAAGAAACAAAATGCTTTTATTGGAAAGAAAACAAGCATTGGCATAGCCAATAGGTCTCGCTTTTGGGACCGTATAAGTATTAGTTATGCAGCACAATATCCTTGGTGCAACAACATCAACTGTTGCACGGCTAAACACTTATAAGGTCCCAAAGGATAGACCTATTGGATATGCCAATGCTTGTTATATATGCTTTGGCCATGCCTGGCCAGAGGATGTTACAGGGTGCAACTTCCGGGTCACATCATCACCCCGAGGGCAGTGTTGAGATCATTACAACTGGGATGTTAATTACCGGCACAAGTGTTTGTGAATTGCCGGCACAAGTATTCCGGTGGTTACAGGTGTTGGCATTTCCGCAAAGGCATTTAAACACTGGCATGAGTGTGAGACAAACCACACCCACACCCTCTGAACATGTTTTCAGGAATAAGCATCAGCAGTAAAAACATGTCAGGTTAATTTATATGCAGAATTTGACTAGTCTAACAGCGAAATGCAAAATTTCACTAGTCTAACAGCGACTACCAAGGTTACACGATATGGACATATGACTATTGCGCAAACATATTCAATGACAGTCATGAGAGGATATATTCTTGAGAACGAAAAGAGGGGGTTAATTTCCAATGCAGGCTGTGGCAGCAGAACTCAGACCACGGACACCTGGTCGTGAATGTGCATGGGCACCAACCCCATTATTAGATTATTGTTCTGCGCCATCACGTAGGTTGGAACGTGAAATAACATTGCTCCCACTCTCGACGAGTTTGCCAGTTCCAGTCATGGCCTTGGAGTTTGTTACCTTCCATTGTGTTGCGAGAAGACAGTTTGATGTACTTCTTATCGTAGCTGTTCTGCTCCTCAAGCCCATCGGCGTCGAGCGACTGGCTGCTTGACCATCGAGGCCCTCTGGGCCACCCCATACTTCACTCTACCATCGGAAAATGAAGACATTCTCGAGTTGATGGATCAGACACTGATTCCCACGCTGTCTGCAATCTTTGCCTCTCACTGGAGCAAGACGAGAGCCAGTGTGACTCCTGTTCGGCGTTCCACAGCAGAAGAACTCTGTGCCACGACTAGACAGACTGCGGGCCCACAGCGACTGTTGAAATCCTCTGCAGAAACGCTGACATCTTTGGTGAGGTTGACCCTCTCAGTGGCAAAGGAAAGGAATCGGGTGAGTCACCAGTTCTCCCGGCACAAAAGCTTGGTTCTCTGATTATTCACTTTGATGTCTTAGAGCCATAGGAGAAGGAACATCAGGAAAAGGTGTCACCCATGGATGCTCAACCTCTTTGGTTGGTGCCAGTTCTCGTTTGAAGACCACACAACATGTCAGTACTGTCAATACTCCAGCTCTTCTCAAAGGCCAGAAATGGCTGCATGTTGCAACCGAGCACTGCTTCTTCCAGGGAATGGGCTTTGAGTCCTGTTCCTAAACCTCTGTCACCTTTTGATGCGCAACAGCCTCCAATCTCTGGTCAACACTGAAGCAAGGCCTCAGATATGAGGAAAGACCCTTCCAGGGACCTTGAGGTTTGTCCAGCATCAAGGCTGAGGATGCAGGTCAGCTCCGAACTCTCAAGGCTGAAAGCGACATCAGTGTCTGAGCAGCTGCCATCAAGCCAAAACCACAGTCGGCTCCGAAGTCCCCTGGCCCCCGCTCACTGCATTGGGGAAAGCCCGATCCTCGAGAGACGACAGCAGGAGCTGGACAGGGCAGAGGAGGATCATCATGCACCTGCGCACTGGCAAAATCTCTGCCTCAGAGAAGATCCTGCCAAAAAAGCACAGGCTTTTTGAGAAAGTCCCTCCATCTGACACTTCTGTGTCTCTCTTTCCACCCAAGAGGCCTAAGGACAAAGCTTCTTCTCTTTCTTCTGTCATACCACCCTCACCCTGACCTCCTGTGACTTCACCTCATGGGTCACTGGAGTCATACTCCAACACAGGAGGAATTTGCCCCAGTCTGCCCATAATCAGACAATTGAGCTCTCAGTCTTTTTTCCATTCCATAGCCAAAAGAGCACGCCACACACTTGACGTTAAACACGCTCTAATGTACTATACAGATAGGACCAAATCCTTCTTTAAAATGCAACGGCTATTCATAGCCTTTATACAGCCTCATAAAGGCCATGAAGGCCCTGCTATTTCTAATGCAGGAATCGTCAAGTGGATTGTTAAATACACCCAACTCTGTTAAGCTAGAGCTAAAAGAACGCTACCTTCCACCCCAGGCCACACTCCACCCACAGAAAGGGTGCTACTATGGCTTTTTGAGGAACCCATAGCAAACATTTGAAAAGCTGCCACATGTTCTACTCCACACACATTTACATAAGATTATTTTGTAGTCATCCTTGCAAGACAGCAAGCCGGAGTTGGTCAAACTGTCCTTAGGACCACCCTGTTCCAGACTGCTGCACCATCCACTGGCTAGCCACCGCTAAAGGAAGTACTGCTTTACAGTCGATGCAGAGCATGTGCATCTACAGCCACACATGCTACAAATGGAATACATTACATTGTAAGCATCGGTCGTTACATGTAGTGATGTAGATTCAGATGCACCTAACCTTCTCCCCAGAAGCCATGCTTTGTTATGGATATCTTTCGCTTTGATATCACTCTCTTTCAGCATGCATGGATGGTATTCTTTTACTATTTGCTACTCCATTCCTATTCTCACCAGTTGGGTGAAAAAACAATTTAATATTGGAGTCAGGGCTAATGCACATCCACTTCCAGAAAAGGAGTCACAGAGACCTTGAGACTCGAAAGACTTCTACAATGAAAAACAACTTGCCAGACATCTGAGCCAATACACTAGACGGCATGAGTATGCACAACATGTGAATCTACAGCAAACATGAAATGAATAAGTGCTTAAGGGGTAAGAACATAATCCGTCTGCACTCAAAGAGGTTTCCTATGTAGTAAGCTTCAAAGGCTATATAATCCACCTTATCCACACCAGGCAGTTGAAGAGAGGTGACTCATTAAAATACAGGGTGCTCGCCTATTGGCAAGAGCGTTTGCTCATCTGGCTTGTGAACACCATGGAGATGGCTCAGTGCGGAATGCAATGGGTGAAGACGAGCAACAGTGCCCTCTTGTATTTCAATTAATGCCGCTGTTGCAGTGGCAGCCTCTCCTATGCAGGCTCTCTTGTCTCAATGTACCCTGCATCTTCTGCCATCATATTGCGAGACAGTGCTTGATTTGATCTGATGGTTGCAGGTGAGTCCCACAGGCACTTCTTTTCAGTCAACAGACTTTGATCCAGAGCAAGAGAGAGAAAAACACACAAAGGGGAGCGAAGGAGGAAGAGGAAGACAGATAACCACGATAAAGGGAGAAAATGGATGGAAAAGAATCTGCAAGATTGATACAATGAGGCAGCAAGTGTTTGGTGGTGGACTAAAGAGGCACATGGTGGGATCAAGACTAGGCAGCCTTGGTATTCAGCATCCAACCTTCCATAGCGTTGGCATTTTGCTTCTGATCAAAGCTTTGGGCCATGGCAGTTATTCTTTACAAATTAAGCTCTGTTGCGAGGACTGCAATGTCATAATTGCTCTGTTCACAGACTTCTGCTTCTATAGTTATTGAGGAATGATGGGGGCTTTCATATGAATATTAAACTGTACGTTTTCCTCAGTCTTTGTTCAAAATAATGTATACATGCAACATAGTGCTAATGCCTTAAATTCACAATTGATATGGAACTTCCCCAATATATATAACAAAAGGATCCCATTGTGCACTATTCACATCTGTGTCTCACCTCCTCCCTTCTAGGATTAATGTACGGTAAACTCCCTTACTGATTCTTTCAAGGAGTGCTAATAGCAATGGTGTGTAGATCACCTGATAACTATATTCCATTTATAAAGAATTAGTTACAGCTAACAGTAATAATTTGTTTGCCTAGAATGTGTTCACTCATTGGATTTGTCTGTTCTTTTTAGGTCTGGCGTTAGCCAAGACCTTTTGATTTTATTAAAATATGTGTAATATACTTACATATGGGGGCTTTCAGCCTCCTCTCTTCAGCCATTGATCTGTTGTGGCATTCACATTTTTCTTCCGCCATGGGACAGTAGGTAAACCTACTTGAGTGACTGGTTAACTTCACTCTGAGTGACTGCATTTTGCTTTCTCACAAGGAGCACATCCACACACAAGCTAGTTCCCTTCAATGCCAGTGTTTTTACTCTATACTTTAGTGTTGCCTTTGCGTTTAGAGCCTGATGAGATAGACGGAAACTTCTGGTGTGCATTCCATCTTTATCAGATCCCCTTTTCCTGCCAATCCTGTTGTTAATTCCATTTGAATGTTGTTTTTCTGACTGTTACTATTTCACAGCATACCAGATTGTGTCCATTTGAAACTGTTCTGTATTAAGTTATCCTCTTTTTATTTTTCTTTCCTTCTTTCCTTGACTTCTTTCATTCCGAATTTCTATCCTTGCTTTCTTTCCTTGTTTCTTTCTTTCCCTCTTTTCTTTTCCTTTCCTTATTTTTCTTTTTCCATCTTTTCTTATTTTTCTTTCTTTCTTTTTCTTTCTTTTATCCTTGCCTTCTTTCTTTCTAGTTTTCTAATTTCGTGGTTCTTTTCTTCTCTTTCCTTGTTTCTCTTTACTTTCTTGCTTTCTGTATCTTGCCTGCTTTAATTCCTTCTTTCCTTCTCATTCTTTCCTTCTTTCCTTCTTACTTTTTTCTCCATTCCCTTCCTTCCTTTTTTCTTTCCATTTTCTTTCTTGCTTTGCCTTTTTTCCTTCTTTCCATTTCTATGTCCATCTTTCCTCATCTTTCTCTCTTTACTTCTTTCTTTCTTTCTTTCTTTCTTTTCTATTCCTTTTTTCCTTCTTACCTTCTTTCTTTCATTTGTGCCTGCTTTCTTTTTGCAGCCAATTCCAGACTGATTGCCTTTTTAAGTAGGTCCCTTCAATACCAGAGAGTAGTTTGGTAATATGTTGGGTTTTTAAAGACCCCAAAAACTTTATTGCAAATGATTTTTCCCCAGACTCATGAGGGTCGAGCATATTCCCAAACAATAGCGTTTTGCAAAAACATGACAAAACAAGCATTGCCAGAAGGCTGGCAGCCAATGGCAGACCTTGTTCTAGTTTATACGGTTGGGAAGCCAACCTTTAACCCCTTGCGTGCGCATGACGGAACCACGCCGTCATGAGCCACGGGCGGCGTGTGCTCATGACGGCGTGGTTCCGTCATGCTGTGGCCGCTCCGCCCACGCGTCACTGATTCCCCGCCTGTGCGGGCGAAAAACTAACGAGTGGGCGGAGTCGTGACGGAACCACGTCGTCATGAGCACAGCTCGCCCGTGACTCATGACGGCGTGGTTCCGTCACGAGCATGGCGGAGCCGCGCTCACCCCGCACCCCCGGAATTTGCGCCGCGGCAAAGGGGTTAAGAGAGCACTTTAGTCGAATTTAAATTGCTTAGCAACACAAGCTAATATTACATATAGTAATTTTATTTATGGCTATGTTTAGTATTGCGGTAGTTGATCCAATTGACAATAATTTGAAATTTTAATGTGCCACTTTAAAATGCATACATTAATAAGCACTCGCTTGAAATAACTGCCAACCACTCCAAACGAGTGTGCAGATTATGCAGTGAGAATCTCAGATTATTATAAAATCTGTTACTGGAATGTAAATAATTATCGCATTAGAGATATAAATCATTTTCTGTGGAGTATAGATTGAGTCAATTCGGTCCGGATTTTCATTTTACAGAAAACTTAAACCCTGATATTTAGATTGGGCAGGGTTGTTTGTTTACAGTACTTTGATCATGTTAATTACAATTTTGGGAACATTATAATTGCTATAGATAAATTATGTTTTATATATGTGATACCAACTATGAAAGTTCAGAAACTGCAATTATTTATTTCACTTTACAGACGCAGATTGTCTTTGAGTCTCCCCTTGCAATTCAAAACCTGCTCCATGTTGGGAACGCCATTCCTTGTGCTTCAGGAGTGTGGTTTGGAAGTGGTGTTTCCAGTGAAGCCTGGTCTGTGGTGAGCACATCACTTTTATAGCTCCATTGTGTTGTTTTTTTGCGTCTGGCCCAGATTTTGCTTTAGTGTTTCTCCAGTCTTATGTTTTACAAAAAAAAAAAATCATACTAAAAATCCATAAATAAAGGGGCTTTCAATCAGCTCTCTCCATCCATCTAACTTTTCAAGGTTCATTTATATTTTGCTTTTGCTCACTACAGCAATGGGTCAGCCCACTCACCTGGCTCCCTTCACTGTAAGTGATAGGACATTTTGCCTGTGTACATCCACCATAAATGTATTCCACTTCAGTGCTATGGTTGGTTGACAAATCTCTGCTTTTATTTCATGTTTTTATTTGTCTACTTGGTCATTTTTACGTTTAAACTTTGTAGCACCTAGTGCATATAAAATAAATATAAAACATTGTGGCCTTCCCAAGGTTCGACCTATTGGCTTTGCCATTGCTGTTTTCTTTTGGTTCTGCCCCTCCTGAGTATGTCTTGATGGGGCTTTGGCTCTCCCAAATGTTCATTGTTGGTACTTAACTATATTGAAGTCATCGGCTGTGGTATTTGGGGCTTATAGAAGGGCTTCAAGAAAGGGATTACTTAATTTATCTCCCGGGTTCATACATGCTCGCACAAAAAGTAACTCTAGTTCTGCTTTCAAGCTTTAAAATGAAGGGGCATATTTACGGGCCCCATAGCGTCGCTGTTGCGCCACGCAACGTGGTGCAAGAGCGACGCAACTCGGAAATAAGATTTATTAAACCACTCAAGGCCACCGTGCGTGGGCCTGAATGGCTTCATGATTCTCGAGTAAAACAACGTAGCGCAATCACTCTATTGCCTTAATCTGTGCCAGGGAGGTGCTCCATGGGTGTTGCGAGGGTGTTTTCCCAGAGTCCAAATGGGCCCCAAGGACCCCATCCCATGGGGCCACAGAATAAGTAATGGGAGGGGGACACGTCCCCCGAGCCTTAGAAGGCTGCGGGGCCCCATTACCTGGGGCTGGATCACAGACTGTGTCCTGGGGAGTTTTTCCCTGGAAAACATAGTAGTTTCTCTGCCTGCAGAAGCACAAGCAGGGAAGCATATGTTTGGTCCCGCCTGTCAGGAGCATTTTTAAATCTCCTACCAGGTGGGAACAAACATGCCTTCCATGTCTCCAGGAATGCGGGCTGGGAAAGCTTATCTACTCACACCCAGCGGTATCTTTAGAAATGCTCCCACTGGGTGGGAGGAGACTTGTTTTCCTGCCTGCACTCCTGCGGGAAGGGAAACAGATATTGCTCCTGCCCGGACGGAGCATGAAAAAGGAGCTGCGCCCTCTGGGTGGGAGCGATAACAGCTCTCGCAGCACGCAGGGAGCCGACTGGGGCTGTAGGGGGGTTCCCCCCCTGCTGCCCTCAATTATATTTTTGAGTTTGTTGGCTTTAGGACTCTGGGCACTTTACCCCTACTAACCAGGGCTGAGGGACATGTGCTCTCTCTCTAAACATGCTCACATTTCCTTATCCACAATTGGCATATTTAATTTACTTGTGCGTTCCTAGTAAAGTGCACTACAGGTGCCCAGGGTCTGTAAATTAAATGCTACTAGTGGGTTTGCAGCACTGATTGTGCCACCCACTTCAGTAGCCCATAAACATGGCTCAGGCCTGTCGCTGCAGAGCCTGTGTGTGCAGTTTTAAACTGCCATTTCAACTTTGCAAGTTGACCTATTTGCCAGGCCCAAACCTTCCATACGAGTCACTCCTAAGGCCCTAGGCAGCCCTATGGGCTGGGTGCATTGTATTTAAAAGGTAGGACATGTACTTTTGAGTTTTACATGTCCTGGTAGTGAAAAATGGCTACATTTGTCTTTTACTACTGCAAGGCCTATCTCTTCCATAGATTAACATTGAGTGTAATTTCCAGTTGGCAAAAGATAGAAATTTGGAGCTTGATGTCTCTGAACTCACAATGTAAAATCACAACTTTTGGTGAGGTCAGATTTTAAATTGTAAGTCTGAAAATGCCGCTTTTAAAAAGTTGGCATTTTCTTACTTTAACCATTCTTTAACCATTCTGTGCCTCTGTCTGTCTTTAAATACATGTCTGGGTGGGGTAACAGCTCGGCTTTGTGCATTTCCTCTGGATAATCATACAAAGGGAGCTGTGGTGTGACATTTGCATCTGATGGCCTATTATTAGGCTAAAGGGCCTTCTTGCGAGTGAGAGGGAAGAGCTGACAATTGAACCTAAAAATTGCTGTGCCTGTCCCCACACAAAGAGCTGCATACCCCCTGTATTGCGTCTGGAGCCAGGACAGGAAAGGCAGGGAACTTGTGATCCTCAAAAGCCCCTGTGATGTCTCCCCCACTTCAAAAGCACATTTGGGTATCAGTACTGGACCTTGACACCCCAATTCTGAACTCTACTAGAACCAAGGGCATTTTGCCTGGAAGAAGAGCTGCTGTGCTGCAGGAGGGACTGCAACTTTGCTACTGGCTCTTTTGTGTTGGCCTGCTGTTTGCTGTACTATAGGAGGGACTGCCACTTTGCTACTTGCTCTCCTGTGTTGACCTGCTGCTTCTTCCCTGGGAGTGTGAGGGACTGGACCTGCTTTCTACATGCTTGACCTGCTTTCTACATGCTTGAACCAAAGATTCTCCAAGGGCGTGTTGGCTTGCCATCTGTGAGCCCTACCCTTGCCTGAGGTGCCCCCCTCCAGTCCTGGGACTCAGAAGTGGGTTTCTTGCTCTACAGCCCCTTTAAATAAAGCTTTTTTGGCTCTTTGCAAATGGGCCCATTCATTCTGAAACCCTTCGGTCGGCGCAAACTGGTGCATGCTTGTCTTTTGCTGCTTGCGATCACTGTCTGTCCAAAAACACCCAATGGCTCTTCAGGCCCCACAGACCACTGGCAGTGACACTCACAGTGCTCCCAGATAAATCTTTCCCTGCAAACGGGACTCTTGGCTCAATTTGAGAAGGAAAAACTTCAGCAGGACCTGTTTGGAATAGTATCCGCCTTGTGCTCCATCTCAGTTGGCTTGACTTTTCAGATTTGGCCCGGTCTAGCGCAACCTAAAGTAACCCTTTAGTGCTATTGACTTCAAAGCACTGTTTTCGGATTTAATCTTTAAAAATTCATATCTCAACTTGTACTTATTGGATTTCTGTTGTTTTGGTCTTGATTTAAACAGAATATCCTCTAATTTTCTAAACTGGTGTGGAGTCTATGTGGTGTTTGCATAGAGTTACTGTAAATAAAGTGTGCACAAATACTTTACACGTTGTCTCTTAAGTTAAGCCTGATTACTCTGTGCCAAGCTACCAGAGGGTGAGCACAGGTTAATTTAGGGTGTGGATCTGATTTACCCTGACTAACGTGATGGTCCCTGCTTGGACAGGTTGCATACCTCTGCCAGCTAGGGAGTCCATGTGAGAAGTTGGCCTGGTATATGCTGTCCACTAATTAAAGTGGGCACCTTGTACCAGTCCAAAAAACCCTTATGGTGATTTAAGAGGTCAAAGATAACCTTAGAAAGCTATCCAAGTGGTAGGTGTGGCGAGCAGCCTTCTCTTGAAGAAATGTTAAGCAGCTTGTTTTACCAGAATGCAACCATATTGTATTGGTTAAACGAAAGGAGAACCACACAGTAGTTATATAAATATGTATTTATTATTATAACACACTCTAAATACTTCACAGTATCTGCTACACGCTCATAAACACAAAGCACACCATACTGTAGCACAAAAACTATCACAAGTAGCACTAATACACAGTGGGCTCCAGGGGGAGACCAAACCATATACTATAATAGTGGTATAAGAACCATGACTCGAGTCAAGACAATGTATAGAGGATGTAGAATCGCTGGCACCCCAAGGAACCACCCAAGGTGAGTAAGTAGGGACCCCACGAAGGCCGGGTGCAGTGTGGAAACACAATCGTGGGCGCCGTACAATCTATGGGAGACTCGCAGTTGCAGTTTTAAAGTTTAAGGACCTCTACCAGTGGATTACAAAGAAACCCTTAGGATCATGGAAGGTCGGAGAGCCACCCCATCCATGGATACTGCAGTACCAGAGTTACCTATCCCAGGGAAGCTGGGTACATAGGGCTGAAGTGGTGTCGGAAACCGCCTTCGATCTCAATGGAGAACTTCACGAAAGAGCCACTGCTGGGAAGGAGAAAAGTGTCCATTGGAATACAAAGGTGGATTCTTGATGAAGAGTACCTGGAAGCAGAGGGGACAGAGTCTAGGTCACTCAGGAGTGACCAGGGGCTCGGTAGACGAATGCCCACTTTTGACAGGTGCTTCAGGTGCAAAGAGGGAGTTCTTGACTCTGCAGCCACTGAGACCAGGAGATGTCGAGGATGACCAGGAGCTGGATAGCTGACCCACAAAGGATGTCGAGTGCTGAGGGGTCGGTGTCTGGCTGGAGCAACAACAAGCCTTGGCAGCAGCAACCCACGAAGATGGTCAAGTAAAGTTACAGTTTGGACCAGCATGGTCCAGGAGACTCAGCAAACACCGGGGAGTTAGGGCAAGCCTGGAGCAACCAGGGGAGCCCAAGAAAAGCAGTGTTGACCCTCAAGAGGACCCACAGGCCGGAGGCACAGGAGTCGTAAGAGGACCTCGAGAAGAATTAGAAAGCAACAGCCCACGGAGCACTCAGTGTGAGGAGGCCAAAGTTCTTTGGAGTAAATTGTGCCAGACGTTGGGTTTACTCAGAGCCCAGTGCACTTGTTTTGAAAACACCAACAAGCATATGCACTTGCAAAAGTACACGATGCACAGGGGTACGGGTATTGCAGCCCCCATGAGGGATTCTGACTCCAAACTTGGGGAGAGGGCAGCCCAGACCTCTCGAGATGTGGAATTCACCTCCTGTGTTACTGGAGCCTTCGGATTCTGCAGGAGCTCAGGATCAACAGACCGGACAGTTGAGTTACGGTGCCTGCGACTGCAGGGGAGTGTCTCCTTCACTCCGAGGGATATGTCTTTGGTTGTCCTTGATGCTCCACAGGTCCTGCATGAAGCCTGGATGGTGCACAGGCACAGGCGATGCTTTGGACGGAGTGGGAGACAAAGTCGGGCCCAAATGAAGACCAGCAAAGTCTAGTATCCAGACGGTCGAAGTTCAGGACTGGTTTGAAATAGACTATGCACAGGGATACCAAATGTGCCCCTCATGCATACTTTTGGTCGCTGGCAAGCGCACCCCCCCCAGGCCTAATACACTAAATCCTGTCTGGGAGGTGGTCACACCTCCCTGTGACAGGATGCCTATTGTTCTGCCTTCCCCTGCTCGAGCTTGGCTTAGCAGCAGGAGGGCAGAAATGTGTCTCTGGTCGGCAGCAACCCTTTTGGGCTGCCCGGGACTAGAAGGCTGATACTGGGAATACCAGGGACCTCATAAAGCTCGTTTCTGAGGGGTGGAATCATACCTCCCACACCGGTTACCGGTGTGGGAGGTATGATTCCACAATGTTTGATTCCAAACACAATAGGGTTACTTTCAGAGGTTTTAGAGTTGGTCATTACATGGTCGCATAATGACACTCTATATGTCGTAAATGGCTGAGAAACTGACAACCCGGGAGAATGGACTCCGTAGGCTGCAGGGGTGTCCTGCTCAGGCAGGGTCACCCTCTCTCTTAAAACCAAGCACCCTGCCTTCAGGATTAATGAGGCCTGCTATAGGGTTGACTTATAGGTTTTAAGTGCAGTGACCCTTAGATATAGGAAACCTATATCTTATGTAAGTGGTGCATGCACCAATTTACACAGGCTGCAATGGCAGGCCTGTAGATCCATTTTGCATGGACTCTCATGGGTGGCAAAAAATATGCTTCAGCCCATGGGAGGCCTCTGGGGTATCTATGCCCTGCGTACATGGGTACCATATACTAGGGACTGACAAGGGTACTCCAGTATCCAATCTGGAGTGTACCTAAGTACATGACATAACATTTTAGGGAGAAACCAGATAGACTGGGGTCCTGATTAGCAGGATCCCAGTCAGACTAGTCAAAAATCAGCTTAGCACCAGATAATAATATGGGGGTACACATGCAGAAGGATCCTACCTTCCTACACTCCATTTCTAACATCTCCCTTCCCCTAAAATACCTGGTTTTGGCTCCGGGGGTGCATTCCTCGGGGCCTTTTAAGGGTAAGGGGGAGGCACATGCCACATTCCCTATTGTTTATTTATGGCCCTGGGGGATGGACAATAGTGTTATGTTATGTTAAAGGGTACTTGTTCAGTGCACAGCTACTCAAGAAGAGTGTCCCAGCGCTAAAGAACCTCTGTGCTGGACTGTTGCTATCGCTGAAAAGGGAAAAAGCCTTAAGGTTTTTGCTGGAACAGCCTGGTTTTCAGCTGCTTCCTGAAAGGGAGTAAGTCTGGCACCTGAGTGACACCGGCAAAAGGTTCCAGACACAGGCAGCCTGAACTTGGAAGGAGCGGCCACCGGTATGAGCGCGGGAAACTTCTGAACAGCCGCTTGCTGTTGAGAAGATAATCTCAGGGTTCTGCCGGGGACATAGTGTAGAACTCTCTTTCTAATATAGTGAGCGCCAGTACCATGTAAAGCCTTAAAAGCCAAGACCAAGGATTTAAAGCGGATTCTTTTTCGGACAGGGAGCCAATGCAGAGCCTTCAGGTGAGGAGAGATCCAAACTATGGGTCCAAGCATGAGGACCGCCCTGGCGGCCACATTCTGGACCACCTGAAGTCTTTTCAGTAGGTACTGTGTGAGGCCCAGGTATAGGACATTTACATAGCCCAACCTAGAGACAATGAGGGCTTGCTCCACGGTCTTCCTGTGTGTGAGAGGCAATTTGGGAAGACATTTCTTGAGCATTCGTAGGCGGCCAAAACAGGATCCTGTGACTGCCTGGATTAGAGCTTTCATTGAAAGGGGGTCATCTAACTTGACCCCCAAGTTCTTGACCGGGTTTACCGAGGCTAGGGGAGGTGACATGTCAGAAGGCCACCATTGTTTCCACTCGTCCTGAGATGGAGAGCCAAAGAAGATTATCTCCGATTTCTCAGGGTTACATTTTAATTGATTCTCCCTGAGCCAAGTGAAAACCTCAGTCAGGCATTTGTTGATCTCCTCCCCTGCAAAATCCTCTCCCTTATCGCATGTAAACAAAATTGTGACTTGAGAAGGGGGCAGCGCACCCCCTCCCCCAGCAGGGAGATGGCTGTATGTGGGGGTAGGGGCCTGAATACAGGGCCTGGCCGCCGTCCAGGCCCTGTGGCCAACCCCTTCGCTGCATGACCAAAGAACCTGCGTGGCTCAGTTGGCCTCCTGTGGGGGTCATTGGCAGGGCATGACCGTAGGCGAGACCCTGCAGACAACCACACATCGCAGTGTGTGGCATGGGCTTTCTTGCTTGCGAGAGATTAGCTGCAGGCCCTGTGGCCAAGCCTCCTCAGTGCGCGGCCAGAGGCTGTGTGTGGCAGGGGCTGGCTTTATGTATGGTAATATAATAGTCTGCGTTAAAAAAAATAAACTTTAGAAATCCACTGGAAAAAACAAAGGTTAAAGTAATGTTATAGTTAGGTGAAAATGTCAGTGACAACGTAATATTTTGAACTACAAAAAACACTGATTTTCACCGCTATAGCTCTCACCAGTTATAATTACTATAACTCATGCGTTTGTCATGCACTGCTAATCACCCCAAATATTACACCACTCATGACATCTGTGATATCATTGATAATATCACTGCAAAATTTGCAATGAAATAATTCATGAGAAAACTGTGTATGGCGGGGGAGCGAGTTATAATTACCTTAGCGCACGAGTTGTAGTTACTTGAGATAACTATAACTGTGGTGCATGGTCACTGGAATCAACTCTATGGGCCTCTAACACTGTCCCCTTCCGCTCCCTACCAGAGTGGGCTCTCCTGAACTGTGCCTATCCTGAGGCAAAGGACGTTGCCCCCTTAGCCCCCTCTTCGCCTTCCTTTGTGTCCGATTGCCGTCACTAAGTTTAGGGTGGGCTCTTCTGGCCATTTTAGGTGGTAAGCATCAGTTTGGGCCCGATTCATTGCAGTGCAAAGGCATAGATGAAGAGGTACATGATCCCCTAGTCAAATGAGACGTGCAGATACATTTCCCACTGAAATGTAGAAATCACGTGTGACCACTGAAGGGCATCTAGTGAAGAACTGAGCCCACACCATCTTATTGAGTATGCCTTAACGTGCTCTGCCTCGCTACCGCGAGAGCCCAGTGCTTGAGGAGGATGCTAGTTAGTCCAGTTTGGGATCTGATAGTGCACAGGGCCCAGGGTACCAGTGACCAATGACTACAGTTGTCACAGTTGGAGACCATTAACCTTGGACTGCCATGGGACAACCCAAACATCTCTCTCAATTAGTCACATTTTCCATGGCCTCTTGTTTACTTTTTTTGATGGAAACTGAGTGGGAACAGACCTTTAAGTAGAACCCATTTATAAAGTTTTGATGCTTGCATGAAAAAATGTTGTTCTGGGAAAGACCGTTTGGCTTTCCAGTGTGCTAATAACAGTACAATGTTTTTAATGTATCACCTCATAACGTAGCATTGCATTACATACATCCTCCAAATAATGTGTTAACAATTACTCAACTGAATGGTACTCCGTTTACCAACCTTGGCCTGATCAAACAACTTGTTGTTGTTGCTGTTTATAGCTTCCTAGTCACAGCAGCAAGCACTTGTCTCATTGAGCGATCTTGCTAGATGTTGATAGGAGCTAACTGGTAATCAGTCAATTAAAAACATGAGAATATTTCTTCACCCAAAGTCGTTACTAACCAATGCGTTGTCACTAAGATTAGCAAAGATATTTTTTTATATAGCTTTCTGGCCTACTCATCAGTACATCACTTGGTGGTGGGGGGTGTGGGGGGGTCAACTTTCTCTTGCCCAGCCACAGGTCCACTCAGAGGGTACTTTCTTAGTTTCAGGTCAAAGGCCCTTCCAGGTTTCTTTTCCTTTCTGACTAGCTTTAGCCTCAGACCATTTTTAGCTGACTAACTCTAGCTCTGCCGCCTGGCTCGCTCATGGCCTTTCGGAGCAATCCCTCCCCTCAGGCACTCATAAGTCAAACCACCTCAGCATTATCTACCAATTGAGGAACATGCTCAAGCTGTGCTTCACTAATTAGGCTCGAGTAGGCCGAAACCAGCCTGGATTTGCTTGTGCTCCATTCTGGAGAAGACCTGCTTGGCAGTTCAGGATAGACTGTTCCTATTAGAAGGGATCAAATGGCCAAATTGCTTCCTTTTCCTTTTGAATGTGAGGATGAGACCTTCTATGCAAGCTAGAGGTCTGGCAGCATTGCATGCTGGCTGGGTCAAACGTGGCCTGGAGCTCCTCTACCTGTGCTGTTCTGATTGGAGGTTATCAGTTTCATACCTTAGCTCTATTTATGGCCTGGCAAGGGTCCAGGTAAGGTACTCTTTGATCTCTGCTCCCCACAGCCTCATTCCTTAATCTTGTACCATCTCTGCGTACGCGGGAGAGTCAGCTAATGGGTGGATTCTATGTTAAACGTCTCTATGATTTGCAATGCCAGTGGTTTTGTTTGTTACCAAAAAGAAAGCAGGATGTCACTGAGCAGGTTTAAGTTCACTCTGCCCTCCCATGGTATTGGCGTACCCCTTTAAAGTGGTGCGAAAGCCACAGCTTTATTTTGGGGGTGGAAAATATTTGACTGTCCTAAGGTTTGTATTAGGTTTTGAATCCTTTTTGTAGTGAATATGGTTGAAAATGTAAGCCTAGCTGGAAGCCAGCTCTTCTCCTCACCAAACACCTCTTTCTTGTCCCACTCTCCAGTATAGGAGAATGTTCTTTCTAGAGAGCACACCGCTACTATAACTCTCTTGTTCCATTAAGGATGCAGGACCGCAGTGTGCAGAAGTACCTTGGGCAGATCAACAAGCAACATGATCATGCAGCCCCAGCAAGCAGATGATAGGTCTAGATTGCAGGTGGTGATGTGCTACTGACAATATAAAGCACTGAGGGTGTGGTCCTTAGGTAAGTCGCTACAACTTATTAGTATCAAAATAATGTTCCATGCACTTTAGGTTTGAGGACAAAGATTAACCAAGACCTTGATTTAGAGCTACTATGAAAGCTAGAACGGCATGAGTATACTTAAAGCTGATCTTCATGTATCAGATAAGCAGGTTTCAGAATAATCTTTTCTTGGATGGAGGCTCTGTGGTAAAAGTAGTAGTAAAGTAGTTTATTGTATTAATGATTACAATAAAATATGCATCATCGCATATAGCATTAAAAACGTTCAAATCTGACTAACAGCGGTAAGTCTTTAAAAATCATCTGTTTGTATTCCAACATCAACGGATATTTACATTTAGCTAATTCATAAAATCCTCCCGTTGCTGCCATTGACAGCACTGGTCACATTGTTCGATGTACGACAGCTGTATTTACTACCATCTTTACCACAATATATTACTGTTGGAAACAGCCCCACTCCCACTCCGCAGGGTGGTGGAGGGCCTTCCCGACACAATGGGGTAGCTTGGCTCGAGTGGTCAGGAAACAGGCGCAGTGCTAAGCATACAATATACCCATACAATAACCATGCGTGCATCCGTTCCAAAAACGACTCTACACCGTAAAAATTATGAAAATATTCTTCTTTATCTTTTTCTCTTAGTTGCTGATTGGGAAAATAAATAACAATCACAATATACAAATTCTTAAATAGAGCAGGTCAAATAAATATTTGCTGTTTGCTGAAATAAATAGGGGTGATCATAAATAACAGGGCATAAATACAAGTGCAATATATACAGACAATTAAATACTTTGAGGTAATAAATACTGTACCAATAAATACTGTACCAATAAATACTGTACACCAACAAGTCCTGTGGACCTATAAATACAGTGCAGCATTAAATAGATAAGAACTTAATAAATACAGTTTCCTCAATAAATAATTAGAAGTATACAGTAGCACTCATGAATCAGATGACACTTCAATACTTAAGGGCTGATTTGGCCCAGGCACAGCTTGTAGGGTGTGGAAGGCTTGGGGGGTCCTACTCCCTGGCTGAGGCAAAGGCTGAGGCCTAAACTGAGGTAGATCAAAGGGGGGAATTCCAATGCCCTGGCTTTCCTCTCCACACAACCTCTCTAGGTTAGTCCCAGTTCACCCCAGGCACAGTCAGGTGGGTTTCAGCACCTCCCTAGCCCCTTAGAGTAGTCTCTCAGGTCTCCACAGGGCCTTAGGCGCCCTCTACTCCACTTACTGCCCTTTTCTGATGTTCCGACGCCGCTGGAGTCGTGTCGACGCCGTGAGGCGGTTCCGGTTCGGTCTCGGCGGCCTCGGCACAGTGTCAGTTCTTTGTCGACGCCGGTAGGCGGTTCCGGTCCGATGTCGGTGGCCTCGGTTCGATCTCGACCTCCGATTCGATGGTGTCGGGCAGTCTCTTCACGATGTCGACTTCGGGCGGCTCCGGTCCGATGGCGTTCTCGGTTCCGATGACGTCGGCCGGCCTGGCCTCGCTGTCGACTTCCGGCGACTCCGGGGTGCGATCCTCACCCCCGACCTCCGGTGCTCCTCCTCTCTGGTTCCGGGCGACTCCGGAGTGCGATCCTCACTCCCGACCTCCGGTGCTCCTCTACCTCGGTCTCCGACGACTCCGGAGGGCGGACTTCACCCTTCCGATGACGCCGCTCACTCGACCTCGGTTCACCTCCTTCTCGACCCTTGGTATTCCTCTCGACCTCCGCCGGCGCCCTCTTACGACCTCAGGCGGCTCCGGGTACGACGTCTGCTACCTCAGTCAGCGCCGCTTCTCCACCTCGGGCTCCAGGTCTTCGGCTACTCGACGCCAGGCTCCAGGGAAACCAGTTCTCAGGTCAGAATCTTGCTGCTTTCTTGGTTCTAAGGCCTGTTCCTGCTGTCCAGGTCCTTAGGATGGTGTTCTTCTGTCTTCTTCCCACACAGGGCTATAGGCTGGGATCCATCAGTAGGGACAAGTATCAAGGGTGGGTTTATGGACCCCACTCCAGGCACAAGTTTCCACCCCTGCTGCTTCACTCCTTCCTCCTTCACTGTTGTGCTCCTCTCTCTTCACCAGTCAGGTGCCAACTGCCAGCTCCAACTGCCAACTGCCTCTCTTATCCTCCCAACATTCTAAACGGTTTCCAACTGTCACACAGTTCTGGAATCTCCTGGAAGGTTCTGGAAGGTGCTGGTAGGTTCCAGTGGATGCTGGTGATGTCATGGGAGGCCACCATTTTGTGCTTCAGGCCCTCAGACAGAAGGTTCAGGGGTAGCTAAAATGGCTCCCTGAATCTGTAGCAACACGAAAAAGTCTGGTGGTTCCCAAAAAGGAAAAATTCAAACAGGGTTTGAGGCAAAAGTGGGACAAAATAAATAATGATGAGGAGGGACCACCCAAAGGGCTGTCAGGTCTAACACGCGTCCCCCCCAGCTGAAAGTGGGGAGAGCTACCCAACCCCTTGGGAGTTCTCATCACTAAGGCGGAAATACCTTGAGAGACCGTCTGCATTGGCGTGGTCCACTCCAGGCCGATGTTCCACCTGAAAGTCCATCCCCTGTAGGGAAATAGACCACCTCAACAACTTGGGATTCTCCCCCTTCATTTGCATCAGCCAACGAAGGGGTCGGTGGTCGGTCTGAACCAGGAAGTGCGAGCCAAACAGGTATGGCCGCAACTTCTTCAGAGCCCATACCACTGCAAAGGCTTCACGCTCTATTGCACTCCACTTCTGTTCCCTGGGAAGTAGTCTCCTGGATAGGAAGACCACGGGTTGATCCAGACCCTCTTCGTTGAGTTGCGATAACACTGCCCCAATGCCATGTTCTGATGCATCTGTCTGGACAATGAACTTCTTGGAAAAGTCTGGGGCCCTTAAGACCGGGGCCTCGCACATGGCTTTCTTCAATTTCTCAAAGGCTTGCTGACAAGCCTCCGTCCAGACTACCCGTCGAGGTTGTTTCTTGGACGTGAGCTCCGTGAGAGGGGCTACGATGGTACCGTACCCCTTCACGAAGCGGCGATAGTATCCCGTGAGGCCCAAAAATGCTCGGACCTCAGTCTGTGTCTTGGGGGGTTCCCAGGCCATGATGGCCTCGATCTTCGCCTGGAGGGGTTGCACCGCTCCCCTACCCACCAAGTGTCCAAGGTACACTACCGACCCCTGCCCGATCTGGCACTTGCTGGCCTTGATCGTCAATCCAGCTTGTCTCAGGGCCTGGAGAACAGCTTGCAGGTGACGCAAGTGATCCTCCCAGCTGTTACTGAAGACGGCTATGTCATCCAGATAAGCAGCAGAGAAACTCTCCATTCCGGTGAGGATCTGGTTTACCAGGCGCTGAAACGTGGCAGGTGCGTTCTTGAGCCCAAAGGGCATCACACAGAACTGGTAGTGGCCATTGGGCGTGGAGAAGGCTGACCTTTCCCTTGCTCCATCAGTCAACGAGATCTGCCAGTACCCTGAAGTAAGGTCAAAGGTACTTAGATATTGGGCAGCTCCCAGCCGGTCAATCAACTCATCCGCCCTTGGGATCGGATGTGCATCAGTCTTTGTCACTGAATTCAGTCCCCGGTAGTCCACACAGAACCTCAGTTCTGGTTGGGCACCCGGTGGTGCAGCTTTCGGTACTAACACCACCGGACTAGACCAGGGGCTGCTAGAAGGTTCAATCACTCCTAGCTCCCGCATCTTAGTGACTTCACTATGAATGCTGGCCTTCACCTTGTCTGACATCCGGTAGATCTTGGACTTCACAGGTGGGCTGTCTCCTGTGTCCACGTCATGGACGCACAGGTGAGTCCTACCCGGGACAAGGGAGAACAACGAGGAGTACTGCCCCAGGACCTGGCGACAGTCCTCCTGCTGTTCAGGAGTTAGAGATGGGGAGAGAATCACTCCCTCCACCGACCCATCCTTCTCTTGAGACGCAAACAGATCAGGGAGAGGCTCGCTTTCCACGTCCTCTCCTCCGTCAGTCACCATCATCAAGATGACTTCGGGCCTCTCGTGGTGGGGTTTGAGGCGGTTGGCATGCAGCACCCGCAGGGGCTGACGAGGGGTCTTCAGGTCCACCAAGTAGGTAGCCTTACCCTTCTTCTCCAACACCTCAAAGGGTCCTGACCAGCGATCCTGGAGGGCACTAAGCTCTCCTGGTTCGATCACCCACACCTTCTGGCCAGGCTCCAACTCCACCGGGTGAGCATTGTGGTCATACCACGCCTTCATCACTGCTTGGCTGGCTTCCAAGTTGTCAGAAGCTTGCTTCCACAACTTAGCCATTTGGCTCCGGAAGGCCAGCATGTAGCTCACCACATCCTGGGGAAGCTTTCTGGGAGTTCTTTCCCATCCGTCTCTCACCAGGTTGAGAGGTCCACGTACAGGGTGCCCATACAGAAGCTCGAAGGGGCTGAAGCCCACTCCCTTCTGTGGCACTTCCCTGTAGGAAAAAAGTAAACAGGGTAGGAGGACGTCCCATTTCCTCCGCAGGCTTTCAGGCAGACTTCTGATCATGCCTTTTAAGGTTTTGTTAAACCTTTCCACCAGACCATTGGTCTGGGGGTGGTAAGGAGTTGTGAACCGGTAGGTCACTCCACACTCCTTCCACATTGCCCGCATATATGCTGACATGAAGTTGGTCCCCCTGTCGGACACAACTTCCTTGGGAAAACCCACTCGGGTAAAGATTCCCATCAGGGCCCTAGCCACAACAGGTGCTGTTATGGTCCTCAGAGGTATTGCCTCTGGGTACCGTGTGGCATGATCCACCAGAACCAGGATAAACCTGTGACCAGCTGATGTTGGCGGATCTAATGGACCCACAATGTCGATGCCCACCCTTTCAAAGGGGGTGCTAACGACAGGAAGTGGTTCCAGGGGAGCTTTCAGCTTCACCCCTGTTTTCCCACTGGCTTGGCAAGACACACATGTCCGGCAGTAGGTATCGGACGACACTTTCATCTGAGGCCAATAAAAGTGTGGGACAAGACGGGCGAAGGTCTTGTCTTGCCCCAGGTGTCCTGCCAATGGTATCTCGTGAGCCAACTCCAAAAGGAAGGCTCGATAACGTTGAGGAACTACCAAGGCTCGTGACGATCCATGTAGGGGTGCCTTGGGTTCACTGTAGAGGAGGCCATCCTCCCAGTAAACACTGTAGTTCCCTTCAACGTTCCCTGCTGCCTGGGCTTCGGCCTGTCGCCTCAGCCCCTCAAGGGTAGGGCACTCCCTCTGGCCCTGGCAGAATTCCTCCCTGGACGGGCCTCCCTCCACGTGCCACTCGGCCGGGATGGGTAGGTCCTCCAGGTTGGTAACGTCCCCCTCCGCAGACTCCTGGTCCACCACCTCCGGTGGCCTATCCGTCCTACGGGGTGGAGACGCCGAGGCAGGCTCCTCCTGCCCTCGGTTCTTCCCTTGACTGGCAGCTGGCTGGGCCTTTGTTCCAGGCTCCAGCCGGAATGAACTCCCTCTTCGGGTAGTCACGGACCTTGTGCTAACACAGGCCCAGTTAGGTGTACCCAGCATCTCGGTGTGAGTCCGGTATTCCACCTCCTTCCAAGCGTTGTGCTCCATGTCATTGCCCAGCAGACAATCGACTGGCACGGCAGGGCTTACGGCAACTCGAAGTGAACCTGCAACCCCCCCCCATTCAAAGGGAACCTCAGCCACGGGATAGTGGCCGGTTCTGCCGTCAGCCATCGCGGCTGGGTGGAGTACATCGGGAATGACTTGCTCTGGAGACACCAGTTGGCTACGTACCATAGTCATACTGGCTCCTGTGTCTCTCAGAGCCTCCCCTCTTTGGCCATTGATGGTGATCCACTGCCCATACTTTGCGGTATTTGCGGGCACCTGGATCTTAGGAACCATCTCCCGTTCTCCCAGGGACACTAGAGTGACACCCGCCCACTCCCTTCCCTTAGTTAAGGGCATCTCCTCCCCGAGCACTACACTAGCTACTCCGGGGGGCTTTCCTCCAGTGGGAGGGGGTGAGCGTTTCTGACACTTCGGATCTCCTTTATAGTGTCCAACGCCACCGCACTCGTAGCAATGGACAACCCTTGGCTGCTGACTCTGGCCAGGATTAGGGTTTCTGGGTGGGTTAGCCTTAGAGGTGAATCCTGTTCCCTTCCCTTGGAAGTTATTTTGGGGGCCTTTGGAGAACTCCTTTTTCTTTTCCCCTCCCTCTTTCTTCTGGGGGGCGCCCTGTCCGGCCTTTTGAGTATCCCCTCCAGTCCCCCTTGTGGACACCCGGGTACTAGCCCAAATGTCCGCCTCCTCAGCAAGCTTCCGGGGACTGGTCAGCTTGCTATCCACCAGGTGTTGCCGCAGTTCAGGGAAACATTTCTCGAGTAGGTGTTCCTTCAACACTAGGTCAAACAGCTCCTCGTAGTTCCTTACTTCACTGCCCTGAATCCAACCTTCCAGTGCCTTCTTTGCATAGTCCAGGAAGTCCACCCAATTCTGTGTGCCCAGTTTGTGACTACCCCTGAACTTCTGTCTGTACTTTTCCGGAGTAAGTCCAAACTTCCTGATGAGCGCCAGTTTCATGGTGGGGTAGTGGGTTTGCTCATCCTCTTCGAGGGCCAATAAAGCATCCCTACCAGCTGGAGGCATGTATTTATACAGTCCCCCTCCCCAATACTTCGCTGGAACCCCATGGGCCCTCAATGAGACCTCATAGGCTGCTAGCCACTTGGCGATGTCGTCACCTGCCCCATAGCTCGCTACAATGTCCTTTGGCAGGTAAGGTTTGGATTCCCTGGTGGACTCTTGGTTTTGGCTGCCACCATTGGGAACAGGTTGTGCCCCGATTCGCAAAATCTGAAGATCTATTTCTTTCAGGCGCAATTCATGGGCCATCCTCTGCTCCTCCTTTTCCTTCTCCAGCTTTGCTAAGTCCCATGTGAGCTGTCTTTTCTCCCTCCGGTCTGCTAACTCCACTTCAGACAAGCCCCCGCTAGAGGCACGGCTGCCCCCCCTAGAAAGCGTCCTGGGCCCTGCGGACAGGTCCCCCACCTCAGGTTGGTACATCTCAGCCCCCTCGGGGTCAGGCTCTCCATCCCTGTCTTCTTCCTCAGCCTTGCTTTCCCTGCGTGCCTCCCCCCAAGCCCTTAAGCTGGTTTGAAGTGCACCCTTCTTTGCTCCTGGGGGACAGTACACCCCCTCTCGCTGGCAAAACTCCCTGAGTTGGGCCACAGTGTACGTGTCTAGATTTTCAAGAACAAACTCCATCTTGCCCACTCAGGTTAGAGGTCAGGTTTTGTGCAGTAACAATGCAGGGGGGTACCTTTAGTAATACCTCCTCCCACCACCAGAGTAAATTTGGAAAAAACAAAAACCCACAATTAGGAAGGCCGCTGTGAGAAAACTCCCGGTGTAGGCCTATGGACTACCCACAGTTATTGTTGAGTATGCGTAGGCACAGCTCTATCCCACCACTGAACACCAATTTATGTTGGAAACAGCCCCACTCCCACTCCGCAGGGTGGTGGAGGGCCTTCCCGACACAATGGGGTAGCTTGGCTCGAGTGGTCAGGAAACAGGCGCAGTGCTAAGCATACAATATACCCATACAATAACCATGCGTGCATCCGTTCCAAAAACGACTCTACACCGTAAAAATTATGAAAATATTCTTCTTTATCTTTTTCTCTTAGTTGCTGATTGGGAAAATAAATAACAATCACAATATACAAATTCTTAAATAGAGCAGGTCAAATAAATATTTGCTGTTTGCTGAAATAAATAGGGGTGATCATAAATAACAGGGCATAAATACAAGTGCAATATATACAGACAATTAAATACTTTGAGGTAATAAATACTGTACCAATAAATACTGTACCAATAAATACTGTACACCAACAAGTCCTGTGGACCTATAAATACAGTGCAGCATTAAATAGATAAGAACTTAATAAATACAGTTTCCTCAATAAATAATTAGAAGTATACAGTAGCACTCATGAATCAGATGACACTTCAATACTTAAGGGCTGATTTGGCCCAGGCACAGCTTGTAGGGTGTGGAAGGCTTGGGGGGTCCTACTCCCTGGCTGAGGCAAAGGCTGAGGCCTAAACTGAGGTAGATCAAAGGGGGGAATTCCAATGCCCTGGCTTTCCTCTCCACACAACCTCTCTAGGTTAGTCCCAGTTCACCCCAGGCACAGTCAGGTGGGTTTCAGCACCTCCCTAGCCCCTTAGAGTAGTCTCTCAGGTCTCCACAGGGCCTTAGGCGCCCTCTACTCCACTTACTGCCCTTTTCTGATGTTCCGACGCCGCTGGAGTCGTGTCGACGCCGTGAGGCGGTTCCGGTTCGGTCTCGGCGGCCTCGGCACAGTGTCAGTTCTTTGTCGACGCCGGTAGGCGGTTCCGGTCCGATGTCGGTGGCCTCGGTTCGATCTCGACCTCCGATTCGATGGTGTCGGGCAGTCTCTTCACGATGTCGACTTCGGGCGGCTCCGGTCCGATGGCGTTCTCGGTTCCGATGACGTCGGCCGGCCTGGCCTCGCTGTCGACTTCCGGCGACTCCGGGGTGCGATCCTCACCCCCGACCTCCGGTGCTCCTCCTCTCAGGTTCCGGGCGACTCCGGAGTGCGATCCTCACTCCCGACCTCCGGTGCTCCTCTACCTCGGTCTCCGACGACTCCGGAGGGCGGACTTCACCCTTCCGATGACGCCGCTCACTCGACCTCGGTTCACCTCCTTCTCGACCCTTGGTATTCCTCTCGACCTCCGCCGGCGCCCTCTTACGACCTCAGGCGGCTCCGGGTACGACGTCTGCTACCTCAGTCAGCGCCGCTTCTCCACCTCGGGCTCCAGGTCTTCGGCTACTCGACGCCAGGCTCCAGGGAAACCAGTTCTCAGGTCAGAATCTTGCTGCTTTCTTGGTTCTAAGGCCTGTTCCTGCTGTCCAGGTCCTTAGGATGGTGTTCTTCTGTCTTCTTCCCACACAGGGCTATAGGCTGGGATCCATCAGTAGGGACAAGTATCAAGGGTGGGTTTATGGACCCCACTCCAGGCACAAGTTTCCACCCCTGCTGCTTCACTCCTTCCTCCTTCACTGTTGTGCTCCTCTCTCTTCACCAGTCAGGTGCCAACTGCCAGCTCCAACTGCCAACTGCCTCTCTTATCCTCCCAACATTCTAAACGGTTTCCAACTGTCACACAGTTCTGGAATCTCCTGGAAGGTTCTGGAAGGTGCTGGTAGGTTCCAGTGGATGCTGGTGATGTCATGGGAGGCCACCATTTTGTGCTTCAGGCCCTCAGACAGAAGGTTCAGGGGTAGCTAAAATGGCTCCCTGAATCTGTAGCAACACGAAAAAGTCTGGTGGTTCCCAAAAAGGAAAAATTCAAACAGGGTTTGAGGCAAAAGTGGGACAAAATAAATAATGATGAGGAGGGACCACCCAAAGGGCTGTCAGGTCTAACAATTACCTTTCGCTAATAATAAAGTGCAAATGTTCCTAAATGTGCAAAACGCATGCAAATCCTAAATTTTATGCAACCAACAATTGCCTTAAAAAGGAGGCCCAATACTCTTTTGAGTGGTTTTATCATTTCCCTATCTATGCATAGATATAATGAACAATCAGGCAGATAGTATTTTATAGACCTGATCTAAAAATGTTATCATCATTGTTATTGCTCGGTCTTCTCTGAGTCGAAAACTATATCTAATAGTGTCGACTCTTGTTGTTATTTTTGCTTTTTTTAACAAGGGGCATATATATTTCTTCCTTTTAATCAACAGTTAATGACAAATACATATTGCATGTATTAGAGTTTCAGCTGTGGCACAACAGAGATGGCAGGCACTATTTCCTTTAAAAATTGGGTTCCATCTCCCTTTGAACTCCCAAATTGGAATCTATAACTATCTAAACCTTTCACATTTCTTATTCACATGGCCGGGCAAGTTTACTCCTAGATAATCTTGGCTTTGTGCGCTATAAGTGTCAGCTACTAATGTTGTGTGTTTATATTTTGCTGCTTCTGTCAGGTCATAGGCCCACTGCTTGGTAGTATATGTGTTGCGAATAAGGTTTTTCCAAGCATATAGGCTCATTTTGGCCCAATGTCTGTGCATCAGGCAGGTCATAGGCTTATAGACTTCTCGATTATTTGTGAAATTCAAAGTCTTTTTATATGGCTCTCCCTAATTCTTTATATAATAGGTATTTTAATGAAGTCGGGCCAGCCTTGGCAGAATTAACAATATAGTTCACAGTACATCAATAATGGAGTGTTACCACAGATTATAGGCCTAATTCCAGTCTCATAATACAGTGAGGCGTTGCCGACTGTAGATACAATAAATTGCACACTTAAATTTTTTTAAATCGAAATTGGAGATGGCCTTCTTGCTCATTACCGGGGATGCGTACAATAGGTACGGAACCAGTTTCATGCGTAGGGATTTGAGTAATGGATTAATCACTTTTCCTCCAAACATATTCATGAATCTCAGCACCAACCTAGTTATCACCGGTGCCTTCAATTTCCTATTGGCCTGGTGACTTGCCCAAGATAACTTATTATCAAAGGTCGCTCCAAGGTAGTCATAGTGGTTTTCTACTTCAATTGATTATTCTCCTAGAACCCACTCCCTAGCTTTTGGGTGACGTCCCCTGGCCATAATTTTTATTTTGGACAGATTGACAGTAAGTCCTTTCTCCATATTGTACAAATGTAGTTGTTTGAGTTGGTGTGGTAGTCCTTTTGGCATCTAGGACAGGATCACTAGGTCATCCGCATATGCCAGATATGTTATTTTTGTACCTGCTAATTTTGGAAGAATACCCTGGTCATGCTTTAACGACATATTTAGGTCAGCAATGTATAATGAAAATAATATTGGGCCTAGGAAACATCCTTGTCTAAGGCCGTTTTCAGTACAAAATGTAGGTGATAATGTGTTGCCTGGCAATAGTTTTACCTGTATCCAAGTATTGGAGTGCAGTTCAATGATGAAGTTCAAAAGGTTACAATCTATACCCCATGCTATAATTTTGCTCCATAGCTTTTGCTGATTAACCTTGTCGAATGCCGTGGAATAATCCACGAAACAGGCATATAATGTTGTTTTCTGTATGCATGCTTTTTCCATGGTTAGAACAGTGTTAAAATGTTATCGACTGTTGAGCATCTTGAGTAAAACCCTGTTTAAGTTATAGGAATTAGTGCTTTGTCCTCTCCCCATAGCCTTAATCTATTTTGAAGGTGTTTAGCAAACCGTTTTCCATCAAAATCCAATAATGCAATTAATCTGTAGCTGGTTGGATCAACTTTCGGCCCTCGTTTGTATATTGGCTGTGCAATTGCCCCCTTCCAGGAAGATGGAACTTTCCCTGACTTAATTACATGTAAGAACAACTGTTCTAACAGTGAACTCCAATAGATTATATTTAGTTTGACCAGGTCTCTTGGTATACCATTGGGTCTGGCTGCTCTAGATGGACGAGAGCTTTTTATTAGGTTGGATATTGGTTCCTTCGTAATATCGGGGTATATTCCATCATTTTTTAACAGTATATATTGGCAGCTGATTTTTGATTTGTACAAAGTTTTAATATGGGTTCCCCATTTATCACTAGAGATAAATAAGTTGTCTGGCTCTTATACAAAGTTGTAACATATCCTATCAAGGTCCAATAAGCTCGTTCATTTCGGGTCGAAATAGCATGAGATAATTTTGCATAAGCGTTGTCCTCACTGTCGCACTTTGTTTGTTTGTTTCTGTTCATAAATTCCCTCTTGAATTTTTGCAACCTCAGATCATGATCCTTAGGCTCGAGGGATTTTGCCGCACCAGCTTACTTTATTCTCTCTATAATTCTGTTAGTTGCTTCGCTTTAGTTGAAAAAAAAGTATATAATCGTGGTTTTCTTAACTGAGTCATCAAGATCGCTTGTATATGCTTTATAATGTATTGTCAGAAGTTCATCCAATTGTCCCTGGCTTTCAGTTGCAAAACTGCTTTTTGGATGCGTAAAAACGTAGTGCCCCCTAGGTTAGATGCCTTATTCTTTAAGCTATTGTTCCAGATAAGCTTTTCCCATTAACTGAAATCATTCTATCAATGTTTGTCATTACTTCCATCTTCCACCAATCAGGCCTGATATGAATAACTAATCTTTGCGGATCATGATCACTCTCGGGCCTTGGTATAATTGCATATCCTTTACATAGGAGGAAATGAGAATAATGTACAAATGTAAAATCTATGATGGTGGAGGCCGCTGGCTGGTCTTCTGCCAACCTTCCGTTATGTGCTCTGTATCTGGAGCTTACTAAAAGGTCATATGTAAACCTAGGTGGAACTGTGGACCCTTTTGATTTTTTTCTGTGGTAGGATTTTTGGATGAGGAATGTTATAACTTAAATCTGGCTCTTCCATAGTTAAACACGGATTATCAAGAGGCAGAAGTGTTTGATTAAAGTCCCCCGTTACAATAACACATGATTGACTGTGTGCATCCATAATTTGTTCCAATTCCTCTAGTATTTTCCGACATCTATAGTTGCTTTTCACAAGCTGCGGGGGATAGTAGATGTTTATAATCAGCAATTTTGTAGCGAATTGACTTGTTAAAAGGACTGCTAGTATGTACTCCGAAGATGTTTTTATTTTTTCACTTATCATTCTGAGTTTATTGCTGATTGATGTTGACAAACCGCCGCTTAGTCTTCTGAAGGCCTTCTTGGTTGCTCTAATTTCATGTGTAGTATAATTTGGAATTGTTAAATTTGCGGATTGCCAGGTCTCCTGAAAACAGATTACGCACTGTTCTTGAATGAAACTAATCATTTTTGTCCCTGCCTTTGTCAATTGCCGTTCATACCCAGCGATAGTCCACGATAAAATGGAGAATTTATTGCTCCATGCTTCCCTTAGTTCCTGTTTATTAGGAGTACAGTGTGGTTGGATGTGGATGATACAGTGTTTGTGGGTTCCTTAGACCTATGACTGGTTGCAGATTCGGATCTGTTTCCCTTGTAGTGATTTGTAATTTTTCAGATCTCTGTGGTAATAGCAGCTGTGGTTTGGGTGAGATTTACACTTGTTCCTATAGGCTCATTATGGGAACATGCGATATGAGTACAAAGGAAAATGTAATCATTCTTTCAAAGAGAAGCCTTTGGAAATCATCACCTCTAAAATAGGCAGTGCACCATTCACGGATGCTGTTTCTGTTTGCATATGATGAGTCTACTCTTGGTCTTACATAATGTATCTGTGCTCAATAGTGACAATTCTTTACTATAATGATAGGGCTCTTTCAGATATTTAGTGGAGGCCTGGGGTATGGTGTTGTTGATGTATATTTGTGACCTTAGAATGAGAATGAATAGAACTCAGTATAATAAGGAGTAGACCACAATCTTGACACGTTATAAAGCCTTCAAAGACAGGTCTGTGCTTGACCTTTGTGTACATTTTGTATTCATTGTAAGCAATGCAGTGGCACATCCAGAATGCTCACAGCCAGCCATTGTAATAGTTGACTGAAAAGGCTTCTGCAATCATCCATGCACGTTAATGTCCGTTCCTTTCTGTCCTCGATTCAGATGCGGATCCAGAGCTCTGGTCCTTTTCTCATATCTTGAAGAGATATGTTCTGAACAATGTGTCCCTCACAAACCTTGTAGGGACAGTTGCAGAGCATCACGTCTGACAAATGGGTCTTTCGCATCATCCAGTGGGGCTACCTCCTGCCATTCCTTTTTGACCCACCGCATCTTCCATCTACATCAGAGCAGTTTTCAGAGGTCCACCTGTCCAATTTGTATGATGAGGAACATGCTGTATTGGGCAAAGGCGCCATAGAGAGGGTACTGGCCGTAGAAATAGAATCCTCACCCTTTAAACACCTTCTTGCAGAAAGACACATTCAAGATTCTCATAATGGCCATGGGTCTATCTGCCCTGGATCCAGGAGATTAGATGGTTCATTGGACCAGCAGAATGCCTGTTTCCCTATCCTTGTTCCATCTGCCCACAGATGCTACCTGCGGTTCAAGCTGGGCCACAAATATTTTCAGGTTGCTGGTCTCCCTTTCGGCCTCACCAGTGCCCTTCAGGTGTTCATAAATGTGATGGCATTGGTCGCTATCTATCTTAGGAGGTTGGGAGTATCAGTTTTTCCTTAACTCAGCGACAAGCTGTTGAAGACGGGCTCGCCACAGTCAGTAGCTGACCACCTCCAGACTGTGTTCCTCCTTACTTCAATAGGGTTCACAATCAACCTTTTGAACTTGCACCCACTCCTTCGCAGAGCTGTTCCTTAATCAGAGCCATCCTGGATACGGTGCACTTTCAGACTTCCCTCCAGATCAATGAGTCCAGGACATTAGGGCTATGACCCCGCATTTCAACTACTATCCTCGGTCTCAGTGAGGATAGCACAGAGACTTCTTTGTCTAGTGAACTCTCATTCTGCTCGTCGACAATGCCAGATGGCACATGTGAGCTCTATAATGGGCCCAGCATTGGTGGAACCTGTCAGATTCCATCTAGGATTCATTGTAGACTTCAAAAGATCTGCAGTGGTGCCTGCTTGACCGCAATTTGACCACCAGCAGACCCTCTCCCTACTCCTCCCAGAGCTGATGGAGGTGACGGATGTGTCGCTTCTGGTAGGTCATCTGGGAGAGGTGAAGATCAAAGAACTTTGGTCTCCAGCAGAGACCCGCCACTACATCAATTCGCTGGAGCTGCGGGCGATTGACCTTGCTTGAAGGCCTACCTGCCAACCATGAAGGGGAGGCTGGTGCAGATTATCATGGACAACACCCCTGCCATTTGGTACTGCAACAAGCAGGGTGGGGTGAGGTCCTGGGCCCTGTGCCAGGAGGCCCTGCACATCCGGAACTGGCTGTGCCAGCAGGGATCTCCCTGGTTGTGCACCACCTGGCAGGATCTTGAATGCCAGGGCGGGTGAACTCAGCTGACTATGCCAAGCAGATTACATGTGGCAGCTACACACAGAGGTGATGGAGGGTGTCTTCCAGCAATGAGGAAAACCTTAGCTTGATCTCCTTGCCACCACCGAGATCATGCAGTATCAATAATTTTGTGAGCTAGATTTCCCAAGAAAGCTTTCTCTCAGTGACACCTTCTACTTAGAGTTATGTGGATGACTCCTGAATGTCTTCCCATGGCTACCTCTTTTGACCAGAGTTCTGAAGAAGATCAGGAACAACCAGGCACAAGTTATCTTAGTGGCATCCAATCAATCTGCCGCTTCGAGAGGACCTTCTTGTCGCAGCAGCAGAGCAAGGTCTTGTACCTGGGTCTGGGCATTCTGCACTTCCATGCATGGAGATTGAGAAGCAGCAGTAGACTAGAGTTGGTGATGTGATCTGGGCAGCCAAGTTCCCTGTCACAAAATCAGTGTAAGCTGAGTGCAGGGATAAATTTGTGGCTTGGTGCGGCACCTGCCAGCGACATCCATTGCAGGATAAACTGTTGGATGTTTGTTTTATCTTTTGTCCAGCAGGAACTTTCAGTGGCCATTTTAGGGATTACTTGTCATCCCTTTCATCCTTTCATGTTTGCCAAACCAGCCATCCTTGTTCAAATCACTTGTTGTGATGAGATTTTTTAAATGTTTGTAACATGTTTTGACCAAAACCATTTGTGATTCAACAGTAAAATCAAAATGTGGTTCTCACTTTCCAAATGTGTACTCTTTTTGAGCTGATGCACAGTTGTCCATTATGCTTTCTGACCTTGAAAACAGTCATACTGGTTGCGATATCATTAACCATCTTTTTTCCAAACATATTGGGGTTGTGAACCCGAGCTGCTTTCCTGCCACAGGTAGAGACGCCTTTTCATGTCCGACAAGCTATCACTCTTGTGACATTTTTAGTTCTGCCTCTTCCCTCAAAACAAGAAGAGAGACTCCATTGCTGAGCTTTTAAATTTATAGTAACAAGCAGCAGAGCAGACAATGATCTCTTAATGGGGTTCTTTAGAGCACAGAAAGGCAAGGTGATTCAGAATCAATCCTTAATATGATGGACCGTTCACTGCATTAAGGTCTGCAATGCATTGACTAGTAGGCAGCCTCCAGAACGTCAGTGGGCTCATTCCACCATAGCCGAGGCTGTTATCACTGTGTTGGCCCTTGGAGTGCCTTTCCCGGATATCTGTTAGGCTGCTACGGGGGCATCACTGCTTATGTTCAAGAAACACAATTGTCTTCACAGCCAGGCTTGTCTTACCTTGGGTAACACTCTTTCTGGTGGATACAGTATCTAATCTCAGATTCCTCACCGCCGCCCCACCTTCTCATTCTGTGGAATGTTCTCCTATTCTATCTGAAAAGATCCCAGTTAAAGAATTTGTACACTGGTCCTTCCAATTTGCTGATGGCCTCCGCATCTGGGGCAGCCGTGGTCCGTGCAGGTAAGAGCAGTGGTGCGGTGGGGCCGGGTGAGGGGGGATTTCGACAGATGATGACGAGAGAAAATTAAATAAATAATTAATTTTCACTCATCATCGTTAGTCGAAATCTGCCCACCCAGCCACACTGCCCCACCGCTCTTACCTGCATGGGCCACAGCTGGCCTGGGGGCACAGACAAGCCTACAAAAAACATCATCATCTAGGGTGCATGGGTGGTGCCTATATGCAGCTCAATTTGTCACTTCTGGAGTGGAATGAAGTTGACGTGGAGCCGCACAATGCCTACATGCAAGAGCACTGCTTTTTGATCCAGTCTGGCACCTGGAGATATTTATTGACAAGGTGAGGAATCTCCAGTTAAAGAGAGTATACATCAGAAAGAGCATTACCAAAGGTAAGTAACTTGTGCAATACTGCTTATTAAATTTTTATATCTGATAGAGACTTATAGTCACAGATTCCTTACCTTAGAATATTCACCAGGCATCAGACTGGCTCACTAAGTGTTTTAGCAGTCGCCCAGCTCACTGGAGATGGCATAGTTTGGCTCTGCATCTGCGTTCTCCATGCACCTACATAGGCGCCACCTGGCCATGATGATGTCAGTTCTTTCCTTTATGCACTAGATAGCACTGATCCGTGAAGAGCTAACCTCAGTTGTTTTTGAGTGGCTTTTTTCCTGACTTTTAATAATCCCTTTTTTTAGAGATTTTCTCTCCTGGAGCGACAGGATGCCCCCAAAGAAACCAACTGGTTTCAAACCATGTGGTTGCCTGTCATAGGCAGATGTCTGTGACAGACCCACACTTGGTTTGTCTGTGGTGCTTTGAGAGGGACCATGAGTCCAAAAGCGGTGAGGACTGCTGCACCATGCACCCAAAGGTGCTGCAAGAGCCCTCTCTCAAACTCCAAGACTCCTGACGCTGCATGACCTCATGACGCTCAAGATCCTGTTTGCGCATAAGGTCCCAAGACCCTTCGCAGACCTGCACCCGGCAGTTGTCATCGGTAAGTTCCACCACAAGAAGAAATCTAAGAAGTTGGAGAGGTCTTCGAATTTGCCACACCTGTCAAAGTCTTCGGACGAGGTACGGGAGAGTCAGCACTCCAGGCCTCTCTCTTTTCCAATGCCTGAGTAAGGGTCCACTCTGCGCTTCACTGACTTTCCCAGACACCCACCCAGCTGCAAGAATTTTATGAGGCCATGCACGTCATATTTGGGTGGGCTTCGTGTCCCACAAGTATAGGAGGGGCCACCACAAGGGCCCCACCAGCTGGTTCACACTCGCTGCCAGTCGGGCCCCGTGGATCCAGAGCAGAGCTGCCTGCGGGACCGACACCTTCCTCAGTGCCCGAGCCAGTGCTGCCAACGCCCCTATGGCAGCACCATCCCCATCGTTATTCCCAACTTTGACACAGAGCTGACCGGGATCATGCCTTCCGGATTGGCATCCGGATCAGAGCCAGTGCCTGGAGAGAGAGATGAATGGGAGGGGTTGAGGACCCTTATGGATAGCAGCTTCCCCTAGATGATATTGAGGACAACTGGTATGCGGAACTGGCAGAGGCCATCGTGTTAGACACCTCACCTGACATTTGCTTGGTCTCTTCTCCTACAGTGGCTATGGAGGAGGAAGCCTCATTCTCTATGGTGGTGCGTGGTGCGACTGAGGTCCTACACTTTCAGCTACCTTTAGTGGCAGTCAAGACGAATGTCTTGACAGAGGTGCCTTTATCCGAGAGTCGCCCATTGTAGGAGAGTAGGATCTACACTTATGTTGCCCCCACTTTTTTCTGATGTATACACTGGTTTCTGGCTATAGTCTGGCTGGGTCCCTGCTAATCAGGGCCCCAGTCTCTCTGTTCTCTCTAAACAACTTGGAGTGCATATTAGATGCACTAGTGATTGGATACTGTGGTACCTTATGAGCCCCTAGTATATGGTACCTTAGGTACCAAGGGATTAGGTACTACACAGGCCTACCAGGGGCTGAAGCATGTATTATGCCACCCCTGGGAAGCAGACTAAATCTGACACCACAGGCCTGCTACTGCAGCCTGGGTGAGGTAGTGTTAGCACTCATCACTGAGGTATAGGTTCCTATATCTCACCATACACACACATATACACCTATCAGCCACCCCTATGGCAGGCCCTTTCAATCCTGAGGGCAGGGTGCTTGGTTTACAAGGTGAGGGGGTGCCTCTGCCTGAGCAGGGCCCCTCTGCAGCTGGCAGGGTCTATTCCTTGTGGCTGTTTGTGGATGCGGTTAAACCATATACTCTTAAGTGCATTATAACCTACCAGTAAATGCTAACTTTGGAATGACTGCATCAAAACATGTCGTGTTTGGTGTCAAACAACTTGGAATCATACCCCCACACCAGTAACTGGTGTGGGAGGATGATCTCATCCTTCTAGAGGGGATGACATGTACCTACTGTGGTAACACAGTAGAAATCTGAAAGAGCCCTGGCATCACAAAATGGATGCCACCAGCACAGACACTAGGCTGCCCTCCTGCTGCTGACTGAAACTCGCAGTGGAGGAAGCCCAACAATAGGCATCCTGTCACAGGGAGGTGTCACTACCTTCCAGACAGGATTTAGTGTATTGGGGCTGGGCGGGTGCACTTCTAAAGTGCTTTGAAGTCCTGCACTGGGGGAGCAGTAGGCTCCTCTGTGCATATGCCAGCTCAAACCGGTTCAGGGGCTACCTGTCCATGCTCTGGTGCGAAACTGGACAAAGGGAAGTGGGTGTAACCACCCCCTACTCTGACCCTCCCAGAGGAGTGGTCCTAGAGCTATTCCCTCCCCTATCTTCAGTATAAGATAGGACACCTTGCCATTGCAAAGTAGATAACCCTGGATGACACTCTACAAAGAAGAATCCTGGCCCTTCGATGTTCCACTACCTTTGGAAGACAGAAGAATCTCCCTTGGAGTCAAGGAGTGACTTCCCTGCTTGGCAGGCACCAAAATCTCTAATCAACAGTCGCAAACGTTCCCGCTCCCGCTGGAGTCCGACGTCCCTGCAGCCCCGGAAGTAGATTTCCTGACCTTTCGACGGCCATTGTGAGACCCCAGCAGAGCTGAGGCGAGTGAACCCCACGACTGACGAGGAACCACAATACCAGGGAACTGTGCACTATTGTCAAGTGCAACCCCTTTACGACGTTCTACGAACTTGTGCTTTGGACCACTTATGGCCCAAGCCTCCAGCAGGTTTTGCAGTGAGAATCAGAGGCCTACCCCATTCCGAGTGACCGTGGGCTCCTGTGAAGCATTTCCTCAAGAGGCGTCTTTGCAATCCCTTGCCCATTGGCTTGTGGGTCCCCCCGAAGACTTTCTTATCAACTCAAAGGGCTCCCCTGGTTGCTCCAGGCCTGCCTTCACTCACCCTCACTGAGTGAGTCCCTCAGACCTTGCTGGTCTGCACCATTGACTAAATTCACTTTCCACAAGACTTGCTGTTGCCAAGGCTTGTTGGCTCCAATCCAGTTGCTGACACCGCAGTCAGCTGCAGACGTTGTGGGACACTCCGAATCCAGATGCTGGTCATCATTGATCTCTCCTGGACCTCGTGAGCGAAGAGTCAAAACACCCTTGACCACCTGAAATCACCCGACATCCGTGGGCATCCATCTTCCTGGCCCCGGGTCACTGGCAAGTGACTGTGAACACTGTCCCTTCAATTTTCAGGTCATCTGCATCTCAAATCCAGCCTTGGATTCCGCCGGACACTTCTTCAGTCTTCGCAAGCAGCAAACCTTCTTTGGTCTCCATAGAAAACAGCGACGTGACCCGACACCAAAAGACACCTATGCACCCGGCTTCCCTGGGTGAGGTAACTCGTGCACTCCGGTGCCCAAGTGTGTGTTGGCCCTCGAATTACTTACCTTGTAAGTGGCTTGCTTGTAGACTTCCTCGAAGTACCCTAAAACATTAAAAATCAAACCGCGACTTGCTCCATTGTAATCAATAGGGAACCCACGGCTGTGTTCTCACACTGCATGCGTCTCCCGTGGGCCTGTTACTTACCTGCTTTTACTGCATTAGTGAAGCCCCAGCTATTCTACAGGCCCGAGGCCTTGTCATTCTGCAAGTCGACTTTCCTAAACCTCATTTTTAGTATATGGTCTGGTACGCCCATAGGGCCCCAGCCATATTTGTGCTTAACTTATTGTGAAACCTTGATATTTGAATGTGTTCCTGACTTCAAATCTCATAAAGAGATTAGTAGAGTGTGTCTAGAAATAAATACATATATATTTGATACATATACCTGTGTGGTGTCCTTTCATTTGGTAATTCAAGAGATTATAAGGTAAAATAAACTGCTTTACATTCCTCTGAGACTTAGCCTTAAGGCTGCTCTCCACAGCTACCACTAGGATAGCTATCTTTAAAAGGTTGTCTTAAACCTTTCTACCATAAGAGTCGAATTGGACTGGTGCAAGGTGACCACTATAACTAGTGACCAGCATATGCCAGGCCAACTTCTCACATTGGTGGGCAGTGTGTGGGATTCCCGCTTGCCATTGTTTTACCAGAAAATCTCTATTTGAATTACTAACTGAAAACCACTAAAGGTACTCAAGGTACATATAAAAGTCAAGCTTAGAGTTGGTTGTGAAGGGATAGCACACCCTTGCTACAGCTCAAGCTAGGACCAGTAGGCCACAAACTAGTGTAGGTAGTGCAACACTGCATAACACTAGAATGTCCTCAAGGGATGGAGCCAGTGGGTCCACCCAACCTCAGTATAAGGACATGACCTTCTTTGACTTGAAGGCCATGTGTGTTGCAAGACACCTGGGATTAGGACAGAGTCCCTCCACACAACACTTGATGAATCTACTTATAGCAGATTATCTTAGACTGGCGCTAGGAGCTGGTGGATCTGGATCAGGGGGTGGGTCAGCAATAGTCTCTGGGTCAGATGATGAAAATAAAGATGACCTGGAGTCTGTGCTTGAAGGGCCAGACCCAGAAAGGTCTGAACAGGACAGAGGAATTCTCCCTAAGAGAGTTAGCAGAGTGGTTGAGAGGCCTAGGTCCCTTTCAAGGGAATCTAACCACTCATATCACTCTGACAAAGATTCTGTCCATCAGAGGAACTCATACTTTAATAGAGAGACCTCCTCTGAAAGAAGGTACAAGATACTCCAGTATGAGGAAGCTAGGCTTGCCCTCAGAACCAAGCAATTGGCCTTATATAGAGAAGCCTTTGAGCTCCAGAGAGCTCCTAGAAAAGAGGGGTTAGATACCCCTGGTGGCAGCAACAGTGTCCCTAGAGGCAGAGATTATATTCCAGACCATAGGAACCTGTCCAAGGTTGTTCCTCCCTACCAGAGTGGGGATGATATCCACAAATGGATAACTGCTATGGAGAGGGTCTGTAAAGTTCAACAGGTCCCCCAGAAACAGTGGGCAGCAATCTTGTGGCTCTCCTCTTTTGATAAAGGTAGAGACAAGCTCCTCACTGTTAGAGAAGAGGATGCTAATGACTATGAATCCCTGAAGAGTGCATTAATAGATGGGTTTGGCTTAACCACTGAACAGTACAGGTTGAAGTTCAGAGATACCCAGAAAGCACAGACTCAGGATTGTACTGACTTTGTTGATTGTGCAACCAAGGCTCTGGAAGGTTGGCTGGTTGGTAGTAGAGTTACTGATTTTAAGGGATTGTATAATCTTATCATGAGAGAACAGTTCCTTAATAATTGCCAAAACCAGTTGTTGCATCAGTACCTGGTGGACTCTGATCTGACCTCTCCCCAAGAATCGGGAAAGAAGGCAGACAAATGGGTCAGAACCAGGGTGAGGCAGAAAACCCAGAACCAAGGGGGTGACACCAAGAAGCAAGATCCTAAAGGCTCAGATAAAGGTGGGGATAAGGCAAAAGACTAGAAGTCTTCACAAGGGCCCCAAAAATCTGCATCTGGTGGGGATTCACAGTCTACTAAGGGAAAAGGCCAAAAGAAGCCCTGGTGCAAATTCTGTAAACGGAAAGGGCACTGGACTTCTGATTGTACCAAGTCCAAAGACCAAACCACCACCACTCCAACCCCTAAGGCACCTGTTCGCCCTAGTGCAGTCATTGGTGGAGGTGGTAACCATAATAAGGGTGTAGTAGGGTTGACCCTGGGTTCTGATGTGGACTCTGGCCTAGTCAGAGTACCAACACAGGCATTGCTAGTTTGTGAGGGAGACCTTGATATGTCCTTCCTAGTGAGCCCCAGTAAGTGTGCAAGTACAAACAGCAGCCTATTATAAATGGCAAACAGGCTTTGGCATTCAGGGACACAGGTGCTAGTGTCACCATGGTGGCAGAGGATCTAGTGGACCCTGCACAGATCATCCTGGGTGAAATATACCAGGTTACCAATGCAGGCACTGTCAGGACCAACCATAGTCTGGCAGTTGTGAATTTCTCCTGGGGAGGGGTAACTGGCCTCAAAAAGGTAGTAGTCAGTGCAGACCTCCCTGTCGAATGTTTGTTGGGCAATGATCTGGAGACTTCAGCCTGGTCTGAAGTGGAGTTATGGACTCATGCTGAGATGTTGGGCATACCTGCAGAGGTATTTGCTGTGACCAGGTCACAGGCCAAAATGCATAAAACTGAACCAGCTCTGGATCCTCAAACTATGGACCAGATGCTACCCAAGAGGAGGAGCAGTAGGGTTAAGGCAGTGCCTTCCCCTCTGTCTCAGATTCCCCTCCTGAGGGAGGAGAAGCAGAGCCTGAAGAAGGAACTGCCCCAGAGGAACTTGAGCCTAGTCAGGTTGAGTTCTTGGGGGCAGGGGGCCCTTCCAGGGAAGATCTGAGCAAAGAGCAACAGTGCTGCTCCACTCTTGAACCCCTCAGACAGCTGGCTGCTGCTGAGGCTGCTGGGAGTGCTAGTGGGTCCCATAAGGTTTATTGGGATGAGGGGCTCCTATATTCTGAGGCTAGAGATCCTACCCCTGGAGCCACCAGGAGGCTGGTAATACCTCAGAAGTTTAGGGGGTTCCTCTTGACCCTAGCACACGACATCCCATTGGCAGGACACTTGGGCCAAAACAAGACCTGGGACAGGCTTGTTCCACATTTTCATTGGCCACACATGTCAGAGGACACCAAGGAGTTTTGTCGCTCCTGTGTCACTTACCAAGCCAGTGGCAAGTCAGGTGGCACAACAAAGGCCCCCCTGATACCACTACCTGTGGTGGGGGGTTCCCTTTGAAAGGGTAGGGATTGACATTGTTGTTCCCCTTGACCCTCCAACAGCATCTGGGCACAGGTTTATCCTGGTGGTAGTGGATCATGCCACCAGGTACCCAGAAGCAATTCCCCTCAGGACCACCACAGCCCCTGTGGTGGCAAGAGCCCTCATTGGAGTTTTCTCCAGAGTGGGTTTCCCTAAGGAGGTTATATCTGACAGAGAAACAAACTTCATGTCAGGGTATCTAAAAGCAATGCGGAAGGAGTGTGGTGTAAACTACAAGTTCACTACTCCCTATCACCCATAATGCAATGGGTTAATTGAAAGGTTCAACAAAACCCTGAAGGGAATGATTAAAGGCCTCCCAGAAAAGCTTAGGCGAAAATGGGACCTTTTACTTCCCTGCCTTCTGTTTGCATACAGGGAGGTCTCACAGAAGGGGGTTGGCTACAGCCCTTTTGAACTTCTGTTTGGGCACCCTGTCAGAGGCCCATTATGTTTGGTGAAGGAAGGATGGGAGTTACATCTCAAACCTCCTAAACAGGATGTGATGGACTATGTACTTGGTCTCCGCTCCCAGATGGCAGAGTACATGAAGAAGGCAACTAAAAACCTTGAGGCTAGCCAAGAATTACAAAAAGCTTGGCATGACCAAAAGGCTGTCCTGACTGTTTATCAGCCAGGCCAGAAAGTGTGGGTGTTGGAGCCTGTGGCCCCAGCAGCTCTCCAGGACAAATGGAGTGCCCCCATACAATTGTTGAGAAAAAGGGAGAAGTCACCTACTTGGTGGATCTTGGAATTCCCAGGAGCCCCCTTAGGGTACTCCATGTCAACAGATTAAAGCTATATGTGGACAGGGCTGACATGGGCTTGTTCATGGCAACTGGTGAGTACCAGGAGGAGGAGAGTGACCCTCTCCCTGACCTGCTCTCACAGAACCCTGATGATGGGTCAGTTGATGGTGTTGCTTTGGCAAGCAGCCTCACTGATCATCAGCAAACTGATTGCAGACAAGTTCTGCAACAGTTCAGACATTTGTTTAGCCTGACCCCAAGTCAGACTTCCTGGTGCACCCATGAGGTGGACACTGGAGACAGTCTGCCTGTCAAGAGTAAAATCTACAGGCAACCTGACCATGTCAGGGACTGTATCAGGACTGAAGTCCAGAAAATGTTGGAACTAGGTGTTATTTAGCCTTCCGATAGCCCTTGGGCTAGTCCAGTAGTCCTTGTGCCTAAACCTCATACCCAGGGTGGTAAGAAAGAAATGAGGTTTTGTGTTGACTACAGAGGCCTCAATACAGTCACCAGGACTGATGCCTATCCAATTCCCTGGGCAGATGAACTAATAGATACTTTGGTCTCAGCCACGTACCTCAGTACATTTGACCTAAAAGCTGGCTACTGGCAAATCAAGTTAGCTGATGATGCCAAGGCCAAAACAGCATTTTCAACCCCTGGTGGGCACTATCACTTTGTGGTGATGCCCTTTGGTTTGAAGAATGCACCTGCCACTTTTCAGAGGTTGGTGAATAAAGTTCTGACGTATGGAAACCTATTGCTCAGCTTATCTTGATGATATTGCTGTCTTTAGTTCCACCTGGCAGGATCACCTGGTCCACCTCAGAAATGTTTTGGAGGCCCTGCAAAAAGCAGGCCTCACTATCAAGGCCACTAAGTGCCAGATAGGGCAGAGTCAGGTGGTGTACCTGTGCAACCTTGTAGGTGGAGGCCAGGTTCAACCATTGCAGAGCAAAATCCAGACAATGATGTAATGGGTAGCTCCAACCACCCAGACACAGGTTAGAGCCTTTTTAGGCCTGACTGCGTACTATAGGAGGTTTGTTAAGGGATATGTATCTATAGTGACCCCCTTAAATGATCTGACCTCTAAGAAAATGCCAAAAAAAGGTTCAGTGGACAGCTAGCTGTCAAAAGGCATTTGATGACCTCAAGCAGGCAATGTGCACTGCCCCTATCTTGCAGAGTCCAGACTACAAAAAGAAGTTCATTGTTCAAACAGATGCTTCAGAGCTGGGTGTGGGACCTGTACTGTCTCAACTTAATGATGAAGGTCAAGACTAGCCGGTAGCTTTCATAAGCAGAAGGCTAACCCCTAGAGAGAAACATTGATCAGATATAGAGAGGGAGGCCTTTGCTGTGGTGTGGGCCCTGAAGAATCTGAGGCCATACTTGTTTGGCACTCACTTCATAGTTCAGACTGACCACAAGCCCCTCCTATGGCTCAAACAGATGAAAGATGAAAATCCTAAACTTCTCAGGTGGTCCATTTCCCTACAGGGGATGGACTATACAGTGGAGCATAGACCTGGAACCCAACATGCCAATGCAGATGGACTCTCAAGGTATTTCCACTTAGAACACGAAGACTCAACTGGTCAAGGTTCGTTTAGTGTCCCAGCGTTTGGATGGGGGGGTTGTGTAGGAGAGTAGGATCTGCACTTATGTTGCCCCCACTTTTTTTCTGATGTATACACAGGTCTCTGGCTATAGTCTGGCTGGGTCCCTGCTAATCAGGGCCCCAGTCTCTCTGTTCTCTCTAAACAACTTGGAGTGCATATTGCATAGTGATTGGATACTGTGGTACCTTATGAGCCCCTAGTATATGGTACCTTAGGCACCAAGGGCATAGGTACTTCACAGGCCTACCAGGGGCTGAAGCATGTATTATGCCACCCCTGGGAAGCAGACTAAATCTGACACCACAGGCCTGCTACTGCAGCCTGGGTGAGGTAGTGTTAGCACTCCTCACTGAGGTATAGGTTCCTATATCTCACCATACACACACATATAAACCTATCAGTCACCCCTATGGTAGGCCCTATCAATCCCAAGGGCAGGGTGCTTGGTTTACTATGTGAGGGGGTGCTTCTGCCTGAGCAGGACCCCTCTGCAGCTGGCAGAGTCTATTCTCTGCTGCTGTTTGTGGATGCGTTAAACCATATACTCTTAAGTGCATTATAACCTTGCGGTAAATGCTAACTTTGGAATGACTGCATCAAAACATGTTGTGTTTGGTGTCAAACAACTTGGAATCCTACCCCCACACCAGTAACTGGTGTGGGAGTAGGATCCCACCCTTCTAGAGGGGACGACATGTACACACTGTACTACACGGTAGAAATCATCTAGAGCCCTAGCATCACAAAATGGATGCCACCAGCACAGACACTGGGCAGCCCTCCTGCTGCTGACCGAAACTCGCAGTGGAGGGAGCCCAACAAAGGGTTTCCTGTCACAGGGAGGTGTCACCATCTCCCAGACAGGATTTAGTGTATTGGAGCTGGGTAGGTGCACTCTTAGAGTGCTTTGAAGTCCTGCACTGGGGGAGCAGTAGGCTCCTCTGTGCATATGCCAGCTCAAACCGGTTCAGGGGCTACCTGCCCCTGCTCTGGCGCGAAACTGGACAAAGGGAAGTGGGTGTAACCAACCACTACCCTGACCCTCCTAGAGGAGTGGTCATAGAGCTAGTCCCTCCCATCTTTTCACTATAAGATACCACACATTGCCAATGCAATTTAGATTACACCTGGACGACGCTCTACGAAGAAGAATCCTGGCCCTTCAACTTTCTACTATCTCTAGAAGACCGAAGGATCTCCCTTGGAGTCAAGGAGTGACTCCCCTGCTTGGCAGGCACCAAAACTACTGAACTACGGTTGCAAACTTTACCGCTCCCGCCGGAGCCCGAAGTCCCTGTGTCCCCTGAAGTAGATTTCCTGACCTCTCGAGGGCCATTTTGAGTCCCCAGCGAAGCTGTGGCATCTGGACCCCACGAGTGACGAGGAACAGCAATACCAGGGAACCGTGCACTGATTTAGAGTGTAAGCCCTAAACTACGTCCAACGAAGTTGTGCTTTGGACCACTTGTTGTCCAAGTCCCGAGCAGGTCTAGTACCGAAGATCAGCGGCCTACCTCTTCCCGAGTGACCGTGGGCTGTTGGTGAACTTTTCCTGCAAAGGTATCTTTGTGGTTGCTTGCCCGTTGGCTAGTGACTCTCCAGAAGACTTCCACATCACCTTCAAGGGCTCGCCTGGTTGCTCTGGGCCTGCCCTCACTTATCTTTGCTGGGTAAGTCCATCAGACCTTGCTGGTCTGCTCCATCGACAATCTTTCATCCACACAAGACTTGCAGTTGCCAAGGCTTGTTGGCTCCAAACCGAGTGCCGACACCATCAACAGCTGCAGACATTGTGGCACCCTCCGAATCCAGCTGCTGGTCTTCATCGATCCCTCCTGGATCTCGTGAGCGAAGAGACAATACGACATCAGCAACCTGAAGAGACGCGACAGCTGTGGTCATCCATCTTGCTGGCCACCGGTCACTGGCAAGTGACTTTGAACTCTGTCCCCTCAATTTCTAGGTCTTCTGCAACTCCAATCCACCTTCGGATTCCAGCGGACACTTCTCTCGACGACGCAAGCAGCAAGTCTTCAGTGATCTCCATTGAAAACAGCACCGCGACCCGACACCAAAGGACACGTATGTACCCGGCTTCCCTGGGTGAGGTAACTCTTGCATTACAGTGCCCAAGTGTGCATTGGCTCTCGAAGTACTTACCCTGTAAGTTGTTTGCTTGTTGTCCACTCCGAAGTGCCCTAGAACTGTAAAATACAAACAGCGACATTTGTCATTGAAACGCATTGAAAACCCACGTGTGTGTTTAGACACTGCACGCGTCTCCTGTGGGCTGATCACTTACCTGCTAACACTGCAGAAGTGAAGTCCCAGCGATTCCCAAGGCCCTAGGCCTCTTCATATTGCAAGTCGAGTTTGTTAAACCACTATTTTAGTATATGGTCTGGTACGCCCCTAGGGCTACAGCCATAATTGTGCTTAATTTATTGAGAACTGTTGATCTTTTGAATGTTTACATGGCTCTAATCTCATAAAGAGATTAGTAGAGTATATTTAGAAATAAATACATATATATTTGATATATATACCTGTGTGGTGTCCTTTCATTTGGTAATTCAAGAGATTATAAGGTAAAACAAGCTGCTTTACATTCCTCAGAGACTTAGCCTGAAGGCTGCTCTCCACAGCTACCACTAGGATAGCTTTCTTTAAAAGGTTGTCTTTAAACCTATCTACCAAGAGTCGAATTGGACTGGTGCAAGGTGGCCACTATAACTAGTGACCAGCATATGCCAGGCCAACTTCTCACATTGGTGGGCAGCGTGTGGGATTCCAGCTTGCCATTGTTTTACCAGAAAATCTATGTTAGACTCGGGGATCTCTGATTGGCGCAAGGATGTCCTTGTGTCAAGCAGGGACCCTCTCCTCCACGTCAGGGCAAAGGATAACCCCTTTTGGAATGACCCTTGCTCACCCTCTAGGTGCGTGGCATGAGCAGCCAAGGCGATTCTTCAGGCGTTGTTGGTTAAGCAATTATAATCACACACACAGTAAACACATTAATCCCCCCCAGAAACGGACACCAGGCTTAGGTATGTGAAAATACGCTCCTTTATATAAAAATAGTTATCTCAATATGCAGACTTATCACAAGACTAGTAATGTTGTTTGGATGCCACCAGATTATCAAGCAGGCCAGCAGTTCTTTAAGCGGGTACTTCTTTAGTCTTTTATCAATGTCACTTGAGGGATTCCGGTCTTGACTTACTTCAGGCTTACCGCGGCTCACGCATCTGTCGTGGGTGCGCCTGCGCCGTGCACAGCTCTTCCCGGCAGCTCCGGGGCGGCGGGAGGTGAGACGGTGCGGTGCGATGAGGATAACGGGGAAATAAGGCGGTGCGGGCCCCGAGCCCGATACTGGAACTCCTTTAGTGATGTGGAGAGTCGGCACAGGTCGGTGCGACTCTCAGCTTTGGAAGAGCTCTTGGGGCCTCAATCAGCGGGTGTGGGCAGGTAGGCAGGCGCGGCCAGCGACCCTTAGCACGGCGGTGCAGGGGGGTCTCCACAGCGGGGGCGGCGCGGCCCGGCGGTGTTCCAAGGATCACGAAGCGGGGTCACAGGGCACGGTCCGTGCAGCTGGTGACCCGGCGAAGATCACGATCGTTGGAAGGATTCCGGCGGGAGGGGTGACAGCGCTCTCAGCGCGCTCCAGTGGCAGGCGGTGACAGGGGTGCAGGCAACCTAGCCCGGGGACAGAGAGCGGCTTGGGACGGAGCGGGGCTCTCACGGGGTTGAGGCAGGCAAGCTCCTGAGTGTCACGGCCCTAGGATGGGCGGTGAGGGGCGCAGTCTCTTTCCAGCGGAATGCACACACGGCTCGAATTGGAGGACGAGCAAAAGCACAGAGAACCCACTGGTCCTGGGGTTCAGTTCAGGGGGCAAGCTCAGATCAAGCCCTTGGAGAATGTTCAAGCACAAAGCAGCAAAGTCTTTTCAGCAAGTCTTTTCCTCTCCTTTCTCAGCAAGGCAAGCAGCAGGCCAGTCCTTCCAGCTACTTCTTCTCCTCCTAGTCGGGCAGAGGTTCTTTGTGGGAAACAGGATTCTGATTTCTTAGGAGCTAGGCTCCTACTTTTATACCACATTTCTTTTGTTCTCTCAGGCCAGGGGGGCCTTCGCATAACCGTTCTCAGTCCTGAGCACTTTGTTGGGGGTATTCTGACTTCTGCTTTCAGTGTGAGGGGCAGGCACATCAGCCGCTCCACAGGAGGTGGAGCCGGCATTCAGGGGACAAGTACCTTCAGGAGCACCTTGTGGACAGCGCTTCGCCCGTCCTGGCCAGGTGCAGGCTGAGTCCTCAGTCGCTCCCCAGGGGGCGGCGCCAGCATTGTGGTCGTGGAGCACTGCCCTATTCAGAGTCCAAGGGGCACTCCCACCTGTCATCCCCCAGCCCTGTCACTCGCATAGCCCAGACAGTCAGATACACGCACAGCAGAGGCGGCTGAAATGATTAAGCGAGTAAATACGGACTTTCTAAAAGTCGTATTTACAAACCCAGGATAGTAAAATAAACTTGGCTACAAGAAGTATTTTATCATTCCGAGTTCAGGCATACTAAACATATCTCTCTACCATGTTCCCTGAGCCTGCTGGGATTATAGAATGTAATAATTCCAGCAGCTCATCTGGCCTAAGGGGAACAGGTAGCCTTGCAATAGTGAACTACGAATATGGCGGTAATTCACTACTAGGACAGGCCACATAACCAGGGCTTGTCCTACCTTACACCTACAACGCACCCTGCCCGCGGGCCTACCATAGGGGTGACTAACATGAGGCTAAGGGAAGGTTCTGGGGGCTGGCAAGTGTGGGCACTTGCCCAGCCGGCGGGACAGTACGAGACTGAACGCGGGGTCTGCAGTGGCAGGCCCAGGACACATTTTACGCGGCCGCTTTCTGTGGGTGGCGCAACCAGCGCTGCAAGCCCACCAGCAGCATTGGCATTCACAAGCCCTGGCACCCCGGGTGCACTTTACTGGGGACTGACAGTAAATCCAATAAACCAATCATGAATATCAATTACAGGTACACTTTACCTAGGGAGCACTTGCACTGCGGCACGGATTAGCCGTGGCGCAGTGCCCTGAGCGGACAACACCAGCAAAACAGTTGAGGCACACCATAAGAAATGTGGAAGGGAAACACACGCCAAGGTGCCAGGTCTAACAATCTATATTTGAATTACTAACTGAAAACCACTTAAGGTACTCAAGGTACATATAAATTCAAGCTAGTATCAATAAGTTCTACTGAGCTTAGAGCTGTTTGTGAAGGGACAAGCACACCCTTGCTACAGCTCAAGCTAGGTCCAGTAGGCCTCAACTAGTGTAGGTAGTACAACACTGCACAACACTAGTATGTCTCACCAGGGTGGAGCCAGTGGGTCCACCCCATCTCAGTACAAAGATATAGCCTACACTGAACTGAAGGCCTTATGCTTTGAAAGAAATCTGAGGGTGGGCAGGAGTCCCTCATCACAACACCTGATAGATCTGTTAGTAGCAGATGACCTGAGACAAGCTCTAGGAGCTAGTTGGTCTGCATCAGGGGGTGGGTCACACATAGTCTCTGGGTCTGATGACGACAATCAGGATGACCTGGACTCTGTGGGTGAAGGGCCAGACCCAGAAGGGTCTGAAGAGAATAGAGGAAATCTCCCTAAGAGAGCTGAAAGAGTGGGAGACAGGCCTAGGTCCCTCTCAAAGGACTCTGACAGGTCATACCACTCTGGAAGAGAATCTATTCCACAGAGGAACTCCAACTTTCCCAGGGAGTCCTCCTCTGAAAGAAGGTTCAAGATGCTCCAGTATGAGGAAGCTAGGCTTGCCCTCAGAACCAAGCAATTGGCCTTAGATAGGGAAGCCTTCGAGCTCCAAAGAGCTTCAAAGAAGGAGGGGTTAGATGCCCCTGGTGGCAGCAACAGTGTCCCTAGAGGCAGAGATTACATGCCAGATCATAGGAACCTGTCCCAGGTTGTTCCTCCCTACCAGAGTGGGGATGATATCCACAAATGGAGAACTGCTATGGAGAGGGCCTGTAAAGTTCAACAGGTCCCCCAGAAACAGTGGGCAGCAATCTTGTGGCTCTCCTTTTCAGACAAAGGGAGAGACAAGCTCCGCACTGTTAGAGAAGAGGATGCTAATGATTATGAAGCCCTGAAGAGTGCTTTGATAGATGGGTTTGGCTTAACCACTGAACAGTACAGGTTGAAGTTCAGAGACACCCAGAAAGCACAGACTCAGGATTGGACTGACTTTGTTGATTGTGCAACCAAGGCTCTAGAGGGTTGGCTGGTGGGTAGTAGAGTAACTGATTTTAAGGGATTGTATAATCTTATAATGAGAGAACAGATCCTTAATAATTGCCAGAACCAGTTGTTTTATTTTTATTTTTTTAAATTTATTTTTAGGTTTTTATAGAGCGCGTAGTCACCCTCGAGTATCCCAGCGCTGAAACCTCGGACTCCTAAGGAGGGGGCAAAGAGAAGCTGCTGACGAATCAGGGAAAAAGAAGGGTTTTGAGGGACTTCCTGAATCGTAGGAGGTTTGGTTCAGCTCTGAGACTCGGGGGGTTGGGGGGGGAGCGCGTTCCATTTTTTAGCTGTGTTGACTGAGAAGCGGCGGCCACCTATGCGGGCCTTCTTCACCCTGGGGACAATGATAAGGTTTCCCTGTTCTGACCGGAGCGCTCTCGTCGGTCTGTATGGAGTGATCCAATTATTCAGAATAGGGGGGCCGGCGTTGTGCAGAACCTTGTGGGCCAGGCAAAGGGCTTTGAAAACGACTCTTTCCCTCACGGAGAGCCAATGAAGTTTCCTCAGAGCTGGTTTGGCTGATGTTTTTGCTGGGGTGTTCGTGAGTAGGCGAGCTGCGGCATTCTGGGTCTTTTGCAGTATTTGGAGAGTGGCTTCCGATGCTCCGAGGTAAATGGCATTGCTATAGTCGAGCCTGGATAGAACTAAGCCTTGAATCAGCAGAAGACGGGACTGGGATGGTAGTAAAGGGAGCACCTTTCTACATGATCTGAGTAGGCCATAGCAGATGCCAGCTGTTTTCCTAGCCTGTGTCCTGAAGGTGAGATCTGTCTCCAGCCATACTCCCAGACTCTTAACCTCTGTCTTGGGAGTAGGGGGTTCACCCATACAGGCGGGCCAGAGGTTGGAGGGAAGGCTCATAGTTTTGTGACCTAGGAGCAGGATCTCTGTTTTTGACCCGTTTAGTTTGAGGTCTGAGTCACTCATCCATTGATGGACGTTGGAGAGGCAGTCTCGAAGACTGGAGGGCTCTAGCTTGGGGTGGGAGAGTGTCACCACCAGCTGAGTGTCGTCAGCATAGCTGACGATAGTGACTCCGAATGGTGAGACCAGCTCCTCCAGTGGGGCCATATACACGTTGAAAAGCGTGGGGCTCAGTGAAGAGCCCTGAGGCACTCCACACCGGAGGGGGATAGAGGGGGAGCGGCTTTCTCCTTCCCAGACTTGGAAGGAGCGTCGGGAGAGAAAGGATGTGAGCCATTTCAACGCGCTGTCTTTCACGCCGATGTTATCCAGGCGCTGGGCTAGGACCTGATGGCTGACAGTGTCGAATGCCCCGCTTAGGTCTAGGAGGACCACTGCCACTGATCCTCCAGTGTCGATGATTTCTCTTGCTCAGTTGTTGCATCAGTACCTGGTGGACTCTGATCTGACCTCTCCCCAAGAATTGGGAAAGAAGGCAGACAAATGAGTCAGAACCAGGGTGAGGCAGAAAAACCAGAACCAAGGTGGTGACACTAAGAAGTAAGATCCTAAAGGCTCAGATAAGGGTGGGGATAAATCTAAAGATCAGAAGTCTTCACAAGGGCCCCAAAAATCTGCATCTGGTGGGGAGTCACAATCTGCAAAGGGAAAAGGCCAAAAGAAGCCCTGGTGCAAATTCTGTAAACGGAAAGGGCACTGGACTTCTGACTGTTCAAAGTCCAAAGACCAAACCACCACCACTCCAGCCCCTAAGGCAACTGTTCCCCCTAATACAGCAAGTGGTGGAGGTAATACTCAGAATAAGGGTGTAGTAGGGTTGACCCTGGGTTCTGATGTGGACTCTGGCCTAGTCAGAGAACCAACATAGGCAATGCTAGTTTGTGAGGGAGACCTTGATATGTCCTGCCAAGTGAGCCCCAGTAATCTGGGCAAATACAAACAGCAGCCTATCATAAATGGCAAACAGGCTTTGGCATTTAGGGACACAGGTGCTAGTGTCACCATGGTGGCAGAGGATCTAGTGGACCCTACACAGATCATCCTGTGTGAAATGTACCAGGTAACCAATGCAAGCAACACCAGGACCAACCATAGTCTGGCTGTTGTGAATTCCTCCTGGGGTGGGGTAACTGGCCTCAAAAATGTAGTAGTCAGTGCAGACCTCCCTGTCGAATGTTTGTTTGGCAATGATCTAGAGACTTCAGCCTGGTCTGAAGTAGAATTATGGACTCATGCTGAGATGTTGGGCATACCTGCAAAGGTATTTGCTGTGACCAGGTCACAAGCCAAAATGCATAAAGCTGAACCAGCTCTGGATCCTGGAACTATGGACCAGGTGCTACCCAAGAGGAAGAGCAGTAGGGTTAAGGCTGGGCCTTCCCCTCTGTCTCAGATCTCAGATTCCCCTCCTGAGGGAGGAGAAGCAGAGCCTGTAGAAGGAACTGCCCCAGAGGAACTTGAGCCTAGTCAGGTTGAGTTCTTGGGGGCAGGGGGCCCTTCCAGGGAAGATCTGAGCAAAGAGCAACAGTGCTGCTCCACTCTTGAACCCCTCAGACAGCTGGCTGCTGCTGAGGCTGCTGGGAGTGCTAGTGGGTCCCATAAGGTTTATTGGGATGAGGGGCTCCTATATTCTGAGGCTAGAGATCCTACCCCTGGAGCCACCAGGAGGCTGGTAATTCCTCAGAAGTTTAGGGGGTTCCTCTTGACCCTAGCACACGACATCCCATTGGCAGGTCACTTGGGCCAAAACAAGACCTGGGACAGGCTTGTACCACATTTTCATTGGCCACACATGTCTGAAGACACAAAGGAGTTATGTCGCTCCTGTGTCACTTGTCAAGCCAGTGGCAAGACAGGTGGCACTACAAAGGCCCCCCTGATACCACTACCTGTGGTGGGGGTTCCCTTTGAAAGGGTAGGGATTGACATTGTTGGTCCCCTTGACCCACCAACAGCATCTGGGCACAGATTTGTACTGGTGATAGTGGATCATGCCACCAGGTATCCAGAAGCTATACCCCTAAGGACTACCACAGCTCCTGTGATAGCAAGAGCCCTCATTGGAGTTTTCTCCAGGGTGGGTTTTCCAAAGGAGGTCATCTCTGACAGAGGTTCTAACTTTATGTCAGGATATCTAACTGCAATGTGGAAGGAGTGTGGTGTAAACAATTTCACTACTCCCTATCACCCACAATGCAATGGGTTAGTTGAAAGGTTCAACAAAACCCTAAAGGGAATGATTAAAGGACTCCCAGAGAAGCTTAGGACGAAAATGGGACCTTTTACTTCCCTGCCTTCTGTTTGCATACAGGGAGGTTCCTCAGAAGGGGGTTGGCTACAGCCCTTTTGAACTTCTGTTTGGGCACCCTGTTAGAGGACCATTATGTCTGGTGAAAGAGGGATGGGAGTTACCTCTCAAACCTCCCAAACAAGATGTGGTGGACTATGTACTTGGTCTCCGCTCCAGGATGGCTGAGTACATGAAGAAGGCCAGTAAAAACCTTGAGGCAAGCCAAGAACTCCAAAAAGCTTGGCATGACCAAAAGGCTGTCTTGACTGTTTACCAGCCAGGCCAGAAAGTGTGGGTGCTGGAGCCTGTGGCCCCAGCAGCCCTCCAGGACAAATGGAGTGGCCCCCATACAATTGTTGAAAAGAAGGGAGAGGTCACCTACTTGGTAGATCTTGGCACTCCCAGGAGCCCCCTTAGGGTGCTCCATGTCAACAGACTTAAAGCATATGTGGACAGGGCTGACATGAGCTTGCTCATGGCAACGGATGAGGACCAGGAGGAGGAGAGTGACCCTCTCCCTAACCTGCTCTCACAGAACCCTGAACATGGGTCAGTTGATGGTGTTGCTTTGGCAAGGAGCCTCACTGAGCATCAACAAACTGAATGTAGACAAGTGCTACAGCAGTTTAGACATATGTTTAGCCTGACCCCAAGTCAGACTTCCTGGTGCACCCATGAGGTGGACACTGGAGACAGTCTGCCTGTAAAGAGTAAAATCTACAGGCAACCTGACCATGGCAGGGACTGTATCAGGACAGAAAATGTTGGAGCTAGGTGTTATTGAGCCCTCAGATAGCCCTTGGGCTAGCCCAGTAGTACTTGTCCCAAAACCTCACACCCAGGGCGGTAAGAAAGAGATGAGGTTTTGTGTTGACTACAGGGGCCTCAATGCAGTCACCAGGACTGATGCCTACCCAATCCCAAGGGCAGATGAACTAATAGACACTTTGGCCTCAGCCAAGTATCTCAGTACATTTGACCTTACAGCAGGCTATTGGCAAATCAAGTTAGCTGATGATGCCAAGGCAAAAACAGCATTTTCGACCCCTGGTGGGCACTATCACTTTGTGGTAATGCCCTTTGGTTTGAAGAATGCACCTGCCACATTTCAGAGGTTGGTGAATAAAGTTCTGACTGGTATGGAAACCTATTGCTCAGCATATCTTGATGACATTGCTGTCTATAGTTCCACCTGGCAGGATCACCTGGTCCACCTCAGGAATGTACTAGAGGCCCTGCAGAAAGCAGGCCTCACTATCAAGGCCACTAAGTGCCAGATAGGGCAGAGTCAGGTTGTGTACCTGGGCCACCTTGTAGGTGGAGGCCAGGTTCAACCATTGCAGAGCAAGATCCAGACCATGATGGACTGGGTAGCTCCAACCACCCAGACACAGGTGAGAGCCTTCTTGGGCCTGACTGGGTATTACAGGAGGTTTGTTAAGGCATATGGATCTATAGTGACCCCCTTAAATGATCTTACTTCCAAGAAAATGCCAAAAAAGGTTCAGTGGACAGCTAGCTGTCAAAAGGCATTTGATGACCTCAAGCAGGCAATGTGCACTGCCCCCATCTTACAGAGTCCAGATTACAAAAAGAAGTTCATTGTCCAAACAGATGCTTCAGAGCTGGGTGTGGGAGCTGTACTGTCTCAACTTAATAATGAAGGTCAAGACCAGCCAGTAGCTTTTATAAGCAGAGGGCTGACCCCTAGAGAGAAACGTTGGTCAGCTATTGAGAGGGAGGCCTTTGCTGTGGTTTGGGCCCTGAAGAAGCTCTGGCCATACTTGTTTGGCACTCACTTCATAGTTCAGACTGACCATAAGCCCCTCCTATGGCTCAAACAGATGAAAGGTGAAAATCCTAAACTGCTCAGGTGGTCCATTTCCCTACAGGGGATGGACTATACAGTGGAACATAGACCTGGGACCCAACATGCCAATGCAGATGGACTCTCAAGGTAGTTCTACTTAGAACATGAAGACTCAACTGGTCAAGGTTAGTTTAATGTCCCTGCGTTTGGGGGGGGGGGGGTTGTGTAGGAGAGTAGGATCTGCACTTGTGTTGCCCCCACTTTTTTTCTGATGTATACACTGGTTTCTGGCTATAGTCTGGCTGGGTCCCTGCTAAACAGGGCCCCAGTCTAACTGATCTCTCTAACCAACTTGGTGTGCATATTAGATGCACTAGTGATTGGATACTGTGGTACCTTATGAGCCCCTAGTATATGGTACCTTAGGTACCTAGGGCATTGGTACTTCACAGGCCTACCAGGGGCTGCAGCATGTATTATGCCACCCCTGGGAAGCACTCACAATCTGACACCACAGGCATGCTACTGCAGCCTGTGTGAGGTAGTGTTAGCACTCCTCACTGAGGTATAGGTTCCTATAGCTCACCATATACACACATATAAACCTATCAGTCACCCCTATGGTAGGCCCTATCAATCCCAAGGGCAGGGTTCTTGGTTTACTATGTGAGGGGGTGCTTCTGCCTGAGCAGGACCCCTCTGCAGCTGGCAGAGTCTATTCTCTGCTGCTGTTTGTGGATGCGGTTAAACCATATACTCTTAAGTGCATTATAACCTCGCGGTAAATGCTAACTTTGGAATGACTGCATCAAAACATGTCGTGTTTGGTGTCAAACAACTTGGAATCCTACCCCCACACCAGTAACTGGTGTGGGAGTAGGATCTCACCCTTCTAGAGGGGACGACATGTACACACTGTACTACACGGTAGAAATCATCGAGAGCCCTGGCATCACAAAATGGATGCCACCAGCACAGACACCGGGCTGCCCTCCTGCTGCTGACCGAAACTCGCAGTGGAGGGAGCCCAACAAAGGGTTTACTGTCACAGGGAGGTGTCACCACCTCCCAGACAGGATTTAGTGTATTGGAGCTGGGTGGGTGCACTCTTAGAGTGCTTTCAAGTCCTGCACTGGGGGAGCAGTAGGCTCCTCTGTGCATATGCCAGCTCAAACCGGTTCAGGGGCTACCTGTCCATGCTCTGGTGCGAAACTGGACAAAGGGAAGTGGGTGTAACCACCCCCTACTCTGACCCTCCCAGAGGAGTGGTCCTAGAGCTATTCCCTCCCCTATCTTCAGTATAAGATAGGACACCTTGCCACTGCAAAGTAGATAACCCTGGATGACACTCTACAAAGAAGAATCCTGGCCCTTCGATGTTCCACTACCTGGACAAAGGGAAGTGGGTGTAACCCTCCACTACCCTGACCCTCCTAGAGGAGTGGTCATAGAGCTAGTCCCTCCCATCTTTTCACTATAAGATACCACACATTGCCAATGCAATTTAGATTACACCTGGACGACGCTCTACGAAGAAGAATCCTGGCCCTTCAACTTTCTACTATCTCTAGAAGACCGAAGGATCTCCCTTGGAGTCAAGGAGTGACTCCCCTGCTTGGCAGGCACCAAAACTACTGAACTACAGTTGCAAACTTTACCACTCCCGCCGGAGCCCGAAGTCCCTGCGTCCCCTGAAGCGGATTTCCTGACCTCTCGACAGCCATTTTGAGTCCCCAGCGAAGCTGTGGCATCTGGACCCCACGAGTGATGAGGAACAGCAATACCAGGGAACCGTGCACTGGTTTCGAGTGCAAGCCCTAAACTACGTCCAACTAAGTTGTGATTTGGACCACTTGTTGTCCAAGTCCGGAGCAGTTCTAGTACCAAAGATCAGCGGCCTACCTTGTCCCGAGTGACCATGGGCTGTTGGTGAACTTTTCCTGCAAAGGCGTCTTCGCGGTTGCTTGCCCGTTGGCTAGTGACTCTCCAGAAGACTTCCACATCACCTTCAAGGGCTCACCTGATTGCTCTGGGCCTGCCCTCACTTACCCTTGCTGGGTAAGTCCATCAGACCTTGCTGGTCTGCTCCATTGACAATCTTCCATCCACTCAAGACTTGCAGTTGCCAAGGCTTGTTAGCTCCAAACCGAGTGCCGACACCGTCAACAGCTCCAGACGTCATGGGACCCTCCGAATCCAGCTGCTGGTCTTCATTGATCCCTCCTGGACCTCGTGAGCGAAGAGACAAAACAACATCAGCGACCTGATGTCACGGTGTTAGTGGTGACGGACAGTGTTAGACTCCACTAACCTTGTCGCAGAAGCCAGCGGGAACGATGACGAGCTGAGGGGCTTCCCAGCTCTCCGAAACGCTATGCCCCACAGTGCAAGAATACGCAGCTATGTGACTCAGCACCCCGGGGAAAAGGGAAGGGGACAAAATAAGAAAGGTCACTGCCTGGGAAGCGTCTGGCCTGTGTCTGGTATGCGCTCGAAGTCCGGATAGTGGGAGGGACCTATAGAGGGACGAGAAGAAGGTACACAAGCATCAGCACTTATCTCTACTGGCATCCACTCGCCCCCGTCCCTTCCCTTCCCAAGGCAACCACCTCAGGCACTTACTGGAACTAGGCAGTCATGACCCAGGTAATACGCGTCCGAATTCACATGTAGAGAACGCATTCCGTTCTTAAACGGGATCAAGGTAAGGGTTTGAATGGAAGTCTGTGCTTCCGTGATATCTCAGGCAGAAGCTGCAAAGTACTGAAGTGAGGCGCAGCCCGGGGCAATCCGGACAGCTGTAGAAACCCCCCCTGTTATAGGCACGAGAGTCTGTACCCACAGGGCGGGGGAAGAGGAGCCATGGTGGACTGAGGCTGCAGAAAACAGTTCTGCCCAAGCAGAAAGTATTCCGGGTAAGTTCTCTCCTTGCACCTCTGTGCGGGAAGAACAAGAACAAAGCAAGCAAAAAGGAACGAGGATAACAAGCAAGGCAAACGCTGTCACGCTCAGGGAGTTGTACTTGCGTGAGTGCCACCAGCGATGCCTTGCAGCCCTCGGGGTCCGGTATCGATCGAGAAGGAAGTTCCAAACGCGGCGCTGAATGTCCCAGCGGGACCTCGAGGAGTTCAGCAACGCGTTGCCTTCGGAAATCCTGCGCGGGAAGGAAAGCGTCCGCCCTGATGAAATCTGCAATGGCGTTGTCTTCGGAAATCCGGTGCGGGAAGGAAAGCGTCCGCTCCGACGTGGAAAGCTAAACGGATTGTCAAGCACCTACTGCCTGTAGAGGAGGTGCTTAAGGGGGAGTTTGAATTAGTGTCCGCCAATCAGAACGGCGGAGGAATGTCCCAGGGTATGCTGGGAGTTGTAGTGCCACGGGTCTCAGTCATTCTCTCTCGTGCTTTCATACTCTAGGGGAGCGCTGAGGTGGGTACTCTCTGTGATAAGGGTTTGGAGATGGGGAATCGTGACAGAACCCCTCCTGAAGGATCGCCGACTCGGCGGTCGTCCGGGTTTCCCTGGATTGTCTTCGTGGAACTGGTCTACTAACTCGGGGCAATGGAGATTCTGCTCGGGTTCCCATGTTCTGTCCTCCACCCCAAATCCTTTCCAATCTACCAAATATTGGACTCGTCCCCGAATCAATCGGGAATCCAATATTTTGTTCACTTCATATTCCTCCTGCCCATCTACCACAACTGGAGGGGGTTGATCTATAACTCGAACGTTGACTGGACATGGCTGGAGAAGGGAAACGTGGAAGACAGGATGTATTCGCCAAGAAGGGGGCAATGCTAGTCGTACCGCTACTGGATTGATGATTTCTTCAATACTGTAGGGGCCTATGTATTTGGGTTTGAGTTTGTCTATGCCTTTCAGATGTATGTTTTTTGTAGCTAGCCAGACCTTATCTCCGATTTTATAGTCGGGTTCTTGGGTTCTTTTCTTGTCTGCGAATCTTTTGTGAGCTGCTTGCGCTCTCACCAGGTTATGTTTTGCCTCTATGAGAATTGCTCTGAGATGAGCATGGTGTTCCTGGAGGCTTGGAAGAGTTGTTTCTATGGGCCACTCGAAGGGGAGTATGTTTGGGTGGTGTCCCAATAAACAGAAGAACGGAGAGCATCCCAACGTAGAGTGTTCGGTATTATTGTATGCGAATTCCGTGGTCCATAAGAGTTCGACCCAATCCGTGGTATTCTGCATGGTATAACAGAGGAAGTACTGCTCCAAGGTTTGGTTCAAGCGCTCCGTTTTTCCATCTGTTTGGGGATGGTAACTTGTTGAAAGCTTGGCTTCTATCTTCATGGAGGCGCATAGCGATTTCCAGAAGCGGGAGGTGAATTGTGTCCCTCGGTCCGTAATGATCACACAGGGAATTCCATGGGCTCGTACGACGTGTTGGAGCATTAACTTTGCCAAACCATACGAAGTAGGGAGTTTTTCCAGAGGGACGAAGTGTCCCATTTTGGTAAGGTGGTCAACGATGACTAGTACCACCGTATATCCCTGACAAGGAGGCATTTCTACGATAAAGTCCATAGAAATGGTATGCCAGGGGCGTGGGGGAACTGGTAAAGGACCTAGCTGTCCTGTGGGTTTCGAATGCACGGCCTTACCCTGAGCACACACGGCACAGGTTTTAACGTAGTCTCGCGTATCAGCTCTCAGTGTTGGCCACCAGAAAGATCGTTCTATACCTTTTATGGTCTTCTGGATTCCCATATGTCCTCCTAAAGCCGTATCATGAGCCCATGTCATTACTTGCTCTTGTAATTCTGTCTTTGGGATATACAGAGCGTGTTGAACAAAGAGCAGACCTTCTTTCTCCGATCTTGTGTCCGGGGCTTTCGTTAACCAGGCTTGTGTGTCTAGGTTGGTCAGGGATGCTTGGACTTCTTTCAGGAATTGGTCCGCGGTGATAACGGCAATGGTGGGTGTTTTCACAACTCCCTCTGCCAGAATGAATGGAGTTTCCATGCGGGCGTCTGCTGTATCTCTCTCTTCGTGGGGAAGCCGGGAGAGGACATCCGCTTTTCCATTCTGGGAACCTGGCCGGTACTTTATAATGAAATCATAATCCGAAAATAAAAGAGTCCATCGTAATTGACGTGGTGTTAGTGCTTTCGCAGTCTTCAAAAAGAGCAGGTTTCGATGGTCTGTGTAGATTTCGAATGTATGGTGAGCCCCCAACAGATAGTGCCGCCACTCTTCGCAGGCCCTTTTGATCGCTAATAATTCCTTGTCCGATATGGAGTAGTTGATTTCGCTGGGATTCAGTTTTTTCGAGTAGTAGGCTACCGGGTGTAGTTGCCCTGTCTTGGGATGTCTTTGGGACAAAACACCACCAATAGCATATTGGGAAGCATCCGTCTCAACAATAAAGGGGACTTGCGGGTCTGGATGTCGCAAGATGGGAGCTTGAGTGAACTTGTCCTTCAGACTTCGGAAGGATCGGTCTGCTGCCTCTCCCCAGACAAAAGGAGCATCCTTTTTCAGTAGATGCGAAATGGGTTGGATGATTTTCGAAAAGTCCTTTATGAATCGCCGGTAGTAATTCGCAAAGCCGAGGAAGCTTTGTACTGCTTTTACGTGCTGTGGGGTTTTCCACTGTATGATAGCGTCCACCTTGCTCGTATCCATTTTGAACCCCTGAGCATTGATGACATAGCCCAAGAAGGCGACCTCTTGTACGTGGAATAAACATTTTTCCAATTTAGCATACAAAGAATGCTGACGAAGCCGATCCAGAACAGCGGTGACGTGGGTAACATGTTCCTGGAGTGTGGTGGAATAAACGAGAATATCGTCAATATAGACCATGCAGAAGCTGTCCAAGTACCCCCTCAATACTTCGTCCATGAAGTACTGGAACGCTGCTGGGGCGTTACAGAGCCCGAATGGCATCACCCGATACTCAAAAAGGCCAAATTGTGTTCGGAAGGCGGTCTTCCACTCGTCTCCGCTCTTTACACGAACCAGGTGGTATGCCCCGCGTAGATCCAGTTAGTGAAATATCGGGCCCCCTTGATTTGATCGAGGAGTACCGGAATCAAGGGTAATGGGTAGCGATTCTTCACCATCACCCGGTTTAGCGCGCGATAATCTATACATGTGCGGAGCTCCTCGCAGTCCTTCTTCGGTATAAAAAAGAGGGGAGACGAGGCGGATGAGGATGAATGGGTGATGAATCCTGAGGCGAGGTTCTCTTCCAGGTATGTCTGTAAGTAGTGGGTTTCAGCCTCTGTCAATGCATATACCTGACTACACGGGATATCCGCTCCTGGAATCAGCTCAATGCGGCAGTCGTAAACTCTATGTGGCGGGAGTTGGGTCGCGGATTGTTTATCGAAGAGGGACTTGTAGTCAGCGTATTCCTCTGGTAGCGTGGCTGCAATAACAGAGGCTTCTGGTACGTTTGCGCTTGCCACGAGCCTTGCCTTGGTATTTTCGACGGCTCCGGGGGGAAATTTAGCTTGAGTACAATGTTCTTTGCAATACTGGGAATTCATGGTAACAGTGCGGGCTGCCCACTTTACCTCTGGATCATGAAGTGTCAGCCAGGGCATACCCAGAATTAGACAGAATTGTGGCGCATCAATCAGGTCAAACTGTATGCATTCTAGATGGTTCTCACCGAACTGCATTAGGAGCGGCGGTGTATGCGAGGTGACTGGTCCTGAGGTTAGCACTGAGCCATCCACTGCCTTTACCCATTCGGGTTTTTCTTTTCTTTCGCTGGGGACGCCTATTTTCTGAGCGTAATCGATATCCATGTAGTTCCCTGTTGCCCCAGAATCCAATAAGGCGTCTGTTTTAAGGGGTGAACCCTGGGTCACCCATAGGGATACGGCTACATTCAGGTGCGCAACTGCGGGTTGTAGGGTATTGGCTATGACGGAGGAGATCGAGGTTCTTCTTCCGCCCGGTCCAGCGATCTCGAACTGGTTCGGGCTCTTCAGTTTTCCGCCGTTTCTTTGGTTCCCATCACAGTCGGCTGTCTTGGTGACAGGCTCCTTCCGGGAAGCTGTGCTCGGGCTCGGCATTCTCGGATGAAATGACCTCCTTTCCCGCAGTATAAGCAGAGCTTCATTTTTCTTCTTTTCTCTCGCTCTTCTACGGAGAGAGGTCCACGTATACCTCCGATTTGCATTGGTTCCACTCCTTCCGAGTTCTTGGGTCTTGTTTCAGAATATTCTTTAGGTTTGGGGTACCAGGGGCGTGCTTCCCCCCAAGTCTTATCTCCCTTGCGTTCTTGTAACCGGTGGTCTAATTGGACGGTCAGTTCGATCATCTCCTCGCACGTCGGAGGTAATTGAACTACTTGGGAAAGTACATCTTTCAATTCCCCCCTCAGGCCCTGGTAGAACAAGGTGGTTCTTTTTTCAGGTGGCCAGTCGGTTTCTACCACTAACCGATTGAACGCGGTGATGTATGTGAGCAAATCTTGTGTCCCTTGCCTTAAGGTGAGGAGTTCACGGTCCAAGGTTAACATATGGGATTTTCGGTCAAAGAGTTTACGTAATTCTATGCAAAAGTCCGGGAACTGGTGCAAGACCGGATCGTTTCTCTCCTTCAACGGGATGGTCCAGTTAGCGGCGTTCCCCCCCCATATACGACATCATGAATGCTGTTTTTGCCGTGTCATCTTGGAAGATCGCTGGTTTGCACAAGAAGTGAAGCCGGCACTGATTTAGAAAAGTCTCAAATTTCTTGGGTTCGCCATAGAAGCGGGACCTCGAGGAGTTCAGCAACGCGTTGCCTTCGGAAATCCTGCACGGGAAGGAAAGCGTCCGCCCTGATGAAATCTGTAACGGCGTTGTCTTCGGAAATCCGGTGCGGGAAGGAAAGCGTCCGCTCCGTCGTGGAAAGCTAAACGGATTGTCAAGCACCTACTGCCTGTAGAGGAGGTGCTTAAGGGGGAGTTTGAATTGGTGTCCGCCAATCAGAACGGCGGAGGAATGTCCCAGGGTATGCTGGGAGTGGTAGTGCCACGGGTCTCAGTCATTCTCTCTCGTGCTTTCATACTCTAGGGGAGCGCTGAGGTGGGTACTCTCTGTGATAAGGGTTTGGAGATGGGGAATCGTGACACCTGAAGAGACGCGACAGCTGTTGTCATCCATCTTGCTGGCCACCGGTCACTGGCAAGTGAATTTGAACTCTGTCCCCTCAATTTCTAGGTCTTCTGCAACTCCAATCCACCTTCGGATTCCATCGGACACTTCTCTCGACGACGCAAGCAGCAAGTCTTCAGTGATCTCCATTGAAAACAGCACCGCGACCCGACACCAAAGGACACGTATGCACCCGGCTTCCCTGGGTGAGGTAACTCTTGCATTACGGTGCCCAAGTGTGCATTGGCTCTCAAAGTACTTACCCTGTAAGTTGTTTGCTTGTTGTCCACTCCGAAGTGCCCTAGAACTGTAAAATACAAACTGCGACATTTGCCATTGAAACGCATTGAAAACCCGCGTGTGTGTTTAGACACTGCACGCGTCTCCTGTGGGCTGATTACTTACCTGCTAACACTGCAGAAGTGAAGCCCCAGCGATTCCCAAGGCCCTAGGCCTCTTCATATTGCAAGTCGAGTTTGTTAAACCACTATTTTAGTATATGGTCTGGTACGCCCCTAGCGCTACAGCCATAATTGTGCTTAATTTATTGAGAACTGTTGATCTTTTGAATGTTTACCTGGCTCTAATCTCATAAAGAGATTAGTAGAGTATATTTAGAAATAAATACATATATATTTGATATATATACCTGTGTGGTGTCTTTTCATTTGGTAATTCAAGAGATTATAAGGTAAAACAAGCTGCTTTACATTCCTCAGAGACTTAGCCTGAAGGCTGCTCTCCACAGCTACCACTAGGATAGCTTTATTTAAAAGGTTGTCTTTAAACCTATCTACCAAGAGTCGAATTGGACTGGTGCAAGGTGGCCACTATAACTAGTGACCAGCATATGCCAGGCCAACTTCTCACACAGCGCCCCTTAGGTGTTCACCAAGGATCACCTGCAGAGGTAAGGGGTTCCAGTCTTTCCCTACCTCAACAATTAGCTGTTGAAGGTGTGCATGCCACAGGCAGTCATCTCCCACCTCCCGACTACGGCGAACCTCCTGCATTTGCTAGGGTTCCCCATCAACACGCTGAAGTCATATCTGACACCTTCTCAGATGCTCCCTGTTAGAATTTGGAATCTCTGGTTGGCACAGGTATGCACTTGTGACAAGCAGGGACTCTTACTTCTAAGTCAGAGTAAGGGGATCACCCTTTCAAATAACCCCTGCTCACCCTTTAGGTAGTGTGGCACAAGCAGTCAAGACTATTCTCAGGGCGTCATAGGTTAAGCATTTGTGAACACATACAGTAATACAATGACACACCACAAATGGACCCCAGTCAAGGTTGTATCAAAAATAGTTCTCTTTATATAAGGCTTAGCACAAGACCAGAATAACGAATACAATGACCACAGTGTTATTTTATAGTTCAATGTTCTTGTAAAAAGGCTTAAAATACAAAAATAGGCTTCTTTTAGTTAATTACGCTTCTTTTCAGGCTTTGTACGGTTCGTACCTGGATGTGCGAACAGAACAAAGTACCTTGGTTTTGTAGGGTCCGCGACGGACAGTACGGGTCGTAGCTCGGCAGCGTATTCGGATGCTGGTCGGGTCGCGGCGTCGGGACGCGGCGTTGGTACGGGACCTTCAGGGATACGTGCGGATGGCCCGGATCGGCTTGCAGAGTCCGTGGCGTTCGGCGTTCGAGCCGTACCTTCGGTGCGGATAGGCGGCGACACTTCTCGGCGAGCCGTACAGCGTACGGGGAGGATCAGCGTGATGCGGCTTCTCGGCTCTGAGTACGGCACGGTGCAGTACGTCTAGCAGCGTACGGACCGTACCTGCGGGATAGCGAAGCTTGGGTCCGCCGTACAGGATTAGGCAGCCAGGGTTGTACGTCTCGAATCGGCGGGGAAGGTTAGGTGCGATGCGGCCGGGAGGGATACGGTGCGTACAAACGCTTTTAAATCAGCGTAGACACACGGTGCCGGGCGGCAAAGACACGGCTTCGTGGCCGATGGGGTACGAGTCGTACTGGGGGCCAAATCCAGCGGGAAACAAGCAAGAATTGTCCAGGCAACTCCGTTTTGGAAGGCAGATGAGTCCAATGGTCCTGGGACTCAGTTCAGGGGGCAAGCTCTTCTTCCAAGCCCTTGGAGATTGTTGAAACAAAGTGCAAAGTTTCTTTCAGTCTTTTCCTCTCCTTTCTCAGCAAGGCACCCACTGCAGGCCAATCCCCCAGGTTAGGGAAAGTTACTCCTCCTTCAGCTTCTTCCAGGTCCTTCTAGTCAGGCAGAGTTTCTTCGTGGTTCAATCAGGATCTGATTTCTTAGGAGCAGGGCTTCTACATTTATACCAAGTTTCTTTCTTTTGTCTTTACAGGCCAGGGGGGCCTTTGCATAATCCCAGTCCAGTTCTTTTCAGTGAGGAACTCTTGGTTGTTGGGACTCTGGCTTCTTCTTTCAGCAGGCAGGGCAGAGACATCAGACGCTCCCCAGGGGGCGGAGCCAGCATTGTGGTGGCAGAGCACTGCCCCATTCAGAGTCAAGGTGCACTCCTCCCACCCATCCTGGTGTAAACTCTCTATTCACCACCTGGTAGCCCCAGCCTGTCTCCTGGAACTTCCCAGCCCTGTCACTCAAGCTACACACAAAGAAGATAGCCCTCCCCTCCAGAGGCGGACTGAAATGGTTAGGCACGCAAAGGCTAATTTTCTAAAAGTAGCATTTGCAAACCCAGGATATTAAAATAACCTTTGCTAAAAGATGTATTTTATTAGTCTGAGTTCAGGCATACTAAACATGAATTTCTACCATGCTTCCTGAGCCTGCTAGGATTATAGAGTGTTATAATCTAGCAGCCCATTCTGGCCTATGGAGAGCAGGTAGCCTTACAATAGTGAAAAACGAAAATGGCTGTAATTCACTATTAGGACATGCCACACACCTCAGGGCATGTCCTACCTTATCCTTACAATTCACCCTGCCCTAGGGCCTACCATAGGGGTGACTAACATGAAGGTAAGGGAAGGTTTTAGGGACTGGCAAGTGGGGACACTTGCCCAGTCAGCATGACAGTACCAGACCGCATGCAGGTTCTGCAATGGCAGACCTTAGACACATTTTACCAGGCTGCTTCTGTGGGTGGCACAACCAGTGCTGCAAGCCCACTAGCAGCATTTGGATATACAAGCCCTTGGCACCCCTGGTGCACTCTACTAGGGACTGATAGTAAACCAAATAAGCCAAACATGGAAGTCAATTCACATAATACATTTTCCCATAGGGAGCACTTGCCCTGTGGCACTGGATTTCGGTGAGAAGGACTCTGAGGTTGTTGTGTGTAATGCCTCTTGCATTCTGCTTGCAACACATGCCCGTTGGCATATTCAGGTTCTGCGGTGGGGCCTTAAGTCCCAGTGGGCATGGCATTAGGGGTGTGTGAGAAGTTGGCCTGGCATATGCTGGTCACTAGTTATAGTGTCCACCTTGCACCAGTCCAATTCGACTCTTATGGTAGATAGGTTTAAGACAACCTTTTAAAGAAAGCTATCCTAGTGGGAGCTGTGGAGAGCAGCCTTCAGGCTAAGTCTCAGAGGAATGTAAAGCAGCTTGTTTTACCTCATAATCTCTTGAATTACCAAATGAAAGGACACCACACAGGTATATATATCAAATATATATGTATTTATTACTAGACACACTCTACTAATCTCTTTATGAGATTAGAAGTCAGGAACATATGCAAATATCAACGTTTCACAATAAGTTAAGCACAAATATGGCTGGGGCCCTAGGGACGTAACAGATCATATACTAAAAAAGAGGTTTAGGAAAGTCGACTTGCAAGGGGACAAGGCCTAGGGCCTGCAGAATCGCAGGGGCTTCACTAATTCACCCAAGGCAGGTAAGTAAAGGACCCAAGGGAGATGCGTGCAGTGTGAGAACACAGCTGCGGGTTCCCTATTGATTTCAATGGAGCAAGTCGCGGTTGGATTTTTAAAGTTTAAGGGTACTTCTAGAGAGTCTACAAGCAAGCCCCTTACAAGATAAGTAGTTCGAGGGCCAACACCCACAGGAGCACCAGAGTGCACGAGTTACCTCACCCAGGGCAGCCGGGTGCATAGGTGTCTTTTCGTGTCGGGTCGCGTCGTCGTTTTCTATGGAAGCCGAAGAAGTTTTGCTGCTTGTGAAGACTGAAGAAGTGTCCGGTGGAATCCACGGCTGGATTCAAGATGAAGAAGACCTGAAAGCATAAGGGACAGTGTTCACAGTCACTTGCCAGTGACCCGGGGCCAGGAAGATGGATGCCCACGGATGTCGGGTGATTTCAGGTGATCAAGGGTGTTTTGACTCTTCAGCCACGAGGTCCAAGAAGTGTCGACGACAACTAGGAGCTGGATTCGGAGTGTCTCACGAAGTTTGCAGCTTACAGATTTGTCGGCAACTAGATTGGAGCCAACAAGCCTTGGCAACAGCAAGTCTAGTGGACATTGAAGAAAGTCAGCGGTGCAGACCAGCAAGGTCTGAGGGACTCACCAAGCAAGGGTAAGTCAGGGCAGGCCTTGAGCAACCAGGGGAGCCCTTTGGTTTGATGAGAAAGTCTTCAGGGGACCCACAAGCCAACGGGCAAGGGATCGCAAAGATGCCTCGTGAGGATTCACTTCACAGGAGCCCATGGTCGCTCGGGATGAGGTAGGCCTCTGATTTTCAAGGGAAATCCTCCTGGAGGCTTGGACCGCACGTGGTCCAATGCACAAGTTCGTAGAATGTCGTGAAGGGGTTGCACTCGACAATAATGCACGGTACCCAGGTATTGCTGTTCCTCATCACTCGTGGGGTCCACTCACCTCAGCTCTGCTGGGGACTCACAGTTGCCGTCGAGAAGTCAGGAAATCTACTTCTGGGGCTGCAGGGACTTCGGACTCCAGCGGGAGAGGGAAAGTTTGCGACCATTGATTCAAGTTTTTTGTGCCTGCCAAGTAGGGGAGTCACTCCTTGACTCCAAGGGAGATTCTTCTGTCTTCCAAAGGTAGTGGAACGTCGAAGGACCAGTATTCTTCTTTGTAGAGTGTTGTCCAGGGATAGCTGATTTGCAATGGCAAGGTTTCCCTATCTTATACTAAAGGAAAGGGAGGGACTAGCTCTATGACCACTCCTCTGGGAGGGTCAGGGGAGTGGGTGGTTACACCCACTTCCCTTTGTCCAGTTTCACGCCAGAGCAGGGGCAGGTAGCCCCTGAACCGGTTTGAGCTGGCATATGCACAGAGGAGCCTACTGCTCCCCCAGTGCAGGACTTCAAAGCACTCTACGAGTGCACCCACCCAGCCCCAATACACTAAATCCTGTCTGGAAGGTGGTTACACCTCCCTGTGACAGGATGCCTATTGTTGGGCCTCCTCCACTGTAAGTTTCAGTCAGCAGCAGGAGGGCAGCCCTGTGTCTGTGCTGGTGGCATCCATTTTGTGATGCCAGGGCTCTTTCAGATTTCTACCGTGTTTCCACAGTGGGTACATGTCGTCCACTCTAGAAGGGTGGGGTAATACTCCCACGTGGGTGTATGATTCCAAGTTGTTTGACACCAAACACGACATGTTTTGATGCAGTCATTCCAAAGTTAGCATTTATTGGTAGGTTATAATGCACTTAAGTGTATATGGTTTAACCGCATCCACGAACAGCCACAGAGAATAGACTCTGCCAGCTGCAGAGGGGCCCTGCTCATGCAGAGGCACCCCCTCACATTGTAAACCAAGCACCCTGCCCTCAGGATTGATAAGGCCTGCCTTAGGGGTGACTGATAGGTTTATATGTGTGTGTATGGTGAGATATAGGAACCTATACCTCAGTGAGGAGTGCTAACACTACCTCACACAGGCTGCAGTAGCAGGCCTGTGGTGTCAGATTTAGTCTGCTTCCCAGGGGTGGCATAATACATGCTTCAGCCCCTGGTAGGCCTGTGAAGTACCTATGCCCTTGGTGCCTAAGGTATCATATACTAGGGGCTCAGAAGGTACCACAGTATCCAATCATTAGTGCATCTAATATGCTCTCCAAGTTGTTTAGAGAGAACAGAGAGACTGGGGCCCTGATTAGCAGGGACCAAGCCAGACTATAGCCAGAAACCAGTGTTAACATCAGAAAAAAAGTGGGGGCAACATAAGTGCAGATCCTACTCTCCTACAGGATATATCTCTGTCATAGTCCAGATCTTGGAGGGAGCTGCGAAAGATCTACTGTCGTGGCTGATGGACTTTGATTGGGTCAGAGGCAGAACCCTCTCCCTTCCACAACCAGCAATAACTGAAGTAACATACGTCACAGCTGGGATGTCTCCGGCAGAGTCTGGACTCCACTTCCACATAAACCTGTTGAAGCTTTGGATGATCCACTTGACATTGGATGCCTTTCTTTCTGTCAAGGTCCCCTCCCAAGGCTTACCTTCTTTTTGAGGGGGTGTTCCTGCAGAGACGACTAGAACCACCACCCCGTTTCCCACCGTGCCCTAGTCGGGGTAGAGCACCGCTTAGGACAAGGGGGTACCCGGGGTAGAAGCCAGAGAGGCGTGAGTCCGGATGACGTTGGACCAAGCTGTGAGGGAAAGAAGGGAACACGGTTACGTTCCTGTACGTTCCTTCTCTACCCCCCTTTGTGTCGTGCCCACCTACTAGCCACTGGGTTACCTGGTGTTCTGATGTGGGATCCTCCTCAATGTCCGGCTTCCAATTCGCAGGTCCGGGACCACAGTGGCCGCAAAATGTTGTGTAGCTCACTAATGGTATCGACCCAAAACAAGGAAACAAAACCAGCGCTCCGGCGCAAATAATAAAGGTCCCTGGCGTACCTGTCCGGTACTCTCCTGTTTCAGGGAACGTGTGTGGCAAAAATCAATGGAACAAAACCAGCGCTCCTGCGCAAATAATAAAGGTCCCTGGCGTACCTAACCGGTACTCTCCTGTTTCAGGGAACGTGTGTGGCAAAAATCAAGGGAACAAAACCAGCGCTCCTGCGCAAATAATAAAAGATCCCTGGCGTAAATAATAACTGCAGGATGAGTCTCCCGCTCCACTGCACACTCCCCGGTCTGCAGTGGGATGACTTAACATAGGTGTAGTGAGATGGCAGAGACAGACGTCCATCTACCCTTGGTGCGCCCTCTGATAAGGCTGTACCTGGTCCTCTCGAAGTCCGCGGCAGCGTCCTTCTTCGGCGGTGTTCTGGAGCTTGGAATCGGCGTCTTCTCCTTCAGCGGTTGAGACCAGGATTCGAAGCGCTGAGCAGCCGGAGTTCCCGGCTGTTATGCGCGACCAACCGGAAGTGAGGATTTCGACCTTCCGTTGTGGTCCCGCAACACTAGACCGCTAACCTCTCCTCCACGGAGCGGGCGGATCGCGGAATCGCGGAATCATGACAGCACCCACCACTAAACAGAACCCCCACCCGGCTGCCGGAGGTTCACACCAAGGCGGCAGGCCGAGGACAGCCAGGATGACCCAAGTGGAAGGCCCGAACCAACCGGGAGGCGTGGCGGACATGCGACAACGGCTCCCACGACCTCTCCTCAGGACCATAACCCTTCCAGTCCACCAGGTAGAAGAGCCGGCCCCGGGTCCTCCGGGAATTCAGAATGGCCCGGACCTCGTACTCGATGTGGTCACCGCGAAGAACAGGAGGTGGAGGAGCGGAGGCCACACAATCAGGATGGGTAGCTCGCAGGAGGGAAACGTGGAAAACAGGATGGCATTTCATGTGCGGGGGTAGAGCCAACTTCATGGCCACACGGTTGATCACCTTAGCAATGGCGTACGGACCCACGAACCGGGGCAACAGTTTCTTGGGACCGTGTGCATTGATGTGCTGGAGTGACACCCACACCCTGTCACCCACCCTGAACTGCGGCTCGACCTGTCTACGTCTGTCCGCGAACAGTTTGTACGATTCCTTAGCCTTGGCGAGTTCGAACCTGGCCCGCTGCCAGAGATCACGAAGGAACCCATGGTATGCTTGCACTGTGGGCAGAGGACTGGCAACAGGATCCTCCCAAGGGGCCGTTCGGGGATGTCGCCCCTGGAGACAAAAGAACGGGGACATGCCGGTTGAGGAATGTCTACTGTTATTATAGGCGTATTCCACCAGCCAAAGGACCTCCGACCATTCGTGATCGACGGACAGGAGTAGACATCGGAGGTACTGCTCCATGGTCTGGTTGGTTCTCTCCGCCTGTCCATCAGTCTGAGGGTGGTATGCCGTGGATAAGCGCACCTCCATGCGCAGGATGCGACAAACCTCGTTCCAGAACTTGGACACGAACTGGGAGCCCCTGTCCGTGATGACTACCGATGGAATGCCATGTAAGCGTATCACGTTTTGTAGAACGATCCCTGCCAAGGCGGCCGCCGAGGGAAGTTTTTCCAATGGGACGAAATGGGCCATCTTGGAGAGATGGTCCACAATGGTGAGGATGGTGGTACAACCCGTCTTAGTTCTGGGTAAGTCCACCACGAAGTCCATGGATATGGTATGCCAGGGGTACGGAGGCACAGGAATAGGATGTAGCAGCCCCACCGTGGGTTGAGATGACCCTTTACCCTGAGCGCAGACAGCACACCGCGCGATGTAAGCATGCACATCCTTGTCTAGGGTAGGCCACCAGAAGTGTCTTGACAACAAGTCCTTCGTCTTCTGACGACCAGGATGGCTGGACAACGGGTGATCATGGCACATGTACAGGGCCTGTTGCTGAAGGTGAGGTAGAGGCAAGTAGTACCGGTCTCCCTGGTATATGTACCCATCTTTAGCGGTGAGCCCTTCCAGTTCCCCCATCCACAACGAGGCGGCCTTCAGTCGTAGGTCGTCCCGCAGTTGGGTCAAGAAGCCGGAAGACAGAACGGTTCCTAGAAAACAGCGGTTCGGGAGGATCGGTGCTGGCACGTCAGCTGGCAAGGTCTCCTCGTTGTCCGTGAGTCGTGACAGGGCGTCAGCCTTGGCGTTGTTCTTGCCAGGTCGGTACTGGATGTGAAAGTCATATTCATTAAAGAATAGGGTCCACCGCAGTTGCCGAGCGGTCAGGGCCCTGGCTGAACGAAGGAACTGGAGGTTCCTATGATCCGTATATATGGTTACGGGATGCCTCGCATCCTTGAGGTGGTGGCGCCATTCCTCGAAGGCGGCCTTTATGGCCAGCAATTCCCTGTCGGAAACCGTGTAGTTCCGCTCTGCCGGCTGTAGTTTTCTCGAGTAGAACGCCACAGGGTGCAGCAAGCCCGTGTTGGCATCTCTTTGGGACAGTATCCCACCTAGGGCGTCTTGGGAGGCATCGGCCTCTACAATGAACGGCCGTTCCGGGTTCGGGTGTAGCAAGATGGGGGCCGTGGTGAACCGAGTCTTCAGGGCTCGGAAGGCGCTTTCTGCGTCGTGGTCCCACGCAAAGCGGACCCCTTTTCGCAGAAGACGAGTGATGGGAGTGACGATCCGAGAAAACCCCTCGATGAAGCGACGATAGTAATTCGCAAACCCCAGAAATCGTTGCACCTGCTTCACCGACGCGGGGGATGGCCACTGTAGTATAGCTGCCGTCTTCTTGGTATCCATGGTAACCCCCTCAGGGGTGATGACGTGACCCAGGAATTCAACGGCGGTGGTGTGGAAAACGCTCTTTTCCAACTTGACGTATAACCCATGGTGCAGCAGTCGCTGTAACACTGAGCGCACATGTTGGATGTGTTCCTCGCGTGTGTTGGAGAATATCAGTATGTCGTCGATGTAGACGACACAGAACCGGTCGATGAAGTCCCTCAATACTTCATCAATGAAATACTGGAAAGCCGCCGGGGCGTTGCAGAGCCCGAAAGGCATGACCTGGTATTCGTACAGTCCGTACCTGGTCCGAAACGCGGTCTTCCATTCGTCACCCTTTCGGACTCTGACGAGATGGTAGGCCCCCCGAAGATCTAGCTTGGTGTATATGTTGGCGGTTTTCACTTGATCCAGTAAGTTCGTGATCAGTGGCAATGGGTATCTGTTTTTTATCGTAATGGCATTCATCGCCCTAAAGTCGATGCACGTTCTTAAATCTCCTTCCTTCTTTGCCACGAAAAAGAGAGGAGAAGACACCGGTGATCTGGAATGACGGATGAACCCATTACGTAAATATTCGTCCAGATACATACGAAGATGTTCATTTTCTTTTTCTGTGAGCGAGTATATGCGACTACAAGGCAGCTTCGAGCCCGGAATCAGATCTATTCTGCAGTCAAAGCTGCGATGCGGAGGTAAAGTATTCGCCCCTTGTTTATCGAACACGGCGGCCAGGTCCAGATACGCCTCAGGTACCGTCCCGTGTACGGTTAAGACAGTGTTGGTAAGGGGCAACACGTGCGCCTGTATACAAGAGGAGCTGGAGATACATAGTCGGGGGTAACAACAAGACGTACAACCCTCGGAATCTAAGTACATCACCCTGGTCGCCCAGTCAATTCGTGGGTTATGGGCCGCCAACCATGGAAGTCCCAGGATCAGGCGGAACTGCGGTGCGTCAATGGCATCAAAGGTGATTGATTCCGTATGGCTATTCTGGAACGTCATTTCAAGGAGTTCGGTTGAGAAACGGATGAGCCCTGACGTAAGATCTGTCCCATCCACGGCCTTCACGGCCTCCGGCGTCTTCTTTGGTACCACTGCCATTCCTAGGCTAGCCATATAGAGGTTGTCGATAAAATTGCCTGTGGCTCCGGAATCGATAAGGGCTGTCACCTGCCATGCCTGTCCCGTCTGTGTCTGCAGGGTAACTTCTACCCCGAAATGATGGCAACCGACGCCGTTTCCCGGGGTTGGTATCCTGACGGATGACGAACCCAGTAGCCGGACCCCACCGTTTACTGGGTTTCTTCGTTTCCCGACCAGTCTCCCCTGGAAATAGGGAGTGCAAAGGGTCTCCTCGGCCGTGGCTTTGTGGGTTTAACAGGGCACTCCTTCACGAAGTGGCCGCTTTTGCCACAATACAGACACTGGTTCTGTCGCCGTCTCTTCTCTCGTTCCTCCTTGGTCAGTGCTCCCCGAATCCCTCCGATCTGCATAGGTTTGGGTGAGTCGGAGGTAGGTACCGCCATGTCGGGGTTCTTCTCCCTTTGTGGCACCACTCGGGGGTCTCCGCCCCTGTGTCGATCGGTCTTCCGTTCCTGTAACCGGAAGTTCAGTTTAACAACCAGCTCGATAAACGGTCCGATGTCCTCTGGTGGGTCCGGGATCTGGGATAGAAGGTCTTTCATGTCGTCCCGTAATCCCCTATAGAAGACCGACACCTTCTTGGACTCAGGCCACTGGGCTTCGATGATCAGTCGGTTGAATGTAGTGATATAATGTAACAAATCCGTGGTACCTTGTTTTAATCCAAGCAGCTCATTATCCGCGGCCTGTACAAACGTGTGACGGGCGAACATCCTTCGCATGGTGTCCTTGAAGGCAGGTAAGTGGTACAACACTGGGTCGTCATTCTCCACCAAAGGTATGGACCACAGAGAGGCATCACCTCCCAGATAAGAGAGGATAAAGGCGATTTTAGAGGCATCATCCGGGAAGGCGGTAGCACGGGCCATGAAGTGCAGCTGGCACTGGTGCATGAAAACGCTGTACTTCGTACTGTCACCAGAAAAACGCTCAGGGGGGGCCAGTTGCACTGTATGCGGGGCTATCACCTGGATGGAGGTGTCTTGCGTGGGAGTCGATGGAGAACCACCGGATTGAAAGGTGGCGGGTCTCAATAGGCCTTCTCGCAGCACTCTTGATGTGGGGAACTGTCCCCAAGGCCCTGTTCCGGTATCCGCAACCTGTGTCTGTAACGCGGTTATGTCCTGGCGTAGACTGCGGTTGTCCGCTTGCATAGTGGCCAAGATGGCCGCAATGTCTTGTAGCGTAATCTCAGGGTCACCCATGTCGCCCGGGCAGGAGGTAGTACTTGGGCTTCGAATTCTGTCAAGGTCCCCTCCCAAGGCTTACCTTCTTTTTGAGGGGGTGTTCCTGCAGAGACGACTAGAACCACCACCCCGTTTCCCACCGTGCCCTAGTCGGGGTAGAGCACCGCTTAGGACAAGGGGGTACCCGGGATAGAAGCCAGAGAGGCGTGAGTCCGGATGACGTTGGACCAAGCTGTGAGGGAAAGAAGGGAACACGGTTACGTTCCTGTACGTTCCTTCTCTACCCCCCTCCGTGTCGTGCCCACCTACTAGCCACTGGGTTACCTGGTGTTCTGATGTGGGATCCTCCTCAATGACCGGCTTCCAATTCGCAGGTCCGGGACCACAGTGGCCGCAAAATGTTGTGTAGCTCACTAATGGTATCGACCCAAAACAAGGAAACAAAACCAGCGCTCCGGCGCAAATAATAAAGGTCCCTGGCGTACCTGTCCGGTACTCTCCTGTTTCAGGGAACGTGTGTGGCAAAAATCAATGGAACAAAACCAGCGCTCCTGCGCAAATAATAAAGGTCCCTGGCGTACCTAACCGGTACTCTCCTGTTTCAGGGAACGTGTGTGGCAAAAATCAAGGGAACAAAACCAGCGCTCCTGCGCAAATAATAAAAGATCCCTGGCGTAAATAATAACTGCAGGATGAGTCTCCCGCTCCACTGCACACTCCCCGGTCTGCAGTGGGATGACTTAACATAGGTGTAGTGAGATGGCAGAGACAGACGTCCATCTACCCTTGGTGCGCCCTCTGATAAGGCTGTACCTGGTCCTCTCGAAGTCCGCGGCAGCGTCCTTCTTCGGCGGTGTTCTGGAGCTTGGAATCGGCATCTTCTCCTTCAGCGGTTGAGACCAGGATTCGAAGCGCTGAGCAGCCGGAGTTCCCGGCTGTTATGCGCGACCAACCGGAAGTGAGGATTTCGACCTTCCGTTGTGGTCCCGCAACACTAGACCGCTAACCTCTCCTCCACGGAGCGGGCGGATCGCGGAATCGCGGAATCATGACACTTTCTTCAATCAAAGGAAGGCTGGTGCAGATTTTAATGGACCGCCATTTGGTACTGCAGCAAACTGGGTCTGATGGGGTCATGGACCTTTTTTCAAGAGGCTCTTAGGGGTATTGCTCAAAAACATCAGAATTCAGTCTGACACCTGGGGAATATTCTAAGGTAAGGAATCTGCGACTAGATAAAGCCTCTACCAGATAAGGCATTACCGAAGGTTAGTAACTTGTTCTTCTCGTACTCTGTGAGGTGGCACTCAAATCAAACTTTCCGGAGCTATTGAAAATGTGCATGAGTATATTTTGTAGAGAGAATGTGTCAGTTTCCTAACAAGATCATGCAGTGGTTTTCACTCTTAGTTACCATTGGGATGCATGGCTTAAGTAACGTTGCTTTCTGATATTTAGACCTTGTTGGAAATACTCCACTCCCACACCGGAAAGGGTTTGGTGGTAACGGGGTCTTTCCAGGACATACAGTGGTAGCTTGGCTCGAGTGGTCAGGAATCAGGCACCGTGCTAAGCATACGTCATACCCAAACAATACCCATGCGTGCATCCGTTCCAAAAACGACTCTACACCGTAAAAATTATGAAAATATCTCTGTTTATCTTCTTTTTCTCTTAGTTGCTGATTAGATAAATAATAACACAATCACAATATACAAGGCTTTCTAAGTAGTGCAGGTCAAATAAATACTGGCTTAATGATTCAATAAATAGGGGTGATCATAAATAATTAAGGCATAAATATAAGTGCAAAACATACAGGCAGTTAAATATTCTGAGGCAATAAATACTGCAAACCAATAAATATCGTGCGACAATAAATACTGTGGAACAATAAATACAGTGGAGCAATAAATAGGTTAAATACAATAAATACAGTGCTCTCAATAAATAATTAAAAGCTGACAGTGACACTTATAGAATCAGATCACATTTGAGATTACTATGGGCTAATTTGGCCCAGGCACAGCTTGTAGTTAGATGGATGGCTTGAGGGTGTCTATTCCCTGGCTTGGACAAGGCTGAGGCCTAAACTGAGGTAGATCAAGGGGGGAAATTCTAGAGATCTGGCTCTCTCACTCTACACAACCCCTCTGAATTAGTCTCAGCTCACCCCTGGCACAATCAAGCTGGTTCCATCACCTCTCTAACCCCTAGAGTAGTCTCTCAGGATTCCACAGGGCCTTAGGCGCCCTCTATTCCACTTACTGCCCTTTTTCTGAAGCTCCGACGCCGCTGGAGTCGTGTTGACGCCGTGAGGCGGTTCCGGTTCGATGTCGGCGGCCTCGGCGCAATGTCAGTTCTTGACGACGCCGGTAGGCGGTTCCGGTTCGATGTCGGCGGCCTCGGCTCGATCTCGACTTCCGGTTCGATGACGTCGGGCAGTCTTGGCTCGATGTCGACTTCGGGCGGCTCCGGTCCGATGGCGACTTCAGTTTCGATGACGTCGGCCGGCCTTGGCTCGATGTCGACTTCCGGCGGCTCCGGAGTGCGATCTCCACTCCCGACCTCCGGTGCTCCTCTCCTCAGGTTCCGGCGACTCCGGAGTGCGACCTCCACTCCCGACCTCCGGTGCTCCTCTCCTCAGGTTCCGGCGACTCCGGAGTGCGATCTCCACTCCCGACCTCCGGCACGCTTCACCTCGGTCTCCGGCGACTCCGGAGGGCGGACTTCACTCCCCCGTCGACGCCGCTCACTCGACCTCGGGTGACTTCCTCCTCGACCTCTGGTTCTCTCTACGACCTCCGTCGGCGCCCTCTCTCGACCTCTGGCGGCTCCGGGTACGACGTCTGCTTTTCCAGTCAGCGCCGCTTCTCCACCTCGGGCTCCGGGTCTCAGGCTTCTCGACGTCGGACACCAGGGAAACCAGTATCCAGGTCAGGATCTTGCTGTTCTTGGATTCTAAGGCCTGTTCCTGCTGTCCAGGTCCTTAAGATGGTTTTTCTTGCTTCTTCCCACACAGGGCTCCAGGCTGGGCTCAGTCAGTAGGGACTAGTATCAAGGGTGGGTTTATGGACCCCACTTCAGGCACAAGTTTCCACCCCTGCTGCCTCACTCCTTCCTCCTTCAGGTTTCTGCTGCTCTCTCTTCACCAGTCAGGTGCCAACTGCCAGCTCCAACTGCCAACTCTCTGTCTTAGCTTCCCAACATTCTAAACCGCCTCCAACTGTCACAGGGTTCTGGAATGTTCTGGAAGGTGCTAGTAGGTTCCAGTGGGTGCTGGTGATGTCACAGGTGGCCACCATTTTGTGCTCCAGGCCCTCAGACAGAAGTTCCAGGGGTAGCTAAAATGGCTCCCTGAATCTGCAGCAACACTAAAAAGTCTGGTGGTTCCCAAAAAGGAAAAATACCAACAGGGTTTGAGGCAAAAGTGGGACAAAATAAATAATGATGAGGAGGGACCACCCAAAGGGCTGACAGGTCTAACAGACCTTAATGTGTACTTAATAAAGCTTTGCATCTAATCTTCCAAAGTGCTAACCAGCGTAACTGTCCTTGCAAAGTAGGAATTTAAGAAGGCACGCAGGCTTAACATCTCTTGACAGCATTATCAGTAAAACACTTTACTTGGTGATAAACACAAAAGTATTGTGCACCATGAAAACAGTTAGTAAACGTGCTGTTTTGTTAGGTATATTGTATTTAGCCTAGGGCACATACCACTGGTAAGTAAGCAGAGAAGATAGTTTTATTGGGTGGAGCCAAAGAGGCTTTTTCTTTGTCACATGTCCTCTAACATGAAGATAGGCAGCTGTTTATCGATTTCTCTGCTGTTTGTGGATTTCAGAGGCCCATGGAAAGAGAAGGTGCTTTTGTAACTCACTCTTTCCAGGAAATGTAAAGTGCATAAAGATGGGTGATAAGCCAAGCAACTAGGACTATCTGCAGATGCAAATCTATTAAGCTGCTACTTGGTCATTTGGTGCATAACGCTTTTGTGGGAAATTAACCCTCATTTCGGGATCCAGTACTGTAGCATTTTTAGGTCTCGCCTACGCAGCACGCATGCGAGGCATAGGAGGACCTTTAGCCATCGCTCTGCTCTTTTTGGAAGCACATACACGTGCTTTTGGCGGCATCCACCTTGCGGGAGCGAGCAAGGGCGCACCCACAAGAACCAGTAAGTAAGTGCCAGCAGTGTGTTTTGCTTTTACTGTGACAAGCACACATGTGCTTTAAAATAGCAGCATTGCATGGCTATCATTTACTCTGTGTTTTGCTTTTACTGTGACAGTTTTCTCATCACTTCTTCCCTCGTGCTCTCTTGCTTTCTTTTTTTTTATCATACACTCTGTTTTGCTTTCACCTTTTCCCACTATTTGTCACCATGTCCACCACCACTACCACGTCCTCCACCACCACCACCACCACATCCACCACCACCACCATGTCCACCACCACCACGTCCACCACCACGTCCACCACCATGTCCACCACCACCACCATGCCCACCACCACCACCACGTCCACATCCACCACATCCCCCACATCCCCCACCACCGCCACGCCCACCATGTCCCCACCACCACCACATCCCCACCACCACATCCAACAACACCATGTCCACCACCACCACCACATCCAACACCACATCCACCACCACGTCTACCATCACATCCACCACCACATCCATCACCACCACCACATCCACCACCGCCACATCCACCACCACCACCACGTCCACCACATCCATCACCACCATGTCCACCACCATGTCCACCACCACCACATCCACCATGTCCTCCACCACCATCATGTCCATCACCACCATGTCCTTCACCACCATGTCCTCCACCACGTCCACCAGCACACTGTCCACCACCACATCCACCAGCCCAACGTCCAACACCACCACATCCACCACCACGTCCACCACCACCACGTCCACCACATCCACCACCACCATGTCCACCACCACCACCACGTCCACCACCACTACCAAGTCCACCACCACCACGTCCACCACCAGGTCCACCACTACCACATCCACCACCATGTCCACCACCACCACATCCACCTCCACCACCACCTCCACTACCACATCCATCACCACACCCACCACCACATCCATGTCCACCACCACCACCACATCCACCATCATGCCCACCACCACCATGTCATCCACGTCCACCACCACCATGTCCACCACATCCACCACCACCACATCCACCACCACCACGTCCACCACCACCACATCCACCATGTCCTCCACCACCCCCATGTCCATCATCATCACCATGTCCTTCACCACCATGTGTTCCACCATGTCCACCAGCACACTATCCACCACCACGTCCACCAGCACCACGTCCAACACCACCACGTCCAACACCACCACATCCACCACCACGTCCACCACATCCACCACCACCATGTCCACCACATCCAGCACCACCACCACGTCCACCACCACCACCATGTCCACCACCACCACCACGTCCACCACCACTACCATGTCCACCACTACCACGTCCACCACCACGTCCACCACCCCCACATCCACCACCACGTCCACCACCACCACATCCACCACCACATCCACCTCCACCACCACCTCCACCACCACATCCATCACCGCACCCACCACCACATCCATGTCCACCACCACCACCACCATGCCCACCACCACCATGTCATCCACGTCCACCACCACCATGTCCACCACATCCACCACCACCATGTCCACCACATCCACCACCACCATGTCCACCACCACCACATCCACCACCGCGTCCACCACCACCACATTTACCACCGCGTCCACCACATCCACCACAACCATGTCCACCATGTCCACCACCACCACATCCACCATGTCCTCCACTACCACCATGTCCATCATCACCACCATGTCCATCATCACCACCATGTCCTTCACCACCATGTCCTCCACCATGTCCACCAGCACACTATCCACCACCACGTCCATCAGTACCACATCCAACACCACCACATCCACCATCACCACGTCCACCACATCCACCACCACCATGTCCACCACATCCAGCACCACCACCATGTCTACCACCACGTCCACCACCACTACCATGTCCACCACCACCATGTCCACCACCAGGTCCACCACTACCACATCCACCACCATGTCTACCACCACCACATCCACCACCACGTCCACCACCACCACATACACCACCACATCCACCTCCACCACCACCTCCACTACTACATCCATCACGACACCCACCACCACATCCATGTCTACCACCACCACCACCATGCCCACCACCACCACGCCCACCACCACCATGTCATCCACGTCCACCACCATGTCCACCACATCCACCACCACCACATCCACCATCACCACATCCACCACCGCGTCCACCACCACCACATCTACCACCGCGTCCACCACATGCACCACCACCATGTCCACCAGTACCATATCCACCACTACCATGTCCACCATGTCCACCACCACCATGTCCACCACATCCACTGCATCCACCACATCCACCACCACCACATCCATCACCGTGTCTACCACCACCACATCCACCACCATGTCCACCACATCCACCACCACCACCACCACTGTCCACCAGGTCCACCACTACCACTACCATGTCCACCACTACCACATCCACCACCACATCCTCCACCACCACCACATCCTCCACCACCACCACATCCACCACTACCATGTCTATCACTACCACATCTACCACCACACTGTCCACTACCACCATGTCCACCACCACCACATCCACCATCACCACCATGTCCACCACCACGTCCACCACCACTACCATGTCCACCACCACCATGTCCACCACCAGGTCCACCACTACCATATCCACCGCCATGTCCACCACCACCACATCCACCACCACATCCACCAACACATCCATCACCACATCCACCTCCACCACCATCTCCACCACCACATCCACCACTACCACCACCACCACCACGTCCACCACCACCAGGTCCACCACTACCATGTCCACCACTACCACGTCTACCACTACTACGTCCACTACCATATCCACCACCACATCCACCACCACCACCACATCCACCACTACCATGTCTACCACTACCACGTCCACCACCACACTGTCCATTACCACCACATCCACCACCACCACCACATCCACCACCACCACCATGTCCACCACCACCACCATGTCCATCACCACTACCATGTTCACCACTACCACGTCCACCACCAGGTCCACCACTACCACATCAACCACCATGTCCACCACCACCACATCCACCACCACATCCACTACCACCACATCCACCACCACCACATCCACCACCACATCCACCTCCACCACCACATCCATCACCACACCCACCACCACATCCATGTCTACCACCACCACCACATCCACCACCATGCCCACCACCACCACATCCACCACCACACCCACCACCACCATGTCATCCACGTCCACCACCACATTCACCACCACATCCTCTACCACCACCACCATGTCCACCACCACCACGTCCACCACCACTACCACGTCCACTACCACCACATCCATCACCAAGGCCAACACCATCACCACACCCACCACATCCATGTCCACCACCAAGTCCACCATGTCTACCACCACGTCCACCACCACCATGTCCACCACATCCCCTACCACCACGCCCACCACCACATCCACCCCCACATCCTCTACCACCATCACATCCACCACACTCTCCACCACCTTCACACCCACCACCATACCCACTACCACAACACTTTCCACCACCACCACATCCATCACCACCACGTCCATCACTACCACATCCACCACCACATCCACCACCACCATATCCATCACCACATCCAACACGTCACCATCATGTCCTCATCCACCACCACATCCACCACCATGTCTACCACCACATCCACCATGTCCACCACCACGTCCACCACCATTTCCACCACCACCATGTTCTCTACCACCACCACATCCACCAGCACATTGTCCACCACCACCACGTCCACCAGCACATTGTCCACCACCACCACCACATCCACCTCCACCACGTCCTCCACCACCACCACATCCACCACCACCACGTCCACCACCACACTGTCCACTATCATGTCCACTACCATGCCCACCACCACGTCCACTACTGTGTCCATCACCACATCCACCACCAGCTCCACCAGCACGTCAACCACCACGTCCACCACCTTCACCACCACCACATCCACCACCATGTCCACCACCACCACGTCCACCACCACCACGTCTACCACCACCACCACGTCCACCATCACCACACCCACCACCACATCCATGTCCACCACCACCACATCCACCACCACTTCCACCACCATGTCCACCACCACCACCATGTCCACCACCACCACATCTTCTACTACCATCATGTCCTAGACCACCAGCCTGTCCACCACATCCACCACCATGTCCACAACCACCACCACACTGTCCACCACACCACACTCTCCACCACCACCACATCCACCACCATGTCCACTACTATGTCCACTACCACCACGTCCACCACCACCACGTCCCCCACCACCACCACGTCCACCAGCACATTGTCCACCACCACCACCACATCCACCACCACCACATCCATCACCACGTCCACCATCACCACAACCACATCCATGCCCACCACCACCATGCCCACCACCACCACGCCCACCACCACCATGTCATCCACATCCACCACCACCACATCCACCATGTCCACCACCACCACATCCACCATGTCCTCCACCACCACCATGTCCATCATCACCACCATGTCCTTAACCACCATGTCCTCCACCATGTCCACCAGCACACTATCCACCATCACGTCCACCAGTACCACATCCAACACCACCACATCCACCACCACCACGTCCACCACATCCACCACCACCATGTCCATCACATCCAGCACCACCACCACCACCACCACGTCCACCACCACTACCATGTCCACCACCACCACGTCCACCACCAGGTCCACCACTACCACATCCACCACCATGTCCACCACCACCACATCCACCACCACGTCCACCACCACCACATCCACCACCACATCCACCTCCACCACCACCTCCACCACCACCTCCACCACCACCTCCATCACCACACCCACCACCACATCCATGTCCACAACCACCATGCCCACCACTACCATGCCCACCACCACCATGTCATCCACGTCCACCACCATGTCCACCACATCCACCACCAGCACATCCACCACCATCACATCCACCACCGCGTCCACCAACACCACATCCACCACCGCCTCCACCACATGCACCACCACCATGTCCACCAGTACCACGTCCTCCACCACCATGTCCTCCACCACCATGTCCTCCTCTACCATGTCCTCCACCATGTCCATCACCACCACCACGTCCACCACCACCACCATGCCCACCACCACCATGTCCCCCACCACCACATCCACCACCATGTCCATCACCACCACGCCCACCACCACCACGATGTCTACCACCACCACCGTGTCCACCTCCACCATACTGTCTACTACCACCACATCTACCACCACCACATCTACCACCTCCATGTCCACCACCACACTGTCCACCACCACACTGTCCACCACCAACACCACCTCAACCACATCTACCACCACCACCATGTCCACCACCACACTGTCCACTACCATGCCCACCACCATGCCCACCACCACGTCCACCACCATCTCCACCACCATGTCCACCACCAGCTCCACCAGCACGTCAACCACCATGTCTACCACCATGTCCACCATCACCACACCCACCACCACATCCATGTCCACCACCACCATCATGTCCACCACCACCACGTCATCCACGTCCACCACCACGTCCACCCCATGTCCACCACCACCATGTCCACCATATCCACAACCACAACCATGTCCAACACCACGTCCATGTCCAACACCACGTCCACCACCACATCCACCACCACATCCACTACCACCACCACATCCACAACCACCACATCCACCACGTCCACCACCACGTCCACCACATCTACCACCATGTCTATCACCACGTCTACCACCACCATGTCTACCACATCCCCCACCACCACGCCCACCACCACATCCACCCCCACATCCTCTACCACCATCACATCCACCATATTCTCCACCACCTTCACACCCACCACCATGCCCACCACCACAACACTCTCCACCACCACCACATCCACCACCACCATATCCATCACCACATCCAACACATCCACCATCATGTCCTCGTCCACCACCACGTCCACCACCATGTCTATCACCACATCTACCATGTCCACCACCACGTCCACCACCATTTCCATCACCACCATGTCCTCCACCACCACCAAGTCCACCACCACATCCACCACCACCACATCCACCACCACCACATCCACCACCACCAGGTCCACCACCACACTGTCCACTACCACGTCCACCACCATGCCCACCACCACGTCCACCACCGTGTCCATCACCACATCCACCATCAGCTCCACCAGCACATCAACTACCACGTCCACCACCTTCACCACCACCAAATCCACCACCATGTCCACGACCACCATGTCCACCACCACCACGTCCACCACCACCATCATGTCCACCACCACCACGTCATCCACGTCCACCACCACATCCACCATGTCCACCACCACCACATCCACCATGTCCTCCACCACCACCATGTCCATCATCACCACCATGTCCTTAACCACCATGTCCTCCACCATGTCCACCAGCACACTATCCACCATCACGTCCACCAGTACCACATCCAACACCACCACATCCACCACCACCACGTCCACCACATCCACCACCACCATGTCCATCACATCCAGCACCACCACCACGTCCACCACCACCACCACGTCCACCACCACTACCATGTCCACCACCACCACGTCCACCACCAGGTCCACCACTACCACATCCACCACCACCACATCCACCACCACGTCCACCACCACCACATCCACCACCACATCCACCTCCACCACCACCTCCACCACCACCTCCACCACCACCTCCATCACCACACCCACCACCACATCCATGTCCACAACCACCATGCCCACCACTACCATGCCCACCACCACCATGTCATCCACGTCCACCACCATGTCCACCACATCCACCACCAGCACATCCACCACCATCACATCCACCACCGCGTCCACCAACACCACATCCACCACCGCCTCCACCACATGCACCACCACCATGTCCACCAGTACCACGTCCTCCACCACCATGTCCTCCACCACCATGTCCTCCTCTACCATGTCCTCCACCATGTCCATCACCACCACCACGTCCACCACCACCACCATGCCCACCACCACCATGTCCCCCACCACCACATCCACCACCATGTCCATCACCACCACGCCCACCACCACCACGATGTCTACCACCACCACCGTGTCCACCTCCACCATACTGTCTACTACCACCACATCTACCACCACCACATCTACCACCTCCATGTCCACCACCACACTGTCCACCACCACACTGTCCACCACCAACACCACCTCAACCACATCTACCACCACCACCATGTCCACCACCACACTGTCCACTACCATGCCCACCACCATGCCCACCACCACGTCCACCACCATCTCCACCACCATGTCCACCACCAGCTCCACCAGCACGTCAACCACCATGTCTACCACCATGTCCACCATCACCACACCCACCACCACATCCATGTCCACCACCACCATCATGTCCACCACCACCACGTCATCCACGTCCACCACCACGTCCACCCCATGTCCACCACCACCATGTCCACCATATCCACAACCACAACCATGTCCAACACCACGTCCATGTCCAACACCACGTCCACCACCACATCCACCACCACATCCACTACCACCACCACATCCACAACCACCACATCCACCACGTCCACCACCACGTCCACCACATCTACCACCATGTCTATCACCACGTCTACCACCACCATGTCTACCACATCCCCCACCACCACGCCCACCACCACATCCACCCCCACATCCTCTACCACCATCACATCCACCATATTCTCCACCACCTTCACACCCACCACCATGCCCACCACCACAACACTCTCCACCACCACCACATCCACCACCACCATATCCATCACCACATCCAACACATCCACCATCATGTCCTCGTCCACCACCACGTCCACCACCATGTCTATCACCACATCTACCATGTCCACCACCACGTCCACCACCATTTCCATCACCACCATGTCCTCCACCACCACCAAGTCCACCACCACATCCACCACCACCACATCCACCACCACCACATCCACCACCACCAGGTCCACCACCACACTGTCCACTACCACGTCCACCACCATGCCCACCACCACGTCCACCACCGTGTCCATCACCACATCCACCATCAGCTCCACCAGCACATCAACTACCACGTCCACCACCTTCACCACCACCAAATCCACCACCATGTCCACGACCACCATGTCCACCACCACCACGTCCACCACCACCATGTCTACAGCCACCACCACGTCCACCATCACCACACCTACCACCACATCCATGTCCACCACCACCACATCCACCACCACTTCCACCACCATGTCCACCACCACCACCATGTCCACCACCACCACATCTTCTACCACCACAATGTCCTCTATCACCACCCTGTCCACCACATCCACCACCATGTCCACAACCACCACCACACTCTCCACCACACCACACTCTCCACCACCACCATGTCCACCACCATGTCCACCACCACCATGTCCCCCACCACTACCACGTCCACCAGCACATTGTCCACCACCACCACATCCACCAGCACATTGTCCACCACCACCACCACATCCACCACCATCACCACTACCATGCCCACCACCACCATATCATCCACGTCCACCACCATATCATCCACGTCCACCACCACCATGTCCACCACATCCACCACGTCCACCACCACCATGTCCACCATGTCCACCACCACCGTCTACCACCACGACCACGTCTACCGTCACCACACCCCCCACCACTTATCCATGTCCACCACCACCACATCCACCACCACTTCCACCACCATGTCCACCACCACCACCATGTCCACCATCACCACATCTTCTACCACCACCCTGTCCACCACATCCACCACTGTGTCCACAACCACCACCACACTCTCCACCACACCACACTCTCCACCACCAGCACACTCTCCACCACCATATCCACCACCATGTCCACCACTATGTCCACCACCATGTCCCCCACCACCACCACGTCCACCAGCACATTGTCCACCACTACCACATCCACCAGCATATTGTCCACCACCACCACCACATCCACCACCACCACCACGTCCACCATCATCACAACCACCACCACATCCATGTCCACCACCACCATGCCCACCACCACCATGCCCACCACCACCATGTCATCCACGTCCCCCACCACCATGTCCAACACATCCACCACCACCACATCCACCACCACCACGTCCACCACCACCACATCCACCATGTCCTCCACCACCACCATGTCCATCATCACCACCATGTCCTTCACCACCATGTCTTCCACCATGTCCACCAGCACACTGTCCACCACCACGTCCACCAGCACCACGTCCAACACCACCACATCCACCACCATATCCAACACCACCACGTCCACCACATCCACCACCACCATGTCCACCACATCCACCACCACCACCATGTCCACCACTACCATGTCCACCACCACTACCACGTCCACCACCACTACCATGTCCACAACCAGGTCCACCACTACCACATCCACCACCACCATGTCCACCACCACAATGTCCACCACCACATCCACCACCTCTACCATGTCCACCACCACCAGGTCCATCACTACCACTCCCATGTCCACCACATCCACCACTACCACATCCACCACTACCACGTCCTCCACCACCATGTCCTCCACCACCATGTCCTCCACCATGTCCATCACCACCACCACGTCTGCCACCACCACCATGCCCGCCACCACCATGTCCCCTACCACCACATCCACCACCATGTCCACCACCACCATGCCCACCACCACCACCATGTCTACCACCACCACCGCGTCCACCACACTGTCTACCACCACCACATCCACCACCACACTGTCAACCACCACGTCCACCATCACCACGTCCACCACCACCATGTCTACCACCACCATCACGTCCACAATCACCACACCCACCACCACATCCATGTCCACCACCACCACATCCATCACCACCATGTCAACCACCACCACCATGTCCACCACCACCACATCTTCTACCACCACCATGTCCTCTACCACCACCCTGTCCACCACATCCACCATCATGTCCACAACCACCACCACACTCTCCACCACATCACTCTCCACCACCACATCCACCATGTCCACCACTATGTCCACCACCACCATGTCCACCACTATGTCCACCACTACCACGTCCCCCAGCACATTGTCCACCACCACCACGTCCACCAGCTTATTGTCCACCACATCCACCACCACCACCACATCCACCACCACGTCCACCATCACCACACCCACCACCTGTCACGATTCCACACATCCCTATCATCAGCCTAGTGAGTAACCACCCCCGCACTCCCTTTCAGGTACGAATGCACGAGAATGAATGGAGAAAGGGGCCGCGGCACTACAACTCCCAGAATGCCAAGGGACGGGACTTCTCCCAGTTGATTGGCAGCCACAGATTCAAACGACCTCATAAGCACCTCCTCTACAGGAAGAAGGTGCTTGACAATCGTTTTGCTTTCCTGAGACGTGGCGGACGCTTTCCTTCCCGCGGAGGAATCCAGAATCACCGCCGCTGCAATTTCCTCGAGTTACCTCTCGGTACTCCGACGCGACGTTCCTGAGACATCGCTCCTGACTCGCCGATTCACCGAGGGCTGCAGAGAATCCTTGACCGCGCACACGCAAGTACTTGCTCTCTGAGAGTGTGCAAATTCGTCCTCCTAGACAACTGTTTTCTTCGTGATAGTCCAGCGATAGTTGTTATTTCCCGCTCTGAGGTCCCGGAAAGCCCGTATTCCCTCAGACAGAGACTCGTTTAGCGGAGGCTTCCAGAAGCAACCATCCGCCGCCGCTTCTTGCTCCTTCTCTCTTTTCCCTCGTACTCCTGCTTCCCCTGCCCAGTTGGTACAGACTTTCGTGCCCAGAGCTGGGGCGGTTCCCCCTTCGTCCTCATTGACCCTGCTGTGCAACTAACAGCTTTCTTCGAGGACACTGACTTTGAGACATTTGCCAGGGATTAAGAGTTCCCAGTGGAGAGTGGACTGCTTTCCTTTCCTTTGTTGGATTTCGGAGAGAGAATTTCAAGCTGTTACTGTCTGGAGTTTGTAAGTGCCGTGGTGACAACCAAGGGAGGGGGAAGAGCATGAAGGGTGAATGAAAGGCAGTATAGTGGTTTTATGCTTGTGTTCATTCTTCTCTTCCCTTCTGTAGGGTGCTCCCATTATCCGGACCCGAGCACAGAGCAGCCTCAAGCCAGACGTTCCCCAGGCAGTGACCTTTCTTATTTTATCCCCTTCCCTTCTTCCCCGGGGTGCTGGGTTCCATAGCTGCATTAATAGCACTGTGGGGCTTATCATTTCGGAGAGCTGGGAGGATTCTCAGCACATCATCGTTCCTGCTGGCTGCGGTTAAAACGGTTAGTGGTGTCTAACTCTGTCCGTCATCACTAACCTTCGTGACACCACCACATCCATGTCCACCACCACCATGCCCACCACCACCATGCCCACCACCACCATGTCCACCACATCCACCACATCCACCACCACCACATCCACCACCACCACATCCACCACCACCACATCCATGTCCTCCACCACCACCATGTCCATCATCACCACCATGTCCTCCACCTTGTCTACCACCACACTGTCCACCACCACACTGTCCACCACCAACACCACCTCAACCACATCTACCACCACCACCACGTCCACCACCACCGCATCTTCTACCACCATGTCCACCATATCCACCACCACCGTGTCCACCATTACTACATCCACCACCACCACATCTACCACCACCACGTCCACCATTACTACATCCACCACCACCACATCCACCAGCACATTGTCCACCACCACCACGTCCACCAGCACATTGTCCACCACCACATCCACCACCACCACATCTACCACCACCACGTCCACCACCACACTGTCCACTACCACATCCACCACCATGCCCACCACCACGTCCACCACCGTGTCCATCACCACATCCACCACCAGCTCCACCAGCACGTCAACCACCACATCCACAACCTTCACCACCACCACATCCACCACCATGTCCACCACCACCATGTCCACCACCACCACATCCACCACCACCACATCCACCACCATTTCCACCACCACCATGTCCACTGCATCCACCACCACCACATCCACCACCATGCCCACCTCCACCACCACCACCACCACCAGGTCCACCACCACCATGTCCACCACTACCAGGTCTACCACCATGTCCACCACATCCACCACCAAGGCCAGCACGTCCACCATCACCACACCCACCACCACTACCAGGTCCACCACCAAGGCCACCACATCCACCATCACCATACACACCACCTCATCCATGTTCACCACCACCACGTCCACCACCACTACCATGTCCACCACCACTACCATGTCCACCACCACAGGTCCACCACTACCATTACCATATCCACCACCACTAAGTCCACCACCACGTCCACCACCGCCACCACATCTACGACCACATCCATCACCACCAAGTCCACCACCACCACGTCAACCACGTCCTCCACCACCACTACCATGTCCACCACATCCACCACCACCACCATGTCCACCACCAACAACATTTCCACCACCACCACCACCAGGTCCACCACTACCATGTCCACAACTACCACATCCACCACTACCACATCCACCACCACTAAGTCCACCACCACGTCCACTACCACCACACCCACCACCACCACATCTACCACGTCTACCACCACCACCACATCATCCACATCCACCACCACCACGTCATCCACCACCACATCCACCACCACCACTACCAGGTCCACCACCACCATGTCCACCACTATCACTACCAGGTCTACCACCATGTCCACCACATCCACCACCAAGGCCAGCACGTCCACCATCACCACACCCACCACCACTACCACTACCAGGTCCACCACCAAGGCCACCACGTCCACCATCACCACACCCACCACCTCATCCATGTTCACCACCACCACGTCCACCACCAATACCGGGTCCACCACCACCACCATGTCCACCACCAATACCGGGTCCACCACTACCATGTCCACCACCACCACATCCACCACCACATCCACCACCGCTTCCACCACCACTAAGTCCACCACCACGTCCACCACCACCACCACATCCACCACTACCACGTCCTCCACCACCATGTCCATCATCACCACATCCACCACCACCACGTCTATCACCACCTCCACCACCACCATGTCCACTGCGTCCACTACCACCACATCCACCACCGTGTCCACCACCACCACATCCACCACCTCTACCATGTTCACCACCACCAGGTTCACCACTACCATGTCCACCACTACCACATCCACAACTACCACATCCACCTCCACTAAGTCCACCACCACATCCACCACCACCACCACATCCACCACACCCACCACCACCACCACATCATCCATATCCACCACCACCACGTCATCCACCACCACATCCACCACCACCACGCCCACCTCCACCACCACCACCACCACCAGGTCCACCACCACCATGTCCACCACTACCAGGTCTACCACCATGTCCACCACATCCACCACCAAGGCCAGCACGTCCACCATCACCACACCCACCACCACTACCAGGTCCACCACCAAGGCCACCACATCCACCATCACCATACACACCACCTCATCCATGTTCACCACCACCACGTCCACCACCACTACCATGTCCACCACCACTACCATGTCCACCACCACAGGTCCACCACTACCATTACCATATCCACCACCACTAAGTCCACCACCACGTCCACCACCGCCACCACATCTACGACCACATCCATCACCACCAAGTCCACCACCACCACGTCAACCACGTCCTCCACCACCACTACCATGTCCACCACATCCACCACCACCACCATGTCCACCACCAACAACATTTCCACCACCACCACCACCAGGTCTACCACTACCACATCCACCACCACTGTGCCCACCACCACCACGTCCACCACCACCACATCCACCATCACCACCACATCCACCACATCCACCATGTCCACCATCACCACATCCACCATCACCACCACATCCACCACCATTATGTCCACTAACACCGCCACGTCCACCAACACCACCACGTCCACAACCACCACGTCCATCACCACCATGTCCACCATGTCCATCACCACCACGTCCACCACATCCACATCCACCACCACGTCCACCACATCCACCACCACCACGTCCACCACATCCACCACCACATCCACCAATGCATCTACCACCACCGCGTCCACCACATCCACTACGTCTACCACCACCACTACCACATTCACGTCTACCACTACCACATCCACCAACACCACCACGTCTACCACCACCACGTCCACCACCACCACCATGTCCACCACCACCACGTCCACCACCACATTCACCACCACCACGTCCTCCACCACCATGTCCACCATCACCACATCCTCCACCATCACCACGTCCACCATCACCACATCCACCACCACCACGTCCACCACCAGCACATATTCCACCACCATGTCCACCATGTCTACCACATCCACCACCACCGTGTCCACCATTACTACATCCACCACCACATCCACCTTCACCACATCCACCTCCCCCACATCCACCACCACCAGGTCCACCACTACCATTACCATGTCCACCACCACCACCACATCCACCACCACATCCACCACTAAGTCCACCACCACTAAGTCCACCACCATGTCCACCACCACCACCACCACATCCACCACCACATCCATCACTACCACGTCCACCACCACCACGTTCACCACCACCACGTCCTCCACCACCATGTCTACCATCACCACGTCCTCCACCCTCACCATGTCCACCATCACCACATCCACCACTACCACGTCCACCACCACCACGTCCACCACCACCACCACATCCACCACCACTACCATGTCCACTACCACCACCATGTTCACCACCACCAGGTCCACCACTACCATTACCATGTCTATCACCACCATGTCCACCACATCCACCACCACATCCACCACCGCATCCACCACCACATCCACCACCGCCACCACATCCACCACCGCATCCACCACCACTAAGTCACCACCATGTCCACCACCACCACCATATCAACCACCACATCCATCACTACCACGTCCACCACCACCACGTTCACCACCACCATGTCCTCCACCACCATGTCCACCATCACCACGTCCTCCACCCTCACCATGTCCACCACCACCACGTCCACCACCACCGTGGTCCACCACCATGTCCACTGAGTCCACTACCACCACATCCACCACCGTGTCTACCACCACCACATCCACCACCTCTACCATGTCCACCACCACCAGATCCACCACTACCATGTCCACCACTACCACATCCACCACTACCACATCCACCACCACTAAGTCTACCACCACATCCACCACCACCACATCCACCATACCCACCACTACCACATCATCCACATCCACCACCACCACGTCATCCACCACCACATCCACCACCACCACGCCCACCTCCACCACTACCACCAGGTCCACCACCACCATGTCCACCACTACCAGGTCTACCACCATGTCCACCACATCCACCACCAAGGCCAGCACGTCCATCATCACCACACCCACCACCACTACCAGGTCTACCACCAAGGCCACCACGTCCACCATCACCACACCCACCACCTCATCCATGTTCACCACCACCACGTCCACCACCACATCCACCACCACTACCATGTCCACCACCACCACCATGTCCACCACCACCAGGTCCACCACTACCATTACCATGTCTACCACCACCATGTCCACCACATCCACCACCACATCCACCACCGCGTCCACCACCACTAAGTCCACCACCACGTCCACGACCGCCACCACATCCACCACCACATCCATCACCACCACGTCAACCACGTCCTCCACCACCACTACCATGTCCACCACCATGTCCCCCACCACCACCTTGTCCACCACCACCACCATGTCCACCACCACTACCACATCCACCACGTCCACCACCACCAGCAGGTCCACCACTACCGTATCCACCACCACTGCGCCCACCACCACCACGTCCACCACCACATCCACCATCACCACTACATCCATCACCACTACATCCACCACCACCACATCCACCACCACGTCCACCACCACCACATCCACCACCACCATGTCCACCAACACTGCCACGTCCACCAACACCACCACGTCCACCACCACCATGTCCATCACCACCACGTCTATCAACATGTCCACCACATCCACATCCACCACATCCATCACCACGTCCACCACATCCACCACATCCATCACCACATCCACCACCACCGCGTCCACCACATCCACCACGTCTACCACCACCACTACCACGTCCACGTCTACCATATCCACCACCACCACATCCACCACCACCACCACGTCTACCACCACCACGTCTACCACCACCACCATGTCCACCACTACCACGTCCACCACCACCACATCCTCCACCACCACCACGTCCTCCACCATCACCAAGTCCACCATCACCACATCCACCACCACCACGTCCACCACCAGCACATATTCCATCACCATGTCCACCATGTCTACCACATCCACCACCACCATGTCCACCATTACTACATCCACCACCACATCTACCTCCACCACATCTACCTCCACCACATCTACCTCCACCACATCCACCACCACACTGTCTACCACCACATCCACCATCACCACATCTACCACCACTACGTCGTCCACCACCATACTGTGCATCACCACACTGTCCACTACCACACTGTCCACCACCAACACCACCTCAACCACATCTACCACCACTACCATGTCTACCACCACACTGTCCACCACCATGCCCACCACCACGTCCACCACCATGTCCACCACCAGCTCCACCAGCACGTCAACCACCACGTCCACCACCACCACCACGTCTATCATCACCACACCCACAACCACATCCATGTCCACCACCACCACCATGTCCACCACCACCACATCATTTTCGTCCAACACCACCACGTCCACCACCACCATGTCCACCACAGCCACCACCACAACCACGTCCAACACCACATCCACCGCATCCACCACGTTCACCACCACATCCACTACATCTACCACCATGTCTACCACCACGTTCACCACCACCATGTACACCACATCCCCCACCACCACGCCCACCACCACACCCACCACCACATCCACCACCACATCCACTACCACCACCACATCCACCGCATCCACCATGTTCACCACCACATCCAGCACCATGTCTACCACCACGTTCACCACCACCATGTCCACCACATCCCCCACCACCACGCCCACCACCACACCCACCACCACATCCTCTACCACCACCACATCATCCACCACCACCACGTCCATCACCACCACATCCGCCACCACATCCACCACCACCATATCCATCACCACATCCAACACGTCCACCATCATGTCCTCGTCCACCACCACGTCCAACACCATGTCTGCCACCACATCCACCATGTCCACCACCACCATGTCCACCACCACCACGTCCACCGCCACCATGTCTACCACCACCACCACGTCCACCATCACCACACCCACCACCACATCCATGTCCACCACCACCACATCCACCACCATGTCCACCACCACCACATCTTCTACCACCACCATGTCCTCTACCACCACCCTGTCCCCCACATCCACCAGCATGTCCACAACTACCACCACACTCTCCACCACACCACACTCTCCACCACCACCACACTCTCCACCACCATGTCCACCACTGTGTCCTCCACCACCACCACGTCCCCCACCACCACCCCGTCCACCAGCACATTGTCCACCACCACCACGTCCACCAGCACATTGTCCACCACCACCTCCACATCCACCACCACCACCACATCCACCACCACCACCACATCCACCATCACCACACCCACCACCACATCCATGTCCACCACCACCATGTCCACCACCACCACGTCATCCACGTCTACCACCACCACGTCCACCACTACCATGTCTACCACCATGTCCACCACCACCACATCCACCACCACCATGTCCACCACATGCACCACCACAACCACGTCCAACACCAAGTCCACCACCACCACATCCACCACCACATCCACCACGTCCACCTCCACCACCATGTCCTCCACCACCATGTCTTCCACCACCAGCACATTGCCCACCACCACGTCAACCAGCACATTGTCTACCACCACATCCACCACTACCATGTCCTCCACCACCACCTCGTCCATAACCACTGCATCCATCACCACCACCGCTGCGTCCACCACCACATCCACCACACTCTCCACCACCACATCCACCACCACCACACTTTCCACCACCACATCCACTACCAGGTCCACCACCACCATGTCCACCACTTTGTCTACCACCACCAGGTCCCCCACCACCAGGTCCCCCACCACCACATCCCCCACCACCACATCCACCACCACATCTACCACCACGTCCACCATCACCACACCCACCACCACCACCACATCCATGTCCACCACCACCACGTCCACCACCACCATGTCCACCACCACCACGTCATCCACGTCCTCCACCACCATGTCCACCACCACCACGTCCACCACCACCATGTCCACCACCACCATGTCCACCACATGCACCACCACGTCCAACACCACGTCCAACACCACGTCCACCACCACCACATCCACCACCACCACCACATCCACCACCACCATGTCCACCATCACCACGTCCACCACCACACTGTCCACTACCACATCCACCACCATGTCCAACACCACATCTACCACCCACGCGTCCACCACCACATCCACCACCAGCACATCCACCACTACCACGTCCACCACCATCAAGTCCCCCACCATATCCACCACCAAGACCACCACCATCATGTCCACCACCACCACACCCATCATCACCACCACATCCACCACTACCATGTCCACCACGTCCACCACCAGGTCCACCATGTTCACCACCACAACCACAACCACCACATCCATTACCACCACGTCTACCACCACATCCAACACATCCACCATCATGTCCACCACCATCACAACCACATCCACCACCACATCCAACATGTCCACCATCATGTCCACCACCTCCACATCCACCACCACGTATACCACCTCGTCCACCACCATGTCTACTGCCACGTCCACCACCATGTCTACCACCACATCCATCACCACCACCACATTCACCACCACGTCCACCACCACATCCAACACGTCCACCATCATGTCCACCATCTCCGCGTCCACCACCACATCCACCACTACCATGTCCACCACATCCACCACCATGTCTACCACCACCACGTCTACCACCACCACGTCCCCCACCACCACCATGTCCACCACCACATCCACCACCACCACCACCATGCCCACCTCCACCACCACCCTGTCCACCACATCCACCACCATGTCCACAACCACCACCCCTCCCTCTCTACCACCACCACACTGTCCACCACCACACTCTCCACCACTTCCACCACTATCACATCCACCACACTGTCCACCACCACCACCACATCCACCACCATGCCCACCACCATGTCCACCACCACCACCATGTCCACAACCACCACCACGTCCACAACCACCGCATCCACCACCAATGCGTCCACCACTACCACGTCCACTACCACATCCACCACCATCTTCACCACCACGTCCACCACCATGTCATCCACATCCACCACTACATCCACTACCACCACGCCCACCTCCACCACCACCACTTCCACCACCATATCCACCACTATCACCACCCCCGTGTCCACCACCACGTCCACCACCAGCTCCACCAGCACACCCACCACTACCATATCCACCTCCACCATGTCCCCCACCACCAAGTCCTCCCCCACCACCACATCCACCACCAAGGCCACCACCACATCATCCATGTCCACCACCACGTCGTCCACCACCACCATGCCCACCTCCACCACCACCACATCCATCACCGCCACGTCCACCACCACCACGTCTACCACCACCACATCCACCACTACCAGGTCCACACTACCACATCCACCACCACATCCACATCCACCACCACCATGTCCACCACTGCCACCACCATGTCCGCCACCACCACCATGTCCACCACCACCATGTCCACCACCGCCACCATGTCCACCACCACCATGTCCACCACCACCACATCCATCATCACCACCACATCCACCGCCACCACCATGTCCGCCACCACCATGTCCACCACCACGTCCACCATGTCTTCTACCACTACTATGTCTTCCACCATCACGTCTACCACCACGTCCACAACCACCACCATGTCCCCCACATCTACCACCACATCCACCACCACCACACTGTCCACCACCACCACATCCACCACACGCTCCACCACCTTCACACCCACCACCATGCCCACCACCACAACACTCTCCACCACCACCATGTCCTCTACCACCATGTCCACAATCACCACCATGTCCACCACCACACTGTCCACCACCATATCCACCACCACCACACTGTCCACCGCCACCACATCCACCACCACACTCTCCACCACCACCACACCCACCACACCCACCACCACCATTCTCCACCACCACCACCACATCCTCTACCACCACCATGTCCTCTACCACCACACTGTCCAGCACCACACCCACCACTACACTCTCCACCACGTCCACCAACACCATGCCCACCATGTCCACCACATCCACCAACACACTGTCCACCACCAACACTACCTCCACCACCTCCACATCCACCACCACACTATCCACCACCACCACGTCCTCCACCACCACCATGTCCTCCACCACCACACTCTCCACCACGTCCACCACCACCATGCGTACCATGTCCACCACAACCTTCACCACCAGCTCCACCACCACCAGCTCCACCACCACATCCACCATGTCCATCACATACCCCACCACCACACCCACCACCACATCTACCACCACGTCCACAACCACCACCATGTCCCCCACATCTACCACCACATCCACCACCACCACATCCACCACACTCTCCACCACCTTCACACCCACCACCATGCCCACCACCACAACACTCTCCACCACCACCATGTCCTCTACCACCATGTCCACAACCACCACCATGTCCACAGCCACCACATCCACCACCACACTCTCCTCCACCACCACACCCACCACATCCACCACCACCATTCTCCACCACCACCACCATGTCCAGCACCACCAGGTCCACCACTACCATGTCCACTGCCACCAGTACCACGTCCACCACTACCATGTCCACCACCACCATATCCACCACCACAACATCCACCACCACGACCACATACACCATCACGTCCACCCCCACGCATCCACCACCAATGCGTCCAGCACCACCACGTCCACCACCACATATACCACCACCATGTCCTCAACCACCACGTCCACCACCACTACCATGTCAGCCACCACGTCCACCACTACCACATCCACCCCTACCATGTCCACCACTACCTAATTTACTACTATCATATCCACCACTACCACTACCACGTCCACCACCATGTCCATCACCATGTCCTCCACCACGTCCACCACCAAGTCATCCATGTCCACCACCACCACATCCACCACTACATCTACTACCACCACGCCCACCTCCACCACCATCCCTTCCACCACCATATCCACCACTATCACCTCTACCACCACCACCACCGTGTCCGCCACATCAACCAACACACTGTCCACCACCAACACTACCTCCACCACGTCCACCACCTCCACGTCCACCACCACACTGTCTACTACCACATCCACCACCATGCCCACCACCACATCCACCATCCCGTGTCTACCACCACGCCCACCACCAGCTCCACCAGCACATCCACCACCACCACATCCACCTCCACCAAGTCCCCCACCACCAAGTCCTCCCCACCACCATGCCCACCTCCACCACCACCACATCCATCACCACCGCGTCCACCACCACCGCATCCACCACCACCATGTCCACCACCACAACGTCCACCACTACCAGGTCTACCAGTACCACGTCTACCACCACATTCACATCCACGTCTACCACCACCACCACCATGTCCACCATGCCCACCGCCATGTCCACCACTACCATGTCCACCACCACCACATCCATCATCACCACCACATCCACTGCCACCACCATGTCCGCCACCACCATGTCCACCACCACGTCCACCATGTCTTCTACCACTACTATGTCTTCCACCACCACGTCTACCACCACGTCCACAACCACCACCATGTCCCCCACATCTACCACCACATCCACCACCACCACACTGTCCACCACCACCACATCCACCACACTCTCCACCACCTTCACACCCACCACCATGCCCACCACCACAACACTCTCCATAACCACCATGTCCACAACCACCATGTCCACCACCACACTGTCCACCACCATGTCCACCACCACCACACTGTCCACCACCACCACACTCTCCACCACCACCACTCTCCACCACATCCACCACCACCACCACGTCCTCCACCACCACCATATCCTTCACCACCACACTGTCCACCACCACACACACCACCACACTCTCCACCACATCCACCACCACCATGCCCACCATGTCCACTACAACCTCCACTACCAGTTCCACCACCACCAGCTCCACCACCACATCCATCACCATGTCCACCACATCCCCCACCACCACACCCACCACCACATCACCACCACCACCACATCCACCACCACATCCATCACCACGTCCACCACCAGCACATCCACCACCACCACATCCACCACCACCGCGTCCACCACCACCGTGTCCACCACCACATCCACCACCACCATGTCTACCACCACATCCACCACCACGTCCACCACCACACCCAACACGTCCATCACCATGTCCACCACCATGTTTACCACCACGTCCTCCACCACCACAATGTCCATCACTACTACCATGTCGGCCACCACGTCCACCACTACCACATCCACCCCTACCATGTCCACCACCATGTCCTCCACCACGTCCACCACCATGTCATCCATGTCCACCACCACCACATCCACTACCACCATGCCCACGCCCACCTCTACCACCACCACTTCCACCACCATATCCACCACTATCACCACCACATCCACCACCTTCCGTGTTCACCACATCCACCAACCCACTGTCCACCACCAACACTACCTCCATGACGTCCACCACCTCCACATCCACCACCACACTGTCCTCCACCACCACCATGTCCTCCACCACCATGTCCACCACCACCACATCCACCATGTCCTCCAACACCACCATGTCCATCATCACCACCATGTCCTTCACCACCATGTCCTCCACCATGTCCACCAGCACACTGTCCACCACCACATCCACCACCACCACGTCCACCACATCCACCACCACCATGTCCACCACATCCACCACCATGTCCACCACCACGTCTACCACCACTACCATGTCCACCAACACCACGTCCACCACCAGGTCCACCACTACCACATCCACCACCATGTCCACCACCATCACATCCACCACCATGCCCACCACCACCACACCCACCACCACCATGTCATCCACATCCACCACCACCATGTCCACCACATCCACCACCACCACGTCCACCACCACCACATCCATCACCACATCCATCACCGCGTCCACCACATCCACCACCACCATGTCCACCACTACCACATCTATCACCATGTCCACCACCACCACATCCACCACCACCACATCCACCACCACCACATCCACCACCACTACATCCACCTCCACCACCACATCCATCACCACACCCACTACCATATCCATGTCCACCACCACCACATCCACCATCACACCCACCACCACCATGTCACCCACATCCACCACCACATCCACCACCACATCCTCTACCACCACCACCATGTCCACCACCACCAGATCCACCACTACCACTACCATGTCCACCACTACCACATCCACCACTACCACCACTACCACGTCCTCCACCACTATGTCCTCCACCACCATGTCCTCCTCCACCATGTCCTCCACTATGTCCATCACCACCACCACGTCCGCCACCACCACCATGCCCGCCACTACCATGTCCCCCACCACCACATCCACCACCATGTCCACCACCATGTCCACCACCATCACGCCCACCACCACCACCATATCTACCACCACCACGTCCACCACCACCACATCCACCACTGTGTCCACCACCACCACATCCACCACCGCGTCCACCACATCCACCACCACCATGTCCACCAGTATCACATCCACCACTACCACATCCACCACCACATCCACCACTACCATGTCCACCACTACCATGTCCACCACTACCACATCTGCCACCACATCCACCACCACCACCACATCCACCACCACATCCACCCCTACCATGTCCACCACTACCACATCTATCACCATGTCCACCACCACCACATCCACCACCACCACATCCACCACCACTACATCCACCTCCACCACCACATCCATCACCACACCCACTACCATATCCATGTCCACCACCACCACATCCACCACCATGCCCACCACCACCACATCCACCATCACACCCACCACCACCATGTCACCCACATCCACCACCACATCCACCACCACATCCTCTACCACCACCACCATGTCCACCACCACCACATCCACCACCTAGGCACACACCATCACCACACCCACCACATCCATGTCCACCACCAAGTCCACCACCACCACCACATCATCCAAATCCACCACGTCATCCACCACCACGTCTACCACCACACCCACGTCCATCACCATATCCACCACCACCATGTCATCCACATCCACCACCACATCCACCACCACATCCTCTACCACCACCATGTCCACCACCACCACATCCACCACCACCACGTCCACCACCACCACATCCACCACCAAGGCCAACACCATCACCACACCCACCACATCTATGTCCACCACCAAGTCCACCACCACCACATCATCCACATCCACCACCACCACATCTACCACCACCACGTCCACCACTTCCAGGTCCACCACTACCACGTCTACCACCACATCCACCACCACCATGTCCACCAACACCACCTCCACATCCACCACTACCACGTCCACCATCACCATACCCACCACCACATCCATGTCCACCACCACCATGCCCACCACCACCACGCCCACCGCCACCATGTCATCCACATCCACCACCACCATGTCCACCACATCCACCACCACCACACCCATCACCACCACGTCCACCACCAGCACATATTCCACCACCATGTCCACCATGTCTACCACATCCACCACCACCGTGTCCACCATTACTACATCCACCACCACATCCACCTTCACCACATCCACCTCCCCCACATCCACCACCACCACATCCACCACCACATCCACCACTGCGTCCACCACCACTAAGTCCACCACCACATCCACCACCGCATCCACCACCACATCCACCACCGCGTCCACCACCACTAAGTCACCACCATGTCCACCACCACCACCATATCAACCACCACATCCATCACTACCACGTCCACCACCACCACGTTCACCACCACCATGTCCTCCACCACCATGTCCACCATCACCACATCCACCACCACCACGTCCACCACCACCACGTCCACCACCACCGTGGTCCACCACCATGTCCACTGAGTCCACTACCACCACATCCACCACCGTGTCTACCACCACCACATCCACCACCTCTATCATGTCCACCACCACCAGATCCACCACTACCATGTCCACCACTACCACATCCACCACCACTAAGTCTACCACCACATCCACCACCACCACATCCACCATACCCACCACCACCACATCATCCACATCCACCACCACCACGTCATCCACCACCACATCCACCACCACCATGCCCACCTCCACCACCACCACCACCACCAGGTCCACCACCACCATGTCCACCACTACCAGGTCTACCACCATGTCCACCACATCCACCACCAAGGCCAGCACGTCCATCATCACCACACCCACCACCACTACCAGGTCTACCACCAAGGCCACCATGTCCACCATCACCACACCCACCACCTCATCCATGCCCACCATCACCACATCCACCACCACCACATCCACCACCGCGTCCACCACATCCACCACCACCATGTCCACCAGTATCACATCCACCACTACCACATCCACCACCACATCCACCACTACCATGTCCACCACTACCATGTCCACCACTACCATGTCCACCACTACCACATCTGCCACCACATCCACCACCACCACCACATCCACCACCACATCCACCCCTACCATGTCCACCACTACCACGTCTACCACCACACTGTCCACCACCACCACGTCCACCACCACCTCCACGTCCACCACCACCAGGTCCACCACTACCACTACCATGTCCACCATTACCAATTCCTATGTCCACCACTACCACGTCCATCACTACTACATCCACCACCATATCCACCACCACATCCACCACCACCACCACATCCACCACCACCACATCCACCACTAACATGTCCACCACCACCACGTCCACCACCACCACATCCACCAGCAAGGCCAACACCATCACCACACCCACCACATCCATGTCCACCACGTCATCCACCACCACGTCCACCACCACACCCACCACCACCATGTCATCCACATCCACCACCACATCCACCACCACATCCTCTACCACCACCACCATGTCCACCACCACCACCACGTCCACTACCACGCCCATCACCACCATGTCATCCACGTCCACCACCACCATGTCCACCACATCCACCACCACCACCACATCCACCATGCCCACCACCACCACCACATCATCCACATCCACCACCACCACGTCATCCACCACCACATCCACCACCAGGTCCACCACCACCATGTCCACCACTACCACTACCAGGTCCACCACCAAGGCCACCACGTCCACCATCACCACACCCACCATCTCATCCATGTTCACCACCACCACGTCCACCACCACCACCATATCCACCACTACCATTACCATGTCCACCATCACCACATCCACCATCACCACATCCACGTCCACCAACACCATGTCCACCAACACCGCCACGTCCACCTGTAACACCACCACATCCACCACCACCACGTCCACCACATCCACCCCCACCACTACCACGTCCACCACTACCACATCCACCACCACCACATCTCCCACCACCACATCTCCCACCACCATGTCCACCATGTCTACCACATCCACCACCACCACCGCGTCCACCACTACCACGTCCACCACCACTACCATGTCCACAACCAGGTCCACCACTACCACATCCACCACCACCCTGTCCACCATCACAATGTCCACCACCACAATGTCCACCACTACCACATCCACCACTACCACATCCTCCACCACCATGTCCTCCACCACTACCACGTCCTCCACCACCACATCCACCACGCCCACCACCACCACATCATCCACATCCACCACCACCACGTCATCCACCACCACATCCACCACCACCACCACCACGCCCACCAGGTCCACCACCACCATGTCCACCACTACCAGGTCTACCACCATGTCCACCACATCCACCACCAAGGCCAGCACGTCCATCATCACCACACCCACCACCACTACCAGGTCCACCACCAAGGCCACCACGTCCACCATCACCACACCCACCACCTCATCCATGTTCACCACCACCACGTCCACCACCACCACCATATCCACCACTACCATTACCATGTCCACCACCACCACATCCACCACCACATCCACCACGTCCACCATGTCCACCATCACCACATCCACCATCACCACATCCACCACCACCACCACCATGTCCACCAACACCGCCACCATGTCCACCAACACCGCCACGTCCACCACCACCATGTCCATCACCACCACGTCTACCACATCCACATCCACCACATCCACCATCACCACGTCCACCACATCCACCACCACCACGTCCACCACCACCATGTCCACCACCACATCCACCACCACGTCCACCACCACCGCATCCACCATCACCACCACATCCACCACCACCACATCCACTACCACCACGTCCACCACCACCACATCCACCATGTCCACCATCACCACATCCACCATCACCACCATGTCCACCACCACCATGTCCACCACTATATCCACCACCACCACATCCACCACATCCACCTCCACCACCACATCCATCACCACACCCACCACATCCATGTCCACCACCATCACATCATCCACATCCACCACGTCATCCACCACCACGTCCACCACCACACCCACCACCATATCTACCACCACCATGTCATCCACGTCTACCACCACATCCTCTACCACCACCACCATGTCCACCACCACGTCCACCACCACCACATCCACCAGCAAGGCCAACACCATCACCACACCCACCACATCCATGTCCACCACCAAGTCCATCACCACCATGTCATCCACATCCACCACCACATCCACCACCATATCCTCTACCACCACCACCATGTCCACCACCACCACCATGTCCACCACCACGCCCACCACCACCATGTCATCCACGTCCACCACCACCATGTCCACCACATCCACCACCACCACGTCAACCACCACCACATCCACCACCACTACCATGTCCACCACCACCACCACGTCCACCACCACGCCCACCACCACCATGTCATCCACGTCCACCACCACCACATCCACCACCACATCCACCACCATGTCCACCACCACCACATCCACTACCATGTCCTCCACCACCATGTCCTCCACCACCACCATGTCCTCCACCACCACCACATCCACCACCACCACCACGTTCTCCATCACCACCACGTTCTCCATCACCACCATGTCCACCACCACCACATCCATGTCCACCACCACGTCCACCACCACCATGTCCACCACCACGTCCACCACCACCACATCCACCACCACAACCACTGCATCCACCACCAATGCATCCACCACCAATGTGTCCACCACCACCACGTCCACCACCACAACCACATCCAACACCACGTCCACCACCACCACCACCACCACCACCACATCCATCACCACCATGTCCACCACCATGTCTAGCACCATGTCTACCACCACCATGTCAACCCCCACCATGTCCATGTCCACCACCACGTCTACCACAACCACGTCCACCACCATGTCCACCACCACCCCCACCATGTCCACCACCCCGTCCACCAGCGCATACACCACCAACACATCCACCACTGCATCCACCACCACCGCATCATCCACCACCGTGTCCACCACCGCATCCACCACCACACTCTCCACCACGTCCACCACATCCACCACACTGTCCACCACCACATCCACAACCACGTCCACCAATACCTCAGGGGATGGCAGTTCACCAACAGAATCCAACGCAGACCATCGTGATGGATGCCTCTCTGCTCGGATGGGGAGCCCACATGGGTCAGCTGCAAATACAAGGCTCATGGTCTCCGAACGAGAGGACATACCATATCAATCTTTTCAAACTCCACTTAGTTCATCTTGCACTCAAGTCGTTTCACCAGTTCTTCATGACCGACAAACTGCTTGTTCAGACAGACAATACAACCACCATGTACTACCTGAACAATCAGGGGTGAAAAAGGTCCAGAGCCTATCACATGAGGCTTAGATGATCTGGCACTCGCTCCTCGCCAGGAGTGGGAATGTAACAGCCACTCATCTTCCAGGCGTTCAGAATGTCCAAGCAGATGCGCTCAGCAGGGCTCTGGACGAAAACCACGAGTGAATGTTGAATGAAGATGTCCTGCAAGATATCTCCCGCTTGTGGGGCACACCTTCGGCCGACATTTTTGCTACAGCGGATAACAAAAAGTGCTGCGACTTTGCCGCCAGGTTTTTCCAACCAGAATTATTGGGGAATTCCCTATGGATAGACTGCTCCAACAAATTTCTCTATGCTTTTCCACCAAATCCCCCGATCCCGGCAGTCCTGCTCAAGTTTTCAACCATAACAGCCAAGATGATCCTCATCGCACCAGAGTGGCTAAGACCATTGTGGTTCGTGGACCTTATTCAGTGGTCTCTCTGTCCACATCTTAGGTTACCATGCAGGCCAGACCTCTTGACTAAATTCGGACAACAAATTTTACACCCCAACCTCTCCTCCTTGAATTTAGTATCAGGGCTCCTGAGAGAGTACAGTATGGCCACCTGAACCTATCTAAAGACTGTATGGAAATTATAAAGGAAGATAAGCGGCTATCCACACGGTCTGCATATGCATTCAAATGGAGGAGATTTTGCATCTGGTGTTCATTCAGACAGATGGACCCTACATGTTAATCTCCCATAGCTTTTGCACCTTGCTAAATCTGGCGTGCAATTCTCTTCCATCAAAGTCCACCTGGCTGCTCTCACAGGACACAGGAAAAGCCCTTCATAAACCTCTTTCTTTAAGATTTCTGTCATCAAAGATTTCCTGGAGGGTTTAAAGAAGGTATTTAGGCACCCCTCTCCTTCATGGGAACTCAACGTAGTTATTTCACGTTTGATGCTACCACCTTTTGAGCCTATACATAAAGAATCTCTCCAACATCTCACTTGGAAAACCACTTTCCTTGTGACAATAACATCTACACGTAGAGTTAGGCCCTTTGTGCTCATGAGCCATACACAGTCTTCCACTTTTCCAAAGTAGTGCTCAAGACCCATCCCAAGTTCATACCTAAAATTAACACCAATTTTCACGTAAACCAGACTATAGCTTTACCCACTTTCTTTCAAAATCCATCTACTGCAGCAGAAAGAGCCCTTCACTCTCTGGATGTAAAGAGAGTTTTAAAGTTTTATCTAGATAAAACCAAATCTATTCGCAAATCACAACAATTGTTCGTCAATTATGGCCCAGTTCACACAGGTCTGGCTACCTCCAAAACAGTCAATTTCCAGATGGATTGTCTTGTTTCTTGCATCCTGTTCTGCTATCAGCTAGCTAAAAAAAAGTCTTGCTGGCAAACCCAAAGCACACTCCACTAGGGGCTGGGCAGCCATTACTGTCTTGATGAGAAATATTTCCATGGCAGATATTTGCAAAGCTGCTTCATGGAGGTCAGTCCACACATTTACTAGGCACTACTGTCTTGACTCTGATGCTAAAATGGATGCTTAAGTAGGGCAGGTGTCCCTCAGAAATATCTTTGCTTAACTATCCATCTCGCTATTATTTATGTCTACTCCACTGCTTCAGGGGGGATGGTCTTGCTACTTTATTCAACGCTTATGACTATACATGGAAACCCCCTACCAGAGAAGGTATAGTTTCTTACCTGTAACTCCTGTTCTCTAGTAGGGGTATTTCCATGGTAGTCATAAGCAACCCTTCCTCCTCCCCAGTGGATTAGACAGACACTTTTATGCTCCACTATTATTCAGCTAGTACAGCCCATAAAAAGAACTGAGGTAACTGCCTCTGGCTGAGCATGATGGGATATTGGAGGTTACACAGTTCTTAAAGGCACAGTCTCCTTTTTCTTCCCTGATAATAGCAACCTATGGACAGTACTGCCATGCACTTCTTCGCCCTTCTCTCCCATAACAAAAGGGTTTATGAAAGATTTTTTTCTTTCATCTTACAAAGTTTTTCCTCCATTAGTTGCATGTTTCCTTCGATATTCCCCTGTTACAACAAGATGAAGAATTTTGACCACTGTAGCATAATGCTATAGCCTGCATAATGACTGTAAGTGACTATTGAAGGCCTTTCTGAAGAAAGACGAACTTAAGCACGTAAGAAGATATATTGGAAAAAGTGCTCCAGGGCCCTCACAGGCAGGCAGGACTATTCAACCCTCTTGACTATCAAGGAAATACCCCTAAGAGAGAACATGAGTTACAGGTAAGAAACTGTACTTCCTTAATTGACAGTACATCGACACCCACCATTTTACCCATGAGTGCAAGCCTTTGCCTTTAGTGGGGTAATGAAATTAATATTACATCATGTATTAGTTTATTAATTAGATTCCACAAAGTGATAGAAAAAAGGAATGGTCATATTTATTACAGTAGTGTCACAACAGCAGTGCTTTAAAAAAACAAATGTTCTGACAAACTTGACATGGCTATACATATGTGCATAATGAATATGGCTAACTATGGTCAACTATGATCAATTTACAACACTACATTTTTATAGCAAAATTGGCACGTTTTAGTTATAAAATAAAATTCATGTAAGGGTGGAAGTGACCTAGGACTAATATTAATTTTCTGACTCTGCCTTTACTGAGAAGTTCTCAGTATTAAAGATAAGATGCTTTAAGAGCAAAATTTAGCATAAGAAGCTTACGTATATAACAATTTACTCTTCAAGATCACAAATATAATAGACCCCATATTGTAAACCAAACAATATCTGTGCCATGTGAATTCTGAAATTCACATCACTTCGAGTAACAAGCTCTTTGTGTTGAACTCTTAGACTGGCACACAGTTCCTCATCCTACAAGAATTAAGGTATAAGATCTCAAAGATTTACTATATATTATATATATATATACACACACACACACACGCGCATTTCTAGTGTTAGAAACATGGGCATTGAAATATGTTAACTCTAACTATACCGAGAAAGTAATACTCTAAATTTTAAAGCCATAAAAACATTCTGCCCTAAAGAGGTCTATTGTCAAACTAATTAAACATTTTAAAACACGTCTATCTCACAATGTGTGGTAGAAGTTTTTTTTTATTTAATAAAGTATATAGCAAATATACATTTAACATGACCAATTCTAGGTGCAGATAGCACACAAGGGTCTTATTTTTTATGTAAACAAAGTTACTGTACATCAGATGACTTTTCAAAAATCCACACTAGATCATTTTGGTCATGCAAGTTATTACATTTTACGGCCAAGTGAGAAAGCAACCTCAACCATGCAGGAGTCATACAATGAATTAGTTGAAGTTTATAATATGACATAATTCTATAACAATATATTAGGCACTTTTGAGAGAAACCGCAAGATAATCAGAAGAAACTGTGAGATTGATAAAATCACATTCCCTTGATTTTTTGGGCCTAATCTATGTGCATTTTCTCAGAATCAGAACAGACAATCCACTTCTTTTTTTCAAATACAGTGCCCATTACATTGGATAGCTTCTCCAAGATGGGAATGTCTGCAGCTCTGGAAAAATCTGAATCTGTCCACCTGAAACAAGAAAGTTAATACAGAGCAGATTTTTTCATGTTTCGCGGTTATCTTGTTTAATGTATTATGATATAATATATATAACACTCTATTGCTCTTGTGGCTAGGTACTCTATCTTATGTAAATAAGATAGATACATAGATTGCTTAGCAAGAGGGACAGAAAGGGAACGCATCATCATTCCAATTTTAAAATGTGTAGATTTGGAATGGCTCCATGCTGAGATATTGATGTTTATGGATGGATGCCCAAGTTGCTAATGTTGAATAGATTGTGAGGTGGATAATGGCAAGCCAGACTTCCCTAATCAAAGTATTATTCGCAGTGGCTTAGTGCCAAGCTGGACACCAAACTGCAACAACTTGAATAATACAGGTCATCTGTCCCTTTCGTACACACTCCTAGGTCCAGCATCAGCCTGCATGTCCTTAAGGTTTAGAGGCAGATTCCCTTCAGTAGCATGTTTCAACGATGTCTTCATGGCAGCCATAAGTTACAAATAATTTTGACGCTTCATTGGAAGCCTATCTCCCTTTGGACAATACCATTCATGTATTTTAAAGCCTAGTAATCAGTTGCTAAGAGCAGCTAAGTCTGGAAATGATATTGCATTTATACACAATGAACTTTTTTCAAATTTCATGTGACTTAGTTTTATGCCATTCAATTACCAACCATACAAGAGGCTGAGGGACATATTTATCAATATGTCACGCAGCACAGCAAGCTTTCTTGCTGCGAGGCAAGGAAGGGACAGGAATGTGCCATATTTAACATTATATGGCCCATTTCTGCCTGCTTTTCTCACACACTGGCACACAATGTGCTGCCTAGGGCCGACGCATGCACTCTTGCACCAAGGTGCAAAAGTGCCTACGTTGTAAGCAGAATTGTTTTTGAGCAGGAAGGGGCACCTTACTGCACAGAAACAACCCCTTGAGGCATTTTCCTCTTTCTATGTGCACTGTGATTTTGCTATAGCCTGCATAATGACTGTAAGTGACTATTGAAGGCCTTTCTGAAGAAAGACGAACTTAAGCACGTAAGAAGATATATTGGAAAAAGTGCTCCAGGGCCCTCACAGGCAGGCAGGACTATTCAACCCTCTTGACTATCAAGGAAATACCCCTAAGAGAGAACATGAGTTACAGGTAAGAAACTGTACTTCCTTAATTGACAGTACATCGACACCCACCATTTTACCCATGAGTGCAAGCCTTTGCCTTTAGTGGGGTAATGAAATTAATATTACATCATGTATTAGTTTATTAATTAGATTCCACAAAGTGATAGAAAAAAGGAATGGTCATATTTATTACAGTAGTGTCACAACAGCAGTGCTTTAAAAAAACAAATGTTCTGACAAACTTGACATGGCTATACATATGTGCATAATGAATATGGCTAACTATGGTCAACTATGATCAATTTACAACACTACATTTTTATAGCAAAATTGGCACGTTTTAGTTATAAAATAAAATTCATGTAAGGGTGGAAGTGACCTAGGACTAATATTAATTTTCTGACTCTGCCTTTACTGAGAAGTTCTCAGTATTAAAGATAAGATGCTTTAAGAGCAAAATTTAGCATAAGAAGCTTACGTATATAACAATTTACTCTTCAAGATCACAAATATAATAGACCCCATATTGTAAACCAAACAATATCTGTGCCATGTGAATTCTGAAATTCACATCACTTCGAGTAACAAGCTCTTTGTGTTGAACTCTTAGACTGGCACACAGTTCCTCATCCTACAAGAATTAAGGTATAAGATCTCAAAGATTTACTATATATTATATATATATATACACACACACACACACGCGCATTTCTAGTGTTAGAAACATGGGCATTGAAATATGTTAACTCTAACTATACCGAGAAAGTAATACTCTAAATTTTAAAGCCATAAAAACATTCTGCCCTAAAGAGGTCTATTGTCAAACTAATTAAACATTTTAAAACACGTCTATCTCACAATGTGTGGTAGAAGTTTTTTTTTATTTAATAAAGTATATAGCAAATATACATTTAACATGACCAATTCTAGGTGCAGATAGCACACAAGGGTCTTATTTTTTATGTAAACAAAGTTACTGTACATCAGATGACTTTTCAAAAATCCACACTAGATCATTTTGGTCATGCAAGTTATTACATTTTACGGCCAAGTGAGAAAGCAACCTCAACCATGCAGGAGTCATACAATGAATTAGTTGAAGTTTATAATATGACATAATTCTATAACAATATATTAGGCACTTTTGAGAGAAACCGCAAGATAATCAGAAGAAACTGTGAGATTGATAAAATCACATTCCCTTGATTTTTTGGGCCTAATCTATGTGCATTTTCTCAGAATCAGAACAGACAATCCACTTCTTTTTTTCAAATACAGTGCCCATTACATTGGATAGCTTCTCCAAGATGGGAATGTCTGCAGCTCTGGAAAAATCTGAATCTGTCCACCTGAAACAAGAAAGTTAATACAGAGCCGATTTTTTCATGTTTCGCGGTTATCTTGTTTAATGTATTATGATATAATATATATAACACTCTATTGCTCTTGTGGCTAGGTACTCTATCTTATGTAAATAAGATAGATACATAGATTGCTTAGCAAGAGGGACAGAAAGGGAACGCATCATCATTCCAATTTTAAAATGTGTAGATTTGGAATGGCTCCATGCTGAGATATTGATGTTTATGGATGGATGCCCAAGTTGCTAATGTTGAATAGATTGTGAGGTGGATAATGGCAAGCCAGACTTCCCTAATCAAAGTATTATTCGCAGTGGCTTAGTGCCAAGCTGGACACCAAACTGCAACAACTTGAATAATACAGGTCATCTGTCCCTTTCGTACACACTCCTAGGTCCAGCATCAGCCTGCATGTCCTTAAGGTTTAGAGGCAGATTCCCTTCAGTAGCATGTTTCAACGATGTCTTCATGGCAGCCATAAGTTACAAATAATTTTGACGCTTCATTGGAAGCCTATCTCCCTTTGGACAATACCATTCATGTATTTTAAAGCCTAGTAATCAGTTGCTAAGAGCAGCTAAGTCTGGAAATGATATTGCATTTATACACAATGAACTTTTTTCAAATTTCATGTGACTTAGTTTTATGCCATTCAATTACCAACCATACAAGAGGCTGAGGGACATATTTATCAATATGTCACGCAGCACAGCAAGCTTTCTTGCTGCGAGGCAAGGAAGGGACAGGAATGTGCCATATTTAACATTATATGGCCCATTTCTGCCTGCTTTTCTCACACACTGGCACACAATGTGCTGCCTAGGGCCGACGCATGCACTCTTGCACCAAGGTGCAAAAGTGCCTACGTTGTAAGCAGAATTGTTTTTGAGCAGGAAGGGGCACCTTACTGCACAGAAACAACCCCTTGAGGCATTTTCCTCTTTCTATGTGCACTGTGATTTTGCTGTGCATGTGAAGCATACTTGTATACTATTATTAAGCACAACAATTCATCTTGCTGTCCCCACAGCTTACTTAGTGCACCGAGGACCCCAGTGAGGTCATAGTCCCCACAACTGCAAGCTAGAGAAATGGCAGCCTCATGGTGAAGTAGGCAAAATGCTCATTACTCAACATTTCCAGCACAGCTACATTAGAATGCCAGTGGCATGCCATGCTAAACAAATGTTACAATCTAAACAAGATCATTCCTTGTAGACTGAACTTCCATTCTTCAAGGGATGATCCTTTTCTATGCAGCATGCTCATTGCTTTCCTGATTCAAGCTATACCTATGTTTGGCTTTCACATATCTAGTGAGATGTATATTTATTTTATGTTTGTCTGCATTCTTGCCATATTCTCTTGGAGATGAGTTACCAGGATCTCTTTATTACTTTATTTAATGGAGTATTGAAACTCAGTGACAATTGTTATTTTCCAGGGGGAGCTTCTAGCCCAAAGTCATGTAGATATAAGGGAGAATTTTTATCAGGCAATATCCTGCTTCCTTAGTAAGTATGGAGATGATGGAGAGATAACATCAGAATAATGATCAAGCTACTAGATTTGAGCAGCCTTCTTCACTTAGCATCCATCTCTTTATATTGCCCTTCACCTTTCCTGGGCAAGGGGCATCTGCAAGGCACACTGGCCCAGGTGAAAGAGGGTAGGGGCCAGGCTTCTTATATAAGATCATGTGAACGTGTCCAAGAAGGGCTTGATTTGAAAGGAGTAAAGAATAGAAAAGCTTAATTTAGTAGTTCTGGGTGGAGAAGGCATATTTCAAATATATTGTCATGATATAGGTATTTACAACTAATTACACATATTATTGGAAAAATGCTAAATATCGTGTATTAAAGACACTTGATTGCAATTTAAGCCAAGATGCCGTATCACGAGAAAGGGTTAAGCAGGATCAGCAGCTCAACACTCTAGTGTCAAACTCTTAGCTGTGGTGTGACTTTTAAAAGCTCATTTTAATTTTCTGAGTTTAGCATGCTGCAAAACTGAGCTGTAGTAGTTGCTTTCTGAACACCATAAATTCTGCCTACTGTTGAGTGAAAATATTCCATCAATCATTAGGCCAAATATGCATGAATTCTTTCATTCATGAGAACCCAATCTGATACTTCTCTGAAGAAAAAAAATGCTGCAAAATGCGCGAGGTAAGTTATCATTTTTCAACTAAAAAGATTCCAATAATATTCAGGCGTCATAATGCATGTTAATGTGTGATTAAAATTCGTATGCTTTCTCAGTACCATGAGTAACCATCTGACAGTACAGAATGCAGTTGTGTGCAGTGGATAGTTATTTGCTTTTTTCTTCCTTTTTAACTTATGTTAGTTTATGTTTGTCAAACGTTTTAAATATTAGATACACTTTCAAACTTTTTTACTGTGATGATTAATATCAAATCAGGCTAGTTCGAAAATGATACAACAGGATTGCCCACACTCTTTGCATTTGTACTCAAATGTGATATACGTCATGGAAATGATAGCCTTGAGAGAAGCTCCAGAATATATTTCCTACAGACTTTGCTTTCAAGCATTCTCCCATGTTAAAAGTGATGCAAAAGTGGCGCAAGGGGCTTGTAAATCTGCCCCTTTGTTTTCAAGCATACTCTAAGCTGTGGGTCCTTTGAAATGTTTACAGCCAAAGTGAAGTTTTCAAGTCAGTACTTAGAAAGACAAATTAAAATAGAATTGTCAAGGGGAAAAGACACCTTATGTTGTAACTCATAGGAAACAATAAGGGGTGGATTAATATTCCAGGTTAAAAATATAAAGGGGCCTTTCATATGCAACAGGGCGAACTTAAGGTGCACAAAAGTCTAATATAAAATATGGAAGAAAGGTTTCTAGAGAGTCCAAATATGCTCCTTTTCTAGCCTTTCATTTTCTTTGTCACCACTTATCCTTCAAGTAACCATCAGATTAGACTGTGACGGCTGCCGGGTAGTTTTCTCTGAATCCCACTCCCTTTTATCCACAAGTCTGCTAGTTTGTTCGAAATGTCTCTTAAAACACACTGGGCAGAAAGACCTGGCAAACTAAATGCAGAGTTGGGTTCAAACTCAGATTCAGAAATAGTTCAAATATTTTACAACAGGTAGCAAACAGTGTACAACATAATTTCCCCTTGGTTTGCTTAATTATATTCTGATGAAAAATGTCACCAAAACACATTTCCTTTATATTTTTTTAATATAATATTAGATTGCACTGGCCTTTTAATGTGATAGTAAAAACGACACTCTTCGCCAACCACAATGCAACTTTTCTTAACATAAAATTGTTGAGCAGTAGGATTTACTCTAGCTTGCTGCGGGATTTCACCCTCCACCAACTAGTAATGTGGAAATTTAGGGATATGGAAATCTCAGCACCAGTTTATTCTATTATACGTTATTTCCTGCTCATAGTAGTGGCAAGGATAAGAGTCCAGATTCATATTCTGCTCCCACTAGCACACGTTTCGCAATTTATTTGCTAGGCACAACTGTCCAAGGGAACTTCTTAAAGAGCACAGTGAGCCTGCACTCAAAAAAGTTCAGGTTTTAGTGAAAATTTAGAAACCATAATGACTTAATGTACTGATGACACAATTAAAGTGATGAAAAGTGAATATTACCATTTTATTATTTGAAAATGAAGACAACAAGGGTATAAAAAGTGTTTGTTATTAAAAAGCAATACGGTATCCAAAAAGGTTAAGAATAGACAAATGTTAAAAGGAAAATTTATCATGATGAAGTCTTTATTCTGTGCTCATCGTTTATGTTTTTCATCATTATGGTATTCCTTTATTTTCAGAATGAACCATCCCATGCCACCTTCCACATCAGGGTAAAATTCAATTGAGATGCAGTTCAACAGCATGACATAGTATACAGTAGATTCTACCACTCTGTCACATTAAAGCACTGAAGCTCTTTACGTACTTTATCATTAGACTGACCGGCAAAAACAAGTTCCCAAGAGGAAGTTGTAAAGCTGCCTCAATCAGCAACATCACAGTTGAGAAGCCAGCAACTATGACAGCGTCATAAGTTTCAGCATACCTATCCCGCACCATCATAGACTTACCGACACTGGAACCAACCGCCGCTGCTATAAAAGCATCTCAGAAGAGGAATGGGCTTCCATTCTCTCCAAGCACCGGCCCAAGCACACAAGAGGCTATCTGAAAGCCATCAGATACCCGAATAGCTGGATGACCACAAGCACCGACACCCTGGCTCCCCTCAAGCACAACTCAATGGCAAGAGCCCGACTACAGAGCAGCTGGTATACAGAGAAAGTAAGGCTGATGGAACTTTACTGCAAACAATTGGAGCGCAAATGGAGAACAAGACAACCCGGATAGACATCTTCATATCAGTTCTTCGATACAAAATACCAAGCGTAGAGCTCCTGCAGATCGCATCGACACCATCACTAACAGCAGCAAGAAAATCTTCACCATCATCAAAGATTTCAGTGTATCTCTTGCCGCCTATAGGAACATTCCCATCACAAGACCTTTGCAACAAGCTTTCAGTACTCCTGTGTAACAAAATCTCCTCCATATATAGCAACTTCAAGTCTTAAATGGACCCCTTCACCATTGCAACTTCACTTCCGATCACACCTGATAAACGAACCCTGACTTCATGGCCTGCAGTAACCACAGTCGAAATGGCTGCTACTATGAAGACCGTCCACTCGGGGGGAGACTCCATCTGACCCTTGCCCCCACCAAGCCATCACTATAGAACTCCTACCAATCAGCGAAGCACTAACACCCAACCTCAATTCCTCCATAGACATTCCCGGACACCTACAAACATTCAACCATCATGCCCCTGCTCAAGAAACACTCTGCCTACCCAGCCACACTTCTAACTACAGATCCATCACCCTCCTACCATACCTGGCATGGATCTTGGAAAAACTAACCAACTGATGCCTCACTGACAACCTCAATGCCACGCAGTCTGGGTTGAGGCCCAACCACAGTACAGAAACAGCACACAGCACCACCACAGACATCTGCAAGATCTTTCGCAAAGGAGACATGGCAGCCCTCATTCTCCTGAACCTCTCTGCAGCATTTGACACAGTCTCACACCCCATCCTCATCAGGCACCTGAACAAAGATGGTATCCAAGGGCCTGCTATCCACTGGATCTGTGCCGTATTAACGGACAGAACACAAGCTGTCAGCCTGGCACCTTACTCCTCTGAAGCTCGCAAACTTATCTGCGGAGTGCTTCAAGGTCAATTGCTCAGCCCCACCCTCTTCAACACATACATGATCCCGCTGGCCAACATTTTCTCCTACACAGAACATACTAAACTCATACTTTTCCTCTCAGATAAGACCCCCAAAACAAGAAACAAGTTCACTACCTGCATGACCAAAGTTGCTAACTGGAAGAAAGCCAACTGTTCTCAAGCGCAACACTGATAAGACAGACATAGTGATCTTTGTCAAAAACATCTCACCATGGGACTCCAACTGGTGGCCAGCTGAAATCAGACTCACACCCAGAACCTTATCAGCAACCTCGGATAATCATCCACAGCAAACTAGACCTGATATACATAAGTCCACACATCTTGTTTCACACCCTAAAGATGCTGAGGAAGATCTTCAAACAGCTCCCAAGCAACACTAGAAAAACTGTCACTCTCGCCCTAGTTACCAGCAAGATGGACTACGGGTGCACCCTCTATGCCAGGATCACCAAGCAACTCGCAATAAGACTACAATCCATTCAGAACTCGGGAGCCACACTCATCGTCAACCTCCCACACAGAACTCACATCACACCACAGGGAACTACAGTGGACCCCCATACACAAATGTGCTAGATTCAAAACTCCTCACACACACATCTAATGCACTACACAAATCAGGCCCCACCTACCTGAACAGTCACCAACCACCCAGACACCTCCGCTCCGCAAGTCTCCTACTCATTCTCATCCCACGCATACACAAAACGAGATCAGGAGGCTGGCCGTTCTTTTATAGAGCTCCTAAGGCATGGAACAACCTCCCTCTCCACATCAGAGCCTCCTCCTTTCGTAAATATCACAAGCCACTTTGATAAATGTGATATGAAATGAAAACAAGGAAAGGTATTACTAATCCATTGTTTCACCTCAATTCACTACCCTTGGCACCTGTTCCTAGATGTCATCCTTTAGCCCAAGAGAACCATTCAGAACGGGACATTTCTGACCAGCTATACATTTATTCAGTCAAAAGGTTTTTCATATAATAAACGAAGAGAATATGAACCCTATGTGTTATGTTGTAACATTGGTGGCTAACCAACTTTCAAAGGTTGTTGTAATGCAAACAAAACAGCAACAAAGAGGGACAGAACTAATTACAAGTCACACTGAAAGGAGTGTGGCTGTAAGGTCACATTGCTAACGAAAATATTGAAAAACTCTACATTGCAATCTTTGCTGATATTTCTAATTTCGCTATTTGAGTATCCCCAGAATCTGGAGATGATCCCTATTGAATAAAACCAAGCTCTGCTGGCAAGTCAAGGGCCCCATTTAGAGGCTGGTGAATGGGATTCTCAGTCATAAAAGTGGCGACGGTTTTAAAAGTTCTATAGGCTTTATAGCCTATGACACCTCTAGACCACAGTAGATATTATAGCCGTAATATTTTGACTGAGTATCCCTGTCGGCTAAACTAAATAGACCCCAAACCTTTCACATATTTTACAGATAAAATAAGTCAAAAATCATGCGTTCCAGGTTCTCGGCAAGTGATACAATGATATACGTCTCTATGAATAATGATTGCCACATATAGTATTCCAACTGTAGGAAAATAAATACCCATTTTGCACAATCTCCACACATAATATAGCATCTGGAAAAACAAGTGTCACGTAAAAAACAGGCATCCCAAATAACTAAAGCAACTGACAATGAGTATGCAGTATGTATGTAGCAGACCAATGTCTCTCTGTGAGATGAATGCAAAACATCACTTTTGTAGGAATGGACAACAGATCGTTAATATATCATCTATGAATTGGAAGCTGGAGATTATCTGAATATTAATCTGCAGACTTGCGCATTTTAAGAATAAACAAAATTATTATTTCAGAAAACTCGACATAAAAAGGCAGCAAGCTTTTAAAGTAGGCCAGTAGTCTGTAAAACACTGTATGGTCCAATACTGGATATTAAAATGATTTCTGACTTTCTGTATCCTTTAGAGTCACAAAAAAAAAACACACTTTAAGTCACGGTTCTTTAAGGCGAGACAAAATAAGTTATCTTCTTCAAGGCAATAAGTGGTGAATCCAGGTGATCCAGGGAATAGAGACGGTGTTCTCTCCCATTTGCCGCGAGTTCAGCATAAGAAGCACATTCCACCACTTCGAAAGGTGCTTAGCCCAAATAGTCCATAGGTCCATATGCCTCCATGTCTCTCTTGTTAGCAAAACCCTTAGTATTCTTGGACATCACCATCTAGTCTTTCATCGCCCTGCTGATTTGGCAGCTTCATAAGGTACCCAGTCGAACAGGAATGTTGATTTGAGCAATACATGATCGTTTTGGCATCAACAGTTGAATCCAATGCTCTGGGATTTTGCTGTGTCCGTGCACACAAAGTAGGTCTTTAACTCTCCTTTCCCTTTGACATTGATCAATCCTCTGCATTCACAAGAATACCCAAGACCCTGTAAAACATTGCTGGTCTCTTCGGTAACCTGCAATAGAAGGGAAAGTCTTTATGTAGCTTACAGAAGCTATCAACGTTTGGTATTAGTGGAAAAGGCTCATATCAGTCCATTACCTGAATTTTTCCAAGTTCACCTGTGCTCTCCATCCTGCTGGCCACATTAACAGCATTTCCCCAAATATCATACTGAGGTTTGCGAGCACCAATCACACCAGCTATCACGGGTCCATGATTTATGCCTGAATAAAAAAACAAAATTGACAGGCATTCATTTTATTGCAATGGTGTTTGGCAATCCCTAATTTAATGAAAATAAATAATGAATTTTCAAAAGACGATACACAAGGAAGGATGCAATGCTCAATGCTTTCCCATGTATTTTTTAAAATCCAGATAAACTCTATATATTCAAGGAGAGTTTTCCAAAAAGCCAACAGACGGAAGGGAGATCATGATCCCAAGATGGCTGAGAAATGTGGATAGGATGTGGAGAGAGCAAGAGAAATGTTGGAAAGTACTGAGAAGGGGTCAATCAGAAGAAAAGAGAGACTGTCTTTTTGGTGTACAGGTTGGTGTCTAAGTTCTGGATGCCTCATCTCTAAATAATAGAATTTCAGACAATCAAGAGGCATGATTCTAAATGCAATGTGTTTGTCTCTGTCTCTCTATAACCCACTGCAACTGTATAGTTCTTGTTAGGATCGTGTTTTCATAGGAATAACCTTTTTTGTGCTGCTAAAAACTGTGGTGCCGTTGGACAAATTTTCACAAAACTTTCACAAAAAGTGCCACGGAGAATTTCAGGAACCAAGAAAAATGGAGGGTCCTAAAATGTGTTTTCCCCATTCATTTTTCGATAGGAACTTTAGACACAGCTACAGTCTAAACTACTGAACGAATTAACACCAAATTAGGTAGAAAGCTAGATATTGGTCCAGAAAGAGTGTGTTTATAATGTGTAGTAAATCTGTTAAGTAGTTGTTGAGCAATTAATGCTAAAAGAAATTATATATTTAACGCCGTGGAGGCTCCGCAGACCCAACAGATCCCTTGGAGAGAGCTGTCTGCTGCCACCACATTAACAATGATATGGCGGAAGCCATCTTAGGACTCGGTGGCTCAGTCAGAGTCCTAAAAAAAAAAAAGGCGAAAAATAGGCAGAGGGGCAGGGTAGGGATACCCTGATTCCCTAGGCCTGGAGGTGGGGTCCCATAGAAATCCCGCCTGGAGCCCAAAACGCTAGTTGGTGTTTTTTCTTTTAATTTTACAGAAAATTTGCGGCAAAGTTTTTTAAAGTGTTTTTTTCCCCAAAAGCCCCACAGGAAGGGCCTGGGCAGTGGTGCAAATTTGCAAATTGTTTTTTTATGGCAGGGGTGAGCCCCTGGGTACCCTATCCTCCAGCGAGCATCATTAGACCCTGAAGACCCCATCTCTGGGGCCAAAAGGTGCAAAAAAAAAAAAAAAAAAAAAAAAGAAGTTGGAGGAGCAACGCACTCCCCTACCTTCATTTTCTTCACGTCCCTACTCATCGAGCCTAAAAAGACCCTGAGGACCCCATTCCCCGTGGCCATATTCAACCAAAAAAGGGATGGATAATGCACGCCTCCCCCACCCCTCCCTGAGCTTTAAAAGGCTTTATGCCAGGCGGGAGCAAACATGTCTTTCTTTCCTGCAACGGCGTGGGCATGGAAGTCAAGCCTGCTCCCAGCTGGCAGAAGATTTAAAAATGCCCATGCCAGGGAGAGCAGACTTCTTTTTCCCAGCCCGCACTGTTGCGGGCAGGGAACAGATATTTTCCCACCCAAGGGAGAAGGCAAAAAAACAGCTTCTCCGGGTGCAAACAGTGACGGCTACCACCGTATATGGAGAGCCTGTGGAGGCCCCGGTGCACCTTCGCAGCCCCCAACATGGTGCTTGGTGGGTGGGCACCAAGGAACCCAACTTTAATTTAGTTAGGCAGGGGGAATGGGATTATGGGGGCAACAATGGGCTTGGGGGGGTCCCTCGTTCCTTTTTGTCATAATTTGACCCTGGGGGATGTGGTTCCTGGGGCATTTTAAGGCTCGGGAGGGGCGCTGTGTGCTTGGGACCACTATTGGCTCTGGAGAGAAAGGGCCATGCACTACCCCTGCCCATTACATGTATTGTTTGGTCCCGGTGGATGGGATCCCCGGACCACTATTGGCTATGGTAGGGAGGCCGTGCACCCCTCCCCTTAATGGCCCGGGGATGGGGCTCTTCTGGCTAGGGGAGGGAGGCCACTTCCCCCCCCCCCCCTTCAACTTTCTGAATATCGTTTAGTTCCAGGGGATGTGGTCCCGGGCCCAAAGTGGCTTCAGCAGGGGGGACACGAGCCAAAGGCTGTGGCATGGTTGGGGGAGGTGGCCTTTATGTAGGGTAACAAAATATGACTTTATGCTAAAAAGAAATAAAACAAATCATAGAAATTCACTGAAAAAATCAAAGGTTAAAGTAATGTTATAGTTAGGTGGGAATGTCAGTGACAACATAAAGTTTTAAACATACAAAACCACTGAAATTCACCAATTATAGTTATACAGGTATATTATATTCAAATTCTACACCACTTAAAAGAAAAGGTTTAAAAAAATGGGCAGTTCTCCCTAAACTTTAATAAAGTAAGTGGTAATAGGCAGTGAGCCATAATAAAACCTACGACTTACCTATAACTAATACCCTAACCCACAATGCAGCGAAATGCAAACGCAGAACGCAGCCTAACTGTGCCAGAAACTACATGGCTGTCTTTTACCTTTGGTAAACACAGCCATTAGCCAACTACATAATAACTTCTCATCCACCTGTACCGTGGCACAATATATAACTACTTTTTTAAACTTATAACTTTAACACTACTTACACTATTCATACATACTACCAGATTTTATCATTAACACCTCAATGTATATTCCTGCCACATTATATCTACATCTGTTCACACACTTTCATGCTACAACTGTTTCAATTACAACAGTCCACACCACTAATCTATGTCACTCCACTGTGCACTTTCACAATCTACGCCATTCCATTCTATGCCACTCAACTGTATGCTATTCCACTGTAGCCAAATCCACTCTAAGACACTACACTCTGTTATTCTACTCTATGCCACTCCAGTGTACACCACTCCACTTTTTCTTTCTATATAAAACTAACTTAAAATACACAAACATTACAAATTCTAAAGTTCTAGTTAAACCTTCAATTTAAACACTAGGCACCACCTTTAAATTCATATAACTTTATTTATTCTTTACCTACAAATGAAACGTAAACTACACAAAAATAAAAAATTGTAAACTTCTACTTATACCTTTTAGTTGAATATTTATGATACACCTTCAAATTATTAGAACTTGCGCACCTCGATATACAATGAATTCAACTCTGTAGCCACACTACATTAACTACAACTTGCGCCTTCTCCATGCACTGCTTATTCAGTTTTATATTATATCACTTACACCATTTAAAATAATAGTATTTATAATAATAATTATCACATCGTAAATCATATGGTTTGGGAGAACACAATGCATGGTACAGTGGTAAGTTGTAGTCTGGCTACATAGTTGAATACACTATGTATAGAGATGTGTCAGTTATAATAATTTGAATGTGTTACGTAAATTATAAATCAATCGTATAGTAAGAAGTTTTCCATTTTTAATTTTGAGTACTTTTTTGGTTTGTAGGTAACAAATACAAAAAGTTTAAAGGTGGTGCATAATGTATAAATTGGAGGTATTACTATAACTTTAGAAAATAGTGATCAAAACAGTACCAGTGGTAGGCATTTTTTTGTGAATGAATACATCTAGAACTAACCATCATGTCATGAGCCTGGGTGAGCAAGGCTGGCTCAGTGGCGCGGGTAAAACCTATGATTTTGGTGAAAATGTAGAACACAGCCTCTCAGCATATGTGGCTTCACCCCACAACTGAAAAGCCAGAAAAGAAAAAGGGAATACAATAGAGCAATAGTGTCATGTTTTATTATTTCAGAGTTTCTTGTATTACTGAAAATTCCCACACAAAGTGGGTTCAAGATTTTTCTCTGAAAATCTGTTCATCTTTAAATGTCTAAGCAAGGCTATTCCAGAGCCTTCCTAATAGATCCGATTAGGCGATGAACATTTAAGTTTTAGATTTTAAAAGTAGAGAAGGAAATAGACAAACAGAATAGAATTAGACGCCTTTACAAGCTACAAAATTACATTCTAGTTTCTCATTACTCAAAACTTACCAACACGCAGTCGGAAATTGTTGAAGGAATGTCTGTTAATGCCATCCAATTTACTCATCAAAGCAATGGCATACTCTACCATGATTCCAATTTGAGCATGTTGTTTTTCTAGATCCTGTGGGGACACATGATGAACACAAAGTCTCAGTTCACTTGTAGAGCCATTGCAAAATATACAAATATTCACATAACAAGATCTTCAATAAAATTCCGATGGGACTGGTGCATGTCATTATCAGAATTAAAGGGACACTCACATAATGAGGGCCTACGTGAAGTACTAGGCTGGAGTGTCTGCAGCGAAAAGAGAAAAGTGTTTTTAATTATGTAGTTAATGAAGAGGTTCAGAGTCATCGGGTTTTGCTTTCTTAAAAACCAGATTCTGGTTATAAATATCAGAGAGTGTTGAAGTAAATGCCAGTCAGACAGTTTATATTCAAACCTGACAGCAATTAGTCTACTCAGCATCCCTGAGTAAATGGTTGAATAAACAATAGACAGTGGTTATGCTCAGAGATTGCTGCAGCTACTGCCAGCAAGACAATCATCATAATGAGAACTGATTCTATTCAGAATTTTCTGGTTGTATTTGGCTTTCAGAAAAAAACAATTGGCAATCAATCCTGATTTGTCCCGATCAGAAGCATGATATTAGATGATTCACACATTTAACGCACACGCTGATAACATCTGAGGAAGCCTCCACAGTAGTGATACATGACGTTGAGTATACATTTGACACAGTAGATTGAGACTACATATGGTCAGTCATGGAAAAGATGGAATTCGCCCCCAACTTTGTTTTCAAATTGTTAAATACAGAATCAACACTGAGAATCTAAGTAAACAGATGGATCTCAAAAAAGTTGGAAGCTAGGAAGAGGTACCAGACATTGATACCCCCTGTCTGCAATATTTTTTGAACAGGCTATGAAGCCACTAGTGTGTAAATTGCACTCAAATCTAGCTCTGGGGGGACACAGCTTGGTGAAAGAACCAATGCGATATTGTTGTACGCTGACAATACATTAATATATTTAAGAGCTATGGACCAGTCAGTTTCTATTCTCCAGGACATGTTCAAGATGTCCTAGGCTTACTCACTAACTGTGGAGAATCATACTTATTCACTCCTTGGGTTCTTCAAGGAGTGGAAAAGCATTTTCTTCCGAACGTAGGAGCACACTTGGACATGCAAGTTAATGTTAGACAGGAACAGTGCTCATTTGATATGGGAAGGTTTCTGGAGGGACTGAGGTGCTCAGTAGAGTTCTGGAAATCACTGCCATAGTCTATTATGGGAAGGATCAGATATGCTAAAATGGTCTTTCTACCATGTTGCCTTATGTTCTCACAGCTGAGTAAACAAATTAAAGACTTGGACGGCGTTTATGCTTAATCATTTTGGTGTACACGCCTAGCCGTATTAAACTGGAAGCTCAGACGCTCCCATGGGCAAACGGAGGGCAATAACTGCCCCACTTACCCCTATATTACACAGCAGTGAAATTACAACAGGTGGTGACTTGGTTTCATGAAGAGCCGAACCGGGTGAAAAATCTAAGAAGGGAACTTAACTCACCAGAATTTTGAGAGGCATTACTTTCTGATGGATTCTTCCAATTGCAGTTGCTTCACCTTCGAATATTCCCCAGGCATCAAACTAGAGCTGGAGATTTTTCAAAGCAATGCTCCCAGCGTGCTGCTAATTGGCACTGTACAGCTTTGCCTTAGCTCCATTATGCCCTGGAATTCATAGATCTGAACCCCATATAATTGCCACCCTTGTGATTATTGTCAGTTCATTTCTTTTAGCACCTTTTAACGCAGATCCTTTCCTGTTTTTTTGGTTTTTCCCAGTAATTTCTAAAAAATTCCAAAAAGGGGATAGGGATTAATCCCTCCACCAAAAACATCAGGATTCAAGTTGTGCAGCGACAGCAGGAAGTAAATGGCGGTCAAAGATCTGCAAAAAGTTGGCCTTTAGTGTCTGGTCCCAGGATATGACTAGGTCATGTGATAAGTGTACCCTTATGCACCTGAAGGCAATTTGAGAGCAGGAGCTGAAACTGTACATTGCCAAGCACAAGAAGAAATCTTAGCCTTTGTGTAGGTCCCGCTCCATGCTGTGGACCAGTACTCTGTCTCAATCATGGGGCTGTTCCTACAACCACTACACTTCCCACTCAAACTCTATTGGTAAGTATATGTCTAAATGTAAGCACAAAAAAGCAAAGTGCCACTCCAAATCCAAGGAGAAGGCATGAGGGGTGTAAAGATGCATGTCACACTCCGTTGAGGTCATAGGTTATGGAGTCGATTTCACAGCTGATCCTGATGTGCTCTGAGTTTCTCAGGTTCTTGTTGAGCCGGCAGCAGTATGAGGCCTTCAAAGAGGTCATGCTACAGATATTCAGTTAGCTTCCTGCTGCCTTTGGCGCACCTTTGGAGCCCAAAGACCTGCAGGTCCTCATTTCAGGTTACTTCTAGAAGTCCTTTTCCTGGCACTGTCTGTGCTCTTGGGACCCACAACTAGGTCAGTGCTGATCCCAATAACAGACTTCCACACCGGCCCCACCACCTCGATGCTGCTGCTCCACCTATGTTTAATCCCAAACCAACATCAACCTGAGCTCAGCTGATGTTGCACCATGAGATTACAAAAGGGCAACCAGTTGTCATGCAACTTGACATGAACCCTGGACATCCACTGAGACTGAGACAAATGTTTACATAGAATGTTTGCAGCTGGGGCCCGCAATATCTTGGCGTTTATTTCCATTTAATGATGCCTTACTGGTCAAAACCATGTTCTTGCCCACCAGTAAAAAGACAGATGGACAGATATCACAGACCGGCGACTCATGACCCAGATTTTCTCACCAAGTATCCAACTCCAGAGGAGCCTTATTGAGCAGGCCTCAATCATTAAAGCCAATCCTAATTCATTCACCATCACTCCTCCTGGTAGGGAATTTAAAAGGATTGGCTCCTTTAGCAAACATGTGTTTTCTTTAGCCAGTTTGGCACGGTGTTCTGCAAACACACTTTTTCTGATGGGCCAGTACACCATTGCACTTTGGCACAGCTCAGATTCAAGAAGTGGATTGAGCCCACTCAGCACGTACTTTCGGACTTTAAAGAAAGTTTGAGAAAAATGTTCTGAGAAGGTAAAGTTCAGCGGGGCAAGGTTGCAGGCTGTGTCTGAGGAGGGAGCCTCTTCATTGAGGGGTCGTGGGTCAAAGCTGTGGAGATGATTTTAACGTTCGGACTTATTTGCTTTTATCGAAGTTGAAAACAGGACAAGGCAGGAGACTGTAGCCAAACACAGTTCCAGGGGCTTAAATAGCCCTTTGGTGAAGGACTGCTAAGTAGGATTTCTTGCTGTGGAGAAGAACATAGTGGGATCAGCCACAAAGTGGGGCTGACGGGCGATGCACCTCGGGCAGACAGACGAGCAAGTTGGTCCCAGTCTCCCCTCGGTTCTCAGAGCAGTTTTTAGCCAAACATTTTCAACATTCTCAGTCTTTAATTTCGCTATCTGGGTACATTTAGTACCATAACCAAGGGTCCAGGACTTGTGGGACACCACTTGGGTTTCAGAACCCATTCAGACTGGGTCCAGGTGCGTGCTCAAGAGGGTGGGAGTCTTGTGTCCCTGTAGCTCTGAACAGGAGGCCAGAAAACTAGCTCTTGGAATCACTCGTAGTTCTGGGTGCAGGCGAAGATGGAGGAGTGGTCTATGAGGGTTCAAGGCAAGCTCCAGGAGCGAAGCAATCCTCCCAGGTACAGCAGGTCACAGAAGCAGTCAGTCCTCCAAGAGTTCTTCCGCAGGTTCAGAAAGTAAACTGAAGATTGGATCTGAGGGCCCTATTTTTATACTTGGTCTCCTACCTCTGGAAGGTGGAATAAGCTTCTAGAAAGTCTCTTTGAAGTGCATGGAATGTCTGGACTCCCCTGCCCTGACTCCAAGCTGGCTGCAGTGACAATGTGGAGGTGATAAGTCCTTTTTGTGAAGGCAGAGCACAGCCTATTCAGTTGAAAGTAGGGCTGTGCTCAGCTCAGACCCTCTCCCCCCCTCATGCCAGTAGATACAGGCACACCTAATCCCTCTATTGAGTGACAGACTTTGTGGACTCCTCCCAGGCAAAACTATCAGTTACACCCAGTCATGTGACCCGACAGACTGCAGTCACAAAAGGGCTAAGGGCAGGAAAATGGCAACTTCCTAAAAGTGGAATTTTTACCATTTTATTTACAAATTTGACTGTACCATTGAGATGAGGTTTCATCACAAATTCATAGATACTAAACATGAACTGGCTACCTGGTCCCAATCAAAAGTTAGTACATATTAAATGTAATAAGGCAACCCAATGTTATCCTAAGGGACAGGTAGGACTCACAACAGGGAAAACAAATTCAGGCGTTTTGACTACCAGGACATGTAAAACCTAAACGTACATGTACAACCTTTTAATTACAATGCACCCTGCTCTATGGGTTACCTATGGCCTACCTTAGGTATGACCTATATGCAATAAAAGGGGACTTTAATGCTTGGCAAACGAGTTAAATTGGCAGTTTCAAACTGCATTCAGGCTGCAATGGCAGGCCTGGGACATGTTTTACATGCCACTTATGTGAGTGGCTCGATAAGTGTTGCAGGCCCAATAGTAGCATTTAATTTACAGGCCCTGGGTATATGGCATACCACTCTACAAGGGGTTTATAAGTAAATTAAATAAGCCAATTGTGTGTAAGACTATGAAATCATGTTTGAGGGAGAACATTTACCACTGGTTAGCAGTTTACCCCTGGTTAGCAGTCCCAAGGCCAACATAAACTAATTTCATCAACAGAAATGGCAGTAAGCAGGCCTAAAGTTTGGGGAAAGACCAACCTATGGCTAACAGATAAAACACATGTTTTCCCCACACGTGTTTTCCCCCAGCTCAAAGTAGGGAGAACTACCCAACATCCTTGGAGTTCTCATCATTAACACAGAAAAACCTGGATAGATCATCTGCATTGGAGTGGTCTGACTCAGGGCAGTGTTCCACCGTAAAGTCCATTCTATGTTGGGAGATGCACCACTTCAACAATTTTGGTTTCTCACTCCTCATTTACATTATCCACCGGAGGGCCTGTGGACTGTCTGAACCTGTTTTTGAGTCCTAAATAAGTATGGTCTCAGCTTCTTCAGGTCCAGGCCACAGCAAAGGCTTCCCTCTCAATAGCACTCCACCTCTGTTCCCTGGAAAGTAACCTCCTAGAGATGAAAGCTACAAGTTGGTATAGGTCCTCCTCATTTGAGCGGAGATGAGACGGCCCCTTTGCTCAACTCTGAGGCATCCGTTTTGACAGCGAACACTTTAATAAAGTCATATTTATAACTGAAAAGTGCAACCATTATTTTAAGTGTGAACCATTTAAAGTTCAGACAAATGTTCCATATTATGAACTATTATGCAGAACATGTTTTTGTACTTTAAATTTCTCCCATTTAAAAAGAACGCTTGTATGTTTCACATATAGTGAAAGGTATGTCCTGTCCCACAAGTATATATGACACAGGTTTCCATGCACATAGATCCGATTCATACACACACATGTTCAAACAACCCCAAGGACACACTGACACACATGGTAGCCTTGTCATAGTATCCCTAGTCAAAGTATTTTGTTTAAACCATAGTATCTGGTTTGGTAGACACAAGGCGTAAAGTCAATGAAGCTGGGCGTGGGGGTGTCTGGTAAAAATGAACAAGTTGCCTAGCTCTCACTACAGAAAAGGTTGGAGACCCCTGCTCTAGAGATTAGAGCTGAATAGGAGGAAAAAACCTGTACTCTGTTTGCATACCGAGCCATATAGAGGTCTTTGGCAGTGTCTGTAATGCACATCACAGGAACTTGTTACTGAGAGTTCTGACTCGGTCACAACTAAATATTAATATCCTTTTTATTTGATTGCATGTTTTTTAAGAACTTTTTTGAACTTTAATGAAGAATATATGCAATCAGTGTCTCTCTCACCCCAACTGCTGTTAAACCCTTCACAAAACATAAGGGCTTTGAAACACTTAACAGTGCCATACCTGGTTATTCTCCTGTCCGGGTGTAATACTGAGTCCTGCTGCTGCCATGTAGGTGCTTCCAATAGTTTTAATTTTTTCAACACCACTGAACTTAGGTTTCAACAGCAGCTGGAAGAAAATAAATAGTTCAAATGATAGATTTCAAAGCAAAGCAAGTTTCAGTTGTTTTGGTGTGTTATAGTCTTCTCTGCAAAATATTCATAGATAATTTGACTGCAGTGATTTAATGGCTAAAGTATTTTTAAATTGGTGTCAAAACTTGTTCTACAAATCTGGAAAATGGCATTATGACAGCTGCACTAGAAAGTATGTCACACTAGTAGCAGATAAAACATCACTGTATTTTTAATAGCAGAGGAACAAAGCTTTAAATACAGCCTATCCGAATTTGTACAAGCGTTTTTTTTTTGCAGATTGTTATATAGCGCGAACTCGACCCGAAGGTATTGGAGCGCTTTACATGAGCACCGGCTACGTTACACATTCAGGCACGGGGATATTACGTGATTTGCCCGGAATCACAGAATGTGGACACGACCCAGATGCTCGAACCCTGGTTTCCAGCACCAAAATCGGCAATCTAACCAGACAGAGGCAATTGTTTTGATGTTTGTATAACAAATATAATCCTCACTAGCCGCACAGTACTAGTACAGGATAATCAGCAGCAAGATATGCTTTATCCAGAGACAGAACAGGTGTAAGATGGGCAGCATTAAAGTAAGCTTTCTTTGCTGAGAATACATGTACTGTTCGGCCGGAAGCAATGCAAAGTTCACAAAATAGCCTCTGCATGGCCAACTCTTCCTATCTCTTTCTCACACACATCCAAGAATAAATACATACATGCAGAGCAGGCACGGCGTACATAATGGCATAGCAAAACTCAGAATACAGAAATTTGCACTCATACAGGACAGTTATGGCTCAGACGTCAGAAAGCATATGTGCACCTTGAGGAGAAGAGGCTCAATGCCGTCAGAAACCAATGGTTCTTCTAACATAAATGGAACCAGCACATCTAGGGCAGGCGTGGCCCATCATTAAGGGTGGAGAGGCTCCACCCCGCCACCCTTTTGCAAAGCATGAAGAGTGTCCATCAGGCTGAGCAAAGACCAGTCTGATATTCAGGTCAAACAGCCCGGCGTTGTTCATGGGCTAAATGCACAGGCACCAGTCAGCCTGATGCAAAGTTTGCCAGGCTAAATATTTCACAGCCCTGAGGGCATGACCGCCTCAGTCTGGCAAAGCCCTGTGATATCCCCCCTCCCCCTAATGACAAGGAGGCACTTCACTGATAGACTCGGACCTGGGTGCTTCAGGTTTAGGCCCTAAAGTGCCCAGAACTGATTGTTAATCAGTAATAGTTCGTATCAGAGTGTGCTGAGATCAGTAACTCTCACTGACCCCATCCAACTCTGACGATTGAGGGAATGTCTTACTCTCATTGGCCGGCGCATGACAGGGTCAGTGAGTAAGAGGAGAAGGAGGGATCTTCTTGTTTTCCCAGCCTGAAGTGTCCAGCAACTTCTGTGCCATCTGCTTCTTTTCCCGCTGGACTGCCCAGGAGGTACTTTTCTTTTTTTTAAAGTTTGGATGTGTGTGTGCGCATGTATGTATATATATATATATATATATGTATTTGCAACTGAATGCTGTGAATGGGTGTGAGCATGTGTATAGATGGGTGTGTGTGGACGGGTGAGTTTGCACACGTGTGGGCCGCCCCACTGCAGAGTCACATTACGGGTTGCCACTTATCCCGGGCAGCAGCAGTTAAACAAATCCCACACAGCACGAGAAAATGTGTAGCAGAAGTGCAAGGTTAACTTTGTTCACACATAACAGGGAGAGCATAGGCGCCAACAGTACAAGCTTCTTTACACATAAACACACAGAGCAAAGTCTGCCTTCACATAGCAAGCAGTACAAGCTCTGTTAGCATGGGTAGAATGGGTGCAGGATGGCATCAGCTGTGCAAGATTTCTACATGGATAAAACCGGTACAGCAAAGCAAAACAGGGCTGCTTCAGGCATTCAAACTGGTAAAGTAGGAGCAGCAGCATGCAATATTTTCCTTTATTACATGCATAAACACACAGAGAAGGGCAGCAGCAGTGCAAGCTTAATTCACATAAAGAACATACTGGTGACCATAGTTAACTCAGAACACATATTTGTACCCCAACTGAGTGCAGCAAAGACAATTGTGAACTTGTAGCTAGCACTACTTAGAGAAATTCTCCTGGTCCTAGTAAGCAACCATAGAGTATAACTCGCATGGGCACTTGTAATAGTCTGCTTGAGCTAATGCAATGCTATCTAGACCAGCCCCCCTCCCCCCAAAAAAGCAATCATGAACTTTCAAATGGCATCCTCTCACCTGACCATCCCATCCCATCCCAAAATAAAACCACTGTGTCAGTTCACTGGGGATTCCAGGACCCAGACCCTGAAAGAAACGAAACCCACGTCTGTGGGGTGAACTCAACTATGTGCCGTTTAAGATACTCCTGAAGACTGAGCTGCTAAGAAAGGCTTTTCACTGAACACCTGATATTACACGATCAGCGACTGAGAGATCGCCGATCCTGGATCAGTCCCTATGTTCAGATTGATTCGGACTCTCTGTGAACATTATCTTCATCAACCATCTTAAGCATCCCTACTAAGCCTCCGAAGTGTCAATGGCAACATATGGCGATGCATAACATTCCATAACAAAGAGAATAAATAAATAGATAAATATATGTCTAATTGCATGGAGATACACCATAGACAGTAAAGGCGGGAAGGAGAGTCCACAGGCAAGTAGATGCGACTCAGGAGCACTAAAAGAAGCAATGCAGGCGGGACGAAGGCAGCCATGAAGGAGGAGGCAGGGAACCTCTTCCACGGCACACCAGCTCTCTCATTCAGTCGTGTCTCTTTGCAGGGTGCAGGGCAAGCCTGGTGTGTGGTTTCCCACTCTATTTTGTTATACAAGCAGGCCATCCTCTCAAGTAGTTCTTCTTGATGTGCAAAGCATTTGCACGCAGGCAACCATCATAAATGAGCATTAATGACCACTCCTCAGGGACCATCATTGTTAATTGCCTGATCTTCAATTATGGGTGCATAAGGATGGGAAAAGACAATTATCCTCTGTAGACCTATTAGCCGACTCCCCTTAATCTCAATGTGCATAGACCAACATACTCTATGCGTGTCTGCTTTGTGCCCTCCCTTCACGCTTTCACTGAAAGCCAAAGGCAACCAACAGTTGTTCATGCCAAAACTCTACTGTGATTGGTTGCCCCACTCAGAAATACCATACAGCTGCTAACGCAGAGTGCATTTTGATTTTTAGTTAGGCGAGTGAAAACGGTGTTACCTCGTCGAAGTCAGCAATTATTTCATTTAGCAACCGGATGCACTCCAGACCTTCCTTGTTGACGTCACATTCTGTGTAAAACACTTTGAAGTCAGGAACGGAGGCAAACATGATGCAGACACAATCATACGACTGGTGGTACCAATCCTGCCAGGATGAAAGGGAGAAAATAAAATCTCATAGGAATGTTGGACACTTAAGCAGGTCATTCTCTTGTGGTGTATACATTGTAAAAATGCATGATGCTTTGCACAAATCTGTTTACGTGCCTTTATGGTTTCATTTGTAGTTTGGTTCAGGTCTGCTTGTTGTTGTATCAAGTTTAATTTATTGTTGTTATTTTTGCTTATTTTTCTCTCAAATTCTTAGTTTTTCTCCTTTTCCATCCTTATTGATCCAGCAGTAGCAGAAGCCACTTTCATTTTAATTTCTGTGACCATCACCTAAGAGCACGGCACAGAGTTTGAGGGCTGCAATAGGTGGCTGTTTCCGAAGCTTAATTCAACATCGGTTCTCAGTAATATGTGCCTTATCTTCAGCTGTTTTATGTACAAGGCAACACCGAGCTGCCCTACTAGCTAAATGTTACGGGCTACAACTGTAAATAAAATGACATAAGCAAGCATTTATTGACCAGAACTGTAGTGATGGCTGCCTTCACTAAAAAAAGGTGGGGGCGCGAAAGAGCTACTCACCATTAACTCGGAGTGGGTGCACGACCGCTGCAGCACTTCTCCCTTCCACGAGCATGAAAAAGAAGGACGTCCTTCCTGCTCGTGGAACGGAACTCCAACCAATCCTGGAGCTGTTTGCACGCTGTGAACGCAGCTCCAGAATTGGTGGAAGCAGGCTCACCCAGCGCTCATTTTGAGGCTGGGGGCCTGTGCCAGCAATCACCAGTCTGTTTCACAGCCTTTGGATTGCTGGGTCTACACTGCGCATGTTGGCTAGGATGGCTATAGACAAGCGGCCAATCCGTCATGTGCACTGTAGACCAGTGCTGTAATCCTGCATTTGCAGGATTCAGCCCCTCCTCCATCCTTGCATTGTACACACCGCAAGCCGGTGCGGTGGCAAATTAATAAAATGGAATTAAAATGCCATTGTATTTATTTGTGTTTGCCTCCTGCGCTTGCAACAGGTAGGGTGACGCTCCTGGAGAAGAGCTGCCCCTGCAGAACTGTCTATGTGATCAGGTCAGATTCCGAACTACATGGGAAAACTAGGATACGGCCTTCACTTATGCGATTGCTCTGTGAGAAAGAGTGTATTGCAAATATAGACAACTGATAGTACCCATTGCCTTGTTGATGACACCAAGATGACAAGGTCGAAGAATGTGCTTGGGAATGAGAGAATGGCTGAGAGAGGTGCTCTGGCCACCACTTCCTGGGAAGAGTAAGCAGGGGAAGTGGAGGGGACAGGACGGGCCAACTTGCTAATGAGCAGCTGCAGGGTGAGATCCCGGCTTCGCATATGTAGATGATGAAATATTAAGAGGATCAATGAAAAGTAAATAATCATGCCCATCCTTACTGAAGGGTGTCCTATGTTTTTGCGGAGCAGTAAAACTGCATTAGGTGTCAGAACTGCACTCTGTCGCAGAGAATTCCAACAACATTGCAGACTAGGAGCTCATCTAGAGTTTGGTGGGGTGGGAACCCCCGCGGAAATTGGTGGAGCTCCCCTCTCACCAAACTCACGATTCTGCTCTCTCATTTAGAGTTCGGGAAACTTCCAGGTTTCCGATGGCAGAGCCTCTGCTGGCTTCGCTGTCTGAAATTATTGGCCTGACCACCCATTTCATACCGGACTGCCAGGTCACAGGACAATAGCCCCGCCCTATTTAGTGTGTCTGACCGTCACTGTTTTGTCCTGCTTGAGTCCTCCATGTAAAGAATGGTTTACTAAGGTAGGGAAAACCAACCATGGCTCTCATGCACACAGAGGAAACTTTGTTATGCAAGCCTCTGTATACATTATGCATTGAGCTGTGCATGTGGGACCGCCGGCAAAAATGAATTTTGTTGGCACCCATTGTATTGCACAAGGTGTCAGTGTGGCAGATTTGTTGCATATTTTCAGTCACTGATTCATGTTACAGCAAAAGGGAGAAACCTGCTTTAGCTGTACATTCCCTCTAATCCTTTAAAGGCAAAGTGTTCTATTCTTCAAGTTTACTACTTGCATATTTATCACTTTTTTAACCTTGTGTGAAAACCGAATTCACACTTACATACTTTGAACTTTTGGCAGTGTCAGTTTTTTTTCTTCGTTGTATGCACGTACCCGTAGCATACTATTTCTATCCCTCCCTACTAATTTGTTCAAACACAATTTTGATTCCATTCGGTATGATGCATGCTAATTAAGAAAAGTGCATGTGAATTAAGACACTGTGGGATCTTTTGATTGTGGCATGAATCATACTTTCTGACTAAAGGTAAATCAGTCCATTGTCACGTTGTCCTCTGCTCTGTTTTAGTGTTTCTGCATCTGGATATGTAACTATTTACAGTTCCTAGAATTTCTATTTTGGTCTCTTAACCTCTCTTGATTGTATGTGTTTCATCCTGATGAAGGCCTAGGTGATGGATACACCTGTGGCCTGAAACATGCATATCTAATCCAAACAGTGGTTCAAGAATCAATTTACTAAGCAAGTGCAATACCTACAGACAAATACACATTATAAGCAACCAACCCTAACAATAATTAGTAAAAGAAATACAAAGAAGAGAGAAGAGAAACCCATATACAGAGTAATTATCAAAAAATAAGCAGATTTATTACAATTAATATATGCTAAGAATATTTAAGACACAGGCGCTCAGTACAATGTGCTGGTACAAAAAGACAATGTGTATTACAAACCAGACAAGTGACAAACGAAAAAATGTCATACAGAGGGAACAACATGAAACAAAATAATGTGTTCTTCGTTAATTTTCTGGCCATATATGCGTCAACGGCGTTTCGACCGCTCTGCAATCATGTGGTCATCATCAGGACTGGAAAAGTCAGTAGCGCGTCCAAAATTCTATTTCTAAAAAGCACTCCAACGTTTTATTTCTTTCAAGCGCTCGAACAGTGTTCACAAATGTTCATAGAGATAAATGCTGGGCAAACATGGCATAAATAGGCCACAGGGAAGAGAGATTTTCAGGCGGGCTAAATCTGTCCGCAACTTCTGCAGATCATGCTACAGACCAGGTGAATAAATCACCGATATCGCGCGACAATTTGGCCGAAGTGTCCACGTCTCTGCTTACAAAATCAGGAAGTATTGCACTTGCTTAGTAAATTGCTTCTTGAACCACTGTTTGGATTAGATATTGACTGCCCCTGGTTCAGGTGGTTCGGGCCGCCCCTGTGGCTGGTAATGCTGAAACATACATATGCCGTATCCTGTATTTGGTCACAAGTTAATGCAAATCCTCCTATTAACTGGCAGTTTAGTTTCAACATAACACTATCTTTTCCTCTTTCTTAGTCACAGTTTTATTCTCTCATATCTTATCCATGATCTAGCACTGCCATATGTTCTGTTCTCATGTGAATTAATTTGTCATGGTATTGTGAAAGTAAAAGGTTATAGTTTAATTCATTACGGTGTTTAGAAATGCCTAACATGTTTAAAAAATTATTACCTTTTCACTTTTTGATACACTGTGATTTGTTCTCACTGCCCAAGTTTATGTTGGAATGTTTATATCAAAAACCAGATCCATTTTAACCCAAAACATTGCATACTTTAAAATGAGTATGTACAGGCTTACGTAAACAAATATATTCAACCATTCAATGTCTATGTTTTTTCATATACCTCCTCCATACCCGTCACAGCTGATCTTTATTAAATATGGTTTATTCGACCAGTGCTGTATTTTTTAGATAAATGTATGAATATGTAAGAAAGTTGATATCACTACTAGTGCTTATCATATGTAGTTTATTTAATTGATTTCCATCTGAATAGTACACCCCCAGCCCAGCAGGAGTACCAACCACTGCAGATACGACAACCCCTTCCCTAACACCCCAGCCCACATAGATCACCTGTTTCCGCTGGTAAGGTGATACCACAGAACACCCCTTGCTTCTTACAAACATCATAATGTCACCACCTATGTTAACATACATATTCTTCATTCTATTGTATGCCCCTCTTTTGTTTTGTATATATATTGTCATTCCATGCTTGACCAGAAGACACCCACTAGAATTTGGGGAGGAAATGGGAACTGTTGAGAAGACACAAATTCAACATGTCTTCCCTGAAAGAGACAACGTATATGCAATACAACAAAAGGGAGCTGGAAGTATCGAATAACTACAGCTGTAAAAGTTTTTACCTCGTTAAAATTATTGTTGTTGAGAAAATGTGCTGCGACATGAGCCGGGAGAACATTCTCCAGCAAGAGTCGAGTCATATTTTCCATGGTTTCTGTGTTCTCATCTTCTTTCTTAGACTTGTTCTTCCACAGGCAGTCGAGTCTGCAATAATAGTCAATCTGTAAAGAGATGTTGAAGTAGTGTGCTATAACTAAGATGAAACAAATCATACAGAAAGAAAAATGTTCAAGAAAATTAGATGAATTGGTGCAATTTGTAATTACTGATCAAGGGAGAAATTTAGAGTTTCAGGTTTAATTTAAATTTTATTATTGAGTGCGAACAAAACGTGCACATATCAGAAAATACCGATTGATTATGATGATTGGATGAAACAGATTTGTTTTAAAGATTAGCCTATTTCTCGAATAGATTCAAGGACGTTATAATAAATTCAGTTTTCATTACATTTCATTAAAGAACACAGAGGCAGATCCCTAAGAGTTCGAGGCCCAAAGCTGTGGAACACCCTGAACCTGACATTTGAGAGTAAAACTGATCAGAAAACTCCAGAATGTATTTGATGTGGTATGTGTACAACGTGAACCTAGCTGAAAGGCAGAAGAGTGCTCTACGGGGCTAAAGGCAAGCCTAAAGTCAGTGAGTGGTAGGAGAGGGAGCTGGTCCATTGGATTGTTACTGCATTGTGATATAGTGCTTTTTAAAGATCTCTTGAAAACGGAGCTATTCAGTCTGGTGTCTAACAAATGTCTAGACTGTAAGACAGTGAGCAAGGAGTAGTGAGCCACCTATGACATTTGGTCAAACTGCTGCTACCTGCCAATTCCTGGCTACTTTCCTATCACCTGAAGTGCTCTGAGCTAACTAGAAGTTGATTATTGCACTCCAACATCCCATGAAAGAAAGAAAGAAAATATTCCACCTATCGTGCATTTTCAACTATAGCACCATCTAGTAGCACCTACATCAGTGTGTCAAAAAGAGAGGATAGTTATAAACACAGAATTTGCACTCATTCAGGTCTTTCAGCTATTGACAGCACAATCTGCTTATTCACAATAAGATGCTCATTAGCATATTAGGGATATTTGCAGGAACATTTTATAAGAACCACTTTTATTTTATAGATAGCATACATTTTCTTTGTAAGGTGTTCTATTTCAGAAATCACATCTTTAGCTCCTAATGTATTATAGTAAACTTTATATCCCTTAGAAAAGAACAATTGCGAAATTGCACTGTCACTGAATTACAGTGGGTTCTGCAAATACTCAAAGCCTACAGGATAGAATTGTATTTATTTTTTAAGAATTCAGCTTACTTTGCACCTTATAGCCTTAGCCTAGGAGGCACTGACCTTACTACCTTATGCCTTTAGCCTTATTAGCACACTGGAATGTTGAGAGCTCCATTGAAGACAATGGAGTGCTCTGGACGCCTAATGGCCCGTAGAAGCCTGGAGCTCCAACATTCCAATGTTGTCATGAACAACTGTTGCTGTGAACAAAGGCCTCACGGAGACCGAGGGGATTGCAACTTTGTTTTATTTGTTGGAACATTCTGCCCTCTAGTGGTGGAATGTTCAAATAGACTTTTAGCACTCTGTAACTGGGCTATACCGGCGCTAAGGCGGGCTACAAGCCTTTAGAAGACATTAGGGTGTCACATACACAACGGTTGCATGTCAGAATAGCATAGAGAAAAATATAATTCCTAAATATCGTTTACAAAAATGTTGTAACTTTGCATATAGATTTTCTATTATTAACTCCTTCGAGGCGTATTTTTGCAGATCATATTTAGGCCACAGTATCTATTTTACATGGTATTTCCACAAATATTCTGTTGCTACACCTTAAACACTACTATTTATCTCATGTTTTGAATTTGGCCCAAACATAACTTAAGATCGTCCACAATTCACTTGGCTTGTTCATGGTGTCCTTTCATTTCCAGTAGTTATGGAGGGATTTCTAAACTAGAATCCCTGGGCTGGTTTGATAAATTACATGACTTGTATAAATAGTCGGATCTAATAACTGGGGAAATAGCACAAGAAGGGGATCAGATGGTGAGTACGATTATCATGGGTAGATAATTAGGAATATTCAAAGTCAAAAACTGTTGAAAAGGAAGGGGAACAAATTTATTGACTGAAACAGAAGGTGGAGGAGAGAGAGTGAGGAAAATAAATAAAATGTACTGGAGTCAATTAACTCTAAAGTTAAAATAATTTGTAAAATTGCAAGTAGAAAGACTAGAATGAGAGAAACAGCTAGGAGAGGGAAGAGTGATGATAGTGTAAAACAGATGATGTAGTTAAAAGTAAAAAGAAAGTAAGGGACTGGAAGTGAATTTTTATGGGGAGACTAGGAGGGTGGACCAAAAAATAAATAACAAGGTAAATCAGAAGTGGTTTGGGTAATGGTCTAGCATGTCTGTACAGTTTGCGGCATTTGCTATTCACTCCAGCCTTCTAGTGCTGGGTGAGGACATAGCAACTTGTTTTTCTTCAAAGAGGTTTCGGTTTTGAGGTAACTTGTGATACTTCCCCTGAAATCCATAATGCATCTGGATACACCCTCCAAACCACCACCAGGTTTGGACAAGTCTTGAAGTACTCAAGTAATCTAGTGCTAAAGACTTCAACTTCAGGTTGCCGGATTGCTTCAGATCTGACGCGTGCTGAGAGTATCAGGATGAGGGTGTTAAGAATTACTCCGGTAGGGGGATGGTGTAGAGAACAAACTTTTTAATTTCTGCCCCAGCTGTAACAAGATCCCTTGGTCGGACCAGCATTTGGTCCGTGAGGGTCGCCTCCAAAGGGACCCAGACGAGACCACCAGTTCAGCCTGTAAAGGCTTTCAGTGCATAAAGACCATCAGTCACCAACTGGACCGACAGGTTGTATCACAAGTTGCAGCACTGAGGCTCTTCCGAGCCAACGTCCAGGAAGTACAATTTCTTAAGGAAGCCAAAAAGCCCACTGCATGGGCATGCTATGCAGCTAATTGGAAAACATTTTTCCGTTGCTGTAACAGCCTTAAAAAACAGTCCTTACAGGCCTAAGTGTAGGACATTATTTGCTGCTTGCTGCGCTTACAAAAGGAAAGCATAGCCTACACCTTCATAAAAATAAATACTTTGGGAAACAAACACATCCCAAAGTCCTTTTTGCCAAAATATGTTGAAGTAAGGACAGAGTGAAAGTTGTGGGTAAAAGGTTTGAGGGCTAGGGTTTAAAGGTTTAGTGTATACGGTAGAGGGTACAGGGATTAAGGTTATGGTGTTAGGGATATAGGGTTAAAGGTACAAGGCTATGATTTTGGGTGTAGGGTTAAAGGCTTGGTTATATGGATTTAGTGTACAGGGTTACTTTGTTCGGGTTTAAGGGTTAAGGTTAGGGGTTACGGGCACAGGCTTAAGAGTTAAAGGTTGGGGTACAGTTTAAGGGTGGGAGTTAATGTTATAGGGAACCCCTATTATGCTCCCTTCGTTGGCTTCCCATAAAAAACACATGTGCTCTTCAAACTTATGTGTTTGGTCTTCAAATCACTGCACGGGAAGGGACCATGTTATCTTCAAAACAAACTGCAGCCTTATATCACGGTGTGCCTGCTCACATCCAGTGAGCTACTACTGCTATGCCTCAAACTTATCCACACAGCTAGATATGGTGGCCGCTCCTTTTCTTTTTTGGCTCCCAAATACTGGAATCAGCTACCCTTGCCCCTTCGCTGACCTAATCTTCTTCAAGAAACTCCTGAAAACATGGCTGTTCGATCTTTAATCACCGTATGGAATTGTGACCTGTATCTGACTGCTTTGGCGCCGAGAGATCCCCCTAAACAATATTTTGTTAAGCCAGTAGAAATCAGAGTACAAATGTGATCTGGGATTACAGTAGTGCGAGATGCTCAGTTTCAGAGCTTTTGAAGTGCTAAATGTGCACTTATGAATAGTTTAGAATCACTAGGGCGTATGGCGGGTTAATGTGACTAATTATTTATTATGATTTACGAGAATGGCCTTCATCTACTGCCGAGTTGTTTATAACTGGTTTTAGATCCGTGTTTTGCAATAAGGCTCATAGGCAGACCCCAGGGGACCTCAGAGGCATGTGCATATCCAACATAATTAGAGTAAGTTCTCTAATGTTAACATGACTGGTTAGGTGACTGTTGCATAAGGGACTGTGGTTTTAGAAGCCCTGAAATGACTAAATGTCTAATGGACTTAGTGTGTAGTCTATGTGTTGCCTGAGTTTGAGACACGGTACTTGTAACAACTTGTAACAACCAAGGAAGCACACTAGTTAAGATTCCTCTATATTCATCCAGCTGCCACAAGATTGTTATAACAATAGAAGATTAATAATAACAAGATCAAAAATGATTAATCATGACAGGCCCCATCTGAAACCTGAACAAAATAATTCCTATTCAATTTAGTACCCCCCTAACCTCTCTAAAAATGCCTCTAAAGTTTTTAAGCATAACCTACTTAGAAGAAACCCAGAAACCTTAATTTTAGACCCTTCCTTCATTATAAAAAAAGGCACTATTATTAACGACCTTATATTCTTCACTTCTAAAATGGCTAAATGGCGCAATTGCCCTAAACAATTTGCTGAAGGTACAGGAACTGAGGCACATATTACTTATGGCTCCAAGATGCTAATAACACCCTCTCGAAAATTAAGAGCAACACTAAGTATAACATGCTGCAAAAATCACACGATTCTCACCCAAGCCGCCAACAAAGATCTGGAAAAATTTTACGAATATTTCTCAACCTCAAAAGAACACGTCCTTAACAGCCCTCCATAAAAAATCCGCCAAATAACAACTTGCAAACAATCTCCCCTCACAGGATTCATTCTACTGTGATTGTAAACGTAATTGCTAATGAACCCCAACAGTCGAATCAATCTGTGTGGATAGAAAACAACATTGCTAATGAGCACGAACAGTTGAAAAAGGATTCCAGTAGCTCCAAAGCTATCAGTAACAGCGCACATTTATCTAAATTTACATTACCCCCCCCCCCCCCACTAACCACAGAGACCTCCGCTTCGAATCAAGCCCCTACACCGATTCCAACCACCTACTGGAAACAGGCATTAGGAGGGAGTCAACAGTCTTGGACCAGGATAACGGGAGATGTACTCATAGGTCCATCACTAAGAAACGCGAAACAGCAACAAGATATAAAGAAAGCCAAACAGTAGCTCCAATCCACCAGAGTCCATCTATGCCAGCATACCATCATGGTTACCCATACATCCTCCTATCACTCCTCAACCTACAATGGAGTCTGAAAATCGCAGTGCTCGTCACCCAAGGATAGAGACTGACAATCCCAACTCGCAAGCCATCAAGACGTATAAAGCCATGCAATCCGCTATTAGAGACATGAAGAACCTTCTACTCTTATCTGAAAAATGTCCAGCGAAATTGGATCTACTACAGATATCCACTCACGAAACCCAGAATAAAGTAAATTCTATCCCAATGGTAGTGGCAAACAGGCTATTCTGTCCTCGTGATCAACTTAGTTATCTAACAGACAATGAGATACAAACCCTATTGCTATCATATGAACCATCCCCCATTCCTCCGACTAATTTCGATGAACCCAGTATTCAGCCGGTCCCAACTAATGCATGCAGGACTGCAAAGACTAGCCATAGAATGCTAAATCTGAACAACCTAAAAGTTTTTTTAATAATTCATTAAAAGCAAGATTCGCCAACAATCAAAAAAAAAACACATTCGGTGTATACTACTAAATTGTTAATCAGCAAAGAAACATGTGGCAGACATAGCCAACCTTATGCTAAACCAGGAAATTGACGTAACTATACTAACAGAAACATGGCTATCTGACGCTTCTTCCCCATGCCTCGATCTACTAGTCCCCCCAAACTATTGCATTATGAGACTAGACAGGACAATAAAAAAAGGGGGAGGCATCGCCTGTATATATAGATCTGACATTGCCATAACGAAAATACAATCTGACCCCCAAGAGTCTTGTGCATATCTCCGTATGTCCTTAAGATCCTCTGACAATCAAAACTGCAAATTTCACACTTTCTACCACCCCCAGGCAAAAATACCGGGTTCTTAGATCAGCTGATAGAAATCATCACAGCAAACTCTTCTCCTCACTCCAATAATATTTTCTTGGGAGACTTCAATCTTCATTGGGAGGACCATACGGATAATCAGATCAATTCACTCAAAGCATTCCTCGAGGATCAGTCGCTGGTCCAAGAATGTCATCTTCCAACCCACTCCAAAGGCTCTACCCTCGACTGGATCATAGCTAAAGAAAAAGCTATTGATAACATTGAAATCACCTCCTGCTATTGGTCTGACCATCACATCGTTACCTTCCAAATACCCTTTATGAAACCTAAAGCCTCGTCACAACCAATAAAACCCAGAAAATTGATTAGTGACACTAGACGGCTCAATATGGATAACATCGCAACGCGCTGTGAGACAGGACTGCAACCTCCTAGTAATATGGTGGACATTAGTGACCTCATGGAGTACTACAACAATACAATGGCGAATATTATTGAAGACATAGCCCCTTTAAAATTCAAAAGGATCCCTGACAATGAAGAAAGACGCTCACTCAGATCCACAGAGCGGAAATGGCGGCAACACCCTTCCTCAACCCATCTAATCCAACTAAGATAGGCCAGAAAAGCATACAATAAAAGCATTTTAAACTAAAAAAAAAAAAAAGACATTTTCAGGAACGAACTGGATAATGCAAAAAAACAGACCTAGGAAACTATTCGATCTGCTAAAAGATCAATCCAATGAAACGGAATCTGCACCAACAACTACAAAATCAAATATAAGCAGTGAAGATTTCTCCTCCTTCACTGCCAAAGCCAAATCGATGGAAGTGGAGCTCAAAAAAGCAGCTGAATGCCTTTGGATTTCTAAGAGCACCCCAGATGAGCCTCAATCTCAACCAGAGCTGGAAACGCCTAAAAATAATGCTGGATGGTCTGAATTCAAGCCCATTAATGATCTAGTCATTGCAATGATCATTTAGTCCACTAAACCAAACAATCACTACAACGATCCTCTACCGGCAAAGTGTTGGTCTACAATAAACCATCTGCTCATCCCCTCATAGACAAAGATCATTAACGCTTCGCTAGCACATGGCTTAATACCGGACTGCCTATAAACAGGGCAAGTCACTCCAATCCTAAAAAAACCCAACAGAGAACCCCGCTGACCCTAACAATTTCAAACCAGTAACAAACATTCCAATGCTAGCCAAAGTCCTGGAAAAATGTTGTAAGAAAGTGGGTTTCTGTTGCAGTAACCCCCCCTTTTTTTGCCTAATAGCTGATGCACTTTTCCTTGTCGTTCCCTGGGCTCCTGCCAATCAGGTGCCCAGGGCCTGTGTTCCTTCCCTAAAAACTGCCTAACAGCCAAAACCCAAATTGGCAAACCCTGGCCACATGTCAGCCCCTGGTAAATGGTACCCTAGGTACCCAGGGCCTTGTGACCAGGGAAGGCCTCTAAGGGCTGCAGCACTCATTGTGCCACCCTTAGAGGCCCTGTACCCTAACACACACACACTGCTCTTCCAGGCTGAGTGTCTGGATACAAGACAAAACAGAGTCGACATGGCACACATCCCTGTGTGCCATGCCCACAACCTACACTGCCCTGGCATACATCAGCCACCCCTCTAGCTCGGTGCTCTATGCCAGTGGTGTGGGCACAGAGGCAGGAGCCCTGTGCCCCTACAGTACCCAGGTCCATTCCTGGGTCCTGTAAGTGCAGTGCTGCCAGCTAAGAGTATATGGTGCTGGGAGCTTGTCAAACACGAACTCCACAGCACCATAATGGCAGCACTGAAGACTGAGAAGTTTGGTATCAAACTGCTCAGCACATTAAATCCACACCGATGCCAAAGTGTGATTTAATGTACAAAGCACTACAGAGGGCATCTTAGAGAGGCCCCCTGAAACCTAAACCTACAATCCACGTCTGTTCTGAGGCTGCCTAGGCTGCCACACAGCAGACATGTTGCTGGACCCCTGGGTAGGAGAGCCCCTACTCTCCTGGGTCTGCAACAATGCACATCCTGGGTGAGGTGCTAAATCTCCTCCCCCAGGAGGGCAGGGGGAAGCTTCAAAGGCATGCCGCCTCTGTGAGCTTCCCCAGGCCACTGCAACCCCCCACTCTGGCGGGAAGCTTGTCCGGAAACCGCAAATAAGGACAGGGGATGTGCCAGTCTGCCAACCCCACCCCTCAGGTGGGGAAGGCGAGGTGAAGCACATCTCCGGGCTCTCGCCATCTTGAAAATGGGAAGCCCTGCCCAATCAGGACTAGGCTCCTGCCCCCTCCCACAGGAGAGAGGCAGGATAGGGGGTGTACCCACCCCAGGACAGGGACCCATTGGCCCCTGCCCTTCACCTACCTGTAACGCCCCTAAATCTAGTATTTAGGGGCACCCTGAACCTTCCTTCCCCAGATTCCAGATTCAAAACTACAAAGAAAAGCAAGAAGAAAGAAGACCTGCCCTGCAGCTGCTAAAAAGAGGAAGACACCAACTGCTTTGGCCCCAGCCCTACCGGCCTGTCGACCCTCGAACCTGCTCCTGCTCCAACCCGGCATCTCTTGAGGCCAGCAACCTCACAAACCCTGGAGGACCTGGCTACCTTTTAGCTCTAAGCCCCTGGGACTCCCATGAGTAGAGGCTCTACTCAAAACCTACCTCTAATCCCTGGCAGCAGGCCGGAACCACAAACCCAGCACACTCTGCACCAGCCAAGCCTGGCCAGTGCCGGAGTGGACAAAGACCACGAGGACGACCCCACGGCGACTGTGACCCCGAGTCCGGCACCCAAGAACCTCCCTCGACACTCCTGAAGGAGCCTGCAGCCTCAGAACAAGGTGCCCCTCCAACCGCGATCAACAGAGGGTAAGATTTCCCGACACCAAAAGGCACCCCTGCACGCGGCGCCCCACGGCCCCCTGTGCCCAATCCCGGGGTACCTACCTAACCTCCAACTACCCAACTTACCTCTCGAAGTGGTGGTGGCACCTGAAGAATCCTCGTCCCCGAGCTTGCAGTCTTTTTCCAAACCGGAGATTTCCCATTGAAATCAATTGAGCGCCCGAAGGCTCAAAAGCACCCTGCACCCAGCCGCCCGAGTGGCCCTGGCAGTGAAACCTCTACACCTACCTACTTCCCCACTTGCCCTGAGTAAGTGACCAGGAGCCCAGCTCCCACAGCCGCGTGGCTTGCAAGTCAGCAGCCACCAACCAAGGCCCCCCTATCCCTCATAGGATAACATTGGGCCTAACTCACTCTGCACCCGGCCGCCCTAGAGTCGCTGAGGGTGAACCAACTGTACCTACCTGACCCTGGGGGACCCCTGAGTCTACGCCCAGAACCTCAACTCTGCCAGTCGAGTACTTACCTCTAAACAGATAACTCTATTTTCTTCATTGGGTAACATTGACTGGCTTTTTCCTGAAATTTCTTCTAAGTGTGGACTTTTCAAATCTTAAAAAATTCACCAAAAATCAGCCGAGTAACGAAAACGAAATTACTCACCTGCTCTTAGGTGAGCTCCCAGTGCTGGATCTTGGTGCCCAGCACTATCTCTGAAAAATACTTACAACTGTACTTACCAGTAACCCAATTTTCTCCCATAGGAAATCATTGACTGTTTTTCTGTGAAACTTCTTCTGTCAATTTCTGCAGTCTTTAAATATTCTTTAAAAATCGTATAATATCTGAAAACGTAATTACTTACCTGTTTTGGATAAAGGTCCCAGTACTGAGTCTAGGTACCCAGTACTGGATTGCAAAAGTAACGAGAACATACTATACCTGTAACTTGCATTTTCTGCCATAGGGAATCATTGACTGTTTTCTATGAAATATTTTTTAAGTGTCAACTTTTAAAATAGCTAAATATTGTTTAAAAATCATCACAGTAATTAAGTCGACTTTCATCACTTGATTCTAAGTACTGACCCAGAACTGAATCTAGGATCCAGTCCTGGAATTCCAAAAGTAATCCTAAAAGTAATCTGTGGCAAATAACATGAACCTTCCATTGAACTCAATGCATTATTGTGTTTAAAATAGTGTTGCCTATTGCAACCACTTGTAACTGTTTACAAAAGTCAATTGCATATTGCAAAAGTATTTATATAAAGCATCTCATTCTGAGAAAGTACATTTTAATTCCAATTGTTGGTTCTAAAATAAAACAAGCCTATATTTTTTATATATAAACCATTGGCCTAGAGTTCAGTTATTGAGTGTGTGAGACCATTTGCTGACTGAGTGTGTACAAAAAATGCTTTACACTGTCCTCTGATACTGCCTTACTGCTCGACCAAGCTACCACTTTAGAGAGTAAGGTTATATCCAACTTTAGCCTCTGCCAAACCCTTGGGGACTGTGTACTCTGTACACCCTGTACCTATTAAGGAACAGTATATACAGAGCCACTTTCTCACAAATGTGTACAACAACAATTGAGCCAACATATCTCTGAGCCAACATATCTCAGAATTCAATCTGTTGATTGACTTCCAATCAGGACTTAGACCAAACCATAGTACGCAAACAGCAATTCTGCACATCGTGGAAGACGCTCTACTTGCCCTCGACTGCAACAAAACATGCCTTCTAGTCCTGCTCGACCTTTCTTCGGCATTCGACACGGTAAACCATGCTAAAATACTAGATCGCATGAAAAATAGGATGGGTTTAGATGGTACGGTCCTAAGATGGTTTAGTTCATTTTTAGAGAACAGATCGCAAAAATTCATAGTCAACCAAACATTATCAGCTTCATCCAGTAATGTGATTGGAGTTCCTCAGTGCTCAACTCTATCCCCGGCGTTATTCAATCTGTACGTCGAGCCACTCACAAAAACCTTACAACAAGCAAACATCTCGTTCCACATGTAAGCAAATGACACACAGCTTTACATCAAGATCACATCGTCAGAAGAGATAGGTATCATGAACCAGGCATTAAAGAGAATCCTCCATTGGTTAAGCAGTAATCACATGAAGCTCAAACCACATAAAACCGAATTCTATGTCAGGACTGGAGGCGAGGATTATGCCTTCTATTCCTCACTTTATTACTCAGCAGCCAATAGTAAAACAACAGACTACATTTCCCATCAAACTCTGGGGAAACTGTAGTCAAACAAAAGAACCAATCGGCACTGTCCATAGTCCACCAATAGGGGTCCTCCAGCACCCAGATAGTCTGCCCTCACTGGTCCTTCCTCCTCTTTCTTCGCTGCTCAGCAGCCGAGCTAAGTGTTTTTCTTTTCTTATGAGTCTTTCTGTGGTAAAATGATGTGCTTTACTACTTGTGGTCTTAAAACTGTAGCGCTATTACCCTGTCAGTAATATTGTACAATTTGTTGGTTTATTGCGAGTCTTCGTGTGAGACGCTGACTGAATTTTATGTGACGAGATTTTGCATGTGGAGCCTGTTTCGGTTCTTGTGAGCGGTGCGGGTTTCCCCCGCGCTGATTTCGTTTTGCTTATTGTCACGGTTTATTGGCGGGCGGTTGCCCGCCCGGTTGTTGAGACCGCGGGAGCCGATCTCCTACGCGGCCTGTCTGGTGTCCCTGGTTCCTCCGCCCGTCAGGGGGCGCGGTGGATGTTTCTGCGGCGCGCACATTTTAAACCCTGAAGGGTCTGTGTGACGCGCCGTACAGGGAATCTGGCCTGAGGCATTACGCGAGCGGGAAGTCTCTATCAGCTATTCTGAGACTTCCGCTCGTTGTACAGCGCTTACGCTCCACTCTCTGATAGCATCGGTGGAGTCTGTATTACATATTTACATTCAAACGCCCGGTTGGGTCTGTATTGCACTGCGTGTTTCTCGCTTTGGGGCACCTGCCCAGGCCATTATTGTCCACGAGACTTTCTGTATCTTTACTTTGCCAGACTTTGGTGCCAGGGGCTCCCACCCCCCCCCCCCCCCCCCCACTGTTGCTAATTGCGAGTCATCTCGCCCATCTGCTGGCTGTCTCCCAGCCTTATATTTTGTGGTGGAATTTCTTAGCGTCTGAAACCCAGACCTTTTGAATACGTGCCTTCTAGGCTGTGTATCCCAATCATCATCATGGACTTTGAATACGATGATGATTCCCATGGAGGGGATGATGCCCTGACCGACCTCCAGTGGGATGAGGAGTTTTATGAGGCGGTGGACACCTCAATTTACCGCGCTGTGGGGGAAGCTATGGCGCCCTTAGAGGACCGCCTTACCCAGCGCATTGATCAGGCGCTAGCGCGCTTCGTGACTCTGCCGGGGGTCCCCCCCCCCCTGCAAACCCTCCCCCTGCGCCTTTGGGGGTGTCCCCCCCCCAACTAAACGTTCACGCGACACAGGTATGGACCCTTCCGCCTTTGACAGGCTTAAACAGGCTTTCCTGGCATCGCAACCTCTTCTGCCTCTGGGGCAATCTCCGGTTCCCAAACCCTCTGGTTCCGCTGATCCCGGGTTAGGTCCTTCCAACCCTCATGATCCCTCTACTGCCCCGGCCACCTCGGATATGTTTGATCCTGATGACATCGTTCATCCTCGTTCCTCTGACTGGGCTCCAGCAGACAAAGTGGCTGAGTACGTGGCTATGCGTATTCGGAGACCCCTAGAGAGGGAGGCTCGTAGTTGTTTAAGGGCTGAGTGTCCTCGCCCCTCCTTGGAGGGCAAGGTAGCGTTGACCCCTGAAATTGACTCCCGCATGGCGACTTTCTTACAGAAGTTCATGCGTGATCCCAAGAAGGGGATCGATAGGTCCTGGCGGTCCTGCCAGGACAAGCTCCTGGATGTCCTGGGCCCGTTGACTAAGATCCTCGACATGGCGGAGGAGGCGAAAGCATCTGGTTCCCTAATTTCCCCGGAATCCTTGTCGGGCTGGGCCCAGAGGGCCATTGTGTTCCTGGGCAATGCGAACTGTGCGATCTCTACTGAACGTCGGCGCTCTCTTTTGATTAAGGTGGACCCCAAACTGGGGGACCTTGCGGATACTGAAGCCGGTGCAGTGGCCCAGGGGGGCCTGTTTGGGGAGCCCTTCGTGAAGGAACGGGGGAAGTTTGTCAACACGTTTACTTCCTTGGATAGGGCCCAGTCGACTATTCGGAAGGTCTTCCCTCGGGTTTTCCGGGGGGCCGGTCGAGGCAGGGGCCGCTCGTCCGGCCGGGGTTCCAACAACCAGCCACGTGGACAAGGCCCCGCTAAAGGACAGTACCAGGATCAAAGCCGCTTCGGCAACTTCTACCCCACGAGAGGCAAACGTGGCAAAGGACGAGGCTACCGGGGAGCTGCTACCTCTTCCAACGGTGAGTGTACTCCCTTCTTCCCTTCTAAAAATAGGGGGGCGGCTGGGGAATTTTTTCCAGGCGTGGATTTCTGTCACGACGGATCCCTGGGTTCTTCAGACCATTCAAGGTTTTCGAATAGAGTATCAGGGGACTCCTACCCAACGCACCAGGCCGCGTCCCCTCTTGTTCTCCCTCCACGACTCCGCTTTGGTAGACGAGGAAGTTTCCTCTCTTCTATCCAAGGGGGCGATCGTTCCCGCCGACCTTCACCCGCGGGGTTTCTTAAGCAATATTTTTCTTGTCGACAAGACAGACGGCGGCAAGCGTCCGGTGATCAATCTGAGCAGTTTCAACGAGTGGCTAGTATACCGCCACTTCAAGATGGAGGGTATCCATCTTCTTCGCGACGTGTTGCGCCCCAACGATTGGATGGTCCGCCTCGATTTGAAGGACGCCTATCTGGTGATCCCGATCTTCCCCCCCCCATCGCCGTTTCCTGCAGTTCCTTTGGCGCGATCAGGTTTTCGAGTTCGCCTCCCTCCCGTTCGGCCTCTCGTCGGCCCCTTGGTGCTTTACCAAGGTACTCCACCCTGTGGTGGAGTGGCTAAGAGCTCGAGGTATTCGGATGATTGTCTACCTCGACGACATCCTGATTATGGACGTCTGCCCGCGTCGCCTTCTTCATCATCTTCAGGTAGCGGTAGATCTCTTGCAAGGACTGGGGTTTGTCATCAACGAGTCAAAGTCCATGCTTTCTCCTTCACAGTCTCTGACGTTTCTCGGGTTCGTGATCGACTCAAGGTCTTCTTCTCTCAGCCTTCCCGCTCGGAAAATTGCGAAGATCCGTCACGAGCTACGTCGTACCCTTGCCAGGGCTCAGGTGTCCCTTCGGGACCTGGCGCGAGTGGTGGGCTTGCTTTCCGCCTCTATACAGGCGATCTTTCCGGGGCCCCTGCACTACCGCGCGCTCCAACGCCTCAAGGCGTCTTACCTCCGCAGAGGGCTCCCTTACTCACACAAGGTTGTCTTGGCAGGGGAAGCCAGGGACGAGATCCATTGGTGGCTGCAACACATGGAGGCGTGGAATGGACGCGCCATTTTTGGTTCCGCTCCAGATTTAGTTATCGAATCCGACGCCAGCATGCAGGGCTGGGGTGCCAGGTGCGGCGAGTTTTCCACAGGAGGTTTGTGGTCTCAAGAAGAGCGCAGTTTGCACATCAACTGCTTGGAGCTCCTAGCGGGCTCCTTCGCCGTTCGTTGTTGGACCAAGGATCGCATTCAGTCTTCGGTCCTTCTCAAGATGGACAATATCTCAGCGGTCCGCTATATCAATCACCTGGGAGGCACCAGATCCAAAGCCCTCTCCGATTTGGCGGCCAGCTTTTGGCAGTTCTGCCTGGAGCATCAGGTCGCTGTGACAGCAGAGTATCTCCCGGGTCGGGAGAATTTGGTGACGGACTTTCATTCTCGGAATTTCAAGGATTCCAGTCTTTGGAAGCTAGACTCCGGAGTGTTTCGCCAATTAAACGAACTTTGGGGTCCGCTGTCGATCGACCTGTTTGCCTCAAGGCTCGACCATCAATTGCCCCGTTACTTCAGTTGGAGGCCGGACCCTCTGGCGGTGTCCACGGACGCGTTTCTCCAGGATTGGAGCCTGGAAACCGGATATGCGTTTCCCCCCTTTGCCATGCTGGCTCGTGTAACGGCTCAGGTCCGACGCCAGGGAGCAGAGCTGGTAGTCCTCTCTCCTTTGTGGAGGGCTCAAGTCTGGTTTCCAGTTCTTCTGGAACTTTCCTGGGATTCTCCAATCCTTCTCCCCCTGTTCCCTCATCTTCTTCTCAGTCCCGACGGGATACCCCATCCTCTGGTTCTGCAGAACTCGTTACGTCTTGTCGCGTGGAGGATTACCGGCGACGCTGGGAAATCCCGGGCCTTTCGGCAGCAGCTGGGGACCTCATGGCTAAAGCATGGGCAAACAGTACTGTCAAGCGTTACAAATCCGCATGGGGCCGATGGTCCCGTTGGTGTCTGCGAAGGGGTGGCAATCCCATGGACACGGATTTAGTTCACATCCTGAATTTTTTAGCCCATTTAGCGTCCGAGGGCCTTGCTTACCGATCCATTAACACCTTTCGTTCTGCTATCTCGGCTGGACACGTGCCGGTGAACAATTCTCCGGTTGGCGAGCATCCCCTAGTCTGTAGACTTCTTAGGGGCATTCGGCTTTCGTTGCCTCCGGAACCCCGTTACTCAACCTTATGGGACGTTAACCAGGTCCTCAATTTGTTCCTTTCCTGGCAGCCCAACAGGTTTCTGTCCAGGAAGGAGCTGTCAGCCAAATTGGCTATGCTGCTCTGTCTCGTATCTTGCAGACGGGTTTCTGATGTGAGAGCACTGGATATCACTTCTAGGATGTTCACTCCTTCAGGGGTGACCTTCACTCTTTCAAGGAGGACAAAGTGTCACACAAGGGTGATTTCCTACCCGGAATTCCCGGATTGTCCCAAACTGTGCGTGGTCCGTTGCTTGAAAGCTTATGAGGAGATGACCGAAGAGTTTCGTCCTCCGGGGGAGCGTCAGCTCCTAATTTCTCTCCGCAAGCCCTTTCAGGCGGTTTCTTCCCCCACCATTGCCAGATGGGTTCGGTGGGTTATGCAGGAAGCAGGAATCAACCTTAGAGAGTTTGGCGCCCACTCGGTTAGAGGGGCTATGGCTTCCAAAGCTTTCGGTTTGGGTGCCCGTTTGGAGGATATCCTCAACGCAGCGGACTGGTCTTCGGACTCCACCTTTAAGAGGTTTTACTTCAAGCCTGTGCTAGATATGGCTCACCTCGTGGTGAGCAGGCTTTGAACTAGCATAATCCTCGCCTCCAGTCCTGACATAGAATGAAAAATTTCCTAGCTAACGTAACGGAAAGTTTCAATTCTATTAAGGACTCGGAGGCGAGGATTATCCCGCCCTAGGGATCATCTCAGGATTCCCGCCCCGTATTTCAGTAAGTAACACATTTTGGGGTTTGTGGAATTGCTTTATTGTTTGCTTTGTTCTATGCAGTATCGTGCTGATATTCTGCCGGCATCTGTTCTCTTCTTGGATTGATGGTTCCTTTTGCCTCCGTAGGGTCCGACTCCAACAAACAAGATGGCTGAGGAGTTCGGCTGGAGGACTTCGCGCTCAGAAAGAGGAGGAAGGACCAGTGAGGGCAGACTATCTGGGTGCTGGAGGACCCCTATTGGTGGACTATGGACAGTGCCGATTGGTTCTTTTGTTTGACTACAGTTTCCCCAGAGTTTGATGGGAAATGTAGTCTGTTGTTTTACTATTGGCTGCTGAGTAATAAAGTGAGGAATAGAAGGCATAATCCTCGCCTCCGAGTCCTTAATAGAATTGAAACTTTCCGTTACGTTAGCTAGGAAATTTTTCATTCCTGTTGATTTCCCCCCAGAAAAGCGATACGAACATCCTAGAATGGACCAATCTGATCACGGCACTAAACTGTACTCCGAGGATTGTTGATTCTACCAAATCCTTGGGAATTGTACTAGACAAAAATCTGAACATGCTATCACATATCAATATGATGGCAAAAAACGCCCGGTTTCAATCAAGTTATCTCAGAAAACTGAATCCTTTTTTAAACAATTCTGACCTGAAAATGGCAGTCCAGGCACTATTAATATCAAGGATCGAGTACAGCTGCACAACTCTAGCTGGTCTCCCCAAGATCTCAACAGCCCCTCTGAAAGCCTGTCTCAATGCGGCCACAAGACTTATAACCGGCTCTAGAAAATGCAACTGCATCACCCCCCATCTGAAGGCGCTTAACTGTCTGCCTTACGAAGCAAGAATAAATCTAAAAATAGCATGTATTACTCACAAAGAGATACATTACAACACATCAGTGTACCTAGCCCAGAAAATCACACTATCAGGAGGATGCCGTCCCTCCCGGAGTCATAAAGACCTACTATTGAAACCGCTCGTTTCCGTAAGAAAATAACTTATGACCGAGCTTTCTCGGGTGCAGCCCCTAGAATTTGGAATGCTCTTCCCCCGAACATTAGGAGAATTTCGTCCATTTCCACTTTTAAACATGAAGCCAAATCTTTTTATATGAGTAAATATCTCCCATAATCTCAACAGTCACTACATTTTCATTCATCCGCCAAGATCATACAAATGCTAATTCTCATCGAACTTTAACCTAGTTGTGGATCGTACATATGTACATTAAGCCTTAATGTTTTTCTCAAAAACAATGTACAACTACTGATGTTTGATGACTTGACTATATGTAAATGTAAAGCGCTATGATACCCTACTCTGGGTCATGTTCGCGCTATATAAAACACCAAATAAATAAATAAAAAATAAAATGGTAAGAACCTTTGCCCTGATAGCAGGAAAGATAGTGAAGAGAACTTGTAAAGAACTGAAGAAGCACAAGGCCTCCATTTTGAGACTGATTTGTAAAAAACAAAACCGTTCTAGTATAAATCTGTAGAACGGGCTGTCTATGAAGTGGGAGGCCTCACTGACTCAAATCTTTAATTTCCTAAAACAGCAACTCTAGACAGAGGCACACTCAAAACATATATTTATTAATTTTAATATTTTTCTTCATGCTGAGGATAAATCCTAGACTTCTTTTCTTTTAGGGCAATTTCAAAATTAAACCAATTTACAAAGAATCCATATCGGCGTTCCTAATAACATACCCCACCCCCTTAGTGACTATAATATCACTAACATAATGCAGGGCAAGCAGTAGCTATAAAAACATAATACCTTGTTTTTATTTATTGCATCACAATGCCCTTAGTTCATTTCCAAGCATGGTAGATGACAATTACCAAATTTGATGGTGCTCAAGTTACTGTTACCAAATGTATTGATACTCAGTGTATCTAGCACATAATGAAAGAATGCTGTGTTTTCCCACCCTTAGATTCATTACTGACGTGTATATCAGCCCATACTTCAGGTGCATGTTAAAATCACTAAGTGATTCTGCCAACTGCACTACAAGTCTACAGAAGACACGCATGAGCTAGTGGCATTGTAAATGACAATGCCTTTTATTTATGTGTTTATTTAAAAACAGATAAATAAAGGGAAGTGCCATTTACAATGCCAATAGCTTGAACTCTCGCAAATGCGAGACTGTTGGACTTGGCCCATATTGGGCACATTTTTTCGCTTTTCCCCCTAGCCTTTTACCATGTGTGAAGTAATACCTGCTGCGCAATGGCGTGCGCAGATTTATTTGAAATTTTGTGAAGAAATGCTACTTTTAAAATGGACGCCATGGCTGAGTGCTTGTGCCTGTCTGCCGAAGCTGGGTTGCCAGTCTAGTTGTTTGTTTCCCAGCAACCCCAGCTTTTGGAGGGAAGCCTGGCACCCAGGGTGCTTTACACCTCCCCCTAGGCCAGTTAGGACCAGTTTCCCCAGACACTTCCAGAAGCTTCAGGCACTGTCTGGTAGGTGGGGTGAGGGGCGTATAAATAGCGGCGCTGGGATGCCATGTGCTCAGACAGAGCGTGGACTTGAATGTGAGGGGGGACACTGCCAGGAGGTACCGCCGCATGGGCCTGTGTGCTGGCCCCTGTGCCCAACTGTAACCCCTCTGCTGTCCACAGGGCTAGTGAGAGCCCCGCTGCTGGAGTAAAGACTGCTGTACCAGGAGGAGTGCCACGTTATAGAGGATGACAGTTCCTAGGAATTGTGGCCCTGTTCTGATGAGTGCCCACTGACTGCTGATCTTGCCCAGTAGTGCCTGCTGCTCTCCTGCCCATCACCTCTTGAGTGCTACAACCCTGCTTCGTGGCACCTAGCGCCGTGGAGCGCTATATTGGACTGGACTGCACTCCCAGGAGGTGAGGCGTGTGGGCGCTACGTGCTGGGGTGGGTCCCTGACTGCCTGCCCGCACCCTAGTGCCTCGTGAGCGCTATATTCGAGGCGCCAGAAGAGAGCGGTATTTCTGATCCCTGGAGCTGTGGGGCTTCCTAGCGCTATATTTCACTGCCCCAGAAGGAGGGAGGAGCGAGTGACGCCTGCGGCACTGTGAGGCCTGGGAGAGCTGTTTATTTTAAAAGGAGAGCGGGAGCTCACCCCGCGTTCGTGCCCCCAGGAGGAGAATCCCTGATCCCAGCGGAGCCCCCGTGTGCCCAGGAGGGCCCCGCGTTGTAAGGGAGAGCAGGTGCCCACCCTGCGTGTGAACCGGGAGAGCGGCCCGTTTAGAAACCAGCGGGAGCCCACCCCGCGGTTTTGGCGCCTCTGCAATTATTTCAAACTCTGCGGAAGCCTACCCCGCGGTTTTGGCACCGCTTCATATTTACAACGTAATGGGAGCCTACCCCGTAGAGTGGACCTTTGCGGGTGCCCACCCCGCATTTGTGCAGTTGCGCGGGTGCCTACCCCGCAGTGGTTTTTATTTGAAAGCGGGTGCCCACCTCGCGTTAGGAAATTGTCAGGAATCACCGCTGCAACCCGGGTTGCACCGCAGAAAAGGGCCTCCGCGCGGCGACCCGGAAGGAGTGCAGACTGCCTGGCGTGGGCGGGGCTGGGGCAGGAAGCGATTGCGTGACAGAGCGGGGCTCCCGTGCAGTGTGAGAACTCCGCAGTACTGTAAAGTGTCTGGAGCCTGCCACCGAAGTCCCCGGGGGGGAACTGGGTGAAGCCGGAAGCCAGCGACGGTGCTGCGGGGCTCCCGTGGTGATGAGGGAGCCCCGTGTTGGCCGAGTAGCGAGGCGGGAGCCTACCCTGCACTGACCCAGCACCCACGTCGGTGGAGACTTCGCTCCGTAACAGGTGGGGGCTCTCCGTGAGCGGAGGAGAGCCCCGAGTGCAGCCGGAGCCCTGCCGGCTCCATGTCAAGTCCCGGGCCCCAGGTAAGGGACCCGGGTGAAAAGCGGAGTTGTTGCCTATGCAAGGTTGCGGGAAGAAGCAGTGTGCCGCCTGCAGGGCTCCGTGTGATGAGGGAGCCCTGCCGCCATCATAGGAGTTTGCTCGCAAAGAGTCCTGGTGAGTGAGGGGCTCAGTGGGGGGGGGACTGGAGGTGGAGGGGGGGCAACAGGGCACAGTGTCGGTGCCCGCCCCCCGTTGGTCCACCTCAGGAGACACAGGGAGTGTCCGTGCCGGCCTTGGTTCTTCAGCTGCCCCGACTGGCAGTGGGCAGCTGCAACGTGCAGCCATAATTGTTTTGAAGCCCCCATGGGGCTCCACCACGGACGGGGCCATAGTGCCCCGGGGGCTACCCAGCGATGCCGCAGTTGCGGGTCGCTGCAACGTGAGGCATTTTTCCCTGAGCCTCGGGTCCCAGGAGGGGACCCCCAACTGACCGGTACTGTGTAGGCCATACAATTTTTGCATTCCTGTGTCCCTGAGTGGGGCTCTCTGGGCGCGGTGGCGCCAGAGAGCTGACCTGCGACGTTGGGGACACTTGTGTGTGCCATCCTTCCCTAAGGATCGCTAGGCTGAGGGTCAGGCCTTATGTACTGCTATGACTGCATTGCTGTTAATGTTTTATACCCCTACTATGGCCTAATGTTTTACCCTTCATGCCCATATTCATGCCTAATGGGATGTATGCTCACGTTTATGCCTGTTGATAATGTCTTACGGCCTATAACGTGACCTACTGCTTTCCCCGCGGGGTTGCCATACTAATGTATTCTTATGCCTAATCTATTCATGCCTAATGTCTTCCTAAATGGTTGCAGTGCTGATTTGGTGCCTGACGTCTTGGTTATGTTCGCAGGCCCACTTGGATTCATGTAATGCTAGTTTCATTCTCGGCCTAATGTAAATGGGGCTTTCTTTGCTAATGGCATGCATAATGTGTTGTTTATGCCAAGGGAATGCTCACACTGCTGATGGTTTTATGCCTAATGCTCTAGGCCTTATGGGTTCTGACGCATAATGAGTTTTCATGCCTGCTGTTATATGCCTACTGTTTTCTGCCTACTGACAAAGCCTGAGGTGTTAGGGCACGTGGCAATGCCTACTGCATGTGATGTTGCCTATTGTGATGCCATGATGTTTTCGTTGCAGGATGGGTGATTTACGCCCTAATGACGCCTCATGCAGATGTTTATGCCTAATGCTATGCCTAAGGTGGTGTTCTACCCCTAAGATGCTAATATGTTTATGCAAAGTGGGCCTTGGTCTTATGTATAATGCACTTATGCTCAGGATGATGCCTAATGCCTTCCCCTAAAGCTGATGGACTTTACGTTTATTCTTTGCACTTACCTTTATCCTAATTGTACCTTGTGTTGGTCCTGGCTGCGGCCCGATTGGCCCTGCCTTGTAAATAGTCCCCCCTGGTTATGGCTACCTAGTGCCAGTTGGCACGGTGTTCACAACTGTGATTGCATCCTACTGTGTTTGATTTAATACACAAGTTATTTTTCACCTAAACTGGTAAAACATTTCCTCCAGAGTTTGGCCCACCCGCTCTGCACCACGCTACCCCGTTTCTAACAGAGACCTATTGCATTGCAAATGCATTAGGAGAGAGCGTGTGCTGCCTTTTCCTGCCGACAAGAGCTGGCAGGACAAAGCTCTTTGAGAAAATAGTGCTCGGAGGCTGTAATTAAAGGCTACTGAGCAACAGCACACGTAACAGGGGATGTCCTCATGGGAGGTTCCAAAATGGGAAAAGGTGGTACTAAGGAGGGACTACTAAACCTATTGACTAATGAAAAGCCACAGTTTACAATGGACAGTGACACAAGCCAATGAAAAAACTGGGCGGAGAGTGGGCGGAGCTTCACGTCCATATTTTAATACAGCGTGCCTTGCAAAGCAACACATGCGCTGTCCAGGTTCGACCTAAACTATCCTTCTATAGAGAGAGAAAGAGGAGGCCAAGATTCTGGTTATGAGATTACACAGTCACAATGATGATTGGTGGACAATGGGAAATGTGGAGGAATACAGAAATGTAGATAAAAGGTTGTCACTTGACAGGGGTGACGAAAAGCAGAGACAAATATGGGAACCGAAAAGGAACAGAAGTCAAGATTAAGAGAGGATCCAGATGGTGGAATTTCATTGGCCTAGGTTGGAATTCTGAAACAAATCCAGAAGGGTAATGGAGTAGAGCACAAATACATTTAGATTAAAGTCTGAAGGGAAATCAAGATGATGGGTGGGAGGTAGGTGCTGAGAACTCTTGTCAAGCAGATACTAAAGAAGGGGGAACATAAAAAGTACAGGGAAGCAAGAAATAATTACTATGTTTTAGAGATGACAGCGGGAGTAGATATGAGTTGAGACTAGCAGGAAAGATGGAAGAAAATGATTGGGTCACTGTCTTTACCAAATGGACAAACTATGGAAGAATAACAGAAGGAGAAGAAGGAAAATTAAAGGCTGACTGATTATCCATCATTTAGACAATGGAGCAGATCAAGATTGGAGAATCCTTTGCTGCACAATAAGTGAATACTGCATTACATAAAAGAAAGTTTTCGACAAACAACTTGAGTGACAGAGACCAAATACAATTAGGGGGCCAATGAGGCTGGAAGGAAAAACTGTGGGTTGTAGAGTGCAAGTATGGGAAACAAATATGTTGAATGTCTTGAAGGAAGTGAGATAAATGACAGAAAGAACTGGAGAGGTGGAGATTTAATGTATGGATAAGGACAGCAAGTATTTAAAGGTAAACTTGGAATTAGCGCCTGACCTGAAGAGGACTAATAACTACAGTCTTTTACTCAACACCCATCCTTAATGAAGAGCTGAGAAAAAAGCCTGGAACAGGTGTTATTTTATTTCCCTAGCCCAAGTGTGTGGATTCAGAATGCACATGTAAAGTAGAGCCAAAACAGCTAATCGTTCCTTCCATAACGCCCATTTGTCCAGAGAGATGGGAGCAAGAGGAAAAGCCAACGTGGAGTCCTGCCAGCATCTCTCTTTACAGGAGGTCTCCATAGTAGCTTTGATGCCTCTTTTTATGTTTACCTGAATAATAAGTGCAATCTGCATTCCAATGCAGGGCACAAAATCAACAACTAGGGCGGGGACTGGATGGAAGGGTGTGGCAGAGCGCCCCAGCTGTGCTCAGATAGAGCAGAAAAGGAGGAGCAGTGCTACCAGAGGTCCTCTAGAGCAACATACGGCTTCCCAGCTGAATTTCCTTGGAGTCTCAAAAAGTGCTCTGCATCTTCTTGCTTTGCCAATATAGAGCTTGAGCAGGCCAATGTCACAAAGGATACAATGGGAAGCAGGCTACCCACCAGTAGAAACGAAGTGACTGGTAAAGCATGTGCAAAGATAATGCACAGACGATGGAAGGGTTGCCTGGGTGTTGCAGACTGATGTGCAAAACACAAATGTCAAAAACGAAAATACAAAAATACCAATTCATCATTACAAAATGTATTGACTAACAAGTGGGTAATTGCAGTGAAAAACATACATTGAGGATTTCTTAATAACGAAAATAAATGGCATCATCCCCAACTATGAACTTTGCAGTAACGACTAGCATAACCTAAACCCATGGCCAATAATGACAAATTGTTTGGTTTTCTTCTAAACTATTTATTTTCAGTGTTAAATTCTTCTTTTCATTTTAAACTTTTTGAATTCCTCAATTTATTTTTTTAGATTTAATTTTTTTCAAAATCCTTGCGTATCACAACTTTTATTTTCAACCATTTTCTCCCATGAGGGTTTTAGGCGTTCAAACTTTCATTTCTAATCATGCCTCACGTCAGAGGTTTTCTTCCCCATCAGATGCAAGACTTTGCATTAATCTACATTGTACCCTAGTTGCCTTCTCGCAGACCACTTTTCCAGATTTTTATAACTCCAATTCAATTATTCTCTCTCATTGAGGTGGATTGATTTTTAAGACTAATCTTCAATTAATCTACACGTAGGCTTAGCTTCCAATCCCTATTTTCTGCAGTTCCCCTTTAGAGACACATCTGTATCATGCTTACCTGTCTTGATAAGAAAACCAGGGTTACATAAAACAGTGAAAGGTAAAAACAGGCCATCATCTGTGGGTTTTTCATAACTCCAGCACTGAAATACAAAATAAAAATAAATAAAGATGTCGATCTCATTTTAAGACACAATTGTGGAATTAAATACATTCCGATCCAGTATGTTGTCTTATCACTTGAAATGTAATGTTACATATTTATTTCAAATTAACTTTTCAGCAAATAATCAAAAAGATGAATGCACTATGAAACCCATCTACTTCTGTTTCCACATAAAAAATACTACTACTGTTTTAATAATTGCAGAACAGGAGAAAAATTGCATGGCAAGATAGACAAAGTCATCAGAGGGACAGAGTACTTTGGTGAATTTCTCTGTATAATCGCATCAAAACGTTAGCCATCACCTGCTCCTCAAATCAACATACCTATAGCAAAATAATAAAAATTAATTATAGATACATGAGTGGCCGAATATGAAAAGACATTCCTGGCAGCATTGCACAAACCTCATCTTTAAATACATTCTATGTATTGTTAGTTGCAACGATACTGGTAATAAGACAATATTTCTTGAAGTCTTTTTATTGAAATCCATTCACTCGGGAGCTCCCACAGACCCATGCCCGCACCACATCTTTAACCTCGGAAACCAAAGGATCGGTCAGGAACTCACCACCCTACTCAACCCCGCAGCATTTCCCAATGCCTGGAAACACACCGAAGTCAGACCACTACTCAAAAAACCCTCCACCGACCCCAGTAAACTAAAATACTACTGATCAATCTCCCTGCTCCCATTCCCAGTGAAGGTACTGGAAAGGATCATCGACAATCAACTCATGATACACCTGGAGCAGAACCAGCTACTCAAAGCCTCCCAAATCCGGCTTCAGCAGCAATCACAGCTCCGAAACTGCCCTGATCGCAGCCACCGACATCTGAACCCTATACAACCGAAGAGAAACAGCAGTTTTGATCCTCCTTGACCTCTCTGCAGCCTTTAACATCGTATCCCACAAAATGCTGATTAAAAGACTCCACCACAGCGGCATCTCCTTCTGTTTTTCTTCTATAGTTTGTCAATTTGGCAAAGACAGTGACCCAATCAGGTGGATCACTCCCTTCCTCACAAGAAGAACCCAGAGGATCCACCTCTCACCTTTCACCTCTGAACGCAAGGAGATCACCTATGGTGTCCCCCAGGGCTCATCCCTCAGCCCAAAGCTCTTCAACGCATATATAACCCAGCTGGCCAATATCATCCAATCCCAAGGTCTCAACATAATTTCCTATGCAGATGACACCCAACTCATCCTCTCATTCACCGACGACCCCACCACAACCGGAACAAACTTCCACAGATGCATAATAAACGTAGCCGGCTAGATGAAGAGCAACTGCCTGCAGCTGAACACAGACAAGATGGAAGTACTGATCTCTGCCAACAGCAGTAACACATGGAACAACTCCTGGTGGCCATCAGACCTAGGACCAGCACCCACTCCCTCCGACGATGCCACAAACCTTGGAATAATCATAGACAACAAGCTCACAATGAAATCACAGATCAAAGCCTTCTCCTCCGCCTGCTTCCTCACTCTGCACATGTTATGTAAGATCTTCAAGTGGCTACTCCTACACATGAGACACACCAAGACACAGGCCTTGATCACCAGCCGACTGGACTACGGCAATGCCGTCTATGTAGGAATCACAGCAAAGACTTGGAACAGGCTCCCCACGCACCTCCACCCAATGGCCTCAAGACCTGGATTTTCTAATAAGCGCCTGGGACCTGCAAGCGCCTGGATACCCTATCAGGTCTTAGCCACGCTTTATAAATCCTGATTGACTGATTACCTGAATGTAAATATTTTTCTGAGTGTTAAGTACACTGTCAGCCATTTTTTATTTATCATCCAAAGGGGTAAATGTGTTCTGGACCTCGGAATAGCACGTTGCATTTATTGCTATTTTTTTCTTTGCTATGTATTCTTGTAGGTCTAATGCTTAATCTGCCAGAATTTTTTCTCAAGCTGTTGTCATCTAGCAAATGATGTGTCACGTTACCCTTTGATGCTTTAATGACAATTATTCCTTTCTGCCAAAAGGCCTCTCTACAGTGCATATGCCAAAGGCAGTGCATGACATGGGGTTGGCAGTCTGTGAGGGGTTAGATGCAGGGCCTGGCCACAGGCCTGTCGTTAAGGCTAAATCCCCACTGCTGCACACAGCCGAAAGCTCAGAGCAGCATGAGGTTGGCTGCCTCTGGATGGGTTGCCAGGGCCTGTGTCCAACGCCCCTCCCTGCTGTGCACGGCTAAAGGCCATGCTCAGCATGGAGTTGGCTGCCTGCAGGGGTTGGAGGATTGTACAACAGGCTCTGTGGTGAACCCCCCGTAGCAGGCCCAAAGGCCATGCACATCTGGTTGGCTGCCTGCCTGGGGTTTGGATGCTGGGCCTGGCCACAGGCTAGACCTTGTAGCCAACCCACCACTGCGCACAAACAAAGGCCGTGTGCAGCATGGGGTTGGCTGCCTCCGAGTGGGTTGGCCACAGCCAGGCCCTGTGACCAGCCCACCGCTGCACAGAGCCATGCAAGGCGGGGGATTGGCTTTACGTATGGTAACAGATAATACTTTATGTTAAAAAAACAGACATTCACTGAAAAAAACAGAGGTTAAAGAAACTTTATAGTTGTGTGAGAATTTCAGTGACATCATTAAATTTTAAATGTACAAAACCATTGAAATTCCCAAGTATAGATAGCTCTGGTAACTATAACTCGTGCCCTATGGGAACTAGAACTCGTGCCCTCGCCGTGCACTACTAATTAACCCATATACTACATCACTTATGACATCTTCTATGATATTAATAAGATCACTGCGACATAAGCAATGAAATTATTGAGGAGAAAACTGTGCATGGCAGAGGTGTGAGTTATAGTTACCTTAGGGCACGAGTTATAGTTACCAGAACTAACTGTAACTGGTGAATTTCCATGGTTTTGTACATTTAAACTGTTACATTGTCACTGAAATTATCACCTAACTAGAACTTTAGTTTTCTCCATTTAACATATATACATAGAGAAACAGGGTTCCTATTGTGGTATTATGATATAGGTCGATATTACAATGCAGTGAAGAGGTGAATTGATAATATACGTGTACATTAATCCAGCCTCTTGCATGTTTACTCACTACACTTTCTATAAAATAGACCTGTGAATTAACAAAGACCCTCTCCAACGTCTCACCTGATGTTTCCTTGAGGTTCATCAGTTCTAAATAAGTTCTGATGGGTGCGAAAGATGACAACGTTGTAGAGGATGTAAGCGGTGGATAGAAGGAGTAGTTTGAGTTCGAAGCTCAATCGAAGAAACACTGAGCAAGCGATAAACCCCAATATGCAACTATAAATATAATACTGTAAAAGAGAGTTTAGAATAGTTTAGAATAGTTAATGAACAGCATTATTTCATTCACAAACAGGTTACAGGACGTAACAACTATACATTCTTGTTGTAGGCATATGTGTGCTATAATTGATGATTTTATTGTCCTCAGTTTCAGAACTTAAAGTTTTTTTCCACTCACAGGAACGCTTTGGCAGTCACTGTGGTTTTCTATGCTTGATCCGTTGCAGTTTTGAAGTGTCTGGTTCAGTGGCTAGAAAGTACAAAAGAGATCTGTCACTGGCACTGGATATAAGGTGCAATTAACATACACAATGAAGACATAAATAACAGGTTGTTATTAAGGTCTTTTTGTAACTATTGTTGGTTTATGGGAAAAGCAGCACTATGCAATGTTCTGGGCAGAGTGCCTTGGGAATGACGTGCTCTTTTAACCAGAAAGCCTGTCTCTGAACAGGTATCATCGGTGAACTGTCACCCATGCTGCTCAATCGAGCCGACCACGACCATTTTTAGGTCTGGGTTTTACAGCGGACCTGTCAAAAAAACGTATTGCTTACAATATACATGGAGTGGGCTTTGGGCTTGCCTCTATCTACCATTGTCTTTCTTCTAACACCCTTTTTCAGCCATTGGCTTGAGACTTGGCCAATCACGCCATGGCTCAGCCAAGTAGAGTATTCATCTCTCTTCTAATGCTTTTGACTGTGTTCTTCCACCTCCACTTGATTGTCTCTCCCTGAACTGCGTGAAGGAGTACTTTACAGCTATAGTCTTCTCTGTCGGCTCTTGCTGGCTCCCTATCCTGTGTCTCACTCTTTTAGGTTGATGCTGCACATGTCAGCACATTTAATCCAGACCTACTGACCATGCCAATGATTGTTAAGACTGTCAACAAAGGTGCAGAGCTGTCTATGACAATTCTTGTAGTTACGCTGATATTTTACCAACGTAATCTGAATAAGATTAAGTGTCTGAAGAACTTTCCATTAGCACTGTTCTTTAAATCAATTTCAATTTCTGAAACAGAGTCTATATACCTACTAGAATTCATTAGTTAATTTCCTCCACAAAACCAAGAAGGAAAAAAGAACAGAGCCTTGGTTTCTACTCTACATCTAATGTTTTCTCTGGGATTTTCAGTTACTGCCAAACGCTACATTGCACCGTATTACAGTAAATGTGCTGTGCCCAGCAGGGCCACAAACTTGCATTGACTCTGGGGACAGCACACAAGTGAAAGAGAGACTAGCGACTTGAAACGGCAGACGGCAAACTAGCCTGCATTCCATTGGGGCACAAAGATCCTGCTGGAGGTGAGTGCAGGGAGTGACTGCCTGTAGCAACCATGGGTCCCTATTTTTCCCCATTTGAGGGGACACACTGACTCCGTAACGAAATGCCAGCTCAATTCACAATGTAGGAGGGGTCGCACAAGCATATGCTGTCCTTTTGATAATACCAAAGTTCCCTGGGGTGCAAAAAGCAGGTGCACATGCCTACTGTGTCCCCAGGCACTTTTTGTAATACGGCCCCAGACAGAACTAGGTCCGTCATTACCAGCACAGGATAGAGAGTTATTGAGAGAGTTTGGCCACTATGTACATTCATCTAACTATTCAGTCTTCAGCTCTTCGAGTGATGCCAATGTGAAAAGAGAATACTCAGATTAAAGTTGGTTAGTGACAAGTGATAATGTGACAAAGCAAGATCTGAAACAGGTACAAAGGTCAGGTAAAAAGAAAGACGCACCCAGTTACGCTTTTATAATCTCCACAGCTTAAATGCAGTTCACTTGCGAATATTGTTTTACCTTATGGGATCAATGTAGTCACCTATGCGGATGACACCCAACTGGTTCTGTCTTTGAATCATCCTCAGAACACCTTACTCTACCTTGATGTATGTTTAGAAAAAGTGGCAGAATGGATGGATTTCTGTCTTAAGCTAAATGGAGACAAAACTGAGCTGATGCTTCTGGGCAATACACGCACTTCAGGGTTGGGACTGGTGTGGCCAATCGGTTTTGGTTCTCCTCCTGCCCCTAAGGCAATGATTAAAAGCCTTGGCATGTGGCTTAACAAATCTTTTAAATGTGACCATTAAGCAGTGAAATTAGCAGCCACATGTTATGGCATGCTTAGAATGCTTTGTAAAATCCTACCTTTGCTTCCTTTAACCGCTAGGAGACTGATGGTCCAGGCCTTGGTTTTTTCCCTCCTGGACTACGGTAACTCCCTCTATGTAGAGGCCCCAAAGACAACTACAAGAAAGATGCAAATAACACAAAATTGTGCAGCCTGGATGCTACTCAGCATTCCCAGAACCCAATTGGCAAACCAAGCACTGAATACCCTACACTGGCTGCCAATAATTGAAAGAATAAAGTTTAAATCCATATGTATTGCCCATAAGACACTCTAGGGTAAAAGTCCCCCAATCATCCACTCCCTTATTTCTTATTATCACCCTAGAAAAAGGCTGCGTTCAGCGATTTATTTTTGTCTGTAGTACCCTGTATAAAAAAGGAAAGATATGGAGGGCGCTCCTTTTCATACAATGTTGCTAAGCTTTGGAATGCCCTCCCTCTCTATTTGTGCTTGGTGACACAGCATCTTCCCTTTCTGAAGCTACGTAAAACCAGAATATCGTACCCTAACTATAAGCTCTCCTTACTGCTGTTGTTGTGCGACACTACTAGCGCTGGGATGCCTTCGGGTAACCATGCGCTTTACAAGTGTTTCATAATAAATGCAGTAACTGTTTTAGAAAGACTAGATCATGTGAGATTATCCAGATATTTATCATTTTCGTGGACACATGACTGAAGTATGAATTCCTTGGGGTAAAGAAAGACACACTTGGTAGCCAAGAACTGACAATGTACTTGTGAACCCCAAATACAGTAGATTTATCAATGAATTTAGAAAGCATGCACAGAATTATTCAGACTCTGACAGGCTCTGCTGTGTCAGATGTTAGTGCTGCCCATACATTCCAAAACACATACGTGACATGATCGTGCGTTTAGCACGTTTCTTACATGGTTCATTGATAATGAAAATTTTACATTCATCATTAATATTAAAGAGTGCATTGACAGTAACATTTGAGAAAATACTTGTGTGTGTTTTAATCATGCAAATATACCTGTTAATTGAAGTCTTAATGAATTTAAACCCATTCTAACTTAATAGTGAAGATGAAATTCAACTTTTATAGACGTGTGCTATACTACATGACTAATATTTAATGGCTTGAAAACTTGATGGAAACCATCCTGATATGTAGAATGTGATTTTACCTAAAATGATAAAGTTTATGTAATGTGTGCACTAATGTTATACATATATGCATTTAAATGTAGTTCTTTGCCATACTTAAACTAGATTAAAATAAAGATTTCCTGCATGCCACATGTAATACGAATTTAACACAATGTGCTAGAAACTTATATTCAATTGTGTTTAAATGTGCCCATGCGTCTTAAATGTGCACCATTCGATCTGTCTTGACAATTTAGGTCTGTATTTCACCATGCTGCATTTCATAAAATATTTTTTCCATTTTCAGCTAACGTGACATTTCTTGCAGGTATTCACATGAATTGTTAGTTTAGAATAGATACATTACTGTATGAGAGATAGAGGAGAGAGCCTGAGAAGACTACCTTGACGAAAGTACATGGGGAATCAGAGCGCTAACTGAAAGGCCTATTCAGCAATGTGTCAAAACTGCTACCAGCGTGAGAAGGAGATGTTGTTCCCATATCCATGTGTGATTTTCTCGGGATGTTGTAGTCTGCAACCTGAGAAATGGATGAGAACAATGGACCCCTGATGACACGTATAAGACTTTGTGAGATATAACATAGTGTTCACCCATCAGACTTCAGAGCTACTTTACTGAATCCTTCTGCAGACTTTATGCAGATCTCTCTTGTGGATTCCTTGTAGACACCTTCCATGTTTCCCTACTACCTGAATGGAGTTTGAAAGGTTTAGACCGCAATGTTTTCTCTTAATTCTATCCTAAGTGTGGCTCAGACTCACACTTATTCCCAATGCACTGTAGACTCTTGGATGAGCTTCTGAAATGCTAACCCCTTTTTACTTGATTTGCTTTCTCTTGTCTTAAATTCCTTGATGGAAATTCCCTGCTCTTAAGATCTTAGGTTCCCGAACCATCCACGTGACCTGGACTTGGGAGATTTAGATTACTAATGTATAGGTGACAGAGTCTTAGACTATTTTCTGAGAAACAAATATTGATGCTGCTCTTTTATATTGCTTTTACTCAGTGGCGGCTGGTGACATTTGAAAGTGGTGAGGCGTAAAACAATGGGCCTACTGCAATGTTGCGAGCGAACGCAAACCACCTACGGGGATTCGGGGGGTTCTCCCCCGTGAACATTTTTAAAAAAGAGTGGGCAAATGGTGCATTTTCAAGCAAATTTGAGATAGCAGGAAGGTTAATAAAGCAATTGTGAATCTGTTCTAACAAAGACAGTAAATGGCTCAGCTCTGGTCGAGTTCTTCCTTTTATTTGTTAACTTGCCCACATATAGTCTCATACATTCCCAGCACCATCACTATCTTTTGTCTCCATCTATTCACCTTTCTTGCCATCCGTCCATCCATCTTTCTCTCCATCACCCATCCATCTTTTCATCTCTCCTTTTCTCCCGTCCTTCCTTCCATCTCTCCTTTCCGCCCAGATCTCTGCTCCGAACCCTTGAACCTGCCTAGTTATGCTGTGAACTATGTAAAATAAATATTTTGAACAAGAGATCCGCTAGGACACAACACAGCGACTGCCCAAAATGCCCAACATGCCAGACTGGGTATCAGGTTCAGGTACAATTTAACACCTACACATCAGTTTCTTTTGGGGGGCCAGGTAAGAATGGGTTTTAAAAGCTGTGGTGACCTTTTAAAAAGCAGTAAAGTTTTGACATCAGCCATAAGTCTGCACTTTGTAAGTCAGGTCTCGTAGTGCACAGTGGCGAGTGCAGAAAGGCGCCGGTGTGTGTGTGTGCACAGACGTGTAGGCCTATGCGTTATTACAATGCAGCGTAGAACCCAGCAAGTCTTCATTAACAACCACTTTTCCAGACGCTTGAATAATAAAAACAAATCTTTTACAGTCACTTTTCTTTTCTTTTAATTCCACAAGCACAACTAATTAACCCACTCGTTGCCAGGGAAGTACAAGTTTGCTGTATGCGATCTCTTTGTGTTTTGTGTGTCTGGCTAGGGTTTCATCTCAGGGATTTCCTTTATGGCGAAAGGAATCCATACACTAATTTGCTGATCCCACTACAAGGTAATGGTTATCCGTCAGCGTCCTCCCTCCTCCACCCCCAGCAAACACCCTCACACCCAGAGAAGAGAGGCACATGGGAAAATCACGTTTTAATCACTTCTGTTTAGAGTGACAGTATTTTTCTCTACAGAGCTGAGTCTTTCATGTTTCGCAGCGTAACCGCCGCATGCCAACCACTAATATAGAAGGCCAACTCCCACATGGATACATGGTTCAGCGCAGGCCTACTTCCCCAGACTGTACATTTCTGTTACCAGGGTTTCCATGTCAAACTTGTAGCGTTTGTGTGAAATATGTACCCACGACAAATGGCCACAGCATATTGGATTTGACATGCCATATCAGGTCAAATGGACATAGTTCCTGTCTCTGATATAGTTATCGACACAATGTGGCTCTGGACTTCTTAGCCTGAGATGAAAATGAAACACAACTCTGGCTCCAGTAATTAGATATAAATATTAGCGACTTTGAAATCCTATTTTAATGCTCAGAGACACAGGATTGTGGATACTTAACTTGCACCTCAAAGGAGTGGAGTATTCCTAGTTTCGAAACATTAACAATAGATCAGTCAGTGACAAGAATAGAAGTAGAATACCTTGAACACTTCACAAGCACAATGGCGGTATCTGAAGCAGCAGCAGTAACCTGCCCATAACCCGTCTTCTTCTGGATCTATGGTGTAATGTCATTCAGGGGGGCCCGGAGTCTCGTCATGGGAATGGGAGAGGGCAAGGCATTCACGCATTTGCAAATTCCAAAAAGTTGTACGCTTGGCAGGCCACACATCAGGCTTTGAGGCTCGGGCCGAACACGAGGTCACTAGGTCTCGCAATCGCAGCCGGCATGACGGGTGGGGGAAATGGGGTCGTCACGGGGGAGGCAGGAGGCTTTATTTAGGAATACCAAGGAATTGGTAGAATCGAAGAAAGTGTGAACAGAAAAGGGAAAGGCACGTGGAAAAATGAAAATGTGCATGTTTCTCTTTGAAAAACGGCAACGTTTCACTGTGATGCAACAAACCTGTAAAGTGCTTCATTTTTGCAGCCTAACCAGACCCCCAAGCTTCAAAACCAATCGTCAGGATAACATACCATGCGCAGTGACAGAGACGCCATGCTCACCTGCTTGAAACACGATTCTCGTACATAATGTTTTTCAAACATAGTAGTCGCATAACTATCACACATTCTAGAACCACACTGCAAGCAGGCAAAGCGCACAGTAGTAAGCCACCCAGATTGCTCCATCAGGAGCAAATGCAGAGCCCCTTCCTGTCCTAAAATGTGTCGTCCGAAGCAGAAGGCGCTGAGATGCAAAATCCAACATCCCTGAACAGAGATCACACAAGTTCCCTTTAATCCGCTTTACAGACCAGAGACAGACACCAATGCCCTCAGCGCTGTAGTAAAAATAAACATTTGATGTAGGAAGACCTGCAGATGGCTGGAGTTGTATGCAACAGCCACCCTACTGATACCATGATCAGGGGTTTAATTAAAAAAAAATTAAATAAAACTCACCGTCCCTCGCGGCGCGCCACCTCATATGGGTCCCGACTCCCGCCGTCCTGCATTTTGAAATTCTATCACCTCCAGATCTCATCGTCATCACAGGCAGCCTCCCTCCCTCCACCCTCCGCCAATCACACCGCTGCAAGGCGCAGCGGAGCGCTCCCCACCCAGGTCATTTTCTCTATGTAGGCTGCGGCATGTAGCAGCCTACATAGAGAAAAAGGGAGAGTGGGCGGTCCTGCTGAGGGCAGGGGGGGGGGGAGTGGCTTGCCCACTGTTGTGGGTATTGACTGCTGGGACGGCCCCAGGGCCGACCCAGCAGTCAATACCCACAACCCACTCCCCCCTGCCCTCAGCAGCACCGCCCACCCACCTGCACCTAACCAGGCACTCCGCAGTGCGAGAAGCAGAAACATGAAATGGTTGTTTTTACCATTTATGGTTCGGCCTTCTCGCACTGCGAGAAAGCAGTGGGGCAACACCCCCACGCCCCAAAGGGGGAGCTGCCACTGCTTTTACTGAACCTATTGTTTGTTTAATACTGGTCCACCTCAATTTCTTTAGGAGGTTGGAACTTCCCATTGTTATCTTGTACCTTTACAGCATGGTCCTAAGAGTTGTGTATTTGAACTTGATTATTAATCTGTAATAAACCTTCTTAAACTTGGCTACTGATTCCTGGTCCTCATTTTGTAGCCAAATGGGTTGCACTACTAATTGAATTGGATTGAAGGTAAATGCTTACTTTCATCACCTCTCAGTTGAGTTAAAAATGTGCATTGGAGGACCAATGGTAAGTAAGTGGGTCCAGAAAACGCTGGATCAATGTCAAGCAAAGATCAAAAGTTCTGATCTTCAGTTCAAAAGGAGGCATCCTGTTGACCGAATTTTCTAGTGAGTGTGGTTGAAATATGACGTGCTTTGCTGAGCATAAATATTCTTAATTTTTACCAAATCTGGACCCTTTCACTGGAGGAACGTGTCTACACCTCTTTGTGAAATCTGGTAATTGGAGCAAGCTGCAACCAACAATTACATTTTTTTTTTGGGAAATCAATCAACTCCCCAAACGAGCTGTGCATCAGTAAGAAATGGTCAAAGAAACATTTTAAATCCTCAACAGAATATTTTTAATACTTTTAAAAATACTAAAACAGTAAAATATTTAAGGCTTATTAAATATTTTAAACACTTAATATTTGTTTTAATACTTTCAGCATCAAGATGACTAGTATAGATACCTTTAGCAGGAAATGTCTTCCTTTTCTGTAATGTTTTAGCTAGGTTTGACTGTAGAGTACATGACATGGTTCTTGTATGTTCGATTCCTCTTCATATTTTGGAATGTATGATCTATGAGTATTCTGTGGTGAAGATCCTGTCCCTGGCAGTTGGAATAAGTCTATTGATCTGAAGGTGGGCTTTGCGTTACATTGCATGTACCAGCAAACTAAAGAATGATATGAATATAGCTATGAGACTATAGACTGACTACGGTCTACTGCGGCATCCTGACTTCAACTATCACACCAGCAATGAGGAAAACATCTAGATTAAGGCCACAAGGCAAGTAGCAAGAAAACAGCCATAAAGACAAGAGGTCTGCAGTAGCCAAAAGCAATTACATAGACGAAATTGGAAACCAGAGGACAAGATTTTGCCAGCTTCATGAAGCACAGGAATCGATAGAGAATGTGCATTCATCTGATTGTGTGCACCAGGAGATTCTGGTCTGAACACTTGCAAAAAGGAATAAAGACTGAATTTGCAGTGAGGTGCCACAGCCAGAAAGACAATGTCACCTGAGGCATTACAGAGAAGTGTGGGAGCACTCCATGTTCATTTAGTGATATCCTACTAGAGGAGACCGTCCATGAGGGGAAGAGGAGGATAACAGGAACTCGTGTTCATTTATTGGTTATATGTGAACTTTCTGTCTCTTGTAGTGACTGGTACTCAACATTTCTTTTATATTTTGCATTTTGTTTCCAAGTGCATCCACCTTTGATTGCAGCTTACTAATGATGTGAATGCGGTTCAAATAGGGGGTGGCACAGCAAGAGTCTGCAGATAGAGCAGAGTTTTCTTGGCTGCTTTTTTGTGCTAGAGTGCTCAAATGGAGGGGAACAGGACCTTACAATGATCTTTGTGGGGGAGAGCAGAAATCTATGGTCCGAGACAATAGTGGGCTACACACGTTGCCATGTATGTGGGCAGCTTCGGCCCAGCCTACATTTCTAAGTTCAATGAGAATCCAATCACTGAAGTAGAAAGACTGGCCAGGGTGTCAGATCTCTCTGTTAACATTAGATCAAGCTTTGCGTCAAAATGTGACCATGTTTTGTTTGCGGTATGGAAGAGTGAAGGGTCTGAATGTGGTTCCTCTGGTGCTAACAAGTGGTGAAAGATGAATGTGGGGGGAGGTGTCAAGGGGGTATTGATGTGCTATCTTGTAGAGATTTGCACTTTCCGCCCTATCTGTCTTCAGAGCGACCATGGGCAGGGACCAGAGATACATGTGTGGGGGGAGTGGAATTCCGCATCAGCGGGTCCCCTGGGGACAATGCCCTGCTGGTCAATTCCCCTGGTTGCAGGGGGAATTAGAGGGGTGGGAGGAACATCCCAGGACTTGATAGGGATCAGAAGCTCAGGAGGGGGAGTCCAGTTTGTCCTGCAGCCCAAGTATGTAAGTGGCTCATAGGGTAGCAACCCTCCTTTTTCCTCATGTTGGTGTGTCACGCACCATTGCATCAGTTTTGGCACTCGCCCATATAAGCACAACCCAAAGCCAGCAACAGCTATTTGTTTGTAACTCTGCTCTGCTGGTACATTTTGACCAAATATGTTAATTAACTTATTTATATAGAAATGTATATATTTTTTAAATATTAATAAACGTAAAAATACATACATCTTTCATCTTCAAATATTAGTAGGTATTAGCTGCTAATGTTAAATAACTGGTCAAAAAAAGGCAGATCAACATTTTCACACTCCACTGTTCACTCTGTATGAATGCACAATTAAGCTCTGTTAATGCAACAGTCAGTAGTGCTGACTAACAAAAACAAGCATTGGCATAGCCAATAGCTCTCGCCTTTGGGACCTTATAAGTGTTTAGCCATGCAAGAGTTGATGTTGTTGCACCAAGGATATTGTGCTGCATAACTAAATACTTATAAGGTCCCAAAAGCGAGACCTATTGGCTATGCCAAAGCTTTTTTTGGGTAAGTAAGAGGGCTGGCAATAATTTAGGGCTGTAAAAACCGGAAGCTGTCCAACATGTCTATCTAAATCATTGTTTCTGGCTGCAGGTTTATTTTATGTATTTGTTATTTTGGGTAGGCCTAGGAAAAAATGTGATTACTCCAGCACAATTTAAGAAATTCCTGGATTTCAGATCATGCAACATTTATGGAATATCTCGAAATTTTAGCATGGTGTGGTTTTCTGTAACTTTTTTCTTTTAAGTCAGTTCGCACCTTGGGTAAAAAAGTCTTGTGAGTTACCAGCAGGTGACTGGTTCGAGCGGAAAACGTAGAATTTTATTTTGTGTGTGAACTAGTCTCCGGCTGATAAAACAATGTGATTTTGTACACCCTTAGTGGTGTGTAGGCATTTTCTTTTGATTTTTCGGCATGGGAGATTAGTGATTTGCCCAGAATCACAGGATGCTGAAAGGACGACAAAGCTCTAACCTGGTTTCCCAGTAGGCAGCACTGACTGTGCCCATTCCCTTGAGACAGATTCCCCCTTTGGCATCCCTGTAGTCTAAGGGATATTTCACAACGGATCCCTTTAGAGGGCCCAGGCAGACATTTCACTGCCATTTACAGTCGAATAATGACCACTTTCCTGTTGTGACCCCAAATGCATAGCTGTTCATAGCTCGCAAAAGACCTTACAGTGAGTCTGTACAAACCTAAGCAGCATGTCTGTGCAAGATAGAACTACCCAATCTGCAACCGCAGGCCACTCTTTTCTGTCAGCTGTCAGATAGGCCGCTTTTATTTTGGTGCCCGGGTCTATTCACTGCCGACCACGCATGGCGAGATGTTATTCCTACCACCGGCTCAGCTAAAACAGTGTCTGGTCTGCAGAAACCGAAATCGTAGGGGGGGCCCCCAACCCCATGGCAGATCAGGGTTAAAAGCACAGCAGGTGTAGGAGAAAGCTTGCTCATGAATGGAAGCCCCAGGGCAGCAGCGGGACACGTATATTGCGTTACCCAGTTAGCGCGCACAGCCCACAATGCACCTCTGAGAGCCCCTGGGGCGGGACACGCCCTTGCTGCTCATCCAGTGCAATAATGACAAACCATGTCAAATGGGGAGTTCTGAGAGAGGCCCTACGATGAACGGCAGGAATTTTTCCTGTGGGTAGCGGAGGTTGGGGGATGCAAGGGTCCGGGGACATTCAGCAGGTCTGTTGTTACTAAATTGCTAAGTTGGCCCCTCAATAATGTATGCAGCGCACACCTGGCTTCACAGAAAGGTATTGTTTTCACATTCCTTTTCGAGCGAAGCGTGTTGTATCTCCCCGTCAGACTAAGGTGCTTTATGTGGGCCAGAATTTCAAGGGAAACCAACATAGTTTGCTGCGAGACAGCTTGAAGGTGGATTAACTTGCAAACTCAGCGTGCACTCTGATGGGCTTAAGTTCTGTTTACGTCCAGGCAGCCACACGTTTAAATAACTTTTAGCTCCTGATAAAAGAGAAAACGCACACTTATTGAAGAAAAGAACGAGGTGCCATTTGAAAGGATTAAAACGAGCACGGATGATGATGATGATGATGAAGTCCGGGGTGCCGGGCTGCTTTAAAAAAAAAAAGGAAAAAAAGCCTGGGAGTGGTGAGTGCGCGCGCTTGTGCCCGCCGCTGCACGTGAATAACAGAGGGCATGCTGCGCGCCGCTGTTCATAACGGCAAGGCATAGGCGTATACATTTCCTGGGAAAGGTGGGACATGCACCCACCTTTGCCCAAATGCGTGCTGTCTTCGAACGCAAAGCCCAATAGAAAAAAAGCTAAAAAAACACCACGCACGAGCGTGTAACAAATTCAGATTGATTCCAAGAGGTTGTTTTCCTAGAGCAGCGCATGCGCGCTGTGCTAGGCTCAACCTGAAAATATATGGCATGGCCAATACAGGGAATACACTCCAACACCCCAGCTAGGTGCCTAGAACAAGGGCGTTCACATCAGTGCTCGAAAAACAGTCTGTAGGTTTATACTATAAAATGGAGACCATACAACCTTTTTTTCTCGAGCTGTGTAAGGAAAAGAAATGTTTATCCCAAGAAACAATTGCCATTTTTGTTTAGTTGTACTGGTGTGAATAATGTATTCTCGCCTATTAAAACCCATTTGTATAACACATTGAGAACTGGGCTGTAAGGAAGCTTTCTGGTTTGTGTTACTCTAAACTAATCAGTACATCTGTAGAAAAATTGCTCAATTAAACGTTGGTTTAAGATTTTTTTTTAATTAAGGTATGCTGTGGTAAGAATCATATCGTATATATTTCAGTGTACGTCTAATGAATCTGCATTTATACTAGAAAAAACACACATGTGCAATGAAGATTTGAATTGAGAAATTAAGATGAAAAGGTTTGCCCCACTAGTATGGCATTCGCTCCTCTTAACCCGTTCCCTTTACTCCAGTGGTAGGAAACTCTTACATTATTTCTAGTAACATTGTTCGAAGAGTCGCAAAAGCTGACCAAAGTTCTCTTCCCTATGTTTGATTTATATAGACAAAAGTTTTGACTGCTCTGGAGTCCCTTCTAAACTGTGCCAACGTAACCAGTGTTACAGATTACAGCCCAATCCCATACAAGAGGGCATTCAAGCATGCCACTTTGAAAACTATTATTGCACCAATTTGCAAACATTTAACTTCCTCCCTCTCCTCAGACAAAAACCATGGGTAAGGTGGGTTCTCCCGCATAGACGGAGTAAAAAGTTTTTTTTTACATGAATAAACAAAACTGCCATGAAGGGAAAAAGCAAATAAAATAATTCTGCCACTTGGACCTTTGCATGCAAAAAGGTAAAACAATTGTTATAATCAGACTGTGTGTTCTCATTTATTGCTGGGAATTGTGGATTATAACTAAAAAAGGCCATTCACATAACTAGCCTGCCCAAAGAATTTGCTGTTTTCCCACTTCTCTTCAATGGTCAATAGCACCAAGAGCTGCGAGAGAGTAGTGAGCACTTTACAAGGCAGCCAATCAGAGTCCTTTTGAGAGAGAGAACATGGCCGACGTTCCTGAAACCCCATGGCTTGGCCCTCAGACACAGGGGAAGTGGATATGTACTGGCAAACAATGGGCATGGCTCATCCATTCTGGTGAGGTTCCTTCTCACTTCAACTTCACAACAAGCGCTGGAGGAAGACTGGCAGTGAGAGGAGAGTGTTAGAGAAGGTGCCTCGACTTTAAATGAACGCTACTAGATTTTCAAATAGATTTTAACATTTATAATTTTGCACTGTTGTTGAAATGCTTGCACATTTCGAGGCCAACAGTTGTGGTTGATTTGTAGGTAGTTATTCACAACTTTCATCTAGTGCCCATCTATATGATTTCTATTTACAATTGTGGGGTAATCTCCATGAAGTAAGCCTAATATTTTGTGGGGTGCTCTTTGTTGTTTTATACAATGACTTTCTCCAGGTAAGTCACACAGTTCTGATTACATGATTGAAATCAGGTTAGGGCATGAGAGGAAAATCAAGTGGTGACGAGAACGATGAAGTGGGTTTGGTTTTCTCGAACTATTTATTATTGATTTTTTCTATCTCTGATTTTCAGGACAGTTTTTGCTTCTTTCTATGTGTTATAGTGGTTCTGTGGTGCGGCTTATGTGCTACGGTTTGTCATTACACCTTTTTCTTATGAGTAAGGCTTTCTGGACAAAAGTGGCTGCTCTTAAGACCAGTTTAATGCCATCTCCATCATATGGTATGGTGGCAATGATAGCTAGGTCAGAGCTCGCATTAACCCACTCTGTCCCTCACGCTGGTCCACACGGAGCTCTGATGTGCCGCTGCAGCCTGTGACATGTATGACAAGCAACATGTGAGCCCCTGGAACTCTCTGAGGCCTGGGGTAGAGGAACATTGGTACCCGTCACCCTGCATCCAGGGAGCACAGGTAACACTTCGATTACTCTGTCCTTCATGCACATACTTCTCCCCTCCCCCACATCCCAGGGACAACAATATTGAGAACCAATCTGGGGTGCCTCATGTCTACTGTGAGGTGGACCCAGGGATTTTGGGGTGCAAAAAAAAATCTAATTAGAGTAGAAAATTTACAAAAAACCTGTTAGACATACCCATTGGATAACTTTTTGAACTTAACTCTTTTTTTAGACCTTCACATCCAACAAAGAACCATTCAGTAATTAGAAAAACATAACAGGAATATTGTTAAAAAGAAAATGACAGTACCTTTCTATTCTTGAAGGAGACGGTCCAAGAGAAGCATGCATTTCAAATACAACAACATTACAATGAACCAGTGGCTGTCTATTTTCTAAGACTTGCATCCCAACACTCACCAGATTAAAAATGGCGATTATCAGCAAGGCACCAATGGTAATGACGGTGAGCGGCAGTCTGACGCATGGAATCGTTTCCACTTTTTCTGGAAAACCATCTAAACATTGAGCGATGCTTGACTTCTTAAGACAGGAGCTCTGCCGGGAAAATAGAGAAAGTAGCAGGGACAAAGCAAGTGAGCCAACAAGTTTAGTTAAGTAGAGAGGGCTGGTTCTTGTGCAGAGCTTGTTACATTAGAGTTCCTCGAGGCACACAATGGCAGGCATGTCAGAGATGTAGCATACTCCTAGCTCTCTGGTAGATATCAATCAATCAGTCAATAAGTCAATAAAAGAAATGATTTTACTGAGCTATATTTTACAAGAAAGGTAAATGGAAGATTAGAAATATTGGTAAAACCAAAGGGTTTGGCCTTGGCAAGCTGGAGCAATGGTTAATTATTTCATGCTGGCATATACCACAAAAATAAAAAATGGAACAGAGAAAATATACCCGTAAAACATTCACTGATGCTCTGCTTTGCTAGGATTGTCTTTTTTAAGAAGCCTTGCACTTGTGCGATGCATTTTCCTATTATTATCGATGAAGGAGACAATGAATGCCACCTAACCAAGCACTCAAACTACAGGCACCTATAATGCTTACAATGCTGCTTGAGTACTTCACAACAAACTTTAAGTAGTAGTGGTGGCAAAATAAAAAAACTATAGTTAATGTTAATATATAAAAATAAACATAATAAAAAGCTTTCGTAGTTGGAGGGAAGGGTTTTCATGCAGAGCTAGGGGCAATTAGTTGGGAGGTGAGTTCATTATTGCATGGTAGTCCCGTAGTTTACAGGAATACAGAGAAGTCCTGTATGAGCTCCACCCTCCCTTCTACTGTTTCTATCTTCCACTCCACTCCACACACCAACATCTGATTACATCATTCACTCTCAGCATTCCAGACTCCAGTTCTGAAATACAGATAATGGGGACATCCAGGGTACTACACAACAGGGCTTTAAGTGGGATGAAAAAACTTGGGGGGGGGGGGGAGCTTAGGGGGGTCTCTCAAAGGGGCGTGGCCAATGTAATTAGGGCGTGGCTTAAAACACGTAAGCTAAAAATCCGTGCTTAGCATAGTGTGCCGCCAGACTTGTATTTTGCTGTTTCTGTCATTGCATCTAGATATATGATACAACAAGTAACATCATACCTACAAGCCAGGACTATTGGCTTTGTCAATGGTTGTTAGTTGGATAAGATAAATAAGCAGCAACTATGGCGTCTATATAATATTGAAAAAGCTTCCACTTAAAGCCCTGGTGACATCACGACAATGTTGCTGCGCCTGAGTTTCAAAAGAGAAGGCAAATCCAGAGAGAAAATTACTCTTTAAAGGAATTCCCTCCCCTACAACGCTCACCTGGCAGGACGTCAGGCCGTAACTTCTCCACTAGTGAGAAGTGAGCAGCGCACATCGATGTGCCAGGGTACAAAACAGAGCCCGATAGAGACCCGTTTTGAAGCTCCCTTTAAAAAACTGCCGATGCTCAGCACCGGTGAGACCCGGCCCACTTAAAGCCCTGCTACACAATCAAAATTTGAACCAGCTGTGGGGCTTAAAACAAAGGAACAATTGTAAGGCAGATGTGAAGAGTGTGCACAGGATTTCCCGTTTGCAACCCCTAAATACAGTCGTAAATCTGGCCCTAAGTCCCTGGCAGGTATCTAGAGGCGCTGAGTAGCTGTGTGTTACATCCACATCCCTACTTGCAGACTCTTGAGGGCCTCAATTAGGGGAGACTGCATTTTAGATGGTATAAGGCAGCCCACTGCTCTTCTAAACTCTGCCTTCTCCAGCTGATATAAAGAACCAGTGTATGAAGTTATTTGTACGTTGATAGCACAAAGGCAGCCACTGATATCTAGAAGGGGAGAACTTTGGTGATACTCTTGTAGATTCCAGCTATAAACTACACCTGCAAATGTACTCTTACAAGCTCATGCAATAGTTTATTCGGGTACATAACCATAGGTAACCCCTGCTCAAAAAAAGGTTTTGGTTAAATGTGTTTTTACTGTGGACAGTCGGAAGTCATTCTTCATTCTGTGCACTGTGCGATTGGCGCCTTATAATATATTTAATGTGGGTTAGGTTTAAGTTTCCTCTTCGGAATGTACAGCAGTGCATTTCATGAGATGGCGGCACAACCCAAAAGGTTTGTCACAGCTTTTGCCACAATCGGATTAGCTCTCACCGATTTTGGAGCAATAGATTAAAAAATATATAAAAAGCATAAAAGACGTATAATTTAGAATGGAGCTACCCAGCAGGAAATTGTAGCTGCTGAGTCTATCAAATAAACCTCCCTTTTTCTCAAAAAGTACGCGATGGGGAAAAGACGGGGAGCAATGGTGGAACGGGTGGAGGGAAAAATGAACGGCCACAGGAATGACTTGGAGCAGGGAGGTGTTTGGGATCAAAGGTGGCGGCAGCGTGGGGTTAAAAAAAAGAAAAGCTGAGCAGGATAGGGAGTAGTGGTGGAAGCAATGGATGAGCCTGGGTGGGGAGCTACATGGAAAGCGCTGAGGATGCTTGTGAGAGTGAAGCAGCAAACAGGGAAGCAGGCAAAAAAGTGCATGCGCTCCTAGGGAGTGCTAAAAGAAAAAGGTAATTCCCTGATAGGCTTAGATGAATACAAGTCATCCAATCAAAAGAACGGTAAACAAGCTAGGTTTATAGTAAGGGACAAACACAAGAAGAGGAATGAAAGCCATTTGTCAGAAAATTAGACTGACATAAAAGCCAACCAGTGCCCTGATCCAAGCCTACTCTGAGCATTGGTGTTGTGCTCAAAAGTTCTTCGACAACAAACAGCTAAAAAAACACCTGTAGGCACAACCTGAAAAGTAATATATTTTACCCAGAACCCATTCCAAAATGTGTATCCCATGGGAAAGAAAGAAGTGCAACGGGGCCAGCTAAGTCATAGGTCCCATTGATAAATCCCATGGGAGCAGGCAGTCCCTTTGGAAGGGTTTCATCCCAGGACAATAGTTGACCACAGGGCAGATGGGAAAACCCTATTGTGGCAAACACATAGAAGGATCTAACAGTAATATTGACAGTAAAAGGACAGTGAGTAACCAAACACAGTGTAGACTGGGGTCCCCCGTAATTAGGTTATCTGGAACATAAAGATGGGTCTAGATGTCTTACGCTATTGGAATGCAGTACAGTGATTCCTGGTACAAACGACTGGCAGAAAGGTTGGCAGTGGCCCCAGGCTAGTCAGAGGTTAGCACACAACGTTGGGGAAAGAACGAATGCTGGGTTCTTGAGATGCTTGTGTTTTGGCCAGGTGAAATAAACAGCACCTGATTCTAATCAGGTGTACTTCAAGAGGATGTCAGGCTTGCTAGAATTTAAAAATCTATAAATAAAAGTGGTTGAAGGAGAGCAGGACCCTGGAAAGTGAGCGGCCAGGGGCATAATGCCTCCTCTGCCCTCTCCTTATGGCAGCCCAGGATAACTCTTCCTAGTCAGTGAGTTCATTTAAGGTGTGGTTGCATTGTGGGTGGATTAAGGCTCATTGATGCGGAGATGTGTAATAAGCATGCCCCAAAATTTGTTATCAGACACGGTACCATTTTTTTTTAGAAAGCTCCTTAAACCTCTCTGTTTCTAGTCCTGTGTACACTGTGTTTGTTTGTGTTCCCGTGCCAGCAATGAGAGGTGTAAATAGGTTTTACCTTCTTTTTATGCCAAGCCTAGAGGCAGCACACATGCGATGCTCTGTGAGTTATGCTGTAATCCCTCTGTGGGGTTTGAACACAGCTACCCCACGCCCAACACTTTTCATTGGTTGCTTGATCCACCTTTACAAATTCCATAGTTTTCATTCGTGAATAGAGTACATTTGTCCCATCTTGTGACTGTTTTGTTCCCACCCCGGCTACTGCCCCTGCTAAATGGATCCTTTCGATATGGGCCATATGTTTTGTTTGAGTTTACTACTTTACCTTTCATCCCTCTCCTCGCCACTCATGAGACTTGGGGCTGCTTGCAGTTCTTTTATTCTACCCGTGCCTTCCCCCAACACCTCCCGGCCCTTGCAGTTTTTAATTTCCAGTGTCATTGTTCAGTAATTGCACCACATTCCGCCCGTTGCTGCTTCTATGGTTTGGGTTAGTTTTATATTAGTGTACGTGTAGATATAGATGGTGAGCAGTAAAGAAATAATGGGTGAGCTTTGGTAAGAGAATTCATTATCTAAATAAAACACTTCCCTTTTAAACTCTGATTCTTCACTTTGGATAATTAATTTTATCTTCATGTGTCTCCGATTGCTGAGTGAATGTAGCTTAGAAGCGTTTGTGGTCTTTATTGGCAGCAGCGTTACACACAACTCGTGGCTCTGTATGGAGCTATGATAGTGGTATGAAACTTGCACTACCTTGGCCCTCTTCAGTGTTCATATGCGTGCCACAAAGAATGCATATGCCCAATTAAATCATGTGCAGAATGTATTTTTGAATGCTTGATCTGTCAGGACCTTTGTTTAAATCGCGCTTGCTTATATTTTATCGTGAAACTTAGATGCCCGTTTTTGGATTCCAACCACTTTCTGAAGTTACAAAGGGAGGTACGTGGAAACCCCCTGAAGAGATGAGGAAGGTTTGACTCATTCGCTCTCGCCAGCTGTGACGTCACCAACACGCTTGGTATCAGTCCCTCACCTGGCACACATGGCTCAGTGCAAACACACTTGTGACGTGTGAACAGGGAGGGACAGGGAGTGACTGGCTGCAGCGGATGTAAACAGACCGGCTCACTCGGGTGAAGCTGAGCCTCTTTGAGTGGTCATCTCTCTGCATTGCTGTGGGTATTTTAAAAAGATGCCTGATCGCGCTGCCTGTCTGGGGAAAAGGTGTTTTTTTCTACTGCCGGTTCTATATTTTTATTGGATGTGGGATGAGATTGTATTATATTTTCAAGATTTGGGCATTATTTTAAACACAGCGTGGGAGTGGCTTTGGAAAAAAACAACTAAATGCTGCATAACGGGTTTCGGTGATCCTTCGTTCAAATGTCCTTCCATGCAGCTCTCAGGCAGACTTTGAGTAGTGATGCTCTCCACAGTCGGTACTCTCCAGCCTGGAGCAGGCACAACAAAGGCAGAACGAGGGGTGAAGTTTATTTTTACTGTTGAACTAATATGCCGTTAAGATTAGTATCATGGATTATTAGAGGGCTGAATTCCCCCATCAAACGGCAAAGAGTTATGACCCATTTAGCCAAATTGAATGCTGATATTGTATTCTTGCAGGAGACTCACCTAACGGAGATTGAGTCATCAAAACTAAAACGAGGTTGGGTAGGGGAAATATTTTATTCTAATGGCGATGGCAAGCGCAATGGAGTCATGATCCTTTGTCTTAAATCGCTTAATTGTAAATTTATATCAAAGGAATCTGATGTAGAGGGTCGATGGCTCCATGTTAAATTGATGCTGAAGGATGCTCCAGTCTTCTTTTGTAATGTATAAGGTCCTACTGGTGGTGACTCCTCTTTTTGGTCTTCAATTGCCCAGCAGATGGACCTCTGCATGGAAGATAATTTTATCCTAGCAGGGGATTTGAATCAGATTTTTGATCCTTTTGTTGATCGAAATTCCAAATTTCCATTCATTCCTAACAAACCACATAAATCTTTCATCCATGCTATCACTCAGCACAAACTTCTGGATGCTTGGAGGTTGTGCAACCCCAACACCAGAGAGTATACTTTTTATTCCCCTGTGCATCATTTCCAAACACGTATTGATTATTTTTTTGTGTCCCACAATATTTCACAAGCCATTTTGAACGCTGAAATAGGACCTATATTGTTATCGGATCATGCCCCGGTTTTGATTGATTTGGATATTTTACCTAAAGTTAATGCGCCTAGAAGATGGAGATTTAATAACTCACTTCTTTTGGATCCTGCATTCTCTTCCTCATTTTTTACCTTTTTTGATGAATACTTTTCCTTGAACGACACTACCTCCCTACCTTTTTCAACTATTTGGGACGCCTTTAAGGCCTCTACGAGAGATTTTATTATCAGCTATGTGGCCAAGAAGCGTAACATTGCTCGCAAGTGCTCGAGATCCCTACTTCATGATATTAAGAGACTGGAGCATTCTTTTTATACCTCCAATTCAAAAGACTCTTAGACGCACTCCAACACTTAAAAAAAGATAAGGCACCTGGGCCTGACGGATTCACTGTCGAATTTTACCTCCACTTCTCTAAATTATTATTGCCTAAATTACACCTTCTGATTAATTCCTTTAACTCTTTGGGGAAATCAGCAGGCTCTTTCTCAGAAGCTCATATATGTCTAATCCCTAAAGAAGGTAAAGATTTGAAGCACTGTAAAAATTACAGACCCATCTCATTGGTCAATATAGATTACAAAATCTTTTCTAAGGCACTGGCCTTCCGTTTAGATCCTGTTTTACCAAATATATTAGGCAGGGAGCAATCCGGTTTCGTGAAAGGACATGTCATTAATGATGATACACTCGCTGCTATACCGCTTGACGCGGAGAAAGCATTCGATAGAGTTGAATGGCGATATTTATTTTATACTGTCCAGTGGTTTGGCTTTGGTCTTAAGTTTACAGCCCTGACCTCACTTCTGTATTCTAGCCCACGTGCTGCGGTACGTGCTAATGGTCTCATCTCGCCTTTTTTTGACCTCGGTAGGGGTGTCCGTCAAGGTTGCCCCCTTTCCCCTTTTCTTTTTAATTTAGCCCTAGAACCCTTTCTCTCAAAGATTTGTCAGAACACACAAATACATGGTTTTCAGACCCCGGTCACTGATGTCAAACTAGCAGCATACGCTGATTATATTTAGCTTTTTATGTCTAACCCTAGTGAATCAGTTCCTGCCTTTCTTAAGGAAGTTCAATCCTTTTCACTGGTTTCAGGGTATAAACTGAATAGCGATAAGTGTGAAATCTTACCCCTGACTAAATTCACTTTTAAAGCTGATTTCGCCCCAACGAATTTCACTTGGAAATCCTCTCATATCAAGTACCTAGGATTGCATTTCACGTCCACAATTAAAGACACAGTTACTTTATGTTTGAATAATTGTATTAAAAAAAATTCGGACCTTACTACCAAATGGCATCCCCTGTACCTTTCCTGGTGGGGCCATTTAGACACTAAAAAAATGATGCTCTCCCCTTTGGTTTTATATACCATTTGCAAAATTCCAGTCCCCATTTCTCCAACACTATTCAAATCGATTAATTCAGTACTGTCTTCCTTTTTATGGCACAATAAGAAATCATGTATGTCTATTTACAAGTTAATACGTCCTAAAGCTGAGGGAGGGGTTAATTTTCCCAACTTTCCTGCTTATCAGAAAGCTTTCTTATTACGACAGGCCTCATATTGGCTGCTTGACCCCACAAATGATTGCCCCTTATGGGCATCAGTTGAAAGTTCGTTTTTGTCTCATTTCAAGAATATCTCTCTTTTTCCCGTAAACCCCCTAAATTATCTACTCCCACATTTAAATTTACTTCCAAACATCTTTCCCCTTTATTCCCTTTAATCCCTGATACTCTTGAGTCCTTTCTAGCGTCCACCATTTGGCACAATAACACTTTATTAATAAACAATAAACCCTTTTATTGGAAGTCGTGGAGGCAACATGGTTTGATCTGGGTCCACCAATTATTTTCGAATCATGAATTTGTTTCTTTTCCTTCGCTTCGACAGACTTATAAATTGCATGCCGCTATGATTTCTAAATACTATATTCGCCGTCGTACGGTGCTTGATGTATACACTAACCTCACCAGGGATTCTAGTAATTCTCATACTACTGATGTGCCTACTAACTTGTCCACTCTTTTACGTACTAGACCTAAAGCCTCTACTTTATACACTCTTCTCCACTCCAAAGGTCTACCTAGACAAACATCTAAGACTGAACTCGCTTGGGAGAGAGATTTTAGTGTAGTATGGTCCCCGCCATTGTGGAATAAGATTTGGACTAAAATACCTAAAACCTCCAGAACAGCTAGTTTAACACACACACTGTTTTACATCTACAATAGGCTTTTATTCTCTCCTCACACCTTAAATAAAAGATTCTCCACTGTACAAGATTATTTTTGGTCTTGCGCATCTCCTGATGTTGATTTGTTTCATATGCTTTTTTCATGTTCACTTGTATATACGTTTTGGAAACAGGTTTGGTCTCAAATTAACTTAATTTTTGGCACAAAAGCCCCGTTCTTTGTAAAGGACATTTTTCTGGGCAGCCTTTCCCCAATTTGGGATAGCTGCGAAATTAATGTTAAAATTGTTGATTTACTAATAGCAGTTGCTTTTCAGCAGATAACCAGAAATTGGAAAGATTTCACGAAGATTTCTTACAAAACTTGGTGGTATGATGTATGTCATAATCACAGACTGGATACATTTCTCCTGTTTCCTTTACAAATGGCCATGAAGCGAATTCAGTTATGGTTACCTGTCACAACACTTTTTGATAAATGTGCATTGAAACACTCTTTAGCAGTCCCTTCTCAGCAGGAAGTACTTAAACTCCCTTGATTTTCCTTGATGTTTTTCTAGTTTTCAACTGTATATGCATTGTGTTCTTCCGGACTATCTTTTTGCTGTGTTTTTAAATTTTCTTCTTCTCACTCGTATATTCATGCTGGAATATGTATATGATGTATTGTTTTTTTTTTTTTTTATATCAGTAATATGTACTGTATATTATCACCTCTTTACCTTTAATAAACTTTTCTTCTGAACTAAAAAAAAATGCCACTGCAGCATTAAAAAAAATACACCAGCTGCTTTTTTTTCTTTTAAGTCTGGGAGTTGTTCTCTTATTTATTCCACTAGAAAACAGGACTATAAGTTCTAGAATGTAAAGGAAAACATCTGGTCTGGAGTTGCACATCAAGCCTGGACCTGGGAAACTTAGCAGCTATGAATCTACTTACAGCAAGTTGTGACAAGCCACCTGGTTGGCTCAGTTCTCTCCGAAGGATCACAATTAAGCTCATTCTCTACTTATATCAACTCCATTAACCTCATTCCCCCGTTTTTTCTGCTTTGAGTCCACTCTCCATATTCGTGTCACACTCTAGATCCCAAACCCAAGGAAAACTGTTTTCTGTGTAGGCTTCCAACGATTATTCTACATATTTACTGGAGCAATTTTAAATAAAGTTTGATGAGCGCCTAAGGAAAACTGGCTTATTTTTTACAGCAACTGTGCAGCAATTCTGCTACCTGTTTTCTTAATGCACAAGAAATTCTAGAGGTGTTGTATACTTACACAGCTAATGTTGCCATATAAGACAACAACATTTGCAGATCAAGACTGGGGCTCAGGTTACAAACACAATGCGAACCTTGTCAGGTTCGACACCTAGAGGTTAGCTGCCTCATTGACAATATATCACAAAAGCAGGCTAACTATGCTTTTGTTATATGTACTAGACCTGGGCCGAGTTTGCGGAATTCTACTCCACGAAGTGCCAGAAAAACACTGCAGCGCTCCACGGAGTTCTGCCAACAGCGGAGTCTGTTAAGTCGCACTGTTCGCACTGATTTCTAGTGCCTGGAGTTTGTTCCATGCTGTAAAATCAACACGAACGGCATTACGCGTCGCACCAGAGGGCACTGCTGCTCTCTGCCGCTCGAGTAGACATTCTACTCGAGCAGCAGCTTTCTCAACGTGAATGGCAGATTTCTCAATGCGAGCAGTCGCTACTTGCTGTGACTGCCAGTGATGAGAAATCTCGCTGGGAGGTCTAACATGTGATTTTTTTCTCGCGAGCACTTGCCAACTTACCCTTGGCGAGCCGCTCCAGAGAAAAAACTCTGCTTTGCTTCACTTTGCTAAGTTTTTCGGAACTCTACACTCCGCATGGAGTGGGCAAAACTCTGCGAACTCAGCTGGCAGAGTAAGAATGTTTCACCCACCCCTAATATATACATACTTTTAGCAAAAGCGTAGTGGGGCTCTAAAAAAAAGCGGTCCTAGTGTAAATAGCTGTGGCTGTTCCCCACTTATGATGCCCTAGACTCTATCTGGGCAGGTATCTGCTGTGGGTCACCTGCATCAGATCCTCTGGTTTTTAGGTCGAGCCTACTGACAGAGCGCATGCGCTACTCGCTCTGCGAGGCATGTGGTAGTAGAGTATGCACTGGAAGCTCCGCCCACTCTCCGCCCATATTTTTTATTGGCTTGTGTCATTGTCCTTCGTAAACACTGGCTTCTGATACAATAGGAGGCTTGTTAGTCCCTCCTTGGTACCGCCTAGTCTCCATTTGTTACCGCCCATAAGGACTGGACCTTTTACTTGGCTCGTTACACGGTCTGCTTTATCTAGTGGGTGAGCACTATTTTTGTTATTAATACTGATGGGGACAAGGGCGGCCGTTTGTTTGTTTTTGCAGCGTGCCAGACGCACTTTCACTTAAAATAGAAGCTGCTGTCTCGCACAGCACTCCCCTCAAAGCGAAAGCACGCATGGTGCGCTGCAAATACAAACAAGGTGCCTCCAATACCAGTGTTCAACAGCTTGGGAGCAAAAAAAACAAGCATTTGCAATGCAATAGGTCTCGCATTTACACGAGTTTAAGCTATTAGCATTGTAAATTACTCTTATTTATGTTTCAAAACGAAAACAAAAATAAAAGGCATTGTCATTTACAATGTCAATACTAAAACTCGTATAAATGCGAGACCTATTGCATTGCAAATGCTTGTTTTGTAAATGGAATGGGGGTAATTTTCTCTTGGGGGCAAATCATACTGGAAAAACTATGGGAACTTAAAGAAGAACCAGAAAAATAAGCCTTGGGTTTAGAATACCATGAGTCAAGAGGCACTACCCCTTCATTGTGGCGCAAATGATGCAGAAGGGCCTTCTCATAAGCATTCTGAAAGCACGGCATGACCTTTGAACTTGTGCATCAACAATTTAAAGAACACACAGGTGCCTCAAAGACGTGCCTGTTTTCATCTGTTTACCTACCTGGAATTTATCAGCAGAGCATAGAAATAAAATAAGTAAAACGATTGCTCCGACTATGCCAAAGGAAATTCCCAGCGCAGCAGTCCTAAGAGGGAAAGAAAGGGGGCATTAATGATTAGCAGTGGCCCAGGCGGGATGATCATCGATGGCACACAATGAATGGCAGAAAGAGCTTTAAAGGGTCAAAAGCTGGAAAGGAGCAGTGGATTTACGTTATTTGGTATACACTTCTATTACCCTTTATCCTTTGGAGAATTTGGCCATTTTTGATAAAATCCTATATTGTGATCCCACACAAACCTTCACATAACGCCTTAACAATATGCTGGAACTCTAGAGAATATTTATTTTTGCAGTATTTATATAGTGTAAACTTGGCCTAAGGGCGTCAGAGCGCTTAACGTGAGCGCCAGACGTTATACATTTTTTAAGGCACTGGGAGGTTAAGTGATTTGCTCACGATGTTGAGCAAAGGCTGGGTTCAAACTGGGTGCCCCGGTTAAAGAATAGGCAGCTCCTGCCATTAGGCCCTACAAAATGCCTTTCCTTGTCACGTTCATGTATGATTTACTTCGCAACGGGATAATTGGCCATACGACGTGTCATCACGTGCGAACAGCACCAAAGCATTGGTGCCAAGTGAAATGTGATTGTTTGTGGCAAGAACTTACAAACACGAAACCCATAGTGTGTAATGCAACCTCCTTGGGTGCTATAGAGATTAACTTTTCGTCCAGTGCAAACAATATTTTACACTGGGATAGTTCCTGATACTTTAAAAACGTTTTTGTGTTTAAATTTGCATTGCTCACACCATGCCATCTAACATAACATCTCCAAAAACTTTTTTTTAATCATCTTATCTGACTTCTGCCATCTTGGAACAGAGTGCCTTGTGGGTGTAAACTTGCTTCCCTTTACTCCACTTGACAGTGATTCACACTGAAACGCCTAATAGCTTTTTGAACAGTGCCATTTGTACGTTAAAACATTATTAGAAGCCAGACATAAAATATTCATAACAGTTTGGTATTAGGAGAACAACAAGCTTACGTACCTTGGCATGATTAAAATTTGTATCAAAAATATACAGAGGAGCACAAAAGTGGCGCAGACAAAATAATTCCGGATCTTCGGAATAGCGATGGTGCGATACTGCAAGGAAAAGATATACATTCAAAGAAGGTTTACTGCTGGAGGAACAACTCAAACTTTAACACAAAAACATTTAAGAATGAAGAGTGGCCTTTAAAGGAGATCTGCAGCAGCAACTTTAAGCGATCTCTTTGCAGTGGCGGCTCCTCTGCTAAGGCGGAGGAGCGTCGCCCCACTGCTCAATAGGAAAAAAACAATGATAATAACCTATTGTTACTATCACTGTATTTTTCCTATGGAAGTCAGTGGCTCGTGGGGCTGGGCATCGCTGGGGGAGGAGTGGTTTTCACTCCCTAAGTGCGCATAATAGCTTGGCCGGTGCTCTTGGGCCGGCCAAGCAGTCATGCGCACTTTGCATCATTACGCAGCCTGGTGAGGAACATGCAAAGTCTCCCTGTCCTCGTCTGAGCGCCGACTACGGCGCTCAGATTGGCTCAGGAAAGCCTGTGTGCCTCCTGCTGCTGCCGACCAGTATTGGAGACCAAAAGATGAAGAGGACGGAGGGGAGGCAACCGCATGTCCGTTTCAGGTAAGTCCTCTTTGTTTCTTTCCACTACCACCCCTCCCTGCCCCACCACCCCGTCCGGTAGCAGCTGCTACTGCGATAATTATAGGGATTTAGATATGGGTTTTTTTTTCTTGCAGTTTTGTATAATGCAAACTCGACCCAAAGATATAGGGCGCTGTACATGAGCACCAGTTACATTACACAAGGATACAATCAGTTTTGATAGGCACGGGGAGATTAATTGATTTGCCCAGATTCACAGGATGTTGAGCGACACAGACGCGAACCTGGATCCAGCTCTGGTCGTTACAGTACATCCTCTCCTGGGTTGAGGAAACTGGTGTATCCTATTCACATGTACATGTATAAAGGTGCATTTGTACCATTGTGTTCATGACTGAATAACAGGGCAAGTTATGGCTGCATTTTGTTTTCTGCACGCTTATCTGTTTTAAATAGAGCAGAACAATATAAGCCATGTTTCCCAACACCACCATTCCCCGGGGATTCAGCTCCCAGCCGCATTAACATGTTTTTTATACAAGGCCTCAGGGCTTTAAGTGGGCCGGGTTCTGCTGGTGCTCTGCTCCGGCTTTTCTAAAAAGCAGGTGCTGAGACGGGTCTCTATCAGGCTCTACATTTTTGCCCTCACCCTCAGTATGAAAAAAGTTCTTACCTCTGCAGCAGTACCACCTTTGACTGCCTTTGAGGTAACTTCAAAGAGACTCGTTATAGTTCTTTCACAGTCGTCTCATCATTTCAGAACTGAAGCATTTTCAATATTATATACAACAAAGCCATAAGGGTTGCTTATTTATCTTATGCAACTAACAACCATTTGCAAAGCCAAAAGTCCTGGCTTGTTGTAGATATAATGTTACTTGCTGTCTTATATATCTGGATGCAATGACAGAAACCGCAAAATACCAGTCGGGTCACACATTATGCTAAGCACAGGTTTTTAGCTTAGGTGTTTTTAAACCACGCCCTTATTTACATAGGCCACACCCCTTTGAGAGACCTCCCCCCAGTTCTTTCATCCCACTTAAAGCCCTGCAAGGACTCTTTGAATATGCCAACTGCCCACTGAAGCAGGCCACTCTATCTCCAAGTCCTCCTTCTATGGCCTCCTTCCAAGTCAGCAGCTGGCGAGGCGCCTCAGATCTATCTGATCAGCCGCCTCTCTTGCCCTGCTTGGCTCCGGATCAAAGCCAGCCTTCCTTGGCAACTGTGTCTAGCATTGTATTGTGATGTGACATCCTGGGGTGGGTGTCTATTTAATTTTGTTGGCTTAAAGCTTCAAGGGAAAACTGGCACGACCCCCACCCTCCCAGCAGATGGTGCCCCTGTGCTGGCTAGCACTGCTTTGTTAGCAGTCTGTATAAAGAAGACAAACAAAACCAATTCAGGAAAGCCACCAAGACAGAACTGTATTGAAGAGCTTATACATAGCTCTGCACAAATACCTCAATACAACCCACCTGTAACGTAGCAGGCCCACACAATACACAGGGGGAGCCCATGAAAGATGACTAATATCTTGAAGTGGACCCCGCTCCCCTTAATTTATCCCTTTGTCTGCGCTCAGTCATTAGGGGGCAAGCAACATGAGTGTCCCTCACGTAGGGGTTTGGTTGGCTCTCTACATCACTTCCTACTTTGGTTAGGTCCTTTGCACCTGTGGTGATTCCCAGGGTTCTTTGTAAGTGCAGCATACATAGTCCAGTAATGCTTGGATGGAGGCCTGTTTGGGTCTCAAGTGGTACCTTTGGCTCTGGAGTCTTGTCAGAGGGCTGTTAGCGACTTGTCCTTCAGCAGAGGGGCCTGATTCCGCCGGGGGGCATCTCCTTGCTCCTGGGTTGTGTCCACTGAAATCGGCAATCTGTCTCCAAACTCTGGTGGGGCACTATGCAATTTTATTCCCAGTGGAAGGGCTTTCATTGACACTTGGCATCTCCCTGCTATTGTTCTTCGTGGTTTCCAAAGGAGGTATCTTTTAAATCATGAAACATTGAGGGTCACTTTTTCCCCTCCCAAGAATGCAAAAACCATTGTGCCTTTGACCTCCTCGAGTCTCCACGGACCCATCACAAAATATATTTGAACCTTCCACCTTGTGTACTTGTCTCGGATAAGCACTTGGTCTCCAGGGCTTATAGGGGAGTCTTCGGTCATTCAGTTCTGACTCGCAATCTCATTTGCCTGTCTTCGTTGGTATTGAGTTGTGGTAATGTCCAGAGCAGCCGGTCACTGCCTTTGCCCCTGAAAGAATACTGTCCTAATTTCTGTTGCCAACCTAAAAGTAGCAAAAAAAATTTCCAGTGAAGGGCACACCTTGTGAAAAGATGTTGACGCCATAAGCTCAATCACTGGAAACTTAGTGCATCCATTCACGAGCACCAAGGTTAATTGTCCATCTGGGAAGCTGCCAAAGTGTATGCTGACATTCGTCCAGAGAGTCTTTCATGGGTCTTCAGTCAGGATGGGGCTGGGCAACTTGCGTCCCTGGTCAGCTGAGAGGTGTAATATACTTTTGCCATGTCCTCTACTTCCTCATCCACCACTAAACCACAGTTTCTCCCCCAGCTGTGACTTTGTTTTGGCAACCACAGGTGGCCTTGGTGTGCCAACTTCACTACCCTCTTTTGGAGTGTTTGAGGTATCATGATGCATCATGCTTGCAGGAGAAGCTCTTCAATGGTGGCACTCAGGTCCTCCTTCTCGTCACAGTGGCATGAGCATTGGTTTATCGACTGAGTTTCATGACTGGGAGTCCTGCAGGCAGTCTTTCTACCTGTGTTGTAGATTTGCCTTCACAGCTTTCTGTAAACATATGTCTTCCCAAGAAGCAGTGATGATTTCATCCAGAGTCATGTCTTTGGGATATGCTCCCTGTGCGATCAGGCAAATGTAGTCTTTGGTTTCATCACCTGGTGAGATTGTCTCTTGGCTGGGTATTTGCAGGTGCCGCAAATCTGTGGGGTTGCTGACCCCTAGTCTGTAGAGTGAAGTGAAGTTGTATTGCTGAAGCTGAACCACCCACCTCAGTGGGTGGTGTTGAGATGTTCTGGCAGACAAGTGGCTTGTGGGCCATTACAACTCTTAACTCACCCCATAGAACAAGAGGTGTACGTGATGATCCGTCCACTTAATAGCCAGGCATTCAAGCTCAATTTGGGACGGGTCTAAGAGAGGGTCAGCGCCCTTCTTGCAAAAGAGATTGGCGTCAGAAACCCTCATTCGTGTTCTTGGACTAGAACAGCACCCAGCCCTACAAAACACTCATCTATGATGTGTTCCATGTCTTTTGGGGGTAGAAATATGCCAATGTGGTGTTACAGAGCAGTGCTTTTTTGATGATGTTAAATGCTTCTTTTGCCTGGGTTCTCCAGTCCCAACAGGCATTGGTCTTTCTCAGCACTCTCAGGGGCTCCCACAGGTTGGCTAATTTGGGCACAAATCTGCTGCAGCTGTTGGCCATGCCTTGGTTATTGAGGATATTCCGAGGTTGAGACGCTTGTACCCTCTTAACGCCAGATGTGTTGTATAGGTTATGTACCCGCTGGCCGGGTCTAGGAGTAGCCCGATTAACTTGCATTCAGATCAAGCTTTGAAAACCATTGACCCTTTGAGGTCCGCAATGATATAGTCTATTGTGGACATGATGTGTCGTAGCCCTGCCAGACAGGGGAAGCTTGTGCAGTAGTTCTGGTGGCTTGGCTTGTGTGGCCTGTGGGTTGTCGGACATGCCAGTGTCCAGGTGATGATAAAACAGACCAGCTGTTTATGCTCCTCTGCATTTCTGGTGTGGGGAAGTGCAGTGATAGCAAAGCATCTGTTGGGGGCACTCTTATGGGTGTACCAGACAGAAAATACCATTATCTTGTATTGTTATTGTAAAGGGCCCTGAGGTCCGAAGCAGCAAAGGGCGGGTGCGGTGGCAACTGTAAGTCACACGGGGATGCACTTCACACTTATGGGGATGTTCCATTCTTCCGCTTCCCGGTATCAGGGAGGGGCTCTACTGTGTCAGCTGGAGCCGCTAACTGTCCCTCAGCCCATGAACGCCATGTATGCCGTGCCGGCACTTGCCTTCCTGTCGGGCTGGGGGACGACGGGTGGTCGTCTAAACAGCAGATGAACGTGGGCAGACTGCAGTGGCATTGAGCCATCAGCCGGATGTATATGTAGGATGCTCTGATCCTCATCACCAGTGTAATATGGCTGGCCCACACGACAGTCTGAGCACAGGCACACTAGACACATCGGACTCTGGTCTGGGAGTGGACCTCAATTGGTCCAGTGCCACTTTATTTATCCCTTCCCCTCTGCCCAGTCATCAGGGTTTATGAGACGTCAGTGGCCCTCACATAGGGGCAGAATGGCCCTCTACATCTCCATTCAGCCTTTAATACTTAAAACACCTAGTGCCTATCTTACATTGGCCGAAAACGGCCAGTGGGTTGAAAACAACATACCCGCCAAAGATATCATAACATAATCAGAGTTGCTATTGGCCAACTTTCTAAATCTGTGCCTATAATTATGTGCTAGTGGGTATGACACGTATTGCACGGTAAAGTTACAAAATACAAGACTTTCTCCCTGCTCTCAATGCCATTCATGGTCATGGGTCGGATACTGAAATAAGGAGGCAGGCAAACGATTGTGGGGTTCTGCCCACAATTTACCACCCCTTGTAACTCCCACAAAAAAAAAGGAAAGAGTGTATGATCCTAGACGTCCTTTAAAAGTACATTTTCACTGGGCTTCCTAAATTATGCGATTACAAAAACAACTCTTGTAGAGTCTGAGAAAATCCAAACATTGCAATAATGTAGGTTAACAAGGCATACATGCCAACATTTCGAAGCAGGAAAGAGGGAGATAATGAAAAAGCATGTTGGCCCTTATTTTCCCCATTAACTAAAATTGGAACAGAGGCGATTTTAGGCAGGAGACGGCTAAATAAATTAAATATCGATAGCCGCCTGTATGAAACATAGGCGTCATCTGTGTGAATGTACAGCTGTCCATGCTTTTAGTGTGACACCAGCCCTGAATGCCTGCACGTCTACTTGAGAAAAAAACCTGAAACCCTGACGTCAGTTGACATCCATGTCTGTTATAGGGCAGCGCGCCCTATAACAGCATCACTGCATTTCTCACTGTCCTGCAAAGCACACTTGTTTGATGTAGTTTCAAGGGCTAGACTGGACCGCATGTGTGAAGCTTCTGCAAGACGACCACCAGACTGCAGAGCATGCCGGCCATAAAGCATTCGGGGTTTAACTTTCACACTACATAATATTTACAAAAGGACTTGAAACTGGAATGCAGAATATGCTGATTTCCTCTCGGCTTGGCGGAGACCTCGGGAAATGGGGTCGTGCTCTTTCAAAACATTACAATGACAATTATGTAAAAAAGTATTTTAAGAATATAAACAGCCATCCTAATAATAATCTGCTTAGTGTTCATGCTAAAATACGAATACGTTGCCAAATTGCATTTTGTAGGCCCAAGAACCCATCTTCTAACACATTTTACAGTATTTTACCTACCTCTCTCTCCAGTCCCTTTTCGGTGAAGAAAAGGAATATCCCATAGAAGTCATCGGATTTACCACACCAGGGCCTGCACACAAGAAAAATATGGTGTTACACTTAAGGGTGCAAATGGAAATGTTGACATTTGAATTAAGGTTTAACAAGCCACTTGCTCGCCAAGCCTTTGGTGTTGGAAGCAGATTCCCATTTTATGGCAAGCCTAGCTGCACCACTGGGTCCCCACACCCCAACTGATATCTAAAATGTGCGACTGACAGAGATCAATTTGTTAAATATTTTATTAAATATAATACGCGCAAACATTACCTGCCGTCATCGCTAGTATAATTTTTTAAAACATTAGTTTGCTTGAAACCTCATAATGTGCTCACGGCCATTACTGGAGCACCTGGTTTTAAGGTTCCTTATAAGAAATTCTGCAAACGTATCAGATAATGCTACCGGTGGTTGAAAGATGGGGGATACCTTCCCACAAGAGGCGCCTCAAGAAGGTTCAACTGGAGCCCCCGCAAGCAGGGCAGAGGTCCAGGCTCTTCTCCGAGGAGGAGATCTTGACCTCAGCCCAATTAGGTAAGACAAGGCACAGCTGAAATTCTGGGTGACTGCCCTGATGTTGCCACCATTACCCATTGTGGATGCTTCCAGCCAGTTGAAAGACTCCTACCCCTCCAAAGAATATAAGAATAATCTGAGCTGTGTGTCTGTATGTGTGTGTGTGCGCATGTGTATGCGCGTGTGTGTGTGAGAGAGAGAAAGACAGACAGAGAAATGGTGTGTGAGTGTATGTATGTGAGAGAGAGTGTGTGTGTGTGAGGGAGAGAGAGAGAGAGAGTCCCTGCCCATGTATAATAGGAGCTTGCATTGTTGCCACGGTGTTGCAGCTGCTCTGTTTGTGAGGGAAGCTTACACGCCACACTCTTGTGGCCACACTGTTTTGTGAGTATTTCTGAAACCGAAAAGCTTTTTGACTATAAAAATGCCCAAACTATTACATTTATCAGTATTGCTTTTTAAAATTGTTTTTGCACATCCTTTTTTCGCTTTTGTCGGCACAGCAAGCAAAATAGCTATGGTTGGCTCAGAGGACATGTAAAGTTTAAAGCTCACCTGTATGTCCCTGACGCAGGTATAACAGTATTCAAAGGAGGATGGCTCAGGGTAATCGCCACTTACTGAACAAGACCAGCAGCAGTGCGAGCCTATGAGGTATGGAGCTGCCACAAAGGGTTAACGAGTGCTTGTGAGCAGAGTGTTAGAATGACACCGCTTTCTGTGCCTGACCTGCGTGAAATGAGTAAATCCATGGAACAACTGAGCCAATTATGGCTATTCTGAGCAGCTAGCAGGCGCACCAGTAGAACTGTAAGAGTGACAGCGCTACATGCAGCTGATTGGTGGAACAATAGGTGCACACAACGCCATCATTCTGTCCCTTTCTGGAATCTTCCGGGATCACTGTGATCACAGTCTGTGTCTCTACAGCAGAGGTTTCCAAACGATTTGATGCAGAGACCCCCTGTCAAGATTTTTTAGGCGTAAGGACCCCCTCCTGACAAAACTTTCTAGAACTTGGTCCTCCTCATCAATGACACCTATCGACAACCATAAACGCTCTCAATTCTCACAGCAAATAATTTTTACATTGGGGAAATAATATTAAAAAGTGTTTATCAAACAAAGGTCAGTGAGCGTGGAAGTGTGGTCAAAGGTGTGGCTTATAACAAAGGGGCTCATTTATGAGGAATTGGCGTAGAGCAGCCCCGCAAGTCTTGCTGCGCTGGCCTGTGCCAACGTGAAAGGGCAGGAATGCACCGTATTTATGAAATATGCTCTTTTTGCTCTTTGGTTGACCGGAGCTGCACTCCCCAAAGCCCCCTCCCCCCTCGGCAACCTTGAGACCCTCATAGGTGAGTAGCGTGCTTTAAAAAAACCCTGAATGATTGAAATATGGTCCATGCCTGTCCTGTACCCCTGCGTTGACGCACAAATTGCTGCCTAGCGCCAATGTAGGCAGGATTGTTTTTGTGCAGGAAGGATTACCTTCCTGCACAAAAACAATCCGAGAGGGGTTTTCCTCTTTCTATTTGAGCTGCAGAATGCAACACAAATGGAAAGAGGCAAAAAAGATGAGAAATGAAAACATTTCTCCTTGTACGCCTGCTGTGGGGAGGTGTAAGGTTTTGTCTCTGCCCTAGGTTTACAAGGTGTTGGAAATCTGGGGCAGCATCAAAATCCATGGGTGTGTTGCGTGGGAACACCAACCGCAATGCACATGGAACGCCAACTTGACAGACTAAGGCAAGGCAGCGACTTGCACTGCTCTGTCTTACTCCATATGTAGGAGTCCATGAAAAGCTATGCAGGGTGACTTTACGTCTCCTTATAGATATGAATGAGACGCTTGTGCCAGCGGAGCTTAAAAAAAAGTTACATTTAGGCAGCGCAAGCCTCTCATGAATCAGCCCCAATGGCCATTTATCAGGTCTTTTATCAGGTCTTTTAACATCAGGTAGCTACATATAAAATAATGGGTGGCTTAAATTAAAAATGTATTTTAAAAAGTTGTTACTCGGGAGGTAATGCACTGTAGTACATTATGAAACCTCTATTAGTTAATGCAGTGTATAGATATACCAGGGAGCCACAGAATTAAATTTGGTTGGTGCAGTGGAGAATAGTGACTTGTCTATTTTTAGTGCTATGAGGTCACAGCCTGTGACAGAAAGCACTGTGAATGTGTAAGTCATTATTTTATTCTTGCATTACACACATTATAAAATAGACTGTTACAAGCTGTGCAAATAGTTTTAGGATAAAATGGAGCTTCCAAAATGTAGATTTTAGTAATACCGGACCATTAGTAATGTATTTTGTTTTTGCACAACTGTCCCTTCAGCACCCCCTCAGGGGTACTAAGCGCTGTGTAAATTACGACTAAAAGCATGCACTTCACAGCACAGTTGTTAACTCATCCTAATACCACTCAAAACAAAACCAAATATTTGCCATCGCAAAGCAATTAAAGCCAGAAATGCTCCCAAGCACCCTTTACATTTGCAGATTAACTCATAACGCTCGATTGCTTTTCATTCAGGCCCCCTGGCACAAAGGATTGTTGTACCTGTCTGCCCAGCCTCTTCCTTTCAGACTCCATTAACTTCAGCAGAAGCATTTTAAGGACCGGAATGAAGCATCACGGTTTCCATAAGGAAGAGCACATGTTTTAGGTTCCAGGCAGAAGAGAGGACTGGAAATGCGACCTCCTTCCCAGGACTCCACTGCCCCCCTGGGGGTTGCGCCCTACACACTGAAGACCTCTGCTCTAGAGGGCGACATCCTGCCTTGGGACCCCAGAGGCTGCTTCCAGATACAGTGGTCAATCGTTTGCACTAAGATCCCCAACAGGACCTGAGACAAATGTCTCTCCTACTCTATCCACTGGCCTCAACAACGTCCTCAACAGCTGTAGTGTGAAACAGTTTATCCAGAAGCATCACAAGCCTGTTCTGCCCTCTGCTAACCCAGCTTCCGTGCACTGTGGCGTGAGTCTCACTCCACACCGCTTAAGAAGTCAGTGAAGAGGGGGTGTAGCGGGAAGTGAAAGAAAGTGTGGGGGTGTTGGCAGGCCTATCAGGGTCTTTGAGGCTGGGGTTGCGAGAGAACATAGGGGGTGGAAAAGTAGCGTGGAGGCCTCCCAGGTCTCGTCCCCCCCCCCCCCCCCCTTCATTAGGATGGAGTCGTAAAAACGACAACAATGTGAAATATCTCCAATATGTAAGCTAATGGATAATTGTAACAGATTTTATCTGCTGGATGCTAAATTATAGCTCAACATGCCGTATATGTTGTATGATACAAATGTTATTAAAAAAGAGTTAAAAATAAAAAAAAGTGAGCCAAGTGTTAACAGCGCAAACACAACTGACCCATGGCCATTGACTGGCTGAAGTAAAAGCTGTGCTCAGGCCTCAGCCCGAAATCTTGCAACTAATTCACAAGGCACATTTTGTTAACCTCTTCTGTGCCCATGACGAGATAGTCTCGTCATGAAACCCACCCGCGTGGGAAACGCCCGGCACAGGAGGGGGAAAGGGCGTGGCACCGAAGGGGTTAAGGGTCTGGTTCAATACTTCTCAAATAAGCCAAAATAGCTAATGATCTTTGATTGCAGCTTGCAAGTCATTCTGCAAGTGTGAACGTGTTTTTGTGCCAAGCTTAGTATGATTCCCCACAATCCGAAACCCCACCCTTGCACCCTTTTACACTCCCTGCCACCCTCGCTCTCACTTTCCTACTCATCCTATACTCGCTTTTTGGCGACGGCCTTACTTGCAAGGTTCCAATCTACACACCAAGTTACGGAGTTCTGCATAAAGCGCCTAAATACCAATCAGGATTAAAAAACACTATGGAAATCATACACATTAAATAATTTAGTTAATTTTAAAACAAAACAGAAAGCTGGTCTGAGTCACTGAAACTACATACCTATTTCTAAAATGCTTTGCATTTAAAAGATCATGGAACACATCAGAGCCAAACAACTCCAAGTGTATGTAGGACAATAACGTGTCCAAACTCTCCAGAGCACTGGAATAGTGCCATGTGACAAGCAAGAAACCTATAGCAGGACCGGTAGACCATCAATATGCATCTTTTCTGACCTTGGTGCAAAGTTCAATATAAAAGACCACAACATATTAACTAAACAAGTTCAATGAAGCACACCAGTTAAAGGATTGGCCTTCTCCGGGCTACATCACTGATGAAGAATTGATAGAAAGTGTCCAAATAAAACATTGCAAACCTTCTAGCTTCATCACATCTCCTACGGGTTTCATACCTGCATCCATATACAGTCACACGTGTCTTCAGGAGTAATGGTTGCAGCGTAAGGTGATGAAATGAAGCATGTCACATTGCTTACCAGGGCATGCTACTTCAAACTATTCCACTCCTGAAGGAATTTCACTGACACGATGATACTGAAAACACTTGGCAAATTCCACTAACAGAGGAGGTCCGCTCTGCCCACAAGGAGAACTGAATCGGTGCCATTTTTCCAGATACTGAGCGCTGATATCACTGCATCAGCAGCATCAATGTTTCACTAGCACCAGAGCTTACAATCCACCAATTCAATATCAGTCGTCACACCTTTGGCCACAGGATGGTACATCCCTACAGCTCTCTGCCCATGAAAGGAGACTCGCATCTCTGGGACTCTCGCCCATGGAAGGATGCTTGTATCTCTTAACACTCCATGCTCATGGAAGAAGACTCACATTACTGTGAATCACTGCTCATGGAAGGAGACTGGCATCTCTAAAACTCTCTGCCCATGGAATACAGTTTGTATCTATAAAACTCTCTGCCCATGGAAGTCACGCATCCTTGAGACTCTCTGCCCATTGAATGAGACTTGCATGGCTAAAACTCTCTGCCCATGGAAGAAGACTTGCATTTCTGACTCTTTGCCCATGGAATTAGATTTGCATCTCTAAAACTCTCTGCCCATGGAAGGAGACTCACATCTCTAAAACTCTCTGCCCATGGAAGAAGACCTGTGTTTCTAAAACTCTCTGCCCATGGAAGAAGACCTGCATCTCTGAGACTCTCTGCCCACTGAATGAGACTTGCATCTCTAAAACTCTCTGCCCATGGAACGAGACTCACATCTCTAAAACTCTCTGCCCAATGAAGAAGACTTGCATCTCTAAGACTCTCTGCCCATGGAATGAAATTCACATCTCTAAAACTCTCTGCCATGGAAGAAGACTCACATCTATGGGACTCTCTGCCCTTTGAAGGAGACTTGCATCTCTGACTCTCTGCCCATGGAATGAGATTCACATATTTAAAACTCTCTGCTCGTGGAAGAAGAGCCACATCTATGGAACTCCCTGCCCATGGAAGGAGACTCGCATCGCTGGGACTCCCTGCCCATGGAAGGAGACTCGCATCGTTGGGACTCTCTGCCCATGGAAGGAGACTCGCATCGCTGGGACTCTCTGCCCATGGAAGGAGACTCGCATCGCTGGGACTCTCTGCCCATGGAAGGAGACTCGCATCGCGGGGACTCTCTGCCCATGGAAGGAGACTCGCATCGCGGGGACTCTCTGCCCATGGAAGGAGACTCGCATCGCGGGGACTCTCTGCCCATGGAAGGAGACTCGCATCGCGGGGACTCTCTGCCCATGGAAGGAGACTTGCATCGCTGGGACTCTCTGCCCATGGAAGGAGACTCGCATCGCTGGGACTCTCTGCCCATGGAAGGAGACTCGCATCGCGGGGACTCTCTGCCCATGGAAGGAGACTCGCATCGCGGGGACTCTCTGCCTATGGAAGGAGACTCGCATCGCGGGGACTCTCTGCCCATGGAAGGAGACTCGCATCGCTGGGACTCTCTGCCCATGGAAGGAGACTCGCATCGCTGGGACTCTCTGCCCATGGAAGGAGACTCGCATCGCGGGGACTCTCTGCCCATGGAAGGAGACTTGCATCGCGGGGACTCTCTGCCCATGGAAGGAGACTCGCATCGCTGGGACTCTCTGCCCATGGAAGGAGACTCGCATCGCTGGGACTCTCTGCCCATGGAAGGAGACTCGCATCGCGGGGACTCTCTGCCCATGGAAGGAGACTCGCATCGCGGGGACTCTCTGCCCATGGAAGGAGACTCGCATCGCGGGGACTCTCTGCCCATGGAAGGAGACTCGCATCGCGGGGACTCTCTGCCCATGGAAGGAGACTCGCATCGCGGGGACTCTCTGCCCATGGAAGGAGACTCGCATCGCTGGGACTCTCTGCCCATGGAAGGAGACTCGCATCGCTGGGACTCTCTGCCCATGGAAGGAGACTCGCATCGCGGGGACTCTCTGCCCATGGAAGGAGACTCGCATCGCGGGGACTCTCTGCCCATGGAAGGAGACTCGCATCGCGGGGACTCTCTGCCCATGGAAGGAGACTCGCATCACGGGGACTCTCTGCCCATGGAAGGAGACTCGCATCGCGGGGACTCTCTGCCCATGGAAGGAGACTCGCATCGCGGGGACTCTCTGCCCATGGAAGGAGACTCGCATCGCGGGGACTCTCTGCCCATGGAAGGAGACTTGCATCGCGGGGACTCTCTGCCCATGGAAGGAGACTTGCATCGCGGGGACTCTCTGCCCATGGAAGGAGACTTGCATCGCGGGGACTCTCGGCCCATGGAAGGAGACTTGCATCGCGGGGACTCTCGGCCCATGGAAGGAGACTTGCATCGCGGGGACTCTTGGCCCATGGAAGGAGACTTGCATCGCAGGGACTCTCTGCCCATGGAAGGAGACTTGCATCGCGGGGACTCTCTGCCCATGGAAGGAGACTTGCATCGCTGGGACTCTCTGGCGATGAAAGGAGACTCCCAACTCTACGACTCTCTGGCGATGGAAGGAGACTCGAATCTCTGCAGCTCTCTGCCCATGAAAGGAGCCTCACTTCTCTACAACTCTCTGGTCATGGAAGGAGGCTCGTATCTCTGGGACTCTCTGCCCATGGAAGGAGACTCGCATCTCCTGAGACTCTCTGCAGATGGAGGAAGACTAGCATCTGTGCAGCTCTCTGCCCATGGAAGAAGACTCGCATCTCTGTGACTCTCTGCCCATAGAATGAGATTCACATCTTTAAAACTCTGCTCATGGAAGAAGAGCCACATCTATGGGACTCTCTGCCCATAGAAGGAGACTTGCATCTCTGGGATTCTCTGCCCATGGAAGGATACTTGCATCGCTGGGACTCTCTGCCCATGGAAGGAGACTTGCATCGCTGGGACTCTCTGCCCATGGAAGGAGACTTGCATCTCTGGGATTCTCTGCCCATGGAAGGAGACTTGCATCGCTGGGACTCTCTGCCCATGGATGGAGACTTGCATCGCTGGGACTCTCTGCCCATGGAAGGAGACTTGCATCGCTGGGACTCTCTGCCCATGGAAGGAGACTTGCATCGCTGGGACTCTCTGCCCATGGAAGGAGACATGCATCGCTGGGACTCTCTGCGCAAGGAAGGAGACTTGCATCGCTGGGACTCTCTGCCCATGGAAGGAGACTTGCATCGCTGGGACTCTCTGCCCATGGAAGGAGACTTGCATCGCTGGGACTCTCTGCCCATGGAAGGAGACTTGCATCGATGGGACTCTCTGCCCATGGAAGGAGACTCCCATCCCTGCGACTCCCTGCCCTTGGAAGGAGACTCGAATCTCTGCAGCTCTCTGCCAATGAAAGGAGACTCCGTTCTCTGCAACTCTCTGGCCATGGAAGGAGACTCGCATCTCCTGAGACTCTCTGCAGATGGAAGAAGACTAGCATCTGTGCAGCTCTCTTCCCATGAAAGGAGACTCGCATCTGGGCAGCTCTCTGCCCATGGAAGGAGACTCGCATCTCTGGACTTTGCCCATGGAAGGAGAACCACATCTCAGCGACTCTCTGCCCAGGGATGGAGAATCACATATATGGGACTCTGTGGCCATGAAAGGATGCTCCTATCTCTTAAGACTCCCTGTGATGGAAGAACACTAACATTACTGTGAATCACTGCTTCTGGGAGGAGACTCACATCTCTGTGACTCTCTGCCCATGGAAGAAGACTCATCTTAGATTTATGCAGATTAGAGAAGAAACTTTTCAGGGAACTCACATGATGAAAGAGATATTACTTAACCCAACTGTCTCTCTGAACTATCGATCCAAATTGCTCTGCTTTCTTTTTCTCTGTTATGATCATCCTACTGTGCTTAGCATCACCTCCCTCATCCGCATGATGAAAGAAGCCGGGTCAGGTGAGGGTAATCTTGAAAGTTCTCAGAGTTGAGGCAAGCTCTGGAGAAGGAAGCTCCAAATAAGAGGCGTTAACAGAGAAAGATCTGATTAGTACACTGTTGTGAGGAGTCTCCATGGCAGTGCTGGTTTTGGAAGCGGAAGGTTGGTCAGTGCAGGAAGGTTGGTCAGTGCAGGCTAGGTGAAGCAAGGCGAAGGATGGATTTCAAAATGTGCCTACGGCGGAGGTCCTTACTCTCTTCTCTAAGCTCCCCCTAGACGTCCAGAGAGGGACAGCTGACAAATCGCAGAAGGCGAGATCTCAACATCGAGGACTTTAAAGCGAATGAGAGGAGTAATCCCGGAGGACCCGGGAAAGGCAGCTGCAGCAGCCCAGCTTCCTGAGCAGTGGTGTGTTAATCACCGCGCAGGTGAGATTCGAGTTTGTTAAAATGGCAGTTAAACAGGTGGCTGAAGGCAGAGGAAGTGAGGGACACATTTTGCTGCTGAAGTGAACCCCAAGATCGTAGGTTAGGCGTGAAGGAAGAATGTGGAGCATGGGAAAGGCATGGAAGATGAAATGCCTTTGGGTGCAACGCTTAACAGGAAATAAAAGATTCTGGCATATAGGACACTGTCAAAACATGACGGATGTCCCGTTCACTGCATTACAAGTGCCAGAGGTAGACCGGATATCCGCCATGTTGGAGATGGAGTATCCCAGCTGCCAAACTCTAAATGAAACCCTTAACCTTAAAGATTAGCAGTGGATATGCGCGAGAAATGTTTTCAGATCTGAGCCCCACCATACAGGACTATACAACTGGTCGTCACTTCAGTATATCTCAAAATGAAGTGATCTAGAAAAATGGGTCATAGCGATGTCTGCTATCCCCAATGATCAAATAGTGAAAAAAATATCCACCTCATATTTTCATTTACTATATGATACAAGAAACCATGTTTAAATAATAGCATCCAGATCGGATGCCCCCACAATACCGTGCAATCACATTTTGCTCTCGACAATGATTAACTTCCCGCCAAGCCAGGAACAGGACATGCTGTGACATGGCTGATAAGCTTACCCCAGAGGCTTTCAAACCCAAGGCAGGCAACAATCGACGTCATCAGCTGCCATGTGCCTCACCGTTGGCGACGGAGTGCTACAGCGCTGGCGCTATTTATAGGATTCAAACACCCTTTCACGAAAACATGACAGGACCGTGTGATGACGCATCATTGTTTAGGGGAAAAAGGAATACAGGTTATCATGTAAGCATATCTTGTGCTCCTGACGCAGGCGCGCCGCTGTGTGCTGTTTTTAATAGGTAAAGCGTGGATCTGACCTGTTTAGAAAACAATGTACGAAAAATCATGGGGTTTCCTCTGACGTAATCCAACGTGCACATACATCGGGTACTGGAGATGGGAAAGCGCGCTTTAATTCACTCGGCAGAGGTAAAAGACAGAACCACATAGGTTTGATCAAGTGTCTGAAAATCTCACATTCCCAGTGTCAAAGTGACCACAGAAACTGACTGAGGCCCAGGGTGGGACTGGGATAGAAACTAGGCCCAGGCAACAAAATAAAAGTTGACCCCATTAGCGAATCAGAGAGCAAAAAAAGCCCACATTTGCACAACGTGGCAGTTCTGAACGTGTACACTACACATCCGCTATGTAGGTGTTTTGCAAGGTATGGAAGACTGTACGCATATGGGCTTTCTGCAGGCAATGTTGTAGTAATATCAGGGAAATCAACAGTAAAAATTGCCCACCAGACCATAAACATGCCCGCAGACTGCCAACAAAAGGCCCACACACTGATCAGTCAGACCAGTGTTTCTGGCAGTGCCAGCTGCCCTATAGTCCAGTCCGACCACGCTCCGACCCTCTCTACGGTTGGTAAGTGCCAGGGCTCGAATCGGGGGTACAGGCAGGTACACGGCGTCCCCCCTCTCTTTTCACAGGGTGCGGTGGACGCCGTCCCCCCTGCCAAGAAGCTGGCCCCCACAGAAATAAGCTGAACGTGCCCCAGTGTAATTCTCAAACAACCGGGCACGTTCAGCACGTGACGTCATGGGGTAATTTGCATTTTGTAAGTCCCCCCACTTCTTATTATAGGACTTGTGCCCTGGTAAATACTGACACTGCAAGGTGCCGTATTTACCCGGAGTGGTACTGTCTTCCCATTTGGGATGCACAGCTTGGTAACAACGTACAACTGTCATTGTCACCCATCCGAGCTGCAAAAACCTGGATTGCTGGGCGGCTTCCCTACAGGATCAACTAGACCCAATACCACACCCCAGCACCAAAATAAGAGTGGATCACATCAGCGAATCAGAGGTAAAAAAAAGTCATCCACATTTGCATATTGGGGCAGTTTTAAACTCGTGCACACACACACACACTATATAAGTGTTTGCAAAGTGTGGGAAGCTTTCACCCTGTGTGGGCCTGTGAGGGGTAAGTAGTACCAAGCAGGGCCATATTTAGGGCAGTGCAAATGGTACGGTCGCACTGGGCGTTGACCTGTGGACGGGGCACTGACCTCTTAGGGGGGGGTCCTGTGTTTAGCAACAACTTATGATTCGAAAGATGAAGGGCTCTTTTGCTCTGTGATGGTGAAGGAATCTGAGGAGGCAGCCAAAGGGTGTGGGGGCGCACTGGGCACCACCAGCGTTGAAGCCAGCCCTGGTACCAAGTGCGTGACCCTGTGCCTGAGCAACACTGGCTATTACTCCCTGCAACTCTCCTCAGCTCACCCCATCTTCTCTAGATGTATCCCCGTGCTCTCCGCAGTCTCTCTTTCTCTCGGGTAGACCCAAATCACCCTTAAAGTGCGGCGTCCGTCTATCTCCTTGGGTTGCAGCAGCATGAATGGCGTCCTTGATTTTGGATAATCCTTTCTATGAGGGGCACCAGTCGATTTCTCAGCATTGCTGCACACCCAGTTCTAGACCACGCGACACCTGTCTGTGTAGGGGTTGGTTCACTTTTCATGGGATATAGTCTTCTGCTCCTGGATGAACTCCACAGACAAACATATCAGCCAATGCTGGTTTCTTGGTTGGGTTCTACGGTTTGTGTAGTCTGGACGTCTTATTTCACTTTATGCCAAACCAAAACAAGTATGAAAATGGGAGGACTGAGTTGCCCCGGATGGTTTAAATAATAATCAGTCAGTTGGCGGCCATTTATTTGGAATACGGTGGTCTTAAATGACGCCAGTCTTTGGCAGAAAGCCAAGTAGCTGCTCTTACCATGAGCGACTACTGGGTATCACACATCGCCATTGTCTTGTCGTCAGATCTGGAGACATTAGCCAGTTTTTCAAAAGGTCGTGACCTCACAAACGCCTGGAAGCCATTTATTGCCTCGTATGTACAGTGCTATAAGTTATACGATTTCTAGATGCTGTTATAAGGAGATGATACAATTGTTTTTTCTAATGTATAATCGTCATAACTGAATTTGGCAGCTTTTAATTTTATTTTTACACCTGATCAGGATGTTTCACATGCTCCAATGTAAACTTTGTCTTGATGAGGCCATAAATCACAGGCCGAAACACCTCAACACCTTTAACGCTTGAGGAGTTTACTCTGAAAAACAAGTGGTACAGTGGCAGCTCCTCCGCTAAGGTGGAGGAGTGTCGCCACACTGCTCTTTGAGCAGTGCAAAAAAGAATGATAATAAATGTATTATCATTTTACTTTTAGTGTGGAGGCGGGGCGGGGCTGGGATCAAGTCAGATGGAGGACGAGTGGTTGGTGCACCATCAGTGCGCATGGTGATTTGGCCATCCGTCATGGGTCGGCCAAACCATCATGCGCACTTAGCATGTTTTGCACAGCCTGGGTGGAGAAGATGCACAGGTTCCCATTCCCTGTCTGAGCGCCAAACCAGGCCACTCAGACCAACAACAAGGCTGCGATCATGCGGTTGACAGGGGAAACAGCCTTTACAACGCGGTCATTACATCGTGTTTCCTTTACAACACGGTCGTTACAACTTATAATACTATTCCTAAGTCCAGCGCGCCCCCTACAGCAAGTCGATCTAATGACTTGCGTTGTAAAGGTATCGCGTTGCAACGACCGCATTGTAAAGGAATGCAATGTAATAGCATGAGTTGTAACATGCTATATTCGGTTGACAGCAGTGTCGTGATTGGCTAGGGGAGTCTGGGAGCCTGAGTGCTGCTGCGTGGCAGGAAAATAGGGAGGATGGAGGAAAGACTGGTGACCGGAAAGCAGCACTTAAGTCTTCTTTTTTCTTCTTTCTTTTTTTCTAAATCCACCCCCAAGTACGTGCCACTGTTCCCTACCAGCTGCCACTGCAAGTGGAATATAAGGATTGATTACATATTGACCAGACGTTGGCCTATGGACTTTGCCTTTGGAGTATCATTGTTCAAACTACCTCAGGGTGTATAAATGGACACAATTTATGTGCATGCACCCCCGTAAATGCTTAAAATGGACTGTGATGCATTTTGCACAGTGTTTACATACACGGTATGCACTTTAATGTGGTTAACAGTTGTTGTATTTTGATTTTTTTTTTAAATAAATGAGCAATGAATTTCAAAAGGTAACTAAAGTTTGCCTATTATAGAAGATAAAGTGATACTATATGTTCTTTGCTTGCCATGGGTTAGAGTAGGAGAAATAATTGCCTTAAAGAAATGTCAATACAATTAAGCCAAAATGATGAGTACATTCTTGTGTTAAGTTAAATGCTGTTAGGCATGATCTTTCCCTTAAGGAACCACACTTTTTGTATATAGTTGAGAGCCCAGGTTCCAGGGGATTATACGGGCTGTCCTTCAGGCTCCCTGATATCTTGGGATAATGCATCTTCTGCTGGGTGGAACTCATAGACCCATGTATGTGTGATGTTTGCTTTTTTCCCTGGGACATAACATCTGATTCTGGGTGGACTACATACACCCATGTGGCTGTTGGGTCTATTCATTTTACTGGGAGCAGGGAAACATCCTTTACTCCGCATGCGTTACAACGCATGTCATTACCCCACATTTTTCACTCCGCAAAAACTTTTACAATGCAGGGCTTTACACCGCAAACCATTACAACGCATTCACCATTACAACGCCCCGGTGGAGGTAGAATAGTAAATTGCATTATAATGGTCAATGCGTTGTAATGGATTGCGTTGTAAAGCCCTGCATTGCTAAAGTTTTTGCGGAGTAAAAAACGCGGGATAATGGCTTGCGTTTTAAATGTGTGCGAAGTAAAGTGTCCTATTCCTGGGAGCATAACTTCTTCGACTGGGTGGATCTGATAGAGCCTTGCACATGGGGTGTTTCTTCATTCTTCCTGTGAAACAGCATTTTGTGTTCCTGGGACCCCACATAGACTAATGTATGAACAGTCGCTGTTCATTTCTGAGGGGATACCATCCCCTATCCTGGATAGAGAGCATTGAGCCATGTAGAAGTGGTGCCTGTTAATATTTCCTGGGACACAGATCTTCCACTTGTGTGGGAGCCCAATAGACCCATTTAAAAATTGAGTCTGTGGGACTTACCTTCTCTAATCCTGGGTGGCCCTCAGACTTACCCAATATCAATGGGTTCTCAAATCTATGCAGAAGACCCACACACAAAAATGTCTCTGGATTTTTGTGGCACATAGCATCTCTGCTCCAGACTGGAACCAATAGATCCATTTAATTATGGTATCTGTTGATATCATTGAGTTACACGTTCCTAGGTGTGGCTGTCAGATGGATAGCTCACTATCAGAGGGATAGCTCTCCAAAAAGTCGTCATAGGAAATAATGCTGAGAAATACAGTAAGCAACATAAGTGAGCATATGCAAACACAATTCTATCTGTCCTACTTACGTCAGCTTCATACCATACCTAGGAAACCCCACACATTTGCTGCAAAATGTTAGGGGCACACATATGAATTTCACAGACACACCGAAATGACTCCCAGATAGGCCACACAATGAAACCTAGTCTCTGCTTAACATGCAAAACAAACCGAGTAGCTTGTTTTTAATTTTGGCAGTCCACGCGGCACCCCTTTACACTTACCTGCTCCCTGCTGACGAGAGGCAACTACCTCGAAACACGTGTCCAGGGATGGCTAATGCGACACATATTTTTTATACACACCGTGGCATAGGCGTACTCACCGTCGCCACTACATTGACCACAGTTCCTTGGGGCAACTTGCTGGTGTGACGAGCAGTGTGCGGCCAATTGAACTTGATATATTACGGCTCCCTTGAGCCACCGGGCTGACGAGTCCTGGATCAGCACCTACGCGCCATGAGAGGTACTCTACCTGTTTTTAATTTTTGGCAGTCCATGCGGCACCCCTTTACACTTACCTGCTCCCTGCTGACGAGAGGCAACTACCTCGAAACACGTGTCCAGGGATGGCTAATGCGACACATATTTTTTTATACACACCGTGGCATAGGCATACTCGCCGTCGCCACTACATTGACCACAGTTCCTTGGGGCAACTTGCTGGTGTGACGAGCAGTGTGCGGCCAATTGAACTTGAGTAGCTTCTTACTTTACTATCCAGAAAATTATCTGATACCTCACTAGAGGAAGGAAATTGAGATACAATTCTACAATACAATGCAATTATAAAGACTAAAAAAGCTTAATTCCCGGGTTTGGTGCTCAAAATAATATCTGCGTGTGGGGGTATTGAAAAATCCTGAAATTGATGGATAGAAATTAAATGAAACATGTAATGTCGGGTACACTAACTTTGTTACACTCTTAAGTCTCATATAGGAATGCAAAAATGTTAGTTTGACGTTATACAGTGTAAATCCTGAATCACAGCATGGGGCTGGTCCTCAAAACTATTTGCTTTTGAAGGTTGGCTTACACGTGAAAATAACATGTTTTATTGATAGTAAAAAAGACAACTCTACTTCTCAAGACCAGAAACACTTCCTGCACTTTAAACAGACTTGGATGTTCAGCACCTACCTGGAGTTCAACCCCACCAAAACAAAATGTCGGCTGTTTACCAGAACCAACCAGCAACAACTGGCCCAAACCTTGATCAATTGCATGAATCAGGAAGGATTCAAAACCAAAATTTCACCAAGCACTAAAGCACATGGATTCAGCCTGGCCACCAACCTCGCCCTCAAGGAATATATTGCAAAGAAAACCAAGACATCCTCGTACCAGAATTCTTTACTAAAGAAAGTAGAATCAGTCCTCCTAGGAAGTGACTTTAGTACAACATCCTACAGATTGTAGTATGCCTCACCGATTGCCTAATGAAATATGACTAGATCACCCCTTCCCTGATGGAACTTTACCTGCTCCTGTTGCAAGTAGGAGTCAACTTTCTAACCAGTTGCATCAGCTTCAAAAAGCCATCATGACCAGCACCGCATTTATTGGGCTACCAAGCTCACCATCACTGGTGGATCTCGGCACACCTACAGCCAGATCATTATTAGACATGAAGATGAAGTGCAGAAAAAAACAAAACAACAAGCCTTGTCCATCTATGCGCCTAGTATCTGGAGTGACATCCCCAGATCTATCAGCATAACCTAATCCCAGTCACCCCTCCAGTCACTCATTGACTGTATCTGTGCCTTTGACTTTCTTCTCTTCTCCTTTGGGTTTGTGCTATAGAAACACCGCAAACGTACTTTTCCACTTCATAAAAACAACATTTTTCACCTATATTTTCTTGTGAGTAATTCTTCTACAAACATAGTTGTTTCTGAGTATTCACAAGTCTTTTCTCAGCCCATTCGTACCCTGGAAAAAGTCCCAATGTACCCTTGTCAAGTACAGGAACTGGAAGGGAATATCGCTAAAATTGGTGTAGGTGTAGTGGGAGTGTGTGTCTTTGGGAAAATACAAAAACATAAAAGTACAATTGAACTGATGCATAAGCATTTTCCATGTCATTTTCATACTAGATACAATTAAGGATGGAGAAAGTTGGAAATCTCAAGATCTGTTAGATTTCTGGGTGTAGTCTGAGCATTGTAAAAGGAGGACACACGTAGACTTATATAACCTTTCATTAGCATTATCTTTACTGGGTGAGGGTCCTCTAACTGTGATAAAGGATTTCTATCACTTCATGTCCATGGCACTGTTGCTTGGGGTCAGTGTTGCCAAACGTCCTGCTTTTACAGGTTCAGAGCATCACTGAACGATTTGTCTTCCACATATCCCTTAGAATATCATTGATAACCTTATCCATCCACCTGCACAACACTCTTAGATTTGGTCTAGTCCCAAGAGGCCATTCATATGTAAATGGAATACTTCTAGTAAAATAGCCTTCCAGCATATTAAAGCACACAACAGGTGCTTAGGTTAATAAAGTGAACAATTTGTTTACTCCTTCAAGTCAGCAGCATGTTTTAAAAAGAGATGGATGTGTCACCCCACCCGCATAGTATGGTGGCATGCTTCATCACGGATGATCTATTCACACCAAGGTAAGTAGATAACACCTTGGCGGGCCTGACAAATGCGTGAGAGTTCAGATAAAATTACCTGGATATTTACAGTGATCCAGATTCCTGTTAATAGACTTGGGGTTTGCCCCTATGGGACATCCCACTTTATTGATTGGGGACCCAAATATAATTAAAATATCTATACTGTGGATCTTAGATTAGATATAATGAACCATCCGTCCACTTTATACTTTCAGACTTTTCCTATGCCTCTACGGGTCAACAGCTTTTGTGTGGGCTTTAACTAATGTAGGTATCCATGGGTCTATTTCTCTCATAACATGCAGCACACTAAGGAATGCTAAACATCAAACCTAAATTACTGTTTTTTGAAGACCCTTCTCTATGGGTAATTGCTGCATCATGGACCTTATGGGGATGCTCTGACCTGTAGTCATACACTCATCAAGGGTTAGTAACCTCGGAACACCTACCGATCCCCCATCAGTTCTATTGGAAGACAACATATGATCACAAAGTTTCATTGTACACATTCCAAAAGGCTTGCGGGTAGAAGGGCTATGCTGAAATAGATACATAGGGTTCAACCAGGAATAATTTCAGTCTCAACATTTGCAGTCAAGAAGTATTTACTTGTATACGTTTTCTCTATCAGAAACGTAAAATGCTTTATTTTTTACCTTACTCTATCTCACAAGATTCTAGCACCATGAAGCATTTGTGAAGCATCTGTAAACTGGATTTAACGGATACATGGAGTCTCAACCTACAGGAAAAATAGTTGACATACTTAGCCGAACTGAGACCATCAATAGCCATTTTCATCTTGTCGTGTAGGCCATCTTCGATCTTCTGAGACGCATTTCTAAGGGAAAATACAGAGGGTATAATTGTTCAATTTTATCCCCATCTCACTTTTGTTTTCAAGAACTGCAAATCCCCTAGTGTCTGGGATCTAGGAAGGCATTTCAGACACACCTGGCTTTATTCTTCAAAATACAATCTCAGAAATGCTCATAAATGCAAAAGACTTCAAGAAAGACAAGGTACAATTATTGCAAGTCAAACCAAATAAATGTAGCATCAAATGCAGTACTAAGAACCGATAGTGGGTAATGTTTGTTAATTGTTCAGTCCATCCATGTTTTTACTATCTGTTCAAAGCCCTTGTCTAAAGTTCTGTTCTAAATCCTACTTTCTATGATCAATCGTATCCAGTACGTCCTCTGAGGCCACCACTGCAGCACCTCTTTAGGACTATGCTACACATCCATATGCCCATCATCCTTTACTGTCTCCATGTGACATTGCTTAACAGTTGCCCTTAGCTTTTTGCAGTTTAAATAAGGATCCTCCCTTCGGATAAGTGGTGGACCTACTTGAACTTCATATTGAAATGCTTTGGACCAAATGGATAACTTGATTATTAATTGTAGGGAAAAAGTAATTTTTTTGTACTCACTGTGAACCTAGAGTTCTGATGGTCAGATCCAACATTGTAAGCTCAATTTTAATCCATATGTTATCATTTTCCTGACCTGACTCTCAAGATTAACCCATCATTGAAGCTGGAGGATTAGGAGAAAGAAGGGCCACTGAGTGATTAATTAGGCCGGGAGCCCCCTGACCACCACTATCGCAATGCTGAATCCTCACCCACCACCTCTCCTTCCCTCCCAAGGGACTAAGCTCGAGTCAAAGCAGTAATTGGGATCTGGGAGCGGCTGCTGGTAGGTTTACTAGCTTAATTTGAGGACAATCAGTACTTTGAGAATTTATAAGTGTTTATGCATCATTAGAAGACAATCATAATTATTTTCAAAATACTGTCATAACATAACAGGAATCAAAGGCAGCCAAGATGTCCGAGTCAAAAGCAAAGAATGTTGTTGCATTCCTCCATTGTGTTAAGACCACTGCTGATGCTATCGGATTGGAGTATCTAGTAGCATTCAGCTTTATTTAGTAGATGTTACACAATTTACTAGGAAATAACATTTTATGATTACCTTAATTTTGATTAATTTAATAAGTAAGTAAATTACAGCTGTTGTAAAACATCCATTGGTTATATAGCTTTTGGAGTCTACTAGGAACCATTCATTGGAGTACTCATAAATGCCCTATGGCATTTAAGCATGTTTATGTGAACATTGTGTATTAACATGCACCACTTGACCCAATTTCTTCAAACTTTTCTTGGGGGAAGAAATCTACCTCCCCAAACCCTCCTAGAGATGCAAAGCTTTCTTCGCTCATTTTCAAAGAATTTCAAGACAAGTATTACACTTCAACACAAAGATCACCAGCTACCACTACTGGACGTTGTAATGCTTTACTGAACTTCCATAGAGCCGTACATAAAACTTTCTTGATGAAAGCGGATTGCCCGTGCCTTTTCCTACTCTTAACACTTTGTCATTAAGGGTTTGCGTGGAGTTTTTCTCTAAATGTCTCTATGAATATAGCCTCAGTAAAAGTTACAAGAGGGAAAGCAATCCTCCTGCTTTTGATGGGATACCTCGAATTTCTGCACAGGGCATCCAAACGTATATTCCAGTCTCTTTTCATAAAGTTGTCTTATTTTTTTTTATTAGATGCCCCATTGATGCCTTTTAGCCACCTTCATAAAATGATATTCTGTTTTCTAACCCATGTCCTCCAACATCTATAAGCCTTTGTTTACTTGAGAGCTGGGTGTGAAAAGTTAAATTTTCTCTTATTCTGAGACATCTATATTAAGAATTGTTGAATCCTCTCTTCCCTTCCCACTTCTGTAACCTGTGTGAGAGAGTCAGGCTTTCTAGACGTCTTGGAGGTGTGCTGACTTACTCTTAGTGTTAGGCAACTTGTAATCAAATTGGTGAGTTGTAATTTAGTCTCATCAAGGACTGGGATGGGGAACACTGGTTCTCAGCTGCCCCCTACCTCGAAGATAGGTTCCAGACAATAGACAGTTAAACTTTTAATAGTATAGTTCAGAAGTATCTTTCTTAATCGAACAGTACCGGAACCTTTGAAGCACACTGCAATTAGAGGTGTGCGAAATTCATGTAACTAAATACATAAAGGCATTAACTCTAGTTTGGAGTTAACTTCTGAGGGAATGTAGATAATATGAGAGATCTGGAGGAGAGGGACATTAAACTTTACCAAAGGATTTTTCTATAACTTACCCAGCGCTTGCTGTGTTCTGTCCAACGGTTTGCAGGGGTATCTCCTAAAAAACAATATATGGAAAAATATGAGATGTACATTTACTAAAGTATGACTCAGTATTTCTTTAAAAAAAAATCATTTAAAGGGGCTTGGTCATGGAATTGAAGGTGGCACAGCACCCTTCATCCCAAGAGTCTTCTTGAGGCCATGTCTTCCTTTAGCCACAGATTGTCTGCATTTTGAGTGTTATCTCTAACATACATTCTAAATGTTTTATTTACCTAAACCATACGGACAGGAATGGGACAGGTAAGATACCACACACCTCCAAAAAATAAACAAAAACAAAGGGAAACGTTACCCCGACAACAATATATTTCAGTCTAAGACTGGATGGCTTGCTATATGACAAAATCATATTTTATGGTACCATTCATTTTGTGCAGTGTTTACATGCACAACCATATCCTAACACACAACCCACTGGGCCACACCACCTCTCATCTTAGCTCTTGCATCACCCGCCACTCTGTCACCTTTTTGTTTACATGCAAACACCACCCAGTGCAAATTGTACGCTCTACAATCAGTAACTTTCCCAGTTTTATAAAACTCCTATTTTTCTACAAAGTGAGGAGAAAACACTCTAAACCCTTTGTTATATTTCTAGGTACTTTATTGCAGACCCAAATACCCACCTTCACATCCATCTTCCTGGTGTCTTTCCTGGAATCTGCCCTCTCCTTTATTCTGTTCTGAATTAATCCATTCTCTTTCTTTTATCATTCACCTTCACTCTTTTTTCTCTTTACATCTTCTATAGGTGCAATCTTTTGTTTGTCTTCCTTCCTCTCAACATTTCAAAAGGAACTAACCCTGTGATCCCTTGAAGTGTTGCCCGGTGTCCCATGATTGTCTTATCCAAATACATCTTCTAATCACTCCCCTCACTCATCTCATCATAATGCTGCATTTAATGTTTTAGTCAGTCTCTCCACCATCCTCTTATTTTGAGGCTGATACAGAGTTGGCAACTTGACGGTAATTTCATTCTTTTAAAAAAATCACCCATCACCAAAAAACCTTTCACCTTTTAAGTCTCTAGAACTCTTCTTAACCTACTGTCATGCTCTTGCATCTGCTTCCCTGCTACCAGATTTCACCCTGAAAATATAAGACTACCTGGTACACCTCTAAATACTTGCTGCATCACTATGAAAGGGCACTAGAAGAAAATAATTATTCTGTATGCAAAATGCTTCGAATGACGGAAAAACTCGTCTCCTCAAAGTGCTCCAACGAGTCACAACATGAGCCTAGCAAGATTCCGATCATAGGGTATATGGCTGATGAAAGTACAGTAATTAAGTCAAGTGGTATACATTCAAATGGGTCACAGAACAGAAGCTAAGATTGCGTACATATTTTTATCCATATCAAAGCAATCAAACTAAGCATATTATATTCAAATCAGGATGATCAATACAGTAAATGAGTTAATAAAGACAACAACACCAAGACACAGAAAAAATCGTCATACCTGATCTCACACTTTCAGACATACCACATTCATACCACAAACAGTAAACACATTCTTAAAACAACAAAGAGAAATAAACAACTTTAGGGGGACAATCCTAGTGCTATAATCAAAGCTTAACCCAGGATAAGAGATCTTCTTATGTAGAGTTGGAATGGTCTCAGTATCTTACACTTACGTCAAAAGCAAACAGCAATTGCTAACAGTAAGGCTGTTGTATCACAATGGGGATGATTCAGTATGCTGAGAAAGTACAGTTCTAAGTGAAAATATATATCAACGCTACACGGAGCTTCTTATACAACGTTTCTGTTTAAGGTGGTCTCCTTATAGTGCGCTGACACGCGTCTCGGTATTTGACTTAACAAATAGGTCACACCTTCTTCAGGGCACTAAAAACGTAGGAGAATCAGAGTGTCTTGGTGTCGGACAGAAGTCAAAATCAATCCACAGATCGGAGTCTGGGAATGTACATACTTTGGAGGTAACCAAGGTGAGACAACCGGCAGCCCAACAGGCAGGGGTCCTAAGGGAGATCTCTTGCGTAACGGTCCTCCCGATGGTAAAATGTGGACCGGCGTTCGACAAAGAAATGTGTGAATAACAGGGCTTCAAGAGGGAAGTGAACTAATCATGGGATAACCGCCATCCCAGTTCCCCTTTTAAAGCCTTTCTACTTTTAATGTTTGAGCAACATGGATGGAATCCTTCTTTAACCTAATTTCAGGCACGACTTTTTAAACATCCACATTTTCGCAGAAACATCGCCAAATTCTTCTCTCTCCCCTCTTTCCTTGTGGAGCATCGTCCCCACACTGCTGCACTAATGATTGTGAACCAGGAAAGCTATTCATTTCTGAAAAGGAGACAACATTCAGAATTCAGCAGGGGGTCATCTGTGTACATCCCTAAAGGTTTTCCCAAAGAAACTAACTGTTGAAAAAAAGAGATCTTGAAAATGAGTAGGAAAAAACGGCCATTTGTGACATTTCCATCTGTAAATGTTTGTCACAACAGCAGAGTTACAAAAGCAATATATCATTACGTCTGCTAGATCCTTCTGTTTGCCGGGATGTATAGGGTTTATAGGTCCTCCTAGAATCCAAGGTATCCAGAGCAAACAACTTAGGTGCACTGTACAACAGCTTTTCATTGTGTACAGAGTAGAGACCAATTTGTATGGTGAAATATGTAGAGTGAAAAATGGGTTTAAGGTAAATCTATGTATTTCTGAAATTAGCACAAGATGTGGAGTTCAGGAGCAGTGGCTATTTGTACAAATCTGAATATGTGGGTACTGGTACTAGCATATGATTTAGAGGGTATTTTTCAAAATGTCTTCTTTCTTACACATTGGCTTAAATTTGGGCGGCACCAATGCAGCGCAATCCAATTGGTAATAGCAATTCGTTAAGAGTTTCCGTTCATAACAGGATGTCCCCCAGTAACTAGATTGATTTCGTAACATTCTTCGGTTGGTAAGATATTTCACTAAGATAGATTCAGTGCAATTTAACATTGACTGCAACGAGATGGCCACCGTAGTTCTAAACTGTTATGGACGGAAACTCTGAAAGAATAGTCGTTGATCACAGACACTGTACAAAGGAAGGGATCCAGATCAGTGAGTTAAAAATGCTTAGTTTCCGACAGTTCACCTTTATTGGTGGGAACAATAGGTAAGATTAAAAACAAATAGTAGTAGACTTTTATCTAAGAACTCGTCAAGTCCACCAGGAGGTCGAGTCCACCCTGTATTGTATAGGGTGGGGAGAGGTTGTCGATGATGAAGCATGACACAATTTTCTGTGTGAGGCTTCCTCTTCCATAAGGATGACCTTCCCTGCTCTCTGCACTCATACAGGAACACTGTGAATGTCTTAGTTGGACTTCAATGACTCTGCTTAAGGGTAGTAATACCATATCTTGTATTTTACCCACAGCTGCCATACCTATTGGTGTTGGTTTTATCCTCATAGTGGGGTGTACGGTGGCTCGCCTCCTCCTCTCTCTTATGTGTTATAAGGAGCAGAAAGACTGTCTGTCCTATTGCTGGTGATGGGGGCATGTCCATGCCCATAGTGGGCAGCCCCCACACCTATATTAAATAACACCGGTGTCTAGTGGGTTTTCTGCCCCCCCCCCCAGGGGGGGGAGATTGGGGGTAACTTCTACTATTCACAACCCTGAGAGGGGATAGAAAGACAGAATCTTTATATTTACCCCTAGGGGAGCACAAGCCCTGCCAAAGGGGCTGTCCCTCCATCCCTGGTGCCTACCGGTGGATCCCTGCTTGGGGATCCCCAAGCAGTGATCCACTGGGCAGAAGTACCACTGGAAAGGGGATTTTCTTCCCTCTCCATCAATACCTCCTCCAAGAGAATCAGTGCTAAGGGGGGCCTGAGATATGCGCCCGAGCACGGATTCAATCTAAGTAAAATGAGCCCATCGGGTCATTTACTTTCAGTGCAATGACGTCAGGGCGCCCTGCGCGCCTATGTCATTGCAGTAAAAAAGAACAATAAACACTCTGGCTGCTCGGGAAGTTCCTCCCAAGCAGTCCAAGCTAACAATAAAATAAAGTACTCCCTCTGGTGCAGAGCCCCAGAGGGGCCTCTATATTCCTCCCCAGTGTCGGCCAATGGCCAACAGACTCACTGGGGAGGTAGTGCTGGTATTGGCCATGGGCCAACACCCGCAGTAAAAGGTTATCCGAGTGGCTGATATTTAAGAAGCAGTTCAGTAGCAGAATCTATAAGGGAATTTAAGAACAAAATCCAAAATCATTTCACTCACAATTGGAACCCAAACAGTCCATCAGCTCACCAGGAAGGTATGAGATTTGTGCGTAACTCGGGTAGCTAGCGATAAGGCATCACCCTAATAAAAAAGACCTGATAAAGTAAAAAATTCCACTCCTTGTAGTCTCTGATAAATGAGCATGAATGCATTAATTGCCATATTTCTCCATCATGGTGTCAGTTTGCTTGCTACAAGTGTAGCCCACATGAGGATACTGATTTGTGTTCACACACAAGGGGGTTATTCTGGAGCACAGTGTGCATAAGAGTTATTCAGGTTTGTACGGCCTTATTTAGTACTGTATTGTTTGCCAAAAAGGCAGCCCTGTCATGTATCATGCATGGAGGATTAGAATAATGCATTTCACTGCCTGAGCATGTCTCTGCACTGCACTGCTTTAGTCATGCACATGAGCTTCATTGGACTCTCCTCAAGGGCCTCCAACAATAAAGAGTGGGAGCTCTGTTGTCACCCTGCAGTGCTGCAGAGGGGGCACCCAGGCAGTAAGATGTTGGGGCGAGACGAGGCTGCTGCGGATGTGATCTTGTGGCTTGAAGGGGTCTGGGCCTGCCGGCATTGTCCTCTTAATGTGTTGCGCATAATTATTGAATATAATAGCGGATAAAAAAAACGAATGAGTACTTTTGTTTTAAGTTATTCATTCCAGTTGTTGCTTTTTCTAATTTCAGGATAGCTTTTATTTCTTACATATTTATAGCCATCTGGACCGTGATGCACAATATTGATAGTATTTATGGTGTTAAATCTTTAGACAGAATTAGGTTTTATCTAGCTGAATGAAGCCAATTAAACATTCTGCTACAACATTACCCTTGCATATTACTACTTAATTGTCTTAAGCATATAAGCCCTTTCTGCACATCGCCCAAGAATGAAAGTATATTTATTTTTCTTTTGATTGTTATCTCCATAGGACCTGCATGCGAGAATTCAGAATGCATTTGTTATGAAATTACAATGCATTCCCCTCTTACTCCCTTCTCCCACACTGAACAGCAGATTGGACTGGGAAGAACTACACCTGCTCAAAATTTCAGTGATGTGGCTAAGAGTAGTGGGTGGTGGTGGTGGGGTGGGCCTTGTATTGAAACCGAGGCAGTGCGGTTGCTAGCATGAACTAACAGTGTTGCATGCGCAATGCCACTCCATGAGCTTGAAAGCCAAGAGGAGCAGCTGACTGCACACATTTTTGTTTTCCTGTCGCCATCAGGTTCCTAGATTACAGAGAAAAAAGTGACCCTCCAGGACTCCCACCCAGATAAGCGAAGGGGGGACCCCTTTGGATCCTCAGGTGTCATCGTCCTCACTGTTGCCTGAGCATTCCAGGGCCCTTCCCCCGTGTGAGAGTCAAGGGACCCCTTTGAGGCCTCACGTTTCATTGTTGCTGTCCTCGTCTGATCTGTTCAGTGCAGTGTAGTCACACAGGAGACCGCGAATCATGTTCCGGCAGCCCAAGGCCGATGTCTCCTCCTTCCCTACTAATAGGCAGTTTCTGGAAAACAGAAGAACATCTTTAAACCAGCACAGGAGCCTCCAGCAGTCCTGGAGGTCCCAGAGTGCATGTGTCCCTGGGAACAGACAGTACATTACAGAGTCCGCGGTGATGCATGATGTTGGTATGCAGCCCCTAAGCTCCATGCCTAGGGCCTTCACCAGGACCTGTACATAAGCGCACTCCCAGAAAAGATGGTAGGTCATCTCATCTGCGGTGCACCTTCTTGGGCAGGACTTCTATCGGTTGAGCCCTCTTATGTGCATAAAGGCTCTCACTGGCAGACCTTCTTGGATGGCCATGCAGGCGATGTCCTTGTGGTGGTTAATCAGGCGCTGGAAGCAACGTTCTCCCACACGTGGTCCACTGTGGCAGAGGGGAGGGTGCCAATCGGTTCACTGACATCCCTCGCATGTACCTGGTGTTCGATGATCTTCGGAGTCTACTAGGCCGGGGCAGCAGCCTCCAGACCAAACTCCTTGGCAGACTTTTCCACTTCTTTGTAGAACCATGGAGAATCCAAGTTGTGGGAGATTGGGGGTCACCCACTCTGCCTATCTGAGGCGCCGCCACGTTGGCAGATGGAAGAAGGGTGTCATCAGAAAGCTGACATGGCTTTCATCTTCGGTCCTCAGGGTGCTCCTCATGCAGTGACACACAAAGATTCCCTTTAGGATGGTGGCAATGTCTGGCACTCCCTTGCCTCCCTTTTCATGGGTTTTGAACATCATCTCCCTCTTCACTTTAACTATCTTGGAGCTCCAGATGAAGTAGAAGATCATTCTCAAACAGCCTTCGCCATTTGAGGCTGCATTGGCCACACTTGAGCGACCAACTGGAGCACTGGCATGGTCTCATTCTGCGGGACCAAAGCTTCCCTTCGATTGTCAACTTCCAGAGTCCCAGCTTCTGCTTCATCTTCTCCAGTTTCTCTTCCCAGGTCTTCTCCGCTGCACCTTCTCTGCTGAAACAGCCTCCAAGGATCTTCAGGAAATCCTGACTGATGGGGAATGCCAGTGGATCTCAGGTGGGGTCCAGTGGCCAAAGAACAGGGTTTATGACTTTGCACTCTTGATCTTTGCTCCAGATGCTTTTCCAAGCTCAATAAGTCCTTTGCATTTCTTTCACAGAGTGCCCGTCCACACAGAAGATCGAGACATCGTCCATGTAGAGGGAGCACTTCATTTCATCCTTCCTGCTGCTTCCTAGTACTGTCACTACCATGATGTTCTTGTTCTGTCTAATGCATTTGTCGTGGAGCTCTATAACGCAAATGAACAGAAGAGGGAAGAGTGAACAGCCCTGCATAACACCTGACAGGATGGGGAAAGGGTTGGTTTTCCATTGATTAACCAATGCCGTGCTAGAGTTATCTATGTACATTGTGGTCACCACGTCACAGAAGTCATGCCCCAGTCCCAGGACTCTGAGCGTCTAGCCCATGAACTTGTGGGATACGTGGTCAAACATCTTTTCCAGATCCAGGTTGATCAAGGCCATCAGAACATTGCGGCTCTTGATGTACGCAATCATGTCCCGTACCAGGATCAGACTGCCCACAATTTGCCGACCTGGTATCCCATAGGACTGGTCAGTGTGAAACTATCTTCGCTATTACTTTCCTTAGGCGGTTGGCCATTACCATCGCTAGGATTTTGTAGTCCACATTAAGGAGCGAGATGAGCCTCCACTACTTGAGGTCCTCTCTCTCCCCCTTCTGCTTGTACAAAAGCATTATCATGCCCTCATGCAAGGATTGTAGCATACTTCCCTTGTCCACCATTTCCACGTAGAGGTCCAGCAACTCCAGCCTGATAAGGTCCCACAGTTCAACAGAGTTTCACTACGAGACCGTCATTTCTAGGCATCTTGCCTCTCTTAAAGGCTATAGGGGCCAAGTGCAGCTCTTCCAGAGCAAAGGGCACATTGAGGCCCTCTCTCTTTTCCAGACCCAGTGTCTTCGAGATGCCCTCCAGGAAACTGTCCGCCTGGGATCTCTCTGACGACTTCGGTGAGTAAAGCTCACCATAAAAGTCAGCCACGGCTTTTGCTCACTTTGGAGGTTGCCCCCAAGTCCTGAAGCTCTACAAGCGGTGTGTGAGGCGAGTGAAGTTTCTTGAAGAAGAATGAGTTGCATTTCTCGTCCTTTTTGACGTTCTCGCTTCTGGTCTTGAAGATGATTTTCTTCGATTCTTCCCTGAAGTGCTCTGTGAGCCCCTTTCAGGTTTCCTCCAGTTCGTCACTCACGTTCCATTCTCTGTCTCGTAAATAAACAGATTCGGCCCCAGACAGACTTCTACCCAGCTCATCATCACCAAATGCTGTACTCTGCCAGGGCTGTTTTGTCATCCTACTTCATTTTGGACTTTCCTATTAGAAGACAAAGAATGTGTGTCAAAGTCCCAGTCGACACGTTGTAGGTTGTTTGCCAGGCTTGAAAAGATTTCAGGAGTGCTGCATTGCTTTTAAATTGGTTCCTAAACAATTACAATTATCTAGAAGGAGTTAATTTTGGACATGTATTCATGAGATAAATATGATTGCTTTATTCTATTTGCAAAAAAAATGGCTCTCAAAGATCACACAAAAGGCAGTAAAGTGTAAAGCATGACAGTTCTGACAACATGGAAATGTCACTCAAAAGCAAACTGAAAACTTGCCAACTACAAACAGGAGTCATCTCTGTTGCATTTGGCCCTTTCTGCAAGGTCATCTTTAAACTCTTTTGGCTTCATCTGCCTGTTTTCTGAGACTGTTTTTGTTGGCTTTTAGGACTTTGCACACTTTACCACTGCTAATTAATGCTAAAGTGCTGTACTCTCTCTTTATAACATGGTAAAATTGGCTCACACCTAATTGGCATATTTAATTTACTTGTAAGTTCCTAGTAAGTTGTCACTACCTGTGCACAGGGCCTGTGAATTAAATACTACTGGGGGGCCTGCAGCGCTGGTTGTGCCACCCACTTAAGTAGTCCTTTAAACGTGTCTTGGGCCAGGCATTGCAGTCTGTGTGTGCAGTTTTAAACTGCCATTTGAACCTGCCAAAATAAACCTTTTTGACAGGCCCAAACCTTCCTTTTTACTACATATAAGTCACCCCTAGGGTAGACCCTAAACCCCCGACAGGGCAGGTTCCAGTGTATCTGGGTTTACCTTATTACATCTAATACGCTGCAACTTCCAATTGGAACCAGGTAGACAGGTCGAGTTTTGGGTTTAAAGAATTGTAATTAAAAGCCCCCTTTAATGGTTAATTAGGATTTTTAATCACAATTCTGAAAATTACACTTTTAGAAAGTTGGCATTTCCTTGTCCTCACCATTTGGTGCTTGCAGCCTGATCCTGGGTCACATGACTAGGCATAGCTGGCAGTTGGTCTTTGTGTATTGCTCCCAGACAGTGAGACAAAGGGAAGATGGGTCTTGGCAGGATGGCCAACTCTGATTTAATGATGGGGAGGAGCTGTCGCCTACCACACGTTCACATCACAAAGGCTCTGCCTGAGCACTCTCACAAAGGGCTTGTCCCTAGGTTATTGTGATCTCAGATAAGCTACGGTCAGGTCAAGGAAGTGGAGATGCCTACAGCCTCAGGGGAGCGGACACCTCTAGAAGCTTCTCCCCACTTCAAAGGCCCAACTGGGTATAAATACTGGACCTCAGACACCAACTCTTCAGTACACTATTGACCAGTGGATACTCTGCCAGGAAAGACTGCTGTGCTGCTGAAATGACTGCCACTCTGCTGGACTGCGGCTCTGAAGTACTGCTGCCCTGATGTGATGACCTGCTAACTTCTTGCCTGACTGGACCTGCATCTTTTGAACCCAGCACCCAGAGTGACACCAAGGGCTAGTTAGCTGGCCTTCTGATCTGAAGCCTCGGGGATACAACAGGCTTCCAACATCCTTGCACCTGCACCTAGACTCTGCCATCTGTGAGTCTACTCTGCCTAGTGGTGCCACCCCAGTCATGGACCCTTGGAAGTGGGCTGCTACACAGCGCAAACTTGTGCAGAACTGTCGCATTGCTGCTGCTGCATGGATTGGACCCGTCACAAAGACCGCATTACCGCTACAGTCTCATCGGAACCACCACTGCCCAATGCATCCTCAGTGCAGGCCCTCGCATCTCTCGTAGACAGCAGCCTCGAATGACAAAGATGCAGCTCCTCTGCATCGACTTATCACCATGTGGCGCATCCTTGAGCATCTCAAGCCCTTATCAACGAGATACTCAATGACGATGAAGGACCTCGCATTGCACCCTCGCTGCATCACGAAACCAACGCTTCCACTGCATAATTTATCTTCAACACGGATTGTTGCAGCGCTCCACAAACCAGGATTTAGGTAATTTGTTCAGCAGCCCTAACTGGGTCCCTGTAGTCAGAACACACTCTATCGTGGTTACCCTGAACCTGTGACTTTGTCCCAGTCCGGCATGACCAGATGTCCACAGTTGGTGCTTTGTGCGCTTTTTTACTGAAATCTTTAAAATTGCATATCTTTGGGTTCTACTGATTGCATTTTTGTTGTTTTGGTCTTGTGTTTTTTTATTGAAGATAAGTGTACTTTTCTAGCTTTGTTTAGAGTCCTTTGGGGTGGTGTTTTTCCTTTATTAGTGTCAGAAGTGTTTCACAAATAATTTAACTCCAAAAAAGGAGTACCACCCTTCACTGTCAAAAAGGAGAGGGTGGTTTATACCTAGAACAAATGAGATTCCCTTTTGTGCACCCTCAAAGTGTAGGACCCAGATTTTGCTTCCCAAGGCCCAATGGATATGCACTATAAGCCTTGCTGCATGAAAATATAAATAATCCCTGTCTCACTATATATATATTTCTTAAAAAAATTATTTAACATTTATCTTCATAAGATATAATCATATACATACATGAAAATAATCACAGATTAAAAGCACTTTCCATGGTCCATCATTTTCGAATACTAAAATCTTTGTTTTCTAAAATTCATTATGAAAAGACTTTTTATTACAATAAAATAAATATAAAATGAACCAAAAAACGATTCTGTTGACTGGGCGTTTCAGCAGAAATCAAAATGGTTCACAACACCTTTCTCAGGATAAATTATACAAATCATGCAAAAGTTCTTAATCTTCCTTTAGCAGCACTCATAAGTTCTCCATGATTTAGGAATGTGATGAATCACTTCACACATTGCCTCATAGTTAAGCTTGACTGCTCTGTGCTAAGGTACCAGAGAGTTGAGCAAAGGTTAATTTGGTATTGGCTTGTGCCTCACCCTGACAAGGATTGTGGGTGCTGTTTGACTAGGGCTCACTCCCAGTCAACCAAAAACCCAATTTCTCACAATCTCTCTCAGGATGTTCTCTGTTACTTTACTTTCTATTTGTTATGTGAGAGAGTTGTTGTGCAGAAGATTCTGGCGTCAGCCATGGCTGAGCTCCTGTGATGTCCCCAATAGAATGTTGACGCTGAAGTTAAGGAGAGTTAGTCGGAGAGCAAGTAAGTTGGGGGATGAAATGGTGGTAGTGCAGGTGACCCCTAGAATGGGAGAACCAAGAACCACAAAACCAGAGCTACGTGAAGTATGTGTATGTGCTGGGGACATTCGTACTAGTGCAAAAAGAAATGACTGCTGAAAATGTGTTCACCTTTCTGGTAGTGCCATTCGGAGCAGCAGACTCATTGCTTATACTTTCTCGATGATTCAGTTGTGAAAACGGCCTGGCAGCACCCCAAGACTCCAAGTACCTTGTCATTCGGACTGAGGCCCGCATCTTCAGACCTCCATTGACTCTTGGTTTTGGCAAGTGATTATTTCTTAGGTGTCTCTCCTTAGTCTAGAATAGAAGACACAATAGAATTTCTTTTAAAGAAAAAACCTTGGATGTGTATATACATGGGTATTAACTGTTCTTTCAGTTATCTGAAGGCTAAGAGTCACTCTGGTTAGTGGTGCAAACAACATGGAATTTTTAGCCAACTGCTATAAATGTGACACACATCATCAGAACTTATCCAATCTCATTAATGTATATAAACAAGTGAAAATAGGTAACAATATACTTTAGTACAGAATGATTTTGTTTAAAATGTTGTACAGTATTTCACATGGGGCAGGGATCACCAATCCACACTTACTCACTGATTATGTGTGAATAAAAACAAAAATATTTACAGAACCTAGGGCCTGATTTAGAGTTTGGCAGACAGGTACTACATCACAAATGTGACGGCTATCCAGTCCGCCCTATTATAAGTGCATGTTATCCTTATGCACTTGTAGTAATGCAGACCGGATATTTGTAATTTTTGTGACAGAGTACCTGTCTCCCATACTCTAAATCAGGCTCCTAGATTTAGAGAGTATTAACATACTTATTTCATTGATGGTAAAGAACTCATGAGCATTCAGGACAATAAGCACATACAGGCATGGAAGAGATCAGAAACTCACCATTACCGTGAAGTGAGGCAAAGGAGGTAAGGGATGCTGGCTATGTTGATAGGAAAACTGAAGATGTGGGTTTTGTGATCTTCCTACATCAATCAAGGAGGGTGAAGGTGTGAAATAGTGAGTAGGGAATATCGACTTACCATATTATCGTAGTCAAAGTATCGAAGAGCAAAATATTGACAGGTAACAATATATAGGTAAGTATAGGTTTACTATATGTAACTCTCCATATTTGTACATAGATGTGGAGTTTGGAAAAGTAAATCCATACTTATCTATCTGCACTTACCTACTCTGTATTTTGGTCCTTTATATTCTGGTAAATCTATATTAGGGACTCGATATTCTAGACTACAACCATGAAGGAGCACGTCTGAGGTGAAAAGGGAGAGTGGGCATTCCTTTCAGGCAGAGGATGTATCACCGTACAACTGATTAATGTTGATCTATCTTTATTAGAGGTGAGCACAGTCAGGAATTTTGTCAAAGCCCAGTTTTAACTAGATGTAACCATTATGTAGATGTATTAGGTTGAGGAAAATAAAATAAACCATACATATATGTTGTTCTTAATTTCCACCTCATGCCTTTCTTCCGATTCCATGCATTTCTTTTCTCCTCTCACACTTGAAGGTTCTCACTGTGTCATTGTTCACTTATCTCCCACTTCCTACTTTTTCTCTCTTTCCCTCTCTTACTGTGAGTCAAAGTCTCACGAAATGTAAGTTACTGTCACAGAAGTGATGTGCCCACCATTAGCAACCAGCGGCACAAATCAGCATATGAAAAACGTTCATAGTAGGGTGCCTTATACAATAACCACATAACTACATTTTCCAAATAGTACACGCATGTCCTTTTTGCTCCGGCGAGTCAACAATTTCCCAGATTGTGTGGGACAAGATAATTGGCAGTTTTGTGTCCTTCCTTTTGGGATAATGATGGCTCTAAGAGATTTACAAAAGTTCTGTTGCCAGTGATGTCATTCTTTAACAACAGCAGAATAAAGATTTATCCTCACAGTGACGATCTTTTGATTCATTCCCATTGTTGTGCTGTTGCGTTCCAACGGGCAAAGAAAGTCTTGAAAGGACCGGAGAGCTTCTGGTTTCTAATCAACAAGACAAGGTCAGTTCTGGTTCCATGACAGGATATGGAGTACATTGAGCCAATTTCAGGACAGATGAGGAGGGAAAGGTATTCCTTCCGGTCGCAAGGAGAATGAAGTTACATACTCAAATGGATATCCTGCTGAACAACAGTGGGCTCCGGTGAGAGAATGTCTTCAAGTCTAAGGGGACATGGTAAATATATTGTGATTTCTGCTCTCTTGTATCAAGCTACATTCCAGCATAGTGAATGCTATGTTGACTTTTTTCCCTTTTTTTCAGGCAGCAACTGTAGCAATCATTCCCTGGACTCACTTTCCTCTAGGTCAGGTGGTCCTTTATATCCTCCAAGATTGGTACCCAGTTTCAAAGTACCATGAGATGCTCATTCCAGTACCTTCTGTGGTCAGAACCCATCTGAGCTGGTGAACTGATTCCCCTGCACTAGATCAGAGAACTCCCTTTTCGCTTCCAGACCCTCTTATACTACCTACGTACACCAGCAAGCGGGGCTGGGGAGCAGTGCTAGGGACTTTAACTTCTCAGGGACTTCGTTCTCCATAGGAGGTGAATCACTCATGGAACTGGAAAGGGTAAAAGGCAGTTCATAAAGCTCTTTGGGTTTTTCTTCCTCAGTTGAAGGGTTCAGTTTTGGTGATCAGGACGGACAATTTAATGACAAAGGCTTACATCAATTGTCCGTTTTCTATGAAAAGTCAGTCCCTGAACCAGGTAGCTTCACAGATCATGTCTTGAACAGAGGTAAATCTTCTTTCCATGAGATCAGTACACATTTAGGGGAGTTTGAACTTCCAGGCAGACGGAGTCACCTTTTTCACAGATCACAAGAGTATACTCATAATCCCGTTTTCAAGCTCTATGTAGCAGATGGGGGTTCCCTCTCTTAGACCTGTTAGCAGAGATCTCAAATGCACAAGTTTGTCATTTTGTTTCCCGATCAGCGAACAATCAGTCTCTGGGAATAGATGTCTTTCTCCAACCATGGTCAAACGGTCTCCTGTATACCTTTCCCCCTTTTACCCTCATTTGGAAAGCCCAGCTCAGAATTCTGACAGAGGAATTGGATGTCATTCTGGTGTTTCTTTTTTTTGGCCACAGAGTATATGGTTTCCCCTTCTTCACTCCTTGGCAATAGACCAGAAATGGATTATCCTCTTGTTCCCTATTCTGATCATTCATTCAGTCCTGACTGTGGTATTCCTGGACCTGCTTTGACTATTGGCCTGGAGGTTGAAAGGGGGAGTCTGATAAAGAAGTGTCTTTCCTTGTCTGTCTCCCTTCATCATGTGTGCAACTTCCAGAATTCAAATCGTGTATCCAATGCTTAACCACTCATGTGTCTAGACCAGTGCTCATTTTATATGAATATTGTTATTCGTAATTGTATGAAAAATCAGATTATCAAATGCATATATTTAGAATTAGCGTTTTTTGTTTACTATTTTTTGTTTATCACTCGGTAGGTCCCATGGAAATCGCATTTGAATCATTTCTCGCTCTGAAGAAGGTGTTACCCCGGGGAAAGGGGGTGTTACACCGAAACGCGCGTCGGCGTCTTGAACTGAACTGTTCGTTACACAGATCCACTAAGACCTTACAATACCACAAGAACAATTCTTTTGTTGTTCCATTTTTCTTTCCATACCTGGTCATTCTTGATTGTACTTATCTGTGTATGCCTTACGCCTAAGAAGACTCGCCTACCATTTTGGGCCTGTATTTTGTTCATCTTTCAAGATTTTAGGGTGTATGTGTCACTTGTTGTTATGGTGTGAATGGATCTTAGTATGAATGAGAATGTTTGAATAATTTTATATCACAGACTGTCCATGGGTACCAATGTATTGTAGGACTAGCAGGTCCTTGGTTTTGTTGAATTGTTGGTGTAATTTATAAAATTCTGCGTATTCACTAAGCAGATTTTTTTTCAATTAATTTCAAAATTAAAAAAATGGATTAACACCTTATTTTGACTTGTTATGTAATCCTTACACGGTCTAGACAGAGTGGTTTTTTCTGCCTTAAAAAATGACTTAGGTGCATTTATCAAATAACTATAGGTACAGCAGATATTTTCGTGTTAACTGTCTCCCTTTCTATTCAGGCTTCTAGGAGTAAGTCAACTAGAAAGTCATACATCAGCACTGGGCTTTATTTGATAATTGGTGTACGGTGAAAGATTTATACTTCTTGGAATTTTCCCCAGAGGTGATACTGGATTTCCGTTGGGAGGGTTTTGACAAAAATCTATCGGTTTCTACATTGAGACTTCATTGGTCTGCCATTAGAGCTTTTAGATCTCCCTGGGATAACCTGGATTCTATTGATTCTTTGGTTGGTAGCCATTTTTTAAATCTGTTTTTATTGCTTTTACAGTCAAAATGCAAACAAAAGCACCCAATTACATGAGTGTAATGATATGTCAAACCAGGCAGGAGAGTAGAGTGACATATCCAGGATATAGGATATATAAAGTATGGCAGTTGCACTACGGGATGCGCCGCAAGATATAAACAATCTTACATCATGAGAAGCGTCCTTAATAAGACCGTGCATGCCCTCATATAACCAGATCCTCATGCACATCCTCCATATGCTCAAAAACATCCCACTAGTCGAGATTACTCTAATCCGGAAGCCTTTGTGTCGTCACGCTGATCTGGGGATGAGGCCCTTTCCATCGAAGACTCCCTGGTGGACCCCTCCTATGCCACTATCCTCCCTTGGAGATCGAGTTTAAGACAAGCCAGCAATATCACACCACAGGCCATTAGTAGGGGTATCTTACATACTCCTCTATCCTCCTCCTTTCTGATCGCTGCTCTATCGCAGTCCACCCGCTTAATTACTTCCAACACCTCTACAAGTCTGGGTCCCAAGCTGATATCCAGCACCTCCTAAGTGATTAGCCAGCAAGGATCAGTGCCAAATCTGTAAACGTAATCTGTAACCTTATGTTCAGCGCTGCATTTATGAATAACTAGCAGGCACAACTGGGGAGCAAGGTCGTATGACCTATCCACAGTAGCACGGATGGCCCACATAAACCTGTCTCAGGAGTGGGCGATTACTGGGCAGGCCCACACCATATCGTAGAAATCGGTCTCCTCTGAGGCACAACGGGGACATGCTGAGGACGCTCCGGGAACATAGTGTGCATTCTCCGTGGGTTGAGATATGCTCCGTGCAAAAAGTAGAACTGGATTAATTTAAATCTAGCATTAGGAGACACTTTAGGTTTGTAGGTCAATGTTCTCCTCCAGGCTATCTCATTAAAAGAGGCCCCAGGTCCTCAACTCAGTGACTGTGGAGTGTGGTTGGGCCGCCTGAGCTCCCTTCTCAAGGGCCCTATAAAGAAGAGTAACTGTATAGTCTTCCCAGTTATGATGAATAAATTACGAAGACATTTGTGTTCCGGAGGCTCTGCAGATACCATGCCCATACCCTGCAGGTCAATGCCCCCTATAAACAGAAGAGCCCAGCCAGAAGACCTTAAGAGTCGCATAAGTCCAGAAAGAATGTGAACTCGCCCCCTGTGTAGATTGCTCAATATGGTAAATCTCGCCTCTGTACATGCTTGCAGGCCCACCCAGTTCTCAGGAGTGAGCTAGCATTTCGGGATCTGCAAGGGACGCTCTGAAGAGTTCGGGGGTTTATTGCATGTTCTCTGTAGCATCCTGGCCCATACATGCCTCGCCATTCTAACCAGTATATTCTCATTACGTACCTTCAACACTGAGGTAGGTTTCTGCAAAATATGGGTCAGGAGTTCACGGGATGGCTGTTCACGCCCCGCTGGCCCAGAGTATCCCACAAACGAGAAACAGTAGCGCCTTATCAAGGGCTATCTCTGTGCCCAAGGCTTTAGGAGCTATGGACCTGGAAATATGTTTGTCTTTTTCTATATTATGACAGTGCATTCTGGTATTGTCATTTGAGCATAAATCTCTCATAAAGCCTGTTTGGGGATCTTGTTATAAGAGATTACTGATCAATGTTATACCCTTCTGCCTTTTGCTAGATCATGAACTTTGGTGATAAAAACTTTTGCCTGGCCATTTGCTTGTGTTGGAAGCACATTGTTCTCATCACCGAAAATGTAACTTTGTGTGTGACAATTACATTTTCTACTCCCCTGGAGTGTGCCCTGAGCACTCAAGATGTGGTAGAGCCTTGTTGCAGCCCAGACATTGAGATGGAAAGGGTTTTTGCACAATGAGGTTTGAGAGCTGGAAAATGGCAGATGTGTCTATGAATAGCATTTTCTCAACCAAGTTTGGTTTACAAATATATCGATGATTACTATTGTTTTGGAAAGGTTGGAACAAACTCAACCCAGACAACTAGGCTGGATAATTAACTATCTTAAATACAAATTCTAGCTCCCACTCTAGCCTGTAAAGTTGGACACATTCCAAGACAATTTTCAATATATATTACAGGATCAAGTTTACATTAATGAACTTTCTCTGAAAAAAATTCTTAGGGGTTCATCAAATGAGGTGAAAGTTATCAGCAAACAAAACCTGGAGTTTGCAGCTATAGCTGTAATGAGATCACAAAGCCCCTATGCACTATTAATAACCTCACATATTAGATCACAGAAGACCTCCCAAACAACATCTGCAATGACATTATTGGAGGGCCACCCATTGTATATCCTCTCACCTCTTGATACCATTCTCTTGATAATCTGTGAGGACATTGTTAGTTGTGTAGCACATCAGGTTTAGATATGTATCCAGCAATATGAGGATAACAATTACTTATAGCTATAGCAAATATTCTCTCTAGAGGTTCTCTATGAAAACTTGCAGTTGCTGACTAAAACTGCTGCTTTGCATCTGTATTTAACATCTGCGAGGCTAGCTATTTGTGACTACAGCATCTGTATTCCTCTTTATGACCTCTTGAAGGACATCTAGGCTGACATCAGTACTGCAGGGTTTACTTTTTATGCAATCTTGAGGATACTTTTTCATTTTGCATCCCACGTTTGCTCTTTGCTACAGCAAAGAACTGCTGAACTGACTTATATCTACACTGCCATGAAAATAAAACTTTACTCAAAGTAGACCTTTTGTGGTTTGGTATAAATCCAGTCAGTAATTTTTTAGATATTTGCATTAAAAAAAGTGTCAGATGGTCTTCTAAGAGTTAAGCTTCTGGGTGTGTAACATGCTTTTTTGATTTGTTTATAAATTAATCACAAGTTGATGAATCTGCACAAAATTCTGTTTACGCCAAACATGATACCGTCACGCCAGGATATCCTTGAGTGTGATAGTGCACTTTACAAATGCACATAACATAACACGTTTAGCCTGTTCTTGGTATGTCGGTCTTGGGCAAATCTGTTATGGTGGGGAATAATGGGCAGGCTAGCATGGACTGAATCGATCTTCAGTTGCTTAATGGATCAACATAAAATTTAGATGACAGAAAAGGGCTTAAAGGGTTGTGTGGTGAATTTCATGCAGAATAATCAAATTAGATGGCACCAAAGCTACTAGCAAGTTAAAACTTGATCGTTCATCTTTTGCTTTGCCGCATGCCTCGGCCTTTTGCCCGGAGACCTCAACAGGTGGCAGAAGGCAGTGCACAGGTAATTTTGATCGAATTGGGGCTTGGCTTTGATCCTGTACTCAGAGATTGGAGAGTCACTAGGGCTGGCTGTAGGCGTTGCTGTGGACACAGACGTCACTACTTAGGCCAAATAATAAAAGCAGTTTGAGTTAGTGTGACGAGGACTGAGTGCATGGCCTGGCTGCGGCCTGGGTTCTGTGCCCAGAAGCTACTGCACCAAATCCAAAGGATGCTCCATACAGAGTTGTGCACATTGAATTATTGACTTCCTTAATCTATATCCTACAAAAGCAAGACAATTTGCTTACATGAGAGAAATGATTAGAATGTAACCACCTTACAAACCACAAGGGCTCTTCTCAAATGGGAAGAAAATACCCTTTCTTACCACGTAATGTGTGTGCTTTATCTTGACGTCTATGGGTGTGAAAACCTAAGTTTGTCTAACACATTTTCTGCTAAAGGTATAGACTTTCAATGCTATAAGCATTCGGTTGTGTGTGTGTGGGGGCGGGGGAGGGGGCAAACATGGTGCTGAGGTTTCTGTCAGTGACCAAAGTCTTATTTGGCTTGTAATGACATATTCCAAGAATTTTGTTCTGGTCCTTCTCTCAGTTTGGTGGCAGTGTTTTTTATGCCATACCTGGGTTTATGATTGTGGGAACGGAGGGTTTAGGGATAGAGGGCTTTATCAGGCACTACATTTTACAGATATTACAGTTATGGTGCTTGCATAGGTATACCATTGCAACACATCTCCATTTTACTGACACAACTTTTTGATATTAGGGGACGCGCACATCGCCCAAGGCCACAGTGACTCAGGAAACTGCATGTCCCAGACCCCATTGCTGCTGCTTGGAGGTGTGGCTAGCGGGCATTCGCACTGAAAAAGCGCCGAAAACAACCGCGGCGCCGGACGCGCGCGGGCGAAGCCCGGGCCAAGGGCGGGCCCGTCCTTGCCCGTCGGAGCCAGGAAGAGACAGGACAGGGCTTCCCCTCTAACTCACCAGGCCACGGGCATAAAGGTACTGTGTATTTGCATCATTTAAGACTCAAGATATATGATCACTGTGAGGGGCGAGCATTCGATCTGCCATTTTTCATTGAAGCCCTGCTTTACGTTTGTATATTATAACGGACGCTGTGCTGCATTATTTTGTCTAAGTGCACTTGATAATATATTTATCATCGTCACTGCCAGAGAATGGGCAAGAGAAAGGCAATGGAGGGTGGGGGCACTGCGGGTAGTAAAAAGGGCAAAAAGTCCAAAATCACCAAACACGCTGCTAGTAATTGTGTTATAGACAGAATTGAGAACATCGTCACTGATTGTGAGGACATTTTGGGAGGGAACATTACGGGGTCTGTCGTGGGCAATGAGGAGGGGTCGGGTAAAATTCCCCAAAAGGGCATACCATCCATGTTTTAAAAAAAAAAGAAAAATTTAAACAAATTGCAACGCACCCTAATCCCATTTCTCACAGCTCTTTTATGGATGATACTAGACTTACATTAGCTTTGGATTGCCCCGCGCCCCGATCCAAACCTCCAGTGAAAGGGGGCCATGGACCCAAGAAATGTCTCGACGAATCCTTACAATTCATTCCCTGCTCAAACCGCTTTTCAGTGCTGGAATCCGCACCAGAGACCGTCGAGTCTGTAGATTGTCCATTTCGTAGTAGGTGCGGTCCCGCTGAGATCGCGGCCCCTTCGATCCCTTGTACCTGTAAAGCATCCTTCGAGAGTCTCATGGAGAAAGTCGATTCTCTTCAGGGCGTAGTGATCTCACTCAGTAAGATCATTGAGACCCTTAACGCCAAGTTAAGTACCCCCTTGCCTTCAGACATTGCCCAGCCTATAACAACCTTTCCTCCCGTAGCGGCGCACATTGCTAGTTTGCGGATCGTCACCTCTAAACTGGTATCTATCAGAGGATCTTGTGGTCCGTCTAACCCTGCAAGTGCCCCACCCTGCTTGCCTCCTTGCCCTACTCCCAAGACCAGTTACGCGGAAAAAGTAAGTGCAACTAGGCCTATCCGCACAAATGAAATGTTTAGGGGGGGGGGGTGTCAAGAATTCCTGTCATACAAGGGAAACACGCCCTTATGTAAACAGGAGAGCTGTTACATAACTCAAGGAAAACACGCCCTTATGTAAACAGGAGAGCTGTTACATAACTCAAGGGAAACACGCCCTTATGTAAACAGGAGAGCTGTTACATAACTCAAGGGAAACACGCCCTTATGTAAACAGGAGAGCTGTTACATAACTCAAGGAAACACGCCCTTATGTAAACAGGAGAGCTGTTACATAACTCAAGGAAAACACGCCCTATAAAGGGAGGAACCGGGAGGTACAACGCTGTCGGATATTGTGTTCACACCGACGTACCTGCTTCGTGAAGAGCAGTGTTCCGGAGTGGTGCTCCAGTAAGGCAAGAACGGAGGTAGGTCGAGTCGTTACTCCCTGGGCCGTGTCTTGCCCCATCGTCACCTGTGAAGGACCCGGAAGCTCTACCGGTCAACCATTGAGCTTCGCTTTTTGACTCGGCTGAGTCCAAGCGCAGTGGCGCTTTTGCTGGTTGGAGTCGTAACTCCCAGCCCGACCAGAGACACAGGGACTGCCAGCTGTAACGCACACCAGGAGGTGTTTGCCGCGTTACAGACTCGGAAGTCCACAGGATCGATCGAGCGGCTGCTCTCGGTTCAGTCTTCTTGCTTGTGATTGGGGTATCGGTGACGCATCACCAGGAGGTGACTCCGCGTCCCGGTGCAGTCTGAGGAAGAGGTTGAGCGGCTGCTCCCTTCAGGTAGAGACCCCGGCTGGGTGTTTCCCTGACTCCTCGATTCTCCCCAACACTCTTCGTGCCCCTCACAGCCTACCGATTGGCATTGTCGGCCATTTCATTTCTGCCCTCTGTTGGCATACGCCGGGACCGGCGTATATGCAGAGGACGGTTAGGACCATCCGTGCTGTGGGCTGGTAACGTACTTAGCCTGGAGGATTCCAGTGACTATAACTTGTTTATTCTTTGTATTATATTTGCCTTCATTAAAACAACTAACCCTTCACTAGTGGTTGCGTCCTCATTGTCGTGTCTGTTAAACGATCCTGAGACGTTCAGGGCGTTACAAAATATCCGACCTTAATAACACGAACTGTCTCCCGGTCGATAACAGACATGGCAACACTTGATGATGTGCTGGCTGCTTTAGCGGCCATGCAAGTTGAAGTGGCTGCCTCTAGGCAAGAAACAGCCGATGTAAAAGCCAGACTGGATGCTATCCAATTGGACCCGCTCACGCCCAGCACCTCCCTCACGAATCAGACCCCTGCGGTAGTAGTGGAAATGCCGGTAGCCATCCCCTTGGCGACACCAGAGAGGTACAGTGGGGATCCTAACACAGTGCAGGTATTCCTCACACAAGTGGCGCTACATTTATCGTGCAAACCAAAGGCGTTCCCCACGAGTCAGGCTCGTGTGGCTTTCCTTATATCCTATTTGGCTGGAAACGCGGCACAATGGGCCGTACCTCTGGTGAGCAGGGACGACCCCCTCTTATGTGATTGGGGTGCTTTTCGCGAGGAATTCCTGAAGGTATTCGACAGAAGGGCTGACTCGTACACGGCGGACCGTGAAATGCTTGAGTTGAGACAGGGATCCAACGACCTGGTGCAGTATCTCAACGCGTTCCGAAGGCTGGTTGCGGAAACCAAGTGGCCTGTTGCTAAACAGACGGCGCTCTTCCATCAAGGGCTGTGCGATGAGCTCAAGGACGCCGTGGCTCATATTGACCCTCAACCCAAGACATGTGAGGGCCTTATCAACCTGGTATTACGGCTGGAACATAGGCTAAGTGAAAGAAAGGGGGATCATGGGAGAAAAGGAAAATCCCTTCCATCCTATGTGACGGTGGGAAGTCCTGAAACTTCCACCGCATCCAAGGGAGAACCCATGGACATCGGCGCAATACGAGCGAGCCTCACAGCCACGGAGAAAGAGTCACGCCGTAAACAAGGATTGTGCCTATATTGTGGCAAAAAAGGCCACTACGTACGTGAATGCCCTGCCAAACCGAAGACGTCACGTTATCGGGCCAACCGGTCGGTAACAGCCGTGGTGGACATACCGGCGGAAAACTAGAGGACTCCAAGACCAGAGAAGGGGCATCTCGGAGTCACTCATCCATCCCTTCACTTTCAAACTCGGTCACTAAGGGACAACGACACCTGTTTATCACGGTGCACGTGGGAGTGCATGACCAGTGGATACCCGTTGTGGCCATGGTGGATTCAGGGGCCACTGGCATGTTTATGGACCACAACGAGGCATGCAGGCTAGGGCTAGTGCTTCTTCCCAAAGCTGTACCCGAAGACGTCTATGCTGTAGACGGAAGGCGATTGGTGACGGGGCCCATCGGGCAGCACACGGGGGTCCTTCCGATGAGATATGGGTGGAACCATTTGGAACAAATCGATTTTAACATCATCCGAGCGCCCCAATATGGCGTCATATTGGGATTGCCGTGGCTACAGAAACACAACCCCTTTGTGGATTGGCCAACACATCGCATCGAAATGACGTCACCGTATTGCATCCTGCATTGTGGAATAAGAACGGAATCCCTTGACGCAGATGAGAGCGGGAGTCAGACGGTGGCTACAGCGGCAGAAAAAGATGTGGCTCTCCCCCAGGCTTATCACAGTTTTGAGGATGTATTTGATGAGGTGAAGGCGGAAGTGCTACCACCACATAGACAGTTTGACTGCCAGATCGACCTGGTGCCAGGGGCCAGCATTCCCAGCGGCAGGCTGTATGCCCTGACGGAGCCTGAAAACGTGCATCTCCGGGGGTACCTGGATAAACTCCTCAAGCTAGGATTCATCCGCCCGTCCAAGTCTCCGGCCGCCTCGCCACTCTTCTTCATCCCGAAGGCTAATGGGGAGCTGAGAGCCTGTGTGGACTTTAGGGCATTGAATGCGATAACCATAAAAAATCGGTACCCCTTGCCTCTCATCAGTGTACTTCTGGAACAGGTCAAGAAAGCTCGTATCTACACCAAGTTGGATTTGAAAGGAGCATACCATCTGGTGCGCATGAGGGACGGAGACGAGTGGAAGACCGCCTTTAAGACCAGGTTCGGCCTTTTTGAGTACCTCGTCATGCCGTTCGGTCTGTGCAACGCCCCGGCAGCCTTTCAGTACTTTTTGAATGAGGTATTCAGAGAGGAGTTGGATATCTACGTGGTCGTATATATCGACGACATCCTCATCTATTCGTCCAGTGTGGAGGAGCACGTACACCACGTCAAAGCTGTGCTCCAAAAGCTGAGGGAAAACATGCTGTTTTGTAAACTCAGCAAGTGTGACTTCCACGTCACATCCGTGGAATTCCTCGGAGTGATGCTGAGTCCAGAGGGACAGGAGATGGCAGAACGAAAGATCAAGGCGGTGAAAGAATGGCCGGTGCCCCAAAGCGTGAAGGACGTCCAAAGTTTCATTGGCTTCGCCAACTTTTACAGGCGGTTCATAGATGGATTTTCAGGAGTGGTGGCCCCAATCACACAGCTACTGAGGAAGTCCAAGGAGTTTGTCTGGTCCCCTGAAGCGAACAAAGCCTTTGAGGCCCTGAAAAGCGCCTTTGGTAAGGCGCCGGTGTTGGCTCACCCCGATCCGGATCTCCCCTACGTGGTGGAAGCGGACGCGTCGGATGTGGCGCTGGGGGCTATCTTGTCCCAACGCAACCACGACACAGGGGTGCTTCATCCCGTTGCGTACATGTCCCGCAAACTCAACGACGCCGAACGCAACTACCATATTGCGGAGAAGGAGCTTCTCGCAATCAAGGACGCCTTCACCGAATGGAGGCATTGGTTGATGGGGGCAAGACATGTGGTATCGGTGTACACGGACCATCGGAACCTACAGTTCATGACTGCCACTAGACACCTTTCTCCCAGGCAGCTGCGGTGGATGATCTTCTTTGCGGGGTTCAACTTCCGCATCACATATCGGCCGGGGACGGAAAACCGAAAGGCGGACGCCCTGTCCCGTCAATCTGCAGTTAAGGAACCATTGCCTGCGACCGAGCGTTCCATCATTTCCCCGAGGATGGTATTGGGGGTTATCCAACCGGATACTTTCCTGAGGGGAATAAAGAGAGGGATCAGGTCATTCGCATGGCGGAGGTGGCTCCTCAGTCACAGAGAATGGCAGCTGAAGGACGGGATACCCCTGAAGGGCAGGTGCCTATTGATACCCACGCCTAGGCTAAGGAAACAAGCATTCATCTGGTGCCATGACTCTCCATGCGCAGGTCATTTGGGCTTTGAAAAAACGGTGGCTAGCATGGGACGGCATTTCTGGTGGCCAACCATGAGAGTGGATGTCAGGAGGTGGGGACAGGAGTGTCCTACGTGTGCTACCATGAAGGCCGACCATGGCCGAACCCAAGGGCTCTTACATCCACTTCCAACCCCGGATAGACCATGGGATAGCATATCACTGGACTTCGTGGTGGGCCTACCGGTAGACCAGGGGATGACGGCAATACTGGTGGTGGTGGATTACTTGACGAAAATGGGGCACTTCATCCCCTGCAAGAGAGTCCCTACGGCCGGGGAATTGGCGTCACTACTCCTAAAGAATGTGGTACGACTGCATGGATTACCTGGGGTGATCGTGTCGGACCTGGGGTCGCAGTTTACTGCGCAATTCTGGAAGACTTGGTGCACTGCGCTGCATGTTAAGACCGCCCTGTCCACCAGCTACCACCCTCAAACGGACGGCCAAACCGAGCGCCTGAACCAAACGCTCAAACAGTATCTGCGATGTTTTGTGGACCAGGGCAGGGAAGAATGGGTCGACTTGCTATGGGTTGCAGAGATAGCCTATAACAACGCCACTCACAGCTCCACACAGTCATCTCCGTTCTATAGCAACTATGGCCAACATCCCAGGTTCTTGCCATTTCTACATCCGTTCAGAGAGGACAGGATTCCCGCCACAGCGGACAGGGTGGCACACATAAAAGACACATTGATGCGCTCAAGGGCTGTCCTAATAGAGGCCAAGAGAAGATACAAGGCTGCGGCAGATAGGAAGAGAAGGCCCGGGCCACTGTACCGCACTGGAGACTACGTCTGGATATCCACAAGAAACATGAGGTTTCGAAAGAACAGTGTGTTCCATCCCAAGTACATGGGCCCCTATCGAATTACCAAGTGTATGGGTCCCGTGAACGTGAAGGTGTGCTTGCCCCAGTCATTGCGGATACACCCTGTCTTTCATGTATCATTGCTCAAACCAGCACCCTCCAAGCCGTCTGGGACACCTCGGCCGGTATGCGTGGAGTCGGAGGTGGAGTATGAAGTGTCGGGCATACGGGCGTCCAAATGGCGCAGGGGGAAGCTGTGGTACCTGGTTGCGTGGAAAGGCTATGGCCCGGAGGAGCATTCATGGGAACCGGCTGAAGGGGTTCATGCTCCGCGCTTGGTCTCCTTGTTCCATCGGCGTTTTCCTGCCAGCGCTGGACCCGTGGGGAGCCGCTGAGAGGGAGGATGTACTGTCAAGAATTCCTGTCATACAAGGGAAACACGCCCTTATGTAAACAGGAGAGCTGTTACATAACTCAAGGAAAACACGCCCTTATGTAAACAGGAGAGCTGTTACATAACTCAAGGGAAACACGCCCTTATGTAAACAGGAGAGCTGTTACATAACTCAAGGGAAACACGCCCTTATGTAAACAGGAGAGCTGTTACATAACTCAAGGAAACACGCCCTTATGTAAACAGGAGAGCTGTTACATAACTCAAGGAAAACACGCCCTATAAAGGGAGGAACCGGGAGGTACAACGCTGTCGGATATTGTGTTCACACCGACGTACCTGCTTCGTGAAGAGCAGTGTTCCGGAGTGGTGCTCCAGTAAGGCAAGAACGGAGGTAGGTCGAGTCGTTACTCCCTGGGCCGTGTCTTGCCCCATCGTCACCTGTGAAGGACCCGGAAGCTCTACCGGTCAACCATTGAGCTTCGCTTTTTGACTCGGCTGAGTCCAAGCGCAGTGGCGCTTTTGCTGGTTGGAGTCGTAACTCCCAGCCCGACCAGAGACACAGGGACTGCCAGCTGTAACGCACACCAGGAGGTGTTTGCCGCGTTACAGACTCGGAAGTCCACAGGATCGATCGAGCGGCTGCTCTCGGTTCAGTCTTCTTGCTTGTGATTGGGGTATCGGTGACGCATCACCAGGAGGTGACTCCGCGTCCCGGTGCAGTCTGAGGAAGAGGTTGAGCGGCTGCTCCCTTCAGGTAGAGACCCCGGCTGGGTGTTTCCCCGACTCCTCGATTCTCCCCAACACTCTTCGTGCCCCTCACAGCCTACCGATTGGCATTGTCGGCCATTTCATTTCTGCCCTCTGTTGGCATACGCCGGGACCGGCGTATATGCAGAGGACGGTTAGGACCATCCGTGCTGTGGGCTGGTAACGTACTTAGCCTGGAGGATTCCAGTGACTATAACTTGTTTATTCTTTGTATTATATTTGCCTTCATTAAAACAACTAACCCTTCACTAGTGGTTGCGTCCTCATTGTCGTGTCTGTTAAACGATCCTGAGACGTTCAGGGCGTTACAGGGGGCAACTTCAGGGCTTCTCAAACCCATTTCCCCACTGAGCAGGACGCCCCGGTAAATATTGTCAGGACACCTGGTTCACAGCATCTAGACACGGTCCCAAATCACAGGAACACAGTATATTTGGTCAAAGTCCCCAAACCCCCCCCCCCCCCTAACCGGGGGTTTGAAGGTGGCGAATCACTCTGTAACAAGGCTATGCAATGGCTGCGCCAGGTCCGGGGTTGTAGATCCATTATCAGGGAGGATATTATTAGGGCAAAGAGACTATCGTTTCATAACTCCCCGCTTGACTGTATTGAGCTGGAACTTGTAGATGCTAACTTGGCTGAGAATTTAGTGGCCTTGGAATTTCGTTCTTCTTCTCCTGACTTTTCGTCCATTCAAATTAGGCGAATACCGCTATGGGCTCCACTGGGAGCTAAACCCCAAATGACATCGGGGGAAACTAGGGGGGATTCTGGCCTGAATAGGGGGGATTCTGGCCTGAATAGGGTGGACTGACTTATCACCATCTAGTACTGGTTCTAGTGTCGCCTTTCCCCCCAGTGGCCATTTTTTCCCAGACACCCTTTTTCCTCAAGACCATTGTGAGAATAGGGAAACTCCTATCAACCCGCCATCACACGTTATTGCAGGTGTTCCTGGAATATCGGTTACATCAAATAAATCCACTCTTCACATTATTTCTTGGAATATAGCGGGACTAGAGAAGAAGCTAGCTCTTCCTGAATGGAACGCTCAGGTTGGGAAATACGAAATTTGTTTATTTCAGGAAACCTGGAGCCTGAAACCTCTACATAAGTCAGGCTATTCTACCTATTTTTGCCCGGCCATTAGGTCAAGAAAGGGACGCCCATCTGGAGGTCTCCATATATGGGTCAGTACCTCCCTGAATTGGTCAATCTCCTCCCACAACTGCACTTCACATAACATCTTGCATTTAACAGTAGGTGGAGCACCCAATAGACCCACACTGGATCTTTTTAACATCTACGCTAGGGGTTCTAAGGGTGCCCTGGGCTCCGCAACCATATCAACGCTGGAAAGTATGCTCTTCGGCATCTCCCCGTCTTCCTATATCATTATAGGGGGAGACTTAAATTGTACTTTTGAACCGCTCGGCGAGGAGGACTTTCTTGGCACTGCCGAAGAAGATGCCAAATGGAACATTCCTGCCCTCGCCCTACCCCCATTAAGAAGTGGTCTCAGAGGGTTATCGAATTAAATGCCCTTGTACAGGAGTTTAACCTTAGAGCAGTAAATGGAAGATCTATCTCAGATCTACATGGGGCGCCTACTTTTAATAGGATTTGTTCTCCATACAGGATTGATTATATTCTCATGGATGTCAGGCTATGGCGCGACTTACTAGACATGGAAGTTAAACCTTCCACAGACAGTGACCACAATCCCCTATGTTTAGTATTAAATAATGTCTGGCAGGCTTCTGGTGTTGAGGCAATGAGCCGACCGATTCTGTTTACTAGAGAAGTAATTCCTACCAACTGCTGCAGATGCCTCAAATGGCAGAAAGTTGCTATCCAGGAACACAAATTGGCAAGTATAAAGGGCATTCTAGAAGCCGAGATTAGCAAATTTACAAATTATGCTAAATCTGCTCCGGCTCAATTTAACTTTCATAAGATCTACCAAGATTTCATCTCTAATTTGAGTGCCTTTTTTATTGTTTGCACCAGAGGCACACAGGCAAAGACTGGGAACCCTTGGCACTCTACTAAATGCAAGGAAAAAAGGGCGGCTCTTATTCTAGAAGTCAGAAAAAAATATTCCCTGGCAGTTTCTAGAGCTAGGAAGGAGTACTCCGAGGCCCAGAGGGAGGCCAAGAAAAGCTGGGACGAGATCCATTGGGATAAATTAAAACATGCATCCAACGAGAAAGACTAGAAAGGCTTTTGGGACCTTATTAATAAGAGGGCCAGGAATACCTACCCCTTAATGCCCAACCATATAACTGCCAGCCAATGGTCGCTTCATTTCTCTAAACTGTATTCTGATGATGCTAATCCTTCCCTTTCTCTTGACACGGCTTGCCTACCTCTTACTAGTGCCCCTGGCTATCATCTGGATCCCTTTGCCTTGGGTGAGGTGATGATAGCAATTAAAAGTATAGCCCCAGGTAAAGCAGCGGGTCCAGACGGACTCCCTGGTGATTTGCTTCTGCATTTTTCTGAGACATGGGCAGTTCTCATTCTTTTGACCCTGAATTTGATAGCAAGAGGATCACCTGTGCCAGACTCCTGGAAAGGCGCTGAGGTGGTCCCTATTTTTAAAAAGGGGAACAGGGAAGACCCTGCCAACTACCGACCGATTAGCTTAATCGACGTGATACAGAAAGTGGTTGGCAGGGTCCTACTAGTCAGGATGGGAACTTGGATGGAAGACAATAATATCCTGTCCCACTTCCAAGCTGGCTTTAGGACCAAGGTGGGAACAATCGATCAGGTCTTCAGATTCCTTATGATCTATTGGAAGACAGTACTTCTGGGAAGGGGCAGTTTGTATCTGGCTTTCATAGATCTGAAGACCGCTTTTGATCTAGTACCCCGGGGGAAACTTTGGCTTACCCTACAACAACTAGGTACTCCCCCTCTAGTCCTTGACATCATCCAGCGCCTACACAATGGCAATTATGCCAAAGTAAGATGGGGGTCTCAAGGGCAACTGACTGAGAGAATTGCTGTGAACAGGGGTGTTCGCCAGAGATGTGTACTGGCACCCACCCTGTTTTCTCTTTACATCAACGGGGTGGTTGACTTTTTACGCCAGGACCCGGCCGATGCTCCATCAAAGGCCGGGGAGAAGATCCCGACCCTCCTGTTTGCAGATGATACTCTCTTGATTTCAAAATCCCCGGGGGGGTCTTCAGAGGCTTTTGAACAGGTTTGGCACTTTTTGCGACTCGCATGGTCTGATAATTAACACCACTAAAACCAAGACCATGTGTATTAACCCGTCCAAACGCTTTAAAAACCACTTCACCCTGGATGCTGTCCCGCTGGACAATGTGGAGGGTTTTGATTACTTGGGAATTTGTCTTGCTAAAGATATGAAATGGGGTCCCCACCTTGCCAAGATGCTCTTAAATCATAAGAGGACATCTGGCGCCATCTTGAGAGAACAGCGTCTTGCTGGGTGTAGGCCTGTGGCCCCTGTGCTTGCGGTCTATGCCGGTAAAGCACTTTCATCGGCCCTGTATGGTTCTGAGCTTTGGGGCTTCCAGAATGTGAGTGATCTTGCCACGTCGGAAAATAAGTTTATGAGAGATATGCTCTCCTTACCTTCTTCGACGCCCCAGAAGCCTCTATTTTTTGACCTAGGGAGACACTCATTCCAAGATATAGTACGTCTGCGCCCCTTTCTGTTTTGGGCTCGCATCAAAAGGACTGACGAATTGTCCCATTATGCGGCAGCTCTTGATGAACTTGTTGCAGCGGACTCTGGGAGCAAGATAAAATAGCTAACAGACCTCCGGAAACTTCTATCTGCCATTGGTCTAAATGAGGCTTGGCGTAGCCAGACACCACCCACGAAACAGGTTATAAAAAAAATATACTGGGAATCGGTACAGTTACAGGTCACTCAAAATCCAAGACTGGGGAAACTGGCGGAGGGTTTCTTCCAACACAAACACACCTGCTCATTGGAACCCTATTTGGACTTTATCCAGATCCCTAGACACAGGGTATTATACATGAAGCTAAGATTTGGGACTAACAGCTTTGTTGCACGCTGGAAAGGGCCAACCATGACACCTTTACCCTGCCCGGGCTGTGCTTATCATAATGAATCGAGGCATCTCTTGTTTGCCTGCCCGGCGTACAGGCTCCCTAGAAAGAGGTGGCTAAAGCCGGTTTGCCAATTATTGGGCCCAATGAGCCATCGTAATGCTCTCCGCATCCTATGTACAGATACCTCCTCTCTTACCCTGATATGCGGGGTGGCTAAATTCTTGGGCTCTGCCTGGCTAATTAGAAGTAAGATACTGGCTAGGAAGCCTCCCTGTCTAATCAGTGCAGACATTAATTGTGATCAGCATCCACTTAGCTAAGATTCAAGGATTGGGCCCCTCTTTTTTCATGTAGGGTTCCAGTCCACACATTTAGTTTCAGATTTTTTTAAGGTCTTTTAAAAAAAAAAAAAAACTACGAACTAAAATTTGTATTGGAAAATGTATTGTATAAGCTGTGTTAGATGATGATTTAATCACTTTTTAACAATTTTAACCTTGTAAATAATGTGTTTATTTTTATTCGGAAATGTACTGCTTTTATGATATTTTCATATCGAATAAAGCTTATACTACTACTATTAGTATTTTAATTGACATTTTACAATATAAGCACTGTATAGAGCTAAGAACCTTGTGATGGTATTCACATACTTTTTATTAATGACATTTTTCAATATACAACTCAAAATACATCTACGTCAAAGCTGAGCATTAATACATTCAATTATGTAGTTCTATTTGTTTAAATTCTAACTACATGGCCTCCCGAGGTGTGTTATCTGGACAGAGCACAATTTTTTGCACCTATTTTTCTGCCCATGACCCAGTTTTACAGAATGAGTTTGTAGTTCCAGACAACGGCGGACACAGAGACCGCACTACCCTATTTAGTTCCCTTAGTGTGACCCAGTAAGTAGAGTGAGCGTGCACAAAACAAACTCCAGCACTCGCCGTTGAGGAGTGCCAACTGCTTAGCAGAAAACTGAAGGAACAGGTTGGTGGAGTGGTGCACTGCTTATTGTTACGAAAATGGTGGTCAATGAATCAATGAGTCTTGGTAAGTGATAAGTCTTGTTTATTTCCCAAGACATAGATTGCCTATCTACTTATTCTCCCGCGTTCTACTTTCCAGACACTACATGTTATTTTCGTGAGGGAACGAGTCTTTCGGATCCCGTCTTACAGAACATTGCGCACCCAGGCCCTTATCAAGGTGGCCCTCGCGCTGTACTGTGTCTACCTATATTTGCTGATTGGGATTTTACAAGAGCGCCCACACTTGCCCTGAAGAAGTTCATTAAATGAACGAAACGCGTTGGCTGGCAATCTAGGTCTTGGGAATTAACCAAGACTTATCACTTACCAAGACTCATTGATTCATTGACCACCATTTTCGTAACAATAAGCAGTGCACCACTCCACCAACCTGTTCCTTCAGTTTTACAGAATGCTTTAGGTAGAGATTGCTATGGTGGCCTGCTGTCATCCTTGCTTTCTAATTTCAGCAGGTATGCATTCCATTCAGTGCACCTTTGAAAAACAGACCCATTTCTAATGAAGATATCCAAGGCCATTATTTTCGCCCTTGCAATTTACTCATTTTTTCCTGCCATCTAAACAAAGATGCTCATCCACATTCTTCCATCCCATCGCTTTTTGTATTTTTGCCAATAGCATATCCATATCAGCATATTAACACGCTGCTGCATGGTGCTTCGGTCTCTGAAAAAGTACCAACAGGGACACGCTTCACGGCCAATACTTACAGCACTCTGTGGTGAGATAAAAAAAATTAAAAAGCTCTTTATTGTCAAGAACAAAACTATAATTAATGACCACACTGTCTGATTGTGAAGCAAGAAGCATGTATTTTCAGTGTGTTAAACATACCTATAACGAGGCCAATTTCAGAGGTTACTAATTTTAGGAGCTACTTCTAAAGTTCTTTAATGACAATTTTATCAGATGTTTATATCTAAACACATCCACAAAATCATAGGTACATTTGGAACTTACTCATTGTGGACAAAATGCATGAGTCACAAGGTAGAGTAACAAGAAAGTGCAAGTTACATACATGAATCAGGCTTTACAGCAGACATTTCTAATATGGCTTCTTAGTATTTACACTCTAGGACCCTCATTATGAGCAACCCGTTAAGATCCTCATTAATACCCACTTCCTTGGATTTACCATTATAGTGGCATCTGGTCATTTTGGAAGGTGTGGGAATGCCCCGGTTACTTACCGAGTCCTAGTCTTCCTTGCCACAGTAATGACATGAGCTATAGCCTCCCACAGAAAATCCAAAAGTTAAAGTCAGCATACCAACCTCCCATCCCTGCAATATGGCCGACGCGGTCATCCACCAATGACATAAAAGTAACGGACTCCCCACATAACATCCTGTAACCAAAGCCACAAGAAAGATGAAGCCCCACACAAAACAGAGCAGGAGGGATGGGAAACTATACTGTGGCGAGGATGACTAGAACTCAGATTAATGAAGATTACCGGTAAGTAACCGGAGGATTACCCCCCCCCCCCCCCGTCCGTCTTCGAGATGAGATGATATCAAAGCAAGCATCAGCTTCAAGAAACATGCCAATAACGCAAACACCATGAAGAGATTTGCAACAGCCTGTTTAATCTACACAAGTCCATACGTACACAAACAGGGACATCAATATATACTGCCATGCAGCACAGAGGTAGCAAAAGACACAGAAGCACCGCCCGACCTCCAGCCTGTAATGCTCCATAAAGGTGTGAGGAGAAGTCCATGTAGCTGGCCTGCAAACATCCTCCAAGGATACGCCCTTAAAAGCAGCCCAAGGCACAGCCACTGACCTCGTAGAACATCCTTGAACTTGGTTTACCAACACCCTGTCCTGAGACTCATAGGCCAACAAAATCGCCCGCTTGATCCAACGACTAAGGGTAGAATTGGATTGCTTCAAGCCATTCCACACTGGACCAAATGTGACAAAGACTATCCACTTTACAGGAGGGCTCAACAACGCCCTCTTCACATCCAAGAGATGTAGGAGGGACTCCTCCCCAGACTGATTATCAGGGGAAAAAAACAGGAAGCACCACCTCAGCAGATCAGTGAAAGAATGAAGCCACCTTAGAAATGGAAGTGAGGTGAGTCCTCAAAACCACCTTCTCCTCGAGGATCTGTAAAAAAGGGGCAGACCTCAAAAAACATCCCAGTTGCCCAATCCGCCTGGCTGAGGCAAACGCCACCAAGAACACCACCTTCAAAGTCAGGAACTTCAAGTCCACCGACTCGAGAGGTTGAAACGGACATCCCTGTGAGGCCTGCAAAACCAACTGCAAGTCCCACGGAAGGGAAGACAACATAGCCCTCTGCCATTTTAGAGCCAGGGATTTCAACAATTGAGACACCAGAGGCTCCACCATATCAAAAAGAGGACATGCGGCCGACAGTTCCAACAGGACCAGAGCTGTCCTGGCCCCAGCATCTAATGTTTCACGTGTGGTCTCAGCAATTTTCACCAGTGCCAATTCCGTACCGTAGGAGGCTCTGAAACCCATTTGGGCACGATGAAGGAGGCCATGCTGTTTCACAAACGCGGTCAGTGATTATTGACCACTTCTCACAGACCTTAGCCACTGCAGAGAGCAAAGAGATAGGGCGGTAGCTGGTCAGGAGATTAGGATCAAGGGACGCCTTTTTAGGAAGGGGAATAATCAACACCTGCTTCCAGGAGGGAGGAACTGTAGCCGATGCCAATGAGGTATTAAACAACTGATTCATGTGGGGGTTGATCACTGCTGCTGCGCCAGCCAAAAGTGTGGCAGGGCACAGGTCGTTGGGAGAACCCGATTTGAGAGTAGACAGGGCGGCCAAGGAGTCCTTCAGCGAGATGGAGTCAAAGGTGGAAAATGTAGCCTCAGGAGGGGAGGGTGCTTGTTGGCAAGATATCACATCAGCTGCCTGGCTGTTCCATTCGCCATAGTGTGATTGCAGTGCCCGCACCTTGTTGATAAAGAAATTTGAGAGTTCCTCACACCATGAGAGGGATGGTGTATGGTTATTAGTCATGGCCTTAGGTTTTACATAGCTTTGCACAATATGAAAAAGTTATTTGCCATTATTGCCAGATAGGGCAATGCGTTCAGCATAGTGGGCGCATTTAGCTTGCACAATAGCGGCAAAATAGGACTTTTGGGCCGCTTTGAGAGCGGCTTTAGCCTCGATGCTATAATCCTGTCTCCATTTCCGTTCCAACCTTTTACATTGCTGTTTCTGAATGTTTAAAGAAGTTGACCCGCTATGGAGGACCCTGCCGTAGAACCAGCCGCACCCAAGGAGTCAAAAGAAATGTCCGACAAGAACCTGACCTCCTGCTCGATCATGGCCAGAGTAGGATAAATGTACTCCCAATGGTCCATCAACTCCGCCAGAGATTGGAAGTCTTTGAGGAGGGATTGAATAGCATATGTAGAGTAGGTAGCAGCCCTGATCGCAAAATTAGATGTGGAAAAAGTGTGCTTCACAGCAGTGTCAAACCTTTAAATCAACTGGGTTAGATGGAGTGGCATCTTCAGAAATAATCGTACCCTGGGAGGTCAGCCCTGCCATCAAGGAATTGACCTTAACAGACGCCAGAAACTTGTCACCAAAGTCCTGCAATAGATATTGTTTGGGCAGAAAACGTGCAAAACCATGTCTGTCCACATCTTTACATTCATTCTCTAACACCGCTTGCACAGAAGAATGGTGTGAGAATGATTCAGGTTTCCTACGTTGATACTGGGAGAAAAAAAGCATCAGTCTCCTCCAGCGTCACAGCATCTAGAAATACTAGATTATGGCAAATGTGCTGAAGGACCTCCTTCAACTCAGGACCCTGCACTTAGTATAATTTAAGTTCAACATCCTCATCAGAATCAGCCTAGGCCACTGCCTTCATATGAGGTTTGTTAACTGGTGGAACAGGATCTCTTTCACAATAAGCAGCAGCCACAGTAGCCTGTATAATCTGCTGAATAGCAGCTAAAGAAGGATCTGCCTCAGGAGCCCCAGGTTACTCCATATTGTGCGTTTACTTCAACACTTTACCACCAGCCTCCATACTGCGTGCAGTACAACTATAGTAAGCAAAGATGTCTCCCGCTAATATAGTTGCTAAGCACCCAAAACATGAGGCATGCCAAGCAACATCCCCACAATGCCTTGCGGTCTGTGCCACAAAGTAACTGCGAAGCATGCACCCAGGAAAAGTACAATAAAATGCAGACATCGGCTACTCGCGTAAACCAGCCCATTCACACCTGCTCATGCCGAGCGCAGAAGGAGCAACGCAACCCCACAGAAACCTCCAGGAATCTGAAGATGCCAGACCGCAACACCCCCCCCCCACTCCCCCCCCCACCCCAAGACCGCTCAAGCAGCAACCTCAAGGGGAGCACAAGACCATATATATATTGCGCCCAATCCTCAAGGACCCATGAGTATGCCAAGCAATGAAACCTCAGCTTAACTGCCCACCCAGCACCTTCCCCGAGCCTGATCAAGCAGGATAGCAGCTAAGGGGGAAGCGCAAGAGCACAAATAGGGAAAATGCACAAAGTGCAAGAAATTTACAAATGCCTAATTAGTAAGGTCCCAGGTATGCTAAAGCAATACCACGACCTTGCGGGACCATGAGTTCACTCTGGCAAGACCTTGATCCCCCACTTACCTGCAATTCCCAAAAGCAACAACTCACGAAGTTTGTTTGTAGAAACTAAACAACACAATGTTATGTGGGGAGGCCGTTCATTTTATGTCATTGGTGGATGATAGCATCAGCCATATTGGAGGGATGGGAGGCTGGTATGCTGACTAACTTTTGGAGTTTCTATGGGAGGATAAAGCTCATTATATCATTACTGTGGCGAGGAAGATGGACAAGGAGGTAATAAATATGATTACAAAGCTTTGGAGAATAACAAGCAGGAATCTGCATCGAAAGGATCAGCATGAAAAAACAAAACGTATAATTCGGATTACAAATAATTTATTCCTGGCCCCTTGAAATGTATAGGCCACTCATAATTGAGGCTTACTTCGTCCAAGTACTTTTAACTGATTTGGCTGCTTAAGAGTTTGTTTCTGCAGAGTTCCTTTTGTTTTTGTTTCCTAGGTGCTCACTCTTTTTTTACTTCTCATCTATGGGGCCACCTGGGCTGTTTTTAGGTTCAAATCTTTTAATGATAAATGTGGTTTATGCAATGAACAGTTCCACCAGTAATGAGCTAGGTAGATCATACATGTACAGCAGGGCACGTAACAAAAAAAAAACAACACAACTCCCTCCCGCCCTACCTTCCCCCCCAGGACCACCCAACCCAACCCCCATCTCAATCCCTCCCTGGGCTGACTTGGTATGGAGCCAATAGAACAGAGTTGGGACTGTTCTACCTACTAATGCAGGTTGAGCAATTTCCAGTGGGGGCGTCAAGAGACGTAAAAGGTGCAAGTATTTGGGGCAGGTAAGTTCCCACATTTCCATGCTAAGTAGGGAGAGGAATAGGCGCCATAGGGTTGCGAAGGAGGCATAGTCTCCCTGAAGTGAAAGGGATATACGCTCCATACCCAGGACGTACCACAGTCTGTATAACCACCCCTGGTTTGTGGGCATCCGGTCTGTTCCCCAGTGAGATAGTATGTTTTGTAAGGGCGAGCCAAAGCAATATCCATTTGTCTGCCTTTGCGCGATCTGAGGGGAACGTGAGCGTATTGGGCAGGCCTAGGACAACTTATGCCTGAAAGCGTGGTATCTGTGTGTCAAAATGTTTGTCTATATCGTTTAGAATCTGTTCCCAATATGAGGAAAGGGTGGGGCAATCCCATAACAAATGTGTTAGCGTACCTTTAGACCCGCAGTTTCTCCAACAGTCTGATTTGAGGGTGGAGTTACATCATTGCAGTCTGGGGGGCATGAGGTACCAATATGTGGCAACCTTAGTCGCTGTTTCTATGCTAGAGACGTTTCGCGCGGTGTGGCGTACTCGATAGAAGATGTCGCCCCATTCCTTCTGTGAGAGCGTAGGTCCCAACTCTGTCCTGCAGATTTGTTTGCTGGTCCTGGAGGGAGCAAGAGTTGGTAAAGCTCAGTGATGAGGCATGGGCTAGTTGTTTTGGTGTGCAGCCATCTTTCATATGGGGTAAGGGGTCCCTGGGCCCCCGGACGTGCCGAGGGCAAATGACCCAGTGCCACATCTGTTAGAAGTGGTAGCGTTCAGTCTCCGGCAGTGCGAGGTTGGAGCAAAGATCTTCGAAGGTCAGTGGGCCTTCCGTGTCAAAGAGATGTCCTATTGATCTACACCCCTCCTTCCCAATGTTTAAAGGCCACCAGATCGAGGCCCGGTGAGAAATCCGAATTGCGAACTATTGGCGTAAGGGGTGATGGAAAGGAAGTTAAGCGCACATTAAGGCAGTTGAATCCCTAGTTTTTAATGTTGTGCGAGTGACCGGTGATCCATATAGCCCTGCAGGACATTGAGTTTTATGGAGAAAGGAGATCTTACACAGAGATTGGCCGGCAATGGCTCTTTCCATAAAAAGCCAATGCTTTTCCGATTCACTTCGGGACTATTCCAGTAAACTTCGAAGCTGGGCAGCCTGATATTGGGAATTCCCAGCCCACCCTCCCAGGGGGTCTGTAGCTTATCTCCCTACTCATCCTAGGATTCTAGTCTGCCCAGACGAACAAGAGGAATTCCTGCTGTAACGACTTGATGACACACCTATCCACGGGGAGAGTCTGAAAGAGGTACAGTATTTTGGTTAACATGTTCATTTTGAGTGCCACCATGCGAGCTAGCCAAGAGAGGCCGAATGGCTCCGGTGGCGCAGATCTCGCCTGGTTTGGGAGAGGAGGTGATTATAATACAAGGCAACAGTGACCTGTGGCGATGTTGCCAATCTAATGCCAAGGTATGAGATCGATTCCGTCGCCCATTGAATTGGGCATAGCTGTTTAAGGCCTACTTAGTGGAGGATTAAAAGGAAACCCTATGGACTTGCGATTTAGAAACATTGACCTGGAACCCTGAGTCTTCTGCAAAGCTCTCGAGCTTGGTGAAGAACACTGGGATGGAGGTCCAGGGATCCTAAAGTGTTGTAACTACATCATCTGCGTATGGCGCTCCCCCAGAAACCGAATCCCTAAGATCATTGAGTTCTCTCGCACTCTCTGGACCATAGGCTCCATATAAAGAGCAAATAGTAGCGGGGAGAGCGGGCACCCCTGTCTCGTGCCTTAGGTGTTCGGGAAGGGGTCTGAAGAGTGACCATTCACCCGTATCATGGATGTGGGGTGACTGTAGCTGCTAAATAGCCATTTGCGGAAGGGTGGCTTCCAAATATATCCAATGCACCCTGTCGAATGCTTTTTCAGCATCGACCGACAACACTACCCTCTGATGTTGGGCCTTATCAAAGAGATGGAGCAGTCTCCGCGTATTATCACAGCAATACCTAGTGGCTACAAACCCAGACTGGTCTGGATCCACCAATCCCGGCTTCATCAGCCCAAGCCTGGCCGCCAAGATCTCCGTAAAAAGCTTCAGGTCAATATTTAAGAAGGATATCGGTCAAAAAGAAGCACAGTGTCGACTATCTTTGCCAGGTTTCGCAAGAATGACGACCGATGCAAGAAGCATCATGGGGGGGGGATGTCGGAGGAGTCGCCTATCACATTAAGAAGCCTAGTAAGAATGGGCACTAAGATGGTTCAAAAGGTCTTATAAAACAATAGCAGAGAACCCATTAGGGCTGGGAGATTTAAGATGCTTAAGACGAGCTATAGCCAATATCACTTCTTCTATACAGATGGGGCTGTCAAGGCTGGATGCCTGCTCCGGGGTTAATTTAGAGTGGGTTGCCCCTTGCAAATAGTTAAGAGAAGCCTGTTCTGGGAGATGTTGAGCTGTGTAAAGTTTAGCATAAAAATCCCGTGGGTTATGTTTGCGACGTTCAAGCATTCAGAGCCAGTCACATCCAAGACTGTGTTGACGGTAGCTGCCTGGTGCTGAGTGCGTAATTTATTGGGTAAAAGGCGTTCGCATCTGTCTCCCCCTACATAGAATGAGTGTCGCAGCCTTGGTGCGGCGTATTGCGCTTTATCCAAGTCCAGGCCGGCAAGCTGTGAACGTACTGCCTCTAATTGCCGCCATTACCGTTTATGAATATGCACCAATTCTTGCATTTGTTTGGCGAGGCCCTCTCTTTTGTCCTTACGGAGCTTGTTATCCACTGAGGAAGTGGCAATAAGTTCCTCTCTCGCGACTAGCTTGAGTGTTTCCCATAGGGTGGTAATTGAGGTGTCAGGGGTGTCATTAAAAGCCAGGAATTCCTCTAATGTCTTAGCTAGACATTATACCACTGCCGGGCGATGTAAGTGTGTCACACAGCCACCAAGAGTATGTTGGTCTGTTTGGGGGAAGGATTGCTAGTGTAAGTGTCAGTGCAGCAAGGTCGAAGACGAGCTGGGTTCAATCTCTGAGGCGAGCGCTAGGCGAAGTAGGAATTGAGACTAGATGAAATAGTCAATTCTAGTGTATGTTTTGTGCGCATGTGAATAGAACGTGTAATCTGTGGAATGTGGGTGTAGGGAGTACCAGATATCCACCAGTCCCAGGTGGTGTAGCCACTCCCTCCCATTCCGTGAAAGGTCCGTTGGGCCGAGCGGTCTAGTTGATTGTCGAAGACCGTGTTTATGTCTCCCCCCAGCATAATTTGCCTGTCCGGAGAGGTTGTTAATTCCATCACTGCTCGTCGGAGGAAAGCCTCCTGTCCCTCAATGGGCGCATATATACAGCACAGGGTAAAAGTGTGTGCGGTGATGGTTACTGAGATAGCTAAAAGCTGCCCCTTAATTTCAGCTAGTTATTGCCCACCTTCCCTCCAAAGGTGCGGGAGGTAAGACTGGCAACACTGGCTGTTTTGCTTGTGTGTGAGGAGAAATATTGTTGCGGGACAATCCTCGGTCGGAGTCTGTGTGTGTCCCTGGCGAGGAGGTAAGTTTCCTGTAACAGGCATCCCGACTGCTCTAAATAAGAAAAAATTGCCCATCTTTTAATCAGTATATTTAACCCTTTGACATTTAATGTAAGGATTTTAGTGTTCGCTACCATATGGGTCGGGACCAGGACTGAAAGCCAAGCAAGGGGCCAGTGCATACCGGGAGACCCCCGCCCACAGATATCCCCAAGGAGCCAAGTGTGTATACCTGGCGGAGAGCAGTTATCTGAACTGGAGGCCAAGCATTCGGAGAGCCCAGAAGGGTGAGCACAAATAAAAAAACAAGTGAAACTATGAACCAGTGACTAGAGTCGGGAGCGACATGCCCCTGGAGAGTTAGTAGACTGGTACCAGTGGCCAGCTTCTCCCCACTCCCGCCCAGACCCAGCCCCATGCGCGGGTCGAGAAAAAAAACAGGAAAGGGACCAGCAGATTGTTCGCTATTTTCCCCCACTTATCATGGCCTCAATGTTCAAGGGGGGTCCCCGGCTCCAGCACCGCTTGTCTTTTTTTGGCCATGGTGTCCGGATCCGGACGCAGTTTATGAGTTGGAGTTTTGACTGTTGGCCACCCATGCCCACTCCGGCAGTTTTTGCTTGCCTTACTTTGTTGAGGCTCCTCGGCCGAGGTGCCTCGATACGCAAGAGCTTGCAGGATTCAGTCACTGAGCACAGTTGCAGGAGTTCCCCCATTAAGGGGGAAATCAATCGGAATGGGTGACCGCATGATTCGGAGATGCCAGCTGCCCATATGTACATAGTGATGGGCCGAAATGCTTTGCCTTTCTGTAGTGCAGTTGCGGCTAAATCTTGGTATAGTGTGGGGTTTTGGCCCTTGTACTGAAATGAAGGGTTGTCTCTGGCAGCAAGGAGTATGCGCTCTTTAAGCTGAAAGTCATGCACGCCGGTTAGTATATTGGCCGATGGGGCCGGAGCCGCCTTCTGGGGCCCCACTTTATGTGCACGATCAAGTTAAATGCGGAAGTTTGAGGGCTCTCCTAGAATTGCACGGAAGAGATCGGCCACCAGGGCCTTTATGTTTGTGTCCTCCATCCCTGTTGCAATACCTTGGATGCGTATGTTATTGTGCCGGGACGGTTTTCCAAATCTGCCGTGTGAGTTTGGAGGTCGAGGTTCTGTTCGCACAGTCGGATGACTCCTTGTTGGGAGGCCTTCTATCTCCTAGTCCCCACTGGACTCGTGGTCCTCCAAGATATTAATCCTCTCCACTGAGAAGTCCAGGACTCGGCGAACATCCCTGAGATCAGCCGATAGATCGTGCTTCATGGATGAAAGGTCCTCTCGGAGGGAGGTGAAGAGTGATTCCAGGAAGGTGTGACTGACCGGGCCCTCCAATCCATCCACTCCCTCTACATCTGCCGTAGTCATCTGCCGGGTGGAGCCCACAGCCTGCAAGTTAGGTGTCTTGAGGAGCATATCTTTGACCGATCTGTTCTTCCTCCCTTACCGGAGGCCATACCTGGAATGTTACTCCCCGTGGCTCGAGACAGATCACCATGGCCGGCTATAGGCAGGGCCAATGGAGCAGTATAATCTTCTAGGGCCCAGGTTACACCCGCCACTCCCTTGGTCTCCTGCAGTGGGGGACAGGCCAGCCCCTCCTGGTACCCAGCCAGTGGGTCGCTGGTGCCATGGACGGTGTGTTGCTTTTCTCCACCTGGGGTATGAGGGGGCCTCACTATTGTCCTCAGGTCTATGGCACTGGGTTTGCTGTGACCGCTTGCTCTTCACCTCAGGGTCTTTGGCTTGCCACTGGCTCCCGTCCACCAAGATGGTCCTTAGACTAAGACTCCCTGATATGGGCTCCGGGTCTTTTCAGGCAAGGGGGGGACCCCCAATCCCGCCGCTGCTAGCTCTGTTCTCCACCCCTTGCTCCCGCGATCCCTGCAGAGTGGGTGGCTACACAGCGGCTATCTATCAGCCAGGGCCCAACCACTCATCAATGCTTTTAGTTTGTAAGTAGGCCCCTGGAGCCTCAGGCCCTACCAGGTCCGCCATATGCCAGGAATGCGAGGCTGCACTGGATCCGCTCAGGCACCTTCTCTCGTTTCTCGCCCACGAAGCAGGAGATCCATCGGATGCCTATGCACAGCCACAGGAGGCGTGTCAAAGCTGCCTCTTCCATTGGGCCCGCTGGCACCGGCTCTTGCACTCCGCTCCTGCAGTCACTGGTTAGCTCCACCCACCTCTGATGGCCGCAGCTCCTCGGCGGGTCCACCCCACACCACCGGGGATCGCTCGGCGTGCCTCTTCCCAGTTCTTGCTATCACCACGTCAGTCCTGGTAGGCTGCCTCCTCCCAGCCACAGGGCACCCGTCCACGAGCCAGACTCCGATTGCCCGCCGGCCCAATTCTACTGGGACTGAGTGCCTGAGCAGCTGGAACTGCTCCTCCGACTTCACCAGCACTTGGAGGATGGTTTGCTGGGGGAAGCTGTCCCCGATGACCACTGATTAGCGGCTACAGATTGGGGCCTAGCTGGGCAAGAGCAGAGGGAAGGAAAAGCAAGTCTTACTGTGCCGCCATCTTGGCCACGCCCCACACCTGGGCTGTTTTTATAGTAAATGCCCTGTGTCTCACTAAATCTATTAACTTGGTAATAACTTACTATTTTGAGGTGCAATCCTCTAAATTTTAAAATGTACTGAATGAATCCTAGAGAAATCATTATTTTTTTTACATACCCCATTGACCCAAAATCTCCTTAGTGTATTGGGTTGGCATTTACCCAATATAGGTAAATGCCAATAGGGTACATATGCTTGAAAATGCTATGTTTTAACTTACTTTACCAACACTGTCCTTGTTCATAGTGTGTTGAATTAAATACTATAAAGTTAAGTGGTATTAACTCTAGCAGAAGGCCAGTTCCTTACATAATGTCAAACTATGAAGTTCAACTGTTTAATGGTAATGTTTGACAATGTAAGGCTTAATTAATAAGAAACTATCCTTGCCATTTAATGCTTGCAGTTGATATTCACCCCTTACCAGCCCTCTAGAAGCCTAATCGAAGTCAGATATGTCCTAAGATTCATACCCGTAGACTGTATTGGATGAAACCTTTGTGCAGCTGAGTATTCAGACCACTTTCTAAAATGACTACTATATTAATTCACTTTGTAAAATATTTTGCTTTAGCTAAATATTCCTAACCATTTTCAGAGAAACTAAATATAGGAACAATAATATTGAAAAAACACTAGAATTGGGACACCTGAGATGTTGTGGCCATCAAAGTGGCACTGGCAGTATTTGTACAAAAGGAGAGTGACAATATTTTCAAAAGCAACTTTTTACTTTTCAGAATGCAGTGACATACCCTGGGGTCAATCACAAGGTACGTTTTTATGTTCATCTCCTTGAGATAGGGGTCTCTCAGATGTCCATTTCCTTCCTCCACTTGATAGGCATCAGCCAGGAAGGCAAGCGTTGCTTCTGTGATATGTACACGGCTGTAGAGAAAGAAACAAAGCATTAACACTTTCTAAAATGGCAAATCATTAATGTTGTTGTTTTTTTGCTATATGGGTATTTATGAACCATACCATATCTTCACAAACAAATGGATGAGCGTAAGAGCATGGAGAAACCATCAAATTTGCCCAACCATTCACTGACGTAAGGTTGAGCACTGTGGAGACCAGAGTAGATACAGCTTTGGGTCATTTACATAGGAAAATTATATAAAAGAGAGTCCTTAGAAGTTTGAAACGAAGAAGGTTGCTCATCTATTATGTTAAATAATAAAAATATGTGACCTTTTATGTCTTTTCTGAATCGGAGGAGGGTTGGGGGCGTTTGATTTGTAGAGAGACATTATTCTATATATTAGCTTGATGGATATACAATACTTGTCTACTCCTTCCTACTGTTGTGCTGCTATGATCTGATGAGGTTTTGGCTGTTGTCTGTAGAAATATTCCACTGACTGCAAGCTTACCAGCTGGGGTGCGGTTTCAGGTTAACGTACCTTTGTAAATGTCACGTAAGGTTTTGAACAAGATGTGTATTTAGGATTATTAAGTGGAGCTTGCAAAGGTTAAGAGTAATGAGTTTGAACTTTAATTTTCCTTTGAATGAGTGGAGCTCTCATGAGAGAAAGCGAGGATTCCACAGACATGATATATATTGCGTGTCCCCCTTCCAGGCGAGCGATCATGTGTGCCTATACAGGGGCATTGAGTTTGCTTGTTGTCTTGAGATGTTTGAGTTGGTGTTAGGCTGAATGTGCTTTCTCTGTGATGTGACAAACAAAGGCGGATGATAAATATGAAGGTTGAGTGATTGGGTCCAAACTAGCAGGTGTGATGAACAATCCCACCATCTGTAAACCTGAGAGCTAGGTTTCCCAGGCTTCAATTTTTGAATGTTTGTTTTAGGTTGTTTGTTACATACATTGAGTTTTTGTGGAGCTGATACACTGTGAGTATCTTGATTTGAATGATGGGGAGGCTGTATCTCAAGTGCCTGACAATATCAGTTGCAACGCTTTAAGTTTGATTTGAGTATACTTGGGGTAAGAGTGGATATAGATGCCGTGGTGTACTAGTAGAATCCATAGCATTTCTATTTAAAGGTTAAATGTAAGTTGAATATGACAGAGCCCTTGGGAATCCACTAATGGGGCGGAGGTGGGATCTGATCTGGGCAAATTGATGGAAGTCTGCCACATTGGAGGAATGTTATACTTGTAAATGGTTGTGGCTATCTCTTGCATGTGGGTCTGTAGTTGTATGCTTACGGCTGTTTTTCCAAAGTAGTGGACAGCAGATCACGGTAGCCGAAATCAATTTTGAGTGAGTAATGCATTAACTGTGGAGAGGAGGGGCGTGAGTGCTTTAAGACATACCAATATGTCAGAGAAGTTTGTGATATCTGTGCATTATCTACAAATTTCCAAAGGTCACAACATATCTCAGGACACCCTATATGGTCCTGAGATACTGCCCTTGTGACCTCTGGAATCCTGAACCACAGTGGCATTGACAAGGACAGAATGTTTATCTCATGCATATTCCCTAATAGCAATTTTTACCCACTGTAGATCACTCCCTTTGTTGCACTGAACGCATGTTCATTGTTTTAAGGTTTTTTTTTACTCCTAAAAACAGTACTGAATTTGAAAGGTGTTTTTAGTTTGGAAACCCTTAAAAGGAAAGTCTTCTGCTCATCATCATAGAGATGTTCCAGGGAGGTTGTACTACTGAATATCGGCACCACCAATATTGAGATACAAGAATATTGAGGACAGATTGTTGAGGGGCAAAATATTGATAGGTAAGTGGGAAGCATAGATTTACTATTCTTAACTCCATATCTACATACCTTGAAGATATATGCACCGCATATATACATATATGTGGAGTTAGGTATAGAAAATCTAGAATTACTTACCTGTCACTATTTTTTTCAATATTCTGTCCCTCCGATATTCTGGACTCTATATTCAAGTTGCACATCTTTCAGGCCATTTCAGGTAGCTCTGTTGATGACTTTGATAACAATTTGCTTCAACTCGCTCAGGAGCAACTATATAATATGGACACTCAAGTTCATTTCAGTGCAGGAAGCTCTGAATTCAGTTCAGGGGCAGAAAATGTGCAATCTAATCCACCTTTAGTTATTTTACAGAAATGTACAACCTCTGAACTTTTTGAGGAGCAGGCACAAATTTAAAAGGAATACCCTTTTTTCCCCACTTCCAAGGGTACAACTTGCCAAGAACCTTGTTAAAGATGCTGTAACAAGTTCCAAGAATAGGTCGGATGAAATACTGAACACAAAAGAACAATACTATAAAAAAATTCAAAAAAAGCTTTTCCTTTTTTGAGAAGGCATGCCTATAGAATTTGTCTGCCCATCCCAGCACTTTCCCTGCCAGTGTGGGACCACTACCCACTGGGCAGCTAGAGAGATTCTGCGATACCAAAATGAAAATCCATAGATTGGCGGGATATGTTGCCCAATCAATCAATAAATCATACTGAAGGCTTACCCAGGTACTCCGGCTGATTCCATGCGATTAGCCAGTGTGACATCATGGGACCAAACATCGTACTGCCATTTCCTGAGGCCAATCACACCACAGAGAACACTGCCAGAATGAATACCAACTCGCATATTGATATCCACACCCACGGCTTCACGCACCTTTCTATAAAACAAAACAGACGACTTATGAATCAATAACTCTTCTTCATTTGTCAAATCAGTTCTTTCGCCACCAATTGTAACACTAGGTTTGCTCATTACTTTTCCTTCCTAGTGACAATACTAACCCTGGGTGGACAACTACGCTAGCGAAGTTTGCGTAGTTTGTGCTACTTCGCGCTACGCGAATTGCACGTAGCACAGTGCAAAAGCGCATAGCGTAGCGGGCATTTTTTGCTCGCTCGCGCTCCTCATTGTCAAGTTGGCGACCGTGAGCGAGCTAAATGACTTCCCGGCGAGACTTTTTCCTCGTTTGTGATCAGCAACATCAAGTTGCCGATCGCAAGCGTGGAAAATAAACCTCCCGGCGAGATTCTCAACGCGGGGAGGTCAGGTTTCTCATTGCGAGTGGTCGCGTATGCTCGCAACAGCTTGCGATGAGAAACTACCAGTCCGCGTTGAGAAAGCTGCCGCTAGAGTAAAAATCTACTCGAGTGGCAGAAAACGACAGCTTGCACTGTGCAAGATGCCGTTTGCAATGATTGCACAGTGCGGACAAGCATCCGGCACTGTGCAATCATCGCAAACAGCGTACTACGCAGTTCGCGTAGTGCTACGCGTATCTCGCGTAGGCGAAGTGCACTTCGCGTAGCTATGCGTAGCGCTACTTCGCGAACTACACCCAGGGTTAGACAATACATGGCCTTACTCCTCCTGTTTACAGTGTCTTTTTTACTCTACAATATTTTCATTTATCGTTGCTATTTGCAATTTATCATTTTTTGTATGCATCTAAACACCATAATATATTCACCAAAAGAGGTTGCTAGGGTGTACAACCACAATATTATGTGCACATGGACGTAGACCACCTTTGACTCCAGAAATCAATTGCCACTGTATAGTCAATATTAGTATGGATAGCTAAGTGTAGATTTAATCTTAGTCTCTCATCACTTGCATATATATATATATATATATATATATATATATATATATATATATATATATATATATATATATATATATATATATATATATATATATATATATATATAACCTACTGGCGGTCGCCAGTAGGTAGTTATAGTTAGGACCCTCTTACCATAGGAAATCCACAACATTCTATTTTGAATAACTTTGGCGCCGGTCGATGAATCCTCGCGAAATTTTCAAAATAGGTGGGGCGTTGAGCTCCGCTCCTACCCTGAAAGTCTCGGGGGGATTCGTCAAGCGGGGCTGAGATAAAAGGGGGGTCCCAAAACGCGTTTTTCCCATGCATTTTTCCATAGGACCTTTAGACAGAGCTACAGCCCGAACGGCTGAACAGAATTAAATGAAATTTGGCAGAGAGGTAGTCCTCAGGCCAAGGAAGTGCCTTTTGTAGGTTTGGTGTAAATCTGTTCAGTAGATTCTGAGAAAATAGCCTTTAAATCAATATATATATCTGAGCCAGCTTACGGTGCGCTTACGGTGCGCTTACCGTACGCGTATGGTGACGTGCGCGAGCGCGATTCTGATTGGCTCTTAGATCTTAGTAAACATTCGAATCGGTGGAAACCAGGAAGCGGCGGCCGCCATTTTCTCTCTAGCTCTCTTAGTTGGGCAGCAAAAATGAAGCCAAAAAATGTCTAAAGGGGCAGTATATTGAGATCCTAACCACCCAGCATTGATATAGGGGTCCCCAAACAACCCCCAAGCCCAAAAAACATTTTTTTTTCGGAAAATCGCCGATTACGCTTACCGTACGCGTACGGTAAAAATTTAAAAACAAAAAAAAATTATCCACACTCTCCCCACCCCGTGTGCAAATTGTGCCCGAAGGGCACCATTTGTGCATGGCATATCACAGGTGTAAAAATAATAAAGAATACATTTCACAACGATGCGCATAATATGTCCCCCATGTGCGCACGGTTCGCACGCGCGTGACCACCGTGCGTGCACGGCACTAACTGCGTAAAGTGGGCGCGCGGTGCGCGAATGGCGTAAAGTAACTTAGCATTTAAAAAACCGTACAAATTCACTGAAAAAAACCATAGGTTTCACACACATTATAGTTAGGAATTAGCATTTAAAAAACCTTGCAAATTCACTGAAAAAACCATAGGTTTCACATGTTAAAGTTAGCTGTACATTTCACTCGTAAAAAACCAATGAAGTTCCCCCGTTATAGTTAGTGCAGGCAACTATAACTCACGCGACCGCAATCTTCTGCTGATGACATATGTGTCTTTATGAAAAAAAAATATTTGTAATATATGTATAGCTAAAATTTAATGGAAGAAGACATGGGCAAATAAGTGTCTAAATACAGTATTAGCATCAGCAGAGGATTGCGGTCGCGTGAGTTATAGTTGCCTGCACTAACTATAACAGGGGAATTTCATTGGTTTTTTACGAGTGAAATGTACAGCTAACTATAACTTGTGTGAAACCTATGGTTTTTTCAGTGAATATATATATATATATAGGATCACTGCACATGTCATTCCTCACCTGTGATCAAGGCTTTATGGACAAGCTGAAACGTGTTAGGAGGACGAAAGTGTGCCTTCTTAAGAAATAAAAACGCACCGTTTGTTTCTAGAATCTGGCTTCAGCGCCTCTCTTTTTCATGGAAATGTGTAACAGGATGCTCCGTCCCTGTTAAACAGCTGAAGCCATTAGGCAAGACTAAGCCGTTTCTACCATTAGGCAAGACTAAGCGGCCGCCTAGGGCGGCAAAAGGGGATTTTTTTTAAAAGATTGAAATCAAACAGTGAAAAAAATTTAGCAAATTAGGTGAAAATAAATGAAATAGAGGAAGTAAAAGGGAGGGGGGGGCATTTTTTAATTCTCGCCTAGGGTGGCAAAACACCTAGAAACGGCCCTGCCTGAAGGGTTGGGGGCTGCCGTCGATGGAGGTCTTTTGTTTGTACTTAATTGGGGAGCATGACCCACTTGTCCTCCGGCCAGTGAAAGGATCGAACCTAATACTTCTGAAGCACGGAGGTGAGGAAGGGAAATGAGAAAGGAATTGTCCTTGTGATTCTGGACACTCTGCGTATGAATAGACATTTGAACAGTTTCTGGCAACACTTTTAGGAGCAAAGACTGAATTAATATGAAAATTGCATTGTGTTAAATTTCAAAACACATGACGATGTTGGCTTTTATTTTTAGGCAACTGAGCACTGGAATAATATTGTAATTGTGGAGCAATGACGCCATTACAGCATTGCTCTACAGTTTTGGAAATATGTGATCTCATTCCAGGTGCATGCTGGGCATCGTAGGATGTAGTAGCATCACGTGTGGTTGGACTTAAAAGCACAGGATCACTGCACGTCATTACCTCACCTGTGATCAAGGCTTACTGGACAAGCTGAAACGCGTTAGGAGGACGCAAGTGTGCCTTCTTAAGAAATAAAAACGCACCGTTTGTTTCCAGAATGTGGCTTCAGCGATATATATATATATATATATATATATATATATATATATATATACTTACCTTGAGTATTCTGACATGCAATCGACTGTTGGCACGTAGATTAAAGAGACACAAATGGGCATATAAAGCGTCTGCTGGTAGACCCTAAAATTACTTTGTTTTCCACACATACGTTTTGTCCACATTACATTGTGGTGGTATTTTATTCAAATGCCCTTTGAGACCACACTTCTTTAAAAGCCATTGCATGATGCCAAAAGCCAATGTATTATTTATGTTGGTCCAAAACACTCCTAATATCACATCTCATAACAGGGACTTCACTTTAATGTTACAGCCATTCACTGTGGAAAATTGCTTGCGTAATTAATAGGAGGGGAGACAAGCTCACTTCACCACGGGAAGTCAAAAATTATATCGGATTTCTTTTTCGCAGGAAGTGCTCTGGAAAAAAGAGCATATGACACTGTTCCCTTCGCCTCAGAATTTCATTTTTTGACAATAAATTGCCAGATCAAGAAAGCCGACGCTTTTATTATTTTGTAGAACTCATGAATTTAACACTTGACCAAGTCTGTGGCCTTGCCAAAACACACACACTGCCCCACAGTGAAACTCAATGTGCAGAAATAACTTTGGTGTCCAAGGTAAGCAACATGAGATACTCGCCATCCTGTCTAGGGTTTTTTAGACATGCAGTATTCTCCGAGGGTGGACTTCTGTGGGTTTCATGTAAAACACATAGACCAGAAAAAGATTTAAAGCCACAACAAAGATATTGAAATATAGACTGCCAAAATCTCGGCTAAGGTAAGTACATCGCTACAAAAATTATAGACACAGATGTAATTCCCTATATAAATGACAAAATAAATTCAGCCACACGTATTACAGGACTGACTTAATCTACTATTGTAACCCCAGTTCTGGGCTATATGGGCGTAAATGCCTAATAGTGGAACTATTTTAGGTCAACATTTGCATATTAAGAAATGTATTTAATCCCTTAACTACTGGGCCTTATCCCCCGTCCCCTGTGCTGAAACCTTTTTGTTTTATTTGGGGTAGTATGCACTGAGGGCTCTATACATTTTTTCCACATAAGGTATCCATGCCAAATTTGCCTCCTTTTTTTCCAGCATCCTGAGGATTACAGAGGTACCTAGTGTTTGTGGAGTCCCCTGGAGGGGACCGAGAAAATATGCAAATGATAGCACATTTTGGAGTTTTGGAGGAAAAATAGGAAAAAAGTGCTCTGGATAAAAGTGTCTGGTTTTCTTACCTAACATTTGGCACCAACAATCAGTTTGCTGTGCTAAAGTCACCATCTTCCAGGAACATGCAGCGCTAAATAAAAAAAACTAATTTTGTTACCACAGTTTTAGCATTTTACAAAGAGGTAGCCCATTTCTCCTATTTTTTGTGCTCTCAACCTACGTCCAGTTTGTGGTGGAAACCAGTATGAAACCCATGGGTGATCCAGAAAAGCTATAGATTTCTAAAAAAGTAGATGAAATTCTCAATTCAGCAAGGGGTCATATGTGTACATCCCTCAAGGTTTTCTCAAAGAAACTAACTGTTGAAATACAGAGATATTGAAATGGAATAGGAAATAAAGGCCATTTGGAACATTTTCATCTGTGACTTTTTGTCACACTAGCTGATTCATAAAAGCAAAATACCATTAAGTCAGCTAGACCCTTCCGGTTTCGGGATATTTAGGGTTTGTATGTTCTCCAAGAACAGAAGATACCCAGAGTCAATAACTGAATTGCACCATACAATGGTTTTTCATTGTGTACAGAGTACTTCATATGGTGAAATATGTAGAGTGAAAAATGGTATCAAGGAAACCTATGTATTTCTGAAATTGGCACAAGATGTGGAATTTCGGAGCAGTGGTTAGTTGTACATCTCTGAATTTGTGGGTACCCGCACTAGCATATGATTTAGAGGGTATTTTTCAAAATGTCTTCTTTCTGACACACTGGCTTACATTTGGAAGGCATAAATGCAGTGAAATCCAATTGGTAATAGTAAATATTCTACTATTTTATGCTCCCACATGTATTCTGATAAAAATGATACATTATTTGTTTATGTAAGCCTAATGCCTCAGGGAGGAAAGGGCTTCAAACGCAACATGTAAACAGTTACATGGGGGAATCCAGGGTGAGGTGACTTTCACAGCTCTCACCAGGTTTTTTTTATACCCAGAATCCCTTGCAAACGTGAAACATTGACTAAAAAAAAAAAAAAAAAGATTTTCCTCACATTTCTGTGATGGAAAGTTCTAGAATCTGTGGGGAGTCACAAACTTCCTTCCACCCAGCATTCCCCTAAGTCTCCCAATAAAAATGGTACCACACTTGTGTGGGTAGATCTAGTGCCTGCAGCAGGAAACAGCCCAAAATGCAACATGTATACATCACATTTTTCCACTCAAAACTGACCATTTTTTTGTAAAATGGATAGCTGTGGAGTTTAGGCCCTAGCTCAGCCTGCACCTAGGGAAACTTCGGCAACTTGCACATTTTTTAAAACTAGACACCTGGGGAAACCCAGGGTGAGGTAACTTGCATTGCTGTCACCAGATTTTCTTTTACTCAGAATCTCCTGCAAACATGAAACTTTGACTAAAAAAAACACATTTTCCTCACACTGACCTGTGTTTGATCCGTTCATGTTGCAAGCACAAGTCCCAGCCACAAAAGTGGCCCAGCATTTTTATTGCACACATGGGGTAACGCTGGGTGGTAAGATTTTTGTAGATTCTTGTAGATTCCAGAAGTTTCCAACAGAGAAATATAAAGAAAATGTGTGATTTTCAGGCATAGTTTGAGGTTTGCAGGGCATTGTGGGTAAGAAAACCTCATGGGATCCACGCAAGGCACCCCAATCTAAAATGCTCTGGCTATCTATTTTTCATAAATACCTGTGGTTCATAGGTTTCCATGGGTGAAGGCCAAGCACGGACCCAAATCAAAAAGTTACTTTTATTACTGATCTCTCCACTTAGCGTTTTAGGGCCTTTTGTGTCAAGGTCTCTTGGCCCACCCACACAAGTGAGGTAGCATTGTTATGAGGAGACTTGTGGGAATTCTGGGTTGTAGGAAATGTGTGGCTCCCTGCAGATTCTAGAAGTTTTCCTCACAGACATGTGAGGAAAGTGGGTATTTTTAGTCAAAGTTTGAAATTTGCAGGGCATTGTAGGCAAGAAAATGTTCTGGCATCCAAGCAAAGCACACCACCCTGGACTCCCCCAGGAGTTTAATTTTCAGAACTGCCTGGGTCTGGTAAGTTTTCCCAGGTGGCAGCCTACTCAAGCTCAACAAGTGCAGCCATTCACTAGTGCAAGTGGGACAATATTAGGAATTAGCCACACTCTCCAGACCCATTTGTACAAACATGATCCAAAGGAATCCAATTTCCTCTTGTTTGCCATTGGGATGGGATTACTTAGTCCGCAGGGGAGCAGAAAGACTGGTGAGCATTAAGGGTGAGGGTGGGGCAGATGTTAGGATGGGCCAGACCCACCCCATTATTTTATTTAAAAACATATATTCCTGTCATACAGTGGGCTTTCTGGTCCCCAGGGCAAACCAGCTATCTGCCCCAGTGGTAGGAGGGGAAAAAAGACTTGTTTGTTCCTTTTTTTAGGGCGGGGGTCGACAATGCCAGAGTGCAGCATCCACACCACTTTCTTTTGCCCTAAATAAAAAAAATATTTTCTACATCCCCCACCCCCTCCCAGGTTGGACAAACCTCCTACCTGCCCCCAAGGGAGAAGAAATACACTTTTGCCCCTTCTGGGGAGGTGGTATGGCTCAATGCCAGGGTAGGCAGCACCCTCCTTTTGTAAGTTTATTCTCCTTTTTGAAATGCCTGGTGTTTATTGGGCTTTTCTCACCGCCCCCTTCCCCGGGGCAGAATGTGAGTGAATTCCCCTAACCACCCCCCGGGAAGGGGACAACAAATCTATTGGGCCGGGTGGGTGGAGAAAGCATGGGCCCATGCCCGGGGGGCTGCCCCCGACAAAAATACTGCATAAATGTAGTCTCTGGTGTCTAGTGGGCTTACTGCCCCTCGGGCGGAACTGGGATAATTTCCCTAATCCACCACTAAGGGCATCAGAAAGACTGTCTGTACTCTTTTAGGGTGAGGCATGGCCATGCCTATGGGGGCCAGCCCCCAACACTATGATTTTTTTCTTTCTTCCCTGGTGTCTAGTGGGGTTTCTGCCCTGGGGGTGCATATCGGGGGTTGTTTCCCCCATCTGTCCGCCGGGGGGGCAGAAAGACTATCTGGCTTCCTGTTGGGATGGGGCATGGTCATGACCATGGTGGGCAGCCCACACCTCCTTTATTAAAAGAAAAAATCCCTGATTCCCTGGTGTCTAGTAGGCTTTCTGCCCCCTAGGGGATTTATGAGAGAGAGTTATGTATGCCAATAATGGATTATCCAGTTTCTACATTTTTAGAGGTAAGAGCCCATTCACTGGGCACGGGTCATCAGTGTCCCAGTGTGCAGGGTCCGAAAACCAACACAACCAGTATAAAAATGTGAGTTATCACGAACAAAGGAGCATTTTCTCACACAAAACCATTTCTGTCTCAGTGTTGTTTAGTTTGGCTAGTCTCACCTGCAGCACTAATTTGTTCGCCGTTTGTGACTTGAATATCTCAGGATATTTTTATCTTTCTATTTAACTGGTCTTTTTGACAGATGTCTGTGTGAGGGCAGTTGTGCAGAATGTTCTAGTACCAGTTGAAGCAGGAGCACAAATGATGTCATAAATAGATTGTGCTGAAGTGAAGAGAATCAGAGTTGGAATCTAACTAGATGGGAGTCAGAAGAGAGAGGAGGAGGGGTGGGGACCAGGAGCTACTGTTGTATGAAGCTTACTCTGAGACAAGCCTTTGTAAAACTATCCCCTGGCTCTCTAGCTTATCCTGAGATGCATCATTCCTGATTCTTGAAACCACAGATGTCCTTCAGTAAATCAATATCCATTCTTCAGTCAGACTGCTGTAGATGAGAGGGAGTCCCTGCGATAAAGAGTAATCCAGGTTCAAGATCCGGGAGATCCAGCATCTCACATCTTGAGACACATTGAGGGCCCAGATTCCCCCACTGTTTGCCTGAAGTAACACCAGAAGACTGTTTGGTGCGATTGTGAAAATGGCATTGGTAGGTGGGAAGACGACAAGAACAGCGAACCTAGTGGTGAACACTAATTTGCACATTCATCAGTACATTCGTTTTAGCCACTAGGAAGAAATATTTATTCGAAATAACAATAAGGTTTATTACTAAAATCTGGTGAGTAAAGTGTAGTTTATTCCCAAGAAGTGTTATTGATAGAAACTCAAAACATCTTCTCAAACTTTCATCTAGATCAGTGTTTCCCAAAATGTGGGTCCTGAGCCGATTTGTGGTGGGTCGCAAAAGTCCAAGCAATAAATAAAGGAGCCTTTAAATTCTGTATTATCTTGTCACATTTTCTGCGGTTCAAAGACAGAGGCCAATGTCAGGCTGTCTTCTGACAAAATGCTGCTTATTTTTTTTAACATGGGGATTGGTTTACAGTCAGAGAAAGAAAAGTAAAGTGAATTATGTGACAATCTTGCTGCATTACAGGAAGTGTGAAAGGAAAGTCTGTAGGATGTCATTTTTTGTAGCACACAACAAATTGTAAATACCTGTAATTCAACTGTACAAATTCAGGAGTTAGGAAAAACAATTAAGAAAATATTTTCTGTAATTCAGACGTGTGATGGAAACAAAGATTATAATAGGATCAAAACACATAAAGGCACAGTACTTGGTGATGCACAAATGACACATATTCATCTAAAACCAAATCTCTAAACATCACCATTTATGTCTGTTATAATTGTATCAGTGAAACTGTATGCCTGAGCAAATTTAGTACCCATTTCAATAGATAAACAGTAAATGACAGTACGTTACCACACAGTGCTAGTCTTTTGACTGCCCACTAAGTATCACTGCCAGTGACGCATGATGCTGGTATCACACCAATGTACGACCTAGTCATCTTGTCCCGGCCATAAGAGATTACTAGCTAGCAGGCTGAGCACTCTAGCCCCAGCACGACGAGGGATCGAAATTGGATTGCATGCACAGTGGGGCATAACATGACCAATCATAAGCATGAAGTCAGATCCAAATACTAGTTGAAATAAACAACACTAATTCAAACTGAAAAATGTTTCAGGCTAAGGTCTTACAAATGATCCCATTAATCATACCCCAAGAATAAATGTAGCATGCCTTTATATATGGAATTGATTTCTCTGGGTGTAGAGCAGCTGGAGGGAGGGCGTTGGTGGGGATCTCTGGAGCAGCAAAAGCAGGTAGACTACAGAATTAAAATTACTATTTGGATGGATGCTACAAGTGCATTGACACCCGGTCAATTTCAAATGTATAGAGAATGTCTTCAAGGATATCGGTCTTCAATGTCCAGAGGTTGACTTTCATTAATCCCTGGTCTTTCGCCCAACATTACTAAACATGCTGGCCAAACCTTGTAGTTTGATTTTTAACTGCTGTAAGTATGGGCCTACGAATGCCAGCATGTGTGATGCTGAGGACTGAAAAAGACTGTGCGATATGAAAGTGATCCTCCTGGCATGAAGTTATTTCAAAATTATGTTGAGGAACTTGGATCTCAATTGATGTTCATATTTTGCTGAATATTCATGAAAAAAACTGTAGTTCCACATATGTTTCTAAAGTTACTGCTGGGTAAACATGCCATCTATGTACTGCTAATCAGCCATATTTGCAGATACTCATTTCTTTTATTATTGGTACCTGGTTTCTCAAGCATTCTTTTACTCACTTTATAGCTTCACACATATCTAGTCCCATCTTCACACAGTTCTTCGCATTGGTTGGCAATGACACAGGCAGCCCTGAGACACAGTAGTAACAGTCTCCCAGAATTTTGATCCGCATGCACTCATTCTCCTGCAGAATAAGGAAAAACCAATGCATCGTTATGAACACGGGTTAGCGTACTGCAAAATAGGGTTTCGCTTTTTTTTATTCAAATATTTTGTCACCATACTAAAGCCCTCTTCCAAAGGTGAAGATAAATTCAGACTTGAGAGCAAATAGCATTTCTGCCTGTATCAGGATCACAAATTGTGTAGCAGTTTCACAACCCCGTGACTTTTCTTTGTATATGCATTAACTGGATTCATTCGTTTAAGGGAAATAAAATGGAAAAGAAGAAAATTTCCAAAATGTTGGTTTGGTATAAGTGATTCTGCATGTTAGTCCTCATTTCAAGATGAGAAAGGCAGGACAAAGCAGTAAAACGTTTCTAAGGAAACATTTGAATATGGAAGAACATATTTCCCTTTTGGTTATTTTGCAACATAGCAATTCCACATTCTTCAGAATGAGGTTACAAATTGAATAAATATTAAACTGCTCTCTCTACAAATTGTTTCACCACATTATCACACACAACACCCTTATGCTGTATTTCAAAGTTATTTTCAAAGTTCCTTAATTTGTTGTCTTGCTTAAGCTCTTTTAATTTTCATAGGACAATGGGCTGGCCAAGGAAGGGCATAAAGATTTCAAGGAAGAACCACAAACTGGTTCTGCAGACCTGAAATTCTTAGATGGTACTTAATAAAAAGCCTCAATGTTATGCTCAATCACTAAACCTCCTAACGTGTCATTTGGACAGCATTCAGTGAAGTAAAGTCCTTGGGCCAGATGTATGACCGTTACATTTTGCGGCTCGCGAAATGCGATTTTTAGAGATTCCAATTTGTGAGTCACAAAAAGAAATGTACTAATGTGTTTCAGACACATTAGCGATTCCCAATGGGGTCGCAAAAGACCTGCCTCATCAATATTTCTGAGGCACGTCGCAATTTGCAACCCATTGGGAATGGGCAATAACACAGGGTTGCTGGCCTGCTGGGGACAGCAGACCACCATGTCTGTGTTTGCATTTAAATAAAGCAACTTTTATGTGTTTTAAATGAAGCCTGTTTTCTTTAAATGAAAAAGTGATGTGTTTCAAAAAGAATAATGAAATGTTTCTGTTGAATTTTTTTTAAGTAGGCACTGGTTCGTGGGACCACCAGCTCTTAAAAAGCTTTTTTGCTGCCAGTCACCAAGAGGAATTGGTCCCCTGGGGACCCCTTCCTGTTTAGGATTGGCTTACCACCTACTTGAAGTAGACGGTAAACTGTGATTATTTTGCGACCGCATTCCGGTTGCAAAACAATTGTACATGCCCTTGCGACTCGCTATTAGGAAGGGATGCCTTTGGCACGCCACTTCCTAATAGCAACTCGCAAACCCTATTTTGCGAGTAGTTAATAGATTACAGACTTGCAAAATAGGGTTAGTACATGTGAAAAGGCTATTTAGCTGTCACAAATAGCTCGATTTTCCGTTTGTGATTGCTAAAAGCTGTCGTACATCTGGCCCTTATTTACTTTCATAACCTTGGCTTCTTACCTCTCTCCAACCTAAACACTAGCTATCTCTATTCATTAATATACCCCACCAGCGTTGTTTGGTACCAAACGTTCTCCTAAGTTAACTACCGTCTACAAGACATCTGTAGGATGCTCCCTTCCCATTTTTTTTTATTTGGGTGGTTCTCTTTCTCCGCTACCAAAACACTGGCTCGCTTTGCAAAACTACCTGCAAACCCTTTGCTGTGCCTGAATCTCCGATTATAGAATAACTCTTTTATGGGATCTTCTCCATTTTATTTCTCATTGTAGGGAAGGCCCACTTCCATATAACATAGATGCCAAACAGGGCGCCTTCTTCAGGTTCGATAGGTCTGGATCTCCTATACCAACATCCACTATTGGAAGAGTCCCAAAACATTTCCAATTTTCCATGCAGCTTTGGAGGGGATCCAATATGGCCTTCTGTCTCAGGCTAAACAATGGTGCCTCCCACACCCTACTTCGAACATTATTGGACAGTTCTTTTCAGCTGCCCTGCTCCATAAGCCAGGTCCAGTTCAATTGTGCTGCCCAGTTTTTTCCAGGTCTGTGTAGGAAGCCACCCACAGCATAACACAAAAGTGGTGGAACTAGTGCTTAATTTGATTCAGTGGTTGCAAATTGGACCCACCAGCACTCATTTTTGGGGACTGACACTTATTTTTCCTCATCATACTTTAAACCAGAGCATGATAGTGAAAAATTCACAAGGGGCAATGAAAGTGGAAGAGAAAGACAAAAAAATGGATAAAGCGAGAATCTGCAAGGGTGAGATAAAAGGGCATGGAATGTCTGGAGGTGAATTAAAGGAGGCATGGTGTGGAATCAAGACTCCACATCCTCCATATGCAGCACACTGACATACAATAGTAATGGCTGTGGGCTTCTGAGCAAAATTTTGGGCCCCCTACTTATACATTTACAAATTGAGAACTGGGCAGAAAACATTTGTAAATATGATAAAGTTGGTCTGCAACCACTAGATCTCAACAAGACTACAAGATACTGAAGCCAGAGAAATTTAACATCAAAAGTGCAAAAACAGTTACATGGATCAGTGTGTGCAATGAACTCTGGTTACAGCGGCAAAGCTTCAGAGAATCAGCAGGCGTCCTGCCCTTTGGGAAAGGTAATATATAATGGACAATGCCCCTCCTGAATATGGTTAATAAACACCATTTGTTTGCATTCGGAACCAATTGTAAATTTGACCTTCTCTTGTTTTGAATAATCAAATAAAATCGAATTGCTCTCTTACATAACTGCAGAATCTCTTAGCATTTGTCTCCACTGGAGAAAAGTATCCTTCACCCAAAGTGTAACTTTCTTGCATACGAGTCACTGTTTCTTGAAACAAAACTGCTCTACTGAGTACAGTACATGAGCCTTGCATACTGAGGCACAGAATTGGGAGCACCAACCTCAGGCAATGGTTAATAGTTTCTCGGTTTGCAGAGTAGCCAAATGAACCCAAATATACATCCAAATGTGTAGACATGCTCATTTTATGACATCTTTCAAATAGCTCGACCCAAGTTTTTTGCTTCAGGAAGATGGGGAGTGTTGTGTGTTCGGCCTAAGAGTCGTGTGCAGAACATATTTTCTTCTATCTGAACACAGTTAGTGTTAAGCAATATCCTAGATACCCACACCGTAACAAATAGATATAATACATTTGGTAAACAACGTTTACCACAAATCTTTTTCCCCGCAGGGAATCACAACGGGGTCGATACAACGACCGCGTTGTGATTCCGCATACCATTTCTCCGCAAGTCGGAACAACGACTTGCGGAGGGGGTGGGGGTGGGGGGGGGGGGAGGTGCTGGATTTAAAATCCAACACCTTCCCTATTGTCCACACAGACTGGAGTTGGAATAGTAAATTATACTATTCCAACATCCAGCACCCCCCTCCGCAAGTCGTTGTTCTGACTTGCGGAGTAATGGTATGCGGAATCCCAACGCGGTTGTTGTAACGACCGCGTTGTGATTCCCCGCGGGGGAAAATAATGCGTCATAAGAACGTACATTCAATACATTTAATTCTGGAGGTGTCCATAGTAAGTTCCAATGACCAGCCTATCCAAGCCACCAAATCACAAAAGGCCCTGTGCGGTTAAATATGCCTCCTGGTCTACAAAATAAAAGACCAACGTCCAAAACTAACAAAAAGATACGATAAAGCCCAAACTGCCTAAAAAGTGAGATTTAGAATACAAAATGTGCTAGAACACGTGGCCTTAATCCCCATGGTTAAAACGTGAGACCTGAATACAGAGAACAGAGAAAATCAAAAATACTACTGTCCATGCCCATTTTAACTAGGATAGGGCAGAGTTTTGACATGGACGTCAACTAACCAAAATGCCAGGAATAGCGGCAGTGGCATCGCATTCCTTCAGTGGCGTAGCTAGGGGGGGGGGGTGCGGTGGGAGCGGTCCGCCCCAGGCGGCACTATTTTGGGGGCGGACAAAGGAATTCAGATAAGGCTCGGCTTGCTTTCGTGGACGTTCGGGGACGGGCAGAGAAGGAATAGGACTCAGCAATGTTCTCTTCTTTTTTGTGCTGGCAGCTGTCCCCCCCCTCTCTTCCTATTATTCCCTCTCTTTCTGTCTTGCTCCTCGCTTCACAACCTCTTTCCTTCTTTCATTTAGTTGCTTCCCTGTGAAATGGATCCAAAAAAGAAAAACACTCTTGCAGGAAATGCCCTTTTTCTGACATTTTTCTATTCCAAAGTGCAGCAGGATGGAGAGAACTAGAAGGTTTTAAATCTGAAAAATAAATACATAACTAAATAAAGCAAGACAGAGTGGTTGCAAAGTGGCCAGATTGGTTTTATTCACATCCAAACACATCAGCCTCACTTTACAGAATTCGCAGTGAAGCACTACTTTGTTTTCTCGTCTTTCTTTGAACAGCATTGTTGTCCCCAGGTGGGGAAGTGAACCATTCCTGGAGGTACTGCAATACCTGGTTGATGGGTGGATTGGAAAATCAAAATGTGTACCATGGCTCTGTTTATGGATGTGGTCTTTTTAAACCATACTGCTTACGTTTATTAAGGATATAAGCAATGGACATTGAAACGGTTCCCTTCAGGGCCCTCTAGTCACGTCCTTAACTTTTCAGGTAAAACCACTTGCTGATTTCTGAATAGTGAGTGAGAGATCGTTAAGGTAACCATGTTGTTTTTGCTTACATTTCACATGCTTTACTTAATCTTGCATTCCCTATGAGTGTTTGCTTGTACTTTTTTTTAGGCAGCATATTACACTTATCAAGTGCATAATTTGAATTAAGCCACATCCAAGTGTTTATAGCGGGCACAATTAGGTTGTAGCTGAAGGCAGTGCGAGTTTCTCTCAGTGGGGCAGTATGGTGTTCAGTGGGGGAGAGGATGTGGCACTATGGCCAGAGCTGTCGAATTTGGAACTGGGGAACTGGGTTCAGCCTTCATGACCATTCCACCAGACCACTCTACTGAGGGAGCATATTCCCATGCTAGACCTTACAAGGCCTCACTAGACCTTAGAAGACTTGATGTCTTAGCACAAGCAGGTGTACCCTAGTGTCAATTGTGAGTTAACCTTGAAGGCCTGTCCACCAGAATCCATACTGAAGTTTATCTCCAGTCTTGCGGGCAGGCCTACGAAGCAGCACAACTTAGAGCAACAGTGATCCAGTCACTGTGACTCTGTCACTGAGGTCACATGAACCTTGAGCAGGTTAGGGCGGTGCAAACGGTGTGACCGCACTGAGTACCTATTTCGGGTGGGTGTGTAGTGTTTGCAAGTATATTATGGTTTTAAAAAAACTTGCTGCCTCCTTCCTGGCCTCCAGCAATTTTCAGAAACAATAAAAATGTCATGATAACTTCGATGATTAATGTTCTTCCTAGAGAGAGATCCGAGTTTTGTCTAGTGGAAGGGTTGACTCCTGGAAAGGTAGCACAGGGGGTTAATGTGCTTACTGCAAAGAACATGTACGATGCAGATCCCTGAACAGTGTCATGTATGTGCATGTTTGCATTGTGCTAAGGGGATTACCAGGTAATTGTTCACGCAGCTCTCTGATGGATGTCACATGCGGTTTTTCTGAGTCCCCAGATAGATCATGCAGGCTGTGTGTTCTCTTTTGTACTGCCAGTCACTGGTGTATTCAACTGTGTAGCCTTGGACCGTGTCATGTATGTGCATGTATGTGTCATGTATGTGCATGTAACTTGCATGATCGAGGTAAATATTAGCGGCGATACTACGTGTCTCTCGGTCCTCTTTCAAGTGCTTGCCGTCCTTTTTCCCCCGCAACCCCCCACCCCAGGGGCGGAAATCTGAGGGATAGCCCCGGGCGCCACAAGCTCTAGCTGCGCCTCTGCATTCCTTTTGACATTAATGACATCACAGGAAGGTACATCACATGACCTTTTGACTCTGACCCCCAGGGAATCGTGTCACAAGACCAAAACCCTGAAGACATCATAATAATGAACATTTCTGAAGTTCCATAATAACGGCATGATTAATCTAACAACACAAATGTCTGTTTTAGAAACCACCTATATAAGACTGCTCACAACGTCTCTGAAAAGTAGTACTGTGCAATACCTGCCCTGAAAAGTAGCAAGCGAGAAAAGTGAATCAGCCAGACCTCTTGTATGGGGGTTTGGAGCATTCGCTCATGAGAAAGGTTTGAAAAACTGAGTCAAATGTAAATTTTAAAGCACAATTTTAACATACATTTCCTACAATGCCAGAAGACTCTAAAAGGGCACTCATTAAATGTTTAATTCCTTTAATGGTGTGCCATGACAATGAAATCTGACGTTCCACAGGAGATGACCTCATTTTAAAAACAAATGTGATATGATTGTCCCCATGTGTCAAAAATTACCTTCACGGTGCCAGGGTCAACAATTTGTCATGAAGACTCCCATAAGCAACGGGTCCCCCATGCCAAAAATTACATACAATATGCCAGTGCCAGAATATTGCCAATAATGGCATCCATGCACCATGGGTGACCCTTATGTAAAAACTTTCATCAGTAAGTCAAGGGCAGCATTTTGTCATGGTTGTCCCAGTTCCGTATGCCATGGTTGTCTCCCTTAAGCCAACAATTACATCTAATGAGCTACTGGAAGCATTTTACTGTGAATGCCCACTATGCCAACAATTTCAAGCATGCCAGCATTTTTCGCAAGATGCCCCATATGAGAAGAATTACCTCTACTATGCGAGTACCAGTACTTTACCATGGGTTCCCATTATGCCAAGAATTATCTCCAATATGTGCGTGTGTTAGGTATTTTGCCATGGGTGCTTCTACAGGGCAAGAATTGTCATTACTATGACTTGCCAATGGCAGACTCGCAAGCATAACACCACATTTTCACCCACGCCCACTTATATTGACTCACCCACACTCTCTCACTCACTCTCTTGCACTTACTCTCACTTCACAAGTGACTCTCATACTTTCTCACTCACTAACACTCACACACACTCCCTCATTCTAACTCACTTATTCATTCACACTCTCTCATATTCACTCATGTATTCTCAGTCAGACTCATTCTCACTCACAATTACTCTCACTCACTGCCACTAACACTCCCTCACACTCATTCATTCTCAATTATTCATTCACACTCACAATCTCATTTGCAGTCACTGCTGCTCTAACTCACTTTGACTCACTCATAATCACTTATTCTCACTCTGTACCCAGTACATATCATTGAAACTTACAAACGCTCACGCATGCAGACACATGCTCACACATACACACGCTCTGTCTCACAATTGTACCATCATCTGCAAGCATTCCCACAACTTACATTTTAAAGCTTTTTTATTTTTTTAACTTACCTCACCTGGCAGCGAAGTCCCATTCAACAAATTGCCCTCCATTGTTTTTTTATTGTTCTCTAATAGTGAGTAAATAAGAGTATTAGTCACTATTAGCCTAATAAAAAATGGGCAGGGAACAGGGAGGGTGGTGTACTGACAGCCATAAGGAGCTGCTCCCCTGTGCTGTTGGCAGTGATTTTGCCACCTCTGAGGTCATGGATCACAAAGGTAGTGCCAGAGGTAACAAGGGACGAACCAGAAGTTGCAGCTGCGACCCCTGAATGATGTCCAGGATTTTTGACTTTATGAGACGGTCAAGAGCTTAGTTAAGATCCATGAATGTAAAATGTAAAGAGCCTTCAAAGTCTGTAGTGTATCTGCTGACAAACAAATGCAAATGTAGGCAGTGCTCAGTGGAAGAGAGACAGCTCTAAAGCCATGCTGGGCATTCATGATAAAATCCCTTTCTTGGGCCTAAGTTTAATTTCTCTTCCTAATATCTCTATGGGCTACCTTGATGATCAAAACAATCAGAGATTGGACAACAGCAGCGAAGGGCCGCCTTAATCCCTTCTTAGAGGTTGGCACAGTAATAGATTGTGACCAGGATGTGGGTAAAAGACTTGCTGGCGGTGTTTAAAAGCCTGGTACCTGTAGGAGGTCAAAGGGTCGGAGGAATTTTTAAAAAAGGTCCATAGGGGGCTTTGCCAGAAGCGCTGGCCTTAATGGTCTTCATAGTCTCCTGTAATGTAAATATTAGTCCATTACCTTCAGTAAGAAGCTCACCAGCGGATTCACTCAATAGGTCCTGGGGAATGGAAAGGATGGTTCTTTATACCCAATAATGATCTCAAAACAAATTTCCAGGGAATGCACACTACACACCAACACTCCACTGCTTCCAGCAGCCATTTGATGTTGTCCCGAGTTTTAGCGGCCTGAGTTAAGGTCAAAGAGCAGATGCCAGGGTGCACATGATACCCTTATCATTTTTTATGTGAGGCTTCTGTCTATTTATGCATTTTTTATTGGTAGGCTTTGTTAGTATGTCAGATGTATGGATGCGACTGCGGTATGACTGACTTAATGAGAGAATGCTGTTGTGCAACTGATATGAAGATGTTTTAAGTTATTCTTTTGCTGTGATTTACTTGGATGGGGGATACTTCATTAATTATATCACTGTTTTAATGGGTGCATTTTGAAAGGTAAAATATGTATGGTTAGGTTATTTGATGTGTTCTATTATACAGTTAAAACATTATAACAATTCTTCAAAATATTTATAGATTTATCTATTTTGAATAAAATATTTGTGTACCAGTCATTTTTTGCTATTTTCTTATTACATTCAGGTGCTTGTGCTATCTATGGTTCTGTTCCCCGCTTGAGATATCTGTGTAGCTACTGAGAGACGCTTTGCGCTGAGCTTATTCCGTAGGCAGGCAACACTCATTCCCTTCCTTTCCAACGTGGAGCTCCTAGGAGGCAGGTAAGTACATGAATACATTACCTTTGCAGAACGAATCTATGCCCCTCTCTCCCATGCATTTGATTTTTAAAAATACATTTTTTATTTAAATTATGCTTACAATGACAATCTGGAAATAATATTTGGAAAATTTAATTCTATGGAAAAATAAAATCCTATTAATGTGACTTTTAACCATCAACATCTTATAAGTGCTGGTCTGGTGGCTCAGTAGATCCACTCCAGACCTGTGTCCTGGACACAATAATCACAGGTTTGAATACTAGTAGGTCTACTCAACTTTCCAACCTGTCATGGTCAATTAAATGAGTACCAATCATCTAGATAGCAATACATATCTGTTATTTGTCAATAGCTTAAAGAGACTTCCTTGGGGGCAGGAGGGTGCAAATGAGGCACTCTACAAATATATATGGTATGTTTATGGATGAAACTAGAGGTGCATTTCTTTATGACTACCTTAACCTTTGACCCAAGCCCAAAATGATGATATGAACAACCAATATCAGTGATCGGCAGAGCAGGGCCGGCGCTAGGTATGGGCAGAGTGGGCCGCTGCACAGGGCCCAGGAGACATCCCTCCAACTTGGGGCCCGCACCAATGCGACAGTCAAACCACGGCATGAAAGGTGCCACCTTGCAAGTGCGCCACTATAGGAGGCCCCCTCCCCTGGCCTCACTGCTATGGTGTAGCAAGGGGAACCTTCCCCCTCCCCATTCACAGTTGTTAACTCAGGTTTGTCTGGCAATTAGGCCTCCGCCCCCCACCCACCCACGCAGAGCCACAGAGGGATGGCGACTGCCCAGCTGTTTAGCTCCCTGGCAGTTTGGAGATAAGAAACCCTCACCCCTTCAGCCCTTTATTAGCTGTTAAGAGGTGCTTGTAGGTGGCTGAGAGGGAGGGGCTTCAACTTCAAGAGCAGGGGCATCTATTGAGATGCAGACAGCTCTGAATGGGTCAAATCTATGCAAATTAGAGGGGCCTCGTACATTTCCCTTCTGCCCAGGGCCCCAAAATTCCTGCAGCAAAGACTCTCGAAAATCCCATCATATAAATAACTATTTCTTGGCATGTCTTTATTTGAATCATTCACTATCTCATATTCCTTGCACAAATGCCACTTGCTTAGTAAATCGCTGTGTGATTCAGTGATGTAAAGAAACCCATGAAAGAATATATTGAATTTAATTTTTAATTTGAAATATTGCACATTGGCCATAGACTTTAATGGGAACAATGCTCAAAATAACCACTTGGTATTATTTATTATATGTAACGCAGTGTCTCCCACTGCCACTTTTGTCAAAAGTTCACTAGTACAAAAATACCCTATTTAATACAACCTCCATGCTGCGCGGTGGTTTCTTACTGGCAAGACCTTGTATACCGCTGACGCTTTATCCCAGTGTTACCTATGAAATTGTCACTGCATGCTGCAAATCACAATGTAATTTTCATACAATTGCACCTCTCTTTTAGAAGAAGAAAATAATCACATCCTGTTCTCCATGTGGCATGTTTTCTTCACCTTTTTTATTTTTTGGGCAAATGCTTACAATAAAAATATTACATTAAATTCACCATCGCATTAGATTACAAAGGCCACATTTATTGGCTTAGCCAAGGATTGTTTTAATGGAAAAACATCAAGATGCTACTAGTTGAGTAAGCTTCTTAGTTACTGAATACATTTATTCCCTCTGTTTTGCGTTTTATCGCATCTAGGTGAACTTTTTTGGGATGATGGGCAACTCCAAGCAGACAAGATGCAACATGCACCATAGCAGGAAACAGGACATTTGAAAACCACTTAGAAAGTACACTGGCCAGCCATAAGAAATGGGGATTCACATCAGCTAAATACAGTGCTTACCTCACTTGAGATTTCCATCAGCCAACCTGTCAAACATTAATTACTGCATTTAGGGTAGATAAAAAAAGAAACCTTATGGACTAACATTTTTAATAATTATGACATAGAGATTGCTGAACATGTAGTGAGGTAAGTGGTAATTTAGTAATGTAAACCTGACTGTACACCAAGTCGGTTTCCTCTGTTGCGGTAAGATGCCAGGGCTTCTCCTGAGTAACTTACCTTTGCTATCTGGTCAAACTTCCCAAAAAGTTCGTTCAGCACCACCACGAGCTCTTTGGGGGAGCAGTCACTAGCAAGCCGGGTGAAGCCGACAATGTCTGCATACAGGATGCTGCAAAGAGAGTTAAAATAACTTCAACTTCTACAGCCTGGTGGTACAACATAAACACATATTAAGAACTGTTTGAGATACAAAAAATCAGTAGTGATGTGGTAGAAATAAACTAAAGAAGCGTGCAGCTTTTGCCTTTAATTATTTTTTATCGTCATGTGTAATGGAATTATGTGGTAGAGGAGAACAAATTGTGTGGCAGTGCAAATAATGCGTCAAGGAAAGGAACATTTTACTGCACATTTTGCGATTCAAGGCAAATTGTGCAGCACATTTTGTGTTTAGAACACTAACACAAAACATTCCAATGTTCTAAAAATACACAGGTCATACAGCCGATTCTCTTGCAATTTGTTTTCGGCAACCATTAATAACTTTGTCTTGCACGGTAACGCAGGTTTGCGGTTTTATGAATACTGTCCTGTCTACTTCCCACAGTAAAATCAATAGGTAAAACAAACGCAACATTCTATACAGTAAAAAAGACGTCTAAAAGTACACACTGCTTGCAATACCCGGTGTGACTCATTCATTCAGCACTCCCCTTTTTGTTCTAAAACTTGTCTTCAGTTTCAGGTGAAGCCTGAGAACATCTGTGATGGAAGCATGAATCGGCATTGACGCAAAGCACGAAGGACAAAGAATGAATCATTCTTTCCACCCTGTTTGCATTACATTTGCGTGTTTTCCTTTTTTAGGTCTCGCGAGCCAAAGGCTCGAAGAGACATTTTATAACTGGGCTTTTCAAAGTGCTGCCGTGGCCTAAAGCTACAGTGCACGTGAACGTGCACGCGCGCAGCGCCATGTGTCTTTCCTCCGTAGCGATCGTAATCACGATCACTTTCACTTTCACGGGCTCCTCTGTTGCTGGTTTGTTGTTGTTAAACTAAGCTGTTTACACCAAAGGCATCACCCCCGTTCTGTGCTACTTTAGCAGTCAAGCGCTTTTAAAACCTCTAGGATTTTTCTTTTGCCATTTTATGCAACTGCTTTTTATTATTGCTAGGATTTCACGCAAAGCCACGTTGTGCTACGTTAGTAGATCTGCCTCTGCATGTAAACGCTGTTCCCGCCCTGATATGCCCCCACTGCATTACATTAAGAGGGGGCTTGCTGCTATGCAATACAGAGCCAGACATTTTGCTTCAAATTATCAGCGCAAAACCTCTCTTTTGTTTGACAATTGGTGTTTGTTCTGCTTTGTGTCGCGCTAGAGTACTCCTAAAAGAATAGTCAATCTGAGCCTACCATTATGGGGTTTAAAAGTTTGGAGCCAACGTCCGTTTGCCAAATTGAGGAGTTTTGCCCACAATACACGTGTTGCTCTGCAGTGATGAGACAGCACGTCACGTCAGCTGCACGGCTCGAGCCAACAACAGGCAGTCTCTCCTCACGACTGCAACAGCCAAGTTGCGATAGGAGGGGCGCTGCTTACGAGCCCTGAGACAGCCGTGCGCGTGCACATCGCCTGTCTGGGCGCATGCCATCTCCTGTCCTGTCAGAACCCCTCGATCTCAGATGAGTTTGCTGCACAGAAATCCATAGAAAACCAAGTTTCTCAAGCCCAGCAAATACCAATCCCCGAGCCTCCATACTCTCTCTCAAAATTTAACTTGACTTTGCGGCTTCCTTGTAGTTTGCAAATGCATATAGGAATTACTAGGACGGCCCTAACAAATCTTTATCTAGAATGCACTTTTTGAAAGTCTTGCCATGAGGCAGCTGGCACTGTGATCGGCTAAATGACTGTGTACAGAAATTCTGGGAACAGACCTATTGTTTAGCTTCGATTTCTGTTTCACTTCAAAATTGGTAGTATTTCTGCTTTCACTTTTTCTCTAACAAGATGGATGGCAACAAGAAATAATGCCTCTTAGGGTCCAACTACAAATCTCCACAAGCCTGAAGAGACAAAGTGTGAGTGTATGCCACATGCTTGGCCATGATGTGGTGGAGTACACAATGACCACCTTCCCTGAGAGTAATGAGTGGTGAAGGCAATGGCCATTCTTGAAGTTTCACCTAACTATGAATACTGTACTTTTAGAGAATATGCAGTGTGGCACCCTAGATGCATTTTTTAGGCTTGTTTTGATGCAGATTGGAGACTTAGGACTCAACTACCAGAAACCGTCAGAGTGACTTTATAATCCCGCCGGGATTCCAGCACCCCCCTCTCCTAATACAACGAAGAACGAATGTGTATTTTACGTTCCTTCGCTATGCCGTACTTTATAATCATTTTTCAAAGGGAGCGATTCGTGTCCGTTGGTAGCGCCTATTACCGCAGCGCTACAAAACCGAATATAGGAGCTGCTGGTTTACACAGAAAACAAGATATTGATATTTCACCCATGTGTTTTCTTCGTGTGAGTTGTATAAAGTAGGCCCCTGTGGCATTAAATGGGTCTTGCACAGCTTGTCTGGTCTGCCACCGTGTGCGATCTCTTAGTCTTCGTAGTTGGGCTTGTTCGATTCACTGGCCCTATACCTTCAGCCCACCCCTCCCAGTCTATACTTTAAACATGAGCATATTTCCACTTCAGTGCACAACATATAATTCCACATCATGCCACATACTATGCCACAGAATTGCACTCCCTACAACATAATTCCACTCTGTGTCACATAATGCCTCTTCCCTTTCGCGCCACATAATTCAGCTCAACATATTTCCACTCAACTCAACACTATTCCTTGCCATGCGACACAATTGCACATCACATAAATCCATGCCACATAATTCTACTATATGCCACACACTTTCACTCCACACCACATAATTCCACACCACGTCACATAATTCCACTCCACATCACTTAATCCCACTCCACACAATTGCACTCCATGTCACACAGTGGCACTCCTCACAATTCCATGTCTCAAAATTTCACTCCATGGCACACAATTGCACGCCATACAATTTCACACCACACAATTCCATGCCACACAATTCCATGCCAAATAATTCTGCGCCACTAAAATCCAATCCATGGCATGTAATGCCATGCCACACAATTCAACTCAACATAATTCGGCTCCATGCCACATAATTCCACGGCACGTAATTCCACTCAACACCACACAATTCATTACCATGTCACATAATTCCACTCCATGCTATATGATTTCCACTCAGTGACACTCCATGTCACCCAATTGCACTCCACATCACACAATTGCATTTCACGCCACACAATTCCACGTTGCACAATTCCACTCCAGTCAACACAATTACACTCCGTGCAACACAATTCTGCACCACACAATTCAACTCCATGCCACCTAATTGCACTCCACCCTCATATTTCCAATCCAAGCCACATAATTCCACTCCATGTCGCATAATTCCAATCCTCTCAATGCCGCACAATACCATGCAAAACAATTCCATGCAACACAATTCTTCTCCACATAATTTCACGCCACCTAATTCTACTCTACACCACATAATTCCACTAGTCAACACCCCACAATTCCATGCCACACAATTCAACTCCATGCCACATAAGTTCACTCCATTCAACATCACATGACTCAACATCATGCTACATAACTCCACTCCATGAGACATAATTCCACTCCATACCACATAATTCCACATTGTACCACACTGTACCACCAAAATTTAATCTCCCCAAACCAACATAATTTCACACCACACAATTCCACACCACACAATTCCATGCCAGACCATTCCATGTCACATATCATAATTCTACTCCACGGAGCATAATTCCACTCCTTGCCACCTAATTCTATGCCACACCACTTGAATTCAAACCATGTCACATAATTCCACTTCACGCCACTGAATTCCTCTCCAAACAATTGCACACCACGTCACATAATTGTAGTTCACGCCACACAGTAACATGTCTATCTCAGTGAATGCAAAATAATTCCACTCCACATAATTCCATGCCACATAAAGTGCTCTCCACTTCTCATAAATCCACACCACATAATTCCATTCCATGGCACACAATTCCATGCCACATAATTCTATACCACACCCCATAATTCCACACCACATCACATAATTCCACTCCATCCCCATACTTCCTCTCCACAGAATTGCACTCCATGTCACACAATTGCATACCACGCCACACAATTCCATGTCTCACAATTTCCCTCAACACCCCACAATTGTAGGCCACACCACACAAATCCACACCAATTAATTCCATGCCATACCACATAATTCCACTCCATGGCACGTAATTCCATGCTACATAATTCCACTCCACTATTAATGAATCCACTCAATAACATAATTCCACTAAGCGGCACATAATTCTACTCCACCACATAATTTCATTCCATGACACATATTTCCACTCCATTCCATGACACATACTTCCATTCCTCTCAACACAATTCCATGCCACACAATTCCATGCCACACAATTCCACTCCACACAATTCCACACCACACCATATAATCCTACTCCACGCCATGCCAACTAATTCCACACCACATCCCTTAATTCCACACCATGCCACATAATTTAACTCCAGGTAACATAATTCATTTCCATACAATTGCAGTCTATGCCACACCACGCCAATCAATTCCACATCTCACAATTCAGCTCCATGCCACACAGTTCCAAGCCACTCAACATACTTTCATGCCACATAATTTCACCCCACACATCATAATTTCACTCTGCATATTTCCACTCTACTTGACACCACGTAATTCTACTTCCCTCTACATTTGCAGAACAAGCATTTGCAATGCAATAGGTCTCGCATTTACGCAAGTTAGAGCTATTCACATTACAAATAACAATGCCTTTTATTTTTGTTTTCTTTTTTAAAATTAAAATAAAAGGCAGTGTCATTTGCAATGCCAATAGCTTAAACTCGTGTAAATGCGAGACCTATTGCATTGCAAATGCTTGTCTATTTTCCTGCTGTAAGTAAAAGCAGTCTTTCCAGCTCATCAGCTGATCAGGTTTGCACAAACGGGGTAAAATAGTTACTTGGTTTAAATGTCCGACTACAGCAATGTCCCCATTTTAGAGACAGGCACACATGGCATGAGAAGAACAGTCTTTTTACAGTTTCTGACTGTTATATTCTTGGGTCAAAGGTCACATCGGTAGGCACTGAGGAATCCATAGGTATTGAATGTGCCATTCTCTTGCTACCCCTGACTGAAAGAACTAAAGATGTGGCAAATGATTAAAAAATAAGTAGATCATAGAGCTGCATAAAAATACAATTTAAAATAGGATTCCAATTAGGACCTGTGAAGCTCATCTGGTGCATCCACTTGCTGCCTTTCTATAAATGCAGACACTGCGTGAGCTCCAGCGTAACATGTTTGTTTCTTTTTGAGAGGGTGTGGAGTTCATCAAAACGCTTCTCTTTAAGAAAACATGACCTAGTGTTCTTTCTAACCATCCCCTCCTATTCTCATATTGTGGCCTCTAAAATTGTGACACCTAACTTTAAGGCTTCTCTTGTCCTGATGATGCATACCAGTTGTACAAGTTACCATTTTCAGATGCCCGTACCTTACTTTCTGCATCTCAAAATGTCCTCCAGGTGGTATATCACAAGAAAACCTGAACACCTTTAGAGCTGGCCTAGCCTAAGCTTTGGATGAAGGCACCTGCAGTCACCCATGCACACAACAAGACTTTGTGTCTCAACGAAACATCTGCGGACAGTGGGATTCACAGCTGCACCTACTGACAGAGCAGAGAATGGGCTTAGAATCTGACCTCCAGCCGCATATTGTGTGGGTTGTTGGTGGCATCCGATCCTACCACTGCGAGAACTGATCTCCTGTTCACTCCGTGCGCCACCTTACTTCCCTCCGGGTGAATGCCATTCCCCTGCATCGTCATTCCACCACTGCACCAACCTAGCTCGCGCTCAGTCTCTTAATTGAGGTCAGTATCAAATATTTTAATGAAACCCATAGCTCTGCCTTACCTCTTCATCTTGTCAGACAGTCAAGGATGTTTGACATGTGTTTACCTTCATCCAACTTCCCTGCTTAGCTAATTTTGTTTTTGTTTTGCTTCATTAGTGATTCTCCCGCTCCATCATTGATGTGAGGTTGACGCACACAGTTTCAGTCTGCCCTCCTCCGTCAGGTCTGACTCAGACCTTTCATGGGCCCCAGTGATCAACTGAGCCCCATAAGGGGCACTCCCAACTTTGGCAGTCAATCAAGTGCCCCTAGTTCCTATGCAACCATTTTGAGAAACTGAGTCAAAATTCTGTTTCTCCATTCAAGCGCTCCCTTTGTTCCGGGGCAACTACAACCTCTTGGGGTCAACTGTGGTGGTTTCTGCAACATCACCAGGTGCAAGGATGTAGTTAAAGTGTAAAGATGTATTTATTAGTTAGTATATAATTTGGAAGAAAAGAGCATCTTTCCAGACCTCAAGCTGCAGCCACTATTTGGGAAGTTTTGAATGAGGCATATTTGAAGGAGAGGCGGGGAGCACCTGTGGGGCCTTGTAGGAAGTGCTGCTTGTTTGTTCTCGGACAATTGACAGCTCAATTGATAATCTAAGGTGCGCCAATAATAGGCTGTGGTTACGGTGAATTGACCACCTGAGAGCAGATGTGTGCAAGCCCCTGGGTGGTGGGAATCATGCAGAAAAGGACCCGCTCAACTAGTAAAACGTGTTTTTACACTGCAGGTCTCCTGGGAGGCCAGCTCCGGCTGGAACAGCACAGCCCCACTGGTTCCCATGAAGCCGTCGATGCGAGCACAAGGCACAGGACGCAGCGCACATGCATCAGTCTGAAAGAAGCTTTGTCTACCTGACGTTCGGGTGACGTTTCACGTACAGACTGTGGAAGTTTTTATCGGGCACGTTCCTGTCATTGTTCTCCTTGAGGCGCTCCATGATAGCCAGCTTCATTTCCATCGAGATATGCACCGGAAGCACCGATAACAGAAGGTTTTCCTAGACAGAGACAAAGGACATGCAGACATTATTGATGCCCCGACACGCAAGCAAAGAAGTTTACTCAAAATGCCACCTGTACTCACGTGTTCAAACATTTCCGCTTACACAAATGTGGCTAGGCATTTTCACTGGTTGGAATGAAAAGAAATGCATGTGAAATTTGAGAATTTCCTCCACGGAAGAAAATACCCTCTCTCTACACACCCACCAATTTTGGCGTTGATCCATCCCCATTTCCACCCTCTATATGGACCTATTCATGCACTTGATAGAGTAGATCTCATACTATATCCAAAGTTTGAATTAGACATAGCAACATTTTAACTATGCCGGCAAAACTGGCAAATTTCACTTTATGCTAAATATCCTGAAATTCCGCATTACGTAATTTTGCATATATTGCTTATATTCGGCAAAGGGAGAATGGTTCGTGTCCTGCCAATGTCTTTAAAGATCAGTGGCGTAAAAAACACGAGCGTGTGTGCCCCCCTGCAAAGTACACGGAGCCCCCCCCCCCCCCCCCGCGCTCTGGACCCAGTCAGGAGCTCCCAGTCCAGGGGCGGAGAGGGGCCTCCAGGAACTAGCCCCCCCCCCCCCCCCCCCCTAACTGCAGGGACTATTGTTACGCTCAGGGCTTAAAGTGGGATGAAAAAACTGGGGTGTCTCTCAAAGGGGCTTGGTCCGTGTAATTAAGGGCGTGGCTTAAAAACACGTAAACTGAAAATCTGTGCTTAGTGTGATATCGGCTCTCAGGGGCCGTTGGGGGTGATGCCGTATAGGCCGCAATGTGCGGAGCGGGCGCATACAGATGGAGCCACGCCAAACGAGTCGGATTGGAGACCCCGCCCCCGAGCGGGCAGCTCCTTTTATTGGGGACCCCGCAGGCCACACCTGGCCCGCGGATGCAGTGTGACGGCACAAATAAACACTAGACTGTGGAATACTACATCCCTATCCAACTTGGGTCAACTAAACAATCACAAACTCGCAATAGTTCAAATAGTTCGAACCACCGGGGTGGTGATACTTGCGTGCCTTCCGGCGTCAGCATCTGGCTGTCTTCAGCAGGCAAAGTCCTTCAAACGCTGGCTGGAGCGAGGATCGGGCCTTAGGCAATACCTTTGTGGAGAACCTCGCATCCGTGAACTGGCGGGGTTCCCGTTTTCAGGAGGTGGGTTAGCCGCTGGCCCCGTGGCGTCCTCGGTGCTTCCGGGGGCGTCAGTATTTGCGCCAGTCGTGGACCCTTCCGTGGGTCTCTCCGGGTGTCCTGGTGGCACCTCTTTGAACCAGGATACATTCCTGGACACTTCATCACCTCCTTTTCGGGCAGTTACCATGGTCCCTCGGCTTGCGGTGACTGCCCATGGCCCGGGTTCATAGTTCGTTCTGAATTTTCCCACGGGGCGACGGTCCTTGAGGAGTACAGTAGCTCCGGTGCGAAGTGTTCTTGGGGTAGCCCGGCGGTGGAGGCTTGCTTGTTGGTTCCGGCGGGTTCTTCTGGCTTGCACATCCTCGACCTCTACAGGTGGCGGTGCCCACCCTGGGCACGTAGGGAATAGGTCTCTCCGTGGGCCTTGGAACATCAGTGCCCACGGGCTTCTTTGAGTGGTGCAGCGGGGTGTGCTCCGGTACTCCCTTAAGAATTCATGAAGCCGTCTTTCGGGGTCTATTTGTTCCACGCCTGCGATGCGGAACACTTTGTTTAGGGTGCGCATAAAGCGCTCCACATCGCCATTGGCTTGTGGCCACTGGGGGTTTATCCGTCGGTGGTGCACTCCTCTCTGGCTTAGGAACATGGCAAACTCTGTTCCCTGGAAGGGAGGTCCATTGTCGCTGCGGATTTCCTGGGGGAATCCGAACATAGCAAACACTTTCTCTAGGATGGGTTCTACTTGGGTGAATGCTGTTGAAGCCACCAGTTCCACTACGGGGTGCTTCGATTACTCATCCATTAGTACCAGTGTGTGTTTTCCCCCGGGGAAACTCCCGAAGTCCATGCTCACTCGCGACCACGGGACGGTACTGGCAACTTCGGTGATCACTGGTGCGGGTCTTTCCGCACTGCCGGTCAGCTGGCACAGCGGGCATCGTCGGACGTATTCCTCCACCATGTTTTCCAGCTCGGGAAACCAGACTTTCTCTTGCATCCTGGCCTTCATTTTCGTGATTCCTTGGTGCCCTCCGTGGGCAAGTTGTGTTGCTTTGTGTCTCAGGGCTTGAGGTATCACTAGCCTTGCTCCTCGTAGCAGGATCCCGTCGCTGGTGGCGCTGAGTTCATGTCGTATGTGCCACATCTTCCCAGAGTATTCTCGCTCCTCCGGACTCCAGGAATTGGCTGGCCGCAGATAGTTGGTCCACGATCCTTCCTGGACTGCGTCTAGAGTTCTTTGGTACACCTCATCGGTGGTAGCCGCCTCTTTGATATCTTCCAGGGTCATGTTTACCGGACAGGCCGCGGTGGATACTAAGTGGAAGTATTGCTCAACCTCCTTGGTTTCTTTGTGTGTTGCCGCCGGGGCCGGGTGCCTGGACAGGAAATCGGCAGGGTTTTTGGCTCCTGGCCGGTATACGACTTCCATCTCATAGATTTGCAGCTGCACTGCCCATCTCTCGATCCCCGGCGGAGGGTAAGGCGCCGTCCCCTTGAAAAGTGGCACGAGTGGTTGGTGGTCTGTGACCATCGTGAACGGTTGTCCCTTGAGGTACAGGTGGAAATGGTTGCAGGCCCATTTGATTGCTAGGGCTTCACGTTCAATCTGCGCATACCTGGCTTCCATAGGGGTGAGTGACTTGCTGGCAAATGACAATGCTGCCCACCGTCCTGGTTCTTGTTACTGGGCTAGGACGGCGCCTAGCCCTACAGGGCTGGCGTCTACTAGTACTTCGGTCCGTTTTGCGGGGTCAAAGTACGCAAGTGTGGCTTTTCCTAGGAGGGCGTCCTTTATGCTTTGGAATGCCTCTTCCTCTTTCTGTCCCCACTGCCACTTAGCATCTGATTTTGTGAGGGCTCGTAGTGGTTCCGCCCACGTGGCTAGTCCTGGGATGAATCTCCCACAGTATGTTGCCATACCTAGGAAACTGCGTACTTCTGTTGGGGTCAGTGGTGCCGGTGCGTCTCTGATAGACTGGGACTTCCTCTGGTCTACTTGGATGCCTTCTTGGTTAAACACGTACCCGAAGAATTCTAGTGATGGCTGAAATAATTGGCATTCTCCTTATGTAGGGTTGCCCCATGGTCTCTGAGGCGTGCCAGTGTGTTGTGGAGGTGTCTATAATGTTCGGCAGCCGTCGCAGAGTGGATGAGAATGTCATCACTGACATTTAGGACGCCAAGCAATCCGGATAGCATCTCTCTTATCGTGTTTTGGAATACTTCTGCTGCTGACGATATCCCGAAATGGAGTCTCTTGTACCTCCTTAGTCCTAGATGGGTGCTGAACGTGGTAATGTATCGACTATCCTTGGCCAGTGGGAGCTGGTGGTACCCTGCGTTTAGGTCGATTTTCGAGAACCACTTGGATCCATTCACATCCGCGATGATGTCGTCCATAGTCGGCGTGATGTGGGGCTCCCGTCGTATGGCTTTGTTCGGTAACCTCATGTCAATACAGAGGCGTATTGCCCCCAGCTGCTTCAGCTTCTCCGCGATGACCATGGGTGACACCCAGGGTGTTGGTCCCGATACTTTCTCAATGACGCCTTGCCTTTCTAGGGTCCCAGCTCTTTTTCCACTAACGGCCGTAAGTGGAAAGGAACCCTCCTGTGCCGCAATGCGACTGGGGCGACTGTCTTATCAATGTGTAGCTTGACTGGGTTACATTTGATGCGTCCAAGCCCTTGAAATAGTTCCGGGAATTGGTTGAGCAGCTCTTCTACTTGGTGGGTCTGTATTCTCCTTGCGAACGAGATCAGACCCAGGTCTTCTGCGGTGTGGCTGCTTAGAAGGGTGTCTGCTTCTCTGTCAATGACGTGTATTGTTGCCGTTACCTCTAGGTTATCTGCCTTGATGGGGACTGTGATCTTCCCTTTCAACAGAAGGGGTGTGTCGGCCTCGTATGCATAGATTCTTGTTTTGGATGGCTTCACTAAGGGCCGGGGCTTTAGCCGTCGATATTGTTGCAGGCCCATGACGTTCACGGTGGCCCCTGTATCGATGACTGCTTGTACTTCCGTTCCTGCCACATGGACTACGCACGTCGGTTGCGGCCTGCGGCGCAGCTTGAGTTCCCGCGCGAACGAGATTAGGTATGCTTCTCCTTCATCTTCGTCCGATGACTCTTCACTTGTTTCTTGGTACTTCTTCCCTTTCCTCTTTGAATCTTCGGGCGGCCTCACATCCGTTACCGACAGGTGCCGTACTGCCTTCGTCGGGGGTCGTCTGTTCCGGACCTCACGGTCTCTAGTGCGTCTCCGGCATACGGAGGAGAAGTGGTTCGGTATCCCGCAGTTGGTGCATGTCTTCCCTTGCGCGGGGTAGTCTTTCGCAGCATGCGGTTCATGCCCACAATACCCACACTTTGGTTTGGTTCCCTCTGTTTTCTGGTTCCTGAACGGGCCTCCTCTTGGTTTGGCTCGAAGGGCATCCGCCCGTTCTACCTTGATGTTTTCGGGTCGTTCCGGGGTTTTTGGTGAGCGCTTGGTCCATCTCATTTGCTCTGGCCGCCGACAAGTCGTGTGATCTCACCAGTACGAGCATATCCTCGAGTGTGATTTTTGGCTGGCGCAGGATGAGCCCTCTCAGCGTCTTGTCTCGACACCCCTGTATTAGTTGTGCTCGTATTTCCTTTGGCTGGTCGTCTTCTGTGCACGTGCTAGCGAGCTCACGCAGTCGGGCATAAAATACGTCCATTGACTCCCCCTCTCTCTGCCGAGCTTGGCGCAATTTGAACCCTTCAAAGTCTGGGTTCAGTTGTGGATCAAAATGGGCATTCAGGGCGGTTACCGCTGCGTCGTAATCATCTGCTGCTCCCGTGTTGGGCAAATGCTTGAACAGCTTGAATATTTCGTCTCCTGCGTAGTGCAGGAGCAGAGACCTTTTTATGGCGTTATTGGTTTCCCTGGTCACGATGAAATAGTTGTTGAGCCATTCTATCCAGATCTTCCATCTGGGCAACGCTGTCACGGGGTCTTCTAGTTCGCTGAACGGGGGTAAGACTCCCGACGCTGCGTGCTGGAATGGGGCGTGAGCAGGCGCTGCTGCTTGGCCTGGTGCGGCCCTCTGGGCGTTGTCGACCATCGTGCCGGGCGCGGGTGACTGCTTTGACGTGGCGCAGTAGGGGATGGGTCTCTCCCTTGACTGCTGGTTGTGTCCCCTGTGGCGTCTTGTGTGTGTGTGTGTGTGTGTGTGTGTGTGGGGGTCCTACTGCTCAGCCGGTTGATGGTTTTGTCCTGTCTCGTGGGCCTGTGCCAACTTAGTAGTAACAGGAACTACGCTTTGGGCCAGCACTTATTAGTGGGTCTGGTGCTTCCCTTGCCTTGTCCCCTTGCATTGATTTATTCAGTCCCCCATGTGCTGTGGGTTTGTTTTTCTTGTTCCTTATCGTTTTTTTTTTCTCTTCCTTCACTGTGGAGTAGAGTTCAGTGAGACAACGCTGTACTGCTGCCCTGCGTATGTCCGGCCCTGTGTGCCGCTGTAGCTCCAGCGTTGTGCAGGCTGGCTGGCCTCGTGGCAGTAGGAGCGAAAAACACTCACCGCAAGACTTGTCGGGGATCCGGCGGTGCACACGTGGCCTTGGGCGCTCCGCACGGGCCGGCGCACATGCGCGCACTTGAAGCCGCCGGGTCCCGATGTCCGTGCCTTCTTTCGGTGTTGGTTGTGCTCGCGTCGTTGTCGGAGCTTTCCGGCGCGCGGAGCCTGCATGCTGAGGGTCTCTGAGCCCCCTCCCTCGTCGCCAGTGTGATATCGGCCCTTCGGGGCCGTTGGGGGTGATGCCGTATAGGCCGCAATGCGCGGAGCTAGCGCATACAGATGGAGCCACGCCAACAGAGTCGGATTGGAGACCCCGCCCCGAGCGGGCGGCTCCTTTTATTGGGGACCCCGCAGGCCACGCCTGGCCCACGGATGCAGTGTGACGGCACAAATAAACACTAGACTGTGGAATACTACACTTAGCATAGCGTGCCGCCTCACTGGTATGTTGCTGCTTCTGTTACTGCATCCAGGTATAAAATACAGCAAGTAACATTATACCTACAACAACCCAGGACTATACGCTTTGTCAATGGTTGTTAGTTGCATAAGATAAATAAGCATCAACTATGGCTTTATTGAATGAAATATTGAAAATGCTTCAGTTCTGAAATGATGAGACTGTGGAAGAACTATATGAGTCTCTGAAGTTACATCAAAGGCAGTGAAGGGTGCCACTATTGCAGAGTTAAGATTTGGGTTTTTCGCCGAGGGTGACGGCAAAAATGGAGAGCCCGATAGGGAACCGTTTCAGCACCTGCTTTTTAGAACTGCCAGTGCTCAGCACTGGCAGGACCCGGCCCCATTACACCCCCGCTTACGCCACTGTTCAAGTTCTTCACTAGAGGCACTGCCGTGTGCAGCGGACGAAGTGCATAAAAAGTATGGAAACCCGAGGAGGAGGACAACAAGGGCAGGGTCAGAGTGCAGTGGCAAGTCAGGCATATAGCTAGAAAGAACAAAATATTATTTAACTATTGCTGACCTTTCACCTACAGGTAACTGGGTATAAAATATTGTATGCACACATGAAAAAAAATAAGTGAATCTATTCTGTGTGCAATGCACTGTTCTGATAGGAAAGGGCAGTTGGTTAGTGTGATTACTTTATGTGTGTGTAACTGTAGGGTCACGGATTTGAATCCTGGTTTACGCACTGGGGACAATGATGCATTTATAGTGGTATGAGCTCCCAGCCTGTGACAGAAAGCACTATGGCTATGTAAATCATTAGTTTAAAAGTGCATTACAGACAGTATATGATAAGCTGCTGCAGATTAAACAATGTAAAAGATGCAGTGATTACAAAGTTATATTTTTTGTAATACACAATGAGACAGTACCTAGTGCAAACCTTCATTATATGTTTTGATTTAAGGGAGGCATTCCAGAACGGTAATAGCCTTAAAGTACCTCTCCAAAACAGTAACTGTTTGTCACCAGGATGCTTCAAATTCTAGCAATGAAAGCCTGTACTGGCTCCTAGGCACCCTTTAGATTTGCTGACCAATTGAACACATTTACATTTCTATCAGGTAGCAGCCAGACACCCTGGATAGAATGTTTGTTTCTTGTTTAGCTATCTGTCTCTTTTCTTCATTCAGAGTGGAGGAGGCACCCTTCTTCCCTTTCAGCTGACGCAACCCAAGGTTCTGCCTTAACCATGCAGGATGGGTTGTTTCCGGTCTAAAAGTAGGGTAACTATTTTGGTAAAATAGAAAAAAGCAAAGGGAACGTTGTTCCCAATAGATTCCATGTTCTTCAACCTCTGGCCGAGTGTGAAATGTTGACTTCAGACACTGGCAAATTACATTTCATGACATTTTGTGTCATTCCAGTAAGTTTTCCTGAAGTTCACAAAAATATGCAATTTACACATCCTAGTTTGAATGTGCCATAAAATGTTTCTGAATACCACAAAGTTGCAAGTTGGTGGATGTTCACCTAGCTTGGCACTTAATCCGAACCCTCAAATGCCCACAGCCCACCCAAAGACACAGCAAGAGAGGGCTCTGGCTCTTTAATTTGTAATAGAGAATCTAACGTCACTAAATAGGATAATTCCACAACACCTTGTGAAAATGACCAGACCTAGACCCTCATCTCTCAGGAGGGGCGGACAAAAGGAGGAGCTGCGCCTTCTCTTAGCACAATGTACTAACTCATCATGGCTCACTGAGAAGAGACCTGTAAGGGCAGCCAGCTGAGCCATGCCTCACCAGGAAAATTCAAGGTGGCATTCAGAAGAAATCCAAGAGGTGTACAAACATTGCAATTAGGATGAAAGAAGTTGAGCACACCTTAGAGGCAGAATCTGTCTTAGCAAGGAAAATCAAGTAAGATGCACGGCATGAAAATCAATTGTCCAAAAGAAAATGGAAGCGCAAAGAGTTCAAACATTAACAATGCCAAAATAATCTCAGGGTATTGGGCACTGGGGAAGGAGTAGAGGGCTCAGACCCCAAGTCTTGTTTAAAAATGTATTTCCAGAACTAAGTGACTGGGATTGACAGAATCAAGAGGCTTGCCACTTTCACTTGACTGCCCGTGGAACATTTCTTTTGAACCTCAATGAAAGGTGCCTCCTTGAACAATATTCCTTTTCTGTTGTAACTTTTTACTCCAGCATAACTTCTTTGAAAGAGCTAGACTGGAAGCAAAAGTTAAGACCGATGAACACTTGTTTTTAGTGACCGCTGATTTTTGCCACACAAATGTGGAGAAAATTAGATGACTTTATCAGATGATCAAACCTTTTCAGGGCATGAAGATGCATGCATTTCCCCTACTCAAGGATTACCCAGACTCAGGATTTAAATTTTTTTTTTTTAAATTGTATTACAAACATGAGAAAATCTTACAAATGTTGTATTCTTTCTCACAGTTCTATCTATAGAAGATACATAACAACCAATCCCATGGTGGGATATTGTTAAGTCAAAATTTGCATAGCAAGACAGTGGGAGGCTTTAATTCGATCAACATAGTAGAGCTTAGCCGCCTTAGTCCTAAGCCATTTGCTGTGCGTAAGGGTCAACTGAGATGGAAGAACATGCGTTTACTTACATGAGTCAGCTACGTATTGTGGGTTAAAATAATAAATAACTAAAGTGACAGTAATAGTTCCCCAAAAGTCAATATTTATAGCGGGTCAGTGTGAGGGAGATGCAAATATGCAGGTCCATCACCACCTATGCGGTGCCAGCGATTTTCCTCAAAAAGGAGTGTACATAGACACTGAGATCCAAGGGACTGAAATAAGGGAGGGGAGCTGCCCAAATGTCTATCATTTATGGAGCAGGGGATGTGAAAGCAGTGGTGTGCAGCTGTCAGTCTTTAGGGAGCTGTATGTGTGGGAAGGGGTTGTACCCTAAGATATTCACATTAGTTTTTATGGGCGACTAAAGTACTTATCCCTGCCTTCTGTTATGTTTGCTCATAATTCATCCCATTCCCACGCTATCAGGTATTTACAAAGGCTTCTTGCTTCCTCTCTATGTACGGCTGTGCTTTCCCAGGTCATGAACCGCTGTATAGGAGGGCCTAAGGAGGACTTCCAATTCATAGCAATGGTAGGCTTTGCTAGGATCAGCGAATTTCGAGGCTGCCTTGCATCTTTCTGGGCAGGGAGTGGGGCGCAAAAGGCAAGCGTCCGGGTAGTGTAATAGGTCCTACCAGTGGTACATTGTATGTCGCTTGAACCGGTTGCCAAAATTAATACTAGACATCATGTGGTAGAAATCCACCTGATGTATGTGATAGCAGGGACAGTTACCTGTGGAAGTTGAATACATTTAACTGAGCATGTGGCAGGATAGATATGCTCCATGAAGCTGATAATCATGAATTTGTTGCGGTCCGGCATTGTGGGAAACCTCACATGGATATTGGAGTAGTTTGTCTCATATCTTGTCAGTGAATGCGTGTTCCAAGTTTATTTCCCAGTGAAGTTTGAGCTTATCCAAGGGGGGTGAAGAGTGATTACAGTTATTTATAGAGCCACATAATTAGTTTGCAGTCTAATCCTGATATAGCTATGTGTAGGTGGTGCCTCATTGGTAATATGACACAAATTCCTCATCTGCGCCAGAAGCTGTCTGTGTGAGTGGAAGGTGTTTGAGCTGGTCTGCAATGATTCAAAAGCAGATATCGTCCCATTCTCGAAAAGCTACCCTACCGTGGTGAGGCCAGCGTGCGCCCAGTGGACTGCCAGTGATTTATTGTGAGGAGGTGGGAGTGTAAATAAAGAGTACTAGAGGTATATCTGGGGCATATGGTGTAGTGGCTCAGGACCGATTGAGGTTTGATCAATTGCATTGTTGTGCCACCGTGGATAGTAGGGGTTGATAGTTTTGTGGTCTTTTAGGGCATAGTACCCACTGTGCCATTCAGTCTATTGCATTAGGTCTCTGTGAAGTGCCAAGCTCAGTTAAAAAGAAGACGGCTAGCCATTGCGAGAGCTATTGTGTTTGCGCTGCAAAGTAGTAGAGCTCGAAGCCAGGGACCCCACGTCCTCCCTGATCAATTCACCATCTGAGGGTGGCCACAGCAACCCTAGGGCGGTTCCCATGTAGTGTCACATCCATCTCTTAAAAATGTGACCTAGGCAGCGCCTAAGGTAGGTTGTAATAGTAATAAAACCATTGAGGTGACATTACCATTTTTGCCACTGCTATACTCCCAGTCATCGACAATAGGAGGATGCGCCAAAAGGCTACCTGGGCGAGGAGGATTGCACAATGTGCCTGATATTCCTGTCAATCACATCCGTTTCAGCTTAGGGGACCCATATCCCCAAATAACTAATTGTAGTGTGAATCCCTGTGGATCCCCACTCAGGCACAGTTCGAGGTTGCTTCGGGAAGATGGTGGTCATATCCCAGTTTACCTACAACCCAGAAATGCAGCCAAATGCACTAAACTCTTCGAAGATCTCTGCTACATTAGTGCCCAAGTTTCTGAGGTAAAGCAAAAGGTCCTCTACATACAGAGAAATCGAGTCTGCACCCATGTCAATGGGGATTCCCCAGTTCCTGCTGATCAATCAGGATTGAATTACAAAGGGCTCCAACGCCAGGGTGAACAGGAGAGGGGAGACAGAGCAGCCGCGTCGGGTACCTCTATGGCCGTAATAGGACTCTGATATCATTCAGGGCCGGGCCGAGGAGATAGCATAGAATAATTAAATATACTTAAGGAAGGTGCCGCGGACCAAAGAGGGCCATGAACTTATGTAAGAATCTCCAACTAAGGAAGTCAAAGACCTTCCCTATGTCCCGAGTAAAATTCAAGTGGCAGGCCATTCACTCCTGGTACCTTCCCAAGTGGCCTGTTCCACTCTAGTGGCTTGAAGGTAGGCAGGTGCTCAGATGTCTGACTGATTAGCATTCCAAGTCTCGTATGCAGCTATCTAGAAAGATGGGTTGAGTAGTTGTTTCTTTAGTCCCACAGAGGTCTGTATACAGTGACCTCGTAGACTGACCTTAAATGCCTCCCACATAATGGACTGAGGGAGAGTCTTATCTGCATTTCCATTGAAGTAGGGGTCAATAAATTCCTCTAATAAGTCTTGAAACACCGCATCTTCTAAGGCGGTGCTTAGGAATCTCCATGTGGTGATAGGTGGAGTGACATGTGCACAGGCTAAATGGAGTATTAGTGGGTTCTGGTCTGATATGGTGTGGCTCAGGTGCTCTATAATATGTATGTCAGGCATGAGGCTGGTATGAGCAACAGACCGATCTAGTCAGATGTGTACCTCATGGAGTGTTGAATAGTAAGACTGTTTCAGGCCTGGGGATATCAGTGGTGCCACATTTCAGTGAGATCCCAGTGTGTAGCCATTCTTGTAGGGACTTTGCAGTAGTGAATGGCAGGGCATTTGGTAGGAGGGTGAGCGGTCCACGTGTGCATATAATATACTATTGAAGTCGCCACCTAATATTAAGGGTGGATGAGGCCATGATGCCAACATCTGTTGCACCACAGACCACTTCCTCCTACCGGGCTGCGATACAGCCTGCAGCGTCTCTTTTCTTCAGGCGCGTCGCGGTGCTGCACAGCTGCCCACTGTTGCTGTTTTGGCATTGCAGGTGCATCCCTCGGCGCCTGCTGTCTTTTTGTGTCGGGCACGCCGCCTACCTACGCGGCGGCCCGTTATCTCACAATTTGCATGACGGGAATGCCGCATCTCCGGTTTTGGAGCTGCGGCTTCTTATTTTCACATGTTAGGGCACTATATTCTTACCTTCCTTTCACTGGATATATATTTCTTTCTTCATGGGGCCATCTTGCCTTCCCATAATTCCATAGTCTTCTTCCCAGAAGACCTTGGGAAGTATCTGCTCAACCAATTCAAGATCTTCCTATTCTGTCCACTATCCTTTTCCTTATCCAAGATGGTGGTCACTTACTTCCTGTTTGGTCACTTCCTGTTTGGTCAATTCCTGTTCATGGGTATTTAAAGGGCTGGATCCTTCATTTCCTTGCATTGCAACACTCTTCGCTCCTGGCGGTGTGTCCTCGCTCCTGTTGGCATCCTGTGCTCCTGTCTGGTGTATCTGTGATTCCTGTTGGCCTACCTTGTTCCTGATTTAGCCTTCAATTACGGTTCGGATTCCTGTCCTTTCTCCTTCTGGAGGTTTCTTTCCTTCCTCTTAACTCTTGGAGTTCCCACTTCCACCAGAGGTTTTAACGACGGGTTTTGTTTCCTCTTGGAACTCCTTTTGGAGGGCACTGTCTGCTTTGGCTGTTTCATAGTCAGCGGCACCGTGGCTACCAGAAGGGGTCACCCTTACCTCGGACAGATAAGAACCCTCAAGAACCAATGTCGAGAATCTCTCCAACACGCCAGAGCCGGTAAGAACATCACAAGTCTTGACAACACCAGGGACAGGGAAGCAAAAAATGAGAACTGGCTAGTGTTGAGTGAATATATCATGAGTAGTCATCTGTTCAGCCTGCCCTCATCAACCACTTGTGCTTTAACTTCGAAGGAGACCCTTAGGCTTATCCAGATCAGAGTTCCTAGAGTTTAGGACGAGTACCCTGTGGCTCCAACTCTGCCTCGTCTTTTAGCCTGTAACTTTCGCCCCTCTGCTACTGTTAGGTGGGTCCCTTGGGGCATAGCAATGCAGATATCCATACAGCACAGAAAGGAACCTGACAGACTCAAGGTTGTCAGAGACTCACAAATGTATTTCTCCACTTCAAAAAATCATTTCTAAAGAATCTTCAAACCCCGAGGCATGTCTAATATTTAAGTTTGATTATCAAACAGATGTCATACATTAATAGTGTTGTTGGGTTGGTAGGGGGTAGAAGGTCAGCTTGGCACACTGATCAGGGACGGTGTGAGAAACTGGTTTGTTGGTTGACTGGGGTGTGAGCCCTGGCCAAGCAGCAACCACATTCCTCGGCAGAAGCCCGCCCTAAATTAACCTGTGCTCAACCCTCTGGTACCTTGACATAGACCAATCAGGTTTAACTTAGAGGCAATGTGTAAGGTGTTTGTGCAACACTCTCTAAAAAGTAACAAAGTGACAACAGTACAAAAAAAATCATACACCAAGTTATAAAAATAGAACTTTCTTTAGAAAATAAAAGGCCAAAACAACAAAAATACAATCAGTAGAACCGGAGATTTGTCATTTTAAAGATTTTAGTGAAAATAGTGCTAAAAAGCAAAAAGTGGCTACTTTGGATATCTGGTCGCGCCAGAATGAGACCAAGTCACAAGTTCTACCCGACCGCAATGGAGAACTGGCCGGCTACAGGGACCCAGTTGGGTCTGCAGAACAGAGTACCTTAAATCCTGGTTTGTGGAGTGTTGCGAGGATACCGATCAAAGATACATTACACAGCCAAGGCAATGCATCAGTTCCATGATACAGCGAGGCTGCGATGCAAGGGCCTGCGTCATCATGGAGGATCCCGTCGATGGGGCTTGCAATGGGAAGCCCAGAGTCGAGGATGCTGTGCACAGTCGTGGTGATGCATCGATTTCAAGGGGCTTTCAGCAACGTCCTTCCGGCTGTCTGTGATGAGAGGTGCGAGGCCCTTGCCAAGGATGCATCATACAGGGCGGTTCTGTAGGTGTGCTGGTCTTTGCAACTGGTCTCCATGCAGCAGTGAAGAAGCATCGGTTCTGCTTGGGATTGTGCCACGCAGCAGAGGAAATGCTTGATTCTGCTGAATCCACAGAGGCCAGCAGAGCACCTTAACCCACGTCCAAGGGTCCAGGACTGGAGTGGCACCCCTTGGCAGGGTGGACCCGCGGATAGAGTCCATGTGCAGATGAAAGGTTGTAAGAAACCTCTTGTGTCCTTGAAGCTTCATATCAGGAGGCCAGCTCACTAGCCCTTGGAGTCCCTCTGAGTTCTAGGTTCAAGAGATGCAGGTCCAGTTCCTTCTCACCCAGGTTAGGAGGGCAACTGGTCAGCACAGGAGGGCAGCATTTCCTTCAGACCAGCAGTCAAGCAGAATGGCAGTCCTTTCAGCAGCACAGCAGTTCTTCTTCCTGGCAGAGTATCCACAGGCCCAGACGTGTGCTGAAGAGTTGGTGACTGGGGTCCAGTATTAATGCCCAGTTGTGTCTTTTAGTGGGGAGAAGCTTCTAGAGGCGTATGTGCACAGGTGCCCTGCCTTCCTGGCCCTGGCTCCAGACTAAATACAATGGGGATGCAGCCCTTTTCAAGTGTAAGTGGGGCTGGGCCCAACTCCTCCCTCCCATCCTGCTTGTAACAGCCCACGCAGCACTATTCTTCCCATTGTGTGTGGCTGTCTAGGAGGAATACATAAAGCCCAACTGTCACCCACACCGACTCATGTGACCCAGAGTCAGGCGCAGGCACCAAACGGCTATGGAAAGAAAATACCAACTTTCTAAAAGCGGCATTTTCAAAATTGTAATTTAAACTCCAACCCCACCATAAGTTAGGATGTGAATTTACAATTCCAGAGACACCAAACATGAAACGATTACCTGGTCCCATTTGGAAATTACACTTAAACATATAACAAGGTAACTCCAATGTCATCCCATAGGAGAGGTGGGTTTTGCAGTATTGGAAAACAAATGTAAGAGGTTTTCACTACCCGGGCATGTTAAACTTAAAAGTACATGTACTAATTTTAAAATACATTGACCCTGCCCTCGTGGCTGTCTGGGGCCTACCCTAGGGGTGATTTATATGTATTAAAAAGGAAGGTTTGGGCCTGGAAAAAAGTTGATTTTGCCAGGTTGAAATGGCAGTTTAAAACTGCACATACACAGGACAGCAATGGCAGGCCTGAGGCATGTTTAAGGGACTACTTAAGTGGGTGGCACAATCAGTGTGCAAGCCCACCCGGAGAATTTAATTTACAGGCCCTGGGAACAGGCAAGGTCCCACTTTACTCGGGACTTACAAGTAAATTAAATATGTCAATTGGGTATAAGTCAATCTAACAAGTATTTTTTTCTCAAAATGTTTTTTAAATTCAATTTTTTATGAAAGGGCTGTACATTAAAAATAATTAACCAGCAATGGACACATCAGTGAAATGACCAAAATAGCAGGGTTGTCAAGCCTGGAAGTGTGGCCGCTATCGACTGCCATCATCAAAACAATAAAAGGAAACCGACAATACCAAAATAACAATCAAACATGTTTTAAAGAGAGAGCACAAACACTTTAGCATTGGTTAGCAGTGGTAAAGTGCGTCGAGTCCTAAGGCCAACAAAAATAAGAGGTCTGAATGCAAAAAGTTAGGGGGAACCACGCCAAGGATGCTAGGTCTAACAGATGGGTTATTTCTGTCAAGAGGAACAAGAACATGAGGGTTGGGATGCATGGATCCGGGTTGGGTGGACGTAATGTGAGGGCAGGCTGGGGTCTGGTGGAAGGTGCTGTCTATAAAAATACAAACAAAATGAAAGAATCACTGTCACAAAACCTAGTCAATTGCAAATACACTCAGGATTTAACATACGATAACTAAGGCAGAATTACGAATTTTAATATGGAACATTAAAGGCTAATATCAGAGCAGTAAAATGAAAATCAATGGCTGCAAAACTAAAACCTATCAAGGCAGGTATGATTTGTATTAAGTAAACCCACATATTCTTTAATAATAGAAAACTGTTGGAACAGATGGAACATAGGTCTTTGGTATGTACAACCCAACATTTTTCTATCTGCAGGTTTGCAGTATTGGCCCGTCCTAATTTGTTTCATGTGCTAAGTAAAGCAACTGATTCAAAGGATAGAAGGGTAATGGTTCAAGTACGTCCCGGAGGGCCAATGAACCACTGGATACAATTGATTCCCACCCACACAAGAAATATGCTCAAATAGATTTATTTTTTATTGATAAAGAATAATTGTTATTTTCATCAATAAAACGCTATCCGAAAGTTCTATGAAACCATACTCCGCTCATGCATGGGACGCTGTTAAAACTGGAATCCATGGGACTACATTAAGTGATACAGCAAGGAAGAAAAGACTATCACAAATTCAAATCCAGAAAACATATAAACTTCTAGAGAAGTTAGAATTAATTCATAAGCCGGCAAATCTTAACAACAACCAATGTTCCCTCTAAGTTATTTTATCCGTGTGCAGCTACAAAACCTCTATTTTCTCATTTCCTTTGGCCTTGTGCAAAACTCCTTCTTGGTAAGCTAGCTGTAGGGCTGAAAGCAGGATAGGAGTGGTCCTCCTAGGCCTTTTTAAAAAAATGCAAAATGTGACAAATGAAAGGTACTTTTTGCAACATGTTTGCCAAAACAAGGACATTTTTCCCCAAATAGTTTCAAAGCTTCCTATCCAATCAACATTTATTTTTTACATAGCTCTAGGAAGGTTGCCAAACAGATCCAGCTCTAGGTAGGTTTCAAAAAAGATCAATTTCCCAATATGGCTTGCTAGGAGTCACAGAACTATAATACGTGCTGAAAATATGAGAAAACACAGAAAACATTACATTGCGTATTTTATATAGCCCACACTGTGAACTGAATTCTAGGCACTTTTGCGCTGGGACTCATACTGGTGATGGATTAAAGGAGTTTGAGCACCATGCCTTACGTGAAGTCCCTAGAGATCAACACAGCAAAAAGTTGTAAACTTGGGCTAACCCTTTACATTAATGTTTATGCTTCACCCACACTTTCAGCCTATACTTTTGGCAGTACAGTGATAAACATAGCTCTCATAACATAACATTACTTTACATAACATACCATAAGGAAACATTGCCTTGTGGAAGATGAGTTTCAGTAATTGGTGAATGAACAGGGACATTTCAAGTCTCTCTGAATAAAACAGTTCCCTTAGTTAAAAATGTGTAATCTATGTGTAGATGAACACTGTAGTGCTACATTTCCTTCAAATAACTACAACTTAAAAGCTGAAAAATATAAATATTATTATCAGCCTGTCGGAAATGGCCATCGTTTCCCCACTCCTTAAAATGAATGGTATTAGCACTTAAAATGAGTGACAGTAAATAATATACTCTTGCTAAATAAATTGTAAAGAATCTGCCATTGTTCATATGCAGTTTGGTGGTCTGTAAGTGCTACAGCACATCTATCCAATGAGCAGTGACACGAAGAGACACGCTCAAGAGTTTTCAGGATGACACTTGGGATATGTTGGACTGTTCCTTCAACCTGGAGTTCCATATTCCGGGTTCTAATCATTTAGCCTCAACACCCCACATGAAAATAATTTTGGTGCTTTACATGAGCAATGCCGTAGGATTTAAAATTTGAGAGATTTCATAACCAGCTTTACAGAGCTTCATTACATGCTGCCTGATATTTTAGGAAGAAATTCTTCATGGGATGCAGATTTCACCGGGTACTGCATTTACTGGGTGCAATATTACCTCCCTAATAATACGTTCCATAATGCAGAGCTGGGGGTACTGGTGAAATACTCCATGCTTTGGTTCAGGCTATCATCCCTGCAAGTGTTGTTGTTCTTGTTTGTTAGCATCTCAAACCTGAAAACAAGTTTCTAAAGCTGCCATTGAGCAAGACACCCTTTGTGATGAACTCCTCTTAAGTTACCTTCCAAACAATGGAGCTTGCTCAGAGGCCTTTCCACACTGATCAAATTCTGTGAAGCTGAAGAAAGGGGCAGGCCGCTCTATTACTCTTATTCCATCCCTCTATTTAACACTATTGTTGAGGCCTCGCCTGTCGACCCCTCCCATCCTTCACAAGTCAGATGTGGCAGTGGTGCAGTGAGGAGAAGAGGCTCCTTTTAGGCAGAACCTTGGCTAGGATGCAACACACAGGCAGTGCATGCCTTTCATTTGTATTTCACAAAGGCCCTAATGTATTTTAGGAGCATGCATGCTCCCTTATGATGAAGTGTGTGGAAGTAAAGGTGAAGCTGAGCAGCCGCACAGGCATGCAACTGAAAGGGAACATAGGTAGCATCCCACAAGAAAGTACTCTGCAAGAGCAGCTCATTGCTTCCAGAGCTGACGCTTGCAAATCTATCCTGACATGCCTGCTAGAAACGTCATGGCTAATCGGTTGAAAATGTATGATGGTAGAGAAGCAGTGGGTAAGGTCCTTGTAGCTCAGTTAAGAGCCTGGCCTAACGGCTAGAGCGGTCGACTTCGGAGCTGGGGAACTGGGTTTGAGTCTTGGCAGAGATGCTCAACATTCTTTGATTCTGGGCAAATCACTGAGTCTCCCCATGCCTAACAAAAATGAATGTGTCCATCTGTAACACAATTTGTGTTCATTTAAAGCACTCTGATACCTTCGGGTCTCGTTCGTGCTATATAAAACTCTAAACAAACAAAAAAACTCTCACAGACCTGATTAAAAAGGAGGTACGATTCAAGGTCTGTGAGCATTCCAAAGGTGTTTTATGACAATTAATCAGTGGCTGCGTTGAGAAGATTGTTATGCTCTAAATGAAGCTATCCACTCACAAATTGAATCCGTCTTGAATCATTGAAAGAAAATGATTGAGACCCTTTATCTTCACCCATCACTGGGCACGAAATAGAAACTGCTAAACTTGATTGCGAGTCTGGTCAGTCGGTTGTTGAGGACAGAATATCATTTAAAATTTCCATATCTTTTTCTTCCATGACTCCATTGATGTTATCCCTGTTTTAGAGATTCAGCACACAAAGACCATATCAGGATAACAGATACAGTTAAATACTGTATTATTTGAAAAAACCAAACCCTAGACATATCCTGTCATACAGTCCTATTTCATTGATTAATAGCAATATTACAGCCTATTCTAAAATTATGGCCACTTTGATAAGTTAAGTTATTGCCAAGTGGGGTCTCTGGAAACATGGACTTGTACTGGGTCGGGATACTGTAGTTCATATCAATTGGGCTATTCACTATTTAATATTGTTTCAGAGCAGGGGAATCTCTTACCAATGATTCTGCTAGACGCAGAAAAAGCATTTGACAAGGTCTCGTGGCAATATCTGTGGATGGTCACGAAGGGGATGCTATTTGGCATTGGATTTATAAAATCAATATATATCAGTAACCAAAAGATAAGATTTTAACGATGGAGAGAGCCTCTGACAATATTCAAATCTGTTGGGAAACTCGCCAGGGATGTCCTTGTTCTTTACCTTTATTTGCATTATATCTCAAACCCTTTCTGCGAAAACGTTCATTTTCAGAGACAATAATGAATGTAGAAGTCACTTATTAAAGTTGCTAGCTTACCAGACAATATTGCTAAGTTATCACCAGGAGCTGATACACCTATGAAGGCTATTGATTGTGCAGCAGCGATTTATTGTCAAATAGCTGGATATAATCTAAATTAACATAACATACAAATTGTAAGTGCTTGCTCGAATGTGTAAGATCAACAAAGAATTAAATCTGCTATCTAATTAAGAATTACTTTGTCAGCTAAAACTAATGATCTAATACCACTTAACAATGACCCTTTAATACAAAAAAGCAAAAAATGATTTAAACAACTGGGACTACATTCAGATTACTCTTATTAGACAATGTAATATTGTTAAAATGTCTATTTCACCAAAGTTCTTTTATATACACAGGGTTAGACTCCTATGTTTAACAAAATACTTGTTCCCTTGAAAACGATTAATCTATTAGCAGTTTTGTTTGGGGTTACAGGTGACGAACAAGGGCTCTGAAGTTTCTTAGACTTCTTTTACAGTGAAGTTGTCGGTATTTTCCTAATTTTAAATTCTATTTCCCCGCAATGCTGAAGCACACGCATTTTCTAATAAATAGCTACTTTTATACAATCAAAGGAATGCTGGCTTTCACCTATATATAAGCTAAGTGTAGAAGATGAAGGCGAAAGATTTCTTATCTGATTCATAAAGCTGAGCTATTGCAAAAAAAGTGCATTTTAGGACAGTACACTAAGCGATTAGGGTCTCGAAAATATGTTCAATTTTACTCAACTTAACAAATATACCCTTTATGGAAGTCGGCTCTCCTGCATAGCAGCCACAATCGACGCTGCAGGGGTTGGGAAAACCCAGTAATGAGGCTATGCATACAGACTTTTTGTTAACGGTTCTATGTTACACCTTTATTAAAATTCAAGAAATATTTCATTTATCCAAATGTGTTCTTCAAATAGTACAGATTGGGGATATCTTTCAAAGGTGAGAGTAGATTAAAATCAGTTTATGCACAACCAACTACTCGATTCAATCTTCAAAGAAAATACAAATCAAAAGCCTTTGGATTATTACTAGATCTTTTCAGAAAGTTGCATAGATGATCTAAATTTTCAAAGACATTGCTGGAGGGTTAAGCTGAATAATAAAATAATTGTATGTTCAGCAATAATCAATACGCTTAGGAGAATAATAACCTATTGTTATCAGCTATCCTTAAGATAGAACAATGAAAAAAAATGTTTTGCTTATATTATACACCTTAAAGTTTATTTAAAAGGTGTAGAGGTGACAGCTCTGAATGTCAGCAGGATGGAGCAGATATTTTGCATATGATTATTTGCCGAATGCCATTGTTTTCAAGAATATTGGAAATGTATATTTAGCATTTCAAACAAAATATTACAAACACAAATTAAGGTCTCCATTCAATTCATTATATCAAGAGAAATCTTAGGCCATTCTTTCTAGCGATTGTACTTGCTAGGCTTTATTTTGCTACTGTTTGGCTTAGCCCACCCTCAGCCCGGCAATGGGGGCCAAGATATGTGGCTTGCTATTATATAGAAAATTCTCTTTACAGATTAAAGAAAGCAAGTCATAAAAGAGGTCAAGAGCTATAGGGACAGTTAGACAACTGGTTGAATTTGAATTCTGGATAAATTGTGTTGACATCAATATTTTTGGTTTATTAATATTTTAGCAACTCCCACATTTATGGGCTGGATGAAACTACTTAAGAATTATCTATTGTGGTTCTGTACCTTTTGATTTTAAGTATGTTATTTATTGGTATCTAGTTTTTCACTTTCATAATACAAAAATAGAAACTATGATTACAGGTGCTCATGAATGTGAACAGAAAGTGCTTAGCATCTTTGAACATTCTTAAAGCTGAAAGTTCATGGAAGCCTCATGCACTAAGTGTAACAGTTTGGGTCACGGGCTCACTGTGCCACTGGAATCAAGCTATCCTGGCTGATTAGGAAATAAGGTTCAGCATTCCGTCCATCAGTTGTGTGTCTTTTGCTTTCTTGCCCTAAGTGCGCTGGTATGCCCAGGCGTAGGTCCCGGGCTCACTGTGCCACTGGAATCAAGCTATCCTGGCTGAGGAGGAAATAATGTTCAGCATTCCATCCATCAATGATGTGTCTTTCAGTTTCTCAACACTGGCACAACTTTGTTTTTTTAATTTTTTAGAATACCTCCCAGAGTCTAAGAACAACCAATTCCATAACTTTAAACAGACACCTGACAGTCAACTCCTTCACATTCTGTAAAGAATGAAGGCCACCTACGTCTTCGCTATTTAGACAAATACCTCAAACCTCAAATCCAATTTGAAATCCTTTTATTCAGTGTCCTATCCAAAGACGTTAAATTATGCTTACCTCAGTGCCAACTTTTTCTCCGAATACCTAAACGGCTACATTGCTGATTTCTATTTAACCATATAATCTATGTACTAAGGATCATGTCTTCTTGTGCACTAACCTATACAAAATAGGATGAAAATGGAATCAAGGCCAATGTAATGAGCTATTGTGAGTGAGGATATGCTATGTGTTCTTGTATTTCTATGATATTTAGTTGTGCCTTCCTGTAAAAATCACTGAAAAAGGGTGTGTTGATACTGGATCAGGTTTTACCAGCACTCACTGTCCCTCACCTGTTGCACGAGGAACCAGCCCACACCTTCTGCCGACCCCTAATACACCCCCTGCCCCGCCACACGGAATACATCTAGAACCTTTCAATCAGTTAATTGGGTCAGGGAGTGAAACGTTTCTCTTGATCAATATTAATTGACAAAGTTGGATACCGATATCTTTTCAGTCTTTCGCTAAATTGTGCAACTCTAGTTCTGTTATTACCAGATCAACTTTAGAAGGGTGAATCAAAATTATGGGAAATGGGTTGAAGTATCTTTAGAAGCAATGCAAATTCACCATTACAATCGGATAGCTACCTGCTGCCTCTTCTGATCCTCTAGTTTCATGCGCATCCGGATGCACCTCAAAGTATATCTGTACAAATCTCTGGAGGCATCCAGCATCTGGTGCTTGTGAAATGCACCCACCAGGTTTCCACAGAGAAAAATCACAGCATTGGAGAGGATCTGGAACACAGAAATAAACAATGAGGCACACTGAAGTGAATTTGGTAAGGACAGTCCCCAAATCCCCCCCTCCCCCCCCCCCCCCCAAAGGAACAAGCACGAGCCCTGTCATTCTGCACTGCATTTTCACTGTGTCTCCTGTTTCAACAGTCTATTGCTATACATAAACAGTAACAGGGGGCAACATGTTGCAGCAGGGATTAGGTTAAAACTTCAATACAATATGACAATTATATTCTCATTAAACTGCAATTATGTTTTCCATAAATTTCACTGGAGTTTATAATTCGTGCAACACAGCAATCTTTATCCATTTTTTAATATGATAAATAACCTATTTTGTTACCACATGAAACTGTCATTAAAGTATTCAGTATTATTAGGGTTAGAAATGGTAATAGGGCTGGAACAGCTCCTATATATAATTGCAGCATTAATGTCAAAGATAAACACTGGGTAAATTCTACTAGAGACGGAGACATTTTTGCACTATTCAATTTCTTTCAAATTATAAATGATAACTCATGTGATGGGAAGATAAATTAGGCTTCTCTTTATTCAAACACCTGTATGTATACAATGCAGTGGCATTAATTGAACTCCATTTGGTGACAGATCTGACAAAGCTATAGCATTTGTTCTAGATATGCCAGCATAACAGTGATTGAATTCATATCATATCATATATAGTCTTTATTATCGATTAAATTCATCATAAAAGACAATACAATATAAAAAGTGTATTCCATACAGTAAAAAAGAAAAGCATTTCAAGGATACAAACTAGATAGAAGACTAAGTAAAACACAATGCTGGGTGCCTATTATGTCCTATTTCTAATGATCCAGGCCCAACCCAGAAATTTGGCCACGGCAATTACAGTGCAATCACTAGTATCAAATCTTAATATTCTTAACGCCTCAAGCCCCACTCTAGTGCCCAAGTTTCGACATATGGGTTTGAGCCATTTTACCCGTGGGGCTGCATAGGCCGGGCAGACAAAAAATATGTGACCAACGGATTCAACACAGTCGGAGCACCAGCGACAGGAATCACTCACCTCTCCCTTCCAACTTTTGGTGAACGATGTGGTGGGTAGGGAACCAACCCTAAATTGGAGATAAAGTTTCCTGTCACTGGGCCTACAAATAATGTCCCAATAATCTTCTAAAAATGGGACATTTTTTTGCTCTAGGAACCTGCCAGTCAAAGACTCTGCTGATGTTTGTGTTAGTTGCTTCTGGTGAACCTGGGACCAGTAGAGACCTTTGAATAATTGTTTGGGTGGAAAGGGGTTATTAACGGGGTCGGACCATAAATTTCCCAATCCCATGGATTCCAGTAGCAAACTAACTTGCTTAAACCAAACTATATTGCCAGAACCCAAAATGGAACGAACATCCAAAAATGCCTTAGCATATGGAGCTAATTCCAGGGTGGTCCATAATCTTCTCCAGAAGGCCAAAGGTTTAAACTGGGCGATTTCTTCGAAAGAGCGAGACCCTCTAGATCCAGTAAAAGTGGTTTCACTGGGCTTGAACTGGGGAGGCCCGTGAGGTTCCTCAGAAATTTATTTTGCGCCTTGACCAAGGGGGATAGATCCGCAAAGCCTCAGAGTTCTGCACCATAAATAATCGCGGAACTGATCCTGGAGTTGTAAATCTTAATTGCTGGACCTATCCTTTTTATCTGGGACTGTTTCTGTTCTTTTACCAAACACCCGGAAAGCTGGGCAAATTTAAGAGATAGAATGTCAATTTGCGGCTTCCAGCTCAGTTTGTTCTCAAGAGCAACCCCCAGATAGGTCATGATGTTCGTGCGTTCAAGTATTTCGTTGTTCATTGTGACATGACCTGCCAAGCTTCTTCCTTTATTGAAAACCATATACTTGGTTTTGGAAACGTTTACTTGCAGATCGTGGTCAAGGCAAAATTTGTCGAATTCATTCAGGGCCCCCTGTAGCCCCATCTGTGTCTGTGACAGTAATAGGGTGTCATCGGCAAACATGAGCAGTGGGATCTTAGTACCACCCAAGGAGGGGGCGTCAGTTGAAATAGATGAAAAATACTGCACAACTCTATTAATGAATAACAAAAAGAGAGTTGGCGCTAGGACGCGCCCTTGCCTGACACCCCTATTTACTTTAAATTTGTCAGTGACCTGCCCTTGGTTCCCCCAGCGTACTTGAGCAAAGTTTTCATCGTGCAGCCTGATGACGATGTTCAAGAGGTCAATGGGCATCCCTAACACCCCCCATAATTTTGTCCTGGGAACTAGATCAAAGGCTGACCGAAGATCCACGAAAGCGGCATATAAAGTGCCGCCGCAAAGGTAGACCGTTTTCCAGACGATCAGTTGAAACCTGAAAACCTGATCGATGGTACTAATGCATGATCTAAACCCAGCCTGCAATGGCGAAACGATATCCTCCTGCTCGATCCAAGACTGGATTCTTGCCAGAATCATCCTGGCAATGATTTTTTGAATCGAGTCGATTAAGCTAATCGGCGATAATTACCTTGGGCACGAGCGATCACCCTTCTTAAAGATGGGCAATATCTCGGCACCTTTCCATGATTCGGGAATAGCCGCCCCCTTAGCTAGGGCAGTAGCCAAGAAAGCAATATATGGCACCCAGTTGCTATGGTCCGATTTAAAAAGGTCCGCCGGGACACAGTCGATACCGGGGCCTTTCCACTGGGAATCTTACTTAAAGCCATCTCGACTTCTTTACAATCGAACGAAAAGTTTTGGAGGATAGACAAATCCCGAAAAGTTAGGGGAATAGTCTCTTCAGCCAAATTGGTGTCGGAGAACTGTGACTCGAAATGCAACACCCAGGTTTCAGGGAGGACATGGTTTGAGGGGATCTGCGAACTCAGAGTTGCCCCACTTCACAATGTGCCAGAACTTGGTCAAATTTTCTTTACTGGCAACCAAGAGATCATAAAGCTAAATACAAGAAAAACCCTACACAAAGAGGGAGAGTGTGGGTAAGGAGGGTCCAAGGGATATGTTTAGAGACCAACTACAGTATAAATCCCCAGTCAACAAACATCATACCAAAAAATACTGTGGGTCTAAAAGTTCTGTGTGAAGACCTGATATATTAAATAAAGTGAAACCATCTGGGGTATACCCAAAAAGGTTGAATTCCCATCACCCACAAAGGTGGCTATTCATCATCTGGGAACTCTGAACTAAACCATAACAACCAACCACTTGGGTAATTATGGCGGTTATATGGTAGTCCCAGTCGTGGGTGACCCAGGGTAGGGTGATGGTTTGCAGTGCCAAAAATATAAATGGAAAAAGTGCTATTAAAAATGGCTATCAAAACACAAACAATTTTATTCTGGTGCTGTCTTGATGCCACATTAAAAACAGTGCGTGGACAGCGTAACAAATAACTGTCAGGGTGTCGGTCAGGCCAAGAGATCATGCCAGTGTTCGTTGTCCCAATCTTGTTTAGCCAGAACTTTGGCCTTACTATAGTTACTCCTGGCTGTTCTAATATTAGCCAGGTTTTTAGATTTGATTGCGGATTTTAATTTGCCATAGAATTCACGGCACACTTTGTTGTACCAGTGGTTACGCTTGGGTTGGATAGATTTCTTAGCCTTACCCGGCTTTGAAAAGAGAGCCTTAAGACCCAAAAACAGATTTTCATGGATACGTGTAGTCTGCCCAATGACAGCTTCATAGTTTTGGAGAGAGTGAAAAGCTTCCATCGCACCTGTGACTTGCGAGCTAATTTCGGTAAGTACGGCGCTATCAATGGCAACCCTTTCCCAACGCACTCTCCGTAAATTATTGGTTAGGAGGGCGTCTGCAGTAGCTAGCTTGGTGGGTTCATTTCTGCTAACTGTACAAAGCAAGAAGCTCAGTACTAGAGTATTGTGGTCACTCTCAGGGCGATCTAAAATCACCATGTCATTTAGGGTAGACCAGAACTCCACTTTAACGAGGGCATAATCAATTCAGCTGCGCCGACGCCCATCGGCAAAGGTGTCGCAGCCATTTTTATCGGAGTTGGTCCGTCCGTTGGCTGCCCTGAAGCCACGCCCCCTACACAAACTCATCCACTGGATGGCAGATTCAGTCCACTTCTTGATAGGTGGAAGATCAAGGGGGGGGATATTCCAATTAGCGTCCACTTCCATAGTGAGCGAATCCCAGGCGGTGTTCAGAGGTTCGAAACAGCAGTTCACGTCCCCCGCAATTATCACATTAATATCGGGGTTAACTGTTTCCAAAAACCCATCTAATTTTAGAAAGGTATTGGAACCTCTCCCGCCTGGTTGGCCCCTGTTGTAAACATTTATAATCATGATATCTGGATCATCATTAAAGTGTAACAAAATTATCAAAAGGTCTGGACTGTCGATGGCCAATTTGGTTAGACTACACTTAAGGGTTTGCCTAACCCAGGTACAGAGACCACCCGAGGCTCGGCCCCTTGTCCCGCTTAGGGCCCCTTTGTGGAAATTAATGAAACCAGGGAAATATACCGGATCCACTGCCCACGTTTCCTGAAACGCCAATATGTCATAATTGTCTACCCATGTAGACCACTCCTCTATTGCAGTTTTACTCCTTAGGCCAGCAATGTTCCACGAGACCAGAGTAAGGAGGGGGGGATTGTCATTAACAACTGATATTTGAACCTGGGACGAGACCTTGGGGACAGGCTGAATTACAGTCTTGCCAGGGGCCAAACGCTCATATTCGCCTGAGCATGGGTCTATGCGCAGAGGCTTTAGTCTGTCATTGCTGGGCATGCAGGTATGTAATACTAACTCAAGGTGGATGGACGGAGGGCTTACGAGGTTTATACCCTGGAAATTTTCAGAACTATCCAAAACTAACAAAGAGGGATCTTGATTACCGAGGGGCACAGGGGGGGGGGTGGTGCATACGGTGTTAGAACGCTTACCATCATTACCCGTGGGCCCCTCCATGGAACAGCTACTAGTTACATTCCCCGAGCAGACAAAACTACCGAGGCCATTTTCAATTCCACTCACACAGCCATGATTGATGTTGTTGTTAGTCAGTCAGTCTACCCCTTCCATGCTGTTCAACGGGCCAAAGTGATTAAACAATGGGAGATGGAAATCCAATCTAGAAGGATAACAATGGCCTCTATTGACCCTTTCCCATCCAACTGGCAGGTCGTAGCGTGTTTCACGGGGGGCAATGGGAAGGAAATAACTCAAATCCAAGGTAAGTATACCACTAGAGCTCATAGTATTTGGATTACAGCATATATGCCTCACGACTCTAGGGTCCCTGAAATTGATGATTATGCAGTCGCCCTCTACATTCTTGGGTTTTGTACCTAGCCAACCTTTGTACGAACAAAATTTCAGCACGAAGGCTGGGGGGCAGAGGCCTGTTACCATTGAGCCAATTAATCACCTTATTCTTGAGCTCACTATGGAGTTCTATCTTGCCCTGGGAAATTCCTGGAACACCAGCCAAAATAACAGTGTAGGGCAGTGACTCAGGAGGAAGGTTAATACAGGGGTGTTTAAGAAACAAACCATCACACTGGGAATCAGTTTGCCCTACAATATTATTGACCTCATTATTAGGAACATTTATAGCCAACTGGTTCGTCCTACCGGCTCCAGTTGGGGTATGGGCAGCTTCCCCAGCGAGGTCCGAAACAGATGTGGTAACAGGGTTTATATGTACGGGGAGATTGGAAGGTTTGCTAACCATGGTAGAAAGATTAGTGCCATTTAAAACGGTCTTTGCTTTAACAGCCAAGCCAGAGGATGAAGTAGTACTCGGATTTGGCAAGGTCACTAGAGTTTTTTCCAAAAGGGTCGTGTTGGCAAGCACAATACTTTCCAGTTTCCCAATAGAAGCCAAAAGTTGCTTAAATCTCTCATATATCGGTAATAAGAAAGATTTTAGCAATTGTTCAAAGGACTCCAAAGTACTAATAGGTAGTGGATTATCACCAGGCTGGCTAGGTAGGGTCTTACTATGCAAGGGGCTGACATTAATTGGGGAGATACTACAGGATAACGATGGGTGGGGTACTTTGGGTGGACTAACTAGTTTGGGAACTTTAGGCACTTTAGCACGTCTACCCTTGGATAGCACTCCCACACGTTTTCTTTTCCCTTTAGTAGGCTGGGGGATGCTTCCTTTATCCACATTGGCATTAGAAGATTGTACAGTAGGGGGCAATGGAAGATTAAATCCAGATTGTACAACAGGGGGTCTGGGCTGATGGATATACTATCGGGGGTTGTGTCCGAAACACTGAAATTTGTCGTATCCAACCCCCCAGTCTCGATGCTATGCACCAGGTCAGATTCGAGTTGGGGCAACCGGCACTCGGCGGGAAAGAGCTGACATTATTTTACCAAGAGACGATCTCTTGGCTGTTAAATCCAAGGACAGTCTTTTTTCCGTTAAGGTAATTTCGTGTTCGAGGACACGCACTGCTCTAGTAATAAAATTATCAAGAGTCCCTGAAACGGTGCCCCCTATACAGTCCTGGGCAATCTTCCTTCCAGACCTCAGTGATGTCATCTTCTATCGTGACGTGCGTGCTTAAACAATAACAGCAAATGCAATAACAGCAAAAGAGTGTCAAAAACCCTTAACCACACAATGTGTTACAAAAACTAACACTCAGTTTGCGTTGTCACTATACTTAAAACAACAAGGCACCATCAACTAATCATCGAATGAATTATAAAGGCACAGCAATATATCATACAAGTAAAAACTCGGATATCATGCCAGGACAGCTGATGTTAGTGTAGTGGCCCGACCCGGCTACTACTGGCCACGAACGGCCACAAACAGTCCTGCCCTAGTCCTGGGCTTCTCCCGGCACGCGACCGCACACGACCGCGTAGCGGGCTACTATGTTTCTTTTATGCAGGTAACAACAAGGGCGGGAAGAGGGCACAGCTGGGCGTGGTGACGGGGCTGCTGGTCCTCGCAGTCCCGTTCGAGTTAGCCTCCCGCTGTCTGACCGCTTGGTCAAAGATCCGCTCACTCTCCACAGCGCTATTCTCACGAGCAACACCAGGTCAGCAGGATATCACACCAGACACCCTCAGACTACGAACGGCAGTGATTGAATTCAAACATTTGTCTTGAGAAATCTCATTGGCTGAATTTCAAGAGCAAAACAAGTGTAGGCTGTTGCCATATATAAATACCATTGTTTGAATAAAAGGTAACCTAATTAATGAATCTTGAGGAATTGTTTGTGAATTGAAAGAAGAGGAATATTATCAAGATATCGGATTTGAAAACTATCATGACAGTAGTTACTAAGTATTTTCATAATTTAGACCAATTCTTCAGAACAGCTTTCAGTTCCTCGTCATGGTAATTGTCAATAAGAGTATCCCACACACAGTCCATCAGTGCAAGGACAGATCTATGAGCTCTGTTCATGCACTCTTTTGGATTGGTGCACATTTCTAGTTGATGTCTCAACAATATTCAACAAAGTTATACAGCTCAGAATTATGTCTGATTCAGATGGTTGGGCACAAAGATAAATTACAGTGTTACGGGAACCCCTGCTAAATTAATAGGCTTCAAACGGTGTCGTCATAGTTGTATGCAGGATACAAAAGAAAAATCAACCGATTTGTAGCTGAATTGAAGTTGGACTATTGTAATATTATTAATGCAAGCTTTCCCAAGGAACATCTTCTGCAAAAGCAGAGAGGGCAGAATCTGGACATCAGTGTCCCATCTGTGTCCTAAAGACATCACATTGGCTCCCAAATGAGTACTGGATCTACTTCAAATTCCTGTGCAACATGAACAAAATGTACTGGGAAAAGAGTTCAAAATATCCCCAGTACCTGGGACCCCACTAGTTCCCACCCAGAAACCTAATGTCCAGCCACTCCTCTCCCATTACATTATCAGAATGTTGTAAGGTAAAAACATGGGGACAAATGCAGTAAAGTCGAGACTCTGATTTGTGGACAAGTTTAACCCCATGCTGAGATTCCAACATACCCTTGTGTTAACAAGAAGTACAGGATGGTACTCCAACCTTTAGCTCAAAAGCTGCATGAATGGGAGACCTTCTTTGAGTGAATACTGTGTCCATAATTCAAAGAATCCCATATATGATTATTCAAACTTGTCACAAAGTCCTTCATGTCATGTGGACTTCCTCAGACTACCTGCAGAAGAAGAGCAACCCACCCATGCAATGCGTGCTTACAGACGTTTGTCATTTCAACAAGCTGAGAATGCCATTGTAGACAGAACCACTGAACTTTGCTACATGAAGTACCGACTAACATGTGTCACCCAGATCAGGTGGCAGCCTACAGTTCCAAACTGGTTGACACACTAGCACTCCAACAGTCTCTAAGACAAGTAAATATAAATATTGAAGCACAAAACAGCACACAATGTGTTCTGGTCCAAGCTACATTAGTTGATGCCTAATTAAACCTATGTGAGCAAAGAGATACTGTTGAGCAGCTAACAGTATTGAGATCTAAATAAGTCATCAATGTGTCCTTACGATAGCGTATCCGGGGCAGTCAATCATTCTTGTTGAGTGCCTATAAAAAAAGATGCTACTTGTTCCAGTCACCCTCAACCATCTACAAACAAGAAAGCTATGCCCTGGAAATGTAGACTATCAAATCAAATACTCTTCTTGTCATAAACTCTATAAACAAATGAAAACTTACTGAATACGGAGATTATGAAAGATAAAACACAGTCACATGAACAATAGACTGACCTAAAACATGACTCTTCAGCTGGAAGCCTCGCTATTAAATGAAAGGCATAAAATGTCCCAAAGTACTTTAGTTAATGAGACTGGCCATTTACTGTTTTGTCATTGTACCAGGACTCTCCTTTACGGTGAGATGTAGGGGTGATATTCTTACATGAAAATAAACCTTCCACTGTACAACTGACTCTGTATTGCTGGACATATTACACTTGGAAGCATAGAGCTGTTCATATGATTGAATTGAAGAGCAGTATTTCAAACTGAATCACTTTATATGACAAAATATGTTGACACAGTAGACATGAACAGTGAGAAAGGATATATTAAGACTAGGTGATGCAGCTGGAGGTGAATGATGATGTGAGACATTGACAGTACAGTTTGTCTAACATATTTAGAACTGGGGGAATTGGTTGTGTGGAAACTTTTTTCCAGGAGTCATCCAGTGTATGACGTTACAACAGCTCTCAAAACTGAAGATGATGTCAAACAAATATTCTAGATTGCCTATTGTTGGTGATTGTTTGAGATGTAGAAATAGGCAAACAGCACTATATTTTTTCTACACTGGGTGGCAGTACTTAACATAAATTCGTATCATTTTTATGCAGTTACATTTTGTAAGCTCACTAAGTTTGGGTCCAGCCAAAGCAGTGGGGGTGAGGCTCAAGGTGGTGGATGAGTTTTGAGGCTGAACTCTAAATGCCTGAAGTAAGAGATAGCTCTATTTCACCAAGCATTCTGTTCTGGTGATGAGGTCCCAGTAACTAATGGAAACAAAAGTGAGCTCAGTGAAACTAAGGAACAACCAGAAAGTAGTGCCAGGCATGATTGAATTATTCAATTGAGTGAAGCAGTGCTTGAGATAAGATGAAAAATCCAAACTAGTGAACTCATAATAAGCTTTATGATTAGCTGATAGCTATCGGGCCTGGTGTCCTTCTGTTCATAACAGGCTGCTGTGATTGGACTGTGAAATCTTCTGAATGTTGTAATGAAATAAACAGAATGATTCTGTGTGAAAAACATGCCAGAAACATGTAACAAGACAAACGCACAAAGAATTCCTGACTCAAGCAGCTTGATTAAAACTTTAATGAACGTAAAAATACACAATGTATACCTTTGATGGTAGGTTGAAAAATTGTATATCTTCTGGAAAGAATTGAACATTGAACCCAAACCCGTAATCATTGCAGGAAAGTTAGCTCTAAAGTTGATTCCACCAGATCAGACAGTCAACAACTACCTATGAATCCATGCACCTGTCCATACAAGTACAATCAGGGCAGCATTACTGAACAAGGAAAGATGTAGGATGTCTGCCAATGACGCAAACTATCTACTGTGATACTCCGAATACGAGAACACACTTCAAAAAACAGAAGTTGGGAAGTCAAAGATAGATTAAAGCAGGACTTCCCCTTAGTGAGCTCCAAAAGTATCCCTGATTGGGCAGATTAACATTTCTTTTAGCAATTTACCCCACATGATCTAATGCTCTTCATCTGCTCCAGAAGTCCAAAGAAGGATCAGGGAAACAGTACTACCTGTCATGTCTCATGTTTTGGACTCCTATGTAAGATGAAAAGTAAATGCTATCTACCTAGCATTTGGTATATATTTTCTTGTCTTCCAAGTGATGTAAACTTCCAAGGTAAACCATCTATAGTGATTGGTATGAGTAAGGGTAGAGAAAAGTAAGAGGCAGGTGGCTTTCTCTTCATTATTGTATTCTTGTAAATAGTCTCTGCAAATCACTAGTTTCCCAGTGCTGGACACAAGCATACACATCTGCAGGGCCTTGAAGCTGTTACAGTTCTGTCTGATTGGTACAGGAGGATTCTTCCCATCCTCCGGCTCTCCATGTCCATGGCCAAAATACAATGAACTCTATCTATCTATCTATCTATCTATCGATCGGTCTGTCTATCTATCTATCTATCTGTCTGTCTGTTTCAGAATAACAAAAATGTGCCTATTCTAACTAACAAGCATATTGATAAGACACCTGCAGAGGGGAATGAACATGAGACTTGCAAATTAATTTATAAAAATACATTTTGTGTAACCCGGGCATGGTTATAGGTTATGCCAACTTTGAATCAACATGGCTTCCAAGCAAGTACAATTAACATGAGTAAACACATTGATTACATGTCGAGAATATGTGTGCATTGTTCATCTTAAGGGTAAATACAAATGAATACTTAATTTGATTAATAAAAAAGCCCTTGGATTAATAGTGTTAAACACACATCGAATATTTAGATGGCATATAACTGAGTGGAGCACTACATTTCGCTGCTCCACTTCTAAGAAGAATATTGCTTTGTGCATGGTCCAGCCTTGTGACGTCACCAACTAATAATGTTCAGACTACTAATAAAAATTATAACTCAAACAGCTGGACACTACAAAAAAATGCTGCTTTTTGATTGGCCCTTAGTAAGTCCAAACAGGAGATTCATAACTGACAAATGTCATTACAGTAGCAACCAACCTATCACCTGCGCCTTCTTCCCATAACAGTGGCCTGTGAAGCTCACAGAGTTCTAAGAAAGAACTACAATGTTCACCTAGCTCACAGTATGTGTCGACAATGGGGACATGTTGCTGGAGAAGATAACTTTAGACTCATTCAGTTTATTGTACAGAAGTCTGAATATGTACATGAAAACGTTTCTGATCTCTGCTGCTACAAATTCCTAAAAGTCTTTTAAAATACTCCTTTCCATGCATTGGTATTATACATTTAAAGAAGGTCCTAGTCTGTGAAAATTGAGCAGTCTATGGCAGTTCTGACCGTGTTTTAAAATTGGACCATCACTTTTTTGTCTGTTTTAATTATTTTAAAATATTTTAGATGATTCTTTTTAAATGTAGTAGTTTATAGGGTATACAGAAACTTCTTTTTAATATATTTTATAATTGCCTTATATTTAACTCAAAATAGAAATATTTTGAAGCTAGTTAACATTTATGTAAAGTGATGCAACTACTTATGAGGAAGTGGGAAAAACTAAAAAGAAAATATTAAATGTCCGAACAGCAGCTTCTTCACAGGGTTTCTTGACGCATTGTGTCATGCAGCACAAATGTATTCATTTCAAATATGAAATATGTCTGCAAATAGCCTCTGAACAATCTATTCACATTTAAATGGAAGAATAAAAAAGCCTTCTGATTCTAGCAACATGTTTTTCAGGTGTGCCTCACATTTGTCTTGAATATAGAATATTAGTGTTCTAGTTGTTCCTTAGAACTCTGTGCTAAAGCTGCATTAGAACACATAAATAACAAGAATGCTCCTGCTATTGGAAGTATATATTTTACTTAGCATTCGGTTCACCATCGCGCACGCACGGAGACGGCCATAGAACTAGCGTACTCGCTAAAGATCATCAAATGCCTACATAATAGGCAAGAAAACAGATTGGAAACCCAAACGCCGATAGTACTTTTAAAAGAAGTCTTATGAATACGGATCTATTCTACTGCCATTATCTTAAATTTACTAAACCGGGGGACATACTCGCATCACAGCCGGGACAGAAGTAAAACCGGTGGGGAGAACCAAAGTAAATTTACATTTCCGACAGCCCTGAAGAACTCGTTTGTGCAATCACCCACGACGAAACACGTGTTGGCTGGGCGTTCGAACTGAATAAAGGAACAAAGAACATTTCACAAAATCTCTTGTCAATAAGGATGCTTGTGTTGAATGTAACTGTTGATTACCATGACATTGACCGTACTAGGGTCGTATGTACAAAATATATAGCGTGTGCACAGGATTTGAGTTTATATTTTACTTGGCATGTCAGACTTTTTTTCTCAAATGGCTATGGAAGAAATGTATGAATTTATAGAAAATGTGCTCTCATTTTCGCTTTCGGAGCACCTTCCGTAACTCGTATGACAAAAATCATGAAAGAAAAACATTTTCTCTCAAACATGGTTCATTAAATCCCAGAAGAGGGAGAGCATTTTTCACATGGTAGAGTTCGCTGAGAACTCATCACAATTCTTAAAATTCGCAAGATTCCACCAACAAATAATTTATATTGTAAGTGAAATCTGTTATAACCCTTTGTTCATTTCTGTGTCCTTCAAAACGAGGCATTCACTACAATGCATATCAAAGAAACAAAACTGGTGGAGCCTTATTAACACAAAAGATTAATCAGGTATGATTCTAGTAACCTTCCACTTAAGCAGTCACAAGACAAACACACCAACAAACAAACTATTTTGTGGATTGCACCCAAATGTAAGGGTCTGATTTACAATAGCAATATTATCCAAGGGAGAGAGCACTCCCAAATTGTTATGGACTAGGATGAAGTAGGGTCCTCTGGCCTCACCCCGGTCAATAATTACCTTGAAGTGCCCCCCTCCCCCGCTTCAGGTAACAATGCTTAAATAGTAAACTATGTTCTGAAGTTCATAGGCCAAATGTACGTTGCCAGTTTGTAACTAGTAAACAACATAAAGCAAACTTTTCCTAGCAGTACTCAGGAGACAAAGCAAGCCAAACTTCTCACCCCAGTCCAGAGAACAAAGACACACAAAGTAACAACTTCCTTCTTCCAAGGACGAGCTGAGCACATTTCACTGATCCTCAAAATCACCATCAAACATTAAAATGAAACTATGTCATGGCTCCAACAACATAGAGAAAAGCACGGTAAACAAAGCAATCTGCAGAGATCACCAGTCACCACTAAGGAGAAAGGTTTATTTTGTCTATGTGTTAATTCAGTTCTTTGTCACACTGGCTTCACTTGTCATCTCTATTAAGATTGTTTGGAACCCCCAGATTAATTAATTAATTGAGAATAATAAATTTTGCTTTTAGATGATTTTAAGCCATTAAAGTGAAGAGCTGCAATAGGCTTTGAAAGTACAATTTGGCAGACGACAGGCCTTGGCGAAGAGCCCGGCGTCAGGAGACATTAGCGGTAAATGCCATGGTCACAGGTAATTACTACTGTAATACAATTGGTTTTGTCAATAACTGCCCTCAGAGATATAATAAGGAGTGTCTGCAGAAAAATGATATACTGTAGAAGGGGGTGATTAGGACCTCACATTTGCTGGAACACTGTCAGCGATCTGCAAGCCAGCACTTGAAAAAAAACACAATGTACCCTGGAAATACAATTTTACTTTGATGTGTGGCATGCATATTCTTGTGCAGTGATTGTACTACAAGAGTGCCGAAGGAGAAAACACCATCCAGCTAGGTCGTGCACTTAATCAGCAACCCTTGAAAATACTATATTTCACATAGTTCACTCCTGTTTTTGCATCTAAGAGTATGCATCATAGAAAGTAAAAACAGTTCTTGCTATTGACCTCTGCTGTGTGTGTTATATGTCCCCTAACGCAGGGGCAGCTCCTCCGCCTTAGGATCGTCGCTCCACTGCAACGGCCAGACTGGAAATCGAAAACAGCCCTGGCAAACTGCTCGGACGGCCCCCTGGTGGGGGGGGGCGGCCAAGCTGTTTGCTAGGGCCGGTTTCGGCCGATTTTGTTACAGAGGGCCAGTATTGCCGACCCCTGGTAACAAAAACGCCCCCCAGAAGCCCAAAAACGGCACCCACCCTGGTGGCCCACCAAGGAAAAACCCGGTGCCCGCTACGGCCGGCCCTGCCCACTGCACTTTGAGCAAGGAAAGAGGGAAAAATAAAATGATAACTGAATGTTATTATCATTTTATTTTTGGTTTCTGCAGGGCTGGGTTAGGACGGGGCTGGTGGCTCAGGGAGGAGGAGTGAACTATGCACACTAAGTGCGTACGACTGCTTGGTCGGCCGCTTTGGCCGGCAAAGCAGTCATGCACACTTTGCATATTCCCCACCAGGCTGTAATGGACAGCCTGGTAGGGAATATGCATAGGCTCCCTGTCCTGATCTGAGCACCGATCCACAGCACTCAGACCAATCACAACGCTGTATTGCAGCATTGTGATTAGCTCAGGTGAGCCAATGTGTCCGGGTGCTTCCTGCAGCTTCTTCCGGAATGGAGTCAGGAAGAGCAGAGAAGCGGAGCGATGTGGCCGGCGGAAAAGGTAAGTGCGTTTAAAAAAAACATTTTCAACCCCACACCCCGCCACCCCCATTCCCTACTAGCCACCACTGCCCTAACCTTACTCACTCACTTAATTTAAATACAGGCAAACTAAAGCAGTTATTGCATGCATTTTTAGCTTTCTTGTTGGCTAAGACATCGTCACGGAAGTTGCCATGATGAGTGAGTGAGTTACTTCAGTAAGATGACTTTAGTTACACGTTGTATTAACATGTGTGCTTTTAGTTCTACTCTCCCTACATTCACAACATGTGGACATCCACCTTGAGTCAGTGATTACACTTTTATAGCACAATGTAGGCCCGATTCAAAGTCCTTAAATCTCTGATTAAAACTGAGTTTTGTACTTTTTCCTGATTCATAAAAGCTTGACACAGAACGACAGACAATGTTATTTTGTGTGGAGTTCCTGGGGTGCGCCTGTAAGCAGGAGAATTGTGAAAATATTTTTATATATATATATATATATATATATATATATATATATATATCGCTGCTCCGTAGGTCTTACCTGCTGCCGCACTCGTGAGCGGGTGCCCGGTCCAGCGGTGGCAAACCGCTATATATCAAGCTCCTTACTTCTCAGTAAATTAGGGCCAGCACTCGCGTTCGGTATAAACCATTAAGATTTATTTACGAGACTCGATAATAACAACAAACGCGTTTCGGCGTCAGCCTTCGTCAGTGTCGCCGAGCGCCGTTGTCGTGGCAACTTAAATTCAAAAACAAATGCGTGCAATGAACAAAGGACTTCTGCTCGGTTTCGAGCGCCATCTTGGAATATGTTATTGATCACATATCCTGCCTTGCAATAATACAACCTAAATGTGTTACTCTGGTCAGATTATACAATAATTCCATCAAAGCCACAAATTAATAAGCAAGTTAGTTCACAAGCCATGTGTGTTAGCGCGTAGATTCAATTAAATAAAAACATGATTACGCCCTAGATGGGCTTGCGCTATTACTTCAAACACCAGTTTGTAACTTATTAGCATATGCGTTTCAATTGTGATAGATCTAACACATAATTAATTAGAGGAATCCATCTCAACTTTTTGTAATGGCGCAATAAAGTTATATGATTCAATCACATTCTATGGATAACAAAATAACGCCCTGAATGGGCTTGCGTTAAAAGTTCAAGCTTCCTCTTGGAACATGTTTATATACATATAATAATCGTGATCAATCTATCACATAATATCTAATGACACTTATGTTTCTTAATCCTCTGGTGTAATCATGTTTTTATTTAATAGCATAGAATTGGGCAATGGAGGGCAGGAGGAGTGGACTGGTACATCATACTAAATTGAGGGCAGTGGCAGCACATCAGACCATGCATGGTAGGAGGGAGGAGGCTAGTCCATGGATTCACACAACAGAGGATAGGGAGGAGGGGGATGGGGCAGCAAGCTAACTGTTCAGAGAAGGCGGGTATTAGGAACTTTATTGTTTTTAAAACATTGTGTCTGTGCGAACTACTTAAAATATGAACAAGTATGCAGCATAATCTCACTTTTATTCAGGAAGAAGAGGACGTTTGTGACTGTGACTCCGGGCTCACTTGGCAGAAACACCCCCTGACCCTCCACCCCCTATCGCAAAATGTAATGCCCGTGAAAAGGGTAGGTGAACACAGTGTTATATAGAACATAGTCCTGAGAGCACGATTGGTATAAACTATGCACCAAAAAGTGTGATATAAGATGAACCGGGCGTGAAATATAATATGCAATACATTGAGCGCAATGACAGATTCATTGGAGAGCGCGAGATAGCACAGGCACTAGCGCGTGCTATGTGATATGCGCCTTGGAGTGTAATATGCACAGGGCAGTGTTGTGTAACCTAACTAGTCTCTAAAGTTGTAATATAAAATATGTGCTGGGGAGTGTAACGTTGCATATGCACTGTGACAAAGATATGGATCCCAGATTGTAATATGTATGGCATAGCACTGTGCGTTATAACATAGGCATCGAGAAAGGCACGTTAGATGGGGCAATATAACCCGTGCAAAGGCAAGTGTGGCATGACATATTCACAGGGTGGTGTTACAGTGCACATGGGCTAGAGAGTGTCATAGCATATGCACTAGCTAGTGGAATACAACACAGAGGTGTGTGGCACTCGGCAGGCAATGGTGGGTGTAACACAGCATTGGGCTCTGTCAGGAGCACGCTGTGACTCTCAAGTGATGTTCGTCCCCTTTCCAGAGAGTAAAATAAAAAGTATTACACATCCGGCGGTGGATGTGTGTTTTATTAACCGTGAGGGGGGTTTCTTGCATAGTTTTGGTCGAATTTTTGTCGAATCCCCTTTGAATGGCTTGGTGTGCATGTGTATTAAATGTGCCCGTCAATAGCTACCCATGTTTGTATAAATAAACGACAAGGGTGTCTACCAGGATTAGGCACGGTAGGGCATCAGACATGTCAGAGCTTCACTAGTGGTGTAAATACATTCCACGTGGATTCATTGCATGCATAGTCGCCTTTTAATGAATATCACGCAAATCGTCATGGTGATAGGTACGTACGGTTTGTCCAGCATGTCCTAGGTGTGTCTATAAATATATATTTTTTAAAAATAATAAAAAACAGTGGCCGGCCCTGGGGTTTGGGGTCAAAAAAATATAATTAGGAGACTGGCCCTGGGGGATGGGGTCATCAGGGCCAATAAATTAGAATAAGAAGGGGAACCAAACAGCCCCCCTTCTTAAAAAACTAAAATAAATAAAAGACTGGCATCATGCCGGAGGCCATGCCCCCTCCGTGCAGCACTCTGCAAACGCGCCCCCAACAGGCATCTCCAGTATGCGCCAGGGAGCTGCGCTGCAGCCAGGTGTTCTGAGGCCAAGCCCCTTTTTACACCTCTCTGCAACGCAGCTCTGTGGCGCTTACTGGAGGTACCTAGTGGTCTAGTTTGACCCTAGGGACCCTTAGGATTCAGGGGGACTTAATCTCTCAACTTAGAACAGCCACAGGGCGCGTTTACACAGTGGTGAAGGGAGGGGACGGGGCCTGAGGTGACGTGTGCAAACACGCACTATGGCACGTTTTAAATTGGGGATATAATTTCCCTTCAATACTGAGGGCCCCTGGGGGCTAACTAGCCCACCAAGTGCTTCCAGTAAGCGCCACTGAGCTGCATTGCAGAGAGGTGGTCCAGGCCGTGCCACTTTTTACACCTCTCTGCAACGCAGCTCTGTGGCACTTACTGGAGGTACCTAGTGGGCTAGTTGGACCCTAGGGACCCTCAGGATTCAAATGAACTTAATCTCCCAACTAAAAATGGACACAGGGCGTGTTTACACAGTGGTGAAGGGAGGGGACGAGGCCTGAGTTAACGTGTGCAAAAACGCCCTGTGGCCTGTTTTAAGAGGTAGTTTTAATCCCCATGCCCTATTATACACTAGGGGCTTACAGAGGAGGTCATGCTAATCACAGGGGGACCCCAACGCATAATGTTCCCTAGTGTATGTAGGTGTTTTCACTGTATTCTAAGTGTCTTTTAACATAGCACTGGCTCTAGGACTGGTTAGTCAGACTCAGTTACCACCAGTATCCGTCTGAAAAAGTTGAGGGTACAGGATGATTTTGCAACAAGGCTTCTTTCTGCTCTTCTTTTTGTTCTTTCTGCACGTTATCCTTCTTCCTGCACTTATCTTCGTATTTGAGGACTTCTGTTGCTTCTTTCTGCACTTCTTTTGTTTCTTTCTGTGCATTTTTTCTTCTTTCTTCACATGTCCTATCTCTGTAGGCATAGTTAGAAATTAGCATTTAAAAAACCTTTGAAATTCACAGAAAAAACCATAGGTTTCAGGCACGTTATAGTTAGGAATTAGCATTTAAAAAACCTCAGAAATTCACTGAAAAAACCATAGGTTTCAGGGGTGTTATAGTTAGCTGGACTTTTCACTTGTACAAAACCATTGAAATTCCCCCGTTATAGTTAGTTCAGCTAACTATAACTCGCGCGCCCGCAATGCACTGCTGATGACGTCACATATTACATCACTCATGACATGGTCAGTGACATCACTCATGACATCGCTGATGACATCTCAAATGACATCACTGATGACATCACTGATGACATCATCCTTGTGATAGAGTGGCAGACCTCCTCTTTCCCTAATATAACCTTTGATACACACATTCAAAAATAGAAATTAAAATTTTAAAAACAATGGACATACCAATACCAGTTACAACAACCTATACAGTAATTCTAAGATCCACATACACATCCACTCATTCACCAACAGTCCTATACAGTCACTCATACATGTACTCACTCATCTTATGTACTCACACACCTATACATCCTGTTACACAACGCCACTCATCCATAGAGGTACTCACACACATAGTCACTCATGCTAATAAAGAATCAAACATACATTTACTTGCATATACAGTTATACACACACCACCACACTTACTTCTACGGAAACTTACACATACTTAGTCTTTTAAACAATCACTTATAGAAACACATACTTATTCATACAGGAACTCTTTCAGTCTCTCACTCTCACATATACTCACTTATATACACCAATAGTCACATATACTAGTTTAAAACATATGTAGTTACTCATAAAGACACTATTGAGACAGTCATTCACTCACTAACACACCCATACACACACTCATCCACCCATACAGTCCTGCACACATGCTGTCTTCAACACATACAAACAGTGAGTCACTCATTCATGCACCTATGCACTACGTAATACCCCCCACCGAACCATGCAGACACTCAGACTGATACTCAAAAAAACAACTAATAACCTATATAGACACCCATGTAGCTACTCACCAACCCATGCAGCCACTTATACACAAAGTGAGAGACTGATACAGATATTTACATATTTAAACATTACTCACTAAGCCATGTATTCACTATGAAACACTTAATCAGTCAGTTACACAATCAATTTTTCAAAAACAAATCATCCATTTAGACACTTATATACCCATTTATTCTTCCATCGACCTTGAGATATACATATATAAAACAAATTTAATTTTCAGAAAAACACACATTCACTGGATGATGTCATCAGTGATGTCATCAGTGATGTCATTTGAGATGTCATCATTGATGTCATGAGTGATGTCACTGACCATGTCATGAGTGATGTAATATGTGACGTCATCAGCAGTGCATTGCGGGCGCGCGAGTTATAGTTAGCTGAACTAACTATAACGGGGGAATTTCAATGGTTTTGTACAAGTGAAAAGTCCAGCTAACTATAACACCCCTGAAACCTATGTTTTTTTCAGTGAATATATATATATATATATATATATATATATATATCGCTGCTCCGTAGGTCTTACCTGCTGCCGCACTCGTGAGCGGGTGCCCGGTCCAGCGGTGGCAAACCGCTATATATCAAGCTCCTTACTTCTCAGTAAATTAGGGCCAGCACTCGCGTTCGGTATAAACCATTAAGATTTATTTACGAGACTCGATAATAACAACAAACGCGTTTCGGCGTCAGCCTTCGTCAGTGTCGACGAGCGCCGTTGTCGTGGCAACTTAAATTCAAAAACAAATGCGTGCAATGAACAAAGGACTTCTGCTCGGTTTCGAGCGCCATCTTGGAATATGTTATTGATCACATATCCTGCCTTGCAATAATACAACCTAAATGTGTTACTCTGGTCAGATTATACAATAATTCCATCAAAGCCACAAATTAATAAGCAAGTTAGTTCACAAGCCATGTGTGTTAGCGCGTAGATTCAATTAAATAAAAACATGATTACACCAGAGGATTAAGAAACATAAGTGTCATTAGATATTATGTGATAGATTGATCACGATTATTATATGTATATAAACATGTTCCAAGAGGAAGCTTGAACTTTTAACGCAAGCCCATTCAGGGCGTTATTTTGTTATCCATAGAATGTGATTGAATCATATAACTTTATTGCGCCATTACAAAAAGTTGAGATGGATTCCTCTAATTAATTATGTGTTAGATCTATCACAATTGAAACGCATATGCTAATAAGTTACAAACTGGTGTTTGAAGTAATAGCGCGAGCCCATCTAGGGCGTAATCATGTTTTTATTTAATTGAATCTACGCGCTAACACACATGGCTTGTGAACTAACTTGCTTATTAATTTGTGGCTTTGATGGAATTATTGTATAATCTGACCAGAGTAACACATTTAGGTTGTATTATTGCAAGGCAGGATATGTGATCAATAACATATTCCAAGATGGCGCTCGAAACCGAGCAGAAGTCCTTTGTTCATTGCACGCATTTGTTTTTGAATTTAAGTTGCCACGACAACGGCGCTCGTCGACACTGACGAAGGCTGACGCCGAAACGCGTTTGTTGTTATTATCGAGTCTCGTAAATAAATCTTAATGGTTTATACCTAACGCGAGTGCTGGCCCTAATTTACTGAGAAGTAAGGAGCTTGATATATATATATATATATATATATATATATATATATATATATATATATATATTTTCTGCATGAAAATTTGTCTTTCTCCAAACCCCTGTCAAAATGTGGGTGTTCTAGGCCCTCTCTCGCACCACTTATACCTGGGTCGTCCAGCCGTGAGTTTAAAAAATGTGACTGCGAGAAAAACCATTCCAGATAAGGGAAGTTAATACTGTGCACCGCACGCTCAAATGTGAACCCACAGTTTTCCATCTCTAGATATCACTTACGACTAAGGAAAGGCTCAAACATCTGAGACACTGCAAATGTGCAAATCCGTGGCACTTTTGAACTTGGTTTCTTAGTACAAAAATGTTTTTAAAGGTTAAGGAACAGGAGCTACATAATAAACTCTTCTTCCTACAGACAGACCTGGAAATGGACTCACATAGCATTGTGAGTGCCAGTGGATTCCAGGACTTTGCTAGACTCCCCTGTAGACAGAAGTCAACCACCTCACTAGAGAGAATACAGGCCAATAAATGTCCTGTGTAGACATGCAGCATTACCTGTGCACCCTCATCGGCCTGTGAGACCACCTGTGTTTTACAGAGTTAAGTACTTTGTGTATGGCACCACCCCACCTGCCTGGTTGTCCATTACTAATTGAGAGAAACATGTCCATGGTAAGGTCTATATCCTAAAATATACCGAAACGTGCAGCAAATTACATCACATAACACTCCTGGTTTCCAGTTAGAGGACACAAGGCCCAAACCTCATCGCAACATACATTGTTTAGATGGATAGTGTCACAGTTAGGAGTTGGGTCAATCATTCAGAATCTTCTGATAGGGTCATTACATAAGAAAACATGGGATTCATGGGACCAATTAGCGAAAACCACAAGACCAAGGGTCCTAAAGGCACTGGTCCAAGCATATCAAAGGACGGGCAGTAAGAAGGTAGTGTGCGTGGATAGGTTAGATGGAAACTCAAAAGTTCCGAAGATTAAGTTGTTCTATGTTGAGATGGTTCTGCTCCTACAGGTATATGACTGGAGCTGGAAGCTGTGAGACACTCAGGTAGTGCTCACAGGAAGGAAGGTCTGTGTGTATCTAGTCTCAATGCTAACTATAGTAGGATGTTGGCAAAAGTCAGGAAAAGGCCTCTAAATTCCTGGTCAGCGCTGTGTAAAATACAATTCAGTTGAGATTTCATTAAAGACCTTAAGTTTACCAGTCTAAGAATTACCAAGGCTTGGTTGACAGATAAGAAGAGAGCTCTATGCAAAGACATTCTGATCCGAGAGTGACATAAAATGGGGTGGAGGCCTCCTAATATCAATAATGAGATAACAAAACTTTTATTTCTCTGCTTCAGATTATCTACTATGAAAGCCTGGCTAATTGTGGTTTAGAATTGATAAAAGCCCAGCCACTCCTGTTTGATTCATGGACCTCTGGTTTACTCCAGCAGTTTCTACAGAATTGCATAGCTTCTTTTAGATGGCTTTCTCCAGGGCAAAAAGGAGAGAAGATATTAGGGAACATAAATATCTGGAAAGGTTGTCCAAATCATTGCCAGGAGCTCTAGAATGACTTAGCTCTTACCCTTGCATGGGCCCAGGCCATGGTGCAACAGTGATCATCTTGGCAAATGAATCCACAGTTTGACATGGTGACGTTGGTGGATCAGCTAGGGGCGGCTGGGGAGCAGGTGAAAAGACAAGAGGGTGCAGATGACAAATTAAGTATTTGATGGGGATAGGGGTCTTAAAATTCAGGTTGAAACTGGAAGAAATGCTAAATGTTCTGTCAAATTTCCATAGCCTGAGCAGGGTTTCATATTTGCTTCCCCTCTGTGTCAGTAACAGTAAGGACAGTACAACCAGCAGCAGCATGGTGCCTGGATATTCTTGTAGTTTTATGGCCAGTTTGCTCCATACACTCACATCTGTTGTTTTGGGGCCACTTATATACTCTTATATTCCAAGTATTTCCCCTCGATCTGTCATATGTCTACTTCAGAGTTCCTGATGAGTTCCAGATCTCCCAGTCGGCTCAGCAGGGCAATGTTCTCTGAAGGAGCTAATATGGCTCTTGCCGATAATTATGTATGTGCCTGACCTTGCCTCTCATCTTTAGGATAGAGACTGAGGGGGATTTCGACCTAATCGTTTACCCAATCAGAACTTGTTCTGAACGGCTCCAAAAAACTTTATTATTCAGTGATGACAACCATGATCTGGTTTTGTAGTGCCTGAACTGTACCTCCATCCTTCGAGCCTGGACAGAATGTTTTGAGTGCTAACCATGGAGAGAATGTATCTGCACAGTCACACTCATGTGATGTATCCCAGTTCTCTGCCATAAAAATGACATATGTGGGGTGAGGTTTCTAGAAAGTACCTGTTCTCCCACACAATTCTCATTGAAAATGTGCTCAACTCCGTGCATATGTGGCACAAGCAGCAGGTAATTCCCCAGAACATTTTGTGTTAAGCAGTACTAACAATAGCGAAGTAACAGACAACATAATAAAATCCCAAACATATTCAGAAATATACATAGAAATGCAAGACAGCAAAAAAGAAACAAGTAAAATAGGGTAAGGGAGATTAAAGAAATCAATTTGTCAGTTTTAAGGCAAAAAGGGACTAGAAAAAGTAAAGCACCACTGTAAAAAATGAATTTTCAGTTCACTGGGACCTAGGTGGGATTTCAGGCTGATCGGGATTGAGTGGAGGTCAGGGAAACCAAGCTGCTCGCACTGTTCAATGTTTTTGCTTTAGGACTTATTCTATTTCATCATCAAGCTCCCCCTGAAGCAGTTGTTTTTGGTATGAAAAGCCCAGAGTGAGACAAAACTAGATTTCCAAGCCTCAGAGGCCCAGTCACCGCTGGAATAGAATTGTGGCCTCAGTATAGTATAAGATTCCACCTCTAGTCTTAGTCATGCATTTCTTTCTGAAAAGCCAACAATTGAATGAGGCAGGAAGCTTTAGCCGAGCTAGGCTCCACCACGATGGGCACCTTTAATGCAGGTTTTCGCTAAACTGATTTCAGCATGGCAAAAAAACCTAACTGGTTGAACTTGGTCTTCTTGCCCGGCTAGGATGTGCATGCTGCCTGTGGAAGCCTTAGCACCTTGTCTCGGCCCCCCCGCAGGAGAAAAAACAGTAGTATCACTTTTCTCCAACTGCTGGAAAAGATCCTTCTGGTTAGTCCTGAGCGCTTAAATCTTCATGGAAGACTTCTTGGCATCAGAACTCTCACTAGCCTGGGTCCTGCAGGGTCCTTCCACAGATGGTCTTTCTTGCAGTCAGAGGTCTGCTTTTTGACTAGTCGGAGAATGCAAATAGGAGGCCAACGATTTGAAACCTTAAAAGCAATTCTAATCCTTGGGGGCCAGCAGGATTCCTTGAGTCCTGTTTGTGCAGCAGTCCGACAGAACCTTCTTTTTTACAAATGGTTTCTTTCCATGTCCCAGAATGTTCCAAGGAGGGGTTGGCGAGGTTCCAGTTTTATCCTGTGCAGTAGCCACTGATTGGAGAAATACCTACACAAAACACTGCACTATCCCCACCTCCTTTTCAGTACTTCCTCTTTGATGTACCTCCAAAATTCCAAGAAGCACTAAAATCAAAGTGGCTCTGTCCATTCACCACCCGAAAGGAGCTCTGGCATTCCCTCTGCCATCTTATTTAAAAACAAGTGCCAATACCCGTAAAGAAGTGTTAAGGGTGTCCTCTTACTCTCTGAAATGGCTGAGTAATCCCGGCAAAAGAACCAGTTGTTGACAACATCCTTGCCACCTTAGGCCGAGAGGCCAAGCTGCCAAGCCATTGTCCTCTGGGGGCAAGGTCTTTAACATCCCCCTGCGAGGAACAGGTATTGAGCCTCTGGAGCAGGGATGAGAAGTGGATTGCTTCTAAACCAGTTTTCTTTCAATCAGCACAAGCAGATGCTCTTAAAGTTATGCTTCCACTAATGTTATCAAAATTCTGCTTTCACTGTTGAATTGCACTTTAAAAACTAGCATTTTTACAGGCAGGGATGTAAAATAAGGATATTTATAGCTAAGCTTCTTCATGGAAAATGTAGCTTTACCTACACAGTGAAATCAGCTTCTCTGCAATTGTTCACTGAGCAGGCATACAATTCCCAATATGTATTATGCCACATTTTTATATTATTAAGCACCCAGCCCTATGGGCTTACAATGTATACTGGACTACTTATCATCAATATACAAATAGGTTTTTCAAAATGAAAAAACAACTTTCCATGCCATGTATCGTTGCAGTGTTTTTCAATTACAGTCCAGTCAGAGCCCAATAATGGCCCTGCCAGCCATCATTTTATGTCATACATATGGGTGGTAAAAATACATACTGCCGTCCACATAGGACATTTAACTGCCATGACACTAGTGTAATTTCTGCGCTTATTTACAATGGTCTTACTGGTAAGGTAAATACACCAATTGGGTGAAACCAATTTTACAGTACCATTGTAGGGGCAGAGTACACACACGGTGTCACTGGATGTAAGTTTAACAGTGAATTAACCACTAGTAACTGCATAAATAAGGTTCAGAGAAAAGGCCAAAAAACAGATGCGACTAAGGAGAAAAGGTGACCTGGCTCTAAAAAGTAAAGGAAGTTGCTTTACATCTTAGAAGTACTAATTCATTCCTTCCAGAGGGAAGACTCACTGTATAGAATAGTATTAAAAAAATTGATCTCCTGGTTGATGTCTATGTCAGACAGTAAAGTGCTTGAGGACTGATGGAGTGCAAATCCCTAGCACAGCTTTATCATTTTTTTTCTTTAAACACTTTTATGAACTTTTATATATGGTACAGGTTACATAAAGCGAGATATTAAATTATTTGTTACACTGCGGTATAAGGTCGCAATATGATTCATTACTTTGTTTTCATGCCAACAGCTTTCTGGATGGGGTAACCCAAAATGCTACAATAATTCTCTGACCTACCAATATTTAATGAATCTCTTTAACACATTTGTCATAATTCAATGTCAGTTGTGCGACAAAGCATGGACAGCTCTTTGGCTAACAGAGGCAAGTCCTTCTGAAGAAAGACTACAAGCCCATGCACGCTTGGGAAATAAGAGTAAAAAAGTCTTATTCTGGGGACACAGCCCCTACAATAAACAAAATAAATATGATCTTGACCATACGAACTCAACTTCTTCACCGGCATCGTAGAGAAGGAATGAACAAAAGGCACAACTTGTAATGATTGTACAGCAACGTAACAGAGTGGAACCTCCAACCATGATATCAAATCAGATTTTCTTTATTTGGTTAACGTTAGCCATTAAGGATGCAAAGTTTTAAGAGATGGTAATTCACATCTTATAAAAAACACTAGACTTGAAGATAATGCAGAATTATAAAACAATTATTACTAGATCATTACTCTTAAAAAGCATATTACGAAGATTAGAAATCACAACACACAGCTTAACGGGTCCTCTGCAGGAAAAACACCACAACTATGAAAGGTGCAAAGATTAAGTGAAAAACAGCTGTCAGTTATTGGCAGTTCATAACACGTTACTTAAACTCTACTCTTAAGGTTTCCTTCAATTTAATCGACTGCTGAATAAATGTAATCACAGCCAGACATAATATGATTCAATTCAATTCAATGACACTTTATTCGGTTACATACATAACCATAAAAGTACATAAAAACATAGTAAGATTATAAAAGAAGACATATAATTATATTTCCAATAGAATAAAATGATGGACCAGATTCATAGACATTATTTCATTTCTCGTATTGTCACATCATAATTGATTTCCTACACTTAAAAATATTTTTTTTAAAGGTGGTTACAGAGGCATAGTAGGATAGAAGGGAGCAATTGAATAAAAACACTACTTGTCTACAGTGCCTAAAACAAGTGCAATTTCCGAATAGAACGATAAAAAAGCTTCCTAAGTGAAAGACTAAAATTTGTGGAATAACATAAAATGCATTGTCATCTTAGATGAACAGGAATCACACAGACATACAGGAAGCTTGGCAATATAATGACCTGGTTACGGAAACGCCACCAGGTAGTGTATGGAATGTACCCCGAGTCGAATGAATAAGCATCTTTGTTCAATATTTAAGACCCTGATCAGATGAGGTACTATCCCTAGAGTGGTTTGAATTAACAAATAATCTTTCACTTTATGTTTCTGAAATTATCGACATTCTCTGCCATTATAAGATTAATCATAACAAGCATTGGAAAACTCATTAGGTTATGCCTATGTGATTAATAATAAGCTGTTCTTTGTGGTAAGTTGTAGCCTGCTGAGTAGTTGTACAATATAAGTTACAGAAAGTCTGTTAAAAGTGTTATGACTTGTTTATGTACAAAAAGACAATATGTTGTGCTGTTACTAATGGTACAGTGCAGGTACGAAATTTCAACATTTTGAAAAATGAAATGACTGAGGGAAATAATAGAAAATAATTGATGTATTAGTAATGTTTGATGTTTAGAGTAGGTATGACAACTCTGGCCCTGGTGTCACTGCACCTGCTGCACCATCCAAATCATGAATCATGACCCTGTTGCCTGTAAGGTAACTGCACTTGTGACTGCCTGTTTAGTAGTGAAATATTGCAATATTTGGTTTAGAGGGGTTCCTAGAGCTTTGGGCCCCAGTGTCACTGCACCTGCTGCACCATTGAAATCAGGTGCCTAGTGCCTGCTAGATAACTGCGCTCGTGACTGCCTGTTTAGAAGTAAAATATAGCAATAGTCTGCGTTTAGTGGGGTCCCTAGAGCTGTTTGCCCCAGTGCCACTGCACCTGCTGAACCATTCAAATCAAGCACCTTTTAACAGCAAGATAACTGCAATTGTGGCTGCCTTTATAGTAGTCAAATATAGCAATATTAGCTGTTTAGAGGAGTTCTGACAACTTTTGGGCCTGGTGTCACTGCACCTGCTGCACCATTCGAATCATGACCCTGTTGACTGCAAACTAACTGCACTTGTGGCTGCATGTTTAGTAGTAAAAAATAGCAATATTAGGGGCCAGATGTACAACCCATTTTTGCATGCGCAAACAGGTTTGTGACCCATTTGCACATGCAAAAACCTACAGGGCCATGTACAAACCCTTTTTAGTGAGAGTCGCAATTTATTTGCGACTTGCTAAATTGGATTTGTGACTCGTTATTAGGAAGGGGCGTTCCCTTCCTAATAGCGACCCCAAATGCCAAGTATGACTGTTTGCGACCGCAATTGTGGTCACAAAACAGTCGCAGTTTAACACCCTTCATAGGAGGGTGGTAAACAACTCAAACGGGAAGGGGTCCCAGGGGACCCCTGCCTCTTTGTGACTGGCTCTAAAAATAATTTTTAAGGGCAGGCAGTGGTCAAAGGGAACACTACCTCATTTTTCATTACTTTTTAAATGCATGCCGTTTTCCTTTATGGAAACGGGCTGCATTAAAAAAAACCTGCTTTATTTAAAAGCAGTCCCAGACATGGAGGTCTGCTGAGCCCAGCAGGCCACCTTACCTGGGAGGGCCAGCCATTCTCAATGGGGTTGCAAATTGCGAGTGACTCATGAATATTGATGAGGCATGCAATTTGCGACCCCATTGAGAATCGCAAATAGTGTCTCTGACACTGTTGTACATGTCATTTTGCGAGTCGCAAATTGCAACTCGCAATTGAGCGCAATTTGCAACTCCCAAAATAACATGGTCGTACATCTGGCACTCGGTGTTTAGTGGGGTGCCTAGAGTTTTTGGTCCTGGTGCTACTGCACCTGCTGCACCATACAAATCATGACCCTATTGCCTGCTAAATAAATGGACTTGTGACCGCTTGTTTAGTAGTACATTTTAGCACTAATCTTGGTTTAGTGGAGTACCTAGAGCGTTTGGCCCCAGAGCCACAGCACCTGCTGTATCATTCAAATCAAGTCCCTTTTAACTGCAATGTAACTGCAATTTGACTGCCTGTTTGGTAGTCAGTTCAGTAAAACTTTATTCGACTGCTGTTTCAGACAATCATAAAAGCACATAAAATAAACATACATTCAATGCCCAGAGTAAGAATAAATATGGTATACAAACAATTAATTCAGTGATTATACTACAATGCATTTTCTATGGCTTAGGACTTTATTTAAAAACATCGCTACCCCTCAAACTTTATGTCCAACAGCTGTAATACAATAAAGGCCGGGCAACATTGTCTGATCCCAAAAGATTTTAAAGAGTGACAATCCAAACCTTCCTTAGTTCACTGTAGAATTTACAAAAAATAAAACGACATGGATAGTTGATTGTACTGAGTGGTTGTCACAAGGACACAGTTGCAATTTCCGGGACCAGTCATTCATTTTTGGAAAACGTACAAGATTGTGGAAGATTCCAAACCTAAACCTAGTCAGTAAGAATCTGTCGTAGGCCCCAGGTACCACTGATAAATATGGTTGTATATTAAAAGTTGTTAAAATCAGCTGGGTATACTGAACTGTAGGCTTTATTATCTCACCAGATATTCTGTTTGTGTCTAACAGCAGGAGGCCCTCTCTTTTTAAATCTTTTCTCATAACCGTGATCATGGTAGTAGGATCAGTAAAATATTCCATATGACCTAAAATCGCCCATAAAATCTCGGACATATCTTAACCATGGGAATTTTAGTGCTCCATCCAGCTTCAGACTATCTGTTATTATATCTCGGTTTAGCTTTGTCTCTCCCTTTGCCCAAATCCTGTGCCATAGAAGTATAGGCTCCATTTTTATGAGATCAGAAATATACATCAAGCCTAGCTCAGCATGACAAACGTACGAGGATGTACCCTTAGGTACAGTCAGGAGGTAACGAAGAAAGGTATTTTCCACAATTTGTATCGGAAGGACATCGGCAAAACCCCACACTCCTGCCCCGTACATGGCTGCAGAGACACATTTCGCTTTGTAGATCTTAATGAGCTTTACAGGCGGTCTTCTGGCCAGTTGTTTTTTTTTTTTTAAGTTGGCAAGGGCGGTTGTGGTTCTTGAGAACGCTAGCTTTTATTGCTGATACTGCCTGGACCCAGGAGTCTTTATGGTCAAAGAGTATGCCAAGATATGGAAATCTCTTTACAGGCTCTATCATTTGTCCATCCAGAAACATGTCCCTACACGTCTGGCTACCACGGCCACACCTCATTATGAAGGTTTTCGTGTTATTCACCTTAAGATCGAATTTGCTCATAAAATTAGAAAAGTTATCGAACACCCTCTGCAGTCCTACTTGCCTGCGTGCCATTAGGACTGCATCATCTGCATAGAGGGCGGGTATAGGACGGCCAGCTATTTGGGGAACGTCTTGGTTATCTTTTAGGAGTGCCTCACCAAGGCAGTTGACAGATTAAAAAGAAAGGGGGTCAGAACACAGCCTTGCCTGACCCCTCCTTATTGGGAATGGGGCCGAGCGATCTCCGCTCAGACTGTAACGTACTTGCGCCTTGGCGTCACTGTACAGGCGCCTAAGAAAGTGGATAATTTGTGTATCCACCCCTGTGGCCTCGAAGATCTCCCAAAGCTTATCGTGCCTCACAGAATTGAAGGCTGCAGTGAGATCCACGAAAGCCAGGAACAGCCTACCCTTTTTAGCCCGTGTATACTTCCCAACAAGGATAGCTAGGTTTAAGCACTGTTCTATCGTCCCAACACCTTCGCGGAAACCGTATTGGATATTGGATAGGACCTCATTATCCTCTGCCCAATCGTGTAACCGTTCTAATATTACTCGGCCTACCACTTTCATCAGGGAGTCTAATAATGAGAAGGGCCTGTAACATTCTGGGTCTTGGCGATCCTCGTTTTCTAAGATTGGGACAATAATCGATTCCGCCCAGGTTGCTAGAAAAGGGGCCCAGCAACCAGAATTGATTACCTGAGTGATAATTGGGGACCATAGGGTCTTGTTTGACAAACAGGTCTACAGGGACCCTGTACTGATGCCTTTCCGCCCAAACTCGCAGAAATGGCCCGATCAATTTCCTCCATCGTAAATTGGAGGTCGGTGTATTGGTTCATATGATCATATGTTATTTCCCTATGGTTGTGATTCAGTTGAGAGGTAGAGCTTCCCTCACCATTGTATACCCTAGAAAAGTGCTCGATCCATTTATCCTCTGAAATGGCAATTTCTATTGTCGGGCCGCCGCCTCCAGAATTCAAGAAAGGTGCCTTTACCGCCTTCCAGAAGGCCGCACTATCTTTTATTAAGGAGGCCTCATGTAAGGATTCCCAGGCTTCGTTTCTCAGAGCATTTTTTCTATCCTCAAGTGCCAGCCTATAGTCCCCTCTGGCCTGCCTCACATCATTAAAATTTCTAGGGTTCTTATGTAGAGTATGTTTTAACTTGGTAAGGGCTTGTGTACAATTTGAGTCAAACCATCCCTGGCGGTCACTTTTTTCCCAGTTATGAACAAGTAATTCCTCCCTTATAACACCGGATATTGTTCGAAAGGCGGATAAAATACTGTCTGGAGCAGCTGTTTCGTTTAAGCAAACCTCAATAGCTAATTTACATTTTGTCATCACTTACTTAGTGATCACAGAGGGATCCACCATCACCCAATGCAAGGTATAGCCGTTTGGCTTATTCATTGCTATATTTGCTAAAATCTGGTCAGATTTGTCCAGGGTCCCAGAATGGCTTATCGGTAACAATATGGAGAGCCTCAAGGGAAAATGTTCACTTATTGGGTTATCGTCTAATGAGAACGAGCAAAGTCTACAAGCATGACTATTTGACAGTAATATGAAGTCTATAGTAGTACGCAAACCTCTGCCATTAAAGGCGTGACACATGGGAGTTGGTATGGCACATAACTCATTGGCAAAGCCCAAGTCAAGGCAAAAAACGAGGTCGTTGTACAACTCCCCTAGGGGTGTGTGTCGAAAGTGGGTGTTACTGATCCCTTCTTCATTTGTAAAACCACATTATTTACCATCTGTATTTGGGCACAATGCACAGTTACAGTGCGTCCCTCCCACCCCCCCCCCCCCCCACCCGAATTAACATAGCATCTTTGGTGTTGTCATTATACAAAGTTTTCAAAACATTACCCAGTTGTCTCACTGTACCTACAACTTTTTCTGGGGGTATATTATTATACAAATTTGCCAGTACCATACAGGTCTTTATATCCACATTAATTTTGTAATCAATTGATAGTATATCTCCTCTATACACATCACTGCCTCTTTAATTTTCAGCCTGTTGGAAACATAGGTGCAAAGCCCTCCTTTTGCCCTACCACCGGACCCCACAACAGCTGGAATGTGAAACGTTTTAAACCCGTTGATATGGATTGGGTCCTTTGGCCACGTCTCCTGGAAACACAGAATATCATAGCTTAGCACAACATCAGTCCAGGTCAGAATGGTCAACTTGGAACGTAAGCCTGCTATGTTCCAGGAGACAAACTTACAAAGGGTATTATCACAGTTATCAGAGGAACTGGTTGTTATTACATTCATAGATGATGAACCATCAATGTTGGAAGATATCCAGCTTGTGCTTACTGGTTTGGTGGATTTAGAAGGCGCCCCCGAAGTCAACTCGGTGGTGCCAGTTCCCACTTTTCCCTGCTCAATTATGGCTAAGGATGACAGGTAGTTCCGTGTGGCTTTATACACCTGAACAGTGGAGTTTTTTTGTTTGCACACTTTACCGCATCGATTTACATTTGAATCAGGCTTGCGAGTGGGAAAAGGGGCATTCGGATGAGTCAGTCAATCTATGTCTTCTACTGAGTTAAAAATATCATAGCGATTGCTGACTGGGACCATGAATTTAGTCTGTGCATTCCCAAGGATTCTGTCCTCTAAAGGATTCAACCACAGGTCTTTAGGGGATTGATAAAAGTAGCCCAAGGATAGAATGTTAATCTCCTGCAACATGATGCACCGATTTCCGGCCCTATCAAAAATGGACTTCACCAGAGAGGGTGACCTAAAAGTTAAAACCCCACAATCACTTAATAGTGTTTTAGATGTTTTACCAACCTATCCTATTCTGCGGGCCATCTTAAATTCCAAAAAAGGGGTATTAGTTATACCTGTTCTAGCGCTCAATAGGTATAGTGATTTATTCCTCAATGTTGATCAGTGTTCAGGAACCTTAGATAGTGAGGGTGGGACATTTGCTAATACCACCGTATAAGAAGTTGCTTCTGGTGGGAGGTGCAGGGTCAAATTTGGGTTAGGATGTTCTCCTGAGTTTGGACTTCGAAGATTAATTGGGTTTGTATTTATCGCTTTATCTCCCCGTTTAGTAATCCCCATAGTTGTTGGGGCCTCATGTCTGTGTTTTACTGCCTGTGAGCTTATGGAGCTCGGGCCATCTATAGGAGACAGAACCCCAGGGTATTCTGGTGGGAGGGATGTTATTAGTTGAGTTTGGGGGTCAATTCGAGCTCGCCCTTTAGCTGTAGTGCTATATCTAATAGGATTGTGTACTTGGCCACTTAAGGAGTTAGTTATGGGTTGGTTAGCCGCTGTGCAGTTCCCCCCGCTAGGTAGCATGCCACTGCCTCTACATGGGCATGAAGCCAAGTGGCCTAAAAGGTGGCTTGTGGCATGCCCCTCCAATTTGGTAAGCCTCTCTTCGATTTGTTTCAGTTTCTGTGACAAGGGATCCAATAGGACTGATACCATTGTCTCGAGCCTTTTCCAGAACTCCTCCTCAGGCGGCCAGGATGGTAGGCCATTTGTAGCCGTGGGCAATAACACTGCACTAGATCTCGGGTCACAAACTCCATCAACGGGTTTAGTTTTATCTCTCATCACGTGTGGCGATATTTGTGGTTGTTTCTGGGAACGCCGGCACTTTCTTTTTTTTTGGTGCTTCGTGGCTATTAACATGGATTATTTTGGCCTTCTGCCCCCTAGTTGTTACATTAGGCTTGCTTGATCTACTTGATCTACTTTGTGGCTCAGGGGGAATACTGGTTGCCAGGTCAGTCCCCATATGTTTTGCCTGGGTTTTCTTGTTGGGAGATATCTCCAGGGGTAACAGTAGAGTGAATAGCAGTTGCCACTTCTGTTCCCAGGTAGTGTGACTGGGTGACTTGCAATGAAGTATCTTCAGGATTGTGTTGCAATAGGCACCCTGTAGGGACTAAGCGATTCTGCGAAATCTGAGGCTCTAACGATAGTCTACGCTCTGTGAGCTCGATATCATGGATGAGAGCTGACTCTGCACTCCGCAGAAAAGTGTCAAGCATCCCCACTACCCCCTGCCCAACACCAGACTTTCGCTTGCTCAGATTAAGGGTTCACTAAGGCTCACTAATGACAATAACAATGGCACCAAATACACTGTGCACTGTGCCTTAAATGGACAACTAATGAGTCCCAGAGTCCAGATGTTAATGGTGTGGCCCAGCCCTGCCTCGTTCGGTCTCGGATGGGCGTTGTGGGAGCCCGAGTCCATTTTTATGCACCCCTTGGCGCAGAAGAACCGTGTTGGCGCCTCCTGGTGCTTGTGGTGCTGGGAAATGCAGTCCAGTCGGCCTTCAGCGGTCCCAATAAGGCAGGCAAAGTGGTGGCGTGCAAAGCAAGATGCAAGTAGTGCTACTGTCCCACAAGGGCTTAAGCGTAGGGCAAGCGTGTGAGATGCTGTGCACACCTACGAAGAAGCACTGTGCAGTTCAAATGGCCCCCTAATGAGGGCTCAGCTATGAAGGAGCCAGCCCTGGGCAGCTCTGGTTCAATCCGGGGAATAGGGTGTGCAGTCCCCTGGGCGAAGGCCAGGCCCACGGGTTACGACCAGGCCACGGCGTTGCCCAGCGTGTCTGGAGGGTACCGCAGCGTATATTCATACAGTTGGATTCCCAGTGTTGCAGGGTGCTGCGCAAAGATATATCGTAGCAGGGTGGGATTCCAATCCGTTTGCTAGAGTGAACAGCCAGAGTGTGGTACTAGGCCAACGAGGAGCACTGTGCAGCATTCAATTAGTGTGGTTATATTCTGCAGCGGGGGTCAGTGCCGACTTGCACATACCTATGAGATGTCCCCTGGCCCCAAGGGCCGAGCAGTCGCCCCCTGGAGTCCTCCGCTCTGCACAGCGGCGTATCGGGGGCTTAAAATTTGTCCCGCGCGCCCCTGGGATGTCGGACAGGCCTACTCACCACAGCATGGTGCAAAGGCCACGGCGGGTGCGCTACCGCTCACTTCAGTGTCTGCAGCACGTCAATCGCCTCGGATGGCGCACCGACGGTCACCGCGGATGAAGCAACAATTTCTGTGCTTGCAGCCACTTTCCAGAATGTAGTCGGGCCGCGTTGGTCAGATTTGCTCTGGCTTGCGGAGCAGGCTCTCCATGGTCGCAGGGCGCATTCACGCTCGGATGGACGTTCTGGAGGAAAAGAGGAAGATCGTCTTAGGGGCTGGTGGTCAGAAGTACTGCGTCCGGGTCAGGATCCAGAATTCGGCAGAGGAGTCAGTGTGAGTCTGGCATCAGACAGAACTAATGTGTCCAGTACCGTATCACTGTGCATAAGTTAGTGGGGCATCTATGTTAGTGAGACGCACACCACCATGATGACATAACAAATATATAGTCAAATATAGCAATATTCTGTGCTCAAAGGAGTTCGGACAACTTTTGGGCCCAGTGCGACTGCACCTGCTGCACCATTCAAATCATGATCCTGTTGTCTGTACGGTAACGTCACTGTGGCTGCCTGTTTAATAGTAAAATCTAGCATAGGTCTTGTATAGTACATTTATTTTTAACGTGCAATGTTTATTACAAAATTTAGAATTTGATCATAATGACCAAATAGATGAAGTTGAAAAAAACTCAATCCGATTATCTCTACAAAGTGCAAAGAAAGGTACTGATGCATGAATATGAAATGCCACAAACTTTCTAAAGCTAAAGCATCTGCTTTGCACAACCAAGAAATAAAAAGCAAACATTTCAGCATACTGTTAGAAGCGGTCTGCCTTTTCAGTGGGCAGAGACCTTATTTTGACAGTGAATGAGGCTTAAACAGTACAAGTATCAAAATGTATTTAACAGTGTGAACAGCTTTAGTAGAAGCATCGTAAATGAGTGCAGTCATGTGAAGTTCCACAGAAAAGCGAATGACCACAGTAATTCGGCATTGGCAACTGATAAGAACCTCCTTTTATGATATATTAAATAAAAGATTTCACCAGCACCTTGCAAGCGAAACCTAACAACAGACCTTAACGCTATCCTTAGAAGACGGAGACAATTGTTGTGGGTTACTAAACCAATCCTGCATATTGACACGAAGGCGTACTTTCTTTAAGTAGGCAAAACAATGAATCTTTAATGCTTTGCCTAATTGAAGATAGTCAGACAGAACCTGTCTAAGGCCGGATTCCTGTTTGGTCCATACAGATAGTGACAGCAGCAAGGGGCTCGATTTAATCAAATCTGTGGTATAACCTAGCCCCAGCTCTGCGTCGCACACATAAATCGAGGTGATATTAGGCACAGCTAGCAGCCTCTATTAATTTTTGCAGCCTACCGAACTTGCCCAGTCGCCTTCCTCGCGGAAGCCAAGACCTAAGCCAAGCCTATCACCATAATTCTCTCCTGAGGGAGGAACCTGTTCAGCCTGCATGAGTGAGGGCTTGGATCTTCAGACTAGTCTTCACTATGGAGTCCTGGGACAACAAGCTCTACCGCTGAAATGCTCTTCAAACACCTCAATGGTCAAGAATTTCTGCAGTTTCCACACCCCTACTTTAATATCAATTTTTAAGACCTATTTTGGCTTCATTACCTCATATTTTAAGATTAAATACCCGCTTAAATTTTAGTTTATTTATAAACTAAAGATCTGCCAGGGGCATTTGAAGTATTAAATCTGCAAAGGTGCGCAGCTCCAACCAAGATACAAACAGCATTGATCTGGTCATCCAGCAGGCCTAGACCGCGGTAGGAATGAGATCAGGGCCGGCACCAGGGATCCCATGCATCGGAAAAACGTTTAGGGGCCGAGTCATACAGACACTTCATGAGATCAGACTTTGCATACATCTGCAAAGACAGGAGTGAGTGTTTGTAGACATGACTAACAAAAGGTTCCCTTACGTGCGGTTGCACTGTGGTGGCGCGTTATCTGCAGACTCACACGTCACGTTTTCTGTTTTAAATTAAAGCAGTAAACAGACCAGTACTAAACATTAACTGCCATGGCGATTTGCTTGGAGAATGGCTCATGGAACGATGTGCATATATGCCTATTTCACCCAGAGGTAGTGCCTGCAAAATCTTCAACCATGAAAACAACTTTCTGTTCATATTTGGCCAGGGTTTTCAGTCCCATTTGTTTTTTTTTGGAAAACCCTATAAATTTCGAAAATTCACAAAGTAAATGCAGAAACTGTGATTCTTTTACAATAAAGGCAAATGTGTGCAGTCACTTTCTAGGTGTGCATGACATATTCCTGCAATAAGAGTAAAGCAGCTTCTTGTTTGTGAAACCGTTCTGCAGCTCTGTGTACTTGTCTCCACTTGGACTGGTGGAGAATGATTCAAATAGCTTTCAGAATATTACATGCAATACAGGTGCCAACCTTTAATTTTGCTCAAACTTGCGGTTTTTTTCTTAGCACTGACAAGACTTTAATTAGTGATAGATGCGGTAGAAGATACGTGGAACGTAAGACTCATGGAGGTAAGACCAATGTACTGTCTACCTTTCCACCAACAGCAAGGCTACATTGCCCTAAATGTCTCCAGAACCAAAATGCAGTCCTTAATTTGTGGCGGAGGCTGGCGGGGATGGGGACCAGGCCTTATCTTTCATCATCAGACTTTGTACAGAGCAAAGAAGAATTAAGGGAAATATGGCAACGCAGTTACAGGGGGACTAAGAGGAGATCAACAAGAACATGCAAGAATGAGATAAAGAGACAAGAAAAGAAGAGCCGTAGTAAAAAGAGGCATGAGGTGAAATCAAGACTAGGGCATCCCCAGAATTCAGCACGGTCGACCACATCTACCCAGGAAAAAAATTGGGCCCCTGCATGTATTCATTTAAATAAATAAAAAATCTATTTATTTATTTTACAATCTAAGCACTGGTGAAATGATCAATAATAAAAAAGACTGAGATACTTTTCGCCACTGGGTACTGTGAAGTGATAAACTGGCAATTTTAGAACATAGGGTGAGCCAGAGGCTCGGAGTCACCAGAGCAACATATTTTCAGTAGTATACCCTCTGATTGCACAACACTGCATTGGCATATGCACCCCAGTGAGTTACAGTGAGGTGAACAAAGATTAGCACTCCAAGGGCCAGATGTGGGACCCATTTTTGCATGCAAAAATCTTGTTGGCCATGTACTAACACTATTTTGCAACTCGCAAATAATTTGCGACTCGCAAAATAGTGTTTTGCGACTCGCTATTAGGAAGGGACGTTCCCTTCCTAATAGCGACCCTGCAAACCATGTTAGAATGTTTTGCGACCGCTTTCATTTTTAAAAAAATGCATCCTGTTGTCTTTTAAGAAAAACGGGCTGCATTTTTTAAAAAGCGGCTTCATTTAAATGCAGCCTCCGACATGGAGGTCTGCTGAGCCCAGCAGGCCACATCCCTGGGAGGGCCAGCCATTACCAATGGGGTTGCAAATTGCAAGTGCCTCATGAATATTGATGAGGCATGCAATTTGTGACACCAGTGGGAATCGCAAACAGAGTCTCAGACACTGTTGTACATGCCAATTTACGACTCGCAAATTGCGACTCGCAATCGAGCGCAATTTGTGACTCGCAATTTCTCATGGTCGTACAACTGGCCCCAGGCGCGTAGCTGGGGGGGGCGGTGGGGGCGTACCGCCCCAGGCGGCACTATATTTAGGGCGGCTGTGGCGGCCTTTACAATTTATTTAGGGACACAGTGTCACTAAATAAATTATAAAGTCCGCCGCGGCCGCAACGGCGCGGGCGGCCAAGTTTGAGTGCAAGCAGTGCGCTGCACACTGCGCGCACTGACCTGTAGTGCTGAGTGCGCCAGTGCGTCAGCGCCTGCTGCTGCAATTGCAATTTGCCACCATGATGACCGTTAATCTCTGCCCACGGCGCCGCCCGCGTATACGTTGTTGACTGGCCCATCCCAGCCTGCTCCAGGGCCGTCAATCTTGGAGCGCACGCCAGCGCTACCAATGACGGCCCTGGGCTACATTTTTGCCCGGCCCTCGCGATGAGAACGTAGCGGTGACGCGTCACGCGCTTCACCACTACGCACTCTTGTGAGGACCTTGTGGCCTGGGGCAGTCTGCTGAGCCTGCTGCTTGGATAATTCGTTTTAGTGCAGACTGCAGTAGTAGATAAGAGAATGTGTTTCAATCTTTTCTTTTTAAAAATATGCGCAGGCCCAGCAGGACACGTACTTCGTGTGCGCTTCATTTAAACAGTTTTTATCATTATCATGGCCGATGCAGGACAACAATAAGACAATAAAAGATGCCCCAATAACGCTGGTGATTAATGATCCGCTGGAGAGCAATTATTTGTCTGTTAGTAGTTTTTAAATGCAGATGAACAACTGTATTTTGTGTGGAAGCTCAGTGGGTTGCTGCCTTTGCCACAGAGATCCTTGTGTTACTTGCAGTTCAGAAGTTACAATCCTAACATAGGACAGTGACCAATGAACTGTCACCAAAGAGCTGCATACAAACATGAATGGTATAGATTTGTTTTGTGATATAGTTAGAACTTCCTCAGTCTTTCATCATTCTAATGTTGCTAAAATGAGTATGTTTGGGCAGAGATACATTTTTATCAGTAAAGCTGACCCCCATGGAATACTCTTTTAAATCCTAAGGTTGTGTTTCCCCAGACCAAACCCTCTCAAAATATACTGCCCACCAGTATGGATGACACGGACCTACTTTGAAATACAGTGTGGCAAAGGCTACCGGTAATGCTATTTCCAGACCTGCCTCTCCACAATATTTTACGGCCCATCTTAATCTGAGCCCATGAGTGAAAGCTCCGAGATCGAATGCTATGTTAGCTTTTTCTCAACATTAAGCAGTTAAGAAACCACAAGAGTCTATCACCTTCCTCCGTCTCCAAATGGATTTGAATGAGCTTACGCTCCATTTAGAACAATATATTTCAGCAGTAACGAGGGGTGACATTCTAGACTGGCACCATGTACATCTTTTTTAGCACTGATTATTAATTCAACCATTAAGTGGCTCAGAAAACATCCTGCAGAGTAAAGAAGTTGACTATATTTTCCATTTCCTCTTTTTTAATCCCTGACAGGCAACAAGATCAATTGCCCTAGGAGTAGTTGAGAAACATCTGTGGCCAATAAAGCGCGTTTATTCTTCCTTTTTAAAGAATAATGACCATGTTTTGGTCAGAATAATCATGTTACGAGTAGACCTATGCATTACCATTTAACACCTGCTGGTCATGGCAGAAGTGTAAGTGATTAAATGAAATTTAACTAATTTCACCTCTGATGTGGCTATGTGATCTTCAGCTGCTTTCATTTCCCTTTGTATATTATAAATTTTTTTTTATTTAAAACATATATCAAGCTGTGCACTCTATGTTTAACAATTTGTTTCAGGGCTTCGTTTCGACAGTACATTGTATGGCAGCAGTTTGATGCAAGTTCCTTCAGAATAAAGCAAAAATAAAAATGAATTATGCAGGGTAATGGATTCAATGAAATACGTTTGTAGCTGGTCAGGTACAGTTCACATTAAATCACACAAATTAATAATTAAATGTGGCTTCAAAATAAATTATTGAAAAAGAAAAAAGGTATTAGGTTTTTGCAGCAAGCAGGAGTGTATGCAGTTGAAATAGCATACACATAAAGCAACACGTGTTTTGCTGCAAATAATCTTTTATTGGGGAGGTTTTTAGAGACATTTCATAACAAATCTCACAAAACTGCGTCACAAAACCAAAATGAGATTTATCTAGTCACGCAAGGTCACCTTGGTTTGAGGAATCTAGAGTAACACAAGGCAGCGCAATCGCTGCCTTGCGTTAATCTGCAGCAGGGAGGCATGCCTCAGGTGGAGTGTAGGTGGTCCAGCACATTTAACCATGGATTCTGACACATTCCCAGATTCACCAACATTAGTAGACCTGGGAATGTATCAGAATTGTACGCCTCCCCACCAGAGGCACAACGGGGAGAAATATCTTTGTTTATGGTTGTTGTGTCCTCTTTCTAAGTATGCAGCAGATTCCTACACCTTGTAATCCTCATTGGCTTATGTGACATTCCCTGTAGACTGATTTACATACTTGTATGATTCATTGTCTCTGTATAATGTGTTTGTGGTGTAAAGTGCAGACACACTACACTGATATGAGTAGCGCTAAACAACAAATGCATATGAGAGAGGGGCTACGGAGCGATGAGGGGCACTGGTGGAGGGTGGCAGTGAGGGAATCTGAGGAGGAGGTAGTTGGAGGGGCTGTGGAGCGATGAGGGGCACTGGTGGAGGGTGACTGCAGGGCTCGAGTCGGGGTACCAGGCGGGTGGATGGCGTCCCCTCACTTATTTTCACTGGAGCTTGATTACTGGAGCAAATGGAGCTACACATTTACTCTTTGGCCTCTCTGGGGCGAGATCGGAGCTCATTCAGAACGCTGCTCACGCGCTGGCTTCTCTGATGCAATGGCATCTAAGGGGTGAGCAAGGGGAGGCAATGAGTCTGATGGTGCAAGCCACCTTTCGTGACATCACTTGCTGTTTTGACGTCAGCGTCCCCCCACTTCTTTTTTTAGGACTTGTGCCCTGGGTGACAGTGAGGGAATCCGAGGAAGAGGTCATGGTGTGGAGGGGGAGCTAGGGTGAGATGAGGAGCACTGGTGGAGGGTGGTAGTGAGGGAGTCTGAGGAGGAGGTCATGAGGGGGAGAGGCTACAGAGAGATAAGGGGCACTGGTGGATGGTGGCAGTGAGGGAGTCCAAGGAGGAGGTCATGAGGGGGAGGGGCTATGGGGAGATGAGGGAGCCCCGGGCGCCACAAGCTCTAGCTACGCCACTGTCTGGCCCCAAGAATATATGATTGTGAAATAAAAGGTAAAAACACGAAACAACGTTAAGTCATCAGTCAAATTCCCCTCAAAGGTATGGCCCTCTATTCTCGCTCCACAGACCCACTACAAAAGGCACAGCAGATGGTAAGAATATAAATGTTAATTAGAATCTGTAAACATCTCTGTAGCACTACAGACCCTGCAAATGGGATCCATGCCCTGAAAGGACAAGTATTAGCCTGCTACAGAAGCAGGGTCGCCACATGCTATCTTAAGAGCTTGTGACTGTCAAGTTATCAGATTTTTTTCACGAAACATTTCAGTCTTTGAGGGACAAAGCTTCGACGGCCGGATCTAGAACATCTAAATTTGGATCAATCAGTAGTTATTTGTTAATTGAATATCGAGGCCCAGCTTATGAAGAGTAAACTTCTGACATAGATTGTGTGAGCCACAAATGGCCGACTTAGAGATGGATGAAAATGTGAAAGTGATTCAAGCTTTGTCTCCTCAAAATAGGTTGTTCCAATAGAGACTGATCTAACCACCTAAACCACAATGTCATGTCATGCCCCTGTTCTGAAACGTTTACTGCAAAGGGATTTGTATTTCATGGTACTTGGGTTGTTAGCTGAAAAAGCCTTACCTGGAGAGCAACGTTGTCCTTTGGTTTTGAAGAAAACACCGTTACAGCAATACTAATAACCACAATATGAGACACTGCAGACAATACACTGAGGAAGATGGCTTCTCGCATCCCAAACGGTAACATGGTGTAAACTGCGAGAATTATGAAGAGAAAGAATGGCACCTATTCAAGAAATATGAAAGTACATACATTAGCAAGATGAAGCATCCCAGAAATTAAAGCAGAAACACGGTAGCAACCATCCTGCACTTTCCATTGATTGGAGTTCATCACAACATACACTTTATAATCATTCGTTTGATCGGGTCATGTTCATACAGGACTACAGGGAAGCTGCAGGAAAGTTGTAGGAGACCTCAATATACACGAACATCAAACATATACCCAAACCAAACATGTTTATGCCGTGCAAGGGGAGAGAAAATGTACCCAATATTCGAACTGAAAAAATCATATTAAGGACATTATAGTGGATATCATCAAAAACTCTAAAAGAACTACTGAAATTGGCAAATTATGCTTATGAGAACCACCACTACCCACTGCACTCCAAATGCAAAGTTCTTTCCACTGAAGTGCTACCAGAGTGCTATGGTCCCAGTGAGGTCAAGAACCATTACAGGCAAATTTCAGGACCTGTTCAAGGTTAGGTTGATTAAAACCTCAATGTCCTCAAAAGTCAGGCTTTCGGTGAATTCTGTTTTTTAAAGATCCTTCTTCTATGTTTTGTTTCTTTCGGTCCCCTGTCCATCAGTGTGCTTATAGTGATCACCATCATTACAGCAGGTGTAGACTGTGGAAAGCATCTGTAAACTAAATATGAAGTCCAGTGACTTCAATGATCACAATTTGCAAGTGATTGCTTTAGGACCTTTAGTTACTGAAAGATTATCCACTGAAAAAGGATCAAACTGGCAACCTCCTGAGAAAATGAGGACATTTTCCATTCCTCTGTCCTCAGTCCCATTAGGTCGCACATGCCTGGAGGTTCTCCACGAAGTCCAACCCAAAATATTTTCTCAGTTGCATCTGTGGGCTTCCAATCAAGCGTGTGTCTGTGGTTGGGAGAGACTCTCGCCAAACAAAATCTGGCAGGTCTGCAGAGAAAGTGTACAGGCACCTTTGAAGACTGTAAATGAGGTTAACTGATTACGCTTGCAGAAAAAGTTAAAACTAGGACTGCTCTGTGGATTCTACTGGTGGACATATACTTAAAACAAAACTTTCTACGTGTGGATTGTTAATTATTCAATTGTTAATATCTCCCATCCTACTCCACAGATTTACAACAAGCTACAATGCTGACTAATGTGGAAATTTATTATCTACCCAGTACTTTTGGTGTAAATCTGTCCAATAGGTTGGGATGTAGAGGAGAGAAAAAAACATAACATGAAGGTTTTGAATACCCACCCCAAAATAGTTTCTCCAAACTAATGTTTGACCACCTTGAACAATTTGTTCTAAATTTATAGTGGAGACCCAGAGTAAAATGCGCCAAGGGCAAGCCAATTTGGTGTGGATTCATCAAACAGGTTAAAATCATTTAGCAAAAACATAAACGTTAATAAATGCAGATTCGACCTTAAAATAAATAAATAAGCAACATACACAATGTGCAACCATGTATTAAGATCGTCCCAGGACCGCGCTCATCCTTCCCGCAGCTCCGCAGTGCTCTGCACCGCCTGGCATCCAGCAAGCTCCCTGTTGCAGGGTTCGAGTCCCCCTGACCCCGTTTTTGCCATATTTCGGTAAATGGTAAAATGTGCCTGGTAGTGTTTTTGTGAGTTAGATCATTGCCTAGGACTGCTTCTGTTATTTTATTTTCCCCCTGTTACTGTGATTTTATTTTCCTCTTGTGCCCCCTCGTTGCTTCCTGTTCACCTCCGTTTCTCCTCCGTCGCAGACCCCTCCCCTTCCGCCCGCTCCTGCCTCCCAGCTCCTCGTCCCTCCCCCCTTCCCTACAAATGCCAACCGCTATGCGGTCACGTAGCAGGCGCACCGCTGGCACGCCAAAGGCACGCCTAAGGCAAGCCCGTCTGCACCCGTCCGCGTCTGGCCCCCGCGACCTCCACGGGACCCGATGCCACTACGACGCCAACACCCTCCATGCACTCAGCACCGGCCGAAATCCCACCTGCTTCCAGGCCACCCCAAAGCTAACCCACGGCCCTTTCACCTGCCGAAACTGCAGCTACACCAGCCTGCCCACCCCAGCACATCCGGCCCACCCCAACACTGAAGGCAACAACCACCTCAGCTGCATACTACTCAACACCCGCTCAGTCCACAAGCAAGCCGTCGAAATCCAACGACAACAACTCCACAACACTGATCGCCAACCTCTGACTCAAACAACTCGTCGCAACACCCACCTGCTCTGCCAGACACATGCTCGACCCCATCTTCTCTGCCAGCGACGTCGTCACATTCAGCCACACCACCGAACACCACTGGACCGACCACCACTGCATCCACTTCTCCTTCAAGAAACACACCACGCACAACCAACCACAACAGACCCCATATCGCAACTCATCACCACACTCGCTCGAGACCCTCCACCCAACCCCACCGAGACCGACGCAGCAGCCCACAACCTCAGACAATGGATCGACGACTGCGCCAACACCCTCGCCCTGATCAGGAAACCCTCCAACAGGCACACTGACTCAAGAGCCATCTGGTTCAACGACGACCTTCAGAACTCCAAAGGTGCCTGCAGAAGATTCGAGAGGTAATGGCACAATGAACAGACACCAGACAACCACGCAGCCCTCATGAACGCCCGACGCAAACACCGCCAACTCATCCAATCCGCCAAAAGATCCTCCTTCAAGGAACGCATCAACAACAACGCACACAACAGCAAAGAGCTCTTCAACATCGTGAAAGAACTCGCCACCCCCAGCTCCAGCTCCAATGACGTACCGCCATCACAAGAACTCTGCGACTCCCTGGCTACCCTCTTCCACCGCAAGATCGCAGACATCCACAACAGCTTCGACACCCAGACGCCGACGATAAACGCCGACCCCCCCGACCCAACACCCACCAAACACACCAACCTTCTGCTCTCCTGGACAACATCACCAACAAAGACACCATCAAAATCATGAACACCATCCACTCCGGCGCACCATCGACCCATGCCCCCACCACATCTTCAACAAGGCAAGCTCCATCATACCACCCCAACTCCGAAAGATAATCAACAGCTCCTTCGACACCGCCACCTTCCCTGAGATCTGTAAACACGCCGAGATCAACGTCCTCCTAAAGAAGCCCAAGGCGGACCCAAAGGACCTCAAGAACTTCCGACCCATCTCATTGCTCCCGTTCCCGGCAAAAGTCATTGAGAAGACCGCCAACAGACAAGTGACCCACTTCCTAGAGGAGAACAACGTCCTGGACTCCTCCCAATCCAGCTGCCGCAGCAATCACAGCACCGAAACTGCCCTCATCGCTGCCACGGACGACATCAGGTCCATTCAGGACAAGGGGGAAACCACGGGGTTCATCCTCCTGGACCTCTCGACCGCCTTCGACACTGTCTGCCACCACACCCTGCGAACACGCCTCCACAATGCAGGGATCCGTGGCAAAACCCTGGATTGGATCACCTCCTTCCTCACCGGCAGAACCCAGAGAGTCTGCCTCCCCCGTACCGATCCGAAGCCACTATGATCACCTGCGGCGTACCCCAAGGATCATCCCTCAGCCCGACACTCTTCAACATCTACACGACACTGCTCGCCAACATCGTCAGAGCACACCACCTCAACATCGTCTCGTACGCCGACGACACCCAGCTGATCCTCTCCCTCACCAAGCACCCGAACACCGCCAAGTCCAACCTCCACGAAGGAATGAAGGCCGTCGCAGATTGGATGAAGACCAGCCGCCTTAAACTGAACTCTGACAAGATGGAGGTCCTCATCCTCGGCTCCACCCCCTACGTATGGGACGACTCCTGGTGGCCGACCATGCTGGGAGCTGCCCCGGCACCCACTAACCACGCACACAATCTGGGGTTCATCCTGGACTCAACGCTCTCTATGACCCAGCCAGTCAACACTGTCTCCTCCTCCTGCTTCAACACCCTCCCCATGCTCCGCAAGATCTACAGATGGATCCCCACCTAAACAAGGAGAATGGTCACCAAAGCACTCGTCAGCAGCAGGCTGGTTTACGGCAATGCCCTCTACACAGGAACCACAGCTACACTCCAGAAGAGACTCCTACGTATACAAAACGCCTCTGCATGCTTCATCCTCGGACTCCCTCACCACAGCCACATCACCGCCCACCTTAGAGATCTGCACTGGCTCCCGGTCAACAAGAGGATCACCTTCAAACTCCTCACTCATGCTCACAAAGCACTCCACAACGTCGGACCAGCATACCTCAACGAATGACTGTCCTTTTACATCCGAACCACCAGCTTCGCTCCGCCGACCTCACCCTCGCCACCGTCCCACGCATCCGCCGAAGGACTGCAGGCGGAAAATCCTTCTCCCACCTCGCCACAAAGACATGGCACACCCTCCCCGTCCACCTGCGGCAGATCCAGGACCTGTTGAACTTCAGGAGACTCCTCAAGACCTGGCTGTTCGACCAGTAGCCGCCTCCCCTCAGCGCCTTGAGACCCTCATGGATGAGTAGCGCGCTCTACAAATGCTTGATTGATTGATTGATTGAAGATTTAATGGTATCAAAGACTGGGTCTAGTGACAAGATAACAAATTACAACACTGATGTTTGAGTGGTTGAATGGGTGACCAAAAACATGATATGTCATTATTGAAACATTTACACAATAATTTGTTATGCAACAGTTATATTTCACAAAGACTAAAATCCAAGATTCCAATTGGTTGAAATATATTATGCACAGGAATGATGTGAATCATGAGGAACAATTTAGGAGTACCATATTGTTCTTTTAAATGATGGGTGTGCTCTTTATGCAATAACAATAGCCAAAAATGTAATATATGTACATATTTCTTTAAACTCATTTAGTTGTGGCCAAATTAAAATAATTAAAATAGAAGGGAAAACGTCAAAAGCCACAAAATAATCATTCAGGGTAGTGGAAACGTAACTCCCCAGGAGCTCCTCAGACGTCACACATGACATTACAGATGAGAGCATTATCAACTGTAACATATTATGACTTGTGGTTCTTCATGGTAACAATGTCCTATCAACTCAAGATTTTTCAAGGAACTTCGTAGGTTTTTGCAGTATCAACATGCTAAATCGGCAGGTTAGATAACCGACATGTAATACAACAATGGCCATTTGCAAGAAGCACAGCTGGCCACTCCCCACAACATTTTCCCTGAATAATTCTGCATACATTGAGGCACGCATCAGCGCAGCAGGGTGTTTTTCAGATGAGTAACCAGGTGAGACTATACAGACAGAGGTCTACCAGGATCCTGGTGTACCGCAATTTACTACACTTCACCCATGTAGTCCAGGGTGGATTATTGCAGACATGTGTCTGTTTTGAACTTCAGTTCTGATCCTTTTTTAAAGGATTTATGGAAATGTATTTTATATGCTTCGGTATGCACATCTGTCAGAGCCTGCAGAATGTGTACAATTCACTGTGAAATATAAAAATTGATGTATGCTTATCAGTGACTCATGTAGTTTTCCACCTTCTATTGTACAAAATGTCATTTTGTTGGAGGGTTTGAGGTGTTTGGATTGCATCAGGGCCTAATTTGTAAAAGAATAAGTGCCTGACCCAACGTTTTGCCCAGAAGCAAACGGCAGGCGCTATCAAAGGTTGGATGCCGAATAGAAAGGACGTCTAGTCTTGATTCCACCACCTGCCTCTTAGTCCACCATCAAAACTTCACTGTCTTTTATCTCACTCTTGCAGGTTCTTTTTCATACCCATTTTCTCATCCCTTTGACATTTGTTTTCAGTCTCTCTTCCTCCTTTTCTCCTCATTTTGGGCCTCATGTAGGTAGCCAAATACCGGTCGGTAACGGCCGATATTCGGTAAATATGCCGTTACCGACCGGTATTCAGACAAGTGAGATGTAGGAGTCCAAAAACCACTTTTCGGTAAATATGAGGCGGTAAATACCGATTCATATTTACCGAATTCCAAAATACCGAATCAGATTTACCGAATACATAATTAACGATTCGGTAAACATGAAGTGGTAAATATGAAGTGGTAAAAATTAAAATGACATGTAGGAGCACTCGGTAATTAAGAAATCCAGGAAAATCGGTAAATAAGAGTCGGTAATTAACACGGATTGAAAGCAGGTGGTAACCATCAACAGTGCAGATAAGCAATCCCAAAATGCAACAGCGTGGACAACATGGACGCTATGTACGTCATTGCAAGGCGCCTACGTCTACAGGCAGCAGGACTGAGGGTGTGGCGACGGGAGGAACAAATCTACAGACAGCGCATCACACTATTCCAGCTGACTGATGCAGAGATACATGAGAGGTACAGGCTACACCCCGAAACCATCATGGACTTAATCAGGGACCTACACCCACTCCTGGACCATCCAATAAGAAGGGCGCACGCCATACCCCCACATGTGCAGGTGCCCTGCAGCCTACATCTGTTGGCATCCGGCAGTTATCAGGTGGTGATAGCTGCGGTGGGTGGGGTATCCCAGAGTTGCCTGTCACGTTCCTTCAGGAATTTCTTCCCCCATTTCATTGGCTGCATTGATGGTACACACATCCCACTCTGTCCACCAGCTGACACAGAGCACATCTACAGGATCAGGAAGTCCACCCACTCCATCAATGTGCATACCGAATGGAATGATTTTGTGAATGGTCCTGTGGGTGGCAGAACCAAAAGGTGGGCGTATGCTATCTACAACGAAGTCTGCAAGTTGTCGCACAGTGAGGCGGCTTCCAGATTGAGAGCTATTGACCAAGCAAACATGGAGAAGGCTTAAGCCGTTATAGATAATAGCTTTAGCACTCTCTCCTCTAGGATTCATACATGAGACAATAGGCACATGCAAGTACACGGCGCATGCAATGTACAAGCCCAGATTTTTGCGTGCGTACTACGAGGTATCCCAGTGGCTGTGATTACGCCTTCTTTCACTGTGCTTGCAAACGGTATATATTTAATTTTGAATAATGGAGCTTGCTGCGGGATGTGAGTGGGAATCCCGTGCATAACTGTCTCGCATAAAGTTGTCTGCTGCAATACTGTTCTTTTTCCACCCCCGCATGTGCGGCTGGATGTTTCCATCTGGCCTTCGATTCCAACCTTGAAAGCAGAGTTCAACAAGTTGAGCAGAATAGAGCGCTATTGTCCCACAAAGAGGTGCCTTTGACTTCCTCTCGTTAAACATTTGTCCTTCACGTTGCTAATACGCGCACTGAGGTACAGGCGCCTCTGAATACTGACCTCCCCCTGCATTTCGGCTCTTTGATCCAAACTATTTTCAATGCCTCGTCCACGACCGCCCTGGCTCATTTTTTGAAACATGTGGCCTCGGGTCTCGTGACCTCCTTCCAAACTGTTTTTTGGTGTAATTCCGGCATTTGTTCATTCACTTTTCTCGAGCATCTTTGGAGGTGTCCCGCTGCTCCTGGCGCTAGTGGCAGGTGTGCTGCTTCTCCGTTTCATACTCCGGAATGGCTGCTCCTTCTGTGCCACACGAGCACCTGTCCCGTCTGCATCTTCTTCGTGATAGGATGCTTGACTACTATGGTACTTTGCCATTGGCGACTTTGAGCCTGGCTTATGGTTTATCCTTCAGGTATTCCTACTTCACCTGCGTACAACCTGTATTTCACTGCCTGGATTGTCCCTTCGAATGGCCTCTGGATTTGTGCTTGACCAACATGGTGTCTCCGGTGCCGGATTTCGATCGACTGATGAGGCCCTTAGTGTCTCACGAGTTGTCCTGTTCTGGTGTCCGGATCATGGCGTGTGGTGCGGCGCATGGTATCCTGGGTAATTGGGACATCTCAGCGGCAGCCTACGACTTCTTGTCTATGAGCTATTTGGAGGAACATTCCGGGTGCCCTCTGATTGTGCTAGAGGCTCCGTTGGTTGGAGAACACGTATGTTCCTTTTCTTTACTTAATTGGATGGCTGAGACTTTCAGTGGCCCTGCAAACGATTTTTTGTTGGAAGCCGTGGCCACATATGCTGCCTATACATTCATGGATTAACTGGATTGTCGTCCATTGCGCCTGTGCTACTGGACAGCACCCTGGCGCAACATTTATTTCGTTTATTTCTCTTATTTCTCTTCCTGATGGTCGGTTTGAGTTTTTAACTATACTTGCATTGTGTTTTTGGGAATATTATGCTGCTATTAATTGGACTTTAGGACTTTGGCGCTGCATTGGTTACGCCTTGTTCTGCTCTGACGAAACTGAACTCTGCGTTCTCTCTTTTCTTGCCTATTACATCTTGCTTCGCTCAAGGGGGCGTGTAGTGAGTTCTCCCTGAATCCGTACATACATTGTTCAGTTAGCATAACCACGTTGAAAGTTATGTAGCCATCTTTTTGTCTTTGCACAAGACACTGCGTTTACATGTTCTTTCTTGAATAAACTGCTGACTCGAGACTTCCTTCAGACGAGTGCAATCTGTTGTTACCATCCCAAGCTCTGCGCAGCGACCTTGGTCTGTACATGCTGTGCCACACAGTCTGGAATTTTACACAATGCATGTTTTCCAGTCTAGGTTGTTCGACCCACTATTTAGCCATGACACACGCGCAGCTGCAAATACCTGCAAGTTGGTGCTTTTCATATCACAGACGTCATGTTTATTATTCAGACCGAAGACGAGCCTTCCTGCGAGAAGGCTCCTGATGCTCCTGTGATGTGATTTCACTAAGCTGATTTTTGAGGTATGGGGTCCCCTATTGAAGCCTAAGAGACCTTCTATTGTAGCATTATTATGATATTTGCTACTTAGTTAAGGGAAGGTGGTAGTATCCTCGGTATTTTCCGATTCGCTAAATACCACCTCGGTATTTACCGATTCGGTAAATACCACCTCGGTATTTACCGATTCGGTGAATTCCGATTCGTGATTACCGAATGTTACCGAATCGGTAACTGTTACCGAATTTTTACCTACATATAACTTACCGATTCTAATTTACCGATTCGGTACGGCTCGGTATTTAAGAACCGGTAAAATTTATTTTCCTACATGAGGCCCTTTGTGTTTTTCTCTCTCTGGCTCAGCTTCAAAGTCCATTGAGTTAAAATAGGTGCTGGACTCCAAAAATGAGTGTCCACGGGCCAAATCTGCAATCACTGGCTCAAATTTAGTACTGGATTGCATGTCTAGTTCAAAGACTTTGAAAAAGCACATGTCTTTGGGCCACATGTATCAAACATTTTTGCATTTGCAAATGGGCCGAATCTCACAAACGGCCCATTTGCGAACGCAAAAAATGCTTAACGCATGTAACAAACCCTATTTTGCAATTCAGTAACCTGTTACCGAATCGTGCGATTCGGTATTTGGAAGCAGCGTGTTTAGGGCGTCACATCCAAATACTGAATCGTAACTGTATGTATGAATGTTTTGTGACCAAAAATGCAGTCGCAAAACATTCCCAATTTACCACCAACTTCAAGTTGGTGGTAATCCATTCGCGAATGGGAAGGGGTCCCCTTTGGGAATGGTGGCGAAAACTCGGTTTAAGAGCAGGCAGTGGTACCATGGATTTTTGTTTTTATTTTTTAAACAAACCCATTTTCCTTTAAAGGAAAACATGCTGCATTTAAAAAAATAAAATAATAATGCTTACTTTATTTACAAGTAACCACGGACATGGTGGTCTGCTGACCCTAGCAGGCCACCATTTCCGTGATTTTAGCGATTTCTAGGGGGTCGCAAATTGCAACCTACCTCATTAATATTAGTGAGGCAGGTCAATTTGCGCGCCCCAATGAATTGCTAAATGAAACTTTTGGAGTTTCATACATTTGGAATAGTGAATACCTAATTGCGATTCGCTGAAAATCACAATTAGGTCTTTGCTATTCCAAATCTTGATACATGTGGCCCTTTGAGTTGAAAGTAACAGATTCAATGTTCTGATGTCTGGTTCTGGGTTCACTCTGTGCTGAATTTGCTCATTAAAACTACAATATTCATTTATGAGAAGAAAAAAAAATATGAAAACTAGACGTGCCTACCTGGAGACAATTTAAAACTAAAATACTAATTCTCAGTTAGAATATCAGAAATATATCAAAAGAGTTGCAGCCGTTTTATAAGGTCATAGACAGTATAATAAATGTGCTATTGAAAAAGGAAAGAGTAATAGAAAAAAACTCGACTGGAGGTGCCAGTGTTCGGCTTTCAAAGATGTAATCTTAAACATTTGAAAATGCTGAACACTTTTTGACATGCACTAGAAGGTGCCAAAGCAATTAAATAAGTTGCCAAAATCATTTAATAAGAATGTGTCCAGTGCCTGCTTTTGGTTAGCACACTTGCAAACAGTGACCAGATCATTTGTTTCAGCCACCTTTAGGTAATCAGGACACAGCCCTGAAATATGAACAGGTTCGTCAACAGTCCAAAACCACAGAATTGCATCAAAGCCAAAACAAAGTTGATATAAAAAGACTGCACAGTGTCTGACATGCATTTAAATTCTCTGGCAAGCAGAGACATTTCGCCATCACAAACACCTTGATTAGGATCTTAATGTTTTACTTCAAATTACACCAGGTGTTGTCAAACCTTTCCGTGATGAGCGCTACTTCTGATCAGTGAAAATCATTGTGAGCTATTGAAGGCCATTCAAACTTAGGCATTGTACCAGACACCCCATCGTCCAGCTTCCTTGACTTTAAACCTAATGTCCATGAAGCCAGATACTATGGTTGGAACAAAATACGTTGACATGAGGCACTATGGCAATGCTGCCATGTGTGTCAGTGGGGATGTATGAACATGTGTGAATGAATGGGATATATGTGTATGGAAGACTGAGAGCCTGCGTTGTATGTACAGGACATACCTTGCGCCATTTGTGGCACCGTTACATGAACAGCACAAATAATACAACCATTATTTTTTAAATGGGAGAAATTTAAAGTGCAGGAAAATATTCTGGAAAAATGGTCATAATAAGGAAAATTTGTATGCACTTTAAATATCTCCCATTTAAAACAAGCATGGTTTTGCTATGTGAGATCTATTGACTTTGTCAATGTTTTTTAGATACGTACAGCAGCGCGGGCTGCTGTCCAACATGGCAAGTAAAACGGTGCGAGGATGTGGTGCTAAGGTTAGAGCTGCCGACCGTGTTACTGGGGAACTGGTTTGGGCCTTGGCGTCTCCACAACATCTTTTGATTCTGAGAAAATCACGTAATCTTCCCCTCCCCCCCAAAAAAGAAAAAAAAATTAAAGTGTCCCTGTCTAATGTAAGTGGTGCTCATGTAAAGTACTCCAATACCTTGGGGTTGAGTTTGCCCTGCAAAAAAGCACCAACAAAATTAATTAAATAACAATAATAGGCCCTGAATGGAGTTTAAAAGGACATGAGGCAGGAGAGTGGTGGACATGGGGGATGTTGCAGGAGGTGGATGAAGCAGGGGGTGGGTAAAACAACGAAGAGCAGAGAGGAGGACGTGGTGAGTTCAAAGCAGGGGGGATTAGTTTAAATATATGTAATCAACAAGAGAGAGAGGGAGAAGTATAAGGAGTCACTCTTGATCCCCCTACTGGTAGCATTAAATACACAACAAAAGGGTGCAGCCAAAAGAAAAAGAGAAACGGCAAAAGAAGTCACTGTTTATTAAAAGAACCCTCACTCACCAACCTAGTTGGAACGGGTTTTTTTGTGATGCAACTGTGAATAAGCGGAAAGTGGCGTCCGCGGGGTCCTCAGGAAGGGAGTATGCAGGTTCCATATGGGCGCTGAGCTTTGGCGTAAGTTTGACTACAAGCCACCGCCCCCCACCAGGACCCATGGTGCAAGGTCACCGGATATTTCAAATACACATGGCTTTCATTAATGCTGAAGGCACTACTTAAACCGTACGTTATACCGGTTCTTTCTACACCACAGGTTAGAGTGCGCCTTAGCGTGCGCATACCGCTGTGGTGTCTTGGTCCTGACGAAAGCCTCGCAAACAATGAGTGGAGGCAGAAACATGTTGACCACACCCTTTTCTTTTCTATACTATGGATGTATCTGGTCAATTTAGCCATTTTCTGTAAGATCCATCACACTGCCTGTAAGTAGTGCTTGGTTCTCCACAAATAAAGTTTGTTTTCGGTTGAACTAAGCACTTTTTAAACCACTTTTCACTTATTCACACTTGCATCACAAAAAAACCCTGTAATCAGGCGTCTTAGCACACCAGGGAGGCACTCAGCCTCTCTGGTGGGAACCCAATGATGAAGCACGTCACCAACTAGGTTGGTGAGTGAGGGTGTTGTATTCCGCTTTAGGTGTCCGTATATAGGTTTTCCTGAATCATGTCCTTATATAGGCACAATCCGCATTTCCCTTATATAGGCATAAGATCCCAGTCCTTATTTAGGCATTAGCCATGCTACCCAAATACAGGCATGGTCACCTACATCCGTCCACCCCGACGTCACAACGAGTTCTTAGAAACCAGACACTTAAGCTGTTGGGAGTTTCCCTAGCCCAGGATTATTGATTTCTCCAAGAACTCATTTATTATGCACGAACCGCTATTCATTGTCATTCATGACATCTTCCTCTGCCCGACTTTACGTCAATGCAAACATTCCTAAACACCTTCCAGGTATAAATACACAACAAGGACGGCAAGTACGGAGGAGACCTCGACTTTAGAGGAGCCCGTGTCCCGGCCTGACGCACTGACAAGAGACGCTGTCACCCCTGCTCGCAGAGAATCCAGCTTCCAGTGTTCTGACTCCCTTCGCGGGGTGTTAGAGTTCGAGACCCGGAAAGAGATTCCCACCTCTCTCATTCTCAAGGTATGGAGCTGACTAGAACCTAGAGGGACTCTTGGCATACCAGACTTAGCTGGCTATACTATAGCCTACCAGACTATAGAATATAGCACCTACTTCTTACATTGTACTACACTTAGGTTAGGTACACTGGGGTAGAACTAGTTAGAGAAGCATCTCAGGAGTACTTGCATTTTTAGCTTATGTTATTTATGTATATGAATATATGTCTCATAGCTAAAAGATAATGCTAGTGCAGTATTATTTCTTTCTACTGCTTATGCTGTACATAATATATCTCGCATACTGTCTTGTGATTATAACAGCTCATATCTCTTACGCGAGAAACAAGACTATTCAATAAATCCTTTTATTGAAACGCCCGTCTATTCTTTCTGTGTAACTCTGAAGAAAGTAAGCACGCACGAATAGCTGAGTGAAACGGTTATCTGTTTCCACAATTCTGAGAGTGTTCCGATTCTAAAGGGAAACAAAGTTGTCATGTTTATGCGGCTGCCAGGAGTGTACAAGGAGTTTCTAGTGACCTCTGAGTTAGCAGGTACAAATTAATTAAGTTTAATATACTCGATAGGGGCATACTGATCTCAGCCCTATGCCAAATCTATAGGGTATATTATTCCAATGCGCAGAGCCTATTAGGGAAATAGGAACTACACTACATTCTTAATAAACAAGCGAGACTTCTTTTGCAGTTTCTCTTTTTCTTTTGGACGCACTCTTTTGTTGTTTATTTAATACTTTGGGATTAGTTTAAAACCATGGCCGTGGGCTGGGGGTGGTGGGTTAACATGCTGTGTAGGAGAGAAGATGGCTACAAATGCCCTTTTATGGAGTGCTCACTACGTGTCTCTGTGTAATCTAAGTGGGGCTCATGTAATGGACTGCAATCCCTACAAGTTGAGTTTGCGTTACATAAATGCAGCTATAAAATAAATAAAAGGCAAAACGGAGCAGGAAGATGATGGAGTACAAACACATGCACTTATGGGTCACGTTTGCGCTACATAAATGCCCGTAAAATAAAAAATGTAAACGGCAATACGATGCAAGAAGATGACGGGACAAACACATGCACTTGCAAATCGAGTTTACACTACATAAATGCAACTAAAACATAAATAAAAAAAAGCATTTGTAATGCAATCAATCTTGCATTTGAGCTACTGGCATTGCAAATGACAATGCATTTTATTTATGTTTTGTTTTCTAAAACATAAATAAAAGGCATTGTCATTAACAATGCCAATAGCTTTAACTTGTGTAAATGCGAGTCCTATTACATTGCAAATGTTTTTCTTCCTTCTTCAGTGGGGGAGTGGAAATAGCAGTGCTACGTGTTTGGCATGCCCCCCAGAGATTAATCACCCGCATGGCTGCTGCCAAGCCACGAAGGGTGGGGGGTGGAGCCAGTTCCGTGCAGCCAGGGATCATGGTCTCTTGTCCGCTTTCTCGCTAGACCACGTTATTCCAGAAGATTTGAAAATCAGAAGCAGGAATGCTGCGGTGAGTTTACGACTTAATTATGCAAATCTCCAGGAAGGGCTTGCCATCATCGCAGCACCTTTCTGATAGAACTGTAAGGCGGCTGCCTTACCTTACCTCAAGCACGCCCCACACCTGCGTAAACCAGTTGCACCGCAGAAAGCAGTCTCTTTCTGTACATCCATCCTTCCCACTCAAAAAGGATAAATGCATTAAAATACGTAACCAAGCTCATTAAGGGTAGAGGAGACAAGGAAACTCGATCTCACCAGTGAACGCGATGATTGCTAATAACATCCCATCTTCTCGAACGCAGAGATCGGGTAACTAAGTCTGCTGGTGCAACTATGACGTTGTGCCCCAAACCCTGCTCGGCCCTAACGAAAGCGGCCTGCACTATTAATAAAATAAAAGAATAAGCGCATTTGCTATAGTTAAAGCGGATGCGCTATAATTTAAATATATACATTAGTAAAACTAGAGGGCCTGCTGAGATGTCGTGGGTGGAATAGGGAAGATCATTAAAGAAAATAGTGCTTACCGACTTATGAAGGAGACCATGTAATGTCACAAGTAAAAGGTCCAGGCGTTATGGGCGGTAACAAATGCAGACAAGTCAGTACAAAGGAGGGACCAACAAGCCTATTTACGAATCAGAAGCCAGCATTTCCCGAAGGACAATGGCACAAGCTAATAACAAATATAGGAGGAGAGTGGGCGGGGCTTCCACTGCATACTCTATTACAGCATGCATGCTGCCGTTAGGCTCGGCCTAAAAAGGCAATGTAGTTTAGGAAGTACTAGGTCCACAGCTATTCACAGCTGACAGACAAAATGTGAGCTCTGCACAAGGGTCACTGGTGCAGTCTACCACAGAGTGATGCGGTGATCTCTGTGCCTCTGGAGCTTCTTTTTGCAGTGTAGGCTACATGACTGAACTGGACTTTTAGACACTTGGTCTCAGCCCAATCCAACACCCCTTTGACTACGCCCATCTGGGCAATCACCCGTTTGTCCTGTTACTAAAATGAGAGCGCTTAAAAGCAGGCTAAAATGCCGGCATTGCCTGCTGTATTTAAGTAACACTACATTTCTACAGCACACCATCTGTTCACAGCATTTGCAACATTAACCTGGGCATAACATAAGGACAAATTTCAAATATTTACAGGAAAAGTGTAAATAGATTTCGAGCCAAAGCTTCCACGGCCAGACTTCTGGTGCACAATTCAAAGTTCTCCAGGAATTCAAGCGCTCACATAATTCAATATTATTTTAATCCGATAGACTTCTGGAAAGCTCCTGGTAAAATAAACATACTTAAACTGGCACTGGAAAATCAGTTTACTCACATTCAAGCCCAATGCTAGTAAATATTTCACGCAGGCCAGTAAGGTCGTAACTGAGACCGAATAACGACGTAGGTAGAACTGAAGTGTCTCGAAATGCAACATATTGGTGCCAAACAATTACATGACGAAAAAATTATGAAGTAGTTAAAATCAGTTTCAATATTATTAAACATTAATAAATACACTATACTCCACAAAAAGAATAGCCTTGTATGGAGTGTGGGAAGAAAGTAAAAAAAAAAAGCACTTCGGAAGCACTTGGCTAGTGGAAGGACAGCCGCCAGCCGAAAACTGTACTCGGTCCAAGCTCCAGGGAACAGCAGGGGAAAGTGAAAGCTGATGATGTGACCATGAGGCTTCCGACCAGTGAGAAGCAAGAAAATGTGAGTGACCGCAAAGCCTACAAATGGTAAGTAATGGGCAGGATGTAAGCCGCTTGGAAGAATTTTTTTTAATAACAAGAGATTTCACAAACGCTGTGCAGGTAAAACTTAACAAGCATTGGCATAGCCAATAGGTCTCGCCTTTGGGATCTTATAAGTGTTTAGCCATACAACAACAGTTGCATAACTAAATACTTATAAGGTCCCAAAAGCGAGATCTATTGGCTATGCCAAGCGGCCATGCAGCCGCGAAAGTGAAAGTAATCGCGGTAAAGCGCGGCGCGCGCGCCCGCGCACATGCACTCTAGCTCTAGGCTGGCCTAGTAGCACTTTCTGGAGCCCTCTCAATAAGTCTCGTCAGACCAGCGCATGCGCTGGGTCAGGCGAGACCTAAAAATGGCAGCATGCCTACCAGCCAATGGGAGCAAGATGCCTGCTTTGTGTAAATGCGACATATAGAAATGGGAGAAAATTAATCTGAAGAGTTAACTTTGTTTATATGCATTCCATAAAACACAATTTTAATTTTCTCCCTTTTCAAAGTGTTGCATTTACAAACAGCAGGCATCTTGCTCCCAGTGGCCTATAGACACAGTGGCATATTTATAACGGAAAAACACAGTCCTTACGTACATTACAGCCACATACAAAAACATTTATGTGGTTTACAAATTAGTACACTATGCGTGTAGTTACTATACATTTCTGGTTTAATTAAAAGCACCCATAATTGGTTGTACTACATTACTTGTATGCTTTGAATATTTTCAGACAGCAGATTGTTCTCTATTAACCTGGTAGAGCTCTTAGATCTGCTCACAATCTACGGGCTGTAGTCCCATCCGTGAAGTGAAAAGGGAGGAAGATCCTTTAGATTTAACGTGGCAAAACTTTGGAACTCCCTGACCCTCTCTTTGCAGACAATTGATAATTAATTGTCCTCAAGGAAAAGGCTCAAAACCTTCCAGTCCGTGAAGAAACCCCTAAGGATCCTGCGGTCATAGTCTGTGTTGCCCAAAAGCGCTGGGATGGCTTCGGGTTGCCATGTGCTTTATAAATTCCCCTAACATTACATAACATTTCTTCCCTCATCTATCTAAAGTTCATATGAATGAATTCCAGATGAACCATTGGTTTGAGTATATACTGAATGCCCAGACTCTACTGGCATACCGGCTGCTACTGTCACATATACTATAGTGAGTCAGCTAATGAACAGAACTGTTTTATGTTGCAAATTTCTATTCACCAGTTTCTATTGTGGCACATAGGTGATTGGTCAGAAAACAATATGCATCCAAAAATAAGGCATAAGGAAATGCACAGAATGTCTCCTGGTTTCATAACGGTTACCAACTAGTGAACACAATGGATTTCCTTTCATACCAATTTACACAGTCCTGAAATAGAACTAAAATGTATCCGTATTTTCTGTATAGCATACACTCTCATTATATGTCCAAAGCCCAATTTCCTACCAGCTGGATTATCAACCCAAGTATGAGTGATCAAATATTATGTGTATTTCAATTCATCTTCAAATATATACTTAGGTGAGAGATCCAACTCAAGGTAATTAGATTGCACTTTCCTGGGATCTGGTTAGCCCTTGCTTGCATCTCAAATCCAGTTTCACTGCAATCCAGGCGGCGAACAAGAGTCTTGAGGATCATGCAATGTTTCATGCATACATCTTATCGTAAGGTTCGCCCTTAAGAAAGCAATTCCATTTGTTGTGATAGAGGGAAAGACCTTGTGTTTATATTTTTACTCTTCCTGATGTTTGCCTCCTCTCCTCTCCTTGTGCATTGCTACATCTTGAGAAGCACTCGTTGATCAGCCATGCCGTCAAGTGCTCCAAGCTGAGAATCATCTGCCTAGTTATACTTAAACTTCACATGCCGGCTACAATATCTATCCCCACCATCACCCAAAATGGATCGTGTCTCGTCCTATGCATTTACTTCCAGAACTGTCAATTCGCTGATGAGGAACTTGGAAATCTTGAATAGAAAATCTCCAGGGTATAGTAGAACTGAGCTATGCAACCAAACCTTCAATCCAGCGGTTTGTCAAATAGACTCTTCATTATCAGAGGCTGGTACATATCTCTCACAGCCACACAACCACACACTGGACTTACCTGACCCACTATCAGCAATGACTTCTAGATGGTACCCAAACTCAAGCAGTTCAAAAGCTAGCTTCAAGTACAGTTACATCAGAGTATGCTTCCGATGCAGCTTAGGTCTCATGGAGAACTGGCACTCAACTTACAGTAATGTAGCAAGGCTGAGGTCCCCTCTCTAAATAACAGAGGGTATACTCAGTGGTCACTCTGCTTTAAAAAAATAAACACTAGGTCTGGGGTGTGGCCAGGTGTGCATCTGGCTTGACAGGGTAAATTGTGACAGGCAGCTGCTGAAGGGGCACCTTGGCCTTGATCCCACACCACGAATCAATGCAATCTCGTAGTACGCCGCCTCGCATTGGGAATGTAGGCAACATTCAGGGGCCACCTCACACAGATAGGTAACACCAGGTGAACCACTGTCCGGTGGCATAACACAAAATGTTGGGGCCCTTGCAGCATGTGGGGAGGGGCCCTGCGAGTCATCTAAATCTCACAAAAATGTATAGACCTTTATCTATGTGGGGGGCCCTACAGGGGCCTGATTATACACTTGTATCACTGTCCAGTGTTGGTTTGTTTTATTATCTAAACATATACGAGCTCTGCCAGTTTGTGTACGGAAGAGTGTGCTTTTACTGTTAATATGGCGCACAACCCAGGTCTGCACATGGTGCAGCATCTTTGGGCACTCGCATGTTCAAACCGGATGCATGCACCCCTCCTCTCCCCCCCCCCCCCCGGTCTTCTGAACGGTGAAGTGGACAATAAACCACAATTTTAGTACATAGTGACAACAATGTAAGCAATGTATGATGCAAACCTTTTATTGCCTGCCCCTAAACTGTGACCATAAAATATGGATGCATGAGAAAAAAAAATTCATTTTTTTTAAAAAAACGACTAAAAACTTTTTTTAATGTTAAATACGCAATTACTGCAAAGTGATTAAAATACTTGTCCTGTTTTCCCCTTCGTTATATTGTATTATATGCGTTTAATAAATGGACGGAGCTTATCCTGAAAGACTACTAGGCCAGGTGTGATATTTGATGCACTTTAAAGCCAGGTTTGGCAGTTTGTCCCATGCCCCGATTTTCAACTGAGGTTGTTAAAGATCAAATGGAACCTTTTGGCATGAATTTTCTATTTTGTGGTTACTTGTAATGCGTATTCAGTTAGATATTATTAAACCTAGTCTTCAATCTTGTGCACTTAAAGTTTTAATTTTTGGATTATTCACTGTACTTGATGTGCAAAAGCTATGTCAGCAATACAGACATCAACTGATTTGACGATAAATTAGAATAAAGCAAAATACCTGATCCCACGCGGAAACAGCACCTTTGTCGAAAATCAAGACATAGCCGATGGTCATGAGGCAGATCCATATCAGGGCCGCTAATAGTGTCAGCCGCCTCTCAACAGAGGATTCAGAGCGCACCAGCATATACAGGACGCAGAATATTACCAGGGTGACTAATACTGTAATGACGAAGGCAAGGTGCTCACTGGGATCCTGTGACAAACAGAGCAGAAACATACCTTTACAAGGTGGCATGGTGGAGGTTCCATAACAAAACTAAAATTGATCATATATGCAAAATACACTCATTGCATGCAGGTCTACAACGCGTCATGGAAATCGAGAGGTCGCTGGACCTCTCAACACCTATTATCAACACAAAATATCACAGCTGTACTGGAAATGTGTTTAGTGGAATCTCACATCACCAAAGAATGCACTATAGTTGTGCTACCCCATGACTTTGCCCAATTGACCTTGGACACCATTACTCCAACCGACCATTAATCTGACATGGCTTATGCGCCTAAATTGGGTGGTATTTGAGTTGCAATAGTAAAGCACATACGTGGAAGAACACGTCAGTCAAAAAGTAAAAGACAGGCCTCAGTAATAGGAAATTAATTAATGGAACTCAGAGAAATGGCAAAATACTTGCAGCTGCCCATTGAGCTAAAAAAATAGTTCCATCTCAAATTTGCACTGCACTCTGGAGAATTTCAGATAAGGCTATGTGATACCCGGTTTGTGTCACTTCGTGAACGAGTGCAGTGTGCAAGCTCACCTTGAAGTGGGATTTGGCTAGGATCAAGCAGTCCATTTTGAATCACATTTGCAAACCATTTCGGTTAATAAAAAATATGTTTATTAGTTGTAAAGGGGAGCTCAAGACTTCCTTTAAATATCCCAAAATATGATTTGTAAAGTTACCACAGAATCATTATTCATGAGCCAGCAACAGAAGGACGTTAGAGGGTTAAAGAGGATATGTGTAAAAATCTAACATGCGCATTGAGTTGGGGAGACAGCACCTTTCAGAATACTTTGCTAGAAAGAAGAATGTCTACAGACCTTGCCACGTCCACTCTGTCATACACAGACTGGACAATTTGTGTCATCGTTTTTATTTCAGTAGGAAAAACTTTAACTATCCATGAAAGCATCTCAATCCTGGCTTCCTAATGTAAACAAATTGTGAGATCCTGGGTAAATCCGTTGTCTCCCTTATTGGGAAAGTCTAGATGAGAGCTAGCTTGCGATATATGCCTTTCAAAATAAAATCATGAAAAAGTACAATCTTTTCACATCGATATTTAAATAAAAATGATCATATAATTTTATAATATCTACTCTAGCTCATCAAAAGCTCTTATTTTGAACATGGACAAAGAGTGCTAGGAAGCAATTCTAGTTTCGGTTTCTAGATGTGATTGATTACTGCTCCAAGTTAATTTGCCATGCATGTAATGAATGGGAGGAGTTCCAGGGTTTACTCGTATGAGGCAGCAATCTGTATGAGAGTCATGCTTAGGAGCAAATACAAGACTCACAGGAGGCTGTGCAGACAGCTTAGCCATATTCCAAAGAGGTTTGAAATCCTCCTAGTAAGGTTAGTCAACATGCTTCCTATCTGTCTCTACACGTACATCACGAGATGTTCTTGGACTGCTTTTACTTCATTGAGAAAAGGAATTTCATAGTGAGGCAAACCTTAACACGCATTATACTTCCGCCATATGCTCCTCTCTCTTACAGCAGCTTGTAGGTGCTCGACTCCTTCCTCTTCAGCATATGCTATAATTCCTTTCCTCTACAAAGTAAAAGTAGGGCAAGAACATCCAATATTCTATGATACAGAGATGGATTTGCAGTGGAGCCCTTGTTTTGGTTATGTGCCATACTTCAAGGCTACCCCCTCACCCTGGCTTATGCTATAAGGAACAAAGTTTGTGTATCGTGTTGAAGGTGATCTTTGCTTTAGGGCATAAGGCACCAAAAAGCAGGTCAAAAGACATCCTGATTTGCCCAATAAAAAGGGAAGAGAAGTGGGCATGCAGAGGGGATCTGAACAAATGTATTTTAGTGTTTGATTTGTTAGTGATTTTATTTTTATATCAAGAGAGTCTGTATTGGGATGATTGAACTGGAGTGTATATGTGTATGGTATGCATAAGGTTGATGGAGTGGGCTTCTTTGTATGTAGGCAAAAGGAAAATTGAAAAACAGATTTTGTAAAAATTAACAATGTTGCACAATCAATAATATGCATGCATATGAATTGATTGATGGATGAATTTTGTATATAGTGTGTGTGTGTGAAAAGAAAATTAAGTATATAGAACCACATATTATAGTATGCCAGTATTTCGGTCACCTTCTGGGTTTATCAATTTTGACTCCTCAAAGAAATATAGGTCCGGCAGGCAATTTTTCGATTGTTTTGTTGAAATTATCCACTTCCCCATACTTGCTTACCCGTCAAGTAGGACTCCCTCAAATGTCTGCTAAATTTTATTGTCATTCCTGATAGGTGTATTTTAAATAAATACTTAGTAAAAAAATTATTCTTAATTTTAGACTATACATATCCTTTCTTTTGTCATTTTCATTAGCGTGATGTAACTACCTGTGTTCTGTTAACGTGAGACAACTTTTAAAGAGTTACATCCCCTAGCAGCAGCCTTCCTTAGTAACCTGTATCTCCACCCAATCATCCGGCATGCTCCTCTGCATGATAGCTAGGTTAGCGCACTACAACTATTGTACATAAAGTAACTGGAAATGCACGTAAATGAAAATATGCATCTTTCACCCTAAAGCTTCTCTCTAGTAAAGCCCCTAGCAGTGGCACTTAACTGCAGATGTCCACGACCAGGACATATTACTAGGGCAGTGAAAGTTGACGACTGGGCAGAATCCTGTGACTAGCTAGCTCCTCCTTTTTGTTTGGAGGAATTTGCCAGATTCAAGGCTGTACAATAGGTAGTGCGCTTCTATTTCTAGTGCTATCTTATGCTATGTTAAATCGACTTGATATAGCGCACAAATCACCCTAGGGCATCTCGGTGCTGCTTGTGAATCAAAGACAGGAACCGATGAGGGTGTTTTAAAATAGGAGGCCTTTGAGTTGCTTCCTAAATTTACAGTAGTTTATTGTTCATAAATGTATGCACAGGTATGCGTTTGCACTAATTTAAGGTGGTGCTTACTTAGGAAACAAGACTGGAGATGCAAATAAGAAAACACAAGGGACATATGGGTTATCTAGAACAACATACTTATATCCACCAGTACTACTATAACTTAGCTCGAAATCGGCTGAAGACAGACCTCTTTAAAGAGTACTCTAGTACGATGCAGTAACAGTCCACTTTCGCTCTTTGAACCCGGCAACTCATCCAATCTAACGTTGACTGTGTCTTTGCCTTAGATTCTTTACAGTCGAAAGGCTCCATCTTTCATCTTGCTCTTGACTACATAGATACCATATACATGCATAGATAGACACAAATACAACAGAATATCTAGCAAACCTTCCAATGAACAGTCATCACAGAAGGAAAGTAGGCACAATATAGTGTAGTTTTATCACCCTAACACTTTTGGCCTCAAGCCCATGCATTAAAGGAATGACCTCGTTTGAAGAATACCTGTACTCACATAGAGAGGGTAGGAGGCAAAGAAGAAGATGATCAGAGTGAGGCACGACGTGATGGAGATGAAGAGCAGATGTAGCAACAGCGGGTAATGGTGGCTGGCACAGCGGTACGACTCATAGAGGAGGTCCGAGTCCTTCAAATCTTCATTATCATTTATAAAGTACTTTCCCTTGGATGGCATTTTCTTCCAGTGCGACTCCTTTTGAGTGCCAGATTTTCTGTGGAGAAGAAGCATGGGCAGCTGGCTACGCGGATAGTTGGTGGCAGAGGTGAAAAAGCTGGCCGATTCAAGGACACTGGTCAACTCCCACTCCACACTCGAGACATGGACGATGGATCTCCGATCACCTTACATACAAAGCAATAGGGTTTCGTCCTCCACCGACCCAAGTGTTATTCATGGGGAGCTCCATGCAGCGTGCTATTTGTTCCCCAGTTTTGTTTCAGTTCCTGAAACAAAAAGAACATATTTATACTCTTATGTCCACTGGCTGTCGTGGATTATATGGCGATTTGGATGATAATAGCAGTGTAACACAAAATAAATAAAAGCGAGAACCCTAAATGAAAGCGGAACAACCACCCAACGGACTCTACAAATCAATTGCCATGGTCAATGTTCATGGACTTGTCCGCTTGCAAGTGTCAAAAAGATAGACGAACTAGAAACCTAGCAAGAAAGAATGGATTTTACTAGGGCGCATTCTATGGGACTCCACATTGCTGGATTTTATTCCCTTTGGTGGTAGAAACCTACACTTTCATCACAAGAATATACAATTAGAGTTATGCTTCCGTGATGGATGTATATGTGGTGGATGTGTATTTGTCTTGACGGCCGTGCCACTGGACATCAGGAAAATATTAACTAGATGGAACTGGATTGTTGCAGTTGTAGTGTTTGAGTGCTGTAGTAGAAGTGGTATTTCATGGTAGGGTTGTATATAAGCGCGGCAGTTTTAGTTCAATAGTGCAACAGACGTGGTGCCATAGTGCTGCAGTTGAAGTAGGTACTGAACTAGCTGCATACAGGTCAAGGTAGGGCTTGAGCACAGCAAGTACCTCCAAAACATGAATGCTACACCCACACCTCTTAGAGATACAGCAGGCGAGCAGCAGCACAGCAACAACACAGGTGCAGAACTTCACTTCCGCTTATCAACCAATGGAGGGAGGCTAAAATATTTATTGTACCAATAGTTTGGGCCTATATAGCTCTAATAATGCAGAAAGACAAAATCTAAAACTGGCATTCAGCAATAAATTGATGCTGCGCATGCACAAACCGCACACACTCACAATACCACCACACCTCAGAGAGAGCAGCGTAAGAGTGAAATGCTTCCAAAGAGACAGGGTAGGGTGCGTGTTCTTTTTTGGCCCGCATATACTTGAAGAGTTTTAGCTGCATTGATTGTAACAAACTTATACTGCAAGCAAGTTGTGTTGTAAGAGATTCCATGGGTCTACAGTTTACCCAAGTAGTTTCACTTTGTGTACAGCTAGATGTTGGCCCTCGCTGTGGCCTGAGGCCTGCTGACCCATCCTCAGTCATCATATGCTCTCACCAAACTAGCTTTCATTCACCACCCATGCACGATAGAGTGCGCCAAGTTGCAGGTCGACCGACGACCGTCTCAGATGTCAAAGCAAAATTTTACCATTGGTAACAACTATTGTCATCGCAATCATCGTGTGTATGTAATTTGCACTGAAAAATATAAAAAACAGATGTAATCCACCTCTTCAGAAAACGTCCACCCTACTTATACCTGCATCACGAGAAGTCGAATGTTTAATTATCTTCTATACCAGGCACTCTCTTTATGCATTAACAAACATTTTAAGATTAATTTACAGAAAAATTTAAATAAAAACAGCATCAATGAAAAACTAAAAACAATATTTTAGAAGTGGGACTTGGCAATAAAAAATATATATTGTTAACAGCATCCCAAGGTTGAGGGAATACGCTTAGAAAGGAAGGGTGCCATGAGACATATTCTGCTGCATAAATTATTTAAAATGCATCGTTGAAAGTATCAAATAATGTTATTAAAACACACACTGGGCGGAGCTGGGAACACGATTAAGAAACAATTATTTAATTATGCTCCTCTCCGTCTTCCATTGATCGTATAATTTAATACCATTTTTTTCTGTACTGAAATTAGCACCAGAGGGATTTATTATCCAAAGTCAGAATCAGGCTACTTAGTGAACACATTTGTAACTGTGGTAGGTAACACCTCAAATGTTTCATTGCAAAGGAGAAAGTGATTGTAAACATAAGCCTACCTGGACAACGTTTCTCAAGAAGGGGAGATGTGGCTTACACATTGTGCAAATATGGGACTTATCCCTTGGAAAAAGATGTAAATTCTCAAAGGCACGATTATTAGTTATTGCATATATTAACAACGTCCAGGCGTATCTGAGCAAAGTGGGCTACTTTGCAGAAATGAATGCTTTTACAGTTTTTGCACATCCTACTCTTACAGTTGAGCACAGTGGGGACTATCTATAGGCAAAGGACCAGTTAGAAGGTGCATGTGCACAATTCTTTCAATTTCCTTTATCCCTTTCACATGAAAAACATACTTTTACTCAATCCATCTGTGCATCCATCCACCCACTCATCCACTTATCCATCCATCCATCCCTTCACTCACTCATCCATCGTTTGTCTCATCATCCATCCACCCTTTCACTCATCCATCCTTCCTCTTTTACTCATCCACCCTTTGACTCATTCATACATGCATCTATCCAGCCACCCAAACCGCGCTATTTCTGCTAAAGTAGAGAGTTCACAACACCCCTGCTTCCCACTATAGTTGTTTAAGGAACTATGGCAGACCAGAATATCTATTCACTGAAAACCTCCAAAAACGAGCAACTAATTACTAAAAAAGTACAATGATCACAAGTTTAGATTGTAAAAGTGCAACAAAGAAAGGTCTGGCAAGCACCAGACCGGATAAGCCAAAAAGTGACCTATGCCACATGGTAAACGAGACATAGTTTCAGAAACGTGCACCTTAACAATGAGGAAACTAGGAATTACTGTAAAAATTTCTCTCAAAAGTTCAGTAACTTCACAAATTTGGAAGATTAATAGTTTTACCTTCCAAATCAATTGACCAAGCAAAGGGAAACACAACTTTTTTGAGCCTAGTGCTAGGAACCTTAGTCATTGTATGCACACACACATACACATGTTTCTGTTATCTGTGGTGTCACCTGGGGGTATTAACCACTGAAATCATCGTTTCTATAATCCCTGTTTGATTCTTTCTGTTACATTTTAGATTAGAAATCTTATTGATCGTTCCTAACTTTTCTCCTCACATATATATACCTCATCACTTGCTTTGGAAAATAACTTACCTTGAAGAGTTTAAATGAATTAAAGTCTTACAAGTGAACCATTGTTCTTTGTATCCCAGAACCTCAAGAACACATCCTATGTTAATCAATCAATGTGAGAGGAGGAATCTCTTGACTTGCGCTGTCAAATCTTTACCTCACAATTTAGCACTTTTTAGCTTGGAAACTCACAAACAATGCTCCAAAAATGTTGGACCACTAAAAAGAACAGGTCTTCAGTCTCATTTGAAGCCTGGCCCAAAAGGGAGACTAAGGGACCAATTACGAATGGGTCGTTAATTTCAAACCCCTCTTTGCACATTGGTCGGAATTACGAGCGGATTGTTAATTAACGTATACGATAAATATCGGATGTGCTAAATACCTCAACCTTTGTTACATTTCGGCTGGTCAAACCAAATAAAAATTAACAGGGGAAAACCATACGGTAATTTCCGTAACATGCGGATTTTGGTTCATTAAACACCAAAATCTGCTTGTTATTCCCCACAAACTTGTAATAGGTGTAAATGTATTGCCCATGGTAAATAACGTACCCCATAGTATTGTTATTTATATCATGTGCGATAACTAACACCTACACTTGTAATGAGGCCCTAGGTCGCTTAGGAACCGTGGTACTCAATGATTTCAAAGGTATTCTCAAGAATAGAAGAGTAGCAAAGCGCCATATAGCACGCCTATGGGGAGCGGGCACACCTCCAACGCTCAGTGAGTGGAAAAAAGATATGGACTGGTGTATGCTGCAAGAGAAGACAGTCTATGTGGCCCGGGGGTGTCCCCGGAAATGGGTGGCAGTTTGGTCAAAATGGAATGAATACCGTGAAAACTTGTGTGAACCTCCCATGATCCCCTCCCTTGACGAACCATTAACACCCTAATGACCTCTGTATTGCCAACAGCGTGTGTAATATGACATCTAAAGTGATAAGATTTGTATAAGAATCTGTGACTGCAACAATGTAAGAAATGTGATTATATATGTGTAATGACCAACGAGTTGATTTTTGCAAATAAAAAGAATTATAAAAAAAAAAAATAGAATAGAAGAGTATAACTATGCCACGTCAACCATTTAGGTACTACTTTCAGGAAGTTCAAGATGATCAGACCTACTTGAAAGAAATCACTGTAATCACAGCATTACTCAATAATACACATATCGATTAGGAGAATGCAATACAGGGTTAAAGGCCTTGTTGGCATATATGCAATAGTTTCTTCTGTACCCATCCCCCCTAAAGGAATTCTCCTTGGTGTGTTATCTCGGACATCTAATCGTCTGAATGTCCAAAGAAGAAGCAGAGGTGGCCCTCGTGCTAGGTGGAGGAGGAGGGAAGCAAAGAGGTAGAAGAAGAGGGCAGCTTTTCCTACAGCGCCAAAAATCAATAAAATGGTCCTAGTGCCATTGTGCTGTACATAGAAAAGACTGTCTCCGACTGGTGCTCGGCCAGGAAGCAAATGGTGATATTTATAACCTCAAAACTTTACAAACAAAAACTTTTACAAAAGACCAATGTGAGTGTGTGATGACCTGTAACAGGTCACAGTTTTTATTAATAAGGCCGATGCTTTTATGTAGTACAAGAGAGCAGCAACATCTGCCTCTTCTTTTGGAAATTTGAAGCTAAAAGCTAGAGTGTTTTAGCTCTCTAAAATGAGAAAATGACCCCCTGCCTAAAACAAACTCGTATTATTAAAAACAATCAAGGAACACGATAATGCAAGTACAAGCAGGCCGAGGACTGCCAGCATCGTTCAAATGAATAGCTTGCTTATAATTGCATGTATGTTGCAAAGGTATGCTATTAGTGGCCTTTAAATGTGGGAAACTGGATTTCATACAGGAAGATCAAAGCTAAAACGCACTTGAGGCAGGTACAACCATTGGCTTGTCAGGGCAGAATGAACTTTCCTAAAATTATTGCAGAAAAATAAATGTACTCTAGCAAAACGGTACTCGCCAATAAGAATCACAGGTCAAAGAGTTTCTGGCCATTACCTTTTAATTTAGAAGGGTGTTTTTCAGCCATTAACAACCTCATTTTAATGTATTTATTGTTTGCAAATCACTACCTGCAGTTGTTAGTTTTCTCTGAGTTCTTAGCAGAGGGGAAATCTGCTTACATGTGAATGCAGCTGGCACATGTGTGAAGATGTTGTGCTTCCAAGTCTTCACATGGTGGGTGAAAGTAAATGGGTTAATATTTGGGGAAAATCTGTTTCCTTTTTAAGTGATAAGTCTCTAAACCCTGCCAGGTTAAACATACAATGTCATTCATTTAAACCAGAGTTCTAGCCCAAGTAGCTATGGCACAGAGCAGAAAGGGTTAACTTGGAAAAAGCTTGCAAAGTATTTAGAAGTAGCAAACCAATAAAAAGTCTACACACATCACAATAAATATCCCACAACCAATTTCTAACTATTGAGAATAATGTAAAAAGAAAATGGACACAAAATTAATGCAATCCAATTGTTTCCCAGACATGATTTTTTGGGCAAAAAGTGCCAAGAAAAAGTTAAGCACCAATTAAAAGTCACTGTTCACGTTTGACCAGAACCTAGGCACAATTTCAAACTAATCACAAATGAACAAAGGTCAGACATGCCAAGGGGCTTGTCCCAGTAACGTGTTTACCTTCTGACTTAGTCTACTTTTTGGAAGTCAAAATTCTCCAATGTTGCAAAGTTGATGTCTGTATCCACGGATGTGCACTACAAGTTAGATACCCTGTGTCCAAAGGATCTAATAAGGTGGATGGGATATTCATCGTGTTTGTGACGGAGTACCTGTCTACCAAGCTCTAAATCAGGCCACAAGTCAAAAAGTGGAAATCTTGACCGGGAAAAGGCATGAAAAGCATCTTGCTGAGGCTGGAAAACCAGTGGGAAGTCAAAGTGTGGAACCTACAAATGTGGGCACTGTGGTATCACTGTATATATGAACCCGTATTCCTCGGTCACCTGGTCATAGATGATAGTTGTGAAGGTGATGCTATGTTTTGTACCAAAAATTCCCTAAATAAAGTTGTTACAAAAAAGTATCTGACTGACGAAACCTGGAAAGAATTTTTAATTTTCCCAGAGCTTATCCCGCCAAAATCAATGGCATCACTGGGTCCTTAGCTACAGCACATCAGACTTCGAGTAGAACACATAGGATATAGCCTTGAACCATACCCCACTGGATGATTTTGGCTTCAAAACAGTAGATTAATTCAGAAGGTAAAAACGTTGACCAGGAGGGCCCACTGGGTGCATTTGATCTTGGCTCCATCACAGTTAGCCTGAAATCGCACCCAGGTACTGGTCAACCTGGTCATTAGCGAAAACGCAGGGATATCTATCACATTTGAGATGGAGAATCCATCTGCCAAACTCTTAATCAGGACTTTAGTCACTTTTTTGGGAGCTCAAAATCTTCTCTAGGGTCAAGCCTGGACGTTGTATACATATAAGTCCTCTTGAGAAAGGATACCTTTACCACGAGGTCCACTGAAGCTCCAGAGGTCTTAGAAGTCAAACTATTCCTAACCTTTTGGAGTAGCTTCTCTTGGTCACTTCTAAGGCTCCTGGGGCCTGAAAGACAGCACATAGGGGACACAAATCACTCCAATGTGGGCCACTAGCAGGGTCCTGTCCAGGTGCAACTGGTCAGCATGTCACACCAGACCAAGAAAAGGGTCACTTGCAGCTTTGGATGTCCCCGTAGCCAGACAGGCGGTCAGCCAATGGACCCTTGAAGTCCACTCCTTGGTCCTGGGTGAAAGTGAAAGAAGGTCCAAACCCTTCAGGTTTCCACATAGGCCACGAGCAGCAAGTCCAGTCCTCTTCTGTTCTTCCACAGGTCCATGTGTCTTCTGAGGAGCTGAGGTGAGGTGCCACTTTTACATTATTATTAGACAGTGAGTGAGGGTGGTGCCTTGACACTCCCTGACCAATGAGCAAAATGTATCCAAGCGCAAACCTTCCCCCTTTTGTAGCATATCCTGTTTGTGTCACTGCAAACTAACCCACAATGCACCATTCACAGGGAAAACTGAGATGGCAGATCTATTCTGCCCTGGACGGACCATCCAGGAGTGTTATGTTATGTTAGGGGGATTTCTAGAGCGCGCGACTCACCCCGGGGCATCTCGGCACAACTTAGTGATAAACTGATGGAGGAAGTCAGAGTCGAAGAAGTTACCCGAGGATCAAAACAGAAAATCTTTCAGTTGTTTCCTAAAAATGCTAAAGGAAGTACATTTGCGTAAGGCAATAGGCAGTTGGTTCCAATAGCGAGGGGCAAGATACGAGAAAGCCTTTCCACCAGTGCGAGAAAGACGTATTCGGGGGACCATTAGGAGTCCTAAGGAATTTGATCTAAGGTTGAGAACCGATACCGGTTTGGTAAGCTTCCTTTGGAGGTATAGGGGGCCTTTGGCATTATAGGTGAGGCAGCAGATCTTAAAATGTGATCGCTTACGGACCGTAGCCAGTGAAGCTCTCGCAACAGCGGAGCTGAAGGGGAGCCAGCTGGGTGATTCAGAGTCATTCTCGCTGCGGTGTTTTGAATCACCTGCAGCTTTGTGAGCAGCGTCGTACCTATTTCAGCCAGCAGTGCATTCCCATAGTCAAGGCGACTGATCACCATGGCCTGGACCAGGGTTCTGCGAGGATTAATGGGCAAGTAGGGCAAAATCTTACGTAGGAGACATGGCTGTAGTAGCAGGAGCTGGAGACAGCTGCAATATGGTCTTTCATAGATAATACATGGTCATGTTTTAGTCCCAGGTTTTTTACCGATTGTTTTGGAGAGGGGGCGGCTCCCAGCTGGGTTGGCCTCCAGTCATCCCTCCAAAAGGTTGAGGCTTTCCCCATTAACATGACCTTGGTCTTACTTGGGTTCAACTGAAGACAATTCTCCGTCATCCAGTTAGAGACAGCGAGCATGCATGCCGAGAAACGGAATTTCTCAGATTCAATATCAGGGCCAATTGTAAACATAAGCTGAGTATCATCAGCATATGAAATTATCTCAAACCCCAATGGCTCTACAACTTTTGCCAGTGGGGCTATATAAACATTAAACAATGTTGGACTGAGAGAGGAGCCCTGGGGTACGCCCTTATCCAAGCGTGATTTCTCTGAGTGGTAAGGCCCTAGTGTGATCGTTTGATGTCTGTCAGACAAGAAGTTCTGCAGCCATTTTAGAGCTGTGTCTTGGATACCACAGGAATATAGTCTCTCCACGAGCTTAGAGTGTGAGATGGTGTCAAATGCCGTGGAGAGATCTAGGAGGATCAGGAGTGCTGATCCTTCAGCGTCCATTACTCGCCTCAGTGAGTCAGTCACTGCCAGGAGAGCGGTCTCGGTACTAAAACCTGGACGAAACCCTGATTGTGAAGGGTCCAGGAGGTTGTTGGACACAAGGTAGAAACTTAACTGCCTGTTTATTGCCGTTTCCAATTGTTTTCCCAACAAGGGTAACAGGGATATGGGCCGATAATTACCAAGTACCTGAGGGTCTGCAGTTGTTTTTTTAATATCGGGCGGACATATGCTTCCTTCCAAGAGGTGGGGATTATGCCAGATTGTATTGAGCAGTTAACGTTTTTTTGAATTTCCAAGGCACAGCTAGGAGCTAGAAGGGCTATAGTTCTGGGAGAACAGAGGTCACTTGGTGATCCAGATTTAGCAGAGGATAAGAAGTTCATGACCTCATTTGACGTAATAGGTTCAAACTGCTTGAGAATACTGGCTGTCGGTGAACCCAATTCTATAGGTCTAATGTGGGGTTTAGTATTCTGAGACTTGGAAGTAGTAAAGTTGGCATATATCTGCGCGATTTTATCGAGGAAATGGGCTGCTAGAGAGTTACATAGTTCTTGTGATTCTGTTGGAGATTGTCTACATGCTTGGGGTGATACAAAGTCTTTGACTATGTTAAACAGGGCTTTGGATGAGTTACCGGCCTGATCAATTTGGTTCATTATGAAGGTTTGTCTAGCAGTTTTTATATTTTGGTGGTATTTGGACAGGGACAGTTTGTATGCCTGTCTGTCCAGCGAGTCTTTACAGACTCTCCAACGTCTCTCCGGGGTTTTACACTTGGATTTCTCAATATGAAGCTCCGCAGTGTACCAGGGGGCAGATTGACGCCGTTGAGCTGGACAGTATTTTTTTAGGGGAATTATGGAGTCGAATGCTGTCACTAAAATGGAATTGAAATTCTCCAGCATCCCAGACACATCGGAGTCAGCTGGAGCGCTCTCTGGTGAGTATGGGTGGAATACCTCCTTGAAAACATCCAGGGATAGGTTATTCCAGGTTCTACGTAGCTCCTTCTTTCGAGCTGCAGCTCCTGTTAGAGTCTTAGTGGACTGAGATTGAGAGGAAAACATGACCATAAAATGGTCAGATCATGTTAAGGGATAAGGAGGATAGCAGGACAGATCTATATTAGTAAAAATTAAGTCCAAGGCATGTCCAGCCCGATGAGTGGGAGCAGTGACCTTTTGAGAAAGTCCAATTTGATTCAGGCTAGCTATGAGGTTGTTCACATCGGGATTCGATGGGTCTTCGCCATGAAAGTTAAAGTCTCCCAGCAGAATAAAATTGCTGGAGGCTAGGACTTGCATGGCTATCTGCTCAATCAATTCATTTGAAAAGTTAGCTCTTGGTCCTAGAGGCCGGTAGATCAGAGCTCCATTCCAACTATCAGACGGAGACCTGGTAATTTTAAAAATGCCTAGTTCCAAACTGTCATTGCTGAGGGTGGAAGTCCATTGGACGTTGAGATGGTTTTTGAAAGCTATCTCTATACCACCCCCCTTTTAGCGATAGGAGTGTGCCTAGGGAAATGAGCAGTCCCGCCTCCTCAACAACAGCAAACTGGTTCTGGGACCAGCTCCCCACCCAGTGGAATGGAACCAGCCTGACCACAGTTGGCCCTTGTATCGAAGGACCCCTGTTCCCCAGGTCTCACTTTACACTTAAATATGAATTAGCAGGCTTCATTCATTCATCCCTTACAAGTTAATTAAGCTGCTGAAACCTCTCTAACTGCCCTTCCTGACAGGTGATGAGTCACATACCTCACACTCTGCCAAAGGTCCAAGTCACTGTTTCTGCGCTGGGAGAAGTTTTCACTCATCAAGGGGGAAACACTGGCAGGGTGGGCATTTGCATGTAGGCTAATGCTAATGCAAATCAGTTTACCGGACGTTCATGCAAGAAACATTTTGCTTTTTAAAAGTCATTTTTCTGTATATTTATCAAAATCCACTTAATTAAATTGGATTTTTACTTAATATTAAAAAAGTGACTGGGTGGACTACATGAACTATTCCAACCAAAGTTACAAAAAACTGTATTTTAATTTAAAATTAGTTTTTTCTTCATAGAAACCGCAACCGCTCTATACAGTGAATATAGTTTTTAGGCCATGCTAGTGTTAAATTCTTACATGCTAAATGCTAGACTCCCTATACCTTGTGAGCTACAAAGCATACTTAGGGGTGACGTCCTTAATATTTTAAAGTAGAGTTGTTTCTTGAAGAAAAGGGTTATTTTAACATGTCTGCCTGCACACTTAAAAGCTGCAGCAGGTAGGCTAGACAGATCAGCCTGAATCCAGATTTCCCTGGTCAGCCTAGTAGATGGTTCAGTCCACACGTGACATTTAACCTCAATGCCTCTGGTGTATTCCCTACACTATATACTATGGCCTTACTGGAACTTTACATATGCCAACTGAAGATTAGCCAATTTGTCTATGTGTTTCGGGATCAGAGCACGTACACTGGGGACTGGTGGGCAAAGCCGCTGTGTGCAGAGTTTAAAAACCTGCAACTGCAGTCAGCAAAAGATGCGGGGTGACAATGCTTTTTAAAAAGAGGCATTTTCTAACAGTAGGCATGCATTGTAAAATGGATCAATCAGGCCTTGGATTCCATGGGCTTAATGGTAAACGACATCTGTTATCCTGGTAGAGTTAGAAGAAGTCAGAAATGGGTCCTTCGTAAAACTGAATAACAAATGGTCACACAATGGTAAAGTCCCAGTGAAGATAGCTGAGAATTTTAGTAAACAGGCTTCCTCATAGGCAGAAGATACTGTCCAGCCTTAGGCATTCGGCCCATATTCAGTATTGACGAAATTAAATGCAGGTGTCTAAAAAAAATCCTAACCTAAACGGTGTAAAATCAGAAGGATAAGACTTTTCAAATTAGGTCAGCATAGTTGTTAGGGTCAAGGACACCTAGTCAAATGAGCAATGTGTGGCCATCTACAGCCAATGACACACGAGGAAGGTAGCGGCGAATATTCAAGCTACTGCAAGCCTCTCAGCTGATTTTATTTCTCTTAGTTCAGATTATTTGGAACAGACTATGCATAATGTTGGATTCTAGAGGGGTCAGCCAACACCACCGTCTACCAGCGCCACACGCTGGAAGTTAAGCAGGCCTCAAAAACTATCATACCTCCTGTGTTTGGAAAACATTTACGAAGCCTTCTGCTGAATAGGTCTTTAGTGGTTCAGGGGACTATTCTATTCTTTAGTGTTTGTAAAGCGCATCGCTACCCATGAGGTCCTCCCAGCGCTAACAGCTAAAGAATCGGATGCAACTACTAGGAAATTAGAAAACTGATTTTAATACCTTTCTGAATTTTGCTTCTGACTCAGTTTTCCTTAAATACTCAGGTAGAGCGTTCCATTGCTTGGGGACCAGGAATGCAAAGAAGTGTCCCCTGCTCTTGAAATTCCTAATCCTGGGAACTTTGAACAATTGCTGGCTAGTGGAGCAGAGCAATCTTATAGGGTCTTAAGGGGATGAGAAATTTCTGAATCAGTCTTACAGTCAGTACACACACGCTATGGAGAGGAGGTTACATGACTAGTTCACTTTTATCAGTGTGATTCCCTACATTTGTGGTGACCATGTAAAACCCTGGACAAATCCCTCATCGCCGTTCAAGCCTATCCAGCCTCAGCACCCCCGGCTGGGATGTTTCCTGGAATAGACAATAGAGATTATGTGCCCCATGCTGTTTCAGCAAGCTAAGAATACTGGTATCTTTCAACTGTGAAGCTGTCAGAGCCAGTGTATGCCATTGTTCAAGCCCCAGATTTTCAATACTTGGTGCTAGCCAGAAGATTCGGGGTTGGCAGCTTGAGTTTGCTATGTGGATTGGATTTGCCTTAATCATTACAATGAGCTGGAAAACAGTGAACTTCAGTGAAGAACAAAGGGAAGGTGTAAAGCTTGTGAACTTCACATTACATGTGGATCTCAGCAGCAGCCATTTGCGATTTCCACTGGCTTAGACCTTATAAACAGGCACACAGGAAATCCAAGAGTGATTCTACTGCTGACCTCACCTGCCCTCTTTTGTGCACTTCTGTAATATCTGGTCATTGATTTAGGGCTTAGGCTGACACTCCCAGGTAAGCAGCATCAGAATAATGAAGCACAGGGAGCAGTTGTGTAAGGACAACTTCCCAAAAAGTCACCCGGCAGATGTATTTCTTTTTTGTTTTGATCTCAGTGCTAGTAAATGCCATGTTCCATCACATCCATTGCTGGCCATTCAATGTGAGATGTTCTTTAAAACAGCCCAAAACCACTTCCTCTGGGTTGATGTGTTATGTACTTGACCAGGCCAGATCCATGGGAAGGTGAGGCTGAACTAAGTGGTACTTCAATAAGCTTTTTAAATCTCATCAGGGAGGCGTGGCAGGAGATGCTCCGAGATGGACATACTACACTAAGCTCTACCTGGCTCCGGCTTTTCTGGCTCTGATCTCAGACCCGGTGGGGAGGGTGGGTTCCTGGCTAAAATTGGGGTAAACAACAGGAGCTGCAGCCCCCAGTTAAACGAGCACCTTTGTGACAATAGAAAAGCTGCATGGCTCATCCTCAACATCCCGAAATATCTTTCCATGAAAGAAGGTCTTTGGAATCTTCACTGGCTGCCAATTAGAAAGCACGTGATCTTCAAGGCACTTGGGCTTCATGATAAGGGAGCTGTGGCAATCGGGTCCACTTTTCATAGCCACAAGCCGAACAGGCATTTGAGATCAGCCCCCGGCAAGAAAGCTGTAGACTCTAAACTTCAAAATGCAAGATGGGGCAGTCGCTTCTTCTCTGTGGCAGCTGCGAAACTATGGAATATCGTGCCAAAATACAGTGCTGAGAAAGACTCCGTCGCCTTTCGGAAAAATTTAAAAACCTGGCTTTTCACGTCATTAGCTTGCATTTTTGTTGTCATTAGATTAGTTGTTTTTTTCTTTCCCTTTTTTTGTAGCTTAGGGCTGTTTCATTCCTTTCCCTTTCTGAGGGATCCCGGATAAGGCTTTGGAATTCATTAGGTGCAGCGCCTTGATACTTGCGGGTTAAGAGCGCTTTATACATCACTTTTTTATTCATTTAATTTCATGGGCACTGTGTATCACAGAATTGTATTTTATGTAAATAGCTCAGTGGGTTACTGATTTTGTCAAAGAGATCCTCTAATTACTTCCAGTTCATATGTTACAAAGCTAATAGAGCACAGTCAGCTATGAACTCTCATTAAAGAGCTGACCGCAAACTGCAAGGTATGAGTTACAACGTTGTTTTTATTGTTCTTGCCCAGTCTTTCATTACTCTAAAATGGTTCATTTGGGTAGAAATAAGTTATTAGTAATACCTACTCCAACCACTGTGTTTTGTTTTAAATCCAAAGTTTATTCTTATTCAGACCTACCAGTATGGATGAAATGCAACTCCTATACCTTAAAGTCCTGATTGTCTTTTGTGACATTTCCTACACAATGATTTATACAAGTATGATTCACTGTCTATGTATAATGTGTATGCGTGATGTAAAGTACTCCCGACACCCTGCACTGGTATGAGTACTACTATAAAATGAAATACTTGTGAGAGGGGTCATATGGAGAGACGAGGAGCACGGTTGGAGGGTGGTGTTGAGAGAAACCTTGGAGAAGAAGACCATCAGGGGCGGCAACATAGATTGTTGCTAAGGGCACCGCCAACACTAAACCCAGCTTTAGCTGCTTGTGAACAGAACCAACCTGCTCACAAAAGATGGAGCATGCTGAGCCGTGGGTTGGATTAAACTCAGTGTCTCATAGAGCAGAGCTACCTGCTCATTGACCGCAGAGGAGAGCATGTCAGAATGATGAGTAGGCTCTTCAGGCTGATGATGGGGGCCTGTTCTTTCACCGCCTGCGTAGGGGCATCCAAACTAGAGGAGTGACAGCACTGTATCAGGCGGATAGAGGGCTGGGAGATGGCTGGAGCATTAGGGGGCCGTAAAGGGTGACCTGTTGCATCCATGTGTGGTCACCCAAATAACCACCTGGAAATTGGCATAATGAGAAGGAATGCGTCCTGTGAAGAGGTATAACACCCAGATGGGTGTGCATCTTAAAAGAGTGCCCTTTATGCCCCACTGTTGAAAATAATATTGAAAGAAAAAATCCAGAGATAAAGAGCATTGGAAGCTTCCTTAGAGATGTCAAAAAGAAGCCCAAACGGCAGTCAGGGGGTAAGGAATTACTTGAGCCCAGGGGATAGCTATGCATCATTATAAAGACAGGAGACACTGGCACACATGAAGATATAGCCTAACAAAGACGAGCGGGAGCCTATAGCCTCTCAGGCAGCTCTTCACAAAAGACAGATAAAACAGAGTAGACTGTCTACCTTTGAGTCGCATATAGGATCAGTGGAGACAACAACAGAGCTAGTTTCCAAAATCTCTGCTTAGGTGGGTGCCGGAGAAGAAAGGAGAAAATTGGACCAACTCTTGACCACTCAGAAGCATTATGAAGGTTTCCCAAGGTGTACAGTCGATTCAAATTACAGATGGAAGGGCAATGTGAGTAGCTGATGTATGGCAGACATGCAACCTTGCTCTTGAAGATGCCAGCGAAAGAGTGGGGCATTTATATGAGGTATGAAATGGAGGATTTTTTAATGCAGAGATGATTTATGACAAATGTGGAAAACCTGTTGTCTCAAAAGCAGCAGTCAGAGGGGGCGGAGTCTGGCCACTGACTGAAATGGCCGCCTCACTCCGGGAGGGGAGAATTCTTCAATTCAGCTGTCAACAGGTGTCCTTGGAGCCAGAATAAAAGCAACATGAATGGGACAACAGTGGGGTAACTTTGAGGCTATTTTTCACATGAGAAATTTCAGTTAACCAGCTCTTCCATGAAAATGAAATCCTGAAGTCCATCTTTCCTTCAGCGGAGATTTGCAAATCATTCTGTCAGGAAACAGTCAACTGCTCAAGAGATAAGTGTTTTTCCTTGCTTTTAAACACAGAGGCAACTTCAGTGGAATTTAATTACTCTCGTACTTTGGTTGACCTCTTCACACTGGCAGAGGGGAAGGGCAAGTGTTTTCCTGTCAGCTGAGTGTGTGGAGGGAAAATTAGAGCACCATTTCTGTAGCTAAGAGTCTGTGAAAAACAACTCATTCTGTCAGGAAACAGCTTGAGTCTAAATATTTAAAAGAAATCCCCTTTCTTGAAGTGGAAAGACTGCTGTCTGTTTTTGAATTTTCTTCCAATTGCAGTTGTATTTCTCACAGACACAGGAGAAGCATAGAGTCTGTTACATAACATGGGAATTCCTGTCAGCAGAGTGTGTAGAGGGAATTTGGCTAAAGGGGGGAAAGCTGTGTGGCATTTATGACAGCAACCCCTGTTTGACAACATGCAACCATAATTTTTAGAATCCCAGAATTCTGTGAAAAAAGGACTCATTCTGTCAGGAAACAGTCTGATTCTAAAGAGAAATTCCCTTTCTTGAAGTGGAAAGGCTGATGCCTGTTTTTGAATTGTTTTTGAATTGCTCATATGACACAGGAGAAGCATATAAGTACTTTCAACTCTGAGAATCCCAGAAGCTGTGTGACATTTCTGATTGCCCGGTGACTGTTTTTCAGCAACCCCTGTTTTAAAGACATGCAGTCATAATTTGTTAGAATCCCAAAAGTCTGTGAAAAATTACTCATTCTGTAAGGAAACACAACCTGATTCTGAAGAGTTAAGTGGAATTCCCTTTCTTGAAGTGGAAAGGCTGCTGTGTGTTTTTGCGTCACTCTTGTACTTCTCACAGGGCGCAGGAGAAGCATATGAGAACTTTCAAACCTAAGGTATTTTTCTTCATTTGACAGCTTCGCCTCTGCTACAAATTTAAGAAGACAAGGAAAGTCCAACCAGCAAAGGGTGCAGAGCAAACGTAGATAAACAGGGGAAAGCAGAGTGGCATTTCTCATTGACTGTTTTCCAGCACCCCTTGTTTGAAAATATGCCGCCATAATTTTTGAGAATCCCAGAAGTCTGTCCATATCCAAATATGTATTTGTGCTTATAGTGTTACTACCCAACTGCTTTGTGAGGCAACTGGATATCATATTGGTTAGTAGGCAGCACTTATTTCTTGTTTTCTCTAACATTGGAGTATAACAGTATGGCCAGTGGAAAACCTAATAGAAAGCCTTTGTTTACACAAGTAGTAGGGAACACTCTACCTTCGGGCACTTCTACTACTGCCCCACAAGATACTGCTTCTATGGACCTTATTTTAAAAGAGATCTCTGCTGTGAGACAACGTTTGGGATCTATGGATGTCAAAATCTCAGATCTCGCGACAGAAATGAAGCCTATGAGGATGGACATAAACTCTTTTCATACCAAAGTGGAAACTCTAGATAAACGAACCACCCTTTTGGAAGAAAGATTAGATAATGCAGAGTGCTGGGGTCCAGATATCTGGCATTTAAAACAAAAAGTAATAGATTTGGAAGATAGGGCCGGAAGAAATAATGTTCGCTTTTATGGAATTCCAGAAAAAATGGAAATGAATAATGATGTGAAGAGCTTGCTACTAACCTTGATACCGCGGCTACTGAACATATCTTTTGAGCATCCCATCGAGTAGCAGAGAGCTCACAGGATTCGGTCAAGAACGTCAACTGCAACCCTTGAATCTAGACAAAGACCAATAATTGCGTGTCTCCTGCGTCATGAACAGGTCCGTCAAATACTAACAGCTGCTCGTAAACATGGTCCTTATGACTTAGAAGGCCATAAAGTATTTATTGCTGCAGACTTTTCCACTGAAACCAATGCCAAACGAAAAGCGTTCCTGCAACTTAGGCCAAGACTTCGGAAATGGGATATTAAATATGGTCTTTTAAGAACCTGCTACAATGTGGATCACAATGGATGGGAAATCAAGAGATTACACAGAGCCTGAAGATCTGATACGCTTCCTGGACAGTTTAGAGGACCAACACATGGACTTAATACCGCCACCCCTGACCGAAAAAACTATGAACAGTCAACTTCAATTACAGAATGATCCTCAATCCCACCTTACTGCCGTACCTTTAAGAAACAGTCTGACAGAGATAAAGTGGTCCGCTGTGTAGAAGTACTCACACAGGAAAATGCCAGAGACAAATCGAGATCACCTCTGAAGTCATCCACGTCTTTTGATAAAGTATCTGATGCTAAACCTTCCACTGTTGCTTCTTCCAGCTAGAGGAGTATATATGCATGCTGTGTATTAATATAATGTTATTACTGTTTTACTCCAGTTATTACCTCTGATGGATGTGATTCATTTCCTTTTCTCCTACATTGTTGTTCAATACACCATGTATAGCTCATACTGTATTTGTATACACAAATCTCCTAGATGGACTTTATGACTCTATGGCTTGGTTCTTTGCATAATCTGTTTACCACGTGTGGTTTTCTCCCCTGCGGAGTCTGCATCTCGCATTGAGGTTTAGACCCACCGACGAAAGATCCATTGTTTGATCTGTAGTGTTCTTTTCCTTTCTAGGAGGTAGAAAGGTGTACTTACACCAATTGAAGTTTAGTATTAACAATATTTTGTGATCATATTTCCACATATTGGTTTCAGGTTAATTATCACTTTTTTTTTTTCTTCTTTTCTTTCCCTTCTTCGCTTCAGTAATTTTCCATTACCATATTCCCACATCATTTATCAACCTTCCTTTCCCGTTTTATCCTCTTTGATACATTCTTACACAATACAAACATACTCTAACATTTCCAATCCGCATCATGACAACTAGTCCTTTGCACATTGTGTCTATCAATGTCAATGGCCTTACTAATTACATTAAAAGGAAGAAAATTCTTTCCTATTTAGCCTCCAAACATACAGATATTGCTTTCATTCAAGAGACACATCTATCAGGTATAGAATCAGAAAAATTAAAACGAGATTGGGTAGGCCAGATTCTTTACAGCTGCAAACCTCCTTCTCACACGTCAGGTGAGCCTATGTCCCATACTATTACTAGAAAATGTGGTGTAGCCATTCTGATACAGAAAACACTGAAATGTCAAATACTACAGTCCTGGTCAGATGAAGATGGTCAGTTTGTTTTAGCCAAGCTTAAAATCGGTAATACCATATTAGGAGTGGGTTCCATTTATGCCCCTGTTGGAAACAAAGCTCCTTTTTTCCTTCATCTAAATAGAATTCTAACAGAGATGGGAATTTCCAAAATAGCTCTGGGGGGTGATTGGAATCTTGCGCCAGATGTGATCTTAGACAGAACGGGCCCTCAAGACACAACACATGGCAGAGATAGAGCGATACTGGGAGACATCCGTGAAGATCATGGGTTGACTGACATTTGGTGTTTATTACATCCTTCGGATAAGGGGTTTACATATCACTCTGCAGTACGATTCCTATTCTAGAATAGACTATTTCTTTATTTCACATTCTATCATACCACATGTACTTGATTGTGATATTTTAGAAATTGCACTTTCAGACCATGCTCCTATCAGTCTACAGCTTGATTTGGGTCTGAAACGTCCTTGTAGGAAACCATGGCGTTTAAACATATCCCCATACAAATTACCGACAGAAAAATCACAATTACAATCACATTTGACTACTTATATGAAAGACAACAAAGGTTCCGTTTCTTCTCCACAAATTTTATGGGCCGCTGCAAAAGCCACCATTAGGGGGCAAATCATGAGAGATTCTGCCATAGCCAATAAACGTAGAACAGAACAACAGTCTATTTTAGAAAATGATATCAAAACCCTGACACATGCTCATTTTACCAATCCAACCGAAGCTTCCAGATGTAGATTGGAAAAGGCTAAAATGGAGCTTAATACACTATATACTTTGAAAGCAGAATATATGTTATATAGACTTAAGGCTCGAAACTACGAACAAGGAGAAAAAGCCGGTCGTTTACTAGCGGAGCGGCACGATTAAAACAGAGAGAAGCTATGACAGCTATTCCAGCTATTTATAATTCTGTAGGTAAGCTAATAACTGAGACTCAGGAAATAGCTAATACATTTGCAGATTATTATGAGAAGTTATATAGCTCAGAGGTTGATGATGATCACCACAAAGATCAGGAATTTTTTGATAAAATAACACTTCACCGCCTCAATGAACAGGATCGGCTCATACTGGCAGGCGAAATAACAAAAGATGAAATTGCCCAAGCAATCTCTAATCTTCCATACAATAAAGGACCGGAAGAAGATGGTTTTCCTGGGGAATTTTACCGTTGGGTAAAACCAGAAGCAATAGACGCCCTTTATGAGGCCTATAAAGAAGCAGAGGAAACTGGTAGCCTCTCCTCTCTCACAAATAAAGCTATCATAACGGTCCTTCCCAAACCTGAGAAAGATCCATTATACTGCAGTAACTATCGTCCAATTTCCCTTCTGAATACAGATTCAAAGATATTAGCCACCATTCTCGCCAACAAACTCAAACAAGTTATCGCTAAACTCATGCATAATTCTCAAGTGGGATTCATACCAGGCAGAAATTCTCGTAACCATCTACGTACTTTGGCTCACATACTCTGGCTTTCCAAAGATGCTGGAGAAGACAGAGTAGCCTCATCCTTAGATCCTGAGAAGGCCTTTGACCGTATTGAATAAAGCTATATGTTCCGTACACTACATAGGCTGGGGTTAGGCAATGAATATATCTCTAAGGTCAAATGTTTATATGAGACACCATCCGCAAAAGTGAATTGTGGGGGTTTCCTTTCAAAATCTTTTTTAGTGTAAAGAGGTACCCGGCAGGGTTGCCCTTTATCGCCCCTTTTGTTCCTTCTTGCACTTGAACCACTGGCTGCGGCAATAAGACAGTGTTCACAAATAGCAGGCATTCCTACACCAGCAGGGATCTCAAAAATACTTCTTTATGCCGATGACATATTGCTCACACTTACTGAACTGCCTACTTCACTCCCTAGACTCATGTCTACCATTTCTCGCTTCTCGATCATTTCTGGCTACAAAGTCAATTGGAATAAGAGTGAAGCTCTACCATTGTCCAGGGGTACAACAAAAGCAGCTATTTTGGGCTATAATTTTCAATGGAAAGTGGACCGCCTGAAGTATTTAGGTATTTACATCAACACAGGTTTAGAACGTATGATTCAAGATAACTTAGATCCACTTATTGCCAAAACGAAGTCCGAGTATGAAAAATGGTCCCATCTTAACTTGTCTTTTTGGGGTAGAGTACAGGCAGTGAAAATGATTATAGTGCCCCGTTTCACTTACGTTTTAGGTATGTTGCCTTTGACAGTTAAAATATCAATATTGCGAGATATTGACAAAGGTATTAAAACCTTTATTTGGGGATCCCTGAGACCTAGGCTTAAAATCTCCAAATTGATTGCTCACAGGCGATATGGGGGTCTTAGTTTACCGTGTGTTGAGCATTACTATACAGCCCTCCATTTATCTCAATTGGTTTATCTTTGGCCCAGACAGGATGATCCCCCACTATGGGTTCTCATTGAAAGACAAACTGTACAGGCAACTTCAGGTTTGCACATGTTTTACACTCATAAATCACCTGCTTTACAAACTTCCAACCCTATTATTCAATCTATGCTTAAGATGTGGATACAGGCCCACAAACTCCTTAAGAGTGACCCAAGACTACATGGAAAGGCCCCCATATGGCATAACACTGATATTAGAATAGGTAAACAGACTATATCCTGGGATATATGGGAGAGATCAGGTATTCTAACGTTGGATCACTTACTCACTTTAGAAGGTGAGCTTAAAACCTTTGAAATGCTTAAGATAGAATTTCAACTCCCTGCCTCCCAAGAGGGGAAATACTTACAACTAAAACAAGCCCTATTTCGTAGACTAGGACCATTTCCTTGGATAGTTGAGGATTCCCCAGTATTACAATACTTACAAATTTGGGGGAAATTCAAAGGCGCAGTCTCTGGATTTTATAATCTCATAGTGCATAAATTACACTCATACCCATTACTTGCACAGCTTCATGTCAAATGGCAAGGGTTAATTACTGTCGTTTATTCCGACGATGAATGGGAGGATGTTATTATGAACATGGATAAGGGAATCAGAGAGGCCAAAATGAAATTTACTCTTTTCAAAATTCTTCATAACTGGTACTGGTCACCACAAAAATTCAAGTCAGCAGGTTTACTACACCGATCTCCCTGTTGGAGGTGCCCAGGGGAGGACTGCGATATACTACACATTTTATTCCGATGCCCAATTTTGAAGGCATATTGGTCTTCCATAACTGCCTCTCTACACAGAGCTATACAAGTGTCCATTCCTTTAACGAAAAATTAGTTCTATTACATGATGTTACTGATCTCCCAAATCTCACAAGACGATTGATAGCTATTGCACTCACTGTAGGAAAAATTTGTATATTAAGACATTGGAGAACACCACAATGCCCTACATATGACGAATGGCTTATTGAAATGTATAAAATAGCATCATATGAAAAACTCATTTATAGATTGCAGGACAATGTTGGAACTTTCATCCAAATTTGGAACCCCTTTCTAACTAATAAATGTTCTATTTCTGGTAACATTTCAGATTTTTCTTCTAGTTAAGAACTACAATAAGTGAATTACTTCTGTTTTCATTTCCTTATTAATTCATTACCATCATTATTTATATTCATGCTGTTGATGTTATCATTAGGACTGTTGATGCTGTAGCCAGTAACACTGATTTGAATTAGGACTTACTGTTCGCCTATTTGAAATTGTTGAGTTAATGGGAATATCTTCACTTGAAATAATATATTTGTATGATATTATCGCTACTATCTTCCAACTATCTATAATACATGGTTTACTACATACTGTATACTATCTTTACCATCTCCTCCCTAGTCCACCTTTCCTATTTCTTCCTTTCCAGGTTTTATGAGTACCTCAACTATTGTATCTTTTGATATCTGTATTATCCTTTTTATATTTAAAAATCTGAGAAGGTAACATTTCATAGTAATTTATTGTGTGGCCATGATTTGATTTGTTTATACTCCCTTCTTTTTTATGTATTGTTTATAAACTGACATGTACTTCTCAATAAACATATACCAAAAAAAGCAGCAATTAGAATGGCAGTGTGCAGGGGTGGGAATGCCACACATTAACATGACAACTCTGATCATGATAAGAGATGGCTCTAAGGGCTACCTAATCCTTTCAATGATGATAAAACAGGAGATTATGCTACTAATTCTGCTGATTTGTGACCTTTGTTTGGAAGAAAGGAGCTCCAAAGGCTGAGCAAGGAACTGGAGAAACTGGGGATTCAGGCATCCATGCCAAACGGAAAGTGCTGAGCACATAGGAACTACATTTTTATATACATGGTTGTAACAAAATGGTTTGCCAACAGTGTTAAGGCAGAATTTTCATGAAAAGTAGCATGAATGAGACAGGCACAATCTTGATGTTGACTCACTCATGGGATTAGAGCTGAGCTACAACGGCTGTTGTATGATGGTACACTGTATTTCTCCTCCATTCTTGGTACACTTTCAAGACATGAGGGGACAGAGTAAGATCTCATCGACAAAGGAAAGGTAACCTTCACAGGAAGAGGGGGGCGAAGCTTAGCTCGCGAGAAGAATGGCTGCCTGAGCTTATAGCTCCACTGCGCAGCGACAATATCCGTGGAATAATCCTGCCCCTCTACTGCCGGGATACTGAGACACACGCCGGGGCCCGAGCGCAGATGCCAGTACGGGTCCCAAGTCAAGAAAACGGGACTCCGGAGGACGCCGCAACTGCGAATCGCCGGATGGCAGAGCGGAGGGCAGAAACAGGCCGCTGATCCCCGTGCTCAGGTGCAGGACGCTGCCGGGCGACGTGGCTGTATGTGCGGCTTTGCGTGGGGCGGAGTCCCGGTCCCCCGCATTGATTTCACCGCATAAACGAGTGAAGGGTCGCGCTGCAATGTAAACACAGCGAAGGCATTGTGGAGGCTGTGGAGACGCTACCGTAAGTAGCATATGAGGAGCGCTGAGTTTGACAGTTGCGGCTCCAAGGGCGAGCTCTCCTATGTAATGCACTGCCTGGGAGGCACAGCGGATTTCGGCGCTGTGGTGGGATAACTGTTGGTGTCTGCTACCAGAGGTGATTGGGGGACCCCATAGTGAAGCCAACGAACTGAGCAGCTGAAGACCCCCCCCCCCCCCTCCTGGCTCGGGCGATTTGTTGACGCTAGGCGAGCCCAGGAGACGCAATTTACAACTCGGGGGGGACCCCTTGAGGCAGGCGGGGGACGCGCTGTGGTCTGTGCGGGGGGGGGGGCCCTGGAAGGGGTGGTCCTGCGGATGTCATCTTAACTTTTGCCGGGGTGCAGATGATTGGTGACCAGCGGAGGAGAGATCTGCGTGGCTAGGCGGACTGTCATTGGTGAAAGGCTGAGGCACAAGTGAGGGGTTCTGGCCAGCAGGTGGTGGAAGCCTGCCCACGGCTGCAAGTGGGTGGAGACTCATACTCCCAGGGCTATAGCGCGGCAGCTGCGGTTAGGAGTGCCGTGTTGCGACGAGGCGCAAAATGGGCAAAACTGACAAGACGCAGCCGAAACTAACTTTTGAACAGAAACGCCCCAATACCCAGGCTGCTGCTGAGGGGGCGACCGGCACCGCTCCGGAGGAAGAACAGGATATAAGAAGCTTGTTGCTATCTATGGAAAAGGGGCTGCAGACCGGCATAAACTCCTTGGGGTCCAAGATTGATGCCCTTTCGTACCGCATGGATCGCATGGCGGAGCGCTTAGACAAACACGCGGAGCGACTGGACCAAACGGAGCAGCGGTTGGTTGACGTGGAGGAGGTGCAGACGGCGTCGGAAGCGGATCGTGTTAAGATGGGGCGACTCATGCAGGTGCTGCAGGACAAAATGGAGGATGTAGAGGCCCGCTCGCGGCGCTGCAACCTGCGCATTACAGGCCTGCTGGAGACGACGCCTACCGGTCGGATGGAGTGCTACGTGGAGAAGTTGCTGGTGGAGTTGCTGGGCCAGGGGATATTCTCTAACATGTTTGTGGTGGAACGAGCGCACAGGTCTTTGGGGCCTAGACCTCCGCCGGGCGCACCGCCGCGACCTATTATAACGAAATTACTGAACTATCACGACAGAGATGCAGCCCTGCATGCGGCTAGGGAAAAGAAGACGCTGTCCTACGAGGGGTCGACCATTGCACTCTATCCAGACTTCACGGCGCGTGTCCAGGAGGCTAGGCGACCGTTTATTCCGGCCAAAAAGCAAATGCGGGATATGGGACTGGACTATGCGATGCTTTACCCTGCCAAGCTGCGAGTGAATCGGCAGGGGAAGACCCACATTTTTCTTGATCCCAGGACACTGCAAAAGGCGCTAAACGAATGGAGCAAGGAGAGGCGAAAAAGTCCAGAGAAGCCGCCGCAAGAGGATGAGACGGAAAGCACACTTGATCACCAGGACTAATGTTGGTCACCGAGAGCAATCGGTGGTTGGGTTCCTGGAAGGCCGGGCTCCATTGCAGAGGTGATGGCAGTACGGAACTCTGGGATCCCCCCTTTTTTTTTTGTGGTGTTTGGTGAGGTGGGCAGTATTAAGAAGCCTTTAGTTAGGGGCAGCGGTGGTCTGGTGGGGTTGCGTGAGTCTGAGGCGACAAAGCGAGCTAACATGCGAGATCCGGGAGGGGTGACTGCAGCGCATGAAGCATGGCTGGTCTACTAGACGTGAGCTGAGCGGCGAAGTTTGGGGCCCAGCGTCATTGGGTTCAAAGTTTGCTTCTGTCCCGGCGATGTAGAGAGGGTGAGTTACTGGCGCGCGGAGGCATAGGGTGCAGGGTGAATTCCCTTTCTAAACTCAGCACTGAGCGACCTCCGCCCGCGAGTGTGTACCACAGTGTTCAGGAGTTTCCTTTTGGTGAAGGGAGGGTGTGGGAGGAGTGGGTAGTCCCTAGATAGGGAGCGGCATGGCCGAGTTGGGGGAGGTCAGCTGCGGGTGGGGTGTTTTGGAGGGATGTTGTTTTTTTGTTTTTGAGCCGTGTGTAGATGTGCGAGGTCTGATTTTGGCATTTGCCCGCTCTCGGCAATATGTGGGGCACTACATGCTCGCCGTTACGATGTATAGGCAGGTGAGAAATGACGAGTGATGACATAAGCGGGGGTCTGTCGGGCTCCTTGAGAGTTGTGACATGGAACGTCAGAGGCCTGAACGATCACGGGAAGCTGCGCAAGGTGTTGCACTATCTAGTATAGACGTGGCCTTCCTGCAGGAGACGCATCTCCCTAACCAGAGTCAAATGCTGCGCACGAAGGGGGTACTGGGGAACGCGCTGGTGGCTGGCTTCACAACACACGCTAGAGGTGTAATGATTTGGACAAACCCTAAATCGGCTTACAGGTTGCAGTTGGTCTCAGCGGATGGGGGGGCAGGTTTGTAATAGCGCGCTGTCAGGGCAGAGGCCTCGATCTACTGCTAGTTAATGTCTATGGACCCAACTATGACTGTCCGGAATTTTATGAATCCTTAGTCAACGCTATAAGGGGCTGTGGAGTACCTAATATTCTTTGGGGCGGAGACTTTAACATGGTCCGGCAGCCGGGTCTGGATAGATCGGGGGGCCAGAGCAGAGGTCTGGCAGCTGCAGTCAAGGTAGTTGATAGAGCGCTGATGAGTTTAGCATTGGCAGATGTCTGGAGAGCGCTTAATCCGAGGGAGGGGGGCTATAGACACTATTCGGCATATCATGACCTCCATACGCGGATTGACTACTGGCTTTTGTCGGTGTCTCTTTTGCCGCAGATACATGCCTGCCAGGTACTGCCGAGGACTCTATCCGACCACTCCCCCATACTGCTGACCATCTCTACACCGAAGAAGACTATTCCGCCCTTTACGTGGCGGTTTCCCCCGTACTCGCTACTTGACCCCCTCTTTAGGGAGGAAATAGCGGAAGCAATAACTGAATATTTTGACATCAATACTGGTTCAGTGGATAATTTCCAAACGGTCTGGGAAGCCTTTAAGGTTTACATCAGAGGGGTGGCCATGGCAAAGCATTCTGGGGTGCTTCGCGATCTCCGGCGACGGTTGACGACCCTAGAGAGTAGACTAGGGGAATTGGAGGTTCGGCAGCGAAGAGAGGGGCGAGGCGACGCTGCAGATGAGTTAAAAACAGTTCTGGCAGATTATCATGAGGCGGCAGATGCGGAGGTGAAGCATTTGGGGAAGTATGCTACAGCCAGGGTGTATGGGGAGGGGGAGGGACCCAGTTCTGTTCTTGCTAACATGCTGAAGGTTCGTAGAAGTAAGGCCAACAGGCGGAGGTTTGTACCGGGCAGGAACCTTACTTACAACCTGCGCACAGTGTTTGGCACTATTCAACATGTCCGGCCGGATTCTAAGGCACTCGCGGTCTTCCTGGACATGGAGAAGGCGTTCAACTCTGTTGAGTGGTCCTTCATGAGCCAGGTATTGACCAGAATGGGACTGGGGCCGGTCTTTTTGCAGATGATTGGGGCGCTCTACAGGAGTCCCACTGCAAGAATACGACTTGGCGACAGGATTTCAGACACGATCCCGATTACTAGAGGGACGCGGCAGGGGTGTCCATTGTCGCCCATAGTATACGCTATAGTCGCGGAGCCCCTGGCATGTGCATTACGAGAGTACCATGCCCTGCGGGAGGTGAGCTTCCCTACCTATAAGATTGTGGTCTCGACGTACGCAGACGATACTCTGCTGTACGTTTGAGACCTGGAGTACAATTTGTCATCGGTGTTGCGCGAGGTGGTGCACTATGGAGCGCTGTCTGGTTTACGTGTTAATTGGTCCAAGTCTATAGCTTTCCCATTGACTCCGTCTACTACAATCTTTGAAATGGATTATTCGCTCCAGTGGTCTGACGACCCAGTCAGGTACCTGGGTATACAGTTGCATGTCGAGTCTGAAATAGTGCTGCGGGAAAATTATGGTAGGGCAATCCATAAACTGGAAGATGATGTGGAGAATTGGATCGGGCTGCCCTTATCATTGGTAGGCAGGATATCAATCATGAAGATGGTGATATTGCCCCGATTGCTATTTCTGTTTGCTAATATCCCTACTGTGCTGCCGCGCTCCTTTTTCGCTAGGCTTAATAAGTCCTTGCTGCGGCTGGCGTGGGCGGGTAAGCAGGCGCGGGCTAGCTGGCGAGTGCTGACATTGCCTTATTGTATGGGCGGCCTGGGGGCACCAGACCTGGAGCTGTACTACAGGGTGGCGCAGGCTGCACAGGCGCATAGCTGGATACACGGGGAGGAGTCGGTCCCATATCTAAAGCTTGAGAGACTGTTTGCTGACCCGCAACCACTCCCAGCGATAATATGTGAGCCGGTGGACCGCAGGGGGGGCTTCCTGGTCTCGCTAAACTCCACTAGACATGCTTGGCATTGTATACTTCAACAAACGGCAGGGGCTTTACTATATTCACCATCAATGACTCTGGAATGGGCGGGGTGGCTTCCTCCTTCCAAGGAAACAAGAGTAACGGGAGCACTTTGTGAGCTTGGAGTCAAAATGATGGGAGAGTTGTTTGTGGATGGCACGGCTAAGACTTGGGAAGATGTGGTGGCGGCGGCGGAGGCCCCTACTCAGCTGCAACGCTTCCAGTTCCATAGAGTGAGGGGGGCATTGAGACAGCTATTGGGAGATGACATGGCTGAACCCCCGGAGGTCCGGGAGTTAACTTACCTCATTAAGCACAAAAGCCCTCGCAAGTTGATATCGCAACTATACAACATCGCACTGTCACAGAGGTCCCAGCAATACACCAAGGCCAGATTGACATGGCAAAGGGACTTGGACACTGTCATAGATGACGCCATGTGGGCGTACTGCTGCGTTGGCACTCGCAGGATTTCGCTACACGGCAAGCATAGATTGGTACACTTCAAATACATAAATAGAACATATTACACGCCGGAGAGGATGCATCGGTATGGCCTAAGAGAGGCGGCGTCATGCGACAGATGTAGCCATTCGGTAGCAGACTTCTACCACTTAGCGTGGGACTACCCGGGCATCCACAGATTCTGGGAAGCTATTTTTCAAGAAATAGGTAGAATAGCCACATTGGAGCTCAGCCCTGACCCTGCGGTTGCACTTTTAGGCTACTCTAGGGGACTGCCTAAGGCGGCGCGTAGGCTTGTCGATATGGGAATGCTAGTAGCAAAGCGCAGGGTGGCGATGTGTTGGATGCGGGGACCCCTCCCAACAATTGCGCAGTGGGAGCGAGATGTACTTTATTGCTGCACGCAATCAGATGCTTATAGCGAACTACTCTCGCCAAGAAGCAGGCCAAAAAAATGTTGGGGCTTGTACGCGGAATACTTGGGAAGGGAACGCACGGCAGCGGATGCTGAGCTGGGGGCGGAAAGCGAGGGGAATGCAGGGGAAGCTGTTGTCTAATCAGTTTTTGCGACACATGTCATACATAGGAGGTATCACTGGAGCTTGGGAGAGGTTGTGTCCTCTGCGCGGAGGGGGGCGTCAAGTCTTGAGATTTCATCACTGTCATTATTGAACTACAGACGAGTGTACGGTGTTCTGTAGCGGGGGAGCAGCTCTCGGTGGGGAGCTGCAACTCTGTATGGTGTGTGGAAGTGGGCAACTCGGGTGGGTTACGGCCCAGGCGATGCTACAGGCTCAGGGGAGGGTGGGGAGGGAGTTGGGGGTTTTGTATAAGGTACGCTAACTGAGAAAACTGTGGGCTTTGGTGGAGAACACTACTCGGGCAAAGATGTACTATGCTGAACTATAGGGTGCTCATAACGCATTACTGATTTGACAATTGTGCGGACAGGATTAAAGGGAGGCGGGGATGAGGTGTGCCACGATATATCTCATGAAGTTTTGTCAGCCGGCCTCAGGGTTGTAGGCATGAAGCAATGTACATCACCACGAGCGTATCATTTAATTTAAAAAAAAAAAAAAAAAAAAACCTTCACATGAAGAAATACAAAGAACTACTTTTCCCATCCTCCCTCCAGCCAGAGCCAACTCACGACAGGGAAGTACTAATGTGAATTTCAGAAAGCAATGGATATATCTTGTGTTTCCCATCTAATAGTTATGGTGAATTTGCATGTATAGGGATTTGCATTATCTGATTTCAAGAGTTTTTTGCCAAAAGAAAAGTTTTAAAAAAAAGGTCAGTTTTTCACTCTCCACCTGAGAAAGTCAATGAGACCATACTACTGACAATTCATTGAAATCTACTGAGAGCCATGTTCTGCTGTGTGTTGTAGAAAAAATGAAGGAAAAGGGCAGCCCAACATGCTGATTTTCAACACAGTCAATCTGTGAACTCAAGAACATGTTGAAAAGAAGTAAGAATGAGAACTAGTAAGGAATATTATGTTCTCATTAGTCTTTCGCACCCCAATCTTATATGTTAATCAGCCCCATGGCACTGACATGGTTTACCTATAATAGCAAATGCAGCAAGAAAATAAAGACTTCTCATTCAAATGTTGGCTCTTTTGCTTTTTTCTTCAGCCTCACACAAATGTGCCTGCCTGTCCTATTAAAGTAAGACAGGTATTTCAATTTTTCATTGGGGGCGAGGTTTCATAAAGCGCAAACTCGACCCGAAGGTATCAGAGCACTTTACATGAGCACCAGTTACGTTACTAACGGACACGTTAATTTTGGTAGGCACAGGGAGATTAGGTGATTTGCACAGAATCACAGGATGTTGAGCATCCCTGCCGAGACTCGAACCCGGTTCCCCAACTTCGAAGTCGACCACTCTAACCGTTAGGCCACATCCTCTTTCCAACATTCTTTTTGTGCTGTACTTATATTATCTGGGTCAGTCTCAAACAGGCCCTTATATGTAGTTTAGGCCACTGTGGCTGTGCTTTAGTCAGTGTGTGGGATCTCTCCTTCTCAATGTATGACAGTTCCTGCTTCAGGGGTGCTCGTTGCGATGAAACTCTTAGCCCAAGTTTTAGGAATTTAGTGCTATTTTACAGGAGATCAAGGAGGTTAAATATATTCACTCTCAATATTCCTTTTATATTAAAGGACAGACTGAAAAGCATGAAGGTTTGCTTTTGTTCACCAAATGAATTCAAGCATTAGAAGTACGTGTCTCAGACTTGGAGGATCATGATATAAAGCATCATGCAGGAATATCAAAAAGATCTTGAAATTCCTAAATCTATTGAGGAAGGTGTTGAGAAAAGACCAAGGCCATCAAATATTCTCCTCACTGGCATCAGTCACTAAGGAGGCTGAAATAACTCTAATCCAGCAATCCTAATGAACAAACTTGTTAAAGAATAGATTCTATTGTATTGCAAAGGGGATTTAGCAATCATGCATGCATTTTATATACCTATATATAAACATTTGAATTTTCCACATATCATAATTATCAGCTTTGCCGATTTCTGGATTAAGGAAGGACCCTAGCTAAGGCCTTGACTACCAAAACTTTTAAGACTAAAGAAAGGTTTGATTTCAGAATATTTTCAGACATGACCTATGAAACAGTTAAGATGTGTAAAGGTTTCAAACAGCTCTTTCCACACTTTCAGTCTTTGAAGTTCTTCCCAGCATTGTTTCAGCATTGGAAACTCATGGTGGTTCCTAATGGCCAGGTGCACATGCTTTAGGATCTCAGCTTGCATTACTTGATTTTTATTCAACAACTAAATCCCACAAAGTGATTTTTAACTCGTATCTAATTGTTTTCTCAGCTGTATGGTTTCACTGGCACTGGAATCCTTCTGTGCAAAACAACAGCTCTTCTTTTGGTGAGGGTGGTGGCTTCCAGAGGCTTCTGGATGCCTGGGTAGGTTGGAGGATGCATGGGGTGGGGCAGAGGCTTGGAGAGGTAGAAGGGGGTCAATAGAGGGGGGTCGTACAGGTGCATATGGGAAGAAAATTAGTGCAAAGGCGGCTCTTGAAGATTTGCATATTTTCGGGCAAGCAATATTTTTCATCCCTAATTGGATTCATTTAAAATGTTTATGTGCTGTTAATGGGTTGAAGAATGGAAAAAAAGATAATTATGTAATGGGTAAAAGAAACATCACCTGCTGTTATATTTTGCAATAGACACATGATAATTCTAGTAAGGTATAATGGGGCCCCAGCTGTATTGATTTGCACCTACTAAAGATGTTCCTATCGGGCTAGTAGATCCTTGTAGAACAATGCACACCTTACAAAAAACAATTCACTTGTTTCTCAAGCAGGTTTTAACAGCTTGCTTTGATTTTCTTTAAACATACAAAAATATTGTTACAAATTGAGATCAGAGATAATACTGTGCCTTTTTAAGTATATTGCATAGGGATAACTCCAACTTTTGCAACTCTTGGGCATTCAAAAATTATTACTGCAAGACAGTGTGTGGATAAGTGAAACGCACCAGTTTATCAGTGAATTCTTTGAAGTCAATATTGGCACTGCTAAGTTAGTGACTGTTAGGGACATCTTTAAAGCCACTTTCCGAAGTTCTGTCATTGTCTATAAAGTTAGGAAAAATAAACTGGGGTAGCAGGTAATTCATAGTATGAAAAAATAATTATCGGGGTGCCATACCAATGTGTGGTCGATATTAGTATTACAGTCCAAAAGTAGCTGGTGGAAGCTAAATCAAAAATGCACAATTTTTTTATCATGGGAACAATTATTAAATGATAAAACGATTGCCCCACAAACTTTGAAGAAAGTGAGTGTACAAGCAGATTACTTGCCTGCGCTGCAAAGGCTAAAACTGTTAAAAATCAAAATATACGGATAAAAGTTCCTTTTACTAATCACATAAAGACCACTCCTGAGCAGATCAATTACTTACATCACTATCAATCCATTTATACTGTTGAACATAAAGCCTCACCCCAAGAAATTATCATTTTCTCTCTTCAATTAGGGTCTCCAAATGAATGCAGAGCAGGCATCTGAATGAATATCCCCCGTTGATTCAAATAAGTTTTCAAACTGCAAGCTTGCCAACTGAAAAACCTGTGGTGGAGATGATTTCCCAGATTAATTTTTTAATATTACTATAAAAATGTTACTAATATTATTTAGTCATGTATTTGCAGGTGGATTATCTACAAACTCTTTTATTGAAGTGAGTGTTATGAGTTTCTTGATGAAGGATAAAGATCCTGAAAACCTGAGCTCCCTACTATAAATTATTTAAAGAAATTATTAGATAAGAAAATGATTTCAATCGCACAGGGGTTGACACATTCAGAACAAACTGGCTTTGTTTCAGGTAGGCAAACCATCTCTAGCAGTAGCTATTTAACCCCTTCAGCGCTGCGCGGATTCCCCCGCGGTGCTGAAGGGTTCGAGCGCGGGCGGGGCCATGACGGAACGGTTCCGTCATGAGCACAGCTCAACCGATGCTCATGACGGAACCGTTCCGTCATGAGCATGGAAGGGGTTAACTGAGTACATTGATTACTTTTCTAATTCTCAGACTTTTCTCACAGCAATGTTTATGACTGATGCTGAAAAAGAATTTGATTTGGTTAACTGGGACACTCTACTTTTAAATATGGTGGATTGGCAGGAAAATATTGTAGGTTTCAGCATTTATATACTTCTGCTTCCAGTTTAATGAACAATCAATTTGCAAGAAAAATATGCATTGAGCGACGTAAACAACAGAGTTGTCAACTCTATCCTACTCTCTTTTGCTTTCTTTATATAATTTTTGTATTCCTTTGTCAAAATACAAGAATATACTAAAATCAGTGGCAATAAAGTTTATCCATCTAAAACCGAAACACTATTCTTCAATGCACAACCAGCAGTTCTACTGATTTATTTGATTTTCAAAATAATTATCACCTGCCGCAGAACATCCGATATCTTGGCATTTGTGTTTCGCACAACTAATATCTTTTTTTTCAATTGAATTATAGCACCCTTATATAAAAAAATGAATTCACTGCTTTCTAACTGCAGCCTCTTACACTCTCTATTGTTGGAAGGGTGGCACTAATCAAAATGTTGATCCTACCTTTGTTAGTCTTCATATTTCTTAATGTTCCATGTACATTTCTGTCTCTATCCTTTAAGCAGCTCCGACAACTTTTAACATCTTTTATTTGGCAAAATCGCATAATCTAAATGTGACGGGCAAAGCTTGGACTTGATAAAATGCAGGAAGGTCTCTCAATGCCAAAGCTAAAATTATACTACTTCGCTGCATTATCCAATGTAAATCCTTTTCATAGTCTTTCCATGTATGATAATTCTATTGTATGACTAACAATACAGCAAGATGGGATTTAACACTATTTTTTAAATGACCCATCTATTCAAACAATTATCTTATACAAGTCTTCAAGTTTTAATGTCCAAAATAAATTAAAACCAATTTTTTTCAAAATTCCTCCATTCATTGTACCTTCATTTTATCTGGTTGCCAAAATGTGGGACTAGAAATAGATTTTCTGAGATTCTTAGATGGAAATTAATGGGATGTGCACTATTCATGATATTTTTTAGGGCAGATAACTTTTGGTATACCTTGGATTAACTGCAACATCGAGTAAATGATAGGCAATCATGATATTATCTTTCATTTCAGAAAATCAAAGGTTTTGTGACTCCACATGTGAAAGCTTGTCACTTTTAGTCTGCTGAAATCATGGATACTTTATTTAATGATACTCAGACTGGAACTGGCACTGGTATCACAGAGTGTCTATGAGAAATGGCCTAAGAGAAAAAAAAAATAGGAGCAAGATCTAAACATCTGAAATACTAGTTTGCGTACAAGCTCTTAAGGCAGGCGTATTTTCGTTGTGTTTACTTATTGGCAAGGTGGATAATTTATTACCAAACTAGACCAAAGAGAGACTCTACCTGTATCAATTCTAAGGGTGCTTTAAGTCACCTATTTCCGTTAACCGCTCTTGCTAAGCCACTGCAATCAATAACAGTATTCAAAGAAGCATAGTCATTGACTAATTTATTATTTTTTGACTTTTCTGTACATAAACATCAATACATTCATGAGGACAAATCGTGACTATACAGTTTCAGTGAAATTCATCGGATCCCATTGACAAACAGTTCATTCATCAGCATACAATCACTTTCATACCCACAGCATACTCACGCAAAATCACCAATACATACATCGCATATATACAAAAGCAGCATAATACGCACTGATTCCCCTCTCACTGCGTGTTCGTGGACAAAAACAGTTATTTCAAATAGGGGATACCAGAATACACAATAAAGGGATACCAGAATACACAATGTTTTTTTCAGATTTTAGCCGAAAGTTTGGTATCATAACACAAAAATGTTTTATAAGTTGATTACATTCAAACAAAACACAATTCCCAAATCGAAAATTAAAATGCAGAATAAATGAACGGAGGGGACTGGTTCGGAGCGCCACTGCGCGTTTCGGTGGAACCCTTTATTCTTTTGGGGTATCACCTTCCTCAGGGCGCATGTAGGGAATTTTCAATTAAAAAAAGGCAATGGGACCAAAAATTGAAGGACGAGGTTCTATGGTCGGTGTTTAAAGCCAATAGAAAAGAACCCCAAAGGGCATAGGGCAAAAAGCTTGGCCTATAGTATTTGCCGAGGTCGTCCTAGTAAAATTTCATTAATATCACACGATTAATGGGACTGATGCCCGGATACAGCTTGGAGAATTTAGCGGAAATGATGCTAGTACAAGCAGCTTCAAGAGGCAGACTCGCGCTCCATTCTGTGGGTGTTAAGCTAACAAGCAGCTTAAAATAATTCCCTGAATGTGCAAATGAAAGTGACCCACGTCTGACGAGAGCTAGAGCGTCCCGCTGATAACGTGAAACCGTCCAGGTGGATAATTTATTACACCCCGCTACTACTGCATAAGTTTAACTCTAGTCTTTCACTGGTTGTCAGGTTCTGAAGCTGTAGACCCCTGAAAAGCCCCCGTCAGCCCTGAATAGTTACACCAGTGAGCGCAAAGGAACTCGACATAAGATATAGGAATTCGGGCAGAAACAGGGAGGTGGAACAGTATTAGGCCTAAGTTTTAGTGGATGTTGTTTGTGAAGCCTCTTTACTAATCGTTAGGCATGTACGAAGTCTGCTCGTTCCCGAGGTCTTTATGGCACGCTGTAACCCTTCCAGGCTACTAGGTAATGTAATTGGCTGTGGAAGATACAGGAATCAAAAATGTCTTAAACTACATACTCAGGAGATCCATCCACTAGTATAGCTTGTTGTTTACTGGAAGTGCCAGAGATAGCCAGTTTTGGCAGGAAACATGGAAATATGGGATGTATACCACTGTGAAGGAAGCGCTAACAGAAGTGTGAATTATTCAGAAAAGGACCTACAAATATTGGCGTAAACTTATAGTGAGACCCAAAAATAGACAGGTACTTGGTAGATAGCCATATTTTATTACCCTTTTGATGGTCTGGGTCTTTCATGCGATGTGTCGCTGTGAAATATTTGTATCTAGCCTTTGCTACTAAGTGCTGATGATGAGCTGTCTGAACTTCCTTCAGTCTTTTTCAACAAAGTGGTCACAAAGTATAAAGGGGAATGACACTTTAATAGGGAGCTTCAGGGGGTGGTAGCCATACGAGTATCAAATTCTTCTGCTCCTTCATATGTACTGGACTTTTGTCTATTGTTATCTCGTGCCTTTATCTTATCGTCAGTATCTGCCACATTATTGTACACATTATGCAACTGTCGGAGGCTGAATCTTGTTCTTCTCCCTACTTGTTTCCTCTGTATTGCTTTTCATTATCAAAACCAATAAAATGTATTGGAAATAAAATGGTCTCTGCTTACTAAATCCAGCATCTTCTACGGGCTTCAGTGCCCAGCAGCCAGAGCACTGTGGAATCATTTTAAAATCTCAGTTGTGCTAGGAATATACAGTACTTCTCCATAATACAACAAACCATCTTTCGTGGTTCTTTGCTGAGGTTCCAGTTCCAGCTAATCCTTCTGAGCTATATTCCATCGTCATTGTCTAACTAAGTACAAGATATTTTGTGAATTGAATGTAGAAAGAGCCCGGATGTACGGGGTCTCCACTTTGTTTTCAACCACTGCTTCCTTTTGTTGGGATAGAACGTGGGCCTTTTGGTGTTGATTGTCGCGTCTATATGTGATAATGTACAATAATATAAGAAAAGGACACTGTCCACCTGGCAATACGACCATTAGCACATCTCACACTGGTCAGGTACATAAGCTTTTTATGGTTGCCATACCCCTTACAAATGATGTCTCCAATCTGTGAATGCTTCTTTGATAGGTACAAGCTCTATATCATAATGGTGTCATTCGTCTCGGTATCTGTGCGAGTTCTCAACTAGCATATTTTTCCAGTTGAATATATAACAAATTGGGTCACCAAATAGTAATGAATCCACATGTGGTTGACCTGTTTCAGTGCTGTTGCTAGGGAGCTGCTAAGCGACGAACCACAATCTCCACGTCCCCCTGAACTCTTCCTTGCGTGCAGACCGGATGCATTTGGTGAACTGATTTATGGAGTCTTATGTTTCGAAACATGCCGCTGATAGCCTAAATGTGCTCTCCAGTGATACAGAAAACACAGCTACGATCGAATAGATGAAAGAGGGGGGGGGGGATAGAGAGGGCGCAGCATAGAAACAGGTAGTACGGTTTTCCCATTTCAAATGGACCAGAGGTTTTGGGACGGGTTAATTGAAGCCTGGTAAAATTGACACAGGCAAGTTTTATTTTCCTTGAAATATGAACAGCATTAGGATAAGGCCTGGTCAGGGTTTATGCCAGTTTCGGGGAACAGCATTTCCGCCTCATATGGGACTCCGTTAGTTGTTTTTTAACTAATTCTGTGTTCATACATATAAGATATTTGTAAAATTGCCCAGCTAAAAGTCAGGCCGTCATAATAACTTTTGTACTTTTTGTGCTAAAGCAGCAGTTAGAAAACTATTGAGTATATGATAAATGTTTGTCTTTGATGGCATACCAAGTTGTGGATGTGGTGATATTAATCATTGAATATTTATATTAAAAGTTATTATGTCAAACACATTGAAAAAAGTCCATGTGTTGTGAAACTCATCAATGGTGTGTAACTGATGGCACTTGGGGGTTCCATGTCTCATTCAACTGTGGCCACCTACTGATCAGCAGTTAGAATCACATTGCTCTAGGAAGGTAATAGCTCATCCTAACACAAGATGGCGCTGTACTGCAGTACAAACATGTTTGGTTCTATTTCATGCCTGCCCAATTCAGCCTATCTGAATGAGCATTTCAGACAGACAACTAACTCATGTTTGTTTTTAGACACTAAAATAGCAGGTACACTCACAAGAGAGACACTTTTCCATAATAACCACTGCTTTGCAATTTTCCTAACCTCTGTTTCAATCGAGGGAATTTGGGTCACTTAACTTTTTAATTGACACTACAAAGCTGCCATCTTACAGTCAGCCATTGTGTTATTTCTACATGCGGCCAATACGCTCCAAAGTGCACGAGATGAACAGGTAAACATCCTTTCACAAGCTGGGATTGATGGAACCAGGAATGAATTGGTCACGCGGGAAAAAGCTGTGTGCTTCAAACACAAGTCCAGATGTGAATGTGACTAAGAAATAAATGATTGAAAAGAATGAAAACTCTGCTGATGAGCCAAAGGTACGGTGGTGCGGATGGCTGCAGTCCTGGCCGCCTGTGGAGCGCCATGCTGTGGCTGGAGTGCGTCTGACGTCAGTATACTACCTCGGGACGCTCTCTGCCAAGTTTAACAAAATCAGACGTCTTTAAAAACAGAAACACATCCAGTAACGGCGGCAGTTCATGTATGCTTATTATGGGTAGTGTGTGTAATAAAAATATGTAGGTCAGTCCGTGGCAAGAATGCTTACTTAAGTCTAAGGAAAACCGAGCATACAAGCTATAAAATTAATTATGTTTTTTCAATGAAAAACACCTTGATTCTAGAGTAGAAAATGCAATAACAAGCATTTTCAATGCAACAGGTCTCGCATTTCTTAAAGTTAGAACTGTTGACATTGAAAATAACGTTTTTTACTTTTGTTTTTTTATTTGCAGTGGAGTTATTATATTTGCATAGCACAATTGCCAATGGTATAAGAAAAGCAAAAATAAAAAACATTGTCATTGTCAACGCCAACAGCTCTTACTTAAACAAATGCGAGACCTATTGCATTGGAAATGCAATCGGTCCAGCATTTGGTAAAGTTAGAGCTGTTGCCGTTGACAATACCAATGTTTTTTACCTAGCCATGTTGCAGTGTGCAGTACCATATGTGACCAAAAGAGGTCCACTTTTGGTACTGCACCCTGTAGAAGATATGGTAACTTCACCCTACCCACAGTGCATTGCATGCAAGACAGTACCACGGGTACATGCAAATAGCTATGTCCATATATACAATTAGTAGCTTTGAAACCTGACAAAAGAATATTTATAATAATTCCAGATTACGTTGTACTCTGTCTGGAGCTGATGAAGGGTAATTTATAGAAGGTCTCAAATAAATGTGAGATGTGCTAGCGAGTAAAGTACCCAGTGCCAGCCTTGCTTGGGACCAAGCATGTATCCTGCCTGAAGCCCTTTAAGAGAATAGTGCTCTTAGGTCCTAATTAAAACCTAGGGAGTTACAGCACGTGTCACAGGGGGTGTCCTCGGGGGAGGTTACAAGAAGAGAAAAGGCAGTACTAAGGAGGGACTACTAATCCTATTGTCAAATGAAAAGCCACCATTTACAAAGGACAGGGACAGTAGCCAATTAAAAAGCTAAGCGGAAAGTAGGCGGAGCTTTATGCCCATATCCTGAATACAGAATGCAAGCGCTGCCTAAAAAGCTGGTGGTTTCTTCCTTGACTCCCATGAAGTCCCTATTTTTTAACTCAGGTCAATTTCTTCCCCACTGTCCGGACTCCAGTCGGTTCCACTACAGACTGTATCTACAGGCTACCGCAGAAATGAGCAACTCCAGTCAGCACAAGAAAGATGTATGACCCACCACGTTTTGGAAAAATTAGGCAGCATGTGATGTTGGCCTCAATCCTAAGACTTTGATCAGAGCAAAAGAGAGAAAGGCAGTAAACGGAAAAAGGAGGAGGAACAGAAATTTAGGAAAACAGTGACAAAGGGATAAAGCATGGATGAACAAACATTGACAAAGACATTAGGCCTCACCTTCACAACACAATTGGCAACTTACAGGCTTTTTCAATGCTTTCTTGTAGCTGGTTGACTCTTTTTTGTTTTTACTTTACGATTCCAAAATGGTTACTATGCTAGAACTGTAAAGTTAATAAAAGCTAGATTGGCCACTTTTGTGTTGTAACACATGCAGCGGCCATGTCGGAATAGAAAACTAAATTTTTTTACAAAGGGCACATCAGTGAATAACAGAAAAATCAACACCCCTTTCCAGCTGTCAGGAAAGGCGAACTAGGATGAGAGCAGGTAGGAGAGCTGTTGAGATGGTGAGCAGTGAAACAGAGGGGAGCATCTACCGGGAGCATGAGGACCTCATGTAAAAAGAAAAATAATACTACTAAAGAAATTCATGGGTGTGGGCGTGGTGTGGTGGGGTGAGTGTGTGTGTGTGTACTACTTTGTCAGAATGTTCACATCCGAAAAATATAGTGAGCTGTTAACAAATGCTAACTGTCAATGCCTAAAACCATGTGGCCCCAGAAACCATTGGCTGTAAGAGGATTTTCAAAAGCCCCTTTCTTTCTGTACGTGTGTGTGTGTGTTGTGTGTGTGTGTGTGTGTGTTGTGTGGTGCATAATATGCGATTGTCATACAGTTTCCACTTTTCAGTAGGAACTGTTCGTTTGTTGGACAGCATAAACGTTGGGATGGGGCCAGACTGATCCTATGCACCTTCTCAGGATATATTGGCCTAAAATCTGCCAGCTCACAGTTCCACCATAAGTACCCTTAAACCTGGTAAAATAAGGAATGGTTTGGGCAACCTCAGAACATGACAACCCTAACTCCCCAAGGAATTGTGGTAACCGATCTAGAACCTCTTCACTCAGTCACTCGTGCTTACTCAGAAAGACACACAAGAAATAAACAAAGGGGAGTTTTCAATATTTATTGAACCACTGTGATTCCTGTATAAAATATAGGTGCTGCAATGAGTAACAAACAGAAGCAGATAAAAGTGACTAGCAATACAAGGACAAAGGCTAGAACTGTGTATATATGCTGACATACGAGTACTGGGTATATTGTACTCCTACTATGCGTTCCCTAACCTAGTTGCCTGGGGCGGGTGTTCTGCCAAGTATCCCCTACTGGATGATCGAAGGCCCCATTACTTGAAGGCAAGGTATGTAGGTCCCAGTCTTGGTCACAAGTTGGACATCCCTCCTTACAGAAGGAAAACAGGAATCAGCTGGGCTGAGACTCTGACACAGAGACAACCTCACAATGACAGCAGAATGGCCCTCAAATTTGAGCATGGAAACGTGTGAGTATTTATAATAACATCACCCATGCTTCTGTGTCAAGGCTTCAGCGGGCCTGACAGTTTATTGTTTTTCTGATAGCCATGGTGCCTCATGAACGAATAACAAACAATAACATTTGCTTATGAAGTGGAATTGTAAGCAATGTGGTTTCAGAGAAACTAATCCTGCACTGACATACAAGCAAATGTGTGTCAAAAATCATCATGCAGAAAAGAAGGCAACTTAAGAAAAGTGTACATGTAAAATGTAAGTGTTTTTTCCTGGGCCTAACCTAGTCACGTGACACAATGGTATAGCATGACTGACAGCTAAAGCAGTCTGTAGGCGAAACTTAACGATTAGCAATGACCAAGGTTACAGCCTGCTGGGCTTAGTTACTACCATTGTTTACTGCTACTGCAAGAAATGATTGTCACTGATTGTTTCCACAAACCTCTGCCATAGTTCTCATACTCTCTTTAATGGGACGCCTTCTAGTGGTGATTTTCTGAAGCTTTGCCTTTCTCAACAACCAGCAAAGCAGACAGTAGTGACAAAACTCCTGCCCCATCCTGTTTATGTTTATACAATATTTCGACAGGGCTGCGGAGGGGAGAGCCAGCCTTGGGTAAGTATCTCGCACTCCCTTCGGATGAGCCACCCTAGCTCGCTTGCATGAGATATGGTGTTATTTACCTGCTTTTGTTCAAACATAAGCGATATGTGGGAGCACAGGAGCACGGCAAAAGGTGGGATTATGCGATTATGTATTTGGGTTCAGGCTGGGCGGAGGCATTAACAGCATATAGGTAATTTCCCAATCACTGCTTCTACCATGTGGCTCACAGCACTTTGAATTGCCATGAATTGTGTGTACTGTCTGGTATCTACCAAGACTAATGGTAATCATTTAATCGAACTCAAAAAGTTGAAAGGTAGCCGGGAGTAGAGTTGGCACTATGTCTGTTGTATAATGTTAGCACTTAGATGCTGGTGCTTTTAAGTGTATTGATCCAATCATGCACAGATCTCAGCAGCAGGCGTTAATCCCACTGAGCAATTTCATTGATTCTTCGCGATAAAACATGTTCACATTTTAGTAGGGCATCAGTCGACATGGAGCTCTGTGGTATCAATTTACACATGAAGCAGCCCCTTTAGGTTTTTGCAATCCTGTAGCAGTGACTGGGGTTTTGATCTGAAGAAAACAGGCATCTCTGCAGCACAGCCAGAGCAAGCCCAGATATGCTGTACAAACCTTTTTGGGGTTAAGCCTTTGAGGGGAAAGACTGAGATCTGAGAATGCCACGCAGTGAGGCAAGCAGTCTATGGAAGTGATTTCTTTGTATTGAAATGTATTTACTACTTTGTGGTTTAAAATAAGTCTTTTTTCTACCTTGTAGTGAAGTATGAGGAAGGCAGAGGATGAGTTCACTTCATGTTGCGGCAGCTTCGCACTTTAAGGTGAATAGCCAGCATGTGTGCAGTGTCTTCACGTGCCGGTATGCCAACTGCATTGCACGAGTTGTTTACAATTTCACTGCAATTTGTTTACTACTGCTACTTTGAGTCATGACTAAGCACTCCATGGGGAGGACAGATCGTATGCTCTGGTGCAGAACCAAATGTAACATGATTGGTCTCTGTTGCCTTCCATGTTGGCCAGGGTTAGCACTATAGCAGCCTGCTGCTTGGCACATGACTCCTGCTGCTTCTGTGGCGTAGGGTGGGTGGATTGCACTGGGATGGCCTCATGGTGAAGCAGCACAGAATGGTATTGGCCAGGACAGAAAAAGAGTGTATGGGCAGTGACAGCAGCACCTGCCCAACTGGAGGCATCAGCCAACGGGAGTAAGCTCAGGCGAGTATCAGCCTGCAACCACTGTACAGCTCAGGGAAAGACAATAGGTCCCTCCTATTGGCTTTGTCAATTTTTGTCGATGATGTATGTATGGGCACATGTTTCACCAAGAATGTGGTGATTACTTATCGGTAATAGTATTACTCTGAGTCCTTCTCTCGCCGTGATGGCTCACTCTTTGAGGCCCCTGTGCCTCCAATCACAACCCTTTCCCCATATAAAATCCCCCCTCCTTACTTCCTATTCCTTACCAAGCCCAAATGCCACACAGTTGGACTGGCCAAAAAGGGTGGGAGAAAAGGCCTGCGTAATCACGGTGAGAGAAGGATTCAGAGTAATGCTATTACCAGTTAGTAACCACCACATTACCCCTTTGTCCCTCTCGCCATGATGACTCACTCATTGAGAAGTACCCAAGCCAAAAAGTGAGCCAGGGCAACTGCACAGAAAATGCAAACATAAGTTCAAGTCACAGGCAAAAAGCTTTGTACAAAATGCAAGCCAGCACTGTGGTACGCAACAAAACCAGAACCGCGTGACACTGGACCACCCGATAAGGAGACCCAAAGTTAGAAGGAACTACCCAAGTAGCAGACTGACAGAGTCCCAGCAAAGAAGCACCATGCACCTCAGCAATGGAAGGAGACATATTCCAAGTAGACCGCCCCTGTATCCCCAGAAGAGAAGATAGACCAAACTGCTGAAATACAAGCAGAATCATGACCCGAAAGACAGGCTCAAGGGTTAGGCAGCAAGCTACGAGTGGGACCAAGCGCAGAAACAAATCAGTGGAGACCGGAACTCTTTCACATGGTCCAGGAAGAGCAGAACTGCCTTCTTCCCATCAACTTAATGAAGTGTCACCGGTCCAGGAGACTGAAGATCTGGGAAAAAAACACCAGAAGACACACCACCTGTAGGCAATGAAACAAAGACATCACTGTGGGCACGCAGCTAGGGCCCAAAGAACAATCCAAACTCCCACAAGAAAGGATACAAACAAGACAATGAGCCAAGTTCACCCAGGCAGCGAGTAGACAGTACCACCACAGGAAAGAACATAATCAAGGCCAGAAGACGGGACCCCACAGATGCCAAAGGCTCAAACGGGGCACATCAGAGAGTCTGCAAAACAAACTGCTAATCCCAAGATGGACACAACCCCAGAGAGACAGGACGGAGATTGAAAACCACAAAATGGTCCTGGAGACCAGACCCAGATCAACCACCAGACACCCTCAAGAATACCGGAAGCCGTAAAAGCCAATCCTGGATGAAGTCCAGTACCAGAAAGCAGAAACACATGCATCCGATTTCACTAAGCCTGAAATGACTTTCAATGCTGAGCATAAGAAGATCTGGCAGAAACCTTTCAGATGCCTGCACAGAAGAGGAGACAGAGGCTGAAAAACCCTGCAACATGAAGCCACCCCGCTCAATCACCAAGCCATCAACCAGTGACTCACCAGAGAGGGCACCTGGAAATGTGGAAAACTCAGGGGAAACCGAGGTAATGGAAACCATCACTTCAGATCCACCATCATCTCCATCAGAGGAAACAGACAGAACAGGGCCATGCCAGAGCCACCAGAACAACCTGAGCTCCTATCCTCCGAACCTGAACCAGAAACATCTGGAGCAAGGAAAAGAAGGGAAAATAAACATCAGGCCCACAGGCCAAACACCCGTCAGGTCATCCATTTACACAGATGACACTACTTCTCCCTCGGAAACAACCTGGGAAGAAGTGATTTGCTAGGGCACGCAAACAGGTCCACCCGGGGGCGACCCCACAACTGACACACCTTGGCAAACACCAGGGTAGAAAGGCCAAAATCCTGAGAGGATGGAACCTCCCCAGCACAGGCGATCAGCCCGACAAACCAGAACTTCCAGATCAGGAAGGCTTTGACTGAACCTACAGACAACTGAGCCCACAGAAATCCCTTATTTGCAACACTAAATAGCCACGACATGACAAAAGACCCAGCACTGTCAGCACATGTAACAAGTCAGGGAAAAAAGAAGCCCTGTTGACCAACAGCGGTCTAGAAATAGGAAGAAGGAGGTCCCCAGCAGACAAAGAACAGCCAATAGGGGAGCCTACACTATAGAAAAAACCCATGGATTGGTACACAGGCCGAACAGCAGGAGCAGAAAATGGTTAAGCTCGACCCCACAGTGAGCCTCAGAAACCACTGAAGACACGGATAAACGTGAATGCATAGAAATGAAATCTGCAGAAAGACTGCAGCCACGAAGACTCCAGGAGACAACAGGGGAAGGAGCTGCTGTAAGGACAGCCTTAGAATGGAAAGGACGCCACCCATCAGATAAGGCACCACAGTACCAACACTGGTCAAAATTCCCCGATACTTTCAGTACCAGCCAGGAGCACTGCTCAAGGGATCCGCAGTGAGGGAGACATCCTGCCGCCCATCCCACCTGGCAGAGACCGACCCCTATGTAAGGAAGAGGAACGGCTGTCCCCACAAGAGGACGCCTGGGCTCTCCGGCATCTGAGCAAAACTAAGGCTTAGTAGAAGTGCTGGAAGAGGACCTGCAGGACTCGGCGTATAACCTATCCACGAAGGACAGTGGGGTAAATCATCCAACCCTATATTGAACAGCTTGGCACCCTCAACGGCAACCAAAGAAATGAAGCTAGTCAGCCAGAACCGCCTACTAGTCCTGCAACCAGAGGAAATGTCAGGCCATGAAAGCACACCAACCGCATGCAATCAATGAGAAACTGCGAACAAGAGGGGTCAAGGTGGAGCCAATCTGGACGGAACGCGGCAACAGCATCACACCTTATACCAATGCACAGGTGAATCTGGAGACCATGACCAATGCCTAACTGTTAGACCTGGCACCATTGGCGTGGGTCACCCTTCCATTTTTGTCTGTGCCTCAATGTGTTTTTGTGTTGGTGTTAGCTGCTCAGGGCGCTGTGCCACTGCCATCCAGTGCCACAGTGCAAGTGCTCCCTATGGTAAAATGTACTATGTGAATTGACTTCCACGTTTGGTTTATTTGGTTTACTATCAGTCCCTAGTAGAGTGCACCAGGGGTGCCAAGGGCTTGTATATCCAAATGCTGCTAGTGGGCTTGCAGCACTGGTTGTGCCACCCACCGAAGCAGCGGGGTAAAATGTGTCTAGGGTCTGCCACTGCAGACCCTGCGCGCGGTCTGGTACCGTCGCGCTGACTGAGCAAGTGTCCCCACTTACCAGTCCCTAAACCTTCCCTTAACTACATGTTAGTCACCCCTCTGGTAGGCCTGAGCGCAGGGTGCATTGTAGGTATAAGGTAGGACATGCCCTGATGTGTGTGGCATGTCTTAATAGTGAATTACAGCCATTTTCGTTTTTCACTATTGAAGGCTACCTGCTCTCCTTAGGCCAGAATGGGCTGCTGGGATCGCTACACGCTGTGACCCCAGTGGACTCAGAGAGCATGGTAGAAAGTCATGTTTAGTATGCCTGAACTCAGGATAATAAAATACGTCTTTTAGTAAAGGTTATTTTAATATCCTGGGTTTGCAAATGCTACTTTTAGAAAGTTAGCCTTTGCGTGCCTAACCATCTCAGTCCGCCTCTGCTGTGTGTGTGTGTTCTGCCTAGCAACAGTACAGGAGCAGGGCTGGGGGATTCCAGGAGACAGGTTGGCTGCCAGGTGGTGGGTAGAGAGATTACCCCAGGATGGGTGGGAGGAGTGCACCCTGACTCTTGAATAGACCTGTGCTCTGCCACCACAAAGCCGGCGCCGCCCCCTGTGGAGCGGCTGATGTCTCTGCCCTGCTGCTGAAAGGAACAGGCCGAGTCACCACAACAGAGTGCTCCAAAACTGGACTGAGCCAGGCCCAGGCCCCCTGGCGCTAAAGAACAAAAGAATCCCTGTATAAAAGTAGGAGCCTGGCTCCTAAGAAATCAGATCCAGATTGAACCACGAAGGAACTCTGCCTGACTAGAAGGACCTGGAAGAAGCTGAAGGAGGAGTAACTTTCCCTGACCTGAGGGACTGGCCTGCAGTAGGTGCCTTGCTAAGGAAGGAGAGGAAAAAGACTGAAAGAGACTTTTGCACTTTGTTCTTCAACTATCTCCAAGGGCTTGGAAGAAGAGCTTGCCCCCTGAACTGAACCCCAGGACCAGTGGGTTCACCGTGTCTCCGCTCGTCTGAGAATTCGAGCCGTGTGCTTTCTCCCGCCGGAGTGCCCTGCGCACCTTCGCATCCCTCCTAGGGCCGTGACACCCAGAAGCCTGGCCGCCTCCACTCGCCGAGAGCCCCGCTCTACCTGAGTCGCTCTGGACCCCTCGAGTCTGGCCGTCCCGCTTCCCTGTCACCTGCCTGCTACTGGAGCGCGCTTGGTGCCCTCTCGCCCTCCCGCCGGATTTCTAGTGGGGAAGTGAAATCCAGCCTCGGACGGCCGCCCGTACGTCGTAACGTATCCGGCCGCCCCGCTTCACCTCCCAGCCTGAGTCTGACCGTGCCGCCCTCCGCAGTGACCTCCCGCACAGTCCGTGTCGGAGGCCCTGGGCCGCACCTGTCTACCGAGAGCCGCCCGCTGAATTCTTGACCCGGAAGACCCACGAGGTGCAGATCCTGCATCTCTCCTGAAGACTCGTCCAAGCACATCGCACGTTCCCAGGTACAGTGAACTCTCTATCGGACTCGGGGTCCGCAACGTTCTGATTTCCCCGTATCACTGTATCCCGGGTACGCTGCGCATCATCGTGACTGGACCGACTCAACCGAGCCCTGTGAAGCGCTCGTGATCGAATAAGTTACCAAAGACAAGAACAGTGCCTAATTATCATCTTGTGGCTTCCATTTCGTAACCGTTATTGATGGTCTTGTACATGCCTGCGTAACAAAGAATCTTTGATATAAAGCATCCGTATTTTTGATACAACTTACGCCTGGTGTCCGTTTGTGGGGGATCGTTGTGATTTACTGTGTGTTATCATAAATGCTTAACTGACTAGCGCCCTGAAGTTTAGCCCTGACTGCTCGCGCCACACTACCTATAGGGTGAGCAGGGGTTGTTCTGAAGGGGTAATTCCCTCGCCCTGAATAGAAGAAGGGACCGCTGCTTGTCACAAGTACCTACCTGTGCCAACCAGAGGTTCCCCATTCTAACACTAACCAATGGGGGGGAAATACCCCCCCAAAACAGCCAACAGCATTGCAAAAATGACACTGAAACCAGAGGCAAGAGACTGCACCATAGAGCAATCACTCCCAGCAGCAGGTCACCCCACTCCATTCCAATATAGTTGCACCCACTCAGAATATCCACAAGAGCGCTGTGCAACAGCTCACAGCTGTCATCGCCTTACACAACAGTGACCCCCACAGGAGCACAGCTGTGTTCTGAGGCACCCACTACTCGCCCCCTACCTTCACTTACCCAGCCAAGCAGACAACATGGAAGCACGGCAAAGCAGGTGAAAGCCAGCCACAAGTTCCTTCCTTGGCATTCACCACAGGCGTCCAGCAGCCTGGGGAAAACTGAAAGATAGCCACCCTATCCTGCTGCACCGCAAGCAGGACAAGAGATATACCATAGCTGCAGGCCCACGGAAGCTGCTCCGGCCCACAGGCACCTCGATGTAGACGACAAGCCTGCAAACCTGAAAACAACATCAACATAAGAATCCAAATGCAAAAAACCTGCCCAGTCCCACAGACAGGCCGCAATCAACTCTCCCCTACCCATGGATATGACATCCCATGTGCCACGGCCAGGCAGCATGTCAACAAACTAGGGTGACTCATGGCAGTGCATGAATGCAATGAGAGCCATTATCATCACACTGACCCTTGATAGACACTGTCTAGAGACTTAGAGAAACAGTCAAGAGAAGCGGGGGAGACATCCTGCTACAGTGACAAATGGCACATACAGGTGAAAGTATAAAGGGCAACCAATCAACAAAGGTGCACAACAGGTCGGAGTGGAAACCGGAGAGCGGCCAAAATCAAGAGCAACTGCATCCACCGGTTTCAAAACTCATCAAATTGCATTTGACTAGAGTCGAACTATGAGCCCAAATATGCAGCTACATATGTACAGCTCATCGAGCTATTGCACACCCTGGCACAACACAGTGAGCCCCACGGGCCGAACAGCTAGTTGCAGAGGTCCACCCCAACCGCGACACCCTAGACACACCCAGCCAGATCACCCTGGCCAGAGGAAGGCACTGCATCCCACCAGTCAGGCAAAAGCATAGGAAATATGCCCAGAACGTCCAGAATTGTCGGTTGCCGAGGACCCTTCTGTGACCCAACCAAGAAACACCACCTAGCCAGCCAGGGGGGCAAGCACAGCAGACCTCCAGCTGTCCAAGAAGGGATAGGGAAGGAGGCACAGACTATGGAAATGCATGCAGACGCTCCTCCCTCACTCACAGTAAATCAGCCAGCTCCCACTGTATTCCTCATGCCGTAGAAATTGCCAAAATAAGTCAGTGTGCATGCCGCCATGAAACGGGTCCGCACGGTCTCCCAAACCTGCCGGCACTGCATGGCCTGAAGGAGCTGTTGAAAGTTGCTGGAGCATGTGCACCGTCACTGCCCATGGATTGTTTGGAGCACAAAAAAGGAACAGGAAGTAAGGAGAGAGGGGATTTTCATATGTGGGAAAGGGTTGTGGTTGGAGGCACAGGGGCCTCAATGAGTAAGTCATCACGACGAGAGGGACAAAGGGTAAATGCACTTAAAAGCATCATAATGCAGCAGTCATTGTATTTTTTTTATTTTCTGTTTATCGTTTCTAAGTTGCAGGGTCAATCTTAGAGCAGTAAATTAAGAAACCGGCACACAGAAGGACAGTACAGCAATGAGTGGTCCGGTAGCAAAGCGCAGCTAACGAACTCTTCTGTAAAGTAAAACAAAAAAAAAAAGATTAAAAAGAAAATGGGTCAGAGAGGGAAAGCAATAAATCCCTTTACAGCAGTGAGCATTAAAGGGTGGGGAAGCACTGGTGGGTGTTTAAACCAATTTAAAAAAGCTAAGCAGAAAGTTGAGAGGTAAGCAAAGCAAGTCAGAGAGCGCAGGGTAGGGATAGGAAAGAGAATGCACCACCCAGAGGCCAGTGGATGAAAGCAAGAAAATACATGTACTTGATGAAACCAAAAGTAAAAGTAATTTCTTGCTGTGAAGCCGTGGATAGATATAAGCCACCCAATCAAAAAGATGTCTAACCCGGCAGTGCTACAGGGAATGGACAAACACAGGAGGAAGAAAAGCAAGATAATGAGATGGAAAAGAACGCCAACCAATGATAAGCAATGCGCTCATCCAAAGATCACTGGCAGTATATTGTATTGCAGACAATATGTCGTTGACGACAGCAACGGACAGCTAAAGCTGTCTGTAGGCGAGACCTAAAAAAGACATGCAAGAGTGAAAAAAAGAGGAAGTGTATGAAGGTGGAAGAGGCATAAGGTGGGAACAAATTTAGACAGCTTGGTATTTGGCAGCTCTGGTACTTGGCAACCCTGGCATTTGGCTGTGCCAACTGTAGACTCTTAACAAAAATGTTGGGCCCCTGCTCTTTTCCAAAAATGTTTTTACTATTTATGCACTCAGATCAGATGAGTAAATAACTCTGGGAATCAGACATGCCCCCTACTTTTGTCTCTTTATCTCATTCCTTTTTTTGTGTGTAACATGCATGGAAGAGAGATTTGTACATTTGCAAGTGCCCTCCCTTTTCCTCATGCCTGTTATAAAGAGCCACATGAATGCACTCTTGATGAATTATTCCTCTTTGAGGAACCCGTGCTGGTCACAGTCCCCGTGGGAATTGAATCCAACAGGTAAAAGTAACACATTTGGGTATCATTGACACCTCTGATGCTGTGGCTCTCCATAGTCATATATTGTGCATTAATAGCAAACTCCTTTAAATGAAATGTGTCCTGCGGCTGCTTTACCTACATCCAAATAAAATGCTACATGCATGCCGGGGTAGCTTGCTATTTTTTGATTAACCTGGAAAAGAGGAATCAGGCAGGCCTGATGGGCTGATCTGACAGATTGGTGTGTGGGGTGTGTTTTTTAGCAGTTTGCGTGCCTGTTTTATGGTCAGTTTTTACTGTTGATTTCTCTATTACAGCAATCATTATCTGCAGCAAACAGAAGCGCAGGCAGTCTCCCATACCCTGTGAAATAACCATACAGTGTGTACTTACAAGTTCAAAACTGGGCTCATTTGCCAATGTGGGGCACTCTTTTAGCTACCTTGTTCACTAATGGGGCCACTTTTATTTTGGTGCCAGGGCCTATTTTCTGTCCCAGTCCGACCATAACCTCCAGGTGTGGAGCCTGGGTGGCTCTATACTGAGCAGTAGAAAGGTTGTTTCTGGGCGATTGTCGTCCAACATATGCCATGGACATGAACTCTTGTGCTTCAAGGAGTAGGTGTTTCTGTCTCTTCTCTCTTTCAGAAGCGCATACACACACTATGGTCCTCGTGTGAGCTGTGACTGAGCTCCTGCTCTACCTGAGAATCTATCAGAGCAAAGAAGTGCCAATAATGGTAGAGTTGATTCACTTCAGCAGCAAGGTAATCCTCAGAGAAAACGTGTGAGGCGCAGCATGAACCAAACAAACCAAAACCAGAACAAATTTAAAGAAATAAAGAGCCCCAAGGGCCAAGTTTCTGTAATACAAGAGTTGTTTAAACTGGATATAGTATTCAAACGTTAAGAACTGTCACACCAAAACCAAAAGGTGTTGACTTGAAAGTCAATGGAAAGTGGAAAAATAGTCAATATAGGCCTAGTGCCCAACTGGCCCATGTCCAAGTGGCTGGCCTGCAAGTGCACACGTCAGATTGATGGTGGCTGGGTCCAGTCAAGAATTCAGCACCTAAATAAAGAGTGGCTATAATGAAATGTTCTTTGTAGTCCATTTCCTTGAACTTTGTAGCAGCAAATAGTCAATAGGAACAATCTACAGGTTTAGGGTTAGAGGGTGTATACAGTGCGCAATGTTGACCCCATGTTATCGTCACATGGATTTTTTTTTCCAAATGGCAAAATTGCTTTTTACGGAAACACCGCAGACCTCAGCTCTTATGCTATGAATTAAACATTCTATGAACTGTGAGTTTGACAGAGAGTAGTATTTTGTCCCTCTTTAGTACTAGAAGTTGCCAGTTTTAAATCAGGGAGTAGATAGCACTTGACTTGGCAGGCAGTGCCCAGCCTTGGGTAAACAGAAGAACTCGGCATTAAAATAATCCAAAATGACTTACAATGAAAACCACAGTCACATTTCTCTACCATCCATGCCAGCTTACCATGTGTATGGATAGAGTGTGCTGGGCCCGTGCTGGAAGGTCCCTGGCTGTGAGGGCTTCGTAGGATGACAGGACTGAACTGATAGGAGTAAGGGGCTGAACACGCGGGTAATGGGCAGGTCCTGAGCCACCACCCATTGGATTCTTCATGGCCGCAGTAGTCCCAAGCTATAGCTGCAGTGCTCGATGGTGCAGGGGGTAGGAAGAGTTTTCTGGAACCCTCATACACTGGTATACTACGAGGCAGTAAGTGCGTAGCTTGTGACCATCTTATAGTTACCCATCCAGTGGATGAAATGGGGGAAGCTGGGGTCAAGCTCCATTTGCAGGTGGTGGCCCCGTCTTAGCCTCATACACAGCAAGTTGCCATACCACTCCTTCCACACAGGGAGTTTAAGCTTCCCTGAGTGTTTGTTGTGCCCCTGAAGAAGAAAGGAGGACTAGTCCCTCTCATGATTCCAGAACTTGTCTTACGGCATATTACTCTCTGCTCTAGGGTGAGGTGAAACAGACACCCCCACCTGAAGCCTTCTTGGAGCGGTGGAGGTGCTCCAGTCCCAAGCAGACAAAAGATGATGTCAGGGAGATATAATTAATTATTATGAAGCTATGCTTCAGAAAACGCAAACAGTCTTGCACTATGGCACAAGGGTGTGTGCGCTGGTGTATGGCTTACAAGAGTGTGTCAACACTGAGGTAGAAAAAATAATGCACGATGTGGCACCTTTTTCTCTCTCCTTTCGACACAAGGCAGCACAGCAACCTTGGTGCAGAGTTGCCTTGCGTCAAAGAACAGAAACTCTCCACCTCAATCTCAAACAATCACACTTATTAGCCTGTCACTTGTCTGTCACCTACTTTTATACACACACACACTTACACATACATACTCACACATATGCACTCTTTCTCACTTAAAAACACACTCACTTCCAAGCACGCACACATCATACATTTAAAACCAGTTTCACAACTGCTTTATTTACCCAAAATGCTTCACTATCAATCACAAACAATAGGCATTCTGGAATGTTGCTTTGCTTGAAAACATCTGCATGGGTTTTGAGACCTACTGTGACATCATGCACTGGGTTGTACCTTTAACTAGGGGTGGGTGATTTTCTGCTCCACTGGCAGAGTTGGTGAAGTTTTGACCACTGCACATTACGCATGTAATTCGGAGTTCCAGCCAAATTCCGCCAACCATTGCGTGGTGGAGTTTTTTCTTGCATGCAGCTCGCCAACGGTAAGTTGGTAAGTGCGAGCGAGAATAGGCATCCTCTAGCATGAATTTCGGGCGCAAGGTGAGTACCCCTCTGGCTAACCGCACGCTGCAGTTTGTGCTGACTTCTCAGCGTGGAACAAGGTCACAGTGCTAAAAACCAGCACGAGCAGCGCAACATGCCAATTTCTGCCCATTCGTGGAACTCCTCAGAATCTTGAAGAGTTTTCATGTAACCCTGTGGAATACCACTGTGTGACACTCCATGACTACTGCCCACCCCATCTATAGCCTGAACAAACCACTTTCTGCATGCATAACCTGCACTTACCCTCACATGCCACCCGTATTCTTAGTTAACACATACCTCCAATAAGACACGCTATACACGAACAACCCTCTGAGAGCTGCCCACACAAATAGTCACATTCAGACACACACTGCCATCTCTGACTAAGACATGAGTTTTGGAATGCATCTACTGGTCTGTCACCAAACATCTGTTTCTGGAGAGAATCTAAGATGGACTTACCATGTCATACCTTTTCACCTGTGGAAGAATGTTACAGCACTGAGATTTACAGACCTTTTTGACCTGATATCGTATTCCAGGTGGGAGCAGTGACGCGAGTCAATAGTGTAGCCCCAAAAAATCATGAGGATGACTATTGAAAGTCTGAGGCCTTGTGGCTTTGGTGACCTGAAGTTCTCTTGTAACCTTGGGAAAGGTCACGGCAAATTATCTTCGGCTTTAGTGAACACAAAGTAAAAGGATTGGGGGACATTTGGACCGTCTGCCGTCCAAATTACATCTATTTTAAGCTAATTTCCAATAAGGCTCTCAGATGCAGGTGCACTGGAGGGAACACCGGCATAAACATAAGACATCACTAGACTATTCAAATTCTGAGGGTACAATATGCATATCTATCAGCAAAAGAGGGAGAAACCTTCAACAACCAAGTGTTGTCCTTATCGATACTACGGATACCAGAAACAAAAGCAACTGGGACCCTATTTTGCGGATTGTCATCTATCAGCAACATTTAAAAAAAACGTCAAATCAATAAACATTTTGTTTACAGAATAGTTCAAAGAAGCTACGCAAATGCTTTCCAGTACACTACAGAAAATGATTATTGCTGCGCTCTCAATAAAGAAAATAATAATAGTGAAAGCAAGATAGATAAAAGCCATACTGCGAAAAATTGTGGCATTTTGTGGTGATTGTTAAGACTAGTATTAGCCACCTTACCAGCTATCAGTAGCTTTACCCCTGGCACATAGTATTTCAGTGAAAAAATATAAAATATAAAATTGTCTTCTAGAGTGTGGCATTTAATTCAGTGGAAGCATAAAGAAAGATATTATGAAGGCTAAAAAATAAATGCGATTCATCTTCACTTTATAAACCTTGATTCAACAATAGATAGATACCAAGTTAGATGCGGAAACTATTTTCCAGTGGCAATTGTCATTAGATTTCCGATTAAACGTGAATATATCGTCAAATACATTTTTCAGGATGGACTGAGCATTAGTAACGCCAAACGCAAGTGTACAATAGCAGAGACCATAAAAGAAGCATTCATGTGGCTAGAAATAACGCGACTGTAATAATTCCTGGTTTGCTTTTTATTTCTCTGAACAAATGAGGCGTACCAACACATTAAAAACATCTACGTCGGTGATTTAGTGATTTATTAACTGCAATAGAACCTTTTCTTTAATAAAGTACATTTACCTTTTAATAGTCAATAGAATTATTAAATCAGGCAGCAAACCAAATACTGCATGGTTAGGAGCCTGCAGAGGGTGACACACAAATCATCATCAGAAAACAATTCTAACTTGAGCATTTAAATAAGGTATAATAAAGGCTGCTTTGAACCTGCACATCCATTATATCTGCATAGGTTACAACACACCCAACTTCTGCCAGGTGATGTTTGAATTCAGACCATGAGGTTTGAGAGCTCCTTTTAAGAATGCTTTACTGCTCCTGGCATCTGTATCCCTGGAACTCCAACTCTTGGATTGTGAGTGTTTCTTTAAAAGGTGAAAGAAAGAGGTACCCTTTCTAATAAGTAGAACTATAGTTAAAATATCAGTTATGTTCCAATGTATGTGAACGCATTGACTACTGGAATAAAGACAAAGATCTCCTTTTGTATTGCTTTTGTTAGTCTTTCGAGGTCTATTGTCTTAAAGGGCTTCCGGCTTTGGTAGATAATAAGTGTTAAAGTGCTGCAACGTTGCTTACATTTTCAAGCACTCCCAAGGATGGAGCATGTGCTCTACAGCTGGGAGCGCAGTGTTCAAGGGGATAAGTCTATGGCTACAGTTATTGTGGCTTGAAGGCGTCTAAAGAAAGATACATATTGTGCAGCACCCTCTAGGAGTTAAATCTATGGTTGCATGTTATGTGATCAACAAGTGATGCTCTCTGGGGGTTGATTTTCTGATTGTGTTTTCATGGTTTGAAAGTATATAAAAAAATCACAGACAAGTGATGCTCGTTTTTAAATGTTTTATTAATATAATAATGTTGACGGTGATTAATGATGAAAATGCATATGTTTTACTAACAGTAATAAGTGCATTTACACAAGGTAATTGATTATTCCATTTACTAGTAAATTTATCGTGTTTTTGGCACGTGGTTTGTTGATCTTGAACCTTTGACCAAGTCAATAGACTTAGCTGATGTGTTTGTATGTCCCTTCCGGAGGTTAGTGATGATAACGCAATGTCATCGATGATTTTTTTCGATCTGCCTAATGTGTATATTTGTAAATTGACGTGTAGTATTGAGTAGTGTACTTTTACTGTTCCAAAGAAAAGCACAGACTGGACAATTATATATTGAGCGTTATTATTGTATGCCAGCGAATGATGATTACTAGCCCACAACACCTCCCTTAAGGATGTCTTGGACAGCTCTCCTCTACTACCCTGACAGAGTCAAGCACTACAATGTGGCATTTGGTTCCCAGTGGAGGGAGAATGTGGAACTATTACTTGTGCAGGCCACCCAACTAATGGCCAGTGTCCTTACATTCTTGTTCAATTATATCACTGGAAGTAACATCACCCAGCCTTTGTCTTTAATAGTGTGAAATTAGAAGATGCCCTTTAATCTTCATCTTTACATCTCAGTAGTGGGGAACCACAGGTAACCCAACAAACTGTTTGAATTTCCCATTTGTAGAACTGACATAAGTTGAAGGTGAGACAGGCTCACAGCTTCTGCGGCTGTGCATGTTCTATACAAATCCTATAACGTATGACCACCTGCACCACTGCAGATTGTTCAGAGATGGTGAGCCCTAATCTCATAGGGGCCCCATTTGGTCACAGACTTTTAATATCTTTAAGGCAAGTAACCCAAGAAAACTTTTAGGGGTCCCTTACCAAATTTAACACAAACAGATCCTCCTTTGGTATGCCAGTGCTTGGGGCTGAGGTTAACAACGTGTTAAGGAGCCTGCAATCTCCAAATGGTCACAGAAAATGGATGACAATAGTACATACATCTTTCTCCTTATACTGGCTTGCACTATTCTTCCCCTGACTTTATGATTTCCGTTGTTCTCCTCCTCAGTGGTAGAAGGTTAACAAAATGAGAGTGAGTGTGTGACTGAGTGTGTGGGTGTGTGTGTGTTTAGAATTGGTCAAAGCACCTTAACATATGTTCAAAAAAACCTCTAAATTCACCGAAAACTGACAGTTATAGCACAAATAAAGTTCTGAATTAAAACTAAAATACACTCAAATCTGTTAGTTAAGGTTAGAGAAGCAAATTCACCTTTCTGAATGGTCTCCCCAGATAGCTCACCTTTTTCTGGACCCGATTTTTGCTGGTACTAGGACTCTGTGAACTGTGACAATGCTAATTAGTGCCACAGCCTAATCCTAAAATGGTTTGGGTAAAAGCTTGGCACACTATATATTTTTGTTTTCAAAGTGTGCCCTCAGGGACTGATGGACTAAAAGCTATGTCACGGTATAAATTTAGCTATAATTGCCATAGGACAGGCCTAGTTGTGATTAATATATCTAATTCGATATCTCTGTGTCAGAACCTGCTAGCAAAGTCATTCAAATGTATTTAATTTTCAAAATATGATTGTAATGGTGACATCAAGTGTTTGAAATCCTAAGTGGAAAAGTATATTTATAAAAATGTACTTTAGGCTGCCTGAGACACAAACTGCCTTAAAGCCAGTTCTGCTACTCATCACAGCTCCAGCGCTGGATTACACATTTTGGTTTCAATCACTACCTAGTACACAGAAAAAAATCTAGCACATCAACCACCACTTTCTCAGAACAACCCTGTTTCTGGTAAGACATCACCTGAAGAAGACTCTGCCACAAAAAGACTCCTGCCTTCAACCTTCTTCTAGAAGAAGAGGACTTACTCATGGACCCCTGATTCCTGCTGGCACTTAGGGATCTGAACTGCACTCCAAGGGCCAAGTTGCTGAACTCACATTTGACTGCACCAGGGAGCTAAACAAAAAACAATGGGTGGCTCAAAGATGGCATAGATGACCACAGAGCACTGGGTCCTGCAGGAGGCCTGGCTGGAAAGTGCGATCACGCGTAGAGGCCTTCCCTGAGGAACAAAAGGCTGCAGGACTGACCATAAGGAACATTTTCAGCATTAGGAGAAAATGAGACTTAGTCCAGAGGACCAAGATAAGGTGCTGACTCTTGTCCAGGAAGGCAACTCTCTAAGCAGGTAAGAAAACCATGTTTGTTCCGCTCTGAATAGCACTCAAAACAAATCCAGACGGACATTGTGGCAAAGGTATCTGGCTTTATGGAGGCCCTGTGCGGCTACCACTTCCAGCCTGCTCCGATTAAGGATTTAAACATCCAAAAATTGACTAAGACTGAAGATAAAACTTGGACCAAGGCAAGGAGGCAAATCAATTCAACTGATGAAGGTCCCTTAGCAGCATGAAATCCTGTCCTTTTGTGAGCTTTTGGCACTAAAGCCAACAGTTTCAGTGGGAACTCAACAGCAACATATTTGACTTTGATGGATTCCCACCAGCACAGCTTTGGACCGTGCCCCACGTGACTTCCAATTCAAAGACTGGGTCCAAAGGTAAAAACTTTGACTGGGATGACGCAGTCGGTGTATCTGACCTGCGCTCCATCGCAGTCAGTCTGAAATGATGCCTAGATCTCGTTCTCTAAGATTCTCTACGCGAGGTGTTTTGACCTAACCATATTGTGTTTAAGTTTGTGGGAGGTCACCCCTCTTCGAAATTAATAACCCAGTTACTGACAGTAAGTTATGGTATCCATAACTTGCACATGAGACTTACAAATATACCTTGCACACAAAAATGCAATGCTCACAACCTGATCCTTGGGGTAAGTAATCTTACACAGATTGCATATAATATTACCCTTTACACTATGAAAGATGCAACTGTGAATGTAGCATGTTTGTTTGGCTTGAATGCATGCTACTTAACTAAGTTGTGCTTTAGGTGTTGTTACTTTCTTATATAAATATTGTGCGGTCCTAAGCATTAGATCTGGCGTGTAAATGATGATTTGCACGGATATTGTGGGTTGCATAGCAAACAAGAAGTTGTCAATTTCACTGTGTTTTCTTCAGTTTTCAAGATTGACAGAACAAACTCCATATTGAAACAGGTGCCATATCAGCTGAAGTAATGTACAGATATTCACATAAAGTAACTTTGTAGCATTTCATGAATGATGTCCCTCAAAAAGAGGGAGAAGGATTGAACATATAAAATATGATTTCAAAAGTTTAAACACTACAATGTGACAACAGATGGTTCAAATATATTCCATACACATTACAAACACTTGCTAGCATAGGTGACAAGTGAAACCACAAGTGACATCACTGGTGACATTATATATCATCCTACAATTGACATTATGGATGGCAGAACTATAGATAGGATATTGTTTATTTGCATAGGTCTTATTTAATGAGGTGCTCTTGAGTTCTTTTATTACTGGCAACAATATTGTGAAGTCATGTGCAGTGCAATTGATGGGCTTGTTACGGTTTTTGTGGGTGGAGAACAAGTTATGGTGTGAATAGTTCATTACTACCACCAGTTTCAGTTTTATTTTGTGACCCTCACTTCGGTTGAACAGTGTTTTTAAGCGAATTTCTCAGTTTTTTTAAGTCAATGTATTAGGAGTAGAAGAACCCATAACTTACCCTTATGTTTTTCTTTAATAATAATAACTATATTCACCTACAAACCACAGTTCATAGCCGTGCACAGCACATGTTAGACGCACCAAAGTCTGCAGTGCTTTCGGCCAGCTCCCGCAGCCAACCAACTCCTACCGCATACGGCCTATGGTCATGCACAGCAGGAGCTGGCATTCAGTCATGGATGCCCTCCTGTCCAAACATGGGTTGCCAATCTTCAGTGCGCTCAGCCTTTGGCAATGCACAGCCAACTCACTGGGTCCCCGTGGAGCACAGCCAAAGTCCATGCACAGTGGAGATTGGCCACAGAGATTGTCCCAACTCCCACTGTATACAGCTGTTAGCCATGTATGGCAAGGGGTTGAACATAGTTCCTGACCTCCATGGTAGGTACTTTAATAAGGTTTCCACCATGGAGGCACTACTGTTTCATATGAAAAAATATCAATTTTTTAAAACTATTTTTCACATATATATGTTTTTTAAATAAGGCAAAAACATGTCTAAAAATATTGAAACATGAGTGATTGTAAGCTATATATCTACAAAAACTGTGGCACCGATTTTTACTTTTCTTGCAAAACACATTCCACTTTAAGTTGGTCTAAATGCCTTCCTCATTCGATACACATTGAGTCAGTAGTTTCTAGTTCTTGTTAGGGTATTTAAGGTCAACATATTTAGTGGATGTGTTCTTAGAATCATATGGCTCTCCGTTTTGCCCAATCAGCACTCTCAGACAGGAAAAGAAACTGTCTGTGTGGCATTCCAAAATGACATCTGAAAGAGGGGAAAGGGTGCCAGACAGGAGAAAGATTAGTTGAATTCACAATGAAACTATAGCTATTTTACTTAGGCCAAATCCTCAGCTTTCTACTAGTCAACAAGTCCCAAAATTGAAAGTAGAGCAAAAGATTTTAACAACTGGTAGGACACCCCAGATGCACTAAGAACCACTTATGGGCAACTGCAGCTCCCTACAATTGTATCAAATGATGCACTTCTTATTTTTTAGAGGTTCCATGTTAGAACATTCCCAATAAAAAACACAATCTCGATCAAGCACATACCATGTTAACCAAATGCTGGACAAGGGACCATAAGAAAATGCTGCATAGCCTCAGCACGGAATTCACGTTACTTTGCGGATGGAACTCTTGAGTACAATTGAATAGTCGGAATAACCAGGAAACCATCCCTATGAAAAGGGGAATGACTAAGCAATTAGAATACCTGAACACAAAAAGTGGCTTTATAAGGGTCACACCAAGTTTGCCCTCAAGGTGTTCCATGGCACCAACACGATCCAGAATAAAAACAGCAGCAAACAAAAAAAATAAAATCAGCAGTAAACTCCTCATCTAAGCCCACCCCTGGTTATAGAGTTGTTTCAGTTTTAGGCCATAGAGCTCAAGTACTAGTTCTCAATGTTTCGGAGTCTGGAAATCCCATAGTTTGTGACTTCCTATAATTAAGGAACTGTTTTCTCAACTGGAGACCTAGAGTCTGCTCCATGAGCAAAACACGTTGTGTCAGAGTTTTATTTTTTCTATCTGCAGTTCGGCTCCTAGCTTCAACCTTTTCACAAAGTTATATAAAGAAGTCATCAAGGCAATAACCAAGGCTTCAAGCCCTTCCCCACCACCATGTCCAACATGCTCCTGAAGGATTTACATTTCTACCTTTAGTAAAACGTTTTCACCAACCTACCAAACATACTACTCACAGAGGGCGTTAGTGAATGAATGAATGAATACTTTCTTATATAGCGCATGGCTACCCTTGGGCATCCCAGCGCTGTGAGACCTGGAGGATGATGGTAGACCTACTTAAACAAGAACGTCTTTAGTTGCTTCCTGAAGATGGTAAGGTTTGATTCATGCCTGATGTTATCGGGGAGATTATTCCAGAGTTTAGCCTCTTTTACAGAGAGTAGCCGGCCGCCCATCCGGGCGAGCCTCACCCTGGGCACTACGAGAAGATTACGATGATTGGATCTGAGAGATCTTATTGATTGATGGCGCTGAAACCAAGGGTTCAGAATGGAAGGGCCCATATTATGAATGCACTTATGAGCCAAGCACAAAGCCTTAAATATGATCCTCTCCTGAATTGGGAGCCAATGAAGAGTTCGAATTGAGGTTTTTGCTGAGCAACGTTTGGGGATCTTCATGAGCAGACGTGCTGCGCAATTCTGAACAGCTTGCAAAGTTTTTAAAGTGGCTGCTGATGTCCCCAAATATATGGCATTAGCGTAATCCAGTCTTGAAAGAATTAACGACTGGACCAGTATGCGTCTTGCTTCAAAGGGAAGAAGGTCAAGGACTTTTTTTAGCGATCTCATAAGACCATAGCAGGTTGCCGCTACCTTGTTGGCCTGATGGTGGAAATTTAGCGTGGCATCCATCCAAACCCCTAAGCTTTTTATTTTGGTCTTAGGCTTTGGAGGGGTTCCCAGACAACTGGGCCACCAGGGGTCAAGGTTGATCGGAGCTTTAAAGCCCAACAACATGATGTCTGTTTTGGCTCCATTTAGTTTTAGGCAGGAGGAAGTCATCCATTCCAGGACATTGGTGAGACACGGGGTTAGATTGTTAAGCCCATGATGTGACTTATTGTCCCTTGCCAAAGAAACAACCAGCTGCGTGTCATCGGCGTAGGTGACAAGCTGAATTCCCCAAGGAAGCACCACATCAACCAACGGTCTCATATAAATGTTAAAGAGTGTAGGGCTGAGTGATGATCCCTGGGGAACGCCGTGACTCAGATGCAACTGGTTTGATGACACCTCGTCCTCAAAGACAGAGAAATACCTGTCCGATAGAAAGGAGTGCAGCCATTTGAGAGCCAATCCTGATATCCCTGCAAGACGAAGCCGATGTAGCAGGAGAGAGTGATTTACCGTATCGAAAGCTGCGCTGAGGTCCAATAGGACCACCGCAGCGCAGCCTCCAGCATCCACAATCCTCCTGGTCGCCTCGACTACCGCCACCAGCACTGTTTCGGTACCTTGCTTAGGTCTGAAACCAGTCTGAGAAGAGTGAAGGGCACCCAAAGATTCAACAAAAGAGAGGACCTGGTTAACCTGCTTTTCCGCTATTTTGCTGAGACTAGGTAACAGTGAAATAGGTTTATAGTTGGCCAGGTCTTCTGGGTCCAACTTAGGTTTTTTTAGTAAAGCACGTACCTTTGCTCTCTTCCAATTCGGGGGAACCTCTCCTGAGGTCAAAGATGAATTAATGACCTGCATAATAGGGCAGACTGCTTAATATGACTGGCCAAGACATCATTAACTTCACCAACAATCTCAAAGAAATATCATCTCCACCATCAGGAAACAAGTAATGCACATAATTCTAAAGCCACACCACAAGCAGACCTCTCACATCAAGCTCCAGGCTCATGTAGAGCACGGAGGCGGCAATGGCCTTCCTCCAGGAAGACATCCATCATACAGAAGAAACACATGTGCTGATCTTATTCTAGGCAATAAGAAGCTACTTCAGATACACCAGAGCATTATTCATATCAGAAACCCTTTCATGACACTGAATTAATTTTTCCTCAACACAAAACAGAGGAACGGTATACAGGGGACCAGTCAGCATCCATTGAGCTCCTTTCTTCATGGTTATTCTAAAGCCTTTCATCCTCCCTTGTAGTGTGCAACATATTCCAACATCCATCATGATAACTAATTGCAGAACCAGGGTGATTGTTCCTGCGGTATTGTCAATGATATAGCATTAACAATTGTTTGCTAATCAAACCAGGTTTTGTAATTTTAGGGGGTACCTTAATATCCTATATCCACAAAAATGATTAGGGTGTAGGTGTTTTATTAGCACAAAGATCAAGATCAGAGGAGTTGTCACTATGTGTGTCAGTCTCACATATCACACAATGTAAGGACACCCTTAATTTAGTATTACTGTTAGCTTTTGTTAAAAAAATAAATCAATACAAATATTAAAAAGTACAACTGTAGATTAAACATAGCTCACATAAATACTAGGGATTGCACTGTCCAAACAGAGTTATATCACAACATTATTGCTCAATCCTCATAGCTCATTCACAGTCATTCCCACACAATTGCCACCAGCACACTAAATTATTCCATCCTTAATCAAATCCAATGGATGCATAGAGACTAATATTCAGCTACAATTCAATAAATTAATATGGATGTAAACAGACCATTGACAACAACCGAAGTATTGAACAACTACTTTGATATTCTTGGATGCATATATATTTACTAAAATGCAGATAGGCTGAATGGATCAATAACACAACTAGTGCTATCAACTAGGTTTCATTGACAAAGAACAGGTGCGAGTTGCAAGTAATATTTGTCAAACAGTTGATATTGAACAAATTATCAGGGAAAGGCCCGAGCACCATTTTCAATGAGTCTAGACACAGAAATAGATTTTTGTACCATTAACTGAAACTATCCAAATGAAGTTCAGGGTTCAATTAATCCACTGTGTTGGTCTTCTATGCATACTCACACACATTAACTCAACTAACTCCCAGAAAGTATAATGTTACAATGCAGTCCTATCACCTATTTAATCTTGTTTTTCAAGTGCTTCCACAGCTATTCTAAATAATGTTTGATTGAATATAAACTCCAATTATTTGCTGATTACTTACTCACCATTGAAACCAGCTATGTTACTCTCGGCACTGTTACAACTTTTGACACACTATCAGGTATAGCAACACTATGCAGCCAATCGGTCGAATTCCAGTTTCAAAGAATACAGAAAATATTATGTCTTTCAACCTAAATAAATTAAGCTTACGGGTGAAAGACAGCCTTTTTGCAGTGGTCTAAACTCAACATACGTGTTTAGTAAATAATCAATACGGACAAAATTAACTAGTTACCTTTCAAGAAATTGATGTGCCCCGTGACGAGGATTTTGAGTGTAATGCCTGGGAGCTGACTTTAAGGTTTGTCTCAGGTTCATCTAGACAAGCTTTTTATGTAGCTCCAAATTTAAAAATCGTTTTTGTAAAGGTGGTTTGACTTATTAAAGCTTACAATTATTTCTTCTTTTAAGACCCTTCCCCTTTCTCCCTTCTGCTTCTCTTCATTCTGAAAAGTACAAGGAACTGCCTTTAACTCACATGCCAATAGCTTTCAAATGAGGTTGTAATAGGAAAAACTGAAGTATATCAATTATTGGAAACTACTAAAAATGAGAAACCACATTGAAGACCCAAATCATGGAAAATCAATTTTAAGGAATCACAAATAAATAGAAAAATGACAGGAAACATTTGAAAGGAATGTCATTCTAAAAAGGCACTATTAAACCTCTTACCTTAATCTTATCTTAATCTCTTTTTCTCACACACAAGTACACACTCGCAATACACACACAACAGAGAGAACTCTTTTTCAAGAATAACGCCATTTAGACCTTAAAAAAATTAATATGCAATAAGCAAGCACGTTTGGGAAAATGGTACTCTGTTAATCAGTTTCTATGAAATGGTAAATGCCAGTCATCTTGAAATTTTTAATAAACAGATTAAATGAAGTGTTTTCTTAGTAATGGTATTCCATTCTCTGAAATCACATACAAACAGAAAGGACAGCCTCAGATGGTTATTCTTTATAGATCTCTATCATTGCACACAGAATTAGAATTAAATCTCATATTTTAGACTCAGCGTAAGTTTCATGCTAAGCGATCTGTGAAGCTTTGAAGGGGAAGTATTGCTTCGATTTAGGCAATTAGGATCTAAAGTTTGTAAACCTTTCTGGTTAAACACACTTCTGGCCTTCAAGGATAGAACAAGCATTGGTAAAGCAAATAGGTCTCGCCTTTGGGACCTTATAAGTGGACTACTGTTAACAAGTAGGCAGTAGCGCTTGTGAAAAGCACAGCGCTCTAAAAACAAAATGACATATGCATAAGCGGGTGGCCCCCAGATTGAAAGCGAAAGCACCGCGGGTTGTGTGTGGATAGTAACCTGACCCATGAGGAGTGTCTCCACGTGATGCAGCTGTGATCGCACCATGCAGGTTTTATCTTCATCAGATGGTGACTTCCAATCTGTTCCCTGTGTCTTGGCTCGTGATGTAGTAAAGAAAATCATTCTAGTTACGGCGCATTTCTGACTATGACTTTTTTTGTTGCAGTTCTTCACATTTTAAACTGGTGCCTCCTGTTTTTTATTTCTGCATTAAATGTTGCACTAAAACGTGCAGGCTAGCGCTGCGAGATGTGATAGGGCGCCGACAGGTAGGCACACCCTCCTCTTGTGGCTAAGGGTCACACTGGTATTGCTCCCCATCTCTGCCGCCAGGCATCCCAGCTGGTGCCCTTTGACTCCGCCTTCTAAAGCTTGCATCATGGGAGGAGGGTGTGTGCATACATTGTGCACCCCTATCCGAGTTCAAAACTAGTGGACGGGGGAGGGGCGTCGCTAGCTGAATGGGCCACAGACCCTCCAGCCAAACTTTGTTTATTTGAAAAAGGGGTCGGTTGTCCTCTTTGTGCCCATCCATCTGTTGCGGGTGGCTGCAGTCACGTCTGTTGTCAGCACGTCTGCTGTACTGAAGTGTACAGAGGCCGCCCCTGCCTCCCCCAGTGTGATGGCAAGGAGTGCCTTCTACAGAAGACTAACATTCAAAGTCATCCCCTCCCTCCCACACGCCGAGGACAGTCTGTTTGAACTTGATGTTCACGCTGCAGTGTTTCTCTTGGGCAGCCAGACTCGCATAGGTAACAAGCAGTTGTATTCACTTCTTCTCAGAGCCCGCTGTGCAACAAGGCAAACCCAGGCGATTGTCTAGTGTGCCCCCTTGTCACCAGCAAGAGGGCGTGGCACCACTGTCGTGCACGCAAATCTACATTTGTTTTTTGTGACCGAGAAAACAAGGTATTTAGCCAAAGCGTTCCTATATTACAACTCTAAAAAGGGAATCTGAAGTGAAAAGTATCGGAGCAATGTAATTAAAAGAAACATAAAACTACGTAGGCGCGTTTGTAAAAAGGGGAGACATACTCCAATAAAACATTTATTAAAAACACTAGAAAGGAAATCGGAAGTGAAAAGTATCGGAGCAATGTAATTAAAAGAAACATAAAACTACATAGGCGCTGGCAGTAAAAGACAAGATTGCAAGCTAAAGAGAAAGCACGCTTGTGTGTAGATAGTAACCTGACCCAACAGAAATGCAGCTCCCACCATGCGCGCCGCTGCTCGCTCCCGCAGGCAAAATGCCGTGAGAGAGAACATTAGAAAAGAGGTGGGACATGCACACGCCTTTACCCATTTGCGTGCTTTCATTTTTGAAAGACACACGTAAAAGCCAACCACATGCGTGGGGCGAGTCAGACCCACACAGAGTAGTTTAAAGCACTTACAAGAAGCCTCGTAGAGCAACGCATGCGCGCTGCGCTAGGCCCGACCTAAAAAAGCATTTCGCAAATACTGTAGGTCGGTTTCGCCAGAAGAACACTATTGTGTCATATAGAAGTTTACAAAATACATGCTGGATTTCCATTTGTGAATTGTGGAACTGTTCAGATTATATAGTGATGTCTATTGCATTCTCCGGAAAGTTCGATGAGTTTTGAAGCTCGCCCAGTATTTACCTCGCCTTTACTAAAAAACAATCCCTGCTTTTAAATTAGACATGTTTAACACAATTACTAACACAGATTACAAAAATAATTTGATGTGGCTATTTGTGAAGAAAATTGCCAAGCCCAGGAAGCCCCATGAGTATAGTGAACAAAGTTGTATAATTTATACTCAATAGTGAATAATAATGTATACCCAGCGGGCATCATCAAAACGGTTAATCTGAATCTAAAGAAAACCTCCAATTACAGGAAATACAGAACACTGCAATCCAGTCTCACGGATATGCCCCTTAATTGCCCTCGGCCTAATGCCTTACGGAAGTAGGTTTTTGATTGACTTTTATGGGTCCATTCTGAGAGGGCAAGGAAATGCCCACCTGAGTTACCAATACTGGATGCGTCAGTAACTCCTGGGGGATAAATTACTCCCCATTGCAAGTTTTTGAAGGACAGCATGGAGGAATTGGTGTGCCTGTACATATTCTTGCATGTATTTACCAAGTATTTTACTGGGACGCTTTGCCTACTTTCAGCAGGTGAAGTATCTTGGTATAAAATACTAGACTCGTAAAAATTCCAAGCAGGGTTAGGAATACTGATGAGACCAGCAAATCCCATTAAAATCCCTATTGGGTTTACTCAACCAGAAGTAATAAGGACCTAAGTCAGGAAATTGACTCTGAATGTTTATTCAAACAAATGGTAGATCAAACCATTATGGGAAGGAGGATATATTGTTTGAAAAAGCGAAATCGCCTGTTAAATTATTTCTTGAGTTGTGGACTAACAACACATCAGTACAGGCTTTGTTGAAAAAAGTCATTTCCACATTTGGGAGCACTAAGAAACATTTAAATTTCATTTGACGTGGAACTGTATTTGGACCTCTATCGGTAAGGCACACTATTGTCATACATTATTGCTTAGGTATTTTGCTGATATTTCTCATCATTTGCTTCTATTGTTTGTGTTCTCTTGAAAGTGTGTCATACACATAAAACCAGTTTCAATACAGAATGTTCACTTTTTCACTTTGTGATACACTTACACTTTTCTTTACATGTTGGTTAACAGTTCACTGATGCTTGCTACAAACAATTAAAAGGTATGTTCATTTTCTTGTTATTTAATACTGTTAAAAAAAAATCTGTAATGGTGGTTGCTTTGTGAGGGTCAGCGCCATGCGTGTGCCAAAAGAAATCCACAGATCTCTTGTATCATCCTCAACACGGTCCTCAGTCGGATGCTGCAAAAGCAGCAGAAGGGAAGAACAGTGCTATCCTTCTCGTTCGCTCTGAACAGTTTGAGTATTAATCAATCATGTCAGATCGAAGCGGATAAGGCTACAGCACACCTCCTACGCATCAAGAAGACCAGAAACGGAGGACGCTCCTTCTCATACCTCGCAGCCAAGACCTGAAATGGCCTCTCGAAACACCCCAGATCCTCCCCCTCCCTCAACGACTTGCGATGGAACCTCAAGACATCGCTCTTCCAGACAAAACAGGCATGATCTCCTCCTCCTCCTCCTCCCTAAGGCCTGCCTACGAGCTTCTGGAAACCCTCAGGAGTGATTAGCCGCGCTCTACAAATTCACATCACATAACATCACTACTTAAGGACTAGAATATCTTTGCGTAGGTGTGGATAAATCTTCTTTCCAAGAATACACCTGTCTCGTTGGAATTAGGCCCGGGAAACATTTACATCACACCAGCATAATCTTCTGTAATCTCAGTATTTTCGTTTTGTTTGTTAAGCAAAGTTCCTGAAATTACGCTATTACGCTATGTCCCATAATTAATTTAACACAAGTGCACTGTGAACCACCAGACCAACTGCTGTATTCAGTTCTTGTGTTTTTTGCGCTATCTTATTATTAAATGCCGTTTTTGCAATTCACGGAATTATGTGGAATTTAATTGAATTTTCCACAAATTTAGTGTGAGTATACAACAGCAAATTACGCAATTTTCACACACCCTTAGCTTCGAATTCGTAGTGTGTTTGGGTTGGAGAAACATTATTTTTCACTTGTGCAAAAGATGTTAGCCTTTCAGGGCGATTACTGCAATGTCATCACCCTTGCTGCTGGTTCTAACCGATTCTGCATTATTACAGAGAGAAGCTGAATGCAAAACACTATGAAATATTCATTTTTACAGCTATTACAGGCACCATGCAGAATGAAATGCTACAAATCATTGATCAGCAAAACACATATTTTCTCTCATAGACTAAGATCATTAGAATGAGGAGAGGGGGGTATTTTGTCCTCTGCAGCAGAAGAAGATCCTTTGTCAACAAAGGCTTACAACAAAGGGTGTTTATTTTGCGTTGAACAGGAAGACCTTGGTTCAGGAAAACAATGTATTTCAAAGAACTTGTAAAGATAAATACAACTTAAATAACCGAAAGCACCCAAACAATTTACACACAACGAACCGTTTAGAATTTCAAAGAATACAACCTTTAGAATTAGGGTGGATAACAACTTTATTTTTCACAATCTCAAATAAGAAAGCACCATTTATATTTGGCCCTTTTATGTGAGAAGGTCGGTTTATACAAACAAAAAAACGTCTCATCACCCGTTTACAATACACAAAAGAACCATCTTGCAAAACAACGAAAGAATGACCTCAAATCCTGTCATCTTTTCAATCGAGAGTCTAGTTTCGGCCTTTCATCTCTTACAAGCTTTAATTGAAAAGAAAAGTAGTTTTTGCCCTACAAGTTTCCGGTAAGTTAGCCATAGAGTGACTGCAACTAAATGAGCTGTTTTGATATTTAGGGGAATGGTCAGCGTAAAGTTATGACCGTGCAAGTACACAAGACCTTCTCGCAAAATTGGACCACACAAGACTCTTACGACAGTGGACTGGTGTGCTCCTGTATTGATCGCTCTTTCCTATTGGTAAGCGGATCAAATGCAAGTAGGTTTCAATGATTCTTCTCTTTTTAGGTCACAGCCTATCAGCAGAGCAGCTGTCTGGTTTGCTAAAGACATCTTGGGGACTTTCAGAAAGATTACCTTGGAATGCCTTCTGCTCGTTGATTACCATTGGCTTTGGGGTTTGTAACTCACATTTTGTCTGGTTATTTGCTGGCTTTACGTGCTTTAGGCTCACCGGATTCAGTTTTTCCCTCCCGTTGCCTAAACCAGGTTTACTGTTTTTCTCTATGAACTCCCTTTCTCTGAAACATGTGTTTAAATCTTGTTCTTATCTTGTCACATTTGCTGTGCATTCAAAGACAGAGGTCAATTGTCAGGTGCTGTCTTCATTTCTGGGGTGCACTTGTTTAGTTTTCTTTCTCTGACTCCAAAGTGGGAGGATTTATGCGACAATCTTCCTGGAAACTAGGGGTAGGAAAGAGCTTTTTCTAGTACACAACAATTAAATAAACTGTGTAGGTATTTCAGAATATATCAACATTAAGAACACAAATTAAGCACCATTTTTGGTTTCTGAAGTGTATTGGAAACAAATATTTTAATATGATCAAAACAAATCATTACACTAGGTGGTGCAATTTCCACACATTTTCGTTTGTGTGCTGTGTAGTTTTATTAGTGAAAACGTAATTGTCATTTCAATTGAAAATATATTGTTTGTAATGGCAGTGCGCTACCATGCCATGCATACTCTGCTCTACGTCACTCTAATCTACACCACCCCACACCACTGCACTCTATGCTGCACCACTTCACTTTATAAAACTCCACTGCACTCAGCACCACACCACTCTATGCCACTTCACGCTACGCCTCTCTACTCTACTGTGTACCACTCTACTCTATGCCCATGCACTCTTTGCCACTGTACTCTCTGCCACTGTACTCTACACCACTCGGTAACACTGCACACTATACCAATGCACTCTACACCAATGCACTTTGCTCTGTATCACTCAACTCTATGCCCCTGCTCCAATCCATTGTAAACCACTATACTCTACTTTGCACCACTACACTCAATGCAACTGCACTCTATATCATGTTACTCTATGCCGCTCTACCCTGCACCATTCCACACCAGTTCACTCTACTCTGAAGAAATCTACTCTGTGCCACTACAATCTATGCCACTCTTCTCCACTCTGCGACACTATACTTTACACCGGTGCACTCTACAGCACTACATCATTGTGCTCTATGCCACTGCTCCACTCTACACCACTGCACTGACACTCTACTCTGCAACACTGCACTCTCCATCACTGAACTCTACGCCACTCAGAAAAAGTGTATCACAAGTCTATTGAGTAAGATCATCAGCAGTATTTAAAGTAAGGCAGATGGGGTTTATATAAGGTGGGTTTGATGTAGATAGTTGATAGTTACCACAAAGAGATGATGGACAGAACGCTGAAACTTTTCAGACACTCACCCCCAATCAGAGATCTGGGTTGAATCCATCATCGTTCTTTAGCTCACTTCGCAATCCCAGTTCAGACCCCAGCCATATGCAAATCAGTCTTGTCCCTGTGCCTCATAGGAACAGTCCAGCCCATACTGCCAAGCCAGGTCTTCCCTGGACAGGAAACAAGCATCCTGGAAACACCCCTCATCAGCCAGGCTAGCTTGAATCTAGTGGCAAAGTGAGCAAGGGACCCACGTCTAGGCATACCCTGCTAACTGAAGGCAAACAAAGCAAACACAAGGAGATGATGGATGGAGCGCTGAAACTTTTCAGACACTCACCCTCAGTCACAGATCTGGGTTGAATCCATCATCTTTCTTTATAGTTGATAGTTAAACAGAAAACAGAATCATCTGCTTGCCCCTCCCACACTGCATTATTGCTTGCCCGTATTGTAGCTACCCCCACCCTCCCGGTGTTGTTTTGCTTCAACCTCCAGTACTTTGACCTGTCCTCACCCACCCTGCACTGGTGCTTGCCCGCTTTTTGCTTCCCCGTCCCATCATCCTGTCCCACACAGTTTTGCTTGCCCCCTTGTTGCTTGCCATCTCCCATCCCATGTTGTTGCCTGCTTCTTTTGTTGCTTGCCCCCTCCCACCCCACATTTTTGCTTCTCCCCATTCACCCTCCTGCCTTGCCAGAAAAAGACAAGCATTGCAAAGCCAATAGGTCTCGCCTACGTACCTTACTGGCTTTGTCAATGTTTTTTGCCATATTGCACAGCAGTGCATGCATGTGCAGAATGGCTGAATGTATTTAAAAAAAAACACTATCATAGGCATCTACAGTCTCACGCCCTCCCTCCTTCTTGCCAGCAATAAAAAAAAAGTTTGATGCTGTGTAGACTCAGGTCTGTCAAATGAACATCAAATTAATAGTGCTACCAAGAGCTGCATAGTTTTCAACCATTGATAGAAGAAGGTGACTGTGTAGCTTTGACCAGGGTCATTAAAAGGGCAAAGCTGGTCTACTATAATCCCTTGTGAATAAGTTTAACGAAAAATATAGCAAATAGTTTACATAAACAGCCGATGTAGGACAATCTACTGCCAGCCAGTGAGCAAAATAATGCCTTTCAAAGCAGGGGCTTAACGTAGGCCCATGGAGCCCCTTCGAGTGGTAGTCAACCCTTCATTGGGCTCCCATTCATCTCACGGCCAATGAATATCTGTGAGATATGGGAGACTCAGGGAGGACCTTTCTGCAGGGGGGGGGGGCATTATTGTGTGTAATGTCACTGTTTGGAAGTTGCTTCCGTATTGTCCTCTGGACATCACCGCATGTTATTTAAACACTAGACCCCAGGGAGCATCACGATTGGCTGACAAGTGCCTCCTGGTAATTCCTAAGCTCAAAAGCAGTACACTGGGTGATAGATTGCTGTTAGTGGGTTGAGCCAAACTTTGGAAGGAGCTCTCAATGGAGCTTTGGTAGCAAATTAACTTAAAGATTGCAGCACTGTGGCACCTTGCAGATGATGAAAATTATGAAGTTATACAGGCCTACAGTGGATAACTGTTTTGGTGTGATAAGCACCAACCCTCGCTGAAGCCGCCCCCACACACTTTATCTCCCGCCTCCGTCTTGAGCTTAACTTTGCAAGTTGTTCAAAATATTTCAAAAAAAAAATTTAAAACCATATGCTCTAACTATACAATGTCCTTCTACACTTCATGAGACCAAAAGTATGTAGACTCCTTGTAGAGACAAAAAAGCACATTAGAAAACTGAAACACAATAAAACATACACAAGCTATGTAGCAGTCTCTCTTTACACAGCGAGCTCCAATTGCCATGTAATTTCTGATCATCAGATTCTGAAACAGGAAGTGTGCCCAACCACAGGAGAGGAAACACTGTGTACAGTGAGATCTCATCTGTTCTAACAACAAAAACTGCTAAACTGACAATATGACTGAAAATGTCAGACCAGCCTGATTAGAAGTGCCACAGAAAATTGGGATCCCTCTGCAAACCCCAGTTTGTGCAGGGATCGCACTTATAAGTGGTATGATGTTTACTTCACCACCAGTTAAATTGCAACAGGTCAAACCTGAAAGAATTTTACAAGGGAAAAAGACCTGGTAATTACCCAGATATGTATGTTATTCCCAAAAATGTTGGGATTGGAAATAATTATCTCGCCTGATAAATTTGGTGTCAGATTTTATTGGGTACAATAATGATCTCATCCAGCATGGAGCAATCTTACGCAGGTACTTGGGGTTAAGTGATTTCTAGACACCGCACATCATAGAATAGCAACATAACCCAACATGGCCCAGATACTGTTGCCTTATAAGGACTTCCGACTTTGCAGTTTGCGCCCCAGCCACTAAGATGATAACCTTGCAACTTCTTTTCCTTTTACTTCTACCCATCCAGGTTATCCTGCGTAAGCACTAATAAATATCCCTTCAAATCTCACCAACAGTCACCTTCAGAACCAATCAATGGTAGTCAATGCATGCACTTCTCGAACCACAGCCCCATTCAAAAACAACCACTCCCCGTACCACTCACCAACTTCCTTCATCATCCATCCACAAGTATACCCATCAGCAACTATTCATGGCCACCATTATTACCAATTTTGGGAAAAGGACAACATCAGAGCACAAACGCAAATGCCAAAACCACAATACCAGTGGCCACAAAAAAAACTCACCACTAGATCACACTGAGCACAAACACAAATCTACCTCATCAGTGCCCAAAGTAGTGACCAGAGAATTTTAGCTTACACACACACAAGTACACTCCCAGTTGACCCTGTGGTAGAGAACTATTTGATTCCAGGGGCGGCTCCTCAATTAAGGCGGAGGAGCATCGCCCCCCTGCTCTATGAGCAGTGCAAAAACAAAAAATAAAACAATAAAATGTTCTTATTTTATTTTTCAGTACGGAGCCAGGTGGGGCTGTGCTATCCTGACGGACAGCAGCAGCCAGCAGAGAAGTGCGCATGACCGTTTGGCCATCTGTCTTGCACACCTGGGTGGAGAACAGTCCCAGGCACTGTCTCAGCATCAAACAAGGCTTCTCAGACCAATCACGACGCTGATGTCATGCTGCTAATGCATGACATCAGCGTTGTGATTGGCTTAAAGGAGTCTGGGAGCCTGTGGGCTGCCGGGAGTCAGGAGCAGAAATGTAAAGAGGAGAGGCGGTGGCCGTATACAGCTAAGAGAATTTTTTTTTGTCTTTCAAAACCTTCCCTCCCCACCGCCAGACTTATAGCCCGATTTATATGTTGGCAGAAAGGGTACTCTGTCGCAAGAAAGATGGAGCCCTTCCTGACAAAATAATGATCTGCCCACTAGATTTGACAGTGGGCAGACCTTTGCTCTAATCACAATGGAGACTACTCAGCCTACGCCATGGCTATATCACTCCGACGGCCCAATAGAGTAAGGGCCATAGGACACTGACCTGTATGTCCGCCCACCTAATTTAAATGTATACAAAAAGTGATGGGTGGAATGCTTCAATTAATCTCAGTCCCTGGTAATTATTTGGTGCTGAATCCCAGTTCTTCTTTATTTTGCACACCATGTCATCTCAGTTTGGACCCAGCTACATGCAAAATAGTCTTGACACTGCTCCGATGGGAACAGTCAAGTCTGAACTGCCAAGCCAGGTCCTCTCTGAACTGGAGCTTAAGCAACCCAGGACCTCCCTCGCCCTTGTTATGGGCTCACGAGCCGGGTATAGCTTGGTTCCAGAGACAGAGTGTGCATACAGCATACAGCATACAAAAAGTAATGCTTGAATTAATCTCAGCCACTGGTAATTAATGGGTGTAGGACTCTTTATTGAACATCGACATTTTAAAGAAACATTATGGCTCTAAAATCCCAGCATATGGTTTTTTGTAAAAATACTGAAAGAAAAAGATATTGCCGTAAATCACATTTTTACATAATTTACTTCTTTTTTGAAAATATGTTTCCATGGTTTCCCTATCTAGCCTCCTTCCTTCTTTAATTTCATAACAAAGTCTCATCAACGTCCCACCTGCTGATGTCCTTTTTAGTGGAGGTTTTGAGTATCAACAACATTTTTCAATTGGTGCAACCAAACCCTGTTGAAAATTGTGCGGTTTCTGCTGGGTTACCCTTGAATTTTTTTCCCTTTTGCTGAACCCCATTATTGCTGGCTATAGAAAGCTGTGCACTTTACCCCACTAACCAGGGTTAAAGTGATTGTGCTCCTCCTTTCATCATGGTAGAATTGGTATATTTCTGATTGCCATATTTACCTTACCTCTAAAACCATAGTATAAGGTACCAAAGTGTACCCAGGTTAAATATCACAAATGGACTGCATCACCCATTGTGCCATCCACTCCAGTGTCAATGTAAAGATGACTTTAGGCCTGCCACAAGTAGCCTGACTATGTAGGTTTTAAACTGCAAATTCTACATGTCAAAATGGCCCCTTTTGACAGGCCTAAACCTTCTTTTTAAATAATTGTCACTCCTAAGCAGGCTTTGTTACCCACAAGGCAGGGTGCATAGTACTTAATATAGGAAATGTAAACATTTATTGTGAGACGTCTCACAGTGAAAAAGCCCTGAAAGCATTTTCCATAGGAAAGCACTGGGAACCAATATTCAATACTAATACTATATCTTGGGAATGGGACTAGGTAGAAAAAAACGAAACAATTTTTTTTTTTTTTTTTGAAACCGTTTATTACAAAATTCAAAAAAATATACAAAGATGGGCCTACAACCTTCAGGCCGGCCGCTAGCAAGCAAGAGGAGCATGTGATACAAACAATAGCGCGCATGCCGCGGCAAAGGGAAATGCACAGGAGTTAGAAGCGGTGGTAGCCACACCATTCGGACCCCACATAACGGTTTCATTTTAATATAAATAACAACAAAAAACAAATCCACAAGGCAACCCACAATCGGAAACAGCAGCATGTGCTCCCCTAGAGGGGGGACCCTACCAATCCATAGGAGTATCAAGGGGGGGGAAAGGTCAAGACGGGGATTAGGTGGACTCAGTGCCCGGAACCAACGAAACAATTTTTAATAGATATTAAAAAACAATTGAATTGTTGAATACGTTTTTTTCTAAATAACTTTTAGAAAGTTGCCTATGCCCTGCCTGAAGTACCTGGAAGCTAAACCTGCATTTTGCTCTATATTGAATAGGCATGGATGCTGTTTGAAATAATATAGATAATATAGACGCACCTGAATGGGTAGAGATGACCTATCCGGACTGACAGAATATGGATGGGGGGCTGGAAGGATACATTTTGACATTAAAGTGTCAGGTCCTGCTTGAATGTCACATCCTGGTTGCCAAGTCACTTCAAAGAGGCATCCCCTGTCACAGACAAATGTTAGCTGACACTTGGGCAGGGCCCTTCTTTTGTCCCCCACCCTCCAACCAGTCAGGCCCCAATCACAGTTGACCTCTTTTTGACATTACAGTGTCACAGGCTGTTTGGCAGGTCTGATAGGCTTATATATAACATTTGGGGGACACTTCAAATGAGGGAAACAGAATTCCAAAACAATTTGTGTATACTCACGGTCTGGTTTCTGATAACTGCGCTTTGTTCTATCAGGCTTATGTCTCAGAGTTTGATGGGGTTGCAGGGACTGCCTCATACTGGATTTTAGTGTAGATGTGAGAGGCACTAGGATTACCATAGTACACTCACCACAAATATCCCTAGCCATCAGAGCCCAAGTTTAGTGCGGCAGAAAACTTAGGTCATCTTGAAAATGATCAGAGTGGGTGTGGTAACCCAAGTAACCTTTACCCCATTGGTTAAGGCGTGACCCAGGGGTCATTCTCACCCACTAGCTGGTGCTAGGCATAAATATGGCATCTCCTGGCACCCACTCCAAAACACTTCTGGACCTGAGTAAGATCTAAAGAGGATTGAACTGGATACATGCAACCTGAAAAGAGTCCTGGAGGACTGGACCTGCTCTCTCTCTTGTACAAAGGACAAAGAATTGAACTTCAGAGGTCACCGGGCTGACCTTCTGTTCCAGCTACAGGGATACAACAAGCTCCTAGAGGCCTTTTCGTTAACTGCTCAGCTGGTCACTGGCAAATGGACCTGGACTGCACTCTGCCTGCCACCCTGTGGTCTCCAAGTTCCTCCCCTGAGATCTGGGGGTGGAGGGGGGGGCTTTAGAACTGGTTACTATATATGACCCACACTCCATTGCTGCCAGCGTCAAATTCAGCCTAGGTGCTTATGTTCTACCTTGTCCATTGACAATCATTGGCACTTTGTTCTTCATGGTGCTATTTCTACTTTATACTTATGGAATTTTTTTAATTTTAGTATCATTTTGTTTATTCAATTTGACTTTTTCTTACTAATTTGTTGTGGGATTTTAAGTCTTGCATTTTGACTTTATTACTGTTTTAGTACTGCACAAATACTTTATACATTGCCTTTAAGTTGAGCCTGTGTGATCTGTACCATAGCTACCAAGAGACTGAGCTCAGCTTAATTTTGTGACTTAATAATCACGGTCCTTTAAACCACTAAAGGTGAGTACTTACCCTCCCCCAGCTAATAACACAATTTCTTACAAGACCCGTTTTAATATTTTTGCCATCGTAACATTTTTATCACCTTTTTGTTCTACTTCTCCCATTATAGCTTACCAGGAATATCAAAAATATTTGATTGCCCCAACATTTCATTTTCCAATAACAACTTCTTCTCGCGCTCCATCACTTTCTTATGGAATCGCCCACAGCAACACAAGCTAACATCCACCCTGTCTGATATCTGCCTGGTCCTCTGGGTCAAAGGTATTACTCAACTGTGTCAACATCTATCTCCATCAGCTCCAGAAAGTCAATGGTAGAAATGATCTCTACTGCCATATCTATACTCATAAGGTCCATGGTTCTGCTTATAGATGAACAAAATCCAAAGTCAATACCCAGCCCCTGAACCTTGGCTGGCACAGAATTATGGAAATTCATGAAAGTGTCAAAATTAAACTCTAAAGCAGAATGACGGTTTCTTGACTTGAAACACAGCACTCACCACCAACCAATCATCTAATGTCTCCACCTATTACCTGACAGATATTACTAGCCAGTATCCAAGGTAAAAGCCATCCACTCACCCTTGAAACACATGTGATAAACAATGACAAAGTTACATATCATTGTCATTCTGCAAATTTATACTGGGACAAACCACCTCTCAATCGAGAAGAAACTAATTTTACAAAAGCACTGGGGGCACCTTCATTGCACCCAAGATGCAACTTGAAGACATAGGGTTTGTAGATCTTTACTATTATTATACCTAGATTCTTACATTAAATCCATGAATGACAACAGAAGCAAACCAAAGAGTTAGTATGTTAGTGTAGAAAATTGGGTTACTGGTTGAGGGGGTGAAACCCTACTCAAGCAACAATCAGAATTCTTGTCAAGGTACAACACAAGCAACCCCCAAAATAACCTCTGCTTAATCCTCTGGTAGCTTGGCACAGAAGTAGTCAGGCTTAACTTTGAGGCTATGCAGCACACAAACAATAATAAAGTGAAAGCGCAATACAAGAAACATCCCACACCAATTTAGATAAATATAGTAAACTTTACTGAACTATTTGACACCAAAATGACAAAAAATCCAATTCGTAGAACCGGAGTTATGCAACTTTAAGGATTTAAGAAAAAAAAAAAAAAAAAGAAGGCTTAGAAGCACAAAGCACCAACTGTGGTTATCTGGTTGCACTGGAACTGGGCAAACTCAAGTTCAGGCTGGCCGTGATGGAGAATGGGCAAGCTACAGGAACCAAATTTGGTCCACTGAACAAAGTACTTTCAATCATGGTTCTGGAGTGTCGGAAGGTCCCGCTTTGGGGCTGTTTCGCGCATCGGTGATTTGGGGCTGTGATACGATGTCCTGCATTGAGAATGCATCACACAGTGGCGGTTCTATGGAGCTGTAGGGCTGCGATACGATGTCCCACATCGAGAATGTACCACACAGTGGCGGTTCCATGGAGCTGTGGGGCTGCGATACGAGGTCCTGTGTCGAGGATGCGTTAAGCAGTGGCGGTTCTGAGGAGCTGCAGTAATGTGAAGCATGGTCCTGCATCGAGTATGCGTTGCATAATGGAGGTTCCAAGGAGTTGCGAGGTCCTGTGTAGGGTTGCGTTGCACAGTGGCGGTTCCAATTCGAGGCTGCAAGTTGATGCGTTGCGATGTGTTGGTTCTGTTTGGGCTACAGCGGGGCTGGCAGAGCACCTTCAGGTCCACTTCCAAGGACTCAGGATTGGGTGGCAGCAGTTGGGGTCAAGACTCACACCAGACAGAGTCCAGGTGCTGGGTTCAAGGTGGTTGGAGCCTTTTACGTTCCTGAGGCTCTGATCAGTAGGCCAACCACTAGCCCTTAGAGTCACTCTGGTGGTCCTGGGTTCAAGATGCAGATTCAGTCCTCACACAGGCAGCAGGGTATCAGGGCAACATATCATCAGTCTTTCTTGCAGTTCAGCAGTCCTTCTTATGAGTCTTCCACAGGTCCAGATATGCACTGAAAAACTTTGGTCTGAGGGTCCAATATTATTAACTGCGAAAAAACTTCTACAGTCTCCGCCCACAAAGGTGTCTGTAATTTCCTACCTCCCTGCCCTGGCCCCAGCTTGTCTGATGGTACAATAGACTAGTGTGAAACCCTTTGTAAGTGTGCTGAGGCAGAGTCTTTGTGATGTGCAAGTGTTTTAGGTGACAGTGTCGCCCCCATCAGGCCAGAGAAGGCCCAGCATGCCATAACCTATTCCCCCTTCGTCTCACTGTCTGGAAGTACACAAAGGCCACCTTCCAGCTACACCTAGTCATGTGCCCCAAGATATAGACTGCAAGCACCAAAATGTTGGGACAAAAAAGGGGAACTTTCTAAAAGTGGCATTTTCAGAATTGCGACGTAAAATTCAACTTTACTATGAAAGATTGTTTTTAAATTACAATTCTTTAGAGACCAAACTCAACCTTCTAACCTGCTCCCAATTGAAAGTGAACACTTATTAAACGTAATAAGGTAACCCAATGTTTTCCTATTGGAGAGTCGGACCACAGTAGTGAAAAACAAGCATTGGCATAGCCAATAGGTCTCGCATTTGGGACCTTATAAGTGTTTAGCCATGCAACAGTTGCATAACTAAATACTTATAAGGTCCCAAAAGCGAGACCTATTGGCTATGACAAGCGGCCGCAAAAGTGATCGCGATCAAACATCAAAGCGGCCGCGAAAGTGAAAGTAATTGCGGTCAAGCGCTGCGCGCGCGCCCGCGCACATGCACTGTAGCTCTAGGCTGGCCTAGTAGCACTTATTGGAGCCCTCTCAAAAAGTCTCGCCAGACCAGCGCATGCGCTGGGTCAGGCGAGACCTAATGAAAGGTGTTTTTCACTACCAGGACATGTAAAATTTGAAAGTAAATATGCAACTTTTTAAATACACTGCACCCTGCCCTATGGGCTGTTTAGGGGCTAACGTAGGGGTCACATATATGATAAAAAGGGAGGTTTATGCCTGGCAAAAGATTTATTTTTGGCAGTTTAACCCCTTGGGTGCGGGTTTATTTCCCGCGCTGTGCGGGAGAAATAAATGGTGGGCGGGATTGCGACAGCTCCCGGCCGTCGTGCGCACACGCCCGCCGTCATGCGCATACAAGGGGTTAAAGCTGCACACCCAGGCTCCAATGGCAAACCTGAGACATGTTTACAAGGGTTACTTAAGTGGTTGCACAATTAGGGCTGCAGGCCCACTAGTAGCATTTAATTTACCGGCCCAGCGTACATGTAGTTCCATTTCACCCTGATCCCAGATTGTCTGGGGTCGCAATGGACTAGTCTCAAACCCTTTGTGAATTTAGTACCACTTTACTAGGGACTCACAAGCAAATTAAATGTGCCAATTGTGGGTAAGCCAATTTTAACATGAGAGAGGGCACAGGCACTTTAGCACTGGTTAGCAGTGGTAAAGTGTGCAGAGTACTAAAGCCAACCAAAACAAATTCAGCAAAAACAGGAGGGTTAGGCAAAACGTTTGTGGGAAGACCACCCTAGGGCTGACAGTTCTAACAGTTAGTGTTTGGAGGTGTACTTTAATGAGATGCATCACAAACAAACCGATACATTAGACAACTCCTGGCAGCATCATGCGCACAAAACGGCTTTAAGCAATATCATTGTTGAAGTGTTTGCCTCCCCAACAGCACATCCACAGCACGTCACACTTCATTCCACATCAACAGTGCATGTTGGATACAACTCTTGGAACCCTTATATGAACAACATGCTTCCATGTCATTTATTCAGCTACGTGTTTGTCACCTGAAAGATACGTTTACTCAAGTTATTCAGACATATATGTAAACTCTCATCATTCTACAGCAGCTATCCTCATGAAGCTAATTTAAACCTATCACACCCACGTAAACATGTAATGGCACTAAAGCCACATATCGACAGAGGTGTGTCGATACATAACGACCACTTGTAGCTGAAGAATGAACAACAGTACATTCCCGCCGAACGACAAAAAACAGTAACGCCATTAGGCACATGCATCCATATACATTATGCTGAATAAAATCCATGCAAGGATCTAGCCAGACACTATCCAATATGATTCATCACTAAACAATGCCTTACTCTTCTTCAACCACACCTGCTGCTATTCAATGGGACTTCCCTCTACACAATATACAATTTCAACAGGCCACTTTTACTATGGTCAACAAAAAACCCAAAACCTTAAAGGGTGCTCAGATTCTGAAAGTAACATATCCAAATACAGTTTGAAATAAATGTATCAATAAAGAAACTAATTAAATTCTTGTTTTAGGGGAATTATATTGAATATGTGCAGAAAGGACAGGTTTTAGAAAGTTCATTAACTTTGTCTCAGGTTTTACAGTATTTAGATACACAAAGTCCTTTCAAGTCCTTAGATTTGTTGTTTGTGCCAACTTTTTATTTAAGTATACAGGATAAATACGGATCTTAGTAGCCGATAATAAAGGCCATCAAAAGGGAGATTTTAATTCCTTTGGCTGAAGCCATATAGAAAACTGTGTTGTGTACCACTTAAAAACTACATTTACAAATAAAGGTGGTTCATTTATAATAACATTCGGCCCTTAAAAAAGAGAGAAAGGTGAATTTGTTTAATTAAAAAACTTTTTTTCTCAAGTGCTTCAATTAGAAACACTGCTTCTGATACTTTCAAAAGGAAAATCATAAGTTTACTCCAAGAAAGAGGGACAGAAGTCACCTGGCATGTGAATGCACTGACCCTATTCACGGCTGAACCGAATTCACTCGAATACTTTGAGCCAGAACAGTGTCTTCAAGCATGGCAGAGTCAGTGCACGGAGTGTGCACGGCATCTGGTCTCTGTCTTCGGTTAATGAGGCCATTAACTTCAAGACAATTGCAAACCATTTCCTAGAATGTGTTGATAAACCCCGAAACACATTCGGAAAACAAAAAAAAGAAAGGATTCGTTCTCCCTCGCGAGATGCATCATTATTAGAAACAAGTTGATCATGGGGGAAGGAGAACGTTGGGTATCGATCCAACGTGATCAATTAAGACATATAGGTTTGTATTTACATAGTCAACGCTGCGTATAGTTTTAATACATGCAGTGGCGTAAAGCAAAATAATGCCCCCTCCCCGCTCCGCAGAGTGATGAGAGGCCCTTGAGGCTCATATCTCACAGAAATTCATTGCGTTTGGGCTTAAAGAGGACACCCTCAATTTTTGGGGCCCCTTAAGTGTTGCTCCCCCCCTCCACACACCGTAGGGTCTAGCGCTACGCCCCTGAATATATGCAGGAATTACTTGGTGAAGACAGTTCCACAAGTTTAGTGGAAAAGCAGCCATCCATTCTGTGCGATCCATTATTATCCCACATAGGTTTGGGTTACAGGTTGGTGCACCATTTCTCCATATCCTCGTTTAGAATATGTCCTAAGAAAGACTTGCACGTATGAAATAGAAAAGTTGATCACTGCACCAGGTTATCCCAGCTATCTGTACGAAGGAATCCACTTCGAAATGCAGAAGTAAAATTTCAGAAGAAGGTCCATAAATGCATGCCACGCGGAGCGAAACATGTTAAAATTTGAAAAGGTTTAAACACCATTGATTTGAAATTAAATTATTTTTGCCTACCCCCTGTTTTTTATTGCCCCCTCAGCACTAAAAAAACACATGTTCAGCCAACAATATATGACGACTTTTCACTGGGACCTAGGGTAGTCATTGGTTGCAAGGCTGTATCAAAAAGGGAAACTGATGGTTAACCCGGGGCCTCTGATCATATTGCAATCTAATGAGATAGCCAGGTTACTCCCATCATACACTTGACAGTGTCCCGATAAATGGAAGATCTATAGGCTCAAAGAGCTGCAGAACTTTGCTAAACGGTAGACGGCTGTCGCAGTCAGAAGTGCAAGTGTGACTATCACCGCTTTATTTTGATAACTTCTTACCATCGCACACAAGTGACAACACAGTAACTTTCAACCTTCACGGATCCAGGTCAGATCCTAGACTATTCAACATCTAATTCCAAGACACTCCTAATGATAACTCTTTGACTAACTCACCCAGTCGAAACACACGAGTGCCACAAAAAATATTCAGAATACATATAATTCAGACCGCCTTACACCACAAAAAGATATTTTGCTCGGGCCCCTTATAAAAACATCCCACCATTTAGTTTCCAGTGAGGCCTAATGCTCTCCTTTAATCTGGTATTTTAATTACCACCGATGCGAGTTACTCTTGCAACACTAAGCACTGCTCACCACACTTGTAGCCGCTTTATGCCACTTCATAAAATGGATTATTTGATGTAGTACTTTATTTTGGTTTGGGAATTCATTTGGCAAGCTTCACTAATTGAGCTTAGACAACAATCCAGGCTTGTTATCCAGGCTCAACAGCAGCCTTTGTGGGGACCGGGTCACTAACTATCCGGGGCCTCACAAAATCTACCTTCAAAAATGGAAACCTTATCCACGGAAACATATAGAGGAAATGCTGGATATGGCCTACAGCATATCAAGTTAACTGGTGTCATCTAGAGACTGCTGTTTCAGAATGGGCGTCAGTGGTTAGCCCTAACCGGTGCTGCACTCGTATGATCACCTGTAAGTGAATCCTACCAGTGTACTGTATAACAGAATACGAATTAACTTGCGACAGTTTTCCCACAAAAAGTGTGTGGTCTGTTTTGTTGATGATGCAACTGTATTTTGTCATAAAAGTATGTGCGTAGACATGACAGAAGGGCTAGGGGTGGAAACACTAAGAGCAGTCCCTGGCGAAATAGCCCGCCCATTGTCATTCTGTCTGTGACTGATTATCACATACAGAATGACAATGGCCAGTTTGAGCTGCGAAAGCATACATCCCACCCTAAACCAATGAGGCAGCTCAGCAGGTTGGGTATGCGCTGCCGAGACCAGGGGACACAGAGCAGTGTTGTGTGTGCCATGATTGGGTTTTTCTCCCTAAGGCCATGAAATGGAATAGGCTCTGCCTCGAGTGCCACTTGACATCACCACTGCTAGAGGTGGTGCGGAAATACACCCACCCCCTTCAAACTCGTGCTCAATGGCATTCTGGTTCATGCAGTCCTTTCCTTAATCAGCCATAGGTGAAGGTGCAGGCTGCATCGTAAGGGGAAGTGGCAAACTTGGTCTGGACACCAAGACCTCCTTTTAACACTATGTAGCCTGAGAGCAAGGGGTCTTCTGAATGAAGTTTGGGGGTTGGGGGGGGGGAGGGGGGTGTCGATGCATTATCCACCCAAGTCAAAAATTGAGGTTGCAGCATTGCCCGGATTTCAGATCCCACTAAAACGTACACAGTCACGTGTCAATAAGATATCTGCCAGTATGCACCCTATCATGTCCGGCAGGACGTCCCGACCCTGTGGTTCACTGCCTTATATCCCTCTGTACCCCACTCCCCGCGCTCACTGCCTAAAATCCCTCTGTACCCCACACCTCTCGCTCACTGCCACAACATATCCCTCTGTACCCCACAATTCGCGCTCACTGCCACAACATATCCCTCTGTACCCCACACCTCTCGCTCACTGCCTTATATCCCTCTGTACCCCACACCTTGCGCTCACTGCCTTATATCCCTCTGTACCCCACACCTCTCGCTCACTGCCTTATATCCCTTTGTACCCCACACCTTGCGCTCACTGCCTTATATCCCTCTGTACCCCACACCTCGCACTCACTGCCACAACATATCCCTCTGTACCCCACACCCCACACCTCGCGCTCACTGCCACAACATATCCCTCTGTACCCCACACCTCTCGCTCACTGCCTTATATCCCTCTGTACCCCACACCTCGCGCTCACTGCCACAACATATCCCTCTGTACCCCACACCTCGCGCTCACTGCCACATATCCCTCTGTATCACATTCCTCACACTCACTGCCTGATCGCTCACTTTACCCTGCCATTCATCTTCTACGTGTTCTCTCCCCTTTCACTCGTTCTACCTCTGTTCACCCCCTTACTTCTTTTAGTACCTTACTCCTTTCTCAATACCTCTACTTCCTTTCCTCTTCAGTAACATCTCTCTGACACATCTCTGCACTTCCTTTATATCAACGCACCCCTCTACCTCACCTGTCTACCTCAGTCTTTATTATTCCCTCTTCCTCAGATGTCTCTACCTGTCTCTGACACAACTCACCCTCTCTCTACCTGGCCCTTTCACGTTCTACAACTGCGTTATTCTCCCCTCTCCATCTTTGATTTACCGGTCTCTGCTCCTGAATCTTTTTCTTCTACATCTCACTTCTTTGTCTACCCTTCACCCCTCCCTACCCTTCTGTTTGCCTCACTACGGTCTTTACCCGACGCACCTTTCAGTGCCTCTTCCCATTTCGCCTCCCTCCCTCACATCGCTCTCCTAGCATGCATCTGTTTCTCCCCTCACCACCATGCCTGCCTCTACTCCTCCTTACCTTTCTAACCAGCCTTACTTTCTACCTTCCTGTTATTCCTGGTAGTGAACCTTTCATTTCACGCCTCCGGTTGTATTACCTACGCATTCAAATTGAGTAGGTCATTGCTGTGCTCCCAACCCGACATCGAGACCCAGTCCCCTAGGCTCTTAACATGCCCAGATATAACAACAAGCATTGACATAGCCAATAGGTCCCGCCTTTGGGACCTGCTGCATAACTAAATACTTATAAGGTCCCAAAGGCGAGACCTATTGGCTATGCCAATGCTCGTTTTACTCAGCTTGGCCTGAGCATTACTCGATCCTGATTGTCTGCCATTTTAGCCCCGCCCCTATTGATTAACATTAGCCACGCCCCTTCATTTGCCAGGTTAGCCCCCCCCCCCCTGGAAAAATTTCTGCGGACACCCATGGGTGTTACAGTTTCCATATTTACCCATTCTGGGTAAGAAATGAGTAAACACCTTGGGTTTGGATCCATTACAGTGCCCATGTGTAAGTATTCACTTCCGGTGCAAGTAGGAAGAATGAAACGCAATGTTCTGTCAAAAAGAGGCCAAAAATTCCATCGCTGATGGAGTAGTGAGAAAGAAAAGGGACGTAGTTCGTTTCTGCTTATGGATTAAAAAAGTGATGGAGAAAGTTAGCTTATGCCGTTCTGCCGCTTTTTTTTACACCCCAAGCACACATCCTGTTATCTAACAGTTTATCGGTGGTTGGGTAGCTAGGCCATGCCACATCAAGCTGAAAACAGGCTGCTGCGCTGGACATCAACCACACGAGGCTACTTCCCTAGCAACCAGTTCGGATCCAATTTCACTCTGACAAAGAAAGCAAGCACATATTGCATGCAGAAAGCTCGTGCACAATGGAGTTCCAAAAGAACACTGGATCATCTAATGGTTATCAAAAATGGGAAAAAGGCACTCCCCAATAGAGAGGGATGGGTACATTGCACAAAATAAATGCATAAACCTAATTCCATTTCCTATATATTGTCCTCGGTGGTCTCGAAGTGATTCTAAGGGCACACAAGGGTCCACAATAGGGGCGTCATGCACGCACAAGCAGACCCTAAGTGGGGCCCATTCAAGCCAAGGCCAATGAAAATGCGTGAGGTATGGAAGACTCCGGGCCCCCCCCCCCCCCCCCATCATATTCTTCAAGGAGGGGCATAATATTGTGCTACGACACCTACAATGAGCAACCATGAAGATTGTGTGCGTGTGAGACAATATATATATATATATACACACACACACGTATATACATATACAGGATAAATTACCCCTTGTCATACAGTATAAGGGTATTGCAAGTCACTGAGGAGTTTAATAACCATATAGATGAACAAGACAGAAGGCCAAGCTCCTTTATGAGGTTATGGCACTCCGGGGTGACCTGCAATATCCTTATAATATATTGCAGAGGGTACTTCAGCCCCTATAATACATGGTCAACCATCACCTTTCCCACAAACCACGTAAAACCTTGGTGTGTAGCTCTTTCAAATGAAAGCGAGCACATTTGCAAACATGAGGAATAAAAATAGAATTTCTAGTGCAAAATTAAACACATCAGATCCTGTTAGATATTTGTTGCAAAAAGATAATAGAATCAGTTCAATACATGTCATTTAAGGAAAAAAGCTACAGTAGCTTATAATGTGTAGAAACATGAAGAAAGGTTCTAACTTTTCTATAATTATCTAAGGAGTGGAAAAAACAAACATGTCCTTTCTGACAGTCACTGCAAGCTAGAAAAATAATGTTTGTTTTTCCATTGCTGCTTCAATTATTCTCCATGACCTGGCTTTCACCTCTGCTGACATTAGAACTTAATTGCAGTAAGTTATTATGTGTTCTGATGTCTTTTCTTTACATTTGGAGACCTGGTGCGTCACAAATTGCCGATTGTAAAGAAGTTAGAGACTGGTGTTTATACAGCGATTGAATAATATAGTTACCTTATTGCACAAGTTATAGTTACTTGAGAGGACTATAAATGGTGAATTTCAGTCGTTTTTTACATTTAAAATTGCATTTTTTTAACTGACATCTTCACCTAACTATTTTTTTCAGTGAATACATTTTAAGCAACCTGTTAATTAAACCTTACTAGGATCTATGGAGGGGTTAGTGGTCATCGGAGCATTTAATTCACTTCCGTTCTCTTCATTCCACTCACTGTCTTCTGCAGTCTCGCGGTCAAACTCTTATGCCTACTTCTCCTCATTTCTTTCTGAAACACTCCATCTGTATATCTCACATCTCATCTCTTTCCTCTTCAGCACTCTCTTTTCACTCTCTTCCACACTTACTCCCTTGCTTCTCCTTCACTTCACTAGGCACCCACTCACCTGTAAGCATTGCATTTTCTTTAACGTTTGCCCCATCAATGTTGACAGTGGTGTACCCCCTCCAACACTTTCACATAGAATCACAATTACAATTGACACACCTTGACATTGCTCTGTGCGATCTGCAGAGAAGCCAAGGATTGGAGGAGCAGGCATTCTGAACCCGTTCATCACCACTGACGGCAATGAAAGAGTAAGCGGAATGTGAAATGTTATAAGGAACAATATTGTTGTGTCCAGGTTGGGAGGGCAGTGTCTATGTTTTCCAGCTGTGGCTGTCATCTGTTCACGGGGCACCCCTACAGGACATGAACAGATGTGGCACAATGGACACCCTCCATCTGTCTGCATGTTTGTCCTCCTACTTGCACATTTTTGGGCCTCCTTGAAAGTGCATTTTCCACCAGCCTTTTCTTGATAACTTGTAGTGCTGAAAAGCGTACCTGAATCATTCTTTTCACTGCCTGCCATTGGTCTATATACACTGCTTGTGTGCTTTATAAATACAAGGGAATGAAAATAAAATAAGAGGGTGTTTGCAAATTCCTGGTTACATCTTTTGTTTGCTCAAAGTCAATAGTTCTTATGTTCCATATAGGTACCCCAATATAGGCTCAGGTAACAACCAACCTTTTCAACTATATTCTCCTCTACTATTGCACAACATAACGGTTCTTGGGACTGAACCTTTACCTAGTTACGGTACTGCTAACAGGACATGGGATTTTCCCTGAAAACTAGCTTCATCCATTATGCATGAGGATTCTTGAAAACTCAGCAGGACTACCATCTCCTGCATAATAACTATGTATAAGGGCCATTCCTTCCGTCATCCTAAGTCCGACATGACAAGGTAGAACCCCTGAGTGCACCACTTTGGGTATATAAACACCATATCTTGCTGAGGTAGTCAGAGGAGAAAAGGACTTCCATGCTGACACACTGACGCAAGACGCTGAGGTTCCTGTACGCAGACACTCCAGCTCGCAGTGGTCTGACAACCCTTGCGGGTGTCCATCACGAGACCAAGACGGGGTCCCACAGTCTCACTTCAGGTCGCGGGGTTGACTTTATCCTAGAGGGATTCTTGGCTTTACACCTACATACCTGTTGGGTACACTTAGGTACATCTACTTAGGGTTGCATCGTAGGAGTACGCATTTATTACTGTCATGTATTTTATATACTTGCCTGTATTCATTGTTTTAGCACGATGGTAGAAATCTACCATCCTTTTACACTGTTAGTGCTTCTAATCATTTGTATCTGTTTCTGTCTAATGGTTGATTCAGCACAACTATTTTACAATAGAATGACGCTGGTTCAATAAATGCTTATTGGAAAACGTCCTCACCATTTATTCTGTGTATCTCTCCGAGACAAAGTGAGCACGAGTGACTGTGCGAATAGTATCGCACTGTTGGATCAAGGTTGTCATGTTCAATAGTTGCCAAGAACTATTCTCTCCTTGGTAAGAAGGGTCTCTAGTGGCACTGTGAGCTAGCTGGTACACAGGTTAACATACCCGGCGGGGGTGTCTAGAATCAGTCCAGACATCAATCCTAAAGATATATATAATAATGGTAAAAAAATAAGCACAACAATATTAACATTAATTTGGAGTTTGCTCGTCTTTTCCCCTGACAGAGATTGTGGTTCCTACTTGAGTAGCATTCCACACCCTTCAACCAGACCGAATCTCCAATACAAGGTAAGTGGCCATTTGTGATGCAGGTCTGGATGATGAGGGCACACAGTCGAGGACCAAAATATACATCCGAGTTGACTAACTCATGACCCAAGAAAAGGCAAAATATGCAAGGCTATGTGGCACATTTTGTGAAAGTAATCATTATGTTGTCGTTTTTACACAAGTTAACACTGTCTGGACAAAGGTTTCACCTCATTAGTAACATTTTAACACACCAAAGCAGCAATAAGCAGTCAACCCCTGTGAAGGCCCTTCCACTGCACGGCAATACATGTTGCTGCGTTTTTAGTAACGTTTGATGTGTTTGAGCTAAAAACATTTTTTTGTTAAAATCTACAAGTTAAGCAGCAGAGGATGGATTATGCGGCAAATGCGAGCAAATCCGTAAATACACAGAAAATGCTGCAGCCACAAAAGTGAATAATTACAGTTCCCTTGACGTAGTGTCATGTGTTTGGATGGCAAGTTAGAGACAGGCTGGAAACAAAGAGTATTATTAGTACCAGGTTGCCTCACTGCCAACTGTGAAGCAGATAAGTTCATGATAACGTCTGCTCAGATGCTCTGAGGAAATTATGACAATCATCTTTAAAGAAAAACACGAACATTTTTGGGAGTTTTACTCGAGAAGCTGAATGCCTAAAACTTTCCACTACGAAGTCTCTAGTGATCAGGCACTGCGAGGCACAGAGAGCTACATGGGGAGCAGGGAACGCTCCTCCATGATGGCGAGGACAGTTGCCCCCCTCTTCAGAGTCAGTGACAGAAAAATAAAATAATGAAACAACATCATTTTATTTTTCGGTTACTGGTTTAGGCATGAGTGTAGGGCAGGGCGGGCCAGGAGGAGTGGTGGGCACTTGAAAGTGTGCATGTAAGTTTGGCCGGCCATCTTAGGCAGGCCAAACAGACATGCTCATTTCTATTTCTCCAACAAGCTGTAGGTTCCCAGGGATGGTCTGAATGCCAAACCAGGCTGCTCAGACCAATCCTGGTGCTGCCCTCATTGCATGAGAGCAGCTCCTGGATTCGGTAGGGCAGAGGTTCCCAAACTGTGGTCCACAGACCCCCAGGAGTCCATGACACATACCAAGGGGGTCCCCAGGCAGCAGTTTTAAAAGTACTGCAAAGTTCCTTGCATAACCAGCAGTTGTCCGGCAAGAATAAAAGTGTCAAGATAACTCCGGTGATTAATGTACCAGCAGGAGTGCAATGGGAGTTTTTTCCAGTGGCAGCTTTGACTCATCTAAGATAGCGCAGATGGTTAATGTGCCTGTTGCAAAGAACGTGTACCATGCATCTTAAACAAGCATTGGCATAGCCAATAGGTCTCGCTTTTGGGACCTTATAAGTGTTTAGCCAAGCAACAGTTGGTGCTGTTGTACCAAGGATATTGTGCTGCATAACTAAATACTTATAAGGTCCCAAAAGCGAGACCTATTGGCTATGCCAATGCTTGTTAGTCTTGAGTGGAGCATAGCGAAGCGACCATTTTGTGGAAGGGGTGCCAACAAAGTCCATTTTGTGTTACCTGTTTCTAGCTCTTGCTATCTTTGAAAACAATGAAATGCTAACGAAGTTCGCCGTCTATGAAACACTGCTGTCGATCCCCTTATGCTGCTCACTGTAAGATGACTGTAGAACAGTCTTGTGATAATACCGCTTTCAATGAGACTTGTGCTGCCACCCCTGCTGCTCGAAAAATGCTTAGGGGATGGTAGCGATTAATCTTTTATCTTGAATTGTATTGCGGTACTTGTTGAATGAATTTATGCGATATTACAACTGTCCAGAAAGGCTACTAAATACATATGTATTTGGTCTGAACACACAAGTATCAGACGCGTGTACCTAAAAATAATTTTTTTAGACAGCATAAACAGGTTTATTCGGTTGAACTACTTCCGTGACTGTCATTATATTAAACTTCTGACAAATGTAAAAGCAAGATTATTCTCGTCACAAATTAAACTCGTGTAAATTCACTACGACTGCTGTGATTGGATCTTAGGAAACAAAGGCAGTCTAACACACCCTACTCAGCCATTGTCCCGGTGTACAAGGCTGGAAATATGCGGGCACCGAAAAGAGCTGTAGATAAAGTAAATGCATTTTGCAAGATCAAATTAAGAATCGGACAAACCTGGCAGTTCCTATTTTCTGCACAACGTGCTAAATTGTATCTAAAAGAGATTGAATTTATAATTTTAATGTTATCGAGAGGTAACGCTGACGCTGAAGCCGGAATTAAAGGAAGAACAGTGGGGGAAGAAACGCAAGAGAAGCCCGGGAGTTGTGTGCGAAAGTGAAAGTCATTGCGATGCACTTAATGAGGCCAGCACAGTGACGAGATCTGTGGTGGGGGAGGGGAGGAGGAATTGAAGCGCTGACAGAGGCACGCAAAGCGCGCGCCCGAGCACATGCACTCAAGCTCTAGGCCGGCCATGGCAGTATCTGGTAGCACTTTTTTTTAACCCCTTTACTAAAAGTCGAGCAAGCAGCGCATGCGCTGCTCTAGGCTAGACCTAAAAATGGGCTACCTCTTTGAAAAATGCCAAAACTCCGGTTAAAAAAAAAAAAATAGGTTTTTTTATTCAGCTCTGCAAATTCCTGGAAGTTGGGACAATGATGACTTTAGCACAGCAAACCATTTGTTTATGCCATTGTTAGGGAAAAAAGACACTTTTATACAGAGCACTTTTTTCCTATTTTTCCCAAAAACGCAAAGACTAGCTATATTTTGGCTATTTACTCGGTCCCTTACAGGGTAGTCCACAAACCCTGCGGACCTTTAGAATCCCCAGGATGTTGGGAAAAAGGATGCAGATTTGGCATGGATGCCTTTTGTGAACCAAAGGTTATGGTGCCCTAAGCATTAACTACCCCAAATAGCCAAACAAAAGGGCTCATCACCTGGGGAGTGTGTGTGTGTGGGGGGGGAAAGCAGTTAAGAGGTTAACTATGTAATAAAATGCTAATAATAATTCCACAAATCTCATACTCTTTGCACACATACCATACTCTCAGGTTGTCAGCAAGGTGCCTGGTCATGACACTAACATTAATTTGGAAAGTGAGCACCTAGGCTTCTTGCTTGCTCCCAGGAACAGGAAACAAGCATTGGCATAGCCAATAGGTCTCACCTTTGGGACCTTATAAGTGTTTAGCAATGCAACAGTTGCATAATGAAATACTTATAAAGGTCCCAAAAGCGAGACCTATTGGCTATGCAAAGCGGCCGTGGAAGTGAAAGTGATTGCATCACGATCACACATCAAAGCGGCCGGGAAAGTGAAAGTAATCACGGTAAAGTGCGGCGCGCGCGCCCGCGCACATGCACTGTAGCACTAGGCTGGCCTGGTAGCACTTTTTGGAGCCCTCTCAATAAGTCTCGCCAGACCAGCGCATGCGCTGGGTCAGGCGAGACCTAAAAAGGACTGTCTGGTACTAGAGATTCAAAAACGTTAAGCTGCCCCATTACTAAGCCTCTATGAACCAGTTTATGGACAGTAGTCTCTTGTAATAAGGAAGGAAAGCTTTTTTTAACCTGCCAAACCCCATTCCCAGAGCACAAGGCCTCAGCGCACACACGATTGTCTTGCGCTGGGCACTAAAAAAGCATTTGCAATGCAACAGGTCTTGCATATACGCGAGGAGAACATCATTAACCCCTTCCCCGCTCATGACGGAACCGCTCCGTCATGAGCCACGGTTGCCGTGTGCTCATGACGGAGCGGTTCCGTCATGCCACGACCGTTGGCGGCCGCTCTGCCCACGCGGCGCTGTTTCCCCGCCTGTGCGGGGGGACAACGCAACTGGGCGGAGTCATGACGGAACCGCTCCGTCATGAGCACAGCTCAACCGTGGCTCATGACAGAGTGGCTCCGTCATGAGCACAGCGCCACCGCGCTGCCCCCCCGCACCCCCCAGCGCTGCGGCGGAATTCCCGCCGCAGCGAAGGGGTTAAAGAAAATAGTGCTCAAAGTCTAAATAACACATACCATGTAACACTTGAAGTAAAGGGGCCAGACGCCATGGGAGGTGACAAATGAAGAGGAGGCGGTACTTCGGAGGGACTAACAAGCCTATTGGGGAATCAGAAGCAAGCATGTAGGACAAACAATGACACAAGCCAATGGCAAACAAGGGCGGAAAGTGGGCGGGGTTTCTATTCGCTACTCATCTACAATAAGTCTCGCAGAGCATCGCATGCGTGCTGGCTCAGGCTCGACCTAAAAATGACATGTAAACCTGCAGTTGGCTGATTTAGGGCAAGGGTTCCCGCTTGCAAAGCCATTAAGTAGACCTTCACATCAGTATAACAGCAAAAAACTGGTTGCATTTTTCAGCAGCAAGTATTTATAATACTTCACAGCCACAAAGGAAGTAGGGAGCAGAAGATAGTGTTAAGTTACTCCCTGAACCATAAGCCTTTACAAAATGTAGGTCTTGAAAAGAACGGAAAGAATGTGAAAAGGACCCTGGGGCAGCATTCCGACAACATGCGGGCTGCTTCTACCAAGAACAAAAAGCAGACAAACTGCATTCACAAAATGTGAGGTGCTCGCAGCCTGACGTGGATAGTTAAAATCACAAACATCTCAGTTCCCCTGCAGCCACTCCTCCATACACAACACTGAAATTGCAGTGTCTCCACATGTTTTCAACGCAGCGCCTCTGGCGCAGTGTGCCCTGGGACGGGACAGCACATGAAGGAGAATGTACCTAAATGCGGCAGCACTGCAGCGAGATTGCTCTGAACAGCCCTAGCATTAGAACGAGACAACCTTAGAAAAAGACTATAATACAATGATACAGCACTGGGGGCACCGCACTGAGTGGAATCTCTCCTTGCATAAAACCAGCAGAATGCGGCTGTGCCGGGATAAGGATGCATTGTAAGGAGTTTGCACCGGGTGAGATGCCAGTGTACCATGTAATAAGGCCGCGCTGGAATGTGAGCACAGGGGATAAGGCTGGGCAGGAGCCAAGGCGGTATTGGAACAAGGCAGCCCTGGGATGGGTCTACCCGCACAATCCCCTAGCCGCGAATGACACCGCGTTAGGATGAGGCACCACAGAAGTAACGCTTCCCCAGCTAGATGCTATAATTCAGGTGCCATGGAAGGAGGCCGTGCTGTGAAGAGACCACTGAGTGAGTCTGAAGTGAGTGGGGATGGAGGGGGCTACGGTAAGGGAGCCCAGGGGCAAGAGAGCGCTACACGAGGGAGCAGTGGTAGCGGGCAGGACTCGGCGACAACAGTCCTGGGCGAGTTACCCCTGGGACGGATTAGCAACGGAGGGAGGGTACACTGCAAGCGGAAGCGCGAGAACGAGGCTGCAGTGCGGCCTCCATTGCAGCACTGGGCCGAGTCTCCACCTGAAGAAGACAGCGCTGGGTCGGGGCTACAACCAGGCCAAGAGTGAAATAAAAATAAGAATGAAACGCGCGGAGCGAGGGGACAATAGAATCGGATCGCCCTGGAATAAACCCGCATTACAACAAGATAGCCCTAAAGCTGCTGTGCACCTGCTTGACGGGGAGACCGCACTGAATTGAAGCAGGACAGACAGAAAAAAATGGAATGAGACGGCACTGGAACCAGGCATGATTGTTATGAGGTTCGACTGGCATACGACTGCACTGATCGAGGCCACGACAGGAGTACGTTTCGCTGGAAGAAAGATACACGGAACTAAACAGAACGGAGTGAAAAGCAGCGCAAGGGTTGCACTGGAAGAGGATAGCAGTGGAATGCGTCAGCATGTAGTGAGGAGGCACGAGGGATGTGAAGGAAGCACCGGAAGGTGGTTGTCCTGAGACAAGGCTCCCCTGGAATGGGGCTGCCCCGGAGAGTACGTGTGAATTAGAATACCTCCGCGTGGGAGCGACGCCTCAGTGGTGTGAGGCTGCACCGGACTGTGCCTGCCAAGGATTTAGGAAACGCTTCAATGAAATGGCACGGGCGAGAATGCACAGAGCGAGGGCCCACAATGAGAAGGCAACATAACATAACATAACGAGGTAGCACTGAAATGAGGTAGCACTGGAGAGGCAGGCCTGAGCGAGGATGCGCCGTAATGAGGCCACTGTGCAATAAGTGTCCCTCGGAATGAGGCTGCACCAGGGCGCGTTGAGGCTAGCTAGATGAGGCAGCATTCATTAAGAATGCCCTGGAATGAGCCGGCACTAGAAGACTATATATCGCTGAGTGGTGCAGCACTGGAAGGAGCGGCGCTAGAAGACTATAGCGCTGAGCGGTGCAGCACTGGAATGAGCCGGCGCTAGAAGGCTATACCGCTGAGTGGTGCAGCACTGCAATGAGTCGGCGCTAGAAGACTAGAGCGCTGACTGTAGAAAGACCAGAGGTCGAAGTGGGCGGGAACGGCAGGGCACGGCGTGCCCCTACTTCTTTAATTCTATAGCTTCCGTTCCCCTACTTTTTATGTCTCGCCTTGCTATCGCGTAAGCGATCGCAAAGCGAGACTATTGTAAGCGGGTTTGAAAAGTGCTCCCAAAAAGCGGATTGCATGGCTAGCACGCGCACAATCACGCGCATCGTGCCGCCATGCAATCTGCTTTTTGGGAGCACTTCAAAGGGTCCGCTCCCCCGCCTGGAATGCGCTCCCCCGCCCCCAAGCGCGCGTGCGCCACGCTCCGCCGGGCTTGTCTTTTTTTTTTTTTTTTTTAACTTTAAGCGCGAGTCGCGCGTGCGGCCAATGCTTGTTTTTTTTAAGCAGCATGGCCTCGCTTTATGTTATCTTATTTTTTTGCCTCAACAATGGCGGCCACGCCTCTAAAGCTAGTCACGCTGTAATATTTTTTGGAAGCGCTGCAGTTTTAAGCCTCACTTTATGTTTTTTCTCAACCAGCACGCTTCAGTTGAGAATGGCGGCTGTGCATTTCTTTTGTTATGCACGGCTCGCCGAAACCGATTAACAACCAGTTGATAATGGCGCCCCCTCACAGCCCTCATCCCAGTCCTGCCCCCAGACTCCACACTTTAGGTTTCAGCACAGTGCCAGCTTTTATATCAACAGCACAGGCACCGCTCTTAAAAGTTTAGAAGGCGCCCGCTTTTATGATCGTTTTTTTTTTAGCATGGCGCTCGCTTCATGGTACACCATGCGCATAACACTGCTCAGGCGCGAAGCTGCCCGTTAAAAAGGCTTCTTTTTGAAGGAAATGAATCCCAGCCATTTTGTTCCTCTGACCCCCTGACGCCTGCATTCAGCGCTCAAGTAACCCGATACACCCCTCAGACCCTCTCTCCTCGGCATGTCACACGCTCCCCATCCCCTCACCCCTCCAACTTGCTGCAAGCAAGCTCCGGGGCCGTGCGCATCACACTCCCACCCCTCTCACTCCCACCTCTCTCACCTCTCTCACCAGAGGCCAACTGACAAGATCTGGGGAGGGGGCGAGAGGGGGAGTGGTGAGGAGCAGACCAATGTACAAAACACGGGCTTGCAGAGGGGATTCTTTTCTCTCGTGACATTTTTGAAGGTTTCATCAGGCTTTGCGGCCAGGAGAGAGGAACATGTGTTTTCCTCTTCAAACTATTGGATGCTTTGCAGGCTTCCCAGTGAGAGATAGCAGGGGAGGTAACCTCACTCCTGCCGACACTTCTCCCATCCACCCCAAACCCTCTGCGTCACTCTGTCCTGAGCACCAACATGAAGTGTAAGTCTCCTGAGATGCTCTGTTGTCACCGCGCTTACTGTCTGCAGTGTGCTTTAAAAGTGGCTTCCCAACTGCTCCTGGGTGCAAAAACTTCACATACAGCTTCTATCCTAGAAATAACTCGACTGCACCTGAGAGCCACGTGCTTGAGGAGAGAGAGAGAGAGAGAGAGGACCCTGCTTTTCTACAACAAATATTCAGCCTCTTAGCACTTTAAATGTTGGTGTTTCTGGTGTGCAATCTCTATAGCGCTTATCTATCAGGTGTCCAGGCACCTGCCTGTGCTTTATTCAGTGTGTCATATTTAAGACATGCTGATTGTGGGGCTGCTGGCTTGCGTTTATTTTCGTGCTTTCTTAAGTGTGTTATGTTTAAGATGTGCTAATTGTGGGACTGGCCTGAGTTTATTTTCGTATTGTCTTGAGTGTGGACCTGTTTTAGAAGTGCTGATTGTGGAGCTCGTTGCCGTTTATTTTTGTTAGGGTCTCTTGCAATCTCTTGAAGAAATGCATCTTTAGTCCCTTGCTTTAATACAGAGGTCTTCAACGAGTAGCTTGTAAGCTACTGGTAGCTCTCCAGCGACCTGTAAGTAGCTCTCCTGTGTGCTGCCAGCATAAAAATTAGAAGCTTTTGCTTGATTGAATTTTTATATGCATATATCAAAATTGATAGTGTATATATTCAAGAAGAAATTGTGTTTATTTTCAGAACTCATAAGCTCATATTTGGAGAAAATGGCTAAATTTATTTCCAAAAATACAATTAAAGCTGATATTATAGGGCTAAATCTTGTGGCATTGGGGCGAATGTTTACATATGTTATTATCCTGGCGCCGAGGCATTGCAGCTATGGTTGTTATGTTTTACCCAAGTGGAGGCATAATACCTTGTCAAAGGCTTTTTGAGATTACTGCTGGCAACCATACCGGATGCACTGAAGTCATCACTGGCAGTAACCGTGCATATGGTGGGCACTAATGCACTCTCCTCTGATGTGGTCACTATTATAACACTCGAATACTTTCATTGAACATAAGTATCTTTTATTACGAAAGAGGTTGGAGACCCCTGCTTTAAAACCTGTAACTCTTGAGGGACGCTTGTGTTATGTACCCTGTGCAGAACCATTCTGTATTCAGGATCACTGTAACTTTAGTATATGCACACATTCAGCTTCAGGCTCCAAATAGCTGCTGGATAGAACAAAGCCCTCATTTCGCTTTTTGGCCTCCTGTGGCACACTTTTCCCCTTGACCACCTGTAAGCTTTCCTTGTTTGGTTTTCTTATCTCTCTTCTTTTCTTTGTTGTTTTTAAAAACAGACTCTTCCGCCAAGGTTTTCTAATGTTCTCAGCTCTGCTCCTCGACTGGCAATCACTAGTTGCCAATGGAGGCTTAACTGGCTTGTGAAATGTGTTTGGCATCCTTCTCTCCTCCAAACACACTGGCTGGAAAATATTTGTTTTTTTCACCTGCTGCTGCTAGGAAGAACAAAAACAAGCATTTGTAATGCAATACTGAAAGCATTACTGAAAGCTTGAGCTACTGGTGTTGCAATTAATAATGCAGAGCCAGGAGCTCAAACTTTCAGTTGTGAGAGATCTATTGCATTGCAAATGCTTGTTTATTTTGAACATGCGTCCCGGGACGTCAGAAATATCCACGGCCTCAGAGAAGGCTCGGTATTAGTGGCTGTTTGAGGATGGGCGGGGAGCAGGGAAGGAAAAGGTCTCCGCCTCTTGCTTCCTGCCCAGATGAGACAAGGACAGTGTCTGCTTCTGCTCTGCCGCTGGCAGCTGCCCCCACCCTCTTTCTTACTCCTATTCCCTCTCTGGCTGTCTAACTGCTCCTCACTTACTGAAAACCATGACTCAAGAAATGGTTCTCACCCTCTTTCTTTCTGTCGTTCATTTGTTCGCCTGTGAAATGGATGCAAAGAAGAAAAAATGTTCTGGAAATGCCATTTTTACATTTTTCTATTCCAAAGTGCAGCCTCGGAAACAAAAGGTTCATAATATGAAAAATCAATTAAAAAAAACAAGTCGGAGTGTTCTTAAAGTGGCCAGATTGGTTTTATTCAAACTCCAAAAACATTACCGTCACTTTACTGAGTTTGTCTGTGAAGCGATGTTTTCCCCCGTTGGGGAAGTGCGCCAAACCTGGAGGTACTGCAATACTTGGTTGATGGGTGGATTGGAAAACAAAATGTTTACGGCGGCTTTGTGTTCACGAATTGGGAGGCATATTATCAAGGACAAGGTTATAATTATAGCTGGTTTAGAGGCAGAAAACTGCCGCTAAAGCGGTGATAATGGGCTTGATATTATGCCCTGGAGAATTCCAATAGAAGCCCATGTTCACACCAGAACATGGGCTTCTATTGGAATTCTCAAGGGCATATTATCAAGCCCATTATTGCAGCTTAAGCCGCAGTTTTCTGCCGCTAAACCGGCGATAATTTTTTAACGCCATCCTTGATAATATGCCCCGTGGTCTATTTAAACCTTACTGCTTACGTCTTGTAAGCATATAAGTAGTGGACATTGAAATGGGTCCTTTCTGGGCCCTGTAGTTTTCAGGCAAAAATACTCGTTGATTTCTGCATAAATGTAAAAGCGTTAAGTTCATCATGTTGTTTCTGCTTACATTTCACATGCTTTATTTAATCTTTCATTCCATATGAGTGTTTGCTTTTTCCAGGATGTTGTTACCTTTTCCTTTAGGCAGCATATTGCTCTTGCCGAGTACGTAATTTGAATTGAGTCGCATGCAGTTGTTTATAGCAGGTCAAATTGGATTGTAGTTGAAGGCAGTGTGAATTTCTCTCAGTGGGGCAGTATGGTGTTCAGTGAGGGAGTGGATGTAGCACTGGGGGCAGAGCTGCCGAATTTAGAACTAGGGAACCAGGTTCAGCCTTCATGAACAGTTCCCCAGACCACTCTCCTGAGGGAGAACATTGCCATGCTAGACCTTAGAAGGCCCTGCAAAACCGGAAAAGCCCTGGTGTCTTAGCACCAGTAGGTTGACCCTAGCAGTGGCAAGTGTGGGTTCACCTTGAAGGCTTGCCCACCACAATACATACTGAAGTTCACCTCCAGTCTTGTGGGCAGGCCTACGAAGTAGCAGACCCTAGAGCAACAGTGACTGTCACTGAGGTCACAGGACCCCTGAGAAGAACTGGCTCAAGGGTGGTGCGACCGGTGTGACTGCAACGGGTTCTGACTTTGAGTGGGGGCGTTGTAAATTATGGTTTTAAAAGCACTTGCTGCCTCCTTCCTGGCCTACAGCAATTTTCAGCAATAATAAAATGTCATGATAACTCCGGTGAATAAACTTCTTCCTAGAGAGAGAGATCGGAGTTTTGTCTAGTGGAAGTTTTGACTCAGGGAAAGATAGCGCAGAGGGTTAATGTGCCTGCTGCAATGAAAATGTACCATGCTCATCACAAAGTGCACATATTGTAAATAGGTCAGTGGGTTACTGCTTTTGTCAGAAAGATCCTTTTGTTACTTGCAGTTTATAAGTTAAAATCCAAACAAAGAACAGTGAGCTATTAACTTTCATCTAAGAGCTGCATACAAACTGCAAGGTATAAACTAGAGCTTTATGGTTTTTTCCCTAAGCCTTTGATTATCCTAATGTTGCAAAAAGTGTTTATTTGGATAGAAATCAATAATGATTATTAAAGAGAACCCCCAATCATGGTATTAAGTTTTAAATTCTGAGTTTGTGTTTCTCCAGTTCAATCACTATAAAACTATACTGCCTACTAATATGGTTGTCATGTGACTCCTACATCTTGTAGTCCTTTGTCTTATGTAACATTTCCTATACAGTGATTTACACACGTAAAATTGATTGTCGCTGTGTATATTGCTGACGACAGAAACTCCATGGCTCGGAAACAAATGGCTTGTGCTTCCATTTTTAAGCATATTTGGGACATTCTGTGATTAGAAACATATCCCTCTTTGTGAATTTATTTTAATGTCAATAACTCATATTAATCGTTAAAAAATCATGTGTATCCATTGGTTGAATTACATAACATAATAAGCTGTAACTGGTCAGTGAAATGCCAAACAAAAACATGGGATGTTTTGCCAATCCTGGCCACACCTCTAACTCCGCCCACTGACCCCATTCTCGGGTTATTCCCGCCATCTGATTCTCCGCCCATAGTTCCCCTACTTTTTTTCCCCCACTTCGACCACTGAGAAAGACACAACTGTTGTAATGCACAGCTGCACTGAGCAAGGCAGGCTGCACCGGACTGAGGCCACACTGGAGGAAGCCGGAAAGAGAACGAGGTCCTATTCAGTGACACTGCACGAACAGAGGCCAAACCGAATGTGGCGGCGCTACAACGATTATGCACTACTGAGCAAACCGACACTCTAAAAAGACAACATAGGAAAGAAACCTTTTTGTAGAACCCAAAAGAAGCACCAGTGCGAAATCTGGCTGCCCCAACAAGTCTGCACTGAAAGAGTAAGCGCTACGACGACGAGGTAGCGATGGGGAGAGTCAGCTCCGATCGTCGATGCTGCTCGAGAATAGGGCATCCTTGGATGCGCTGCACGCGAACGACACTTCCCTGGAAAAGGGGCTGCATGGCTAAATGCTGCACTGGAAGCAGTCACATGCTGAAACAGCAGTGACTGAGACAGCACTGGAATACCACTGTACTCAGGGCTTTGAGTGGCATGAAAAAACTAGGGGGTCTCTCAAAGGGGCGTGGCCAATGTAATTAAGGGTGTAGCTTAAAAATACCAAACTAAAAATCTGCTCTTAGCATAGTGCACCGCCAGTCTGGTATTTTGCTGCTTCTGTCATTGCATACAGATATATAATACAAGTAACATTACACCTACAACAAGTCAGTGCTATTGGCTTTGCCAGTGGTTGTAAGTTGCATAAGATGAATAAACAACAACCAGGGCTTTACTGTATATAATATTGAAAATGTTTCTGTTCTGAAATGATGAGACTGTGAAACAACTATAACAAGTCTCTTTGAAGTTACATCAAAGGCACTGAAGGGTGGCAATGCTGCAGAGTTAAGATTTATTTTCACCCTGAGGGTGTGGGCAAAATGGAGAGCCCGATAGGGACCCGTCTCAGCACCTGCTTTTTAGAACTGCCTGTGCGGAGCACCAGCAGCACCCGGCCCACTTAAAGCCCTGACTGTACAGCAATGAAACTATGTTAACTGAGGCAGCACAAGAGCAAGACAGTCCTAGAATGAGGCAGCATAGGAACGAGGCAACATTGGGTGAAGGATAAGGCAGCTGTGAATACCTCTGCATTCGAGTAAGTGTGCCTCGAATACAGCAGTACCAGAGTGAGGCCCCCAGGACAGACGCTTCAGCTACTGAGGCTGCAGCCCTGATATGAGGGTTCACGGAGTGAAAATGTTCCCAGACAGCGCTAAATGAGGGCCGCTAAGGAATGAACCCTCATTGAAATGACACAGAATATAACATTAGACTGTAGCAACCGAACGAAGCAGCAGTGTGTGGGAATGACTTGGAACGAGGCAGGACTAGAATAAGGGAAAAAACCTGCATGCAGCTACATACGGATTTCCCTGAAAAAGCAAAGGCTGCAATAAAATAAAACTTCACTGAGTGAGGATGCACTGGAGAGGTAGCAACGAACTAAGCTGAACGAGGCAGCCCTGAAATAGGCGTGCACTGACAAAAACATCCTTAAGCGAGAACACAGCAACGTAATGACACAGTACTATAGCGTGTCAGCTCTGAAATGAGGCTGCCTGACATACTTCTGTACTCGAATGGGCAAGCCCTGCGTACACCTGTACGAGAAGGAGGCAGCGCTGATTGGGACTTAGCACTGATCCTGCTTCACAGGAAAGAAGCTGCTGCAAGTGACACTACTGAAGTGAGGCACCGCTGCAATTCGCGCTGACACAAGCTGCCCCGAAATAAAGCAGCTCTTCTGTGAGTCACCCAATGGATGCTGCACTGCTGGGAGAGACTGATCATGAATGAGGCTTTACTGGCACGAGAAAGCGTTGCGAGAGGCTGCATCAAAATGCTCAAACAATCTGAAATGTTTCAGTAGTTTACAATAAAGTTTGTTTAGCTAGAATTACAATAGAAAAGAAAAAACTGACAGAATTCAGTAATTCACCATGGAAAGTTGTTTTAGCCTTACATTAACTAAACAAATGGCGCATTCGATTCCATTCCAAAAAGTGATCAAATGTAGAAGAAGAAAAAGTGCATGCATGTTATTTGCAGGAGTGAGGTGAGATCTACATTGACAGAGGTCAATAGAAATGATGCAATAAAACAGCTGAAATGAAAAGCAAACATGATTTCGTTTGCGCTAAAAAGAGATATTAAGAAGCACACGTTCTGTAAATCAAAGCGCACAGAATGTTTTTCAACAAGCATTGGCCGCTCGCGAAAGTGAAAGCAGCGTGACGCGGCGTGGGGGCGGAGGAGAGTGAAAGCAATCAAGTGAGAGGAAAGACAGATGGCGCCTGATTGGGCGCTGAAAGCTGGTGGTTAAGAGCGTGAACACGAGCGTGAACGCAAGCGCTAGGCCAGTCAAAGCAGCTTGTGGTAGCACTTTCTAAGCCCATACTAAATGTCTCGCAGAGCAGCGCATGCGCTGGCTCTAGCGAGACCTAAAAAACTGCATTTTCTGTGCATAACTTAGTTGGTCACTGCTTTTGTCACAGAGTTTATTTTATTACTGTGCAGTTCATAAGTTACACTCATAATCTAGCACAGTGAGCTATGAACTGCCATCAAAGAGCTGCATGCAAACTGCATGGTACAAGTTAGTAAGTTATGTTTTTTTCCAGCATTATCCTGATGGTGCTAAAAAAGATTTGTTTGGGTAGAAATACATTCTCATTATTAAAGTCAATGCTAAAGACTTATGTTCTGAATCCTGAGTTTGTGCTTCTCCACAACAAGCACTCTTCTGAAATGCTTACCAATGTAGAGGACATGTGAATCCTACACCTTGTAATCCCCTTTGCCTTATGTAACATTTTCTAAACACTGATGTATGATTCAGTGTCTCTGTAGGTGTGTGATGCAAAGTGCTCTGACACTCTACACTGGCATGAGAGGTGCTATAAAACAAATGAAATACATGTGACAGAGGGGCTATGGAGAGATGAGAGGCACTGCTGGAGGGCGATAGTGAGTGTATCATTGATAGGCCCAGCAAAGATTGTTGTATCCTGGCGCATAGTAAGCTCATCATTTACTATGCTTTAAACACTAATACAATTCAATATATAATGACAAATGTATTGTAAAATGCACCCTTTTTTCCATAATTTTCTAGGGAGGAGAGCGCCCCAAAGCCCCCTTTTATAGTGGTAAGGCTCACTCGCTGCACTTGGTGTGCATCACACGGGGACTGATCAGAGAAAAATTGCCAGGGCTGTGTTGGGTTTTCCGTCCGACCCTGGCAGGAGCCTCGTACCTCGAAATAAAAACAAGCATCAAAAATTTAGTTGCCGAGATGCAGCACAAACCGACCCATTAAAAGTATTCGATTTATGCAAATTTTTTCATTATAAAATAATAAAATCGTTAGTAATTTAAGATTTTTTTGGGGTGTGCACTTGTTTGTGTCTTTTTTGTAGATTACTGTACAAATGTTTGAAATTTAAATCGTACAAATTGCTTGGGGGGGTCCATGACTTCCAGAAGGGACTCAATGGGATCCTCAGGAGTCAAAAGTTTGGGAACCACTGCGGTAGGGAGCCTGGTTTCCCAGCGACTGCTGGGAGAACACAGAGTTGGGCGTCGGAGGCAGCGGCAGCAGAAGTGAAGGGAAAGATAAGTTTTTAAAAAAATTATTTGCCCCATCTTTTTCCCCATCCCTCGCCCCCCCACCCCCGTGCGTTGTCCATCCCCCCACTTTCGTTTTATGGCAGCCGCCACTGATGTAGAGGGTGATGGGTCACTCACACTACTTGCAGTGAACCTTGTGAGTGGATGCACATGCTTGTGCATACGTGTGAAGTCACCAGATGGAACAGGCAGAAAAGAGCATTTCTAAATCAAAACAAAGGCAAAGCAATACACTATAAACTCAGAATTTAAAGTAGCAAGTCCTCCCATATCAAAATTGTATTTGAAACACTGAAAAAGAACACAACCTAAATTACAGTACATCACTTGCAGTGGACTTCTAGGTAAAAACTGCACCTATGCCTGTCTAACAGCGACTTGGAGAAATGAGAACGTGAAGCATTGTCCGAGTAATATCATAGTAATTGCAGGAGAGAGGTGGCCCCACCAGCCAAAGGGACCAGGGTGCTACTGAACAGTAAAGGTAAAATGTGTCCCTTGGATAAGAAGACTCAACACACATATAACCAAAATTCACTCAAACCAAAGGCCCCACAGAGCAGGGGTGCACATACACCGCTGTACCTTCTAACCAAAGTACCACCAAATTCGAGAAATAGCATCAAGATTTTTATTCATATAAAAAAATCATACATTAAAAACAATCTAGAATCACATTAAAAAACATTGAGTATTTCGTAATTCATAATAGTACAATGCATACAATATAGGTTAAAATACAGTAAACTAAGTTGATTGTTCCAATCATACAGTCAGTGAGGCCTAAAAAATTTACGTGAAGTTTTTTATTGGGGTCTTTCCACAAATACCCCAATAAAAAAACTTCACGTACATTTTTTTTAGGGGAAGGGGAGCAGTAAAGGACTAGCGAGGGAGACCCTATTGCACAGTAAAAAAAAGCAATTACAGAACCTGATCCAACTTATTACATCGAGTTTATGTATTATTACTGTATATATTTTTTTCAATTTATTTCAGTAATCTTTGCGCGTGGTAGGATTCAGTCGCCTTAGGCGTCTGAAAACCTGCAAAGATAAAAACAAGTACATACGTGAACCCGAAGGTGCAACAGGGGTGCTGTTTATCAATAGTGAGCCTAGGCTATTTCCTCTGCCCAGATTGTCCTTCATTCAGTCTTCTTCCTTTAAACCTCCGTTGATACAGGAAGTGACGCCACAACACTTTGCATAGTGAAGAATATTTATTTCCATCTCATACCAGTGCAAAATGTCTTAATCTTTGAGCCAAAATATGTGCAAAGGGAGTTCAGCACTGCACTCACCCAGCACCAGGGGGAGAACTGTGTGGCTTGGGAAGGGACTATCAAGAACCTTTTTAGTGGACTTATATAAAAAGCCTTCTGTGAACTATGAACTTATAATATTTATATATGAATTATATTAACTTGTATTAAAGTATCTTCAAGATACAACTGTGGATATTAACTGTACTTTAAGTGATTTAGGCTTTGTAAAGTGTAGATATGCCTTATTAAAATACGAATACAATACTTTCTAATATAATACATCAATAGCTGGCTCTATACAAGGGGAGGCCAAAGTCAGTAGCCTAGACTCCAGCATTTGAGGCAGTAGGTTGTCTCTACAGTACAAAACACTGTCCCAACATGTGTGTGACACTGGAGACAACCAATTCCTCTTCAAATATTGAACACCTTATTGACTTTGGCATCTAAGTTTAAGGTCATCAAATGGTTAAGACTCTGATGGAAAACTGCCTAATTTGCTTCTTGACAGAAGGTAGAGGTTTAGGCAGGAGGATCACACACAACATTAACCAAACATGAGGTAAATATGCGGTCTTTGGGCTTGGAAGCATAAGAAAGTATGGCAGCCTTTTAAGTGGCATGGTGAGAGAGCTTTTTTAGTGGCGCTGCTGGAGTTCTCTCTAAGGCGTAGCGGAGTGAGCCTTCTTGCAAGTATGGCTGGGAGAACCTTCTAGTGGGTGTGGCTGGAAGGGCCCTAGTTTTGATATGGCTGGGAAAGTCTATTTTTCAAAGTGGCTGGGAGAGGATTCTTGGCGTGGCTCAGAGAGCCTTCTTGTTGGTGTGGCTCGGAGTGTGTTCTTGTTGGAGAGACGTCTTTTCGATGTGGCGGGGAGAGTCTGCTTATCGAAGTGGCTGACTGAGACCTCTTGATAGCGGATCTAGGACTGCCTTCTTATTGGTGTGGGTGGGAGAGCCTTCTTGTTGGCGTGGCTAGGAAAGCTGTCTTTTTGGCATGGCTGGGGAAGCCACCTTGTTGGCATGGCTGGGAGAAACTTTCTTTGGCGTGGCTTGAACAGCTTTCTCCGTCCTGTGGCTGGCAGAGTCTTCTTGATGCCACGGCCCAGACTTTTCGATGTGGTTGGGAATCTTCACATGTCAAAGTGGTTGGGAAAGACCTCTTGTTCGTGGGGCGCGGGCAGCCTTCCTATTGGTGTGGCTGGGACAGATGTCTTGTTGGTTTATGTGTTTTGGGTTTGGTTTTATGCTCTTCCGAATATAGATTTCAGGGGTAATAGAATCCCCAATTTTAGTTTTCTGCGGCATATATATTGAGAAAATAAGAACTCATCTTTGGTATTTTTTCTTTTATTTGAAGTCCTGTGCAGGAAAATAAAGACAGCCGACACGTGTTTCGCCAAGGGGCTGAAAAGCCAGGGCTTTCTCAAGGCAGGAAATTCTCTTTCGGTTGGTGTCGATTATAGAATTCAAAAAATTAAACAAAAAAAAAAAATCACACGGCAAAAGCAGCGAATGACTGGTCCGGATGCGGTCTTGTTGGGTTAACTGCGAGAGGGTACACCAGGTGTGGCCCTCATGCTGTTATTCCTTTCTTCATGCACCAAGGTTCAGACCAGGTTTTTACTCCTTAGACAAGACCACACTGGAAACCTGCAAAATCCTTGGTGTACTGTGCAGCGTTTATGTATTCCTTAGCCTGTATGCTATCCGAAATTTGAAAATTAGACATCTGATCCTCTTCCAGATTTTTGTCACATGATTTACCTGGCCTGTAACTCATTCATTCGACCTATCCCTGCCCTAGGAAATGCTGTAAAATGTAAGCCTGGTTAATAATATCCGAGTTGGAAGGATGTTTTCTTTTGATTTCTGGGGGGGGAGTTTTACATCGTATTCATCACACATGACCCTTAAAAGACCAGGAGGAATGCTTAAAGATTCATACATCACGAGTGCCTGATCTTTTCTGATCATCCAATGAGCTTCAGAGACTGTATGTGGTGACACTCGGGAAACCAAGGAGCCTCGTCTCTACAGTAAATGGAGAAACAGTGTTTCTCTGAAGAGAAACAATCATTTCTACCAGAATAACTCAACCTAAAAGAATTTGCTAAGTGTCTTGAAAGCATGCTTCATGGATCACTGTGGCTTTACAGAAGGTTTTCCAAACAGAGCTACAAGATCTTGCGACAAGCTTAACAAATTTAGCAAAGAAACTCCCAGAGAGGAAATTGCAGCATCTGCCACAAAAAGGTCTTTCACAACGTACAGCCTGGGCTAGTGTGCATAAAAACCCTCTTACTTCTTCACTTCAGTACTTCCCCTATCGGCTACCCTAAAGTGAGCGCAAACTGCACACTTAGACCTCTTTGCACGTTGGATTAGTGAGTTCACCTCACCATTTCAGGCATTACGTTTGACAGTCCATTGCTTCCAACTGTGAAGGGCGTATCGTTCGTGCAAACCTCCATAAGCAAAGGTTTCAATGCACAGGGGCCATTGTCAGACTCCATCCACGGGTTAAATGAAGCAATGTCTAACCTTAACCCTGTACAACATTCTCGGAAAATGGCTTAGTGGGGTACGGTGCCAACATATCTAACCAAAACATTTTCTGACAGTAATACTATGTCCTAAATGTTATTTACAAAAATACTCACCAACTGGAATTAACAACAGAAACTCTACACCCAGTGGGGCGTTATTTTTGTAAACTATATTCAGGACACACTATTTCTATCAGATAATGGTTTTGTATGAGATATATACTACCCTTAGTGGGTTCTAAACAAAACTACTAAATACAGAATTTAAATACAAGAGTGGCCAATACCAACCAACATTCTGAGAATATTTTGTGACTGTACAGCATAGGAAAATGACTGTTTTCCTCAGTGAAAAAAAATATACGACAAACTCACAAACATACTTCAGTATATTTTTGATAAGTTAGTTATTATGACGTGGCATGTACCATTCAGTTTTAAAGTCAGCACAGTAGAAGCTCTCAGAGTGCATGGCGACAAGACATGTAAGATCTCTTATGTGGTGGTACTCCAACACCTAACAACCCTCCCACCCTAGCATCCACATTTTACAAACGCACTCTTAAGGGCAAAATAATGTTTATCAAAACAGGAAGGAGTTGTTTTTACCATAGTGAGGTTTACGGCATGGTTTAGAGTTGGGTGGTAACAGAAAATCCTCATATTTGTGGAGGAAATGTTGAACACGGAGTAGGAAACCCCAGAGGAATGTTTTCCACCCTGTAACGGTGGAGGTAATTGTGCTGGTGGTTTCTCATAAGGGTTTTGCAGCTCTTTCACTAATAGGAGGATTTTTATCTACCTGAATTCAAACCAGACCTCTAATACAGAGGCTTACTTTCTAAGACTGGAACATTGAAATCTGGCTTTAAGGTCTTAATTTGTGCTGGTGCTGGGCGCGGGCACTCAAAATTGGGTTACACGAGTCCCCATGAGTCCCTGGGACTCATCGTGAGATTTTGACTCAGATCAAAAGAGAGAAATGAAGGAGAAATTAGAAAGCAATAGAGAAGAAAACAATGACAAAGGGAGAAAGCATTAAAAAAAAAAAAGAACGTTCAAGAATGAGGTGAAGAAACTGTAAGTATAGAGTGGCAAAAGAAAGAGGCATGACAGGGAATCAAGACTAAGGAAGCATCCTTGGCAACTGACAACCCTGACATTCGGCAGCACGTGTGGTGGACTCCTAAGACAAACTTCGGGACCCTATATTTATTTTTCTTTTTTTGTTTTACAAATTTAGCACAGCAGGGAGTGTCAACCCTTTGTCACTAAATTAAAGATTGCATGATCACTTTATCTCCGTATGAATCAACATGTATGTGTAACTCTGAATCTGTGCGATGCCAACAAAGGCGACCATATAGTGCACTATCCTAATTACAAGTCACAGCCGCCTCCCTACCTCAGTGTGAAATGAAAACAATATTCGTCTACGTACAGCACATCGAGGTTGACACGCGCCTGGTGTACTGTTTATTGCACTTTGAAGCTAGCTCCAGGCTACAACCAAATACTAAAACAGAAGACTGTTTTGATATTTCATCCTGACCACACCCCTCTCGAACATCACAGCTAAGATCCCTTCTATGGGCTACACAATCTCGCCACAAATCAAACAAACGAATCACACAAAGTCAATAAGAGGAAATTGCGCCCCAACGGCCATTAAGGTTAAAAACACCTGCCAATTCATGACTTAAAATGCATATGTATTTTTTTTCCAATTAACGATCTTTCGGATGAAGAAAAATTACTTACAGTGCGTTGTAGAGTGTGATGCCCGACAGAGCTTTGGCAGCAACCAAACACTTCTGCTGGTTAGGCAAGAACGTGCGCACTCGGGTCTCGCGCCTCACGCAGCGGAACAGAGACTTCCGCTGTGACACACCTACGTCATACTTCATGCTCCCTTTGACCATCAACCCGAGTGACACAAGCAGTCTAAACGCTCAATCCGGGGTTGCGTCGCCATTTCCACCTCACGAAACAGCCCGTTCCCACTTTCGAAACGATAAGCTAACACACAGACCGCAAAATCTGACAGACGTGTAAAGGGAGGCGCAGCTCAGGGAAACAGCCAAACTGCACAAGGCAAAACCACCAAATGCAAATCAGCAAGCCAGATCTACTGCAGCGCTTCCGTTTCCATTCCTTCTTCTCACTGCAAACCGAGTTTCTCTTTTGAAAGGTCAGAAACAAAAGAAATCCTCTTGTGCTGGGACGCTGGGGATTTATTTATAATTGCATTATTTTAATGTAATGATTTGTGGCTTTCCTGTAATTGTCCTTAATGGCTTTCCTTATCCTGAATTAAGCCATTTAAGACCATGGCAGAGCCTTCTCGCTTTGCTCCCTACCGGAAACTACGCTCTTCATCATGCACTGGGTAACAAGGCCCAGACAGAGCAGGGCCAGCGGTAAACACATGCCAATCAATCTCTGTTCACTAAATTAATCCGAGAGGTTCATGAAATTGGCACGTGCGGGTGCCTGCAATGGCCAAGAAGCAAAAGGGGGCTGGTAGGGATGCAGCATTCCACTGCCATGCATTTGAAAATACCTCTTATGGCATTTTCTGTTAAGACTCCCAAGCACGCGGAGCTACAAGTAGGGCTGGCTTTTGCGTTGGGGAGCCCGGTGTGGCAATCTTTGTTGGCACCCCCTAATTACTTCCTTCTTCACAGATTCCTACACAGCCGCCTTCCGACAGTGACCCTCATCTCCTCTTAACCTTACTCTCGCATTTATCTTTTTTTATAGTGCTACTCGCTTTAAATCAGAAACATGCACAGAGGCAATGGATCATACAAGTGTATACCTCGATGAAAAGGAATCGTTACTTAAGGCAATGAGGACTACAAGGTGTAGGTGCCGCATGTCAATCATAATGGTACGCATTATATGTTGAGTGCTTCAACTTTAAATATATTTTGGAAATACAATTTGTTTCCCTCCATTCATTCATCAGCGTAGGCTGGGTTGCACACAGGAGAGCTACTTAAAGGAAACTGGGGAGCTACCATTAGCTCACGAGCTACTCATTGGAGAAGCCTGCATTAGTGCATATTTTGTTTAACCTTATTCTGGGGAGAGTGCCGCTGTTCACACAAATGTGCGGCCCCTTGAATGAACTTCTCCAAAAGACACATACTAGGTGGCATCAAAAGACAGGCCGGTGGTGTTGAGATTTCTGGCCCTGTTTTCTCATTTCAAAATCAAGTGAAGGGCACGTGTGTCTGCGAGTCCTTTGCCCAGCAAACAGCGTGGCCGTGCACATGTGTGGGAGACACCCAGGGCCGAGCTGAGGAAAATCTTTCTCAGCACTAGGCTTTTGGAGATGGTGGCTCAACTGCTAGTAGGGCTAGATGGAAAAGTGGCACAAAGAATAGAAAATTTAGGGGCTCCTGAGGGGTAAATACAACTGAATGGGCGAGGGGTAGGGTTTTATCAGGTCAAGCTTAGACAACACAAGGTGTCTGGTTGCAAAAGATCTATTGTGAGCTTACCAAGATCCTACAGAGGGCTTACAGTCCATTTTTGCTTACCATTGGTTGGAGTTATCATCACTCTCATTTGCTTGCATCTTATTGGATGGTTTGATGCCTTGTCCACCTTGCGTTTATACCTCTCTGCAGCATATCCTTTTTACTTGTGTACTTCCACTGCTCACTTTTGGGGAACTACTTTTTTGTTGTTTAAGCACTCCATAAGAGTGCATATGTTTTCCAGCTGGCTCCCTTGTGTGCTTCTCTCCCCGTTGCCGCTCTTTGTTGCTCTCCCTTTCGCCTGTGTGCTTCTCTGCCCCACACTGCTCTCTGTGTCGCTCTCTCTCACCCATGTGCTTCTGTGGTGTTCGGTCCTTCTTGTGATTCTCCATCCCACCATCCGTGGGCAGCTTTTCCCGTCCTCTCACCCACTCCTCCATTCCCCTCACCCACCCCTCAGTACCTTCAGTCCTTCCCCCCCCCCTCTATGATTGGCACTGTAACACTACACAATCTTTATATTATTGATTTACCGATCCAGGAAAGAAAAAAAAAATGAAAGGAAATGGCGCCCAAGTCATTACGCAGGGCGTACATGTAGTCTGACACATGCGCACAGTTGAGTGACACGATCATCATTGCACCTTTTTAGGTCTCGCCTGATCCAGCGCATGCGCTGATCTGGTCGAGACATTTAGTGTACGGGTTTTCAAAGTGCTGCCACACGGCCTAGCGCTTGCGTTCACGCGAGCGTGCACGCGCGCAGCCGGCAGCTTTCAGCGCCCGAGGAGCCATCTGGAGCTTTCACTTTTTCCGCTGCTGCACGCGCACCACTCGCATGTTTGCCATCGCGCGCGCACCCCTGCTTTCACTTTTACCGTCTTGTTATGCAGAGTGTCTGTTCATCCCTTCTATTCTCATTTCCCCTGAACGCATTTTTATGGTCTCCAAGGTCCTTACATTTTCTCACAACCCCCCATGACCACTGTTCCCACCAAGGTGCGCGCGTGCACGATGGTCACCCGTAGCGCGCAGTGTCCTGGATTTGGCGTGCACACTGCGAGACATCCCTACGAGACCGTTCGCGCCGCCGGTTTTAAAACGCGAGCAACGCGAAATCCATGCGGGATGCAGAGACATGGTGTTGCAGGCGCGCAAAGCCCATTGTGCTCACAGGGCTTCAGCTTCAGCCCCGCCCCCCTCCTCCCGTCCTGTGGGGACCTCCGGGCTGAGACAGCTTCCCGGTCACAGAACAGCCGCACTCGAGTACTTCACGGGTCTTTAAAAGACCATTTGCACGTTTAATGAGCCTTGTCGTTTTCACACCCCTTCTTAGAGCCCCAGCATCTCCACACTTCATACTGATGGAAGAATTAGCCGTCCCCCCTCCTCCCCCCGTCTCAATGCTTGTTTGGTCGGCCTTTCTAGAAACATGCTCTGCTGGCAGCATTAGGAACATTGCTGAGAGAGGGAGAGGAGGTAAAGTTTGCAGGCACTCCGCATATAACTCCAGCGGGTCATTTCTTTGGGGCAAAAACATTGTTTTTCCTGTGTTCCCTCTCCCCTCTCATCCCTCTCCTTTCCTTACATGTTCCCTTCCTCCTGCTATGCTTGTAGCTTTTCCCTATCTCAATGCTTGTTTGTTCAGCCTCTCTGGAAACACGCTCTGCTGGCAGCATTAGGAACAAAGGTGAGCGGCGGGGGACGGGTGGGGAGGCTAAGTTTGCTGATGATCTTGCACGTAACTTCTCTTTTTTCCACAGGAATAATTAGGGGACTAGAAGTAACAATGTCAAGAAATAAAAACACCACATCCTAATTTTTGAGAAAATGTTCAATGTATTCCTAAATTTAAATTTTCCAAGCTCCAAAGTCTTCTTTTTAATCATTTTGTGGTCTCCCCTGTCCTTTAATATCTTCACATATTTTTAACATGGCACAATTATATATTGCTTAAAAATATTAATAATAAATTAAAAAAGGAAGCATTTCTTGAAAGTTAAGCCCAAGTAATGTTTGTATTCTGGGGCTTCCTGTTGCAGAGCCAGATCCCCCATTAATAGTTCATTATTGCTCAGTGTCAGTCTGTTCACCAACATGTTTATTATGAACAGCAATGACTTACAGTGAAGACATGACATATCACACAGATCGCCATCAAAAAAGGTGGTCGTTTCCGGCAGCCACTTTAAACCTTTTTTTCATCCTTTTGCCTGTTCCTCTCTCTGGGCCTGTCCTTCTGTGTTATCCCAGTCCTGTCCCTCTGACTGTCTATGGCCCTGCTCTTCTCCTGGCACCTTCCTGCCTGTGCCTTTATCTCCATGGAACCATCTACTTCTGCCTGTCTGTCCCGCTTTGGCTCAGAGCATATTTTTCTTTTTCAGCCTGTGGTTCTGTTGATCTCTGTCCTTCTACCCGTCTCTGATCCTCTACTTTCTGCTCTTTGTTCCTTTCTCTAACTCTGTCACACTGTCTGCCTCTGTCCTTCTATCTTGATTTTGCAGCCTCTCTCCATTCCACGGTCTCTGTCACATGGTTTGCTCTTGTCTGTCTCCTCATCTTGATTTCTGTCCCACCTTCTTTGTCTCACTTTATACCCCTGTATGTCTATCCTTCGGTCTGTCTCCATTCTCCTGACCTCTTCATGCCCCTTTGTTTGCAAACCCTCTATGTATCCGCAGAAGTTCCCCTGTATCACCAGCCCAAGCTGAAGCAACTACAAATCCCATATTCCTCGCCCCTTGAAGCAGCAGTGCACCCTGGAGCAACTTCACCTTCTGGAGCAGGAGCTACCGCGGAGCACCCCCAGCAGCGGGCAAAACCGGAACACCCTCAGCATCTGGTGCATTTATCACCCTGGAGCTCCCATGACCTTGTATGTAAAGCTATATTTTCAGTGAGCAAGAGTTCAGACTGTGTTTGTAGAATCGCAGATCAGAGCCAACTTCTAGAGCCAGGATTCATCAGTTAAGACACATTGATACCCATTTATTAACTGATTTGTACAAACTTAAACAAAAAAAACCTGGACACATTGTGTCTTCCTCTCTTAAATTGTGTTATCAAGCAAGCTACTTATTTCACTAAAAATCTTTTTTGTTTCATTATCGCATATGAAAGCACTCCCAGATATCTGACTTCAGACTAAGAGTTATACACAAATAAAGTTTTAAGTACTTCTCAATGCAGTGCTATAATGTACCTAGAACTGTCAAAGCTTGCACATTAAAGAACAGTAGATGTAGCACTCAGGTTAATATGCTGCATGGCTAAATATTTATAAGGTCCCAAAGGCGAGACCTATTGGCTATGCAAATACTTCTTTTATATTGGTATGAATAAGACAAGTCAAATAATTCAAAGAAGGAGGAGGAGCCTAGCGCGCATCCAAGATGGTCGCGTGAGCACAGGGCTCCCCGGACCCTCGCTGCTCCTCGGAATTTATCCTGAATCTATCCTGACCCGGTTGATGGAATCTGGGAGACGAACGCTGGCTGAACACTAAACTCCTTTCGGAAATCAAATCGGACCTGGCAATCCGGAGTTATGGTGGTTTGAACTTTTGAGGCCCACCCTACGGCAGTGCCCGATGCGAGGGTGATCCGTGGAGCCGGGGCGTAGTTGAACAACAACGGCAGCGGAGCGGTGCCAGTGGCCGTCACATCACTTTCGGTTTCACTTTTGGTCTTTGAGGGGCTGGACTGTGGACTTGCCTGGTGCGACTGGGCTTCCATTTTGCCATCGCTTGATGCCGGTGGCTTCGTCTGCTGCCAGTGTGCTCATTGACGGTGGTCCCTTCGCTCCGCCATATTGCGGCCTGTGGTGCGACACACGTCTGCCTGGTCTGTGCCATCTCGACGCTTCCTCGGTGGTCCCCTTCGGCGATCGAGGTTCCCATGGGAGGCAGGGGAGACCCCGAGAGGCGTAAGACCAAGACATCCCTACGTGGGGGACCGGTCCAGACGAACAACATGGACCGCTACACTCAGGGTAAAGGATCCCCCGGGACAGCCAATGTCCCCCCGGATGACACCAGTGGTGGCCCGTCCGTTTCTCCGGATCTGTCCCTGCAGGACATCATGGGCGCCATTACGGGCATCAGAGAGACCATCGCTACACAGTACGAGGCCTTGGCCCGTAAAATCGACACGGTGGCCATTGACATTACCCTAATCCGGGCGGATCTCTCTAAGACCAACGAGAGGGTTCAATCGCTGGATGTGCGGACGTCCTCCCTTGGGACGGACGTGTCGGACCTGAAGGCCACTCTCGGCGATCTCAAGTCGGCCAATGATTTGATGGCCCGGCGGCTGGAAGACTTCGAGGGACGGGCCCGCCGCAATAACATCCGCGTCATAGGCGTTCCGGAGACCTCCGATAACCGCCCGGTTGATCTTCTGGTCGAGGAGCTCATCCTCGAACATCTTGCTCCCGCTGGCCTGAGTAAGTTTTTCGCTGTGGAGCGGGCCCATCGAGTCCCAGGTGGCCGGCCGCGACCGGGTGCCCCCCCGAGGCCTATCGTTGCGAGACTTTTCCACTACAGAGACCGAGACGCGATTCTGCAGGCCTCACGGGTTCATGGCCCGGTCCGACATGAGAACTCGTCCATTAACTTTTTCCCGGACTTCACCCAACTTGTCCAGAAACAGCGGATGGGCTTCCAGGGGGTGAAGCGGCGTCTCCGGGACCTCGGTCTCAAGTACTCTATGCTTTATCCTGCAAGGCTCCGAGTGGAACATGAAGATCGGACTACCTTTTTTGACTCTCCTGTGACTGTGAGTGACTGGCTGGATTCGCTGCCAGATCGGGGCGACCGGACTGGGCCCTCTGTCGGTACCGAGGGTGGTGGGTCTCCTTTGGAGTGACTTATGGTCCCGGACTCTGCCAGGTTGTGCTGTTCGGCTGGGTTCTACTTCTTTTGTGCATTTTGTTTCACTATGTTGTGTGTGGGGAGCGGGCGGGGACGGGTCCCCTCCCTCCTCCGGGGTCTTTTCGTAGAATGGGGTTTGTAGGGCGACAGGCACACTGCAAGTTGGGGTGGTTTGAACCGCAGGGGTGCAGGGTGGGGGGTGTTGGAGTTGGGGGGGGGGGTTGGTGGGTGGGTGGGGTTGTTTGCATTTGTGTTTTTTGTTTTCAAGGCGAAGTATTGGCTATGGTTCATCCTTGGGTGTTGAGCTCTTTGCTAGGGGGCCCTTGATCTACTGGATGGGATGGGGGGGGACGGGTTGAGACTGATGTCTTGGAACGTCAATGGGTTGGGGGACCGTATCAAACGGGGTGTTGTGCTGCAATATCTGCGTCGTTTGACTCCTGATGTGGTGTTCTTACAGGAGACGCATCTGGTTGGCAACGTTTGTCGGGCTATGAACAGGGGGGGATATCGACTTGTGGCCCACTCTGGTTTCACCACTGGTTCGAGAGGGGTGGGCATTCTCTTGCGAGCTTCACTTCCGTTGGAGATCACCAGGGTGGTCCCAGACGATAGAGGGCGCTATGTGGCTCTGACTGGGAGGTGGGAGGGGCAGTCCCTTTCCTTGATCTCAGTCTATGTTCCCCCGGGCCTCCAGAACTCCACCTTCTCAGACTTGGGTCGTATGTTGCTTGGGCTTCCTGACAGTCTTCTGCTTATGGGTGGGGACTTTAATTCGGTTGTCTCGGGTGACCTGGACCGTCATCCGCCCAGGGCCCTCCCCGCTGCCCAGGCGTGGCTGGGCGGGCTCCTGGAGACCTTCGGTCTGGTGGACTGTTGGAGGTTAATGCATCCGGCGCAGTGTCAGTACACCTTTCACTCTGGGGCCCATGGGAGTCTCTCCAGACTGGATTATTTCCTTATGCCCGCGGCCCAGGCTACTCGGATTCGAGAGGTCAAACACCTGGCCAGGGGTATTTCTGATCATTCCCCACTGTGGTTGCTTTTTGACACCGAGTCGCGGTCCGCTGGGCGGATCGCTCCTATTAACCCTTGGTACCTGCGAGACCCCAAGATCCGTGATAGCCTGATTAAGTCGATTGATCAATATTTTTCTGAGAATGAGGGGTCGGTATTGTCCTCGGTGTCCCTGTGGGAAGCTTTCAAAGCAGTGCTCCGCGGGCATGCCCTGTCCCAGATAGTGGAGGCCAAGAGGGTCAAGAGAGAGGCGGTTGTGACGCTGGAGACTGAAATATCGGGGCTGGAGGCAGCCTTGGAGGCGGGTGTCACCCCGGATGGGCTGCATGCCCTCAGCCTGAAGCAGTTTGAATATAAGTCTCTCGTCACTGATGCTGCCAAGACTATATATAGGGAGCAGCAGGGCAGGTTGTATGACGCCGGAGACAAGGCGGGTAGGCTGATTGCCTGGTTGGATAAGAAGGAGAGAGTGAATCGTGTGGTCCCGGAGCTTCGGGTGTCGGATGGAGTGTGTGTGACTGAGCCTGGTGAGATTGTTGAGTGTTTTGCTGACCACCTCCGTGCGGTGTACTCCCCGGTGTCCGAGAGAGATGAGGACAACTCTCGTCTTCTGCTTCGGGATCTTGCCCTGCCCGGCTTATCCGTCGATGACCGCGAGCTGATGGATGCCCCTTTGTCTGTCGAAGAGATTGCTACTGCGATTCGCTCCCTCCGCTCGGGCAAGGCTATGGGCCCCAACGGCCTGCCGATTGAACTATATAAGTTGCGCCCGGATAAAATCGCGCCTTTCCTCCGTCATATGTTTCAGGAATCGCTCGAGAGGGGTTCCCTTCCTGACGACCAGCGTCTGGCTACTATAGTAGTGATTCCCAAGGAGGGTAAGCCACGTGACCGCTGTGCCTCCTATAGGCCTATTTCCCTGCTGAATGCCGAACCCAAAATCCTTGCTAAGGTCCTCGCTAATCGCTTGCTGAGCGTTATATGTGACTTGATACATCCGGATCAATGTGGCTTCATCCCACATCGTAATACCGCTCTTAACTTACGGCGTCTGCACGGCGTCCTTGCTAGGGCTGAGTACTTGGCTGAACCGGCCATACTGGTTTCCCTAGACGCCACGATGGCCTTTGATACCATTGAATGGCCATTTCTTTGGGCCGTCTTGGCGAAGTTTGGGTTTGGGGAGGGGTTCCTTGGCTGGGTGAAGCTCCTTTATGCTGGACCAATGGCTCAGGTGGTTGTCAATGGTCGGGTTTCTCGGCCTTTCGCTCTCGGGAGGGGAACTAGGCAGGGGTGCCCGTTGTCCCCGCTGCTCTTTGCTCTCGCCCTGGAGCCGCTCGCTGCCTGGCTCCGTTGGGAGCCCTCGATTAGAGGGCTCCGGTGGGCCCCGGGCTTCGAGGATCGGGTTTCGTTGTACGCAGATGATATTCTCTTGTATCTCACCTCACCGCGGAAGTCGCTCAATGTTCTCTTTGATGTCCTTACTTCCTTCGGGAAAAACTCGGGTCTGATAATCAACTGGTCCAAATCTTGTGTGTATCCTATCTCTGGTGGTTCTCCTCTCTTGCCGCCTCGGCTTCCGCTCCAAATATCTCAGTCCGGCTTTAAATACCTGGGGGTGTACGTTTCGTTGGATCCGGCGGTCCGCTATGAGCAGAATCTCCTGTCTCCACTTCGGCGTTTGAGGGCAGATACGGCTCGGTGGTGTAAGCTGCCCTTGTCTCCGCTTGGTCGCGCGGCGCTGTTTAAAATGATGTCCCTTCCCCGATTCCTTTATGCACTCCAGAACTTCTTCGATGTCATTCCTGCGGCCTACTTTAGGGAGGTGGAGAGTTTGCAGAGGAGACTGGTTTGGGACGGGCGATCGGGTATCGCGTTGGCCAAGCTGACTCTTTCCTGGTATGACGGGGGCATCGCGCTTCCTGATATTAGACGGTACTATTGGGCCTCCCAGCTGTCTGCCATTAACCATGCTACGTACGCTCCTGGTTCGAACCCGGCATATGAGATGGATAAATTCCTGCTCCCCGGCGGTAACTATAACAGAGCGCTTTACTCGCGGTCTGCTGGTAGGGCCCTTACGGGCCCTACCGGGATTGCGGTCCGTGTATGGAAGGCGGCTAATGTGGCGATGGGCTGGAGTGAGCGTTTAACGTGCGCCACTCCTCTATTCGACTCAGACCGCTTGGGAAACCTCTGGACAACGAAAGGCTTCGAGCGCTGGGATACAATCGGCATCAGCAGAGTGGGGGACCTGTGGGTTAAAGGTGCGGTTAAATCCTTCGCGGCGCTTCAGCTCGAGTATGAGCTTAGTGACAGAGAGTTCTTCCGTTATGCACAGGTTCGGCACGCCCTGCTTTCGGTCTTTGGGGAGGGGACCTCGGTTCCTTCTTCTTCGCCTCTCGAGGACCGCATACTCGACGGTCACGTTCCCGACAGTACTATTTCCCTGATTTACAAAAAACTGATAAACAATCGGGCTGACCTCTTGGTGCGTCTTCGGGAGGCATGGACGGGAGATGGGGTGGAGCTGGACGATGAGGGCTGGCAGACTGCACTGTCATCCCCTAAGAAGGTGGCCATCCCGGCCCGTCTCCGCCTGGTCCAGCTTAAGATTCTCCATCGTGTATATGTGACGGGCCCCCGCCTGGTCTCGATGGGGTTCTCAGACGACGGACTCTGTAAGCGTGGCTGCGGGCTCAGGGCTACTTTTCTCCATATCCTATGGGAATGCCGCGAGGTGGCGGAATACTGGCGCCGGGTGCATGATATTATGAGACGAGTCACCGGGGTCGCTCTGCTGCCGGAGGTGCGTCGTTGTGTGCTGAATGTATGGGAGCCCAGTGACTGCAATGCGGCTCAGGCTCGGTGGCCGGCCTTGGGGAACATGATTGCAAAGAGAGATATTGCACAGCTTTGGGGTTCCCAGCGGCCTCCCACCGTGTCCGTCTGGAAGGAAAACATGGACTGGTGCATGTTCAGGGAAAAAACGGTGTATGTGGCCCGTGGTAAACCGGGGGCTTGGGGGAAAATTTGGGGGCAGTGGAACGCGTATCGTGGGTCTATCTGTGCTCCCCCTTTGGTGGATACGTCCGGGGTTGCCTCGTCCCCCTGATCCTTGAGGGTTCCTTGTGCATCTCGTACTTCGGAGTACAGATTTGGTTCTCTCGTTGCCCCCCCCTCCCTCCCAGGTCTTCTTTTCTTGACCGCCCTCGGTGGTTGGGTGCTGACTCCCCCGGCTGGTGTTCGCCGCCCTTCATAAGTCGTTTCGCCTTGTTTGTTGTATTTTTCTTTTTTTGTTGTTATTTATACTAAAAGTGTGTATTCTGATTTCCTTTATGTGCAGTCTGATTTACTGTGATAGAGCGGAGCCCCTGTGGGCTAGCCATTGTTTTCTGATATGCTGGAACACTTTGACTACTAGCGGCCGGCCCTGGTGGTTGTAGGCCCGTGTTTGTAACCCTTTTATGCACAATAAAATCTTTTTTTTAAAAAATAAATAAATAAATAATTCAAAGAAAAAAAACCTGTACTGGAGCAGCACATCACACATAAGCCTGGGAAAATTGGCTGTGGTGAGTCCTATATTTTTTCATTACAAACGTTTTACTCATGGTACACTGAATATTTGAGTTCATTGATTTATGTTTTTGTACATGCAAACTAAAACGTTTGCTTTGAAAGGCCTTGGTGGTTCCTAATGATCCTTAGTTTGGCCAGATGGGTGTGGGCCACTGTTCCCACTAAGATGCGCGCACGGGTGCGCGCACATGATGGTCACCCGGAGCGCGCAGTGTCCTGGTTTAGCGCGCACACTGTGAGACAGCTTCCTGGGCACACAACAGCTGCACCCGAGTACTTTACGGGTCTTTAAAAGACCATTTGCACGATAATGAGCTTTGTCATTTTTTCACCCCTTCTTAGAGCCCCTGCGTCTCCACACTTCCTACTGCTGGAAGAATTAGCCAACCCCCCCCCCCCCCCGAAATTTGCCTCAACTACACCTGTTTTGCCTTCTCGGGCGCACATACCAGCATTCCCAGCCTTTCAGACACATAACACGATAATGTTTTAATCCAGCCTGGGCCGCCTTAATCCATCTTTAATAGTTGCTTTTGTTTTGTCCTTTACCATCCTTACCTAAGTGATCAGAAATGAAACACATAAAATGTTTCCAACCTTGTTTAGTTTAAAATATAGCGTGCCATGTTTTTAGTCATCGAGGGAGGGTAAGCCCGCAATGTGGAGGCAACACAACACTTTAAAGTCTTGGCTGCCATACAAAGAAAAGGTAAGATTTTTTAAAGGTTTGACGTAACTCCTAAACTTATGTTCAGCTGAGTGCTAAAGTCTTACACTGTTGCATTGCTGTTATCCACCAGAAACACTGTCAATATGACTCTGGCCTTCGGACCCTTTAGCTGCCTTTCTTTCTAATTCAACAACAGAAAAGATTGCATAACTGCCAATCCACTCATTCCTCAAAAGTCAGATTCACTATTGAATCCAGATCAACGGTCCAGCACAAGTCCATCTATGAATTTAAAAGTAACAGCACCTGGAAACAGTGAAATGTCAGTGGATGAAGTGATCATGATTCAGACCCAGGTTCACGCACCAAGCTATTCTTATTCAATGCCAAGACCTCACCCAAACAAGCGCTATCCGTATACAAACAACTCCATCATTGACTCCGTAGAGGAAGCGGAAAACTCCTGGCTGAGCTCAATTTTACTAGCAAACCATATAGATCTAGTACAGGCAATGGAAAGTTAAGACCATCAATCTGGTTGATGATCCTGTAGGGCATGAGCAATCTGCTACTTAAATCTCAGATTCATCTGAGCAATTAACCCAAGAAGAGCTAATTAATGAACATAAGTCTGCATTTAGCGACCAAGTAACATTAACTCTGCCACAGCCAGAAGACATCAACAGAAATACATTTGATGGCCCTTCGTTGAACGCAATTAGGAAAATAAAGAACCCACATACTGTTGTCTTTACTAATAAGAATGTATTTCTACCCAAACCAACCCTTTTTACCATCATTAGTATAGTGAAAGATAAGGAAAAAACGTAACTCTTTAACCCATACCATGCAGTTTGCAAGCAGCTCTTTGACACTTCATAGGTTACTGTCCTACATCATAATTGTAACTTATGAACTGCACGAAACAAAAGATTCTCTACAACAAAAGCAGTAACCTACTGAACTTTCCACATAAAATACAGTTCTGTTATGTGTATGGTACACATTTTTGATACAGGCATACTACCCTTCTGTACTACTTTATGATGAGTCAAAACTGCAACCAGACAAACATCTCTTTCCAGCAGAAATATTAATCACAGGAAACCACCTTTACCTCATAGTCTCAACAACTACAGACCTTTGCAAAGCATTCACTACCCCGACTGCGACTTTACCACAAGTTACTTTAACCCAGAAGTTATTATGACGACTTGCTGTAGGGGACTCGTTTTTGGACTGGTGACAAACTATCTCTGACGGGATATCCAGACATTTCTCCGTAGCTTGCACGTCTAATTATAAATATGTTATGTAATTGTGTAAATATGTGATCTTGTATAGGCTTCCAACATTCCCCACCCTATGAACAGATATTGAGCTGAGGATCTTCAGTAAAATCTTATTATGATACCACCATTGGAGTCCTGTGCTTTTTTAAACCCAAAGTGTACTTCCCTGTGTAACCAATTCATGTCATTTCGTGTACATCTAAATTGAAAACCTGCCTTAAGGCACTTCATGTGGCGCTACATGTGTGGAAATGCACTCTCTGTTCACTTTTTTAAGCAAAGGTTTGGAGTGATATTTGGCGCTGCACACACATATGCGGTCTGGTTCCCGGCGCACATAGCCTTAGTTGCAGCGCACAGAGACCTTATACTGCCGCACACAGAGGAAAAAAATTAGAGGGAACATTGCCCATGACTAGTGGTGGCGGCATTTGTAGAGAGGCCAAGGTTTGAATGGGCGTTCAGACTGAAGTTGGTAACGTTACCAATGATTCCATGTCGCCAACAGTGCTGTGTCCCCAGGATTTTATTTAACCACCTACTGCATTCTGTGAGCTGTCGATAAGGGATTGTTCACGTTGTAACGTCAAAAAACCAATCATTTGTAACAGAACAGCACAGCCTTTTGATCTTGGGGCGTGCATCAGTGCGGACGTAGAGCACAGGCATCATCTGCAGTAGTCAGGCGATGAAGACGCGATTCCATAGAATGTATTAAGAAAAAACACTTGCTGCTACGTTGAAACTTGCATGGCTGTTGAATGGAAACCTGAATCCATTAAACACTGCTGTCCTACAATTGCGGCAGATTCCTAGCATGTGACTAGCACTACCCCAGTCCCGCTGGCTTTTCTGAGGCCCCTCACGGTGTAAAACTCAGGCGCAGACAAGATAAGAATGTAGCAGTTTACATGATCAATCGTCTGGTGACAAAGCCCGAGTTGTACTATGACCTTATCCAAGAGCTATTTGGCCACATATCTACTTTTGTTGATGGCACTCTCAATTGTACTCCTACTTGTTCTCCTTGCCTCTCAAACCTTCCTAGGAAAGTAGTCTCCCGCTACAACCTCCACCATCCCCCAACAACTTCAGTGTGTCTTCTTGACCCATAACCTAGCAACATTTTAAAGGCCCAACAACCTGTGCTCTCAGTCCACTCAAGAACTTTGGCAGCAATTTTGTGGCTTCTTTATTCCTGCGAAACACCCTTAAAGAGGCATATGTAATTTCTCATTCTTAAGAAGACAATTTTAAGGTCCCAAACTTGGAGAAATTGAGGCGCTTTTTAAGAGTTTGCTTCATACTTAAAGGCATGTTTTCGAGTAGCTGCTGAACAACTTTGAGGCTTTATTAACTGAAACATGTCCTCTCAAATGGGCAGAGAATGCAAACACCCTCAGAAAAGTTTGTTAAAAAAAACAAGTTAAAAACTGTGAACACATCTGAAATTCAAGAGCTATTAAATGAAACATTTATTAGAATCTCTTTATTTAATACTGCTATTTATAATAAGCTACTGACCACGTAAAACTGTGGTCCCTGTGTGCATTTTATCCCCTCTTGCTAATATTTAGAAATTCACATGAATGCATATTTCTTCCTGAAACACTTTGTGATTAATCCTGCAACTCTCCTCAATAAAAGGTAATCTTTTATTTATTGAAAATTAGGTTTAATATTCTTGTTGTCTTTTACTGTCAATTAAACTTTCATTTGTATTTAGAAACAGTTACTGGTAAAATAGATCTGCAAGCACTTTACAAACAAGCATTGGCATAGCCAATAGGTCTCGCCTTTGGGACCTTATAAGTGTTTAGCCATGCAACAGTTGATGTTGTTGCACCAAGGATATTCTGCTGCATAACTAAATACTTATAAGGTCCCAAAAGCGAGACCTATTGGCTATGCCAGTGCTTGTTTTATTTTTATGATATTGCAGTGTCCAGGTGCTTTACAGCACCGCCAAAAGCAACTGGCAAAGCCAATAGGTCCCAAAGGCAAGCCCTACTGACTTTGCCAATGCCTGTGTTTTAAAGTAGCTTTAGGACTACTTTATCTCCCCGTAATGAATACAATCATAAAAGAACCTAAAACCATAAATACATTCATTTATCAATTTGAAAGATTTAAAAAGGATTTTTTTAAAACAGCATTAAAATACAGATAACAAGTCAGGCACTGAGGCCACAACAAAATGAATCTAGCCTAGAGCGCATAGATCGTACAGCAGCCTGCAAGAAACTCGACACTGCAGAAAGAACGTGCACATTAGGCAGTAGCTGCAGATACAAAAACGCCGGGCGAGCTTGGACAAAGTTCAGAGCTTTCAAAATTGAAAGAAAAAAACGCTTCCTGGGGACGCTAAAATATTTACACAACAATACAAAACGTAGTGTATCCTGAGAAGACACATTGTCACAGCCACTTGACCCTTAAGTGCCTGGACTGGACCAGCCACTCAGGGGACTAGGAGGTGATGTAACAAAGTGAACCTAAATCGAGCCGCCACAAATCTGTCCCTTTCATTGGACTATGGCATTTCACTAAGGGTTTACATTACATGGATTCTTATAGTGCATTTGCTTTTATAGATGCAGTAGAGAGGTATCAGTAAACTGACTACTACCGAACGTTCCCGTACATATTTTTTATCTTTCTCAAGATCCCAGATCCCGTACCAGTGGGAGGTGCTCTTCACAACCCTCTTACATGAGCGCCAGGGGGAGCCCACCATGGTACCCTTCAGATTAGTGAGGAGGGCCCCGATGATGAAGTATGCCATCTCAGTGGATGATGGACTTCGTCTTTTCAGGGAAAACTTTACGGCACGTTTTCAGGAGTAGCTACACTAATGTGCTTAGGTTACCCCTTTAAGCTTCTTAGAAATGCCATGGCCCATACGAACAAGCATCGACAAGCCATGAAAAACCCATGTAACCCAAAGCGCATTCTTTTTATGTCCATCTACTTTTTGTACCCTTTTAAGGAATTGATAACATGAGGTATTACACTAAACTAATGCTGCCCATAGCTAGACCTAAAAATGACCCTGAAGGCTCCTTGAGCACTTGCACATTTTAGGGATGGACTTCCTCTTTCATGAGTCAAATCCACCAAATTAGAAGTTGCTGAGTGATCCAAGACATTGGACATGGGGCCTGCCAGTCAATATACAGAGAGAGTAACAAACACTATCACGCGGTGAGGCCTTTAAAGCAATAAAGAGTATTTAAAATTAATTGTTTTATCCCAAACGCAAAAAAGGAAACAAAATGGGCATTTGAGACGTCAGTGAGGGAAATCTTTTAAGTTGTCTTTTATTTATCCTCAGACCAATTGAGTTACATGAAAAAATATAAATACCACATAAAATAATACCATTGTTGAATTTTGACATATAGAAGGTAGTTCTGAAATTCAGAAAGTGAACATCAGAATCCCCACCACTACCCTAGGAACTCCAAGTCAGAATAAATGCTAAGGGATGTGGTCTTGTTGCTCTGTTACTGACTTTGGGACTTGGGTTTTTATCCTACCTCTAGCACTTGACAAACTCTAAAACTGCTCCCTTTGTCCTCTGTTATAAATAGTATAATATACGACGAATTAATTATCTACACCACTGATCTCGAAGTATTTTGTGCTTACATTCTAAGGTAGCTCCACTGTGCCAGTGGTTGCAGGGGTTGGGCACCTGCACTCAGTTTGGGTTCACATTTATTATTCATCAACAGACTTAAGAGGGAAAGAATGAGGAAGAGACAGGATAGTAAAATAGCGACAAAGAGAACAAGCATTGGCATAGCCAATAGGTCTCGCCTTTGGGAGCTTATAAGTGTTTAGCCATGCAACAGTTGGTGTTGTTGCACTAAGGATATTGTGCTGCATAACTAAATACTTAGAAGGTCCCAAAAGCGAGACCTATTGGCTATGCCAATGCTTGTTTGAATCTGTGGCAGGCCCTGTGAGAAACTTGCACTGCCTTCATCCTCAACCCCCGACCACTCAATCGTGGTGGCCCGTTATAAACACCTTGATGTAACTCTGTTTAAAGTATGCACTAAGCACCATATATGAGTAACGTGCTACACGAAAAAAATACAGGAACACAACATCCTGGAAATAGCTAACACCACAGGAGAATGCGACATTAAGTAAAACATGAAAAGGAACGAAATCGCTGACATAGACTACCCTAACGTTTTTAACAGTCCTTGCGCATAAATTAATGAATATTTTGTAAAGTTATTATAATGATTAGCGCGCGAACGGGGGGGGGGGGGGGCTGAAGCCTTTTGAGTCCAATGGGCGTTGCGTGCCTGGCCTCTTCACATAAGCCTTCTCGGTCTTGCCGAACAGGACAGGACACTCCTCCCTGCCCTGCATTACCGCTGCGTAGCTGCACCTCAAGGCCTGGCTGCGCGCGCCATTGTCGCCTGCAATGCCAGGAATGCAGGGGAATAACCCAGAAGCACAAAGAGGACATTGCTGGCGGGCACCGGGCTACAGCCAGTCTCGGTTTCACCCGGGCTGTGGAATCCAGCAGGACCAGCGGGACTATGAGGAGGGGGGGGGGGGGGGAAGGGGGGTGTTTACGTCGAAGATGAACTCTGCTGTCAGCTGAGCCCACTTAAGAGAGAGTGAACACACTTCTTGTTAAACGAGCAAATGCCACTTCGGGTAAGTTGACATCCTTCCCAAATAAATATGTATCAATCATGACATCAAAAGGTCATGTGTGTAGCGCGGTGAGGCCTGGGTCTCAGTTACTGCCATGATACGGAGTAAAGGACACGCACACCACAGTATAGCGCTCTGGGCTGGAAGACCACGTGCGGTCCCGCCCACGTTTATTTATCCCCTCGGGACGAGCCCGCCCCGAGGGGTGTATGGATGCGTGTTGTAGCGCAACATTGTTTAGGAGAGTCCGGGTGGCTCTCTACATCGTGGACCCACCCGTACTAAGTGTCACTATAAACCCTATCGAACTGTTGACCATTCACTTTTATCACACAGTTGTTAACCAGATCTCAGTTTAGAGCATATCTAAACGACATTGCTACATGTGAAAGCTTTTTGGTGAGTGTAGCTGTGCCCTGGTTGAGCGCTTACAAGAGGCAGGCCCAATTAATGCTTAACTGGTCGGGCTCAATTAAGGGCCAGCGTTTGTGACCATCAGTTGAAGTTGAGCAAACAAATCTGCAAGTGAAAGCTCTGATAGTGCTGATTGAGGCCTGCTTTAAGAATGGTTGAGTGCTCCTGGTTGACTGCTCCCCATTACTGAGGGCTGGTTAAGAGACGGCTGTCGGTCTTTACCAGCTCGTGTCATAAAGAAAAACAAGCATTGGCAAATCCAATAGGTATGGCATCGGCCACCAGCCTTTTGGCTTTGCCAAGGTTTGTTTCGTTCTGCCATGGTTTTTTTAAAAACGTTATTGTTTGGTAAACAGCTAGGCCCTCACCAATCTGGCCTAGCAGGGGACAAACGTATGACTCAACAATCCCCAAAGCATTTCACCTAGAGCGCTGCAATATCCACAGCTTTCTAGGCACATGCCTTGGAAACGTCTGTGAAATCCTAATTTTGATGATGGAGAGGCAATGCAGGGTGAATAATTGTACATATTGCATATGGTGGCATGCCCTCACTTTTGTGCAATATTTTTTTTCTTGATATTCATGGGCAAAATACTGTTCCCGTGGAGAAGCTCCTTCTCTTCACCAATTTTGAGGGTGTTCAATTTCCCTCCCCACATTCTAAAAATATGAATTTCTGCTCTTGGCAGGAGTCAATTATGAACCATTTCCAGGATTTTAAGGGATCAGAGGCATACTTAAGTAACAACCCCAAAACTCACCAGCTACATCACTTTCCTACGGCTCATACTACTCACCCCTTGAGTGGGAGTTACTCACACTCAGGATTAATTCACAGGAGGTAATATTACACATGAATAAAATGATTCATGAATGTAAACTGTTGCAATGGTAAATTGAGCCTTTTAGGCATGTTAGTCAGACTTACACACTCCAACGGCTATGCATATTGGGCCAGCAAATGTGCCTCGGTGGTTAAAATCTATCATGGGAGATGAATTACTAATTTTAGAATTTCACAAAACTCTTCCAGGCTACAAAAGGAAACCTGCATATGTTACGGCTTACCAGGGTTAATCCTGGGAAGATTTTGGGGAACACCATTAATTGCATTGAAAAAAAACAAAATGCAAATGCCTTTTGTAACTTCTTTTCTCCAAGGAGAAACATTTTTCCTTGTGAAGAACTCTACAGGTTTGAGGGAATTACTTACCCTTTCCCGTCCTGGAAAGGGATTGCTCTTGACTGGAGTAAATCTTCAACCTTTTCCAGGGTACGAAGTGGAGACACAAGATCTGTGAATGCCCACAACGTGTACGTTGCAAGGAGTGCACCTGCTTTGGAATGGCCTCTTCCCATCCATTAGAGAAAAGAGGAGAGACAAATGACTTTGACCCTAACAACCGTTTACCAATCTCAAACCCTTTCTATTTTGTCAGAATTTAGTTAGAATTGAAAAGCTATGGTAAAGCTGTGTCAAGAACTCTTACTTGACAATATTCTAATCTCCAGCACGCACACCCCCAATCCGGTTATTTTTAGCTCGAAAGCCATTCACAATACTCCCAAATCTCTTTTCCAATTGGCTGTAGGAATTTCCAGCACAATACTGTAACTCGTTTTGCTGACTGGTTTCTTTTTTTAATTTTCCTAGATTAGCTGTTCCGTCTTGCAATTTTCCTTAGCATGTTTTAACCGTATATGTTCCATCCATAGCCTCTACTGTTGTTTTCTATGGTGGACGATAAAGTTTGTTCAGAAAATTGTTTCATGAAGGTCTTTTAAACATCTTCATCTTGCTGCAGGGCTGCTCCGGTGTTCATTACCTGGGGAGCTCTGCGCGAACTAGTAAACTGGTTTGCATTCTCCGCTGCAGATTTGTACTTAGCAGTCTTCTTCAAATCCTTGTCAGTGGGCAATCAGTGATGAACCAGCCTCTCCAACATTAGCTTCTGCTAGGGATCTGGTGGATGTTCAGAAGCCCTCGTCGCCACAGTATGTGAGAGCTGTCATTGCTGGTTTATCTGCTGGGACGATAATACAATAGTTTCACCACGAAAAACTAAACTTTGTGCCAGTATGTATGTATGTATGTATGTATGTATGTATGTATGTTTATATATAGGGTGTGCGCACGGTGAAAAACCAGAAAAAAAAAAAAAAAAATACATAACTTAGCATTTAAAAAACCGTACAAATTCACTGAAAAAACCATAGGTTTCACACACGTTATAGTTAGGAATTAGCATTTAAAAAACCTTGCAAATTCACTTAAAAAACCATAGATTTCACACATGTTATAGTTAGCTGTACATTTCACTCGTAACAAACCAATGAAATTCCACGTTATAGTTAGATCAGGTAACTATAACTTGCGCGACCGCAATCCACAATGTGTCATTTCAGATGTCATCATTGATGTGATGAGTGATGTCACTGACCATGTCATGAGTGATGTAATATGTGACGTCATCAGCAGTTTATTGTGGGCGCGCAAGTTATAGTTACCTGATCTAACTATAACGTGGAATTTCATTGGTTTGTTACGAGTGAAATGTACAGCTAACTATAACATGTGTGAAACCTATGGTTTTTTAAGTGAATATATATATATATATATATATCTCCCCCTTCCTCCCTCCCCAGAGAGAGAAATGTATGATTAGCACCAGAAGAGCACAACACCTCTACACTGGCCTCCATGTGCTCTGCTGCCTGAAACAAAACACATCCCCAAAATGTATGTGCAATCTCTGGTCTCAGGGGCCATGAAGGCAGAGGCATGAACATAAAGTAAATGCTGCTCTAGGAGACTTGATGACTTTGTTCTGTTCCCACACCTTGCTCTTTCCCTACATCCTCAGCCGTAAACAAACAAGAAGCTGCTAATGGGGCCACGCTTTTTCCAGGCATTTGAAAATCCCGGTGGGAAACCATCGGGGGAAACGTCGCTCCTTAAGACATTTACTGAGCTGCATGAGGTTTCATCTAATTTAGTCCTGAGGTTTGGAGTTCTGGCTCTCAACCGCAGGGTCTCAGGGGGGAGAAAGCAGATTTGAATCAACCCTTTCACCATCCTCTGTGCAGAATGCATGATATCTCCATCATCCGCAGCAAACTGTTTCTGGTACGGCTAAGGAACTGGGACTGCACCGCCCACCTCTCTCCTCTTGCTGATACCAAACTCAACAGTGCCCAGGATGGGCAAAATGGGACAACTTACTCAGGGCAATGTTCAGCTCAAGAGGACAGAACAGACAGGAAAATTACAAAGACTGAACCCCAACCATGGCACCACAGAGCAGATCCAGTGCCACCACCTAGAACCCTGATGGTGGATCACTAAGGATAATACGCAGCTCTTGGATTAATCATACACCGGTGCAAATTCTATTGGTTACATGGGTGGCTAGCAGCACCTTAAACAGGCCATGCCACTTCTAACAGTTGGTGGGAGTTGAGCACAGTAGTGAGATACTGGCCTTTATACCAGAACTCTACTGGGGAGATTGACAATTGGCTCTAACTGGCACATCTGTCTATTATATCATAACTGGACCCCCTGCCTGCCCCTGAGGTATTGTTTGCTTGGGTACATGTGTAGTAGGGTACCCGTGTTGGAGTCCACATCAGACTTATGTAGCTCCTAATGTTGTAAGCGGCTTCATGGAGTGTGGTCATAGTCAGTGCTATTGTCTCCCTCTTCCACAAAACCCCCTTTGCTGCTCCTTAGATTTCCCCCTCAGCTTAGATTGTTTTGGTATGCAAAGCGCAAATTTGTGGATTGAATCATCATCATCTTAAAGGAGGAGAAAGGAGAGGCCTTTGTTGTTCATCAGCCTGCGAAAAACCAATTGGAGAACGTCAGCCTGTGACATGACCAGAGCAATACCTACACAAAGGGATGGCCAAAGTGCACAGCAAGACTGCCCAGCTCTTACAGTGAGTGGGGCTATCTGCCCTACCATACTTCCTGAGCTTGGTGGTGTTTGAGAGAAGTCATCTAGAAAACACAAACTTTGAATGACAACTTCACGTGTTACTAGTTGCTCTGGAGTGTATGACACACTGAAAAGAAAATCCACTCTAAGTTCATATGTCCACCCACAGTGTCTAGGTCTAACTTTGAAACTGTCTGGACTGTTGAATATGCCAAACACATGTTCTACTTCAACTGCAATGAGCTCTGCACGTCTACATACCGAAAAATACGGATACACCCAGAAAGCAAGAATACACTTTGATGCTGAAGGACTCAGGAGATGGACTGACCTGCTTGTGGTGGGTCTCCCTCTTTAGCTGGAACCTGATATTTGTTCAGATTCTTGTTGTGAAAAGGTCCAAGATGCAGAACCTGCCAAGACCGTGAGCCTGACTGGTGTTTCCACTTGTGAGCAGTCCCAGATGACAGCGCCCTTTACTTGGCTGCTCCTACATGCGAACTTCTCCTGCAACTGATGATCATTTGAGGCCTGGGATGCCCATACCCTGCATTTTCTGTAATGTTCCTCTGCCCAAAGATTGTGGGAGCCAGTATGCTGCCCTTTCCTTGAGTGCTCGCTGATCGTGTGTATCAGTGTGCTGCAACCTACATTGACACAGATTCCTCTGTTCCCACTATCCATGTGAGCCCATCGGGTACACCCTGCATTGCTGCACTTCTGCATAATTTGATCAAGTGACCCATTTAGTGTATCCTGCATTGCTACATATTTCCTTTGTATGAATCGGTGAAGTGCTCATTGCACCTCCAGCTGAAGACCTCTTTAGTCACTTTGCTGCTGGCTCAAGACGACTGGACAGTTCACCAGCCCCTCCTGCCTCTTGTTCTTCCCACCTGGCCAAGTGTACAACTTTTTGTCCAATCATGAGCTTCAACTCCAGAACTGCGCAAGTCGCCCACATGTGGCTCCTGTGACGCAGCACAACAAGGCACTGCAAGTATCAAACTGTCCTACCAAAGAATACTTACAAGCAGATGCTACACTGGACTATATAGCCGGGATGAGCCTATTTATTGTATACCTTCACCAGTTTGTATAAGACTGAGACACAGCCTAATTACAGAGGACCTGTAGATGCAGAGTCAGAAGTGAACTTTAAATGCCATACCACTTACTTCAGATACTTAGCATTCCCCAAATAGAAATAAAAGTCCATCATTCACAAAATAACTAGACTGCTTGAACAGTATATTTATGGTGCTGTCTGAAGGATACATTCTGCCCCACACCACACTTCCAGAGTACATCTACCCCATGAAAATCAAACCCTAAAGAAAAACTAGGAAATTGAGTGAGGGATGGATTCCTTTGTTTCCCAGGTGGAGCAATACTGGAGAGCATTGCCTGTGTTTGAAGTACACGGATCACAGAAATTGACTTAACATCACTAAACTAACTACATTAATGTATACTTACTCAGTATTAAAGCCAATAACCTTCCTGTATAAATGAAAAGGTTTTCTAAACCTATCTTATATTCACAACTAATAAATGATGGACAGTAGTATTGCAAGCTTCTCAGAGACACAGAACAAACACATCAAGGCCATTATGAGCCTGTCCCCTCACATTAAGATAGCAGCTCATGCCAGCAGCGGTGCATGTTTCCCTCACTCACAGAGCAAGAACACCAATTGCAATGCAAGCTCCTCGCACATACCGAGCAGTTATATGATGGGGAGCAGCACTGCAAGCTTCCCTCACTCAAGCACACCAATTGCAACAACAATGCAAGCTCATCCCGCTTACTGAGCAGTTTGTTTCAATACCACTTTTTTGGTCAAAAACCTAAAGGCACATGAGCAAATTACAACATTCCTTCTTTCATATAAAACAACATATCCAGCTAGCAGAATTCGAATCCACAATGACATATTAAAAAATAAATTTGTAAAAGTTTCCATACAATATGCTACAGCGCTTTGATAAATTAAAAAAAAAAATAGAAATTTTGATTGGCAAAACAGTTATATTTAAAATGGGAAAACGAATAAAACTATCTCAGTGAACTTGGATAATTTCATCCCTTCATGTCCAGAACAATACAGTGCAGTATCATTATTAAACAAGCATTGGCATAGCCAATAGGTCTCGCCTTTGGGACCTTGTAAGTGTTTAGCCATGCAACAGGTGATGTTGTTGCACCAAGGATATTGTGCTGCATAACTAAATACTTATAAGGTCCCAAAAGCGAGACCTATGCATTGAAAATGCAATAGGTCTCGCCTTTGATTAAGTTAAAGCCATTTGCTTTGCTAATGGTATAGTATAGCAAATTGCATTTTTAATGCTTGTTACACTCGAGTTCGGAGGTCACAATGCCTGATGCTAGAGTCTGCAACTAGGATGAATGGCAACGAATTGGCTATTCAGTCTCCTCATATATTTTCCTGAGAAGCAAAAGGTTTCACTAGAAAGGAGATATTTGTGGCAACATGTTTCACTTTTTTATACAATGCTAGAGGTCGTTACAGGAAGGATGAAATCTCTGCATGGTTGTACACGATCTGAGCGACAGCATTTTTAATCTGATTTACATTAATTGATCTATCTATTTGCAAAAATTACTAGCTGCTTTTTAGTGTGTTCAGTATTACAGTATAAATTCTGATTATATTCATGTCTGCTACGAACACAAAAGAGTAAGAGACCAAAGGATTAAAGTGGTTTGTGAAAAGGGTAATGGTGTAACCATATGTATTAAGAATGTGTTCCCCTGCCCAGGATCAGAGGGCGATACCCTGATGCACCCAGCTAATTTCAATACTGAGAATATACTTTTTTTAAATGTATATATAACCAAAGAGTGCTTTTGTCAATTCATTCAGTAACCATATATATTAAGGAATAAAATACCTTCTGCCATACATTAAAAAGATATTGTAAGCTGCATCTGAGTTCTATGGCTTCATGAAGGAACTCTGCCTTCGACCTCGTTCATCTATATGATCACGGGACTCCTTGGTGACTTGCAACATGCTTGTAATGTAGAGCAGGGGCTACTGTATCCCATATATATGCTCTTGTTTGACAGCACTGCTGCCATCCATTGAGACTGATTATGTTTGTTCCTCAGAAAGCTTTTAACGAGTCTCTGCGGCTGCCCTTTCCCTTCCCTTTATTGATGCAACCCTCTTTCATGACTTCTTATTCTATAGTTATAGGTAAATGACCTACAAATGCTGAACCACTGGCCTATTTAACTTGATAATGCACTATAGGAACATTAGCGGGGGCACATTTACTGGACCGTAGAAAGAGATTTCAATACGTTTTTTTAGTTTGGTCCCCATTGCATCAGACTAAAGCACAAGCTACTGGCTTTAGAGGTGGAGTGTATTTCCCTTCACAATAATATGCGTTCCATTGCCTGTTCTTCCTAAAGGCAGTAACATGCCAAGCTAATGCTATTATTTGTGTTGAAACATGAGATTTGAGGATTGTATTGGGTAGAGGTGTGGTGCCTCGGCCAGGGCGACTGACTCCGGAATCTGGGGATCACGGTTCGATCCCCGGCGCCGGCGGCAGATTAGCCCAGCACCATGTGACTCTGGGCAATAGCTTGCTTAATCTTCCCGACGGCCCCCAGCGCCTAGAGACCCTTACGGGTGATTGTTCGCGCTTTACAAATGTGGATTATTATTATTATTGTATGTGGTTCTCACGAATGTCAAACCACTTACAGAATCACTGATCTCAGTGATACAACGTTTAGACATAGATGAGATGGGGGGGGGGGATCACAGTACTGGAAATATTTCACTGACATTTGAGCTGGAAGTTGTGGACATACAAGTGATACCCAAGGTTACAGAGTTCAATAATGCAAGTCAATGGTGCCTCATAGCTGTTAAACAGGATTGGCGAGAAAAGCGAGGTCTGTAAGCGGTGTGGGAAAATGCAAAAGGTTACACTTGCTTTTGTACTGCCTTCTTGAGTCAAAGTCGCTGGAATGCAGAAGTTCCTCAAAGAGAAACAACAACTGAGAAGCGCACCTGGCAAACCTGAACGCTAACACCATAGGCTTAATGTAAATAGCTATCTTGATGCTTTGCTATTAGCACCTTGAGGTGAAGACAAAGGAAGAAAGCTTCGAATACTTCTTCTAGAAAGTAAGTTATAAAGAAATTCGGTTTACTGGTACATTGTAAATCTTTTTTTTTCAAAACTGAAAGAAAATACTGCCCAACATTAATGTAGCAGAGATTGTGAGGCATCATAACCCACGCTTGTGAGCATGGCGTGGATGTAGTTATGATGAAAAAAGTCATATTAAGCATCATTTGAGTGTTGAGATGTATGCAAAATAGAGTGGCTATTTTTTACCCGATCTGCTAATTAGATTATTCAACATATTTTCGTGAATACTCTGTAACCATGACCAAACAACAAAGCTAGCCACAGACCATCGACATCCGTGAAATCCTGCCAAACCTTTCTTGTCACAATCGCTATCCGTAATCATGTCATGCACCGAACAGAACGCCCTGGGGATAATTGGGTGTCCAGCACTGTCCTTATCCAGAGCGCGCACAGCATTGCATAATGGAAGGCGTCCTGCAGCAAACCCTTCCACAGTGAAGCCTCAATCAAGCAGTCTTCACAGGGATGGATTTTATTCCTGCATATGTGAAATTGGACTTCTAGCATAAGATGTTCTATCAATGCATTTACTGATTTGACATGAGCAGCCTAACCTTAGATGAGAAATGCCTTACATAAGGGTAAAAGCAGTGCACAGCATGACACGCATTTGAGGCATGAACACAAACCAAAGAAGATGAATGGAGAATTTTACAAAGACCCTGATCTGTGAAAGCTGATCAGCAAAACAAATGCAAGATATAGACAGTTACTCAGGACTCAATGAGCCAAACTTGTTGCCGATAGGGGCAGTTGTTGAGCACCAATTTAGAAGTGAAGAATACTGAATAACTTTAAACCCCATAAAGCAAAATAGTGATCTGCAGAGTACAAAGGAATTGCTGCTTGGGGGGCAAACAATGAAAGTAACAAGCATTTGCAATACAATAGGTCTCGTATTTACGCGAGTTGGACCTATTGGCATTGTAAATGACAATGGCTTTTATTTATGTTTCTAAAACCAAAACATAAATAAAAGGCACTGTCATTTACAATAAAAATAGCTCAAACTCTCGCAAATGCTCCTTTTACAGTAATAACCCCATGACTGGTAACAAGGACTCTATTGTACAAATGAATCGCCTGGGAGTGACTGGGTGCCTGCCTACATCGACGTCTTCAGGATACTAGGTTTCCAGAATTGGGCATGCATTTCACATGTTGGTGCATTATGGGAATTGTAGTCACGGGTTGCTTCAACTCAACCAATTGGGCTGACTCGCCCATTGCCGATGATTTGAAGAGAATGGGCTGGCCTGGAAACATGGTGCCCTGACGTCATGGAGTTAAGGGGGCGGGGGTGGTTAAAACATCTAAAAAAGGTAGCGCCTTGTGGTCAGTGTATTTTTCCAGAAGAAATGTGTAATTATGTTAATGGTAGGTTTTTGATAAGCGGATGTTTGTCAGAATAATTGCATATTTGAAAGTTATCCGGAGTGCGTCTGCCCTGCTGGCAGGGAAAGGGTCAGGGTACGCGACAGGAGCTCTTCTGACGCACCTGTTCTGCTGGGCGACAAGGGTTTAATGCCCGTTCAGTAGTGCGAGCTGCACTGGCGCTGCCGCGCGCAGGGTCGCAAAGGGTTAACGTCTGACCTCCAGAGAGATGTGCTGTGTGCACCGGGGGTTTCTGTCTCCCTCCTCCTGCACCTGTCCTGGTATCGGTCAGGTGACCTGGCGGTTACACAGGGAGGGATGTGTGTTTTTCTGCACAAGGAAGTGGCAGACATTAGTGTAAGTTAAAGACGTGCATGCGCTGCTGGAAATCGATAGATGCAGAAAGAGAGTTTGTCAATGTTAAAAAACCAGAGATGAGAAGCACCAATCTGGTCTCCCCATGAAACAAGTGATATGCATGCAGCATTGTATTATATGACTGACCGGCATAGCATGCAACCTCCTCGCCAGCTAAGGGCTTCACCACTAAACAAACCTGGGAGGTCAATTATTTGGTTTTGATTTCGTAAAGCCACACCGAGCACTCGCTGATGGCAGACAGCTGCTTCTAAACTCTTCTGTAAGGCACGTACACCCGAGGGGAGGGCTTACCGCCACACTTGCTTTGTTTACTGCTACAATAGCCATCCTAATGACGTCCCAACCTCAGAGACTGTTTTGTCCCATCGCGAGGATACAGGTTTCCATAGCAAGGAACCTTCCCCGAAACTCCAAATGGGATGAACGGATATTTCTGGTTAATTACATCGCTACACACCCCTGTGTACACTTGTATTACCGGTTTGATATTTGCTACCACTATTGAACATAAACTAACACAAACCAGTGGTGCACACGCACCACAGAGGAGCATGGCCGGGAATCGAAAGTAGTGGTGCGCGCGCACCACAGAGGAGAGGGGGGAGGGAGAGCGGCAGCGAGGAGAACGCGCGCTGCTGCGCGTGCTGGCCACTGACGGGAATGGGCGTTGCAAAGGTGGGACATGCGCCCGCCTTTGCCCAATCGCGTGCCTTTTTTAAAAATAAAAAATAAAACACGCAGAAGCCAATGGCGGCCGGCGAAAGCCTGATCACACGCACAAGAGTGTGAGCAGCTTTCAGAACCCCCTTTCAAGAGGTCTCGCGCTGCGCGAGCAGGGCTGAGCACTGCAACGCTAGGCGCGAGACCTAAAAACTTCAATTTGGAAGCACTCTGTTTATATAAGGAAAGTCTTCACAGAGGTTGTTTTTTCCCCCGCAGGTGTTCGAAAAACACATTCCTGTACCATACCATCGTGAAGCTGGGACCCAAATCTAGACATTGTAGATAAAATCCAGCATTTCTGTGACTACATCCTACACAAGATTTAAAAGTGCAATATTCTATTCAAAACTGTATTTTTCTGGTAACGTAAAATGTAATGTGCTCGGCTTGTACCCAAGGATTCTTTAGGCAGAATTTAAGCACAAAGCACCATGGAAAATCGAGATGCATGAGGCACTGCACGGCAGAAAGAAAGAGAAGGCGGTCAGCTTACCAAAGACGCTAAGTAATTCATGAACCAAAAATACTCAACACGCCTCATATGCACTGGAGTCAACTCCTCCAAGACAACAGGCAACAGGCAACTTTTTACCAGTCAGCTGACAGAAAACTATCGGTCAACATCCACGGAGCAGCAGATAAGAGAAATATTCTTAACAACAATCTCTTCTGCAGAAAGGGCACATCCACTTCACACAGTGGGCCTTGTTACTCTTGAACTAAATGGCAGCTCTTTCCACTATATACTGTGGCTTGCAGATTCTTCGCTAACGCTTTTGAAATTACATAAACAGTTACTATCTTACAGAGAAAGCCACAAACAAAATGTGTTAATATGCCTAGAATTAAAAATTCTCCTTGTTCTAGTAATATCTTGATGTGTTGCCAATAACGACTCTGCCTCCAGCTGGAGAGTGGCACGCTCACTATTAAGTATTCACCACAGAACCATCATTTTAAAATCTACTACTATTCACTCATTTCATCGTTGAACTCTTTGGAAGGGGGGGTTTTAAGTGTTTTCTGTTTTTTTGGATACGAGTCTATATGATGCTAACAATATTTGTTGAGTGCTTTATTTGTACTGCTCAATTTTGAGAGGTGATGATGCATATGATGCTAGTCACGTGCTTTAGCTGTACTGATCAATTCTGTAGCATGGTTACCCTCATGCTGTGGTATATCCAATTCACACTGTTGCGGTAAAGCAAGCAGCACTGTAAAAGAACTCTTGGGAGAGTGAACTGGTCCTGGTGCCCCTCGATAACACTCGGGAGTAGACAGGAGGCCCCCAGAGCAAATGGAAAAATGTGTAACAATATTTCACATATTTATGCAGTGGAAAGCAGTTAGTTTGTTGTGACACATCCTGCCTGGGCTCACGCCACATCAGACAGCAGGAGGTCATCAAACTCATCATTGGAACTGAACTGTCAACTGACCTGCAATCCTGCTATGTTTACCATTAGTCGGACACCTCTCATGAAGGGCTTCCATGTCCAATTACACGGGAAACGAGCCTCGAGTTGTGTGCGCGCGGGCATTGAAGCGAGGCGCGCGTGGCCGAGTGAGAGGAAAGCCATATGGCGCCTCATGCCTGTGAAAGTGCTCGCCCTCCAGATGGCACCTCAGGCGCTGAAAGCTGGCAGCTGCACGCGCGCACGTGACCGCAAGCGCTAGGCCAGCAGAAGTCTGGGGTAGCACTTTTAAAAGCACGCTACAAAATGTCTCGCAGAGCAGCGCATGCGCTGACACAGCGAGACCTAAAAACAGCACATAGGAAAATGGACATTTTTCAGTTGCATAAAATCACCGTTGTGGGCAAAGTAATTTACACATGTGTTCAAGTGGTCGCATCGATGTCCGTTGGCCAGTAGCCCAGTTTGCTGCAAAAAAAGAGACCGACTGGGACAGAATCTTAGACCGGATAGATGGATTCAAGCTATTTTGCAATTGGAAATACAGTATATGGCATACTGTCCGACTTGCAAGGTCTCAACGCCACTCTGTATCGGTGAATACCCAAGGAAAGACTAAGAGGCACAACCCAAAGCCTGCCTTGCCTGGTGTACATTGGGCAAAAGAACAGTAAATGCTCATCAGTTTCTTCTATTCCTCTACACGCTGGTCTGCAACCTTTAGTTAGATCCTTCCAGTTGTTGGTAACAGGTGCAAGTGGTGGGGTTTCTAGCCTAAATCCTAAATAAAGAGACACTTTGATAGTTGTTTTGTCTCTAAAAATCTGTTAGTCAGTGTGCCATGGTTAAATGACTGGGTAAACTGCAAAAACAGCGCTGCCCCACCCCCTACCTACCCCCGAACCTTCCTAACTGGAAAAAAACATCTATACCATGGACAGCAAAAGACTAGAGTGCACCAATCATGGCACAGAGAACAGGTACACCACAGGCATGAAAAGCAAGCCAAACCGATGCAGGAGCCGTGACGTGGAGAGCCTGGTAAGGGAGGGATTAAAGAACCAAATATATATTTCATAGTATAGTTGCTTAGAAGACGAAAACATTAGAAAATCTAGCTTTATGTTGTGTGCAAACGGATAGGCTAAAGAGTAGTTGTACTGCTTTCTATTTACTGCAACCTTGCTTCTTCTACAGTTAAGGCAAGTTCTCAAAACCAGTAGTCTAGTTTAGAAATGAACTCCTGAAATAAAAAGATATCAGCAAAAACTATAAAACAGCCGTCCTTATGAGTGCAGCAGATCTCTATGCTTTTCGGTTCACATTTGTACATTTTTATTGCATTTTAGCAATCCTTGCATGCACTATACGAATGAACAACACATATACTTCACTGCGACCCTTCTTCTTCTGTAACTTTCAAAATATCGGATACACAAGCTGCTGTGTAGTGCTTGAGGACAGTAAGCCTGCATGAAATTTCCAATAACCAGGCGTAATCTTGCGTAATTTTGTTAATAATTTTATGTTACGCTTGTAATGCAAATTACCCTATCAGGCCACATCAAGTAATTCCTCGCCACTTCAGTTAGAGTGCACAAAAATAGCGAGAACGACCAGAACATGAGTGGTTGCTGCTGCTTGCGGCCCTTGCGTTTTTAAAGGTTTTTTTTTTTTTTTAAAGAGCTAAGTGCGTCCTGGCATCCTGAAAGGACATGGAGATTCATCTCGCGCTAAAATATACAGCTAAGTGCCAGTTTTGCATTTCACATCATTTTTCCAAAATTTCAACTAACTACACAGAGGCAAATGACGCATATTTTACATACCAATAGAGGAGAGGTGACATCAATCTCTTGGTTCCGCGAAACGACATTGACCGGAGTCCCTTTGGAATGGGAAAAACACCAACTGTGATAAAGTGTTACAAGATAATACAGTCCCACTCTTGGAACCAACAACTACAGGGCGCCTTTCTGAGTTGATCGGCTCAACAGAGCCACCATACAATGGTCTTATCAAGGTACTCAGTTTACACGAGTTGTCATGAATTGCAATCCACAGTATATCATTTGGGAGTCAAGCCTTCTATCTGTGGAACAACCACATTAAATCTATACATTAAATTGATTCTTGAATAATAGAGTCTACAGAAAAGTCTTACACCATGGAATGCCTCCCATAAGGATCTCATATCCACAAATATAAATTATGTATACTAGCAGTGACAGTGAGTATGTTTAATTCTGAAGCCTGTAGAGTCAACGCCTTATCAACATCACACTTTTAGAGGTAAAAGGTTTCAGGAATAGGAGGGTCCTGGAAGAAAGGGGCATGATGTGCAAACAAAACTAGGCAGCCTTCTTATTCTGCCACAAGACCATTAGGGATTGCTAGCGGAGGACACGTGATTAAAAACTTGGGCTCTTCACTTATACTTTGGAACAGTCCAGACCGAACTGCCAAGCCAGGTCCTCCCTGGACCGGAAACAAGCATCCTGGGACCGGTTTCGGAGTGTGTCACCCTTCATCAGCCAGGCTAGCTTGGATCCAGTGGCACAGTGAGCAAGGGACCCATGTCTGGGCATACCCGTCCCACTTAGGGAAAAAAGTGTAACTGCAACAAATGACAAGCATTGGGAATGCAATAGGTCTTGCAGTTCTTAGAGTTGGAGCTATTGGCATTATAAATGCCAATATTTTTACCTATGCTGTAGATATGACCTCCCCACCTTAATGAAATAATCAGTTGTATTTTGTTTCATATAGTACACCTACAATCATGGGAGTGAAAATGGGACTTCCGACTCAACATTAAAACAAGCAGTGTTGTGATGGTGCAATACCACTGGCTGTCACTATGTGTCCCTTGGGACCTCTTTTGGCCACATGTGGTACTGCACCCTGCAACATGGCTCTGCAAATGTTATGGCGCAGCGGTGAGAGCGGTCTACTTGTGAGCTGGGAATCCAAGTTCGAATCTGTTGTCGGCTCAACATTATTTGGGGGTTCTTCCAGGTGACTTCTCATATTTTGAGCTGCATGTATAATTAGGTGTGGCTGGTGTGCATTACATAGGTTTCACTGCATTTAAAAATGTTAACTTGGTGTTTCTCATAATAACTGCCGGAACAGTGTAACGAGTTAGCAGACTTTTTTCATAACAAAGTCTCTCAAATATACTCCTCTTTCCCGATAGTAGCCAATAACTCAGGAACATCCAATCATACTCTTTTGAGCACTGCCCCCCCCTCAGACCAGTCTATTCTGGAACGCTTCCCTCTACTAGACCTGGACACCCTTCACAAACTGGCACGGCTTGTTAAATCTGGCTCCCCCCGCGACCCGGCCCCTCCGGAGACACTACTCCAGGCAAGCCAATCTATACTTCCCGTGGTACTAGACCTACTCAACTCTTCCATCGCCTCCTGTACTGTACCCACCGGATGGAAGAGAGCCATGGTTCGGGCGTTGTTAAAAAAAACCCACCCTCAATCCAGAAGACCACTCCAGCTACCGCCCAATCTCCTTACTTCCCTGGGTAAGTAAGGTGCTGGAGAAGTACATAAATACCCAACTAGTACAATTCCTGGAAAACAATCTGCTCCTGGACCCAACCCAGACAGGTTTTAGGCCTAATCACGGCACTGAAACGGCCCTGCTAGCAATCATCGAAGAGTCGCGGAAGATATTAGATCAGGGAGGATCAGTGGCAGTGATCCTCCTTGATCTAAGCGCGGCCTTCGACACGGTCAGCTACGCCACCTTGCTGAACCGCCTATGTAACATCGGCGTCACAGGCGATGCTTTGAGATGGTTTGATTCTTTCCTTAACAACAGATCTTTCCAGATCTTTGACGGGGATACAGTATCAGCCAGTAAATCGCTGAACTGTGGAGTACCGCAGGGCTCTTCACTGAGTCCTGCGCTGTTTAATGTATACATGGGGCCACTGGCTGGGATCGTCAAACCATACGGTATAAAAATTGTATCGTATGCCGACGATACCCAGCTAGTGGTCTCATTGGCTCAAGAGGGTACCAAACATATGGCAGGAGGTCTGATGAAATGCCTTGAGGATGTTAAGGAGTGGATGACACTCTCCTCCTTAAAGCTTAATGGAGACAAAACTGAGCTCATGCTCCTGGGCCCAGCATCCCCAGTGTCTCTCATCCCCCTCTGGCCTCCCTGCTTGGGTACCCCCCCAACTCCCAAGGACAGCGTAAAAAGTCTAGGAGTTTGGCTCGACAATACCCTCTCCTTCTCTACTCAGGCCACCAAACTATCTGCCACATGTTTTGGCCTACTAAGAACACTAAGGAAAGTTCTTCCTCTCTTACCAATGGAAGCCAAACAAGTGGCAATACAGGGCCTGATTCTGTCCCGGCTAGACTCGAACAATGCCCTGTATGTTGGAGCTCCAGAGATGACCCTGCGAAAGTTGCAGGTGGTGCAGAATTGTGCGGCCCGCACCCTGTTACAGATCCCGCGAACTCAGTCAGCAAAACCCGCAATGAACAGTCTACACTGGCTTCCAGTGAGACAAAGAGTGGCATTCAAGGCACTTTATATTGCCAACCGGGCTTTCTGGAAGTCGGGCCCAGCTATCACCGACAAATTAGTCACGCAATACCACCCCAACAGAAACCTTAGATCTAAGGAGGCCTTCCTGGCTGTGGTACCCAGAGTCAGGAGAGCTAGGTCCGGAGGCAGGATGTTCTCCTTAAATGCCTCTAAGATGTGGAACTCACTCCCCTTACACCTCCGGACTGATTCAAACCTACTCTCCTTCCGCAAACAATTGAAAACCTACCTGTTTACGAGGTCTACCGAACCTTAAACCCATCCGTCATATTCAGTTCTGTCTTATGCTTCAGCGCTTGGACGCCCTTGGGCAGCAACCGCGCTATATAAGTGACAATACAATACAACTAAAAATACAGAATACCCTGTAGGATAAAAAGTACTAATGCAACTGCAGGTGAGTAACTTTTATTCTATTAAGGCAGTAGGCCAATGAAAACGGGTATCATACTGCTTGGCTATTTACGGTATGGTCTACTTAGGAACAGTCCCAAGGAATTGAAGGAGGACCTTCTCTTAATAAAGCATAGCTTTGCTACTTAAGGATGCAGTAGGGAGTGACACAGTCAGCACATTTTTACCCACATGCTCTGAAGCCTATCAGTTTTACTCGAACAGCGCAGCTTGTGTGCAAATGTGTCTTAGGTTAATGTACAGATCACAAGACATCAGGAACGAAAAGCATCTTCCCATTTCTGCCGTTTCTTTTCTTGCAGCTTTTTTCTCTGAGGAATCAGACTGACAAAGCTTGATGGAGTGGAGCGAACCTGGAGTTCTCTTCATAATTGTTTTCCAATGCCCCTGAAAAGTGCTTAAACAAGAAAATATGCTATTTTCTTTGGAGAGACACATCTCGCCAAGTGTAATGGGTTACAAGCTGTGGTTTTCTGCTTTGTAGCCTGTTGTTGCACATATATTTGTATGTAGTACACCTGCAATGGTGCCGTAGCGCTGGGAGTGAAAATGGCAGTTCCGATTCCACATTAAAACAAGCAATGTTGTGAGGGTGCAGTACCACGTACTGTCATCAGGTGCCCTTGGGACCTCTTTAGGCCACATATGGCACTGCACCCTGCGACATGGCTAGGCAAAGGATATGGTGCAGCTGTGGAATCGGACGACTGGTGAGCTGGGGATCCGTGTGAGTCTGCTGTTGGCTCAACATCCTGTGATAATGGGCTTATTGTTTAATTTCCCCGAGCCCATGGGTAGGTGTACTATATAAATAAAAGTGTTTAATGTAAAATAGCATAAGAATTCAATGCAGCGACCTTGGAGGGTGGGGTGGCAAGCAGTGTCAAAACAGCAGTGGCGAGGGGTGGTGGGGGCCTGCGAACAGTGTTGTGGGAGGGTTGAGTTGGAGGCAGGGGAGATTAAAGGGACATGAAGCAACCAAAGCAGTGTTGTGGGATGGGTGAGGGGGAGGCACAGGGAGATAAAGCGATGGCAAGCAAATGATGACACTGAAGTTTAATTGCACAAGTAAACAGAACAGTTAACAAACAAAGAGGCAGACCAACTAAAAAAAAGAGTTCTCTCTAAGTATAAATAACCTGAACAGTAAGAACACATGTAAGTGGGGCAGTCCTCATGGGAGGATACAAAAATGTGAAAGGAGAGACTACTAAGTGAATTCACCAATGAAAAGCCAGCATTTCTAAAGGACAGCAAGAGGAACCAATGAAAAGGATGGGCGTTTTTTCAAGCCCAGATCCTAGATACAGCATGTCTCGAAGGAACTGAGCAAGCGCTGTCTAGGCGAAACCTAAAAAAACTAGCTTTAAAGAAACGAGCCATGTAATGCATCCATGCCATGCTCCAGGGACAGACAAACCCATGACAGGGAAGCAAAGCCCCCACTATGATGCCAACCAATGGTAAAAAAATGGGTGTGCTCCAAGCCCACTATAAGCTAATACCATATGTTGCAACAGACAGTGCATACACTGTCTTAGGCGAGACATAAATACTGCAGTCACACAAATGGTATATGGGCTCCCATGCACCAACGTCTTTTTACGCTGAGTGAAGGTAGCTGTGCCCCCTGAGCCCTGTGAAGTCACAAGTCCCTAGTAATAGCTTATTACCAGTTACTGGGTGCATTCTTTTCCTATTATACGCCTGTTCTGATGTTAGAACGTGCCGGGGATAGGAAAATAAAATACAATATATTATAAGGAGATTACGAACTCCCACATATTATAGCACGATTAATACTGGGGCACTTGTTCAGCAGCAGTGTTATTTAGGTCAGGAACACTTTATTGCACCATGGATTTGTTTACTGATTTGGAGTGCATATCTATTTTTGTTTAATTGGTCTGTATGGCAGATGTCTGCCTGAGTGTTAATGTGCACAGTGTTCTAACGAGCCAAAGCTAAAGTCAATAAAATGTCATTAAAAGAATATAGCTGTTGAGTTTAGAGACTGTGATGTTGTTGGGAATAGGCAGCTGGAAAGATCAATGTCAGGCATGAAGCAGAGAAGGGAAAGAAACCAGAAGCCACTGGTTAATGTAGATAACCCTGATAGAAGTCTTCAATTTATGAGGATTTGTAAAGTGCGCTTATCTCCCAGGGGATATCCAGGTGCTGAAGTAGGTGAGGAGGCCAATCAGGCTCCTAGTGGAATAGCCAGGTCTTCAGTTTCTTGTGACATTCGAGAAAGGATGGGGTGGTCCGGATGTTGTGAGGAAGGTCGTTCCCAGATTTTATGGTGATGTAGGAAAAAGAGCATCCACCTGACTTGCTCCTATGGATGCGGGATACTTGCATGAAGAGGAGTGAGGCTGAGCGCAGTGGCCCAGTGCGTTAGTGGAAGTTGAGGTGATGGTTGAGGTAGGCAGGTTCCATGTTGTGGAGAGCTTTGTATGTGTGGGTGAGCAGTTTGAACTGGCATCACTTCTGGATTAGTAGCTGGTAGAGGTCTCTGAGGTGGGGTGTGATCTGTGCATAGCGGGGGTGTTGATGATGAGTCTTGCAATGGCGTTCTAGGTGGACTGGAGTCATTTCAAGAGTTGATTCATGATTCAGTGTAGAGTGCATTGCTGTAGTCCAGTCTGCTGGTGATAAGGGCCTGGGTGACCGTGTCTCTGGTGTTGGTGGGGAGCCAGCAGAATATTTTCCATAGGATGAATAAACAGGAGTAGGTAACAGCGTTCACTTGTTTTGCCATTGTGAGTCTGTCGTCCACAATAATACCAAGTTTTTGGGTGTGATCTGTGGGGTTGGGTGTGGGTCCCAGTTCTGTTGGCCACAAAGAGGAGTCTCATGGAGAGCTCTTGTTGCCGAAGATCAGGACTTCAATTTTATCAGTGTCGAGTTTTAGGCACTTTGTTCATTTAGTTAGCTACAAAGGACATGTAGGTGTTGAATTTGGTCCTGGTGGTGTGGTTGAGGAAGAGGATGGGCTGGGTGTTGTCTGCGCAGGAAACAATGTTGATTCCTTGCGATCTTATGACATGGGCAAGGAGTGCCATGTAGATGTTGAAGAGTGTAATCAAGAGTGGGTGGTGGTGATCAAAAATGTAAGATCGCACATCACAAATAAGAGTAAGTAAAGAACCAAACAGAAAGGAACATATGTGCTATACAGGGATTAATTACACTATACCACCCGCCTAGTGTTGAAAAGTATCAGAAAACTCCTGATACTGAATACAAAATAGTTTGTCCCAAAGCAACACCAAATTTCGCAGTCTTGGTCTGTCAAAGCAACAGGTCCAAATAGTAGTTTACACACACAGAAGACAAATTAGATTTGTAAAAAATATAATCAAAAGTCCAAGTACGAGAAAGTCCTTTGGCTGAGGTAGCAAATTCTTTTGCTTTTCAAGGATGAACAAACTGGATTGTAGACCACAGATGAGCAAAACCAAAGAGGATTACAGCCGACATGTGTTTCGTCCTATGAGGACTTTTTCAAGGCTCAAAATGTTATGGGATTGTCTAGGAAGGTTCCACTTTGGATGGAGGTGTAAATGATGGTGGTGAGGTGGGAGCTAAATGGAGTTCCTCCACGGTTGAAGATGTTGTGGGGACAGGGCTCAGTGGGGGCCCAGAGTGGATTGTTCACATGATTTCAGCTGGGACTCTTAGGTAAGGGGTTTCCAGTTTATGATCTGGTGGTCCGCTTTAGTGGTGGTGAGCAACTGGTTGATGAGTTCTTGTGTATTGCACTGGGGGTTGCAGTTGCTGTAGATGTTGAGAATTTTCCTGTGGAAGAAATAGGAAAGGTTGCCACAGAGTTCTTACGAAGGATGATGGAGTTGGTGGCCCCTGAGGGGTTGGAGAATTTCTTGACGAGGTTTCCCAGTCTAAGAGCTAGGGCTTTTTTTCTTGCCTCATTGAGTTGGGTGTGGTATTTCCTGACTACGTACGTGTAAGAGTTTCTTGCAGTGGTTCTCTATTTTCTCTCCAACTGTTTACAGAGCCATTTAGAGTTTCAAAAGGTCTTTAGTGTGCCAGCTGGCTCGTGTGTTGGTTCTTGAGTGTCTGAAGTTCTTCAGGGTTGCGAGGGTGTCTACGATGGTAGAGATCCCGTTATTGAAGATTTTGATGTTGGTATGCAGGTCGCAGATGAGGTTTGGATGGTGGGCGGTGATGTTATGGTCCAGTCTGTGTCTTTAATCTGGTTCCAGCTATGTACAAGTGCGGCGTGGTCCGTTGAGGTGAGCGGAGTGAGATGACTGAACTTGACCTTGTTGCTAGCTGTGAAAATGGGGTCAAGAGTGTGTCCAGGGTTGTTGGCGTGGCCCTGGATGATCTAGGTGAGTCCTAGGATCTTGAGGCTCTCAAGTAGATCCGTGGAGTGGGTATTTTTTTTGGTCATCGAAATGTAAGTTGAGGTCACAGAGTAAGAAATATGAGCTGTGAGGAGATTGCTGAAGGTGGCGCATGGTCCGGGTGGTCGGTAGTCTAGGGTGCCTTTGATGGAGGTGTGGTTGACAGGCTGAAGTCTGACGTGCATGTTTTCAATGAAGGTTGTGTTCTCGTTGGTGGAGGTGGTGCAAGTGAAGGAGTCCTAATGGATAACAGTGGGTCCTCCTCCTGGTTTGTACGGTCTGTTCTGGCAGGAGATCTTGTACCCCAGGGGGAAGGCTGTGGTGATGGTGGGTGCTGATGTGGGTTTTAGCCAGGTTTATGTCAGGAAAATAGGTCTGGCAAGTGCATCTCAATGGTGCCCCAGATATCGGTAACATGTTTGTTGAGAGATCTGGTCTTAAGGAGCTTGCATGCCAGATGGGGTGAAGCATGCGTAGTGTGTGTGGAGTGCATGTTGGTGCAGGTGAAATAGCAGTGAGTACATGAGAAAGGTCCTACCATGGAGCGGGGTGAGGTGCTTAAGTAGTTGGTGTGGCGGTGTCTGGTATTGAGTGCATGTAGACTGGAGGATGTGTAGTGGTGGTGTTCGGACCAGGGTCTGTGGCGCTGGGTGTGGTTCAGAAGTGGACAGGCGCTGACAGTCTTGCCTTTGGTGCGTCTGCTGCGTGGTCACACAGCGACTGCCAATAAATAGGTCTTGGGAGTGAAAGAGGGCGGGGGGGCAGAGGGCCAGGCTAGGGAAGGGCATGGGAGGAGGTGGGAGATGGCATACAGGTAAGGAGCGTGTGAGGCAGAAAAGCAATGGGGAGCAGGAGTTGTGAAAGTAAAGGAGAACTGGCGGGAAGGTAAAGTAGGCCACAGAGAAGGAAAAAGTGGGGCGCAAAGAAGGGAAAAGTGGGGAACAAAGGCACAAAGAAGGAAAAAGCAGGGCACAAAGACACATGAAGACAAAGGATGGAGAGTGGAAAACGGGCACAAAGAGGCCCAAGAGAGAATGAAAAGTGGGAATTGGCAAAAAGCAGTGCTTAATTTGAGCCGGAGCTTTCCGGTGCTGAGCACTGGCACATAATTGGTTTACGGTGCTCAGCACCAGCACCCAATTGTCAACACCACACTTAGAGCAGTTTGCCACAAGGTGGCGCTGCTCATGTAATTTAGAGATGAGCAGTATAACAGTTGTTTAGGAAAATAATATACATTAAATAATTACTAATAACTGCCTCCTGAGCCATTCCTTTAGCTTTGGAGACCTTGAATAATCTGAACTGTCGCATTTACATGAAATAGAGAAAGGTTAGTAGTTGTTTGGCAGTGATGACAGGGGCGATGGGTGGTGCAAGCTGCAGTGGCCTCCTGGTCAGAGCCCCGGCACTTAATATTTTACAAATTAAGCACTGGCAAAAAGAGAGCGAAAAGAAGGAGTGCAAGAACAAGGCGGGCTCGAGTCAGCGAGGTCAGGTCCAAAAGAGCCTTAGACTGGTCGGAGAACCAGACCAAATAAGTGGAAGCTGGGGCCTGGGCTACTGCTAGCCCCTAGGGTGGCTTGTAATTTAAGAGGTAACTCCAGGCCTCTCTGAGGATTATCCTGTGAGAGTCCATGGTTCCTGAAACCGCAGATGAGTTTCAGTGACCCCCCTTCCCTCTCCGCCTTAGTAGAATTGCTGCTCATGAGAGAAAGACCATGAAGTAAATAGTATTTCAGGTGAACTGCTAGAATATCACACACTGAGCATCTTTTAGTTACCAAACTATTCCCTTGCTTTGCTGTTGTAGAAGTGTGAAGAAATAAGGGCAGAGAACCTATCAAAGGCCATCTGTTTGTACCTTCACCCAAAACATCACAATCTCCACAGGGAAGAAATGCTCATCCAAAGCGGAGTAGTATTTTTCATAGCATGACCCGGTGAGGGAGTATGTTGAGAAAAAGTGGAGTTACTATTAAACTCAAGCCAGGTGCTCATTTATGTACAGCAGAGTCGGTCACTTGTACAGTTCTGTTGCCAGTTAATATGTAATAAGCAATATAATGTTTTCCATCCAAGGAAATGGTTTATTGTTGGCACACTGAACACGTTATGTTCAGCAACTTTGTCGTTGCCCATTTTTTGTGGAACCGACACGTAGTTTAACAGGACTCTTCGGAAATAGGCGAAGTGGGGGTACGGTGCCAACACACACATACCTCAGGGGGTTTTCAGACACAAACTGCATGCAAAAAATCTCCACCTGCTATATTCCTTAAAATCCTGCATGAAAAATGTACCTTGAATCAAACTTTTACTTATGGTTTCCATCCCTCATTTATTTTGAATGCATTTCTGTTTCCCTTCTACCTTCTGCATGCCTCTTCTATATACACACACAACTCTAAATCTCATACCTTTCTTTCTTAAACTCCTTTTTTGAAACCATAACAATACCTATTCCAGCAAGTATTTGCTTCTCACACAGCCCCCTCTAATGATCATAGCTAAGCTACTAATGTCCTACAAGGAAACTGGAGTAAATGCATGGAATGGTTTCCTTTAGAATGCAAGACTAACCCCAATAACCAATGGACTGACCACTAACTTTGCGCTCCCTGGTAGCGTGCTTTTTACCATAAAGCGTTTCAATGCCTCGTCGGGGTAGTAAGCACTATATAAATGCAATTTCCATTCCAATATATATTAAAAGCATCACGTTTTTGTTGCCTCAGGTGATGATATATTTTTAAATACAAACACACATATGTCACCATATTATTCTAAAAAGCTTTTGGTCGACTTGGCCTCAGCTATATTTCTTAGAGACTAGGCTCTCGCCTCCTGTTAGTCACATTACAGCACCTACATGTAAATTGGTAAGGATCATATAACCAGCATTATTAGAAAGCAGTAGCACAGTTCCCACACTGCTGTGAACCATAAATAGAGGGACTCTCTGCATGTAATTGCCTTGTCTGAGTTCGAAGCAGAACCTAGTGTGTGTTTGCAGAGTATGTCACTGTAGTTTCCTCTTTGCGGGAAATGTTGGTGTTGTGTATGAAGGTCTGACAGGATCCCTGAACCGGTATCTGTGACTCCACAATGTGTGTGTGTGTGTGTACACTAGTGTTGTGAAAAGAAATGTGGTAGACAGAGCTAGTGGGCCTTCATGTTTGGTTGAATAGATTTCAACTAGCTCCATCTATGGATATGGTGTGGTGCTGTGTTGTTATTGTTCAAGGCAGCTAGCCCAATCCTTGGGGTTTATTTGCCTTATCTGATTTTTTGTAAATCAGAGTTAAAGTGTGGGTTACTTCTCAAATTTGGCGTGGGACGGAGCCTGAGCGCGTCACTGCCTTTTATAATTTGGAGCAGGCAGAGCTTGGGAGACTGCATTTGCCTTGCCTTATGGTGGAATGGCCCAGCACAAATGTGGAGGGTCCTAATTCTTAGTCATAGCATGCCAAAATGGCATCAGAGTGAAAAAGCACACGTGCCTTTAAAAGAAGTCACAACAAGTCAATCTTCAGCCGGTCTCAATATGGAGCCCACCGTGGTGTGGGGCATTAGTAGGAGAAAAAGTCACACTAGCAGGGGAAAAAGCTAGATATTTATAGCTTTCTTGAAGCAATACAGTCTGTTTCCTCTTTACCATCAATGGAATTATATGGGAAAAGCGACCTAAACAGTGAACGCAGCCCCACCCCTACTGCGTTGGGTGAAACTATGGATGGCAACTAGCATGGTCAGGTTGAAGCTTCCTCTTGGTTGGTCGGTCGGTTTAGAGCTTTTGTTACTGAAAATATTGGCCTATACCATTGATTGCTCAATTTGCGAAGCAGAGTGCCTTGCAGGGAGCCATCTGGCCACTGGGAACCAGTCTATGCCTAGTTGAATTGGGCATGTGTATTGTCAAGGTAAGAGATGGAGGAGTAGCTTGGCTGCTGTGCTCGGATCCTTATGCAGCCGGCAGAGGAGGACAGCAGGAGCCCTCAATTAGATGCCACCGATATATTCTAGCTGGAAAAACATGAGCCAGTGATTGCCTGGTCCTGATGAAGGAAGCCCATGAAGGGGACAATGCACCTTTGCTTCCTAAGAGATTTGATGACTTATTGACTTGCGGAATTCGTGAGACCTTGGAGTCAAAGAGGACAACAAAGATTGTGATGGTGCTGTCTACAGAAGGTTGTACCCCACGTTCTTTAGGCAATTTGGCACATTGCTGGAAAGATGACCATTTACCAGAAGTAGGGACTTCATTTTCACTGCTGTGAGTTTGAGGTGGTTACCATTCATATGTTTTCAACTGGCCACAGGCAGAAGCAGAGGGCATACTGTATCAGTCTGTTGTATCTCCTACCTTTACATTAATCTGTGTGACATCAGCCGAGTTGTAGATGGGTAGGCTGCGTGTTTTGAGTGTGTCCGGGATAGGTATGGGCAAGGTATTGTAGGGAAGGGTGCAATGGGGAATCCTTGAGAGCGGCCATTTTCAATGTTGAATGGAGATTATTTATAAGCAATAATAAAATACTTCACACATTTAGCTACTCGGGTTGTCAAATACAACAAATTGAATTTGCGTGTTACTCAATTTATTACTTTCATAGAGTAATTTAGCTATACCATTTTACACAGGAGGAACAAAAACTAAATTCATAAATCACACATTTTTCCTTTCAAATATGGAAAATGGTCCCTAGGGTTAAATTATACCTAATAATTAAATAACAAAACATTCGGATGAAATTTATATGTATCAAAGTTTCAGATCTGGTCCACATAGTCACAGACAAACCCATTGGTTTCAGAAGTGGAAAGAAAGGGCAAACCTAATAAATAACCAAAGCAATATATTAGAATGATGCTGAACACAACCTGTAGCACTACAGTGGCGCCCTGACACTAGATCAATGTAAGTTCCACAACATGTCTCTTAAAGGTGCCCACCATCCAGTAAAAACCGATGTAAACTCAATCTGGAAGGGATCAACCGTGGCAATCCAGAGCCACACTCACTTCCTGACTGATTACCGCTATGGTGAAAGTAAGCAACAATCCATCACCTCCCATCACTCCCTTGAGTCCTACTCGAATCAAACCGGAAACCCAAGCACTTCCACTGGAGTCACCCAGGACAAACTTGAAAATTATGCTCTTTACCCTGCAAACGGTTTTGAGAAGAAGCACCAGGAAAGAGTAGATGGAGACCTCCATGCATGAATTTGGGTTCCTTGTTAAATTGATGGGCTTTAAATAATTTATGTGCCCTAGACATTAAATCAGATTTGAATCATCCTCTCTTTTGGTACGGCAGATAATTCTCCAAAATCAGGTATCGCTATCACATAAAATGTCCTAAAAAGAATGACAGTGATAGCAAAACAGCAGGAAAAAAACAGCACACATAAAAGTAAAACTCTATAAATAAATAAATACTATGAATATGCACATTTCATAAAATACTTGCACATCACTCATGAGGCATTTATATACTGCGACACATATGTGTTTTGAATTATGCGAAAGGATCTCAAACTGAAAACTGTATTCAGGTGAAATACATTTAGGTGCACTCTGTGTAATATTTCTTTAAATGTATGTTTAAGTATCTAAGACCCAACCAATCGTAGTGTAAGTACAATCTTGAAAAAGCAATAGAGGTAACGAAACGTGCTTCGGCTAAAGCTACTTTGGCACTAAACACAGAGGAAGATTAAAAGAGAATAAACATGAACATGTATTTGGACTCAAGTTGTGATATTGTTCTACAAAATCAAATATGTCTACATGAGTTGACCGGATACTACTGTAGAATGAATGCAAAGAAAGTTGGGCTCTTCTAAAAACATTCAACACTCGGATCAACTTTGAACACAGGGGGCAGCTGTGCTTTCGAGGCTACGTTCTGTATTCTTGCAAAAAATAATCGAAACATATATATGGCATACACTAACCCTAAATTACATATTTGCACTAAATATTGTGCATAATAGCTTAATATCGTATTTATGAACAAATTATAGTATTAAAATTGTAGCTAGCAATTAAATATTGCATATACAATGTATTGCCCATTTGAGTCATCATGCTCTGATTTTACAAGGGAGCATAAGAATATGTAATAAAGAGGACAAAATATAGGAAAAGACATAGCAAGGTTAAAATATTTCTTCACAGATGCTTGCAATAAAGACATTCTTTTTTTTTTTTTGAAAATATCTTTATTGTGCACCAGTCAAAAGCAATCACATTTACATCCGGTATCCATGTGTCATCTGTGCATTTTACGATAAACAAAAATAAAGACATATTCTAGTGCAGCTAGAAAGGAAAGGTGTAAGATAATGTATATTCTTACACCTTCTTGGAGTGACCTCTGCACCTCCACAGCTTTAATTGAGATGTCTGGTCCACCCCAAGATGCCTTTGCCACCCTATATCTGATTATTCGTGTTTCTGCTGAGAATCCAAGTTTGTGTTTTTTATCTGGAATCCCTGGTGCTGTGGTCTAGTCTCTTTGAAGGCCAGTAAGGCCATTATGAAGCAGATGTGGAATTTCATAGGTAACTGAGAGGATCTTGAAGATATATGTGAAGTGCTCTGGGCGCGAGACTCATCTCAGCATCCGAGTGTCTCCACTCTGCGTCTGTTGGACATTTCAAGCCAGTAATAAGGAAAGATTTACATTACTTGTAGCCAAGTTGTATTGATTTAAAGTCAGGGCCCAAGAACTCCAAGACAGGAAACATCTAGAAAGAACATGAGGCTCTAAGTGTCCTCAGCTACACAAGAACCTGGCCCCTATGGTACCAGTCATTTGGTATTCATGATCAGTTAACGAGGATGCTACGTTTCCGCACCCGGTGCTCCCAAACTGGAATCAAAGATCTTATAAAAAGGCAGATGACAAATAATTTGGCCTCTCAGCTACAATCATCAGTCCAATCATAACAGATTTAAATTCAGGCAATCTTTGTACATTTAGCTGGTTAATTAGGGTGGAAAGTTAGATTAGGTCTCTTTCCTCACCATTTCAAACACGTATTGCTAAAGCTAATAGGTTTAGGTGCAATGTGCTGACACATGTAGTGTTAGCACATTTGAGCAAGACACATGGGAGAGAGACAGCAGAAGCAGGGTGGAGAGGGCTATGGTTGTAAAGTAGTCCCTCATACAGTTCAAATCAAGCACTGGAGTAGAGGTGGCAGGATACATCCACACGACCAACACCTTTAGGTGAGAGATTATTATTACACTTGGCTGAGCTAAGACATGACTGGAAAACTCTCCAGTCAATGGCTGAAAGAGGCTGGCTGAAGAAAGCCAATGGTAGAAACGGGCAAAGCCTGCTCTGTGTACATTCTCAGCGATAGGTCAGTTTGACCGATGAGCTTAAAAACCCAGACCTAAAACTCCACATTTTATAGTGTCACTCAATGGAAAATAACTCTGCATAAAACGAAAAAATTATGGTTTTAGGATTTTTTTTGTGTTTTATACATGCTTTGTTTTGATGTGGGTTTTATTACCAGAACGTGTGTAGTGCAAATTCTGCCGCTTTGTCTGTGCAGCGCTGAGCATTCTCCCTATTTTCCATGTGTTTACCACTGAAAGCAGGAGTCTTATTCAGCCTACCATGATGTGTCCCAGGATCTGTGTTCTGTTCATGTTTTTAGTTACACAGCTATGTCTTCTTCACTGAGCTCTATATGTATGATTTTGGTGTCTAATTGTCAGGGCTCCTGGAATTAGGAGATTCTGCTGCTTTCTTTCCCCATAATTATGGATTTGCCGCATAACTCATCATCTGTTGCATACTAAAAATGTGGTGACGTGTCATGTGTAGTGGAAGGCCCTTTGAAAAGGGGATCTGATCATCTTTCAGTTGCTTTATTTCTGTATATTGTTATGTGCCCGGTCAGTATTACCATGTGTAGAAATGACAAAATAATGAAGTCATACTATCAACAGATGATGTGTATTATGCTCCATAGTTTACCTTTTCTTGCTGCATAATTTAGTCAACCATACCGTATAATTTGTTGTTCCCCTGCAGCATAATTCTAGTGGCCCTGCTAATAGTTAAGGCCGCAAAGCGTTGTCCGGTTCAAAAGCATCTTGTAGGCCAATTTTCCGAGTAATTGACCGGTAAATTAAGGTGTGTGTAGTGCTTTATGGTGCAGAGTGCTGTGGGGTACTTCGATAGTGAATCATATGGCATATCTGGGCCATTCTGGATGGATGTGAAGATTGTTGTCTAATATGTGCTTTTGGATGCTAGCTAGTGTGTGCTGTTGTGTGGCTTACCATCTTGTGTTGAATTCATACAAAGTGGCCTGCTGCCTAAGGTGTTATGCAGGAAATTTCTAGAATTGTTGCCCCCTGTGCTCACGTGTAAATTACTATTTGGTGCCAGGCACTTGGGTTCTCATTCACTTATAGAAATTTGCTGAAAAAACAAAGAAGCGACGGGTGCAATGCCGAATTAACCTCAGTCACTGGTAATTATTGTGGCTGCATTCCAGCCGATGATGCCACTCAAGACAGAGAAAAGCCAGTACCAAGTCAGTCCTGGTTCTGCTCCAATATTAACAGCCAAGCAGGAACTGCGGGGCCAGGCCCCCAGTAGCTGGGAACAGGAGAACGGGCTTTGGGGTGCTGCCTAGGTCAAATGAGTGCCCATGACGAATCAAGGAACCTTTACACCTATGCCAATCCAGATGGGTGACATGGGCTGTATCTTTGCAACTGTATAACGTCAGGGCTATTGCATACTGCTGTAAAGTTTTTTTTTAAATAGCTCTTTATTGATTTTACAGCTAGCATCTGCATGTTACACGTAAATTGTATCTTTAAAGGAACAAAGGTCCCCTCCTCATAAAGTAGCACAGCAATCGATACATAGAGATACAATGAGGTCTACTATATATAGATACAAAGAGGTCTATGGATACTCAACAAAGACCTCATTGTATCTCTATGTATGGATTCCTGTGTTACTTCACGAGTAGGGGACCTTTGTCCCTTTAAAGATACGTATACCCTTGGACCCTTAGTACCTTTGGGTTTCCCTCGTCTTTGGAAATACACGTAAATTGGAAACGACACCAGAGGTCCAACAGAGTGGCACCATGCTGACCCCGTCTTATCACAGTTACTGTATGCAGCGCGTGTGCCAGCAGGTACTGGTAAGTGCTCACAGTTACAATTCACACGTTGCATGAGCTGATCAACAAGGGGAAGTGGTCAAACTTGGAGAAAGAGAAATGTAACTGACATAGCCAAGGCAGCCCATGACCCTGAATCATTTTCCAACTCCAGGGCCTCTGCTCAGGTCTGGAACCCCTCCTCAAGCTACCACCCAGCTCCTGGCTGTGAGGGTCGCAATCGTGCCATAAAGGTAATGCCACTGTGGGTTCCTTCAAAGGCGGCAACCTACTGCGGCTCGTCACTCATGGCAGACTAGTGAGATAATAAGTGAAACAGCACTGCTCATAGGATGAAAGATACCGCTCTTGAGCAGGGTTTGCACCCAAGCCCCTCCCATGCTCTTGAAGGCCCACAAGGGGGCACAATCTCCTCCTAGTCGGGTCATGATTCAAATCATAGTCGGACGAGCAGCTTGCAAGGGTGCGACAGAAGGTGCTGCACTCACGATGCAAAATGATTTACGGCCATTTCTTATCACCTGCCTGTTCTCACCCCCCCATGCAAGTTTAATACTGCATCTTAGAATCCAGAGACTCTTGGGTAAATGTGGGGGTATCGTCTTGTTGCCTTAAATTCTGAGGTATAATTTATTCTGATTGAGCCATTACAAGTTAACAATAAGCAGTGAGGTTGGCCGCTGTGACAGCCGCAGCTAAGCCTCACGTAGTTGTATTTCCTGCCTCTTTATTACAATCAAAACAACGTGCATACTAAGGAATTTGTAAGTGTTTTTTGGCTACAGTGCTTAATTTGAGCCAATGGGGTTCGGCGCTCGGCAGCGGCACTTAATCGCCAACCCCCGAACTTATGACAGTCTGACACATCTAATTTTGAGCTGAGCACAACAACAGTTGCTTCTTCAGTCAATATACATTAAAAAAAATGACCAACACTTGCAGCCCAAGCCATTCCTATAGCTCGGGGGCCTGGAATAGACTGAATTGACCCACTTTTAGGAGTGTGATGGTTAGCAGCTGTGTAGGTACTGTCATTGACACTGCCGGCAGGTGTTATTGGTGGTGCACCTTTTTAGGTCTCGCCTGAGACAGCGCTTTAGCGCTGCTCTCGCGAGAGCTTTTGTAAAAGGGGGATCTGGAAGTGCAAACAGTGCTTTTCAGGCCTCCAAATACAGTGCATGTGCGCCGGCCGTGCGCACCATTTGGCAGCCTGAAAAGCACTACCTGATCACTTCGCGGCCCCTTTGATGTCCTCAGTGAGCCGCGCGGCCACTGAGGACATCAAAGTGCACACCATTTGCCACCCCCTTCCTGCTTGTTATTGTTTCCTTTGATCCCTATCTTTCCCTTTCTCAATCTCACCCTCTCCCTGCCTTTTACAACTGCGGCCACACCACTGTGCCCATCCCCACTCCCCCCTCCCACTCCCTCCTCGTCAACTTCAGTGCGCGCTTGTTATACAATGCAGCCCTGCTCTCCGCTCCCCCGCCTGGAATGCGCTCCCCCGCCCCCAAGCGCGCGCGTGCCACGCTCTGCCGGGCTTGTCTTGTGTTTGGACAGTCCGTGCCACGCTCTCTTTTTCTGTATGTATACCTTTCATTTTTCTCCTATCTCGTTTCCTCTTCCCATATATTTGTTTCTGTCTCTGCCCACCCCTCACTCTTAATCTCTGCCTAACTCTTTCTCTTTCACACACACACTATTTACAGTTTACGGAGATGCGTGTGCTTTGCATGGATGCGGGCAGAGAACAGTGGTGCCAGTTTTAAAAAAAAAATAGCGCTGGAGTTGGGGCTGTTTTTTTTGTTGTTGTTAACTAATGCTTAGGCAAAGATTTATTTACATTTTTTGCATATTATATGGTAGTGTTATAGCGTACATGGGCGCAGCTCCTTCCCATCAACCCCTCCCCCCCCCCCCCCGTTGATGGGAAGGAGCCCCGCAGCCATCACACCTCCCTCCTGTACCCTCCTACCAGCTCAGTCTTCAGCGAGAGCAAGCCTAACCGAGCCTCCTGCGTGCCCCTCAAGCACTGAGCCAGGCAGAGTGGGCACTCCATCTCCCCATGCTCGGCCAACCACCGTAGGGACGGAGAGGGGGAGCTGAAAAGAACAGCTGCAACCCTTCTCTGCTCTCTTGCCACAAATCCCCCTTTCCTGGTTTCTGCCTTGCCGGATGTGTGCAGCTTCACCCAGCCCCCACTCGCTGCCCGGCATACTCGGAAGGGAGTGCACTTCTATAGCCCCTTCCCTAATTAGCATTTTTCTTGCCCACGCCGGGACTCAAACCTTAATTACAGCCGCTGCACTTTATTTTATTCCCCCACCTACCCAGAGTTTTGCTGTTCCTTTACATTTAAATTTACTTTCCCAGGAAGCTAGAGGCATTGTAGCCCCACATACTCCCCCCTTCTAAGCATAGCATGGGCTTCAGGGGCCTCAGGTGTATAGGGGTGGGGGCTGCATGCCTTTCTTATATTCTACATGAGCCCGCTTTCATCTAGGTCCCCCACCCACCCCGTCGCTGCCATGTGTCTTCACTGTGTGTTTGTGTCAGTCTCTGTGTTTTTTTATACAATGCAGCCCTGCTCTGTTTACTGGACCCTTCCTCACCCCATACCAGCACACGGGGAGTATGTAATACCCACAAAGCAGCTTCCTTTCCTTTCTTATCTAGTCCTGCCAGATGCCCGACCCGCCCCCAGCCCATCTGTCAGATTTACCTCCTACCATTAATCCCTATAAAAAATAAAATACTGTGTGGAATTCCGCTCAGTAAAAAACTGATCTTCACAGTTATTCCCCATTCTGCGGGAATTAACTTGTAACTGCATTTACTTGTGAAGTATTACGGCATTATACCAGTGTTTATGCACCGTCACCTTCTTACTCGGAAGGGAGTGCACTTCTGTAGCCCATTCCCTAATTAGCATTTTTTATTATGTACCACTGTCTGGTGCACACATGCCTTTCCTGTGTATCTTCTGCAGTGTAAGATGCTCTAGGCAGCCTACCAAAAAGCAGCATCTTACATTATTTGACTATAATAGTTGTCCATATTATCACTTGGAGGTCAGGGTTTCTGCCATCCTTCTGGTGTGTGTACTCATCTGAGACGGGATTAAAGTGCATAGATTGCATTGGTGGACAAATGAAAGCAAGGGGTTGCAGGGAGGTATCCTTTCAGATGGGGCACATGGTTAGTGTGTTATCTTTAAAAAAAAAAATAATTATAGATACGTTTTTATCGATTTTTGGGTGGATTGGGGGGGTCAGGGGAGACTACCGTCATTAGGTAAGGGGGGGCAGTGTCTAGTAGTGGAGGAACACACTTATTATGGTTGCACTTCCAGAAATGTAGCCTGCGCGATTGCTCAGTAATTTTAATATTCATGTACATCTAAAAGTTACAGGTTCACATCGCCTCAAAATCAGTTCAGCCTTCTATGCTTACGGGGTCAGTACATTGTGCGCCATTACAGCTACTAAGCTTAACTAACATCAGATATTTAATATGCAGAAAAGTGCTCCAAAGTGTTGTATTAAAAAAGGCACTAGAGTTACTGTTTTTATTCCTCTCAGATCCCACTTCACCCACAACCTATTGGTAATTCAGTGCTTAGTTTGTAAATAGAAAAGCGCCAGGGCCCAAGGCATTGCTTACCAGGCCACTGCAGGGGACGCCTTTCCTTTCCGTTGTTCCATATATGTGTGTTTGTGTGCCTGAATCTTGTCCGTGTTTAGGCTGAGTCTCCAGAAACTGTACTGTAGGAACCTCTGAAGCCTGGGCAGGTTGGGGATATCAAAGGGCCATAGCAATGTGGCTGTAATTGTTTTATAACTCGCCAGAAATCAGACACCCTTGTGTTAGTAGCTTCCAAAATGGCTGGGGTTCGACTATTTGTTGCTGTTTATGCCCTGCTGTAACAAGCATTTGCAATGCAACAGGTTTCGCATTTACGTGAGTTTGAGCTATTGGCATTGTAAATGACAATGCTTTTTATTTATGTTTTGGTTTTTGAAACATAAATAAAACGCATTGTTATTTTGCAATGTCAATAGCTCAAACTCGCGTAAATACGAGACCTATAGGTCTCGCATTTGCGAGAGAATAAGCTATTGGCATTGTAAACGACAATGCCATTTATTTATCTGTTTTCAAAACCAACACATCAATAAAAGGTTTGTATTACAATGCCAATAGCTTTGCAATGCAATAGGTCTCGCATTTATAGGAGTTTGAGCTATTGGCATTGTAAATGACAATGCTTTTTATTTAAGTTTGTTTTTTTTAAAACATAAATAAAAGGCACTGTCATTAATAGCTCAAACTCGTATAACTGCGAGACCTATTGCATTGCAAATGCTTGTTTATTTTTACTGATTAAGTGCTGGCTAAACCGCTCGACATTCCACTCCTACAGATTCCCCCCCTTTTATGATCAATGATTATCATGATGCGGCTCCACATCTATGGATCTCCTGGCCGTGGATGACACAAAGGAGGGGGGGGGGGATACACCACCTACTAGGATTCCACGTTTTACCAGGCACCCTGGATGGGGAAAGACTCTGTGTCCTGGAACTCTCAGGACGACACTCCCTCAAGGGATGAACCTATCACAACGTATTGCAAAAAAACACAACCCTACCTAGATATGCCTGTGAAGAGGCCGGAGGTCCCGGCAACCGTCCTTGTCGCTTCTAACACGCCAACAGTAGCTGAGGTGGGAACCACCACATCGGAAATGTGGGAACCAGGCTTCAGAGGGGCGATTATTGGTTCCGCCCTTGCCACTTGAGGCACGTTGCCCAGAAATTAACAGCGAGATGCCTGGAGAACCACAGGCAAGGTGTGAGTCCACAGAACCATGATGAGACCCATCAACTGCAGATCGCCGCTGTAATGCGTCCTGCAAGAGCCGGACTCCCTTTCAACCTCTGTTGCTTCAATAGTTGCACATCATCAGGTGATCTATCACACATTATTACAGAAAAATTCTTAACAATTATTTATTATTATTCACATTTTTGTATCATAATTTATTTCACCTTTAACACATTGGGTGATAGATAAATGTCTCATTAACAGAATCAATGTAAAAAATGCATTTTGCATAATAACTCCTGAAGCCTGACTCCCATCACTCGCAAACTCATACTTGCTCATCTCACTAATATAAACACTAAATCCTGGACAGCATCAAAGACCCCCATCGCACAGTGTGCACCTGATTGTTGTAGGTGTTTTGACACTTGACACTGTTGGTCTATATCCAAATATGTGAGGGTGAATAATAAAGGGTTTTAACAAATGATGTGCTGTAGTGATGTGTCATAGATCATAGGACATTGTGCAAGTGCTGATACAATAGAGAATGGTTAGATCTGGCTTTTTCTGCTAGTTCACCCCCAGATGTTTTGCTTGTTGGCCTCCTGTTGTTGAGATTATTGCTGCTGGAGTTGCTATTCTTTTGTCCTTCTATAACCCCTCTCCCATACATAAAAATAGCATGTGAGGGTGCCCTCCTCATATCTGTGATAGCTTAAGCCTACTCACATAATCTTGAATGTGAGGTGACATGAGATGGAAGGCGGCCTGCGTACAGGCCCTGGCTGGGGCCTTGGTGATACTGATGCTGTTGCCGAGATTGGCAGGCCTGATGAACTGACCTAAGCAAGTGACTGACCACGACGCGAAGGCTTGAGCAGGACCTGCTCTGGCCGGGCCAGGTTGCGCTGTGCTGAGCCTTGGTGCTTCGGATTGGTGGCAGGCACGAAAGACGGACTGGAGGCAGCGCTGCGTGAACATGGGGTGACTATTTGGAAAAACAAAGGGGTCCCCTGCATACGGGTAACTTGCCAAGAGCAGGGAGAGAGGCAAAAAAGCTTAGAAATGTATCTTGAACAAGAAAATGTACACTTAAATTACAGGAATATGACAGTACAGTGGTAACTTAATCCAAAAATACATTAACAATCAATATGATACATAGTCAAGATCTGATTTATTTTATAATCGAAACAGCAAAAATATATATTTGATGTATAATTAAGACAAATGCTAAAATATAATTAGAATACTTTCCACTTAGCTATTCACAGTCATCTTTTGTGGTAAATCTGACAATTTCATTTCATAGACATACGACAGAACAACATGGTATAGTTACACTGTAATGTTGCTATCCACTGAACATATTCTCAATTAGACATGGTATTCCCTATAGACATTGATATTAATTCACTGATTTTAGTCAATAGGTGATACTAATACAACATATTGTGGAGGGCTTGAAGATGTAATTACCATTTGAAAATGGGGTGATAGCATGGGACCTGGAGGCCTCCATTATTGGCATCTGCCCCTTGATGGCGGGAAGAGTCAAAGACCCTGTATTTGGGGACTGGGTGGCCTGCTCATGGTCCCTGGTACCTCTGTAACACCAGGGGGTGGTGTCGGATCATCCCCCACAACAAACAAGACATGTACCTAGAATAATTCTAAATCACTAGCGCATCTAAGAGGCCTTAGGAATCATATGTCCTCATGCTCGAGGCCTCCCTTCCACCGGATTGTGGGGTTAGAACCCAGTCAGTGTAAAGTGACATTGCCCTAGCCCGGCCCATTCTTTCAAAGGAAATGACTAGTTACTAGCAGCAACACTCCTAGCACTAGAACTCTCTGCAAGCCCAGAGCCAGGGTGCTGATATTGGGACTGCAAAACCTCTGCTGGATATTGCCATCATCAACCCACAGCTTTCCCCCTTCCGTGGGCTTGGGGTGGGGTTGGTCTCTACTCCGGCCCGCCCTTATTCCCCCCCCCCCCCCCCAGGGGTATGCTCTGAGTCCCCCAGACTAAGATTGATTTCTTCGTGGCTTGGTTGGGTACGGAAGGTGGGTTCCGGGAGGGTTTGGGGGGTTGTGGGACAGTTGAGCGGACACAGCTCCCCTTGAATACAATAGTTCGTAGGCTAGGAATGTAATGCACAACACTGGGATGGACTGGTGGCTTCCCCAGCTGTCTTGGGACATTTTGGAATGTATTGTTGACAACACTATAATGGGTACAGATGGCGCACAATGCCCGAATTGTAGCCTGTACTTTCTGAATAATCACAATGTTCAATGTGATGTGTATTGCAATGTACCTCCACATGAAAATCCCAATAAAAATCAACCCACAGCTTTGTTAGCAGTGTCAGGGAGGGGGTGCATTTCCCCTAGACTAACTGCAAGGATGGAGAAGCATGATGCCAAAGAAACTAAAACAACATTCAACTCAAACGAGCACCTAAAAACGATGGACCGTGATGGTGCTGGAATATCGCAGGGTGCTTCGAAAAACATGGAAGAGGCAGAAGACATGAATGACAAAGACCTTCTGCTTAACATGCAAAAACATCTTGCCCCAATCAAGAGAAATATCAGATTCTCTAACCAACAAGGTGGACCAGATGAAAACTAAATTAGACAGACAGAGGGGCAGGCTGACAACAGCACATTTATCCACCCTCAAAGTAGTCAATGTGATCAATAACAAAATATTGCTCAACCAGGGAAAAGTCTTAAGCAGCATCAAAGCAGAGAATGAAGAATTAGACACTTAATCCCGGCACAACAATTTGTGCATTGTTGGCATGCCAGAATCGACAACCACAGAGAGACTTGAAGATTATATCGAAAGCCTAGTCACTGTGATCTTCGATGCTGACAACTTCTCCCACATGTTCACTGAAGAGAGCTCACTGGGATCTAGACTTCCGCCAGGCCAGCTCTCTGCCCCAACAATGCCACTTTGTTATATTTCAAAGATCTCAACATAGTTCTTAGGTTGTCACGGGTAAACAAGGCATATCAGATGCACATAACTCTATGCCAATAAATCATGCCTTCATAAACACTGTGCAGGAGGGTCGGCGAGAATATCTTCCCATCAAACACAAGCTCCAACAGGTGGGCATACATTAAGCCATGGCATATTCAGTGAGACTAGGACAATGCACTGCAACAAACCTCACACCATTGAGATGCCACAGAGTACAGGCCCCGTTCTAAAGATCCAAGAAGCAGCACCACCCTGCTCTCGACTTGAGTCACCCAAAGGCTAAGAGAGCAGCTGAATTACATAGAATGTTGGTCAAATCTTCCAAATCAGAGACGGGAACAGATGACATGTAGGTGAACACTCCGCTCAGTACACCTGTAATAACCATCATTGCAGTCAAGAAAAGCCACTATATAGAACGCCCCAGGTCATCTGAGGGGACCCACACAATCAGGTGAACTGCTCCAGGACTGAATGAGCCACTGTCTACAGACAATATATACTTTTCTACGTAATTGAAACATTGAATGATACCTGGTGAGTGGACCAGTACAGACATAGCATCTATCCACGAGCAGGGGAGCATACTGGGGATCACCTTAGCAGGGCTAATGTACCAGCTGAATGCAGTGCAAAAGTTTAGATGGAGGTCAGGCTTAATACAAATATAGCTTGGTGAGGTGAGTGCACCAAGAGAGTATACCCAAGATTGTCGTTCATATCAGGACTGGTCCATGCCTATGAATATTCCCAAAAAGGGTTTACCCTTATGAAGGTGCTGGCATGCCAGATTTTATGGTTTCCCGCATGTAGCCCCACTGATTACACGAGATGTTTTCAAATGTTTTTGGTTTACTTGTATCCTTGGTATAGTTTGTGGCTGGTTATGTAAGACGGTAATATCTACTAGCTGGTTGGGGAGAGTGACGTATGTGGTGGAAGCAGGAAACTGTTGTTTACACACAAGAATCAACACAAAATCGGGTTAAACGCCCCAGTCTAGAACAAACATCGAATGCACCTAATAGCATGAGAAAGGAAGCTGGCACAATTCATTCACACCCTGATGTGGCACACTGTGCAATGGCTAATGCCGCTGTGACTTATTAATTCCTCACGTGGAACATCAGGGGCTCAATAACTCCCACAAAGTCAGGCAGGTATTAGCCTTGCTAGACCATTCTAAAATGAATGTGGTGTTTCTCTAAGAACCTCATCTAACCAAAAAAAACAGAATCTAAGTTTGCATCAAGATGGAGTGGGTACCAATCCCCATCAACATATTCCACATATGCCAGATGAACTGCTACCTTTATCAGAAGTGATCTGCCCTTGAGACTCCTACACATCATTGATGACTGCCACAGGAGATTCAATATAGTCCAAGGTACACTGGGAGGAAACACATCACACTCATTAATGTAGATGGTCCAAATGTGGATGAACTCTATTTTATTCAGCTTTGGGGCAAATATTTGTTTACTGCTCCACAGGCTGTAGTGTGAGGGAGGGGGGTGATTTTAATTTTGTACTAAACCAGTTCACAGACCACTCACATCAGCTGGCACACTCCATTTATGCTGCAGAATCCAAATTGGCAGACATTTGCATCCCTAGAGAGAGAGGGTTCACAGACATCTTCTGTACACAGCTCATGGTCCAGGCTAGATTCGTGGATTGGCACCAGGGACATGTATGCCCGGGCTAGGTCTGTAAAGCATCTGACACCCCCCCCCCCCTCTCTCTCTCTCTCTCTCTCTCTCTCTCTCTCTCTCTCTCTCTCTCTCTCTCAGAGACCACTCCCCAGGCAAGTTGCCTATAGCACTACCTGCCTCACAGCATAGGGCTTTCAAATGACTACTTAGATCCCAGGCAGCCCAAGACCTAGTTTTCAAAGAGGAATTAAAGGCAGAGATCATTGCATTCTTTGAGCAAAATGAGCACTCACGGAACACTATGGGCAGTCTTTTGGAAGCCTTCAAAGTATTAATCAGTGGGGCGTGTATGGAGAAGCAGCACAGAGTCAGGTTATAGGATGAAATACTGAAACAACAAACAATTTACACGTAGCAACCCAGCCCCAAAATCCCAGCTAAGCTCTCAGAATTTAATGAAGTGGCAGAACAGGAGATGAATGAAACCGCTGGGAAAACTAGCTAGAGCAGTAATATTTACGGAGTGTGAGTGGCCAGTCAGAAACACTAGTGGCCCTTGTATACTCTCTGTGGTTAGCAAACAATGTAGTTTAAATTAGGGCAGAGGGAGAGATGGTTTTCAAGGCAGACCCTATCCTTAATGAACTCAGTCAATATCACACCAACCATATAAAACCTCTCAAACGACCCAAGCACCCACTGATCTTTACAATTTCTTTGAGCGAACAGCATTGCCCTGGCTAGATTTCCCGCACTGGCAATTCCTTGAAGCCCCCATAACTGTAGAGAAAGTAATGGCCGTGCAGTCTAGCATGCCTACGATTAAATCGCCTGGAAGTGATGTCCTGCAATACTAATGCTATAAGGAATTGAATAAGGAGTGAGCTGGATGAGGAGGCGAGAGCTGCTGACACCCTACCCCCTCACTACAATGGTCACCTCATACTGCCCTATTGTCAGTCACTCATAAAACCTTTATTTGGATATTACCCGATTAAAAGCCAGGAAACCACAGGAATACAGAGATAAGATTTTGCAACGGCGCTGGTGAACAGTTTGCTGCATAGTCTTGCCAGAGCAAGGAGGATTTATTCCTGGAAGGTAATCAGCCCATATTCCATGCGGTCTCTCTGCTCTAATACACAGTTAGATCAGCAACTCGATGCACCAAGGTATTCAATTCATTAGAATGGAACTTCCTCTTTGCCACCCTAGCCACAATGGCCAAGGTACCAATGAGCTTCCTGACCTGGGTCCAAGTATTATATTTTACTTCAGCCATAAGACTCAGTACCAGTGAGAGAAGTGCCCAGTAAGATCGGCCCTTCCCCTGCTGTGTGCCTTGGCTCTTGAAGCTCTCGCCGGCATGATTACACAGCAGCAGGCTGCCAGAGGGCTCAATTTCACATCCAGTAATCTAATAATTTCTTTATGTGCAGACAACATCTCATTGTCCTTCTGCGGTCCCGCATTAAGCCTTTGCCCAGTCATCAGAAATTTCTCAGTATTTGGACATGTGCCTGGTTTATCCATACACTGGAATAAATCAATGATGTTCTCGCCTACACCTAGTGTACCGCCACAAGAGTTGGAATTCCCCCTTCCCTGGTGCACACACTCAGTACAATACCTAGGCATCTGGGTTTGTCGCGATAAAGATATAATTATGCTGTAAAAATAAGGCGCGGTGATGGTGACAATCGGTTAAACATCAAATTTCACTATTAGCAGGAAGGTTAGCCTTGATCATCCTCCCAAGAATGCTCCGTCTCTTCTAGACCATTCCAATCTGCCTGAATCAGCACTTTTTCAAGTGTTTGGGGTCCGGCATAGTTATTTTCGCCTTGGCTGAGGGACCGCCCAGGGTCGTCTAATGGGAAGTTCTTACATTGCCGTATGACCAAGGAGGCTTTGCTGCACCCGACCTTTAACTACACTATACTACAACTGGGTTCCACATTACTGATAACTCTAATGCGAATGCGCCCTGCATGCAATGTAACCACCTTAAACTCAATGACATTCACTCGGCTGTCTTTGGATATGATCTGTACGAGAATCACACTTCCCTCAGCATGCACCAAAACAGCGACTCAGCCTCCACCTACTTCATCCACTCACAGAAGAGCCCAAGGTCAGTGTACGATAGCGGTGTTGGGGGCTCATTAGGATGAGCAATTTATTTCCAATGGTAACTTTATAGAGCTTTCAACCATCACTGGTATGGCAGACCACACGCCGCTTGACATACTGCTATATGACAGACTATGGGCATCATGCAGGTCAGCCAATCCCGCCTTTACATAAGAACTTCCCGCGAGCAAAACATTGTTCCAGCTACTTAGCGTCAAAGCAATCAGGCACACTGTCACCAAATTATGCAGCCCAGCACACAAGAAGGACTGCATAATCACTGGCTCGGCCGCCAAACAGACATGGGTAGCAAAACGTAAGCGTCCTGTCACAGACAAAAAATGGCGCTTCTGCTGAGGGCAGATGGGAACTATAGCCCCCAATAGGAGGGTGCCCTTGATCCACTTTACATCCCTACATCGAGTATATGGTACCCCTTTAGAGAAGTAGAAACGTGGTATTGTGGAGGATCCCAGATTTGTTTAACATGGACATGCCCTGAAATAAATAAAAACTGGCTTGAGATTTTTCCCCATTGCAATTGCATTTATAGCGCTTACTACCATTGACGAGGTGTTGAAGCTCTTTTCGGCGAGTAGCACGCTACTCCAGAACCCAAAAAGGATTAGTGTTGAGTAAGTATACGGAAATATAAAATTTATTTGAGCGGTGGACATGTGAGTCTGTTATTTGGGTTGAAAAGGATAGTAGAGGGAGGGATTTGCATTTATATAGCGCTTGGTACTCCTGATCAGGCATCAAAGTGTTTTTCGAGGAGTAGCTCGCTACTCCAGAACCCAAACAGGATTAGTGGTGAATTAGTATAGGGGAATAGGATATTAATTTGAGCGGTGGACACCGAGTCGGTTAGTTGGATTGAAAAGGGTAGTGGAGGGACAGAAAAGGGTAGTGGAGGGACAAAAGAGGCAAGAGTCTAGAAAGTGTTTATTTGGAGATCATAGCAGTGGGAGCAGGTTTGGGATGAGTAAAGGGGGGGGGATATCCATCACTCTTTAAAAAGAAAAAACAAATTCAGAGTTTTTAATAGCGCGCACTAGACTCGAAGATATCGGGGATCAGAGTATCATTACAGATGGACACATTCATTTTTGTTAGGCACGGGGAGATCAAGTGATTTGCCCAGAATCACAGAATGTTGAGCGTTGTTGCCGAGACTCAAACCCGGTTCCCCAGCATCGAGATTGGTCGCTCTAGCCCTAAGGCTACATCCGCTCCCCAATGCTTGAGGTGAGGATTCCGCTGTCCCCTATGCTAGTACTACCAGGATGCACATCCCTTTTTTTTTTTTTGTTGAAACATTTTTATTGTTTTCCAACTCAACAAAACATCAATCATCTCGCCCTCCCCAGGATGCACATCCCTATGCACTATCTCTGGCCAAAAGGCCTAACAGTGTATGTCCCCACTATGAACAGTCCTAGTAAAGAACACTCTGCCGGTCTTGACATTGCACAACTCACCATCCTAACCAAAGGACGGTCATAACCAGCTTGAATAATCCGCAATCCGGGGAACTATGCACATGTTGCATAGTATGTATTGTGGAGAACTGCAGTATGTATTATCTTCCTATGCATTATGCAAGGACATTGGCAGCTGGTGGAAAGATGTTAACGTATGGTGCACTGCGAAATGCCTGCTAAATCCAATTCAAAAAGACTTCGATCTCATTGATATTACATTTTCTTCTTTTTTACTGTATTATCTGTGTTTGTGTGAGAAAGTCGCAATAAATAATAAAAAAGCCACAGAAACCCAGAAAGATCATCGATACTTTAAGATGCATAAAATTTAAATGGGGATTAAGAAAGAGAAACGGCTCATACTCGGATATGAACTAAAAAAACGTATACTTAAAGGAGACACTTGCACTGTTCCAGATAGAGGGAAGGAGAGAGAGAGGGCTTCTTTGCCTCACGGGAAATTGCAGCTAAATGGGGGATATGGAACCCTTGCCCACAAATGAAACCCTGTCCATACAAACAAACTTCAACAACCAGGATGCAAAGGGCACCACAGTATCAACATAACTAAAGTGAGATACCAATATGTACTTCTTATTTTTGCCTAAAGCAGCTTCATTGTTAGAAAATCCACACGCCACATTAACCCCCTGAGAAGAAATGGAAAATCAGGGGTCAATAGTAAAAGAGGAAAAGAGACATATGCGATTGGTAACTTAGTGGTGTCAACCAATCCCAAAACACTTTGACCTCTGCACCTATTGAAGAATTGGGGGTCTCTGGGCAACTCGGGAAAGGGACTGGGGAGCAACAGGCCACTGTGCAATGCAAGACAGGAGACCTGGTGAAAGAACTGGTGGGGCCCAGTCAGCAGGAGAAATCTAGTAAATCCTCAACTAGTAGGACACAGCATACTTATACGGATAGTTCAAGTTCTTCTTTTGAAGAAAATACAGCTATGGAGGCTGCTAAATGCTTCTCAAGTGAAATGTAGCCTCAGGCAAAGGGAAATGGAAAGTAGGAGGGGGTTTATCAAGAGAGTTTAACAAGAGATCTAACTTCCAATCCACAGTTAGTGATTTATTATTAAATAGGAGAAGCTTTACCCCATTCCCCCTTAGACAAATTGGGCTATTGGAAGAGTTTGAAGCGCCCCGTGCTGTCCAGGAATTAAAATTAAAGAGGAAATTAGTAGTGCTTACCAGGTGCCCAAGGAACATCCTCCATCTCCCCTAGCTTGAAGCCGACTAATCTCTTACACTGCCCCAAGGGAATAAAGCAATGCACTGGAAACAAAGAACAATAAAGAGACATACTCCTTTGGGTGGAATCATGTATTAGTGGGTTTACACGCAAAGACTAAATGAAAGCTGGTAGGAACAACACGAACGAGAGCGAAAGGAAAGATTGCCCAGGTTATCCCACTACTAGAAATAAACCCCATGTGTCTTCCGAAACAAATATACCTGCTAAAAGGAAGACTCCATTATAGAAAAAAGACCACGAATCACCATCTTTATCCTTAGTTCATAATTATGGCAGTGTAATAACAGACGGAGGAAATATTCCTGGGAACCCCGCATATTCATACAAAAAGAAAAAACAAAGTTCCTGCAGCTCTAGGAATCTCTCTCGACTCCAACTCGAAGAAAATCCTAAGAAAAAAATGATAATTTAGAAAACTACTAGGAAATAGAATCCTAGATTAATAAGAATACTAGAAGATACTGAAGGAGAAACAACAATGATCCGTCTCATTGATAAACTAATCAGTGAATATGTTCTCCCAAGTGATAGTAGCAGAGACTTAACAACAGCCAATATGCATCAAACCTCTTTCCAAAAGGGCAACCCTTGAGCCCTGCCATGTACAATCATTGTGTACTACTTAGATTATGGCATTAAAGAACTTATTATGAAAAATTAGAGAAGGGTCAGCATAGTACAGCTACGCAATGATTCAACTTTCCTATTGTTTCAGGCTTTGCATTTAAAACTGATAAAAGGGTAAAATCCACGAAGAGGCTCATTCCAGAACTGAAGCAAGCAGCTGCACAAATGCAAGTTGTAGAACAATTATATTTATGCATTCTCTGGAAAAGTGAACCCTGGATTCTTGATGAGGCTGTGGAGGTGCAATCCTTCCTATCTCAGATCCGACAGAACTCCAGGTAGTGGTGGAAGTTGATGCCACTATGTTGCTCCATCTAAAGAGGATTCAGAAAGTGTTGCAGATACAAGAAGACTAAAATTTAAGTTGGGAATCCAAGATCCAATGCACTGGATGTTGCAGTAAGACTAAAAGGATGAGGGCCATACTCACAGGTGAGATGCATTCCTACAGAGGGGTGCTGAATAGTTAATCTGCCAGTCACATGTCCGATATGAAGAAGCAAGGAGCACAGGTCTGGCCTCCTAATAGGTGACCACCATTTGTGTATCAGGGTAAGAGGAAAAGGTGGCTGGGGAGAGGGATAGGGCTTGGGCTGGGAAATGGGGGAAGGGAAGGCAGAAAAAACAAGGGGCAAAATGAAAATGAGACACAAAAGAAGATGCTATTATTTAAAAAAAATCAGTCAGTCAAAAAACTTTATTTCGGCTGTCAGCCATAAAAGTTCATACATCACAATACTTTAAAACAATAAATATAATAAAAAGATACAACATTAAAAATGTGAATAAAAAGGCATGTAAGCATACACTTGGGCCAGAACAGCAAATTCATCACTATGTTTAAAAGGAAATAGTGCAGAAATATACCTTATCGTGGTATTAAGCGTCTTCTAATTAACCACATTGAAAATAAGAATTTAGCTATCGCTGTGACGAATAAAGGAGATGGGTCATACTTCAACAGCCTGAACAAATCTCTATAATTCTTAACCCCCAAGTTTTTAGCGAGCTGGATAATCCATTTTCTACGGGGGATTTTGTAGGCTGTACAGAAGAATATGACGTGGACCTCTGTCTCTTCATCAACACCGCACCCAGGACAAGGCTGTCTACTAAAACCAACCCACTTGCTTGTTCTACAAAGGAGGGGGAGTGATCCATGTCTAAATTGCATGTATAGTTTCTTGGCGATTAACGGCTGAATCAAGTCTAGTGCAGGCTCAAAACTATATCCGATTTTCACCTCGAGAAATGCCGAGGTCAGATTAGCTCTATTCTCTGTCTGTAGGACCTGCATCAAGTTATGTTCCTCCAAGGCTTTAGCCAGAGTCTTTTTTGGGAGGATAGGGCATGACTCCTCAGGTGTGTGCCAAAGATCTTCTCTCCCGATTGCCCTCAAAGATTTTTTTACATAGGCTAGCCACGGGATGGCACCTGCCTTTGGGAGCAACAGAATAGATTTCAATTCCTCCCGAAAGTTGACAAGTTCAGGAGTGCTCCATAGTCAACGCCAGTACATGACCGGACGTGAGGCTACGAGGTCGGCAATTGGGTGTATGCCCAGATCCATCCTAAGAGGCTGCATGGGGGTACTCGTGGGTAGTGCCAATAATTGTCTAATAAAATGATTTTCTGACTTAGATAAAATCTGGACCATATTATGGCCCCAAAGTTCAGCACCGTATAAGACCACCCCTCTCGCCTGGACCTTATATACCTCTACTAATGGGCTGATTAGCTTTAGTGGGCTGTCTTTATGCATCTTTAAGATGCCCCCTGTTATTTGTGTAAATTTTAGATTTGCTTTTGAAATCTGGGGGCCCCAATTCATTTTATTATTAAGTGTCAGGCCCAAGTAGTCAAAAATGCTCACCCGTTCTAAGTGCAGGCCATCCAATTTTGGCATGGGGCGATTTGTGGTGTCCGCATGAAGAACCATATATTTGGTCTTGCTCACATTGATGACCAGGTTCCTTTTCCTGCAGAATGAAGCGAATCCATCCAGGATTCTTTCCATCCCCATTGGGGTCCTGGACAGGAGCAAGGTGTCGTCTGCGAACATTAATGCAGGTATTTTCCTGCCCGCCAACCTGGGTGCGTCTACATCTCTTATGGCCAGGAGGTCCTCAACCAGCCCGTTTAAAAAAAGAGAAAAGAGGGTTGGCGCTAGTACGCAACCCTGCCTGACTCCCTTCTCAACTCGGAACGGGGAAGTTACTTCTCCGTTTAGGCCAAACCTAACTCTGGCGAAGGTGTCTTTATGTAAACGCTCTAGTAAATGGCATAAATAGAGGGGCACTCCCATCCCTTCTAACAACTCCCACAACTGTCGGCGATCCACCATATCGAAGGCAGACTTTAAATCTACAAAAGAGAGATAAAGGCTGCCTCCTTCTAAGATAATGGATTTCCAGTGGATCATCTGTAGTCTAAACAGTTGGTCTATTGTTGACATTTTAGCTCTAAAACCCGCCTGGAGTGGTGTTAAAATGTTGGAGTCGTCCATCCATACTTGGAGTCTCCCTAGTATAATACGCGCAAAGATCTTCTGGGCCACGTCGATTAGGCTGATCGGCCTATAATTTGCCGGATCAAGGGGTGAACCCTTTTTATGTATGGGTATAATCTCGGCACCGGCCCATGTCGGCTGTAACGGCATTCCAGCCAAGATTGCATTGAAAAGGGCATATAGATATGGGGGAAGGGAAGGCAGAAAAAACAAGGAGCAAAATGAAAATGAGACACAAAAGAAGATGCTATTATTAAAAAAATCACTTCTTTAAAAAAAAGAAACTAGGTGATGTCCATGAACATAATCACATTTGTATGTGCGAAGGGATTGAATACCAAAAAAAAATTAAGGTTTTTAATAGTTTATTTGCAGATAGCAATAAGGAGGTTATATGTCTTAAAGAGACTCACTGGAAGGTAAAGGATCCAAGTATAGTGAAAAAAATACGGTGCATAGAAAGAATCCAATGCAACAGCAGCCGCGAGAGGTGGGTTATATCACAAGGAAAATGTGTGGCATAATGGTTAAAAGAATGCAAACAATTATTGTTGGGAGATGGATAACTGCATACATGGAGGTAAAGCACAGAATTACACTGCAGCATGCCACCATGGCCCAATATTGGACAGGTTCATCAACTACCAAATGAGGTGCTAGCGCCTGGATCATTTACATCACTTATAGTCTTGGGGGGAGATTTTAATCTAGTACTTGCGCCTCAGGACAGATGTTCTTATGTCTATTCAATGGAACATCTGAAATCAAAGCCAGCCTTAGATTTATTACAACAAAGCAATGGGTTACTAGACTACTGTCTTTGACAGCATCCACTACAAGTGGTCTACGTTTTCTTTAGTAATAAATACAATAGTCAAGCAGAAGAAAATTTGTCAGTGGGAAGCCTCCATGTCAAGACTTTGGGATCCTTCCGCTAATCCTTTCTGACTGCTCTCCCATATATTTATTACCCGTTGGCTGAGAGAAAGGACAGCAAATAAAACCTCTCAGAAGTTTCCACTTGATTACTGACTGATGAAGTAATACCACACTCCTTATTCAAGGATTTCTTTAAAGATGATGGGGGATCTGCCCCCCCACCCAATAGTGTCAATTGAAATGAATTTGATTTGCGTGTAGTTAAACACTTTGGATGACTTGATCACGTATTGACTATACAAATGCGGATTAGATTTTCAGAGAAAAAGAGACAAATTAAAATATGTGAATAAAAATTAATTTGGACAACATTATGCATAACTCGCATTTAATTTCATCATACTAGAATTACGTTATTTTGAGTGCGAATGGGAGACGCCCCTCTATGAAGGATAGCGCTATTTTCTAAGGATCTGCTCCCCCCCCCCCACAATAGTGTCCAGAACCCAAAACAAATATTACTGCAACAAAGCTGCACTCCATGCTTGTGTTTACAACCATGGCTTGGGAATCTATCCGCTTCAGCACGCCGAGTCCCTACCAACAGTATAAAGACCATTACGAGGTATTACGCTACTTCATTGCAGCGTCCTTGACTGCATTACAGCCTGAATGGAGCAGATGCGCAGCATCCCGTTCTCTGGCTGAGCGCCGAACCACAGCGCTCCGACCAATCACAACGATACATTGTAGAGGTGTGATTGGCTATTGGGAGGCTGGGTGCTTTTAAATCTTAGAGTCGCTTGAGAAGAGACCTTCATTCTGGTTTTTGTTATGGCACATGGTCATATTTTTAATTTTACGAATCCCCACATGCACTGAAGATAACGGCCAGTTCCAGTCTGGTTTTTGTTATGGCACAGGGTCAAATTTGATTAGCTTAACAAATCCACACATGCACTGTAGGTAACGGCCAGTTTCACTTTAACTTGTAGAAATTGTTTCGGTGAATATTTTCACTATATCTGCATGTGTACATTAGTAGCATGTGTATTGTGAACACTGATCATGCCACTGTGCAATGTACAATGAACTCACGACATCTCTTGGCACATTGATATGACAGATGTTGTATTTTCCTTTTCTGTTTATGTGTGTGTTTGTCCTTGTCTTTATTTTGATAGGTTGGGTGTAGGTTTTCCAATAAGAAGGAGCACCTACCAGCGCCACGACGCATTTCCCTTACTATTAAGGTATCATTGGTTCACAGAACCTTATTTCACTGGAACCTTCTCTTTTTCATATACTTTTTAGATTCACCTGTATGATTCGGTCCTGACGAAGCGCAATCGGATCCCTTATGGACCTAGTCTGAAGCGCGAAACATGTTGACCTTTATTTTCTAGAGTTCTCACTCCCCATTCACTCACCTATCCTGAGAGCTGCAGTAAATTTTATATCTGCCCTCATTATATTGTACTTTTGAGGACCTCCAGGATCTTTTTTAATCTATGCTAGATAGAGCCGTGAATAAAGGTCTTGGTCTCTACCTAGTATTTTTAACGCACCACTCACATCCCTCATAGACATACCCACACACCCCCATGCACAACTGCGGCGTCTCCTAAAAAAGAACTCTGACAAAGAGCCCTCTTGCGGGGCCCGTGGGGGACTGCAGCGCCACCCCCACGAGGAGCAACGCCCTATGATGAAGCAGGACACCTGAAAGGGTGTGTGAGGGCACTATAATTCAAAGGAGAAATTCCCCACACTCATTCTGACCCAACCAAGCTCAGAGCACACACAGCAGTTCTTTCTATCTTTTTTTAGGAACAGCTACCCTCTCAATATAAATATGTAAGATCAGACTCCCCTTAGTCTAAAAGTCTACCTTTCCTCAGGCAGGATTGTCCTATCGACAACCCTGGGAAGGGGAGGTTTCAAGTTCTGAGCATTTTTATAGTGTATTTCCCCCATCTCTCCTGCCAAGAGCCAAGAATCTACCTGAAGAACTCTGGTGCAATTTCTTTACGTACTCAGTTTCCAGTCCAGGACTTTTTTGCAATGGCCTAATGCATTCTGGGTGTTTTAGACATGTTTTGCTTCCACTGAACTAATTAAATTATTACACCTGAAATTATTGTTTATAGGTAAAAAGTTCACGACTGGAGAGAGTGTCCATAAAGACCTGGAACGAGGTGGTCCCCATACTAGAGAACTTGTTGTGCATGTGGTTGTCATGTTCTAACACGCACCTTCTGATAATTGTGTTGGATGTCAAGTGTATGCTCTTCGGGTGGAAATGCTTTACCATAAGCATCATTTTGATTCTGCGTTGTGCTTGTGGGACTTTTCTGTGTTTTTGTTCTGCAAGGGGCTTTTGTGCTATTAAGGCAGCAACGTTTTGCAGAGTTGCTCTAGTGAATGGATTGATAAGGGTTGTGTGCAGCACTCAAGGGTTGTCTTGAGTTCAAGCAAGGCTGATGGTTTATGTTCTTGTCACACTATATGCCTGGATGCCACCATTCTCTCACAGCACATGGGCAAGGTGGACCACCGTAATGTCTGCATGACTCTGAAATCTGAGCCATCACATCCCTCCTAAGACACTCTTTATTTCAAAATACCACGTGGGCGGCTCCCGCAGAACTCTAAAGCTACCAAAATGGCGCCCATTGAATTCCCAGGATGGTACACGGAGGTACCCAGGCTGAACTAAGGTGCTTTTTAATAGTGTTCGCCTCGCTGATGGAAAGAAGATTGCTACTCCGATTATTATTGCATCTTTAAAGAAGGTACAAAATTGCTGCTCTGCGTAAAATGTAATTGTGAGGAACATGCGAATGAAAGAAGTCAAAATTAATAAAGAGAGATTATGATCAGAAAAAAATGAGTAAAAGGAAAACATGGCATTCGTAAGCACTAACTCAGAATTATTAGCTACTAAATAGGAGAGGAACAAAAACGGCCTTTTTCTGCTAGCTCAGTGCCAAAGTACGCAACCTACAACTGCATTCCAAAACAGATAGATGACGACCACCACATACACAATTACCTAAACGCAAACAAAGTTGAATAATGCCACTGGATTGCATTAAATTACCCGTAATTAAAGGGTCGTGAAACTCCAGATGACAAGGTAATCAAAAAAGCGCCCACTTTCATCATTGAACTGCTGCATGGCCCACATTAAAATTAATAATACAGGGACACCGCATGACGAAAGCGGCACTACAATGACTCAACTGTAAACTGATTAGGAAGCAAAGGGGAGAAACCAGCAACGCATGATTCAGCAGTGTAAGAAAAACACCGGCTTGGGATGACCCAGGAGAGAGGTATTCAATTTTCCAGCAGTAATGAGGGTTTTCTGTTTTTATTGAAATGTCGGCACAGCTGCAGATTCACTCACTGCTTGATTGCCTCCCTCCCACAGACTGTCAGCATTCCCGGCTAATGAAACCGAGGACGGGACACGAATGTGGTTATGAGCTCAGCAAAGAGAATATGTCCCGACCCGCAGGAAAAATGGAGGCGCAAAGCCTGCTAAAACATTCAACAGGCAAACACACCGCGGGATTCCTCGACTGCTGGCTAGTAAGTTTCAATAGACTTGCCCTCCTCTTCATCGCAGTGCTGTGAGGGCGAGCCGACTCCTGGAGAAGGGAATCTCTGTAATTCACTTACTTATCAAGGCAACTTTACCTGTCTACATGAAGTCATGTCAAGAAGGAGAAATAATACATAGGGCTTTGGTTCAGCCTGAATCAGCTATTACTTGGAGGAAGTGCCATTTACATTTGAGACCAGCTCACAAGACTACCAAACAGAGGGGGCCAGTGGGTCAGCCCCCTTCGGGCATGGCTCATTGGAACTGTTATTCACATTTTGGATCAGTCCATAGGACAACCAACAGAGCGTGGTAGTGGGTCAGCCCTCAGCAGCCATTGCTTGTAGGAAGTGTCATTCAAATTTTGGATCAGCCCATAGGACAACATACGTAGAGAGGGACAGTGGGCTGCCTTCAGCCATTGCTTTGATGGATGTGCCAATCACATTTTGGATCAGCCCACAGGGTGGCCATTGAGTGTTTGGAGCATTAATCATGATGAGTGATTGTTTTTTTACTTGCTTGAGTGCTGATTTTTAATAATGAGTTTTATCCTTACTTGTCTGTATTGTCGGTCTTAGCCTATTTACCTGCGTGACTTGGTTTTCTAATTGTACATGTGGGATCTTTTAATCATTGTATCTCTTATCAAATGTCTTCTGTTTAAATTTTTGCTTTCATAGATTTTTAGTGGCCGAATAAAGTATTTTTGACTGACTGACTGGCTTTACTTGTGTGAGAGTCTGCATAGGGAGGGAGAACACCAAGAGACAAAGGAGTGTCTCTGGTTTAGGGAATTTGTTAAGCGCACATATGACCATCTTGACGCTATAAGGGGAGGGAGAACCTTCCTAAGGACTACTAACAATAGGCTGGAGTGAACAACCATGTTTTCAGTTGTTTCCTGAATTTGGTGTACCCAGATGTTAGTCTAAAGTCTATTGTCAAGGAATTCCAAAGAGTAGGGCCAAAGACAGAAAAACGGGAGCCACCCGCTCTCTTGCGCTTGAATCTTGAAATAGTCAGCATAAACATTGTGGCCGATCTGAGATTCCGTTTGGGTAAATACCTTGAGATCTTAGCAGATATGAATTTGGGGCCCTTCTCGCCCAGTGCATTAAAGACCATACAGCCTGTCTTAAACATGGCCCATTGAGTCACTGGAAGCCAATGTAATTGCTTCAGAAGCGGTTTGATGTGACAGTGTCTTGGTTGCTGAAGGACCAGCCTGGCCGCTTGATTTTGAATTAGCTGCAGCCTATGGGTCCGATTAGCAGGGAGCCCCAAGTAGATTGCGTTGGCATAATCCAGCCTGGACATGATCAGGGCAAGCATGATAACTGTGCTTGGTTCCCTGGTAAATAATTTCCTGATTTTCCTAAAGGTGCTCAGATGTTAGGTGCAAGAGGAGATAACCAAGTTGATCTGTTCAAGCATGGATAGCTTGGCATCGATTTTAATCCCCAATCTTTTAACCAAATTTTTGGGGGTGGGTGAAATGCAAAATGCAGCTGGCCAGTGTGCTGGCGTCCACTGATCGAGTCTATTATTAGAGAGAACTATGTTAGCACACGTTAGTGCATCTTTATTGAGGACTTGTGCCTGGCAAAATATTACCTACATTCACCACTCAGAGATGGTTGATTTCTGACCTACAGAAATTAAGTGCAACTTCCCAGCAAAATCCAGTACAGTCTTGACTGGGTGCAAGCTTTGAGAAGAGCTGCCACAACTGCTTTGCATCCACACATTTGTCTTGATATGGCGAGCACAGAAGGTGGCAGAAGAAGAACATTTATAAAGTATGCATAATGTTTAAACTTCTTGGTATTAGCGGAACCTGGAGCTGAAATTTGTAATGTCTCAAACCACAAACTGGCAATGACTGTTAATATCAGACAAAGAAAGGAATTAATCCAAAGCATAGAGATTTTCCCCAAACTTTCTTAAATGTGTTTTTGGGGGCACACAATTCTGTTCTATTGAGCTTCAAGAAAAAAAAGAAATTACAAATGGAAAGAAACTACACAGTGATGCTTTGTGAACATCCTGTCTTGAGATGTTGACTTGTTCACAAATTGCGCTCAGGCTGAAACGGAGAAAGAATTGATTAAATTCCATTAACAGTGTCTGAGTTTAGATGGATCATAAATGCCACTTTAAAAATCCACGTGTATTTTTCAGCAATGTTGTCCCCCCACACCATTTGCCCTATATAATATGGTTACTTTGTCTGTTTTCAGCACTTTCATACACAGAGAAGATGTGCGGTCATAAAGATCATGGTGGACACTGTCTGAGAATCCGAAGGATCTTTGAATAACTGCATGCGTTGCATCACAGACTTGTGATTACATGCGTGAAATCAGGTGAGACAAAGGCAAGTTTCTCAACACACCGCTCTGCTTTGCAATGGTAATGCATGAGAAGAGAAACCTCTCGTGTGGTGGTCTCTGCTCTCAGTGGCAACAGCAGCCAGATACTAGTGGACAGCATCATAAATGAGGACCAAAAAAACGAAGATGTGTGAGATGGATTACTGACAGCTCAGTGCCTTCTATAGCCTTAGAGCCCACTGTAGCGGGCTCTATCGGCCAATAAAGGCTTGCTCCAGTGTTAAATGACTGGAGCCAAAGGCAAGGGCCTTTAACAAGGGAGCGGGCCTTTAATTGCCAGTAGATCCCGCTACAGAGGGCTCTAAGGCTATTAAAACATTCTGCCCCCAAAGGGCAGAATTTTCTAATTTGTAAAACAAAGGCCTCACGGAGCCTGAGGGAATTGAATCCCCTCTGGCTCCGTGAGGCCTTTTGTTCACAGCAACAGCTGTGAACAAACATTGGAATGTTGGAGCTCTGGGTTTCTACCGGCCATTAGAAGCCCGGAGCACTCCATTGTTTTCAACGGTACTCCCAACATTGAAAAGTTCCAATAGAATTTAAAAGCAGAGACATTTTGAAAGTTATAATTTTATTGTCATTGAAGCAGGGATCTAACGCAATATAACACAAAGTGCTTCCTGCTCAGGGTTCCTTACATGAATGAATGATATTAGCTTAAAGGGCACACAGCAAACTCGAAAGGTATCTCAGTGCTGTGGAGAAAACAAAGACAGCCCAAAACTGTGATCAAGAACTTACGAAGGGACCGTAAATAAGCAGGTTTAGAGTTGTTTTCCTGAAAGGAGGATGATTGATTTTGCAGCGGGAGGGCATTCCAGTGCTTAGCAGCCTGGAATTAGATTGGTGTCCATCCAGTATTGGCCAGGCTGGCTCAAGAAATGACCGGCCAGAAAAAAGGTAGAAAAAGATCTCAGATGTCTGAACTGCACAAGAATGGAATCGAACACAGAAAAAGAACTAGGTAATGTCTTTACGATAAACACTTATGCATTTAAAATAATTATTTTGCAGCTAGGCAGTGAGGGAAGTTTTTTTCAAATTATGTGGAATATAATCCTTCCACTGGAGACCCAGAATGAGTCTTTCAGCAGAATTCTGTATTACCTGAGGTCTGCTAAGCAGGTACAGTGATAATCCTAAGAGATGAGCGTTGCCATAGTCTAGGTGGCCAAAATTATTAGTTGTACCATGGTCTCCCTAAAACAAATAGAATAGCAAGAATTTTCCGTGTAGCTCTGAGTGCCAAAAAAGGAGGCAGCAACCTTCATAAAATGAGACTGAAAAGAAAGATATAAGTCGAAAACTATGTTTACGTTTCTTGCCCAATTTACAGGGAGCGGTGGTTTGCCCAATGAGGAAGGGTTACATTGTTTTGTTCCAGGATAATGGTAAATCCACTCTCCTGCAATTTCCAGGGGGGTTCTCCTATAATCCTCAGTGAATAAATTAATCTAGCAGATTCTGAGGATTTAGTGAGAGAACTTAACCTCAAGTAACCCTCACAAACCTACTAGTATTGATAAAACGCAAAAATATGTGTCTAAGAGCTGTAGTGCATGCCTAGATGTATAACAGGTCCAAATCAGGCCCCATCATTGTGCAGCAAAATGAATCCATTTTTTCCTAGCGGAGTTGGAAGCCCTACTGTTGTGACTCATCTTGCATCATTCACTTACTGCCTTGATGAGAGACCAGGGTATCCACATTATGACAGCTCCCTCCATTCCCAACTATCTCTGTGGCTGCAGAAATGGTGCAGTAACAGGAAGGTAGTGGATTCTCTGGCCACATGTCACTTGGACCGGTCTACTGGTGTCCCATTCAGGCCTGGATCCTCCTAGTGCCTGCAAGAATACAGAACTCTCTCCCACTGGGTCCCTGCTTGACCACACGTCTGGTCACCTTTAAAAAAAGACCTCAAAGCTCTTCTCTTTGAACAACACCTGGCCTAAAATGCTCCAGCGTCCTCACGATCCCACCAAGTGCATACTGACAACCTACATGAATGAGCGAAGATCTTCACTTGGTGCTGTACCACCTGCTTCCCATTGCTATGTTTTACAATGAATGTGTTTGAAGCACTCTGCCTCAAGGAGAGTGTCAACCTGGTGCTCACCCCATCTTTAATGTACATATATATTGTCTTTGTTTGCGATGTTATGATTTATTGTAAAGTGCTCTGGGCCATCAGGTCATATCAGCGCAATATCAAAATCACAAAAATAAATTAATACTTCAGTTCCCCTAGAAAGAACCTTCCCAGCTAAGAACCTCCTGAAGGATTCGCTCCAGCCCTCCACGCTCTGTGAAGCACTGAAAAAGCCAAGCCGACCAGCACCACCCTGCACGATGTTTGCTCACAACAATTGACTCAGATAGTCACTTCAGTATCGTAGTCGACCAATCATTTACAGGCAGAAAACCAATGAGTCCCATGCACGTGCAGTCAATCACTCCAGACTCAGTCCAGGCACATAACTAGCTCTGCAATGATAATCTCCCACCCTACACAATTACATTAACTACGCCACCTTTCAAGACCTAGTGTGGCTGCAGACCTCTCTCCATTCATACTTTCACATTCACACATCTAGGGAAGAGGTCCCTACTGTTACCAAGAGCAAAGCAGTGTGGGGAGGCATGGACTGCTTGTTGTTATGATGAATCAGAAGGCTGCTCATCAGTTCTGATTGGCTTACTTCAACTAATCAGAACAGCCATCTATGATCAGAACCTACCAATAGGCTATTAGGAGTATCCGGTCACTGTCCAGTTCCATCCTGACTGTCTGTTATAGCCGTGGAGTCCGCCGTAGCGGCCAGCTCGGGCCTTTAACCAGGGAGTGGGTCTGTAATGGCTGATAGAGCCTGCTACGGAGGGTTCTAAGGCTATTAGAACATTCCGCTTCTAGAGGGCAGAATGTTCTAAATTGTAAAACAAAGGCCTCATGGAGCCCGAGGGGTTTGAAATCCCCTGGGGCCCCGGGAGGCCATTGTTTAAAGCAACAGTTGCAAACAAATAGTGGAATGTTGATGCTCCAGGGTTCTACCAGCCATTAGAAGCCCGGAGAACGCCATTGTCTTCAATGGAGTGCTCAACTTTCCAATGTTCTAATATAGGATCCAATTGTGCAGAAGTCCATAGATCACTTTGGGATACTGCCATTTGATAGACGCACTGCATAAAAACAATATGGCTGCCTTCTCAAAGCAACAATGTTGTTTGCAGTCCTTAGGTTCACAAAGAGCCTAGATTCTGGCTACATTGCAGGCACACGGCTCTTTCAAGTTTCTCACAGCACCATCGAAGCAAACCTCTGGTCCTCACACATTACTCTTGACTCTTCCTATACGTGTTACACCACCCAACACTCTTCAAAAGTATACATGAGTGACCTGACTCTGAATCACTGGGCAAAGCAAAAGCACAACCAGGCCACCCCGCAACCAGTCATATGCTACATACATTCCAGCATTATGCAGGATCCATGGAACACGTCACATCCTGCTCAGACTAAACGGCTCAGTGAGTTGAGCACTCTGCTGAGTTGCATGTGTGCGTGACCTTCTGGTCATGCGTTTGGATCTCAGCCTCTCATCCTCATGAGGTCGATACATTGAGTACCATCACACGGAGCAATAGTAATACCTCTACAGCGGTACGCATGGCTATAAAAATAAGCTATTATCATTGTTGTTGTTAATACAATTATTATTAAGAGCACTGTCACGTTTCTGTGATCCTTAATCCACATTCTATGTTTTGAAGACATTCAAACGGCTCGAAACATGAATGATAATCGCTAAATTTGCGGAAAAAAAATACATCCTTTAGTGATACAAAAAGGGTCTGATTTGTATGTTCCCGAGATTTTATAAACTTGAGCCAAAAGTACATCGGCTTCAAAACTGTGACGTACATTTAATTCTCTATATACAAATAAGCTATGAACTGTCAAACTGACAACGCACTACAAACTATAATGCGGCACTTTATGTTTATAAACTTTCATCTCAAACGCGCTCATCCTCGTTGTCACGATCTGTCGAATTCAAAAGCTTTGTGTTTTAAGAGTTTCGATAAAAAATGCGCTCGATATGTTCGAAGGAAGGCTCCTGAGGGCGGTTCGACCCTTGATACCGCTGCCTGCCCGATTAAACTGATTGCGCGCGCGGTTTGTTTACATCTTTACTCCCTCCTAGCAACCGGCTCATACTTTCAACAGCAATAGCCTTTCAAATGTACAGCGACATCTAGATATGTAGATTTTATTATCGCCATGTGCGCACGCGAGGCTTTCATATTCCTCAGTCTTTTCCAGATAAAGGGTAGTGAATTAGATAGTCTGTGATCACTAAAAGTCAAGCAGTGGCAGGTGTACTGGCCGGGGGAGACAGACACAATATTACTGGAAACATATTAGCTTCCAAATGATGAAATGATGGTCATACACGCCTTTTCTCATTCATCCAATGTAGTGATGCCAATTCTATTATAGCCCGCTGCCTATAGCTGTCACGGGTGCTACAGGCCCTCCTCTAAAAATTAAGGCCCCAGCCCCTGGGTGCAGACAAAAATCAGTGAGAGGCCATTTAACAAATGGTATAACCCTCGACAGAAGGGCTATCGTTGTATGTGTTACCCAGTTGGGATATATTGTTCTGAATTAAATAAGGATAAACAGAAAGACAATCTTTGGAATTTAGGAGCAGCCTGCCTATGCCAACCGTCATTGAGCCTCTGAAAGTCCGTTATTATTAACGGGGCTTTCAGCTTGGCAAGGTACCATTCAATTATCCTTTGGAACACACCAAAATGTTACCATTAAAATCAAATCAATCAAAATACTTGATTTGGTTATTTAAAATAATCATAAAAGCACAAAAATATAACAATAAAATCCACAAAATGTTAAAATATTCCATATAAATCAATTGGCCATTAAAGGCATTCAACAAACATCAGTTACAAATGTATGAATGAGAATAACCAAAACATGAATAATAAAAAATAAAAAAAAATGAAAACATTAATGAGTTCCGGAAATTAATAGCTGCTGTTAAGGAAAAAATCCAGCTACATACAAGCAGAGATGGGAGCATTTGAAGAATCAGGGTAGCTTTGCACCTTCTAAAACCTATAGCCTTTAAAATTGACTTGATGAAGAATTTCCTTTGTCCATCGTAAAATTTCCAGAAAAACCTAAACCGTAACAAAGGTTGGTGTGCAGATTCATCACAGACAAACTCGGCATACCTGGATCAAATGGATTCAGAGGGAAACTCAATTGCCAACATATTGACCAATTTTAAGCCTTGTTAAAATTGAAAGCTTCCATGAATTGCTACCAGGGCAAGATACGGTTCCACTCTAGGAGTTGTCATGATCCCCACATATTCTCTGTTGCCCGAGGTTTCCAGGTCCAACATACTCCACTATCATCCTCTTTTTATCCATTAAATTCTGTCTTACCCACAATTCATCCAAGCTCAGAATGTTCAAGGGTTTACTGTATAGCACACCTCTTCCCAAGGACACAAGGCCAGACTTAATTCAGTGGGCCCAAGAGATCTTCAATCCATGCTCCCAGGACAAACAGTCCTGGATGGTATGCTTGCTCAATAACGCAAGCTGATATGGAAGCGGTGCTAGCTTTACCAGATCCTCTTTGTAGCCTTCTCATGAATGGCGTAATTTGAAGTACAAACACCAAAAAAATGGTTGTCTTCTCTCTGAAGGCTACTGACATCCATATATCCCAAAACACTGGACCTGTAGCACATCACAGGCAAGTATTTATGGTTGAAGATTGCCAATAGGACAGCAATCGGTCTGGTCCCAATATTGGCGGCCAGATTAGACCTAGAACCAACCGAATGCAAGAAACGTGGCTTTGTTATAAGCAACTTGGTGTCCCATGTTCCAGTCTCTTCCCCGAGATCGGGGAAATGAAACGCCCTCTCTAAGCGATGCCTCTTGATAGACTGAGATAGATTTTTTACAACAGCAGTTCATGAAGAATACCGGTAACTGATGCGGATCACTCGTGTGGCTCTCCACTGTGGTTATGACAATAAAAATGTTGTTTAAAGAAACTGGAGTTCATGAAGAAAGTCTTACTGCGATTAGTATCAAGAATGAGTGTATCCTTGAAATCAACAACCTGTTGTTTATCTCTTGCAATCAGAACTGTGTTGTCAGCATAAAGCAGTGCAGGTAAAGGCCTGTTCTTGACCACAGGCATGTCTGACCTCTTGTCAATGCGCCACGGATCCAAATCATTCATATATAAAAGGAACATTAAGGGCGCGAAGGCACACCCCTCTTGTTAACCCTTTACTAACTGAAAAAGATGGAGCACTCCCCATGGACTCCAATTCTCACAAAGGCTGACAGGTCAATGTATTACACTCTATGAAAATCCACCAGAGTCTTTCTAGCCCCATTAAAATCGATTATCAGAAGGAACTGCGCGAACAGATGGTGCTCCAGGAAAGGCGTCATCTTTGAGGTGCTAAAAATTTAGATAAAGTTCTGGATATTTCAGATTAGGACCATCGAAAGTAAATTGGCATCTATACCACAAAATGACACCAATAAAATTGCAGAGTTTTTTCGGTCACTACCTAAAGTGGAAACTCGTCTGCCACTTTTATACCTGTGACTTTTATTCATAGAGAGAGGAGGAACTTGTGGTCCTCTTCAAGCATTTCCTACAATTCAGATACTCCAGGTGTTGATACATTGCCTTGGCTTAAGTGAAGACAACATGAACCACTTGTACAATGGATAAACATCCATCGCTACGCAGTATAAGTTTAAAGGCGGCATTGATACAAATAAGTTATTGCATCCGTGCCATCTGCGTTATCCCAAAAGTGTATGAATTGCACCTTCTTTAAGTATTGTTTGCCTAATAAGAAGTAGCAACACTTGAAATAGTTTAATTTTAGATAAATTTGGAATAAAGTCCTCCTTTGTATAGTTTTTAATAGGAATGTTGTACATTAGTTCCAAAAGATAGTACCTTCAGCGACGCAAGTGCAAGATTAAAATACCCAGAGAATGTAGAGGAAGGAGGGTGGAAGAAAGATACAAAAGCAAATTAAAATATGGACCAATGTCTAGGTATTGCTTGGTAAGCTTGTATAGTGAGCAGTTAAAGAGCAGCTGAGGGTAGTGGTGAAGCAAGCCTTCTGCCAGGGTAAGGTAGCAGTCTTTGAGGGCCAATTTAAAGATATTGTTGGAGATGACTGTAGGTAGAATGACATGGCAGTCGTGTGGCGTAGATGAATAAGTGAAAACGATCCATATTGTTATTAGGACCAACGGAGGATGGGGTGGACTGACAAAGAAGGATACAATGGCCTCTATTACAAGTATTCTGTTTTTGACGATCCCGGCACAAACATCTGTTTGTGCTGTAATTACAATTACAAGTGCTGTGGATTTAGCACACGCAATAATTACCGGGTGCAATGAAGTACACGTCACCAAGATAGATTTTGGAAAAGGCGGCGTTATTACGAGGCACATTGGTATTTTGGCATGGAAAGCATGAAAATCTTTAGGCAATTCTCTATTTTTAAACGAGAACTTAGAATAGGTTCATTTATCACAGCGGTAAATTCTGAACTCTAACAATTTATTGTGTGGATTAAAAATCATTGCCTCCCTGGATACTCATAGTGTATCCAGGGAATAGCGGGTGTAGGAGAGTAGGATCTGCACTTATGTTGCCCCCACTTTATTTCTGATGAGAACACTGGTTTCTGGCTATAGTCTGGCTGGGACCCTGCTAATCGGGGCCCCAGCCTCTCTGTTCTCTCTAAACAACTAGAAGTGCATATTAGATGTACTAGTGATTGGATACTGTGGTACCTTATGAGCCCCTAGTATATAGTACCTTAGGTACCAAGGGCATAGGTACTTCACAGGCCTGCCAGGGGCTGAAGCATGTATTATGCCACCCCTGGGAAGCAAACTAAATCTGACACCACAGGCCTGCTACTGCAGCCTGGGTGAGGTAGTGTTAGCACTCCACACAGAGATATAGGTTCCCTATATCTCACCATACACACACATATAAACCTATCAGTCACCCCTAAGGCAGGCCCTATCAATCCTGAGGGCAGGGTGCTTGGTTTCCATGTGAGGGGGTGCCTCTGCCTGAGCAGGGCCCCTCTGCAGCTCTCAGAGTCTATTCTCTGTAGCTGTTTGTGGATGCGGTTAAACCATATACTCTTAAGTGCATTATAACCTTGCGGTAAATGCTAACTCTGGGATGACTGCATCAAAACATGTCGTGTTTGGTGTCAAACGCTTTGGAATCATACCCCCACACCAGTAACTGGTGTGGGAGTATGATCCCACCCTTCTAGAGGGATAGACATGTACCCACTGTGGAAACACGGTAGATACCTGAAAGAGCCCTGGCATCACAAAATGGATGCCACCAGCACAGACACTGGGCTGCCCTCCTGCTGCTTACCGAAACTCGGAGTGGAGGAGGCCCAACAATGGGTATCCTGTCACAGGGAGGTGTAACCACCTCCCAGGCAGGGTTTAGTGTATTGGGGCTGGGTGGGTGCACTCCTAGAGTGCTTTGAACTCCTGCACTGGAGGAGCAGTAGGCTCCTCTGTGCATATGCCAGCTCAAACCAGTTCAGGGCCTACCTGCCCCTGCACTGGCACGAAACTGGACAAAGGTAAGTGGGTGTAGCCACCCCCTCCCCTGACCCTCCCATAGGTGGGGTCATAGAGCTAGTCCCTCCCTTCCTTCTATTATAAGTAAGGGAACCCTTGCCATTGCAAACTAGATATCCCTGGATGACGCCCTGAAGAAGAATCCTGGACCTTCGACGTTCCACTACCTTTGGAAGACTGAAGAATCTCCCTTGGAGTCAAGGAGTGACTCCCCTGCTTGGCAGGCACCAAAACTTTGCATCAACAGTTGCAAACTTTCCCGTTCCCGCCAGAGTCCGAAGTCCCTGCAGCCCCAAAAGTAGATTTCCTGACTTCTCGATGGCCATCGTGAGTCCCCAGCGAAGCTGAGGCAAGTGGACCCCACGAGTGACGAGGAACAGCAATACCCGGGTACCGTGCACTATTGTCGAGTGCAACCCCTTCACGACATTCTACGAACTTGTACATTAGACCACGTGTGGTCCAAGCCTCCAGCAGGATTTCCATCGAAGATCAGAGGCCTACCTCATTCCGAGTGACCGTGGGCTCCTGTGAAGCGAATCCTACCGAGGCATCTTTGCGATCCCTTGCCAGCTGGCATGTGGGTCCCCTGAAGACTTTTCTACAGAACCAAAGAGCTCCCCTGGTTTCTCCAGGCCTGCCCTGACTTACCCTCGCTGGGTGAGTCCCTCAGACCTTGCTGGTCTGCACCGCTGACTTTCTTCACTTTCCACAAGACTTGCTGTTGCCAAGGCTTGTTGGCTCCAATCCGGTTGCCGACACCTCCTCAGTAAGCTGCAGACTTTGTGGGACACGCCAAATCAAGCTCCTGGTTGTCGTCGACGCCTCCTGGACCTCGTGGCTGAAGAGTCAAGACACCCGTGATCACGTGAAATCACCCGACGACTGTGGGCATCCATCTTCCTGGGCCCGGGTCACTGGCAAGTGACTTTGAACACTGTCTCCTTTGCTTTCAGGTCTTCTTTCTTCTGAATCCATCCTTGGATTCCACCGGACACTTCTCCTGTCTTCACAAGCAGCAAGTCTTCTTTGGCTCCCATTGAAAGCAACGCCGCGACCCGACACCAAAAGACACTTATGCACCCGGCTTCCCTGGGTGAGGTAACTCCAGCACTACGGTGCTCCTGTGTGTGTTGGCTCTAGAACTACTTACCCTGTAAGTGACTTGCTTGTAGACTCTCCCGAAGTATCCTAAAACTTTAAAATTCCAACCGCGACTTGCTCCATTGAAGTCTATTGGGATCCGCGGCTGTGTTCTCACACTGCATGCGTCTCCTGTGGGTCCTTTACTTACCTGCCTTGGGTGGATTAGTGAGGCCCCAGCGCTTCTACAGGCCCTAGGCCTTGTCCCCTCGCAAGTCGATCTTCTTATACCTCTTTTTTAGTATATGGTCTGGTACGCCCCTAAGGCCCCAGCCATATAAGTGCTTAACATGTTGTGAACTGTTGATTTTTGCATATGTTCTTGACTTCTAATCTCATAAAGAGATTAGTAGAGTGTGTTAGAAATAAATACATATATATTGTATATATATATATACACCTGTGTGGTGTCCTTTCATTTGGTAATTCAAGAGATTATAAGGTAAAACAAGCTGCTTTACATTCTTCCAGAGACTTAGCCTGAAGGCTGCTCTCCACAGCTACCACTAGGATAGCTTTCTTTAAAAGGTTGTCTTAAACCTATCTACCATAATTGTCGAATTGGACTTGTGCAAGGTGGCGGCCACTTTAACTAGTGACCAGCATATGCCAGGCCAACTTCTCACAGCGGGGAAATGTGGGGGGTATTTGAGTATGGTCTTAGAAAGGAGAGCTGTGCAAAGCCATGGATAGATTAATTAACTTTTGTTTTGCATTATTTGCCCGTCTGCCTGGAGCCAGATGGGGGAAGTGCATGGGTGGCAGGGGGTGGTGGTAACCTATAATAGACATAGGTTCTGAATTTTAGGACTTGACAGGAGTGTTAAGGAATCGCTACAAGGGGACTGCAGCAGAACTGGTTCCTGCTGAAGCACATTAATCAATAATGTCTTTAGCCGAGTGGAGCGAAACACTGAGTGAGATCTTGCAAATAAGTAGTAACTTTTGACGAACAGTGGTGGATGAACGTAGGGATGAAGAGTTGCATTTTGCTGGGTCAGGAGAATTATGTTGTGGGGAAGAGGACATGACGTTGTTGGTGCGGTGAGTGAGAGGAAATGGAGTTGTGCCCAGTAGATGATGGAGTATTGCAACCCAATATTCAAGAACACAGAATTCATTACTGAAAGATAGTGCACATCAATGGGTACACTAGAGGTAGGAGAAAGACATATTCAAAGTGCATATCGCTTACTGTTCGAGAAGTTGATTCTTTGTTTAAAACATATATATGTGTTTGGCTCCCAAACGTCTTAAACTTATGGGTACGCTCAAAATAAGCAGGTTTTTTTTCTAAAAGTAACGTTCACCCCGTAAATCCACCCACTTCTCTGAGGTAGGAGGAGACCCTTCTTCCATAGTAAATTGGTTTTCTTTGCAATGTTTGCATTAATATTTGGGAAGAGCACACTCTCTGATCCTTCTAAGATTCTGTGAGCGTGAAAGTTTATTTTTCTGCATCTAAACACAATGTACAGGGTTTTTTTGCCCGAAACAACAGAAAGAGAAGGAAGATAATTATTTAGACTAATATTAATTGGCAAATACGACTCACATTGAAGGTTTTTAGTTGATGACTCTGGATAGTTTCAGGTCAGTACAGAAAGTTGCATCTGGTACCAAAGAGCTGGAGCGTTTATAGGAATAGTGACTATAGAAGGAAACATAAAAGACTGTGCCCAGAGATCCAGAAGGAGTACCGACAAATAAATTCTGAAAAACTTGAGAAGGGCGTGATTACTCTTTACCTAATTTGAGATTTCTTTTTTTCTCTTACTGTTTTTTGAGATGCACCATAGGTACCAATTGAAAACTACAAAGACCATAACATGACCTGGGTCCCCCCATTTGAAGGTACCGGAAACAGGAAATTGACAGACAGATTCAAGATGACAGTTTATTTAGTAGGATTTTCCTTTAGACCCAAGTCGTCAAAGTTTAATGTGCTTTTTAAGTAAAGTTTAGTTTGGCCCCTGATCAACTGTTTAAGAAACCATAAAGGAATTGTGTAAGTCTAGTGGAGGCAGGTGAACATCTTGTGGCAGATGCGAGTGAAGAGGCCTCATCAGAACTACTTTCAAACTTAATATAAAAAATAAAATGATTGTGCACTTCACTAAAAAAAAAAAAAGAAATCTGAAACTTTATTAACTTTTGCAAGTCTTCCAATAAGAATATATCCACATTTACTCATGCTAGGCTCTCCATTTCCCCCAAATCTTTTAGTGTTTCTTCGGGCTGCCCTGTCACTTCACTTCTTATAAAGCACATATACGTATTTAGGCTAACTTTCCATGCATACTATTTCAATATTTCTTTCTAAGGCTGGTTAATTCCATCAATCGTCAACACTTTTTAGCTTTCCATATATTATTTGTTCAGAGTCTGAACATCATTCTTTTTCCAGGTGTTTCAATTTTGAATGTTCTCTGCTAAGAGAGGCCCACTTAGTCCGGGAACTCGTGGCACATCGATATGTGGGCCTAGTGCCATGTTTTGGGACAAGTGGGGCCCAACTGTGCAATTTACAGTGCAGCAGTAATATTTTCCAAATATACTGGGTAAATAGAAAAAGGTTTTTACAGGCAGTTATGAAGAAGCACGTATGAAACATTTCATTACTTTCATATTATACTATACGTCTAACCCTCCCACGGATTTTGGCAGAGGTTAACCCCTGAAGAAGGGTAATTTAGCATTTTGACAAATTTCTATAATGAAGTAAAAGTCAGCCTTCCGAAAACAGACTGATCAACCTTCATATTATAAAAAAATGTATACCTTATCCAAGAAATTATAAATGTTGGAAATTGGGTTACTGGTTGGGGGGAAGAACCCTACTCAAGCAGAAACCATAATCTCTGTCAGGATGAAACACAAGCAAACCCTAAACTAACCTGTGCTTAACCCTCCGTTTGCTTAACACAAAGTAGTCAGGCTTAGCTTCGAGGCAATGTGTAAAATATTTATGCAATGCTTCAAACAGTAATAAAGTGAGGACAACCAGAAAAAAAACCACACCAAATTAGAAAAGTGAATTACAATTTTATAAATTATTTCAGATCAAAACAATAAAAATACAATTAGTAGGACCGGAGATATGCAATTTTAAAGTTTTAAGTACAATTAGTGCCTAGATGCACAAAGCGCCAACTGTGGTTATCTGGCCACGCCAGACTGGGACTGCATGTTTAATCGAGACTGGGGGGTTTGCTATGTGAAGTCTGGCATTGAAGATGCGTTCTGCACTGGCGGTACCAAAGAAGCTGCATGGCTGTGATGCAGAGTCCTGCATCATTGAAGATCCCGTTGACGAGAGGCTTGCGATTCAAAGGCCTGGGTAGAGGATAAGCCACAGAGTGGCAGTTCCGTAGAGACTGTGGGCTGCGGTGCAAGTTACTGCACAAGGCAGCAGTGGTTCAGAGGAGACTGCTGACTGCGGTGCAAGTTCCTGCATCAGGAATGCATCACACAGCAGTGGTCTGAAGTGGAGCGGCAAGGAGATGCATCGTGCTGCGGCGGTTTGGCCCACAGGACCACAGTTTGACTGGTAGAGCACCTTCAGGCTCACTTCCAACGGTCTAGGAAAGAGGTGGCATCACCTGGGGGGCAAGACTCACAGCAGACTGAGTCCAGGTGCTAAGTTCAAGTAGTTGGAGCCTTTTCTGTCCCTGAGGCTCTGATCTGGAGAGAAGCCAAATAGCCCTTGGAGTCACTCTGGTGGCCCTGGGACTAAAGATGCAGGTCCAGTCCTTTAATTAAAGCAGCAGTGTAACAGAGTAGCAGTCCTTCTTACAAAGAAGCACAGCAGTTCTTCTGAATCATCTACAGGTCAAGAGGTGTACCAAAGGGTTGGATCTTATTGTCCAATATTTATACCAGGTCCCCACTATGAAGTAGGAGAAGGTTCTGAAGGTTTCTACACAGTGGTGCTTGAACTTTTCTTCCTCCCTCCCCTGGCCCTAGATAGTCTGGGGTTAAAATAGACTAGTGTCAAACCCTTTGTGAGTGTGCTCAGGCAGTGCCTTTTTGATGTGAACGTATGGTAGGTAACAGCTCCTCCTCCTCATTAAGTCAGAGATCCTGCCAATGTTCCTTTGTCTCATTGTCTTGGAGCAATATAAAAAGACCAACTGCCAGCAACACCTAGTCATGTGACCAAGGAAACAGGCTGCAGGCACCAAACAATTGGGAGAAGAAAATGCCAACTTTCTAAAAATGGCTCTTTCAGAATTGTGACTTAAAATCTGACTTTACCATTGAAGAGTGCTTTAAATTACAATTCTTTAGGCGCCAAACTTGATCTTACTACCTGCTCCCAATTGAAAGTTATTACTTATTAAATGTAATAAGTGAATCAAATGTTATCCTATAGGAGAACTAGGCTTTGCAGTTGTAAAAAAAAAAAAAACGATTGAGAGTTTTTTGCTACCAGAACATGTAAAAGTTAAAAGTAAACGTCCAACTTTTTAAATACACTGTATCCAGCCCTGTGGGCTGTTTAGTGTCCACCCTGAGGGTGACATATGCATTAAAAAGGAAGGTTTAGGCCTGACAAAAGGCTTATTTTGCTAGGTTTAAATAACAATTTAAACTGCACACACAGGCTGCAAAGGCAGGCCGAGACATGGTTAAAGGGCTACTTAAGTGGGTGGCAGAATCAGTGCTGCTGGCCCACTAGTAGTATTTGATTCACAAACCTAGGTTCCGGCAGTATCACATAACTAGAGACTTTCAAGTAGATTAAACGCACCAAGTCAATTTCAACAAGTGTAAAGGTGGGAGTACACACATACTTTAACACTGGTTAGCAGTGGTAAAGAGCACAGAGTCCTTAAGGCCAACAAAAAAACAGCTGAGCAAAAATGGAGGGGCAAGACAACATTTTTTGGGGAAGCCCACCTCAGGCTGGGCAGGTATAACAAAGTTTTCATTAAAAAGGTAAAAATGCATTTTAAATGACAGCATGACAAAGAGTTAAGAAGGCGAAGTGGTTGGGTACACAGGACAGTAGGAGATGGAGAAGGGTAGATGGCAAAAATCGAGGTTAATTTGTGAAGAGGATTGATGGGGTTGTAAAACAAATTAAAGCAGGAGAGAGAGTATGTTGTTTGTAACAACAAAAAAGGAGAAGCGCAAGAGTGAGTAAAGGTTTTGTGAATAAGACAACTGGAGTAAAGCAGGAGAATAATTAAGGAGTTTGAAAAAAAGAAGTCAAGTGGGAGGGAAAATAAGATGTTTGTAAAAAAAAATAAAAAAAAGATGAGCAGGAGATGAAATAAGGTGTAAGTAAAGTAAAGAGGAGTTTAGTGGGAGTGGAGTAAGAGGTTTGTAAAAATAAATAAAAGGCAGTCAAGCTGGAGTGGGAGTAAAGAGTTTCTAAAAATATTAGAGTGAATTGAGAAGGGCAGTAAGAGTTTTATCAAAAAAAGAGTACAGTTCTGGGGATAAGAGGTTTATAAAAAACAAAATTAAGTAGGAGGAAGAAATTTGTATAAAAAAAAGCAGGAGTAAAGCGGGAAGAGGGCGAACAGGGTTTGGGAAAAAAAAGAGTGAGTAAAAGCAGTATTGGCGGTATTACCAGGGACATCGAATGCATAAGAGAGGGTGTTTAAAACATGGAAAATAAAAGAACAGGACTTGTTGAGGGGTGGGGCATTATTAAAAAAGCCAAAAATACAGCTTAAAGAAAGGAATATTTCATCCCCCAAAAAATTCAGCAAGTTGTTTTTTTCATCTTATTGGAAATCAGTCTTGCTGAATAAATGTGAATATTAGTTTAAATCATTTTGTCAGAACCACTTTATTTAAGCTGTTTTTTGTTGAAATGCGTATTGCTAGCTAGTAAGCATAAAATCAAAAGTCGTGGGAAGTAAATAGTCAATTCAAAATTCACCTAGCAAGGGAATGAGAGAGTCCAAATTCCCCAGAAGGATTCAGGTGCTCCACTTGTCCGTCCCCAAAAGAATATTTTGAACAAAAGGCCAAATTGAGCCTTTTAGGGCTAAAACGTCTTAGGTTTTAAAGGCCTTCGGTTTTACAAGTCTTATTGAGGGGGCACTTGTGATTATTCCAATAATGCTAGTCTGTAAAACAGATCGAATGCTCACGAGGAATGATTGGGGGTATTAAATCCCACCTTCAAAATATCTGGTAAAAATGGAGGCAAATTGTCTTTTTATTGTTTCAACTTCCCATGAATAAATGGAAAAGTCCGAAAGTTTTGCAGGTAGATCAACTAATCAAGTCTGATCAATTTGACAGGACTTCCTTTAATGTTTCTCACTATATAGGGGATATTTTGTAGCTTCTACCTTCATATTTGCAACATGTGTCTTGCAAGTAGATTTACACTGTCACATATTGATTGAGAATCTAATTGGAGAAAACAGGGTTGAAAAAAGAACAAGTCTCATGATTGCAGACAGTGGAAAGTGGATCCATCTTTCATGAAGAACTGATACAACAGGTTCATACACTGCTTCACAGGCTACAAAACATTTACAGGTTCAGACAGCAGACCACTCATCCAGACTCTGGACTAAGACAACAGCAGTCAAAATAATGTCATAAAATGGTCTATCAATCTAGATGATAAAGTGTCACTACAAACAATATTAGAAAGTGTCCACTGGTGACAATTAAGTAACACTAACAGTAATGTTCCCAAAAGCTTTAAAATTATCACAAACATATCTGGTCTATATTAATTGAAAATAAATAATTTTGTTCTCCTACCATCTCTTAGATATGTCTATCAATACACACATTGTTTACCACATACCAGCCCTCTATCTTGAGTGAATAAATGTGATTTTCCAAATAAAAGCTTGTTGTCTTTGGGCAAGTAACTTGTTATCCTGTAAATGCTAGCATTTCACTTAGTAATTAATTGAGTTGGTCCTCCAAATTCCAAGCAACGTCAGAGCATGTGCAAGTATTTATGTGGCGGGCCAGTGCTGACTGGAACATTGCGTTATTACTGTGATGGCAAAGCAGCCATGAACACATACACCATTTTACTTCTGAGTGAAGAATCACAACAAGAAAAAGAACACAATTATCCCCACCCCAGGCGAGTTTGCACTGGCTTCATAAAAGATGATCCTCTCCCATGTGCACATATTACTACCCTCTGATTTTTGTCCTGTGTTCTTAGTCACAAGGATTCTGAACTTCCTTGGCAGTCTTCAATGTCAGTGGCAACTGGTGAATGGGTTTTTCTCTATTGCCAAAGAAAAGATCAAAGCTAAAGTACAGTCAATATCTATCTTGTGCTTTCAAGTACTTGATAAGAGCCAGGTCCACCAACCTGACCATCCGGAACACAAGGTATTTTACTCTAGTCTCCTAAAGGACTGGTTAGTCTGAGGGAATTGCCAAATGTACATTTAAAAAACATGAGGACTTTCGAAACATCGTGTGTGGATGATGGACACTAAAGTGAATATGAAGGAAATAGAGAAATCAAAATATTGAGTGGACATGAAGATAATCACAATCATTTCTTTGCAACAAAAAAAAACACACTATTAAAGAATGAAGGGTCCTCACTTTGGAAATACATTTTCACGAAGCTTTCTTACCTCTCTTCTCTTCAGTCTCCAGCTTGGGATATGAGCACATTCAAGGTCATTGTTCATTTGTCAAAACCTTTGTGAAAATAATCCAAACAAAGTTTGTTAATCATTTTGCCTTCACCTTGAGTGAACAGACTTTTTACATCTTTACTATGTCAGTCTTAAACCCTATCCTTTTGTGCGCAAACTTTAAATAAGAAAAAATCGTACAGATTCCTAGTTTTGAACTCAATGAGCACTCCGTGAAAACCCATGAGGAAGTATACCTTAGAGATGGATTGCTGAACATTTTATGATCAGTCTCTAAAGAAAGAGAGAGGGGCCCCTTGCCACCAAAGGAGTAGGGCGCCAAATAGACCAAAGTCACAAAAACAATCTCCTTTGGGTAACTGCACTCACATTACTTTCATACTCAATCATAAAATCATCACCAAAACAAACAAAATAATTCCCACAGATCCTGAAAGCTTAATATTAGTCAAATAAACCTTGCATAGTTTATTGTATTTAAAAACATGTTATAACACATATATTCATAAAACTGAATTCATTTCTTCAATTAAAAAGGTTTTAAAAAAAAATTCAAATATCAATATATCATTCCAATTTACAAAAACAAATGATTACATAAAAAGTAATTATACAAGGACAAAAGTATGGGAGAAAAAAGCAAGAACATGTGTTTTCTAGTCAAAAATGAACCACACCAATCTGACTTTGGTCATTCTATGATCAGTACTGATTTCAGAAGCTTCTTTGGCACCACTTCTGTCATCAGAATCTCCAGATTCTCATATTTTCTAAAGCTCACCTGAAGTTATACTATTTCAATGCTTATCTTGTACATAATCGTAAGACTGGTCTTCTCATGCAGCCTACAGGAGGGGAATTGTTCCCAGCAAACATGTGACTCCATTGCATGGCATGAAGCAAAATGATGGGGCACCACTGCAAAATGTGATGAAAGCCCCTGAGTCTCCCCAATATCATAGGTATTCATCAGTGACCTTAATGGGAGCGTCTTGAAGGTTTAGGGTCCCCGCCTCAAAGGGTTAGGGTCCCCAATGTGACATAACTCTGGTCCATCCTTTAAACATAAGGCACAAGACAGGTCTTTAGCCTCTAAAAGGCTTGAAGCATGGCACCCTTCACGGTGGGCTTTTACGTGTCAAGGGTCTCTTTTGGTCTGGCTCGACAGCACAGCTGTCACCAGACTGTATGTAATCACCAGAAAATGAGCTTCAAAGAGCACCATTAGGAGAGGGGTTTCCGTTTGGCCCATGCGCGGATTGTCCCCTTTTTACAAGTTTTGATTGGGTAAAACGTGTGTACTTCCGCTGAAAAAAAGAGTGCTTGCTTGGCCTTTTGGGAAAGCTTATGCGCAGTTTGGTAAGTCTACGTAGGTTAATGTTACAAGCCAATGGTCAAGGCTATAGGCATTATTGGCTCTTTGGAAAATGTTATATCTGATGCCACAGGTGTAAGCTGTTTATTATGACATGTTACCACAAAGACAGTCAGCCTGACTTATTTATTGTTAAAAGTATGTGTTAAAATCAATAGGCCTTTATGGATGGATCCTTATTTCACTATATTAAATCCTGCCTACAGGTATTTTGTTACATGGGATCTTACAGATTAACATAGTAGGCAAGAGTTTTGGTGTTGAATACCCACAAACAAAAACAACACACATGAAAAGGAGCATATCATTATATAATCAATTTTACTCTATTAACAGCAGTACATCAACTTAGGAAAAAATATTCTATCATTAAATTTTGAGGATTAAATATCCAATCATATTCATCAGGAGTCTTGTGCATGAGTTTTCATCCAACTTATTGAAGTTGTATTCATTGTAACAATAACACCTCAGCCCAGCCAACACTTTTCGTCCTTGCTGACTTCATCAGGGTTGGGTTGTTAGTGTAGTCCTATATAGCACCAAATGAAGAAATGTCCGATAAGCACCATATCCAGTAATGTTTCATAATAATGAGTTGTAAGGAGGTGTACTACCCCTTGCTCGTTCGAGTCACCTTCCCATATAGAGAATAAGAGCGCCTGTATATATGTACCCAAAGACAAGCCCTGGAAGTAAAAGACATTTACTCTGATAATCTTTGTTAGGCCCTCTTAGGAAGGATTATATAATGTTAGCCAAATGTAATTTCTTACATATTTGTAATTTTATGACTATGTGTTTGATGGTTGTCTGGTAGGAAAGCTCAGGCTCAGTACAGTTGGCCAGGGCTGATTATGGTGATAAGTGAATGATCGATGCTATAGCTCTTATTGATAATAGCTATGTCAGATTCCACATGTCAGATCTGTTTATTATGAAAAGTTACAGCAAAAGCAGTAGTGCTGTCTTACTTATTGTGAAAGAATATGTTAAAGCCAATAATTATTTAAGGATGGATTATCATTATTTATTTATTTATCTATTTATTTTAACAATTTAATAAGTGCGCAAATACCCATAGGTGTCTTGGCGCTATGTACTGGAAGGATAAGCAGAAAGCTGGGGAAAGCCTATTGCTTGAAGAGCCACGTTTTTATTTGTTTTCTGAATGATAGTGTGGGACTGGCCTTAATCTGCAGGGGGAGAGAGTACCACAGTTTAGATGTAGCCAATATGAAGCTTCTGTCACCCAGTTGACTTTCTTAGTTCTGGGGACGATCAGAAGGTTGGCATCTGTTGAGCGAAGAGATATTGGGTGCATAAGCCAAGAAAGTTTTCTTCAAGCTTTCTGGTCCTTTATTGTGAATTGCCTTATAGGCAATGCAGAGAGCCTTAAACTTCGTTCTGCTTCTCACAGGCAGCCAGTGAAGCTGCCACACCACATTGGGGATGGGTTTAAACTTCGGGGTACCAGTAAGCATCCTAACGGCTGCGTTCTGTACCAACTACAGCCTACCCAGAACCCTTTCTTGGGCATTGATTAACAGGCTATTGCAGTAGTCAACCTTGGACATAAGCAGAGCACAGATTAAAGTTCTCCCGGTGCTGACTGGGATGAAAGGTAACAATTTCTTGATCATCTTTAGCACATGATGTATGAAGGATAGTCTATCATCAAAAATGACACCCAAGTTTCTAGCTTTCTTGACGGGGATAGTTGGTAGACTATTACCTCGGTCTGGGCTGAGTTCAATTTAAGACAGTGATTAGACATCCAGGTACTAATGGCCAACGTAACATCATGAAAGCTAGCTGAGACTATGTCTCCATCCTTATGTACGGCAAGCACCAGTTGCATATCGTCCGCATATGAAGTGAGACCCATCCCGAAGATTTGATCACCTGTGCTAAGTCCGTCACGTATATGTAGAACAGAGTTGGATTTAGCGACAATCCTTGCGGAACACCAGTGAAAAAACTAGGGAATTGAAGTCACCCAGATTAACTGACTGGGTTCGATTAGATAAAAAAGAGGAAAGAAGGGCTTTAACCTTGTGCCCGATACCAATGGCAGAGACACAATTGATCAGCGTAGCGTGATCAACCGTGTCAAATGCTGCCGATAGATCCAGTAGCACCAGTGCTGCGGCACCTCCACTATCAAGCACAAACCAAATTTCATCCAACGCTTTAATGAGTGCGGTTTCAGTGCTATAGCCTTTCCTAAAGCCAAACTGCGTGTCATCTAACAGCTTGTTTTCTTCAATGAATTGTGCCAGCTGAGTATTCATGACCTTTTCAATAAGTTTAGCTGGAAAAGGGAGACGCGCAATTGGCCGATAACTTTTGGTCTCTCCTGGATCAAGATTGTTTTTAAGTTTTTTTTATAGCGGCAGAATAATGGCCTTTTTCCATAGTGAGGGATAGGTGCCTGAACAGAACATAGAATTACAGATACTCGCTAGGTTGGAACCTATTAGGTCCGGGATCAAATTCAGGACTGATGGGGGGCATGGATCAGACGGGGAGCTTGATTTGACCGTGTTAGCCAGATCCGAGATCTGTTCCACTGAAACTGGCCTAAATTCCATAAAGTTGGAGCTGTCTTCACTCTTGCTATTAACAGCCAACTGATTACCGCCCTCCGCGGGGGCAGTGAAGTTGGAATAGATTTGCCCCACCTTGTCTAGAAAATAGCGGGCTAACGAATCACAGAGTGATTGAGATGCCCACTTAGTGGAGTTGACCCCTGGCCCTGCCAGCTTCGAAACTACCTCAAACAGCTGTTTAGAGAAGTCTTGTGGTGTTTTTCTTGGAGTAGTAGTTGCTTTTTGCTGTTATTAGAAGACGTTTATATTTTGTCAATGTCACCTTATAGCGAGATTTACTACGCATTGTCATATTCTTGGCGCCATCGCCTTTCTTGTTTCCTACAGCATTGTTTCTCCAGTCTCAATGCCTCAGAGAACCAAGGGGCAGAGGGAGCCTTTCTCTTTTTTTTAGGCTGTTTTGAATGATACTAGTCTATTGAAAGCATTTTGGACCCATTCTGTATACTTTGGTGATGCCAGTTCTGGGTCAGGAACATCTTCAGGTTGTATTACAAGTATGGACATGTATTGTGTTATGTAGTAGCTTACAGAAAACATAATAGTCTCGACTTCTGGTGTTGGTTACCCTGTACAACACGTCTTGGGTGTAGATGACTTGCACTGTGAGAATCCTACTAGACCCTATTAGGGGTGTTCGCACATTCTTTTGTAATCTGTATTTTTGGGCATATTTGCAATTTTATGCATAGTATTTAGCTGTATGTTTATTAAAGTGTTTAGTTTGGACCAGAAATCTTTAGCTGTGTGTCAGGTTCTTACAATAAAACCAAAGAACATAGAAATATATACATCAATTACGGGAGAACTGGGCAAGCCCTCTTCAGCTACTGGTTTGTTCCAGTATCATTCACCTTCTGCCTTCACCTATAGCAGGATACAACATGACACAGTGCATCAGCCCACTTCAGCCATAAGCTCTATTACCCTGTGAATGTCAGCCCTTTGCCTGATCATGTATACAAATGGGTGTGCTTCAGTATCGGGGATAGTGGGCTAGTCCTTTCGTTTTTCATCTCTATTAAAGGCCCCCCTTCATTTTATGTCTTCTTTTTTCTATTTTTGTATTTTTTTTTTAGTGATCCCAACAATGAATCACAGTTTTACCATTTCATGGTGCATCAATGATACAATATGGTCATTACCATTCTAAGATGGCCATCAAGTGTGAGGTTTACTGAGCGGCCATTTTGGAATGGTATTGTGCAGAATATGTTCTGGTTTTACTTTCTTGAAATAGCAGACTTTTTCTTGATGTCTCTTGCCTGCGCTTCCTGAGTTTATGTGCATGTGTTTATTGTAATGAGTGATTAGGTGAATGGAAGAATGAGTTAGTGGTTGGGAGAATGGATGCATAAGTGCAAGGGTGAGCGAAGAGCTCATGCATGATGAGGAACGGAGTGCCTAAACTCACTGGTGATGGAATAGACACTTTTCTTTATAACCCAGAGGTATATTCATAGCCAATGCTCGTTTTGTTGTGGGCTTTCCCAAAGCAGATAACGCTGCAATTAGGTTAAGTGAGGTTGGACAGAAGAAGCTTTCATCTAGGAAATTATAAATGTGAGTGCAGATCACTTTAACAAGTGACAGCCGCGTGCGTTACAAGCAAGTCGAGGAATATAGTAAGAGATGTCACTTTCTTGGTCTCCTAGGATTGTGCACAGCTGAGAGCTTGAGAAAGAAAGGTGCATTAAACTCCTCAGGATGGATGAGAAGTGAAACAGGGTCTGCCACAATTGAAGCAGTGCATCTTACAGATGTCAGAAGCATGAGACAATTTAAGAAGTATTTGTATTGGAAAGGCCCTGCAAAGAAAACAGATCTGCAGCAATGCTGCTTGCGTGGCATAAGAAAAACAAGCATTGGCAAAGCCAATTAGTCTGTTTTGATAAACAATGTAGGATGTGATGATTCACTATCCTTTTGAGATTTACAGTAGTTCCTCATGCATTGCAATGCAAACACTCCATGGAAGGTGGATGGATACATCACAGAGCCAACAGCAAGAGGTGAAAGAAAAATACTTCCCTGAGTGGCTTGTGCACATTTTAAAGAATTGGTAATAGGCCGCTTTCGCCTGCACTGTCATGCCAGACCTAAAAAAAGGCCTACTCCGGAGACACTGTCTCAGTAAAGTAGGCTTAAATCAGGCAAATAAGATTTTAGTATTAAAACTAAAAATGTTCAACCCAGGCTATGGATAGTGAATGCTTATATGAGGCTTCAAGATAATACTACTGGCAGAATCTGCAAAATATAAAGGCTTGTATAACATAATATAAAAATACATCAGTAGACTGAATAGCACAACTATCGTCTTTAATGCATTACCTATTTCAAGATCGAACATGATAAATGGAAATAAACCGGAGCCTAAGTGACTTAAAGAACAATACCCAAGGTCTAGATTGGAGCAAGGACAAAAAGTGATATTGACTTTTTAGACATCTGTCAATTGCTCCTGTTGACTGAGTCCGCCCTTCTGTCAACATACTTGAAGGCTCAATTTCCTCGTCGCCAGGTATGTGGCCGGAAAGCCGCAAGCATCAGCTACAGGTTATTGTCGGAGGATGAAGGTTTCATTAGGCACACTTGTCCAGTGAGATCACACGGCTAACTCCGGGAACAGAAAGACAATTCGGAGTAACTAACACTCCGCGAAATGTCAAGTAATATCGCGGCCAGGGCTCAATTACTGCTGAGCATTCAGCAAATATTTCCAACACACTAGATTTGTAAATCTAGGTTACGAAATGCCCCCTGATGCCAGGCAACCGAACAAAAGGCCTCAGTTCGAGGAGGCGAGCAGATTAAACACGCTCGCTGCCTGTTTTTGCACCTTCCAAGGTTTCATTTTTTCTTGGTTGCACTCTGACGCTCTTAACAAACTCTACATAAAGGGCCGACGAAATTGAGATGCAGAAGTTATGTTTGGAAACCGGAGTGTCAGCGAGCCTCAGGAAAGCGATCTGCAGATCTGCCATTGAGTCATGGTGATGAAAAAATAAAAAAAAGGCAAGGCGATGGCTCACAAAACTGCAACTGCGCCTGCAAAAAACGGAAAATACATCTCCCACAACTGCTTAGACTCTGGGGAGATTCTAGTCTGCCCTGTGTACCTTCTTCCCAAATGTACACATTCCACCTTCTGCACTAGTGGGGAGAGTTCTTCACCTGCCCATGTGTCTAATGTTTAATTAGTAATTATTGCAAGGGCTAGTTGCACTTGGGATGGTACCCTGAAATCAAAGAGACCAATCAACCAATCAAATGGATTTGTATAGTGCTGCTGGTCACCTGTGAGGGTATCCAGGCGCTGGGGCTTCTGCTGCTGGATGTAGTCAGTCAAACAGCCAGGTTTTCGAATCCTTTCTGAACTTGTGCAGGGAGGGGGAGGTTCGGAGGTGGATGCCGTTCCAGGTCTTGTCCGCCAGGTAGGAGAAGGAGCGGCGGCCGCTCCTGCTTCGGTGAATGCGGGGAGTCTGGGAGGCGGAGCGCAGTTGTCTTGGGGGAGGCTGGTGAAAATTCACCCGGTGGTTAATGTATGATGGACCCTGATTGTGAAGGGCCTTGTAGGCGTGGGTTAGCATTCTGAACTGATAACTCTTTTGGACGGGGAGCCAGTGAAGCTGTCTGAGGTGGGGGCTAATGTGGGATGGTCTTCAGAGGTTGAGGACACATCTGGCGAATGGGTTCTGAATGACCTGTAGTCTGTTGAGCGGGTTTGAGGTGAATCCTACGTAGAGGGTGTTGCCGTAGTGTAGATGGCTGGAGACGAGGTCTTGGGTGGCAGTGTGTCTGGTGCTAGCAGGAGGCACGAACATTTTTCTGAGTGAGTGGAGAGTAAGGAAGCAGGCTGAGGATACAGTTTTGACCTGGTTCTTTATGGTGGGTTTGCTGTCCAGTATGATGTCTAAGTTCCTAGTGTGTTCGGTGGGTGTCGGTGAAGGTCCCAGTTCTGCTGGCAACTAGGAATCGTCCCTTGGAGATGTAATGCTTCTGAAGAGAGTTCCTCTGTTTTGTCAGTGTTGACCTTGAGGCAGTTGTACTGTAACCAGTGGGTTACGTTGGTCATGCATAGGTGGAAGTTGCCCATGGTGATGGCGGGTCAGCGGAGAGAGCATGAGCTGAGTATCGGCATATGACATGATGTTCATTCCATAAGTCCTGCTCACCGTGGCTAGTAGGGCCAGGTTGGCATTGTACAGGGTAGGGCTGAATGAGGACCCTTGGGGAACACCACAGACGATGTCCTTGGAGCCCGAGGTGTAGAGTGGGAGGCAGACACTCTGGGTCCTACCGGTGAGGAAGGATGTGATCCATTTGAGGGCATCCCCTTGAATCCCCATCTGGTTGAGCCTTTTTAGGAAGGTGTAGTGGGATATGGTTTTGAAAGCTTCCCAGGGGTCGAGGAGGATCAGGGCAACAGTTTCTCCTTGGTCTAGGAGGGTCCTGATATTGTTGGCGGCTGCAATTACGGTGGTTTCTGTGCTGTAATTCAAACCGAACCCAGATTGGGATGGATCCAGGAGGTTGTTTTTCTCTAGGTTGTTGGTTAGTTGGTGGTTGATAGCTTTTTCCAGAGCTTTAGCGGGGAACGCAAGATGGGCCAGTAGTTCTTAAGATCGTTTGGGTCAGCGGATGGATTTTTGAGGAGTGGTTTGACTTTTGTGTTTCCATTCTTCTGGGAGGGTGGCAGAGGTGGTGGAGGAGTTGCAGATGGTGGTGAGTTTTCTGATGGTGTTGTTCCCTAGGTTGAAAATGTGGTTGGGGCAGGGGCCACTGGGCACTCCTGAGTGGATAAGGCTCATGATGGCAGAGGTCGTCTGCGTGGTGAGTTGGTCCCATGTTGTAATCCTGAGGTTGGGGTGGGAGTCGGTGGAGTTGAGAAGGCTTTGGATGCTGGAGGCGGGCAGTTGGGTGTCAAAGTGTTTGCAAAAGGTGAAGATTGTGTTGTGGAAGAAGTCTGCAAGGGTGTCGCAGAGATCTTGGGAAGGAGTGACAGTGTTTTTGATTGACAAGGGGTTGGTGAACTCTTTGATGATGCTGAAAAGTTCCTTGCTGTGGTTATAGCTGGCCTCAAGGCGGGTGGCTAGAGCGTCTTTGGTGATTTCAGGCACTGGTGGCAGTTGAAATAGCAAACAAATGAGGACAAGCTTGTTACCATCCCAATGTACGCGGTAATGTGGCATTGTAGCACATCAGAGATGCATTAGGCATCTTAGGTGGGAACCCAGTGATGAAGCATGTCACCAATTAGGTTGGTGGCTAAAGGTTCTTTTAAAAAAAACTAATGGTTTTTCTGAGACATGAGTGAAAGACATTGGGATGGTAACAAGCTTGTTCTCATTTGTTTGACATATTGAAAAGGGGAAGAAGAATGGGCTCACCTCTACTTCTCGCTCTCCTTTTTTATTTATATTGGTAGTTGTTTGAGAGCCATCTTGAAGATAACTCAGTTGTTTGTCTCCTTGCTAGCGTACCAGATTCCTTGCAGTGGTTTGCAGTTGCGTTTGGTGTTTTTTAATTCTGGGGTGTACCAGCTGGTGTGCTTGGCAGGTTTGCCTGGTTTTGCAGGTTTGATGGGGGCGACCAAGTCGGCGCAGTTGGTGATCCAGGAGTTGAAGGTATTGACAGCCATTTTGAGGCTGGGGGAGGTGTCCAGATAGAAGGAGCGGAGGTTGTTAGTCCATAGGGGTTCGGGAATCTTGCTCCAGCTCCTGTGGGAGGTGCCTGGCAGGTTAGTGGGGGTGTCAGGGGAAGTGGTGATGGAGAAGTGGATGATTGAGTGGTCTGACCACATAAGTTTGGTACAAGGTATATGTGTAGAATAGAGTATAAACTACATCCAACTGGAGGTCTTAAAGAGGCAATAAGTAAACAATGAGCATTACTTCCTTTTTCATCCAGTACAACCATTGTTATTAAATATTTTTTTCTTTCTTATGGATAGGAGGTTACGCCAGCACACTGTCCTCTTTTGGCTAGAAATTAGCATTTTATGAAGACCGTTCAATCCACAAGACTTCTCATGCATTGAACTCTTTTTCCTCTTGCTGTCCTTTTGCCTGGTCAATTTGTTTTACATTTCTTGTACCCCACTAAACACTTTGCAGCATGCTTAGGATGGCATTCAATGTTAGAGATATCACAGTATAATTCTATTTACCCACCACTGTCCCCATTCATTTCCCTCTCGGCCGTCTCCCATATCACTTTCTGCACCCTGTTTTCTCCTCCTAATCCCAGTAGAGATTTTAAGTGGCTCTCTGACAGAGTTAAACATTAACAAACATGACTTAGAATCGTTCTTCTTTGTCCTTTTTAGGCCTGCATTTTGACAACACAGCTGTCAAACCGAACTACTGCTCACACTATACAGAGGGCATGCTTTGGGTCCGCTCCTTTCAACCACTCCCTTTTTTATCATTCTCTTTTATCCATTAGCTGGAGAGTTTGTTAATTGCATGCGGGCTCAGGCCAGTGGAATATACATGTCTCACCTAATGTTATTAGCTGTTTGGGTGCATCTTCCGCCTTCAGCGCAGTGTGTGCATTGGACTGCACTATTGGCCTATCCTGCTGAAGTAGCATCTTGTGCTAAGAAATCAAAGGACCGTGCCATCTGCTACCACCAGCAGCACTACTTGGGAAAGAGTCACCTTTATACCCATTTCTTTGTAGTCAAATAAGAAGATAACAAGAAGAGATCTAAAACGTTGGTGCAAGGATGGAGAACATTTTTCTTCTGTTAAGGGTGCAAGCCTCTCATTATGAGGACTTCTAAGCTTCAGCCAAGAGAGTTAAAAACTGTCGAACAGGAGGTAAACATGTGATACACCGGACTGAATGGCACAGTAGATTGTGCCAGTAAATGTAGACAAGGGGGTCCTACGTCATGCTTGGATATGCTCTGATTGGCCCTTGTACATCAGGACTCTGTATTTAGTGGCTTTAGTTGCTTGAACAGTATCTGCAGGTATTCTGAGAGCCAGAAACAGCTCAGAGGCATATGGAATGTGCCCCAGCCTGCATGAGGTGGATATCCCCTGAAACATATAAAAGTCCTTTATTAATTACACAACAGAACCCCTAACATGCATGACCCATGTGACAAATAACTATCATTGCATCAAATAGCCGTCACCCTCAAAACACTCCTCACATCTCCTTTGCACAAGGTAACAGGCTTGTCCACTGACAAATAGGATTCAGAAGCAGCAAGCAAAGCCTCTAGGCCAAAACAACAAAATAAATATACTTATCACTCAATACATAGGACAAAATTACCAAATGACTAATATAACCAGTTGAGAACCCCAGTAAAAAATGATCATAGGCTGAACCAGAGTTCAGTCTGCGACTGCAACTTTAGACCAGATTAGAATGTCACAGGTATACTGACAGAGCTACAGGGCCATTCCAATAGCAGAAAGTGTATTATATAAACTAGCTTCCCTTGGTTGAGGATAACAAGTCATAGGTGTGTGTCCTACCAACCAAACGCCTGAATCAATACAATCACCCACTTGCAGACCAAATCCCTTGCTTCCTCTCTGGCAGCCCAAGTCACCCCAAGAAGATGTTCATTCAGCATGACATATGGTCATTTTTCCCATACTAATCCCAGTGATGATGGAATTGCAGGAACCGCTATGTAAAGAACAAAAACCGACGCAGATACTAAATATCCAAGACAAAGTCAGTAACATTGTGCACATATTCATTCAATACAGACTTTGGACAACTGCGCAGCCATCTGAGAACTAGGACTTCCAGTCATTTCTCTCGGACAGGAGTCAGTGTCTCATGCATGGATGAAAGCTATTGCATTATTATTTGGGGCGGGGGCCTACCCAACTCAAGGACTAATCACAACCATGGTCAGGGTGAACCTTTAAAGTAACTAAATTAAAGAGAGCTTAACCCCCCTGGTAGCTATGGCACAGAGCAGAGAGGTTTAACTCGGGGCAATGTGTAAAGTATTTAAGGCAGCACCAATACAATATTAAAGTCGAAATGCAACATAATAAAGAATAAATCCCAAACTAAACTAGAAAAATTGAATACAATTAAATAAACAAAATGACACACAAATTACAACAATTCAATGAGAAGGACTGGAGATATTATTTTTTAAAGTTTTAACTAGCAATAGCGCAATGAAGCATATAGTGCAGTAGACGTGGAACTAGAAGTACAATTGATATGGACTGCAATGCAGTGAGGGTTGGATACAATAACCATGTTCGTCCTGGAGAAAGATTTTGCCTTCTAACTGTTGTCATTTATATCCTGATCCACTACAGGAGTACACTTCTTAAGTCCCTCAGGACCTCAGAGGAGGCACTTAGAGGCTCAAATGTTTTCAAGAAGAGGCCAAACAGCTGGGTCCATTCCAGGTCCAAAGGCCACTAGCAAGCTGGGCAGTTGCAGGAAGATGCTCTTGTAGTTGTTGTTTTCCTTTAGTTTTGACATGAGGTCAGCCTTATAACTCTTGGAGTTCACTTCTTTATCCCAGGTACAAGAGGGACAGCAGGCCCAGTCTTCTAGGCTCTTCTCATGTCTCAGACAACAGATTCAGTCCTCATCTGATCTTCCACAGGTCCAGGAGTGCTCTGAAGTGGGTACATGTAGATGCAACATTTAGACCTGTCATGAGCTAGTGGGTGGAAAACAAATTCTAGGCATGCACTAATCAATGGGGTAGAAACTCCAGGGGCCAACCCTCTCCACTTTGGGTATTTTCAAGATGGCAAAAGTCTTCGGCCACACTAAACATGGGCTCTGAAAGCTAGGGGGCGGGGTGGGGAATGTACTGTGGTAATCCTAGTGTCCCCCAACATCCAATTCTGAAAAACCGTTTGATACGGTCACTATACCCACAATAAACCTAGAGACAGAATCTGGTAGGCCAAAGCATGGTTTTCCATCAACCAGACAGTAGATACAAAAGAATTGTTTGGGCATCCTGTTTCTCAACCCTTGAAGTACGGCTCAAATGTTACATGCAAAACCCCAGCATACCTGTCAAACAGGTATTCGAGAAGGATTTGACACTGCAATGTCAAAATGGAAGCTCACAGCCACTCCGCATATTCTTTCAGGTTCAGAGAGGTCATCTCTGTACATTCAGGAAACCCTACTCTTTGCTCCTGGAACACCTCTCACACCTATTCAAATGCTAATTATTGGCTGACAGAAGTAGGAGAGCAAATGGGTCTCCAGAGGCTTCAGGTGGGAAAAGGCAACTTTCTCAAAGTATATATTTTCCTAAATATTTATCAAAAGTCCGACAGCCATTTAATTGGATTTTTAGCAACTATTAAAAAATAGATGTTTAATTATTTTTCTAGAAGTTTTCTAACCTAAACTATCATTAATAAATGTAATAATGTAACCAACAGTTTTACTATGGAACAGCCAGTATTGCTACAATATCTATAACTTTTAGTGTAAGGACATGCTTAACATTATATTCCTATATGCCCGACTTTTAAATGCTATGGACCCTGCCGTATGGTCAATAAGGACTACATAGGGGTGACTTAGTAATATTTTAAAGGATGGATTTGACCTGTCAAAAAGGGTTATTTTGAAATGTCAAATTTGCAGTCTAAAACTGCAACAGCCAGGCTACAAATGGTAGGCCAGCAGTCATGTTTGCACTATCACAGTGGTGAGTGGCACAATGGGTGCTGCAGGTCACTAGTGACATTTAGCTTACTGGCCCTAGGTACTCTATATAACATACTAGGGATGTATAGGTAAGTTAAATGTGCCAATTAGGAGTCTGACAACTTCACCATGTGGAAAGGTCAAGAACAGGCATCTTACACTGGTTAGCACGGGTGAAGTTCACAAAGTCCTATAGCTAGCAAAAATATAAAATCCAGCAAAGGTGGTAAAACTGGGGTGACCCTACAGAAAGGGCAAATTTCCCACACAAACCGATGTAGTATCATGCATGCTTAACCTCCCTTGAGCAAAGATTTCAACTGGGAAATGTGAAACACTGCCAGCTTCGACTCAGTCCCATGAAATCGGCAGGAGTCCTACCCATTTGGCACGGATCATTATAGTCGACTTAAGCTGAATGGGGCCAAGACAGAGATTCTGCTCTTAGGATCCAATGACAGGGTTCAATTGGCACCACCCCCTCCCACCCAAGCTCTCCACCTGCTTGGCACTACTAATAAATTTGCACACAGCGTTAAAAACATGGGAGTAATTTATAACAGGGAATTTATCTACAGAGTACATTTTGAGGCAGTTTTAGGTTCAGTCTTCTTTAGACCAATGAAAATAAATCTAATTTTTCCATCTATGTCAAAAAAGCTAGCAAGGGATTGGACGGGGCAGTGATCAGTGCTGAAATTAACTGTGGAAATGCAATTTTAGAGATATCCTAAAAAATGCCAATGGCTGTGCCCGCTGACTCTCAAACTCGCAAAGCATAACAGTACCTCATCCGGGCTGGAACATTATGCTGGCAAATGGATTGTCAAAAAAGAACTGTTTGCTAATCTCCCACCTACCAATTGAGTTTGTCAACTGTTCACCCATCTGAGATGACAGGAGGCTCGCTCTGTTGAATCCTCATATGTGGAGAGCTCTGCCTCCAAATGTTAGATACTTTTATACTCATTAGCTCCAGGAACAACTTGAAAACCTATTTCTTTCAGAAACAAACTCAAACGGTCAGACCTTCGACTCTACTGAAATCCCCCCTTGCCCCTGCAGTACAGTATGGGTTCTTTCCTTTAGAATTTCACATTTATTCCACAGTTCTGCACAAAGAGACAATTGGGTTTAAAGAGGCCACTATATAATTAAATATATAAATACTCATACCATAACTGCCACAAAAACATCAATTCTAGTTGGTCTCTCTCTCTGATTACCACATCAAACTTCAGTGCTAAAAACACTCAAACAGAAAGCAGAAATTCAGTTCCAAGAGGATCATAGACAATAGCATTTAAACAGCAGCTGAATGTGCAGGCACACAATGTCTTTCAGAGATCAGAGCGACGTAAAATGGTGAAACCCAAAGGTTCCATGCTCGAGTTAAAGAAAATAAAAGACGGACTAATGACTGCTATCATTTCTTTGCTATAAACATCCACAAATTCACGGAACAGATCCCGGGGAGGTGCTTCACAATAAACCCAAGTCTGCCATTGGGAAATGGCAACACCAGCGAGGATGGACCGCGACCAGGGCCGGCCTCGGACTGGTCACAGCGGGCACCGGGCATTTCCCCTATGGGCAGGAGGGGTGGGGGTTGGTTTTGTCACTGGTGGCTTACCACCCCCCCCCGCTCCCATATCTGTCAAGCTACTTACTTCCTGCCCTCTCCACGACCTACAAATCTTAAGAATTGGAGAACCTGAAAGACCTTTTATTTATTTTTTATCTAAAGACAAATCTATCCAAAACCTTTTCTGTAATCTTGACAAGAAATTATCCTCCAGATTATAGCGGATGGAGTTAGTTGTTGAAACTGGAAGATTCCAAGATAATTCTTGACCCCCATACATCCATCACATCACCATCCATCGTGCAAAGCAAAAATCTGTTTAAAGAGTGGGGGTCAAAAAGACAACATAAGGAAGATGTTTCTTCCTCTGATACAGTTGTTGTTAACACCAATGACACTTTTAACAGTCACGCAACAAAACATAAGGGATCACTCAACCGCTGAATGGGGAACTACTAGGATGCTCTTTGTCAACCCCCTACTTTTTTACCCCATTCATGTTTTTCCTTTTAAATGTGGAAATGAAAATTCTGCTCACGATGGATCATGAATGCTTAGTCCTTGGTAGGGCAAAAATAAAAGGACCACAGCTGCCACTCTAAAGACGTGGTCCCTCCCCCTTTGCCGATATGAGACAGGATCCTCCTGTAGACGATGCCTCACACCCACCGCCATCTTACAGCTTTCCTCCATCGCACTCTTTGTATAGGATGTTTGTGCAGCTGATTATGCTCTCTGTTACTTGTCATGTTTGCTTGCATCTTCGCAGTGTTAATTTGCTGTCAAGCCATTCAGTGCATCAAATTCTGGTTATCCTCAGTGTGCATAAACAGTCAAAAGAGAGAAAAGGGAAATTAATGGTCTCCTGTGTAGCAGGATAGAAATCTAAACATATTGTCCAAAGTGGATAGTGTTCTATCCACTTTGGACACTTTAAAAAATAAGGAGGGTCTACAACCCTACGAGCAAGGATCACAAGGAATGCAACAGATATGAGGTCATCTGGGATCTGGAATCACTAATTGGAAAGCAACACTGCGCACTGGCTACGGGTGCACTTGACCAAATGTCATAGACGAAGATTACATAATAATAGCCACAGGGTGACGTCAGAAACTATTTCAAAGAATTTAGAACCTTAACACTAGCCAACCATAGGAAACACCTCACCACCATCCAAGAGGATTCCCTCATTGTTTCTATCCAGTTCACTCATCGCTCCGCGTCAAATGTCTTTCCTTGGCTGCTTTCTCATCGGCTGCAAGACGCCATGATGCTGCAGGTTCACCTGAAATCTAATCTCGGCATTCAAGAGCTTTCATTGTACTTTGAGCAGCTTTATGATAGGCACTAAAAACAACTAAGTGATCCTCCCAGGAACCTGACGCGAACGAAGCTGGATCCGGGTCCACAGTGAAGCAGACCCTTCAGTCAGGACTAGTAAAACTCTTGGCGGAAATTGATATTGTTGTACTTTAGAAGGTCCACACTCGCCTTCGGTGACTCAGCTGTTTGGAGTTCCCTAACAGTCCTGACAGGGCAACTGCCTTCCAAGAACATCAATACTGAAAGTCAAGAAAATGCCACAACAAGATAATACAATTCTGGCTGCTCGCCCAACTTTATGGAGTCATGACCGTGCAGCGATACAGTCTTAAACATGTCCAGTCACCTGTGCTTCATATAACTTCCTTTCATTATATTAGCACGGAAGAAAGTTCATATTCAGGGATTTACTTTTAACTAACCATTTCCTGGTACTGTCCACTTGAATCTGTCTCCAGCACCAGAACTAACAAGCACTGGCAAGGCCACTAGGTCTCCCCAATGGGTGAGCTATTGGCGCTGGCAATCAGGTGGGCAAGGGTAGCGGGAGGGCGGGTTGGCGTGAATAACAGGATGGTTAAAAAACAGCACTACAAGGCTGCCAGTGCTGGCCATGTCATAGCGCTTTTGCTTTTTCCTTCTGTCAGTTGAAAGGAAGGAGAATAACGGGCGGTTTGGGGGTGAGAGAGACACAGGAGGGAGAAGAAACAGGGGTGAGAGGGAGGGTGGGAGGGGTAGAAGAAAAGGATGGATGAATAGGAGGGGGTAGAAGAAACAGTGATGGGTGGATGGTCGGGGATGGGAGAAGAAATAGGAACAGGCTGGTGGGAGGTGAGGGCAAAAACAGATGAAAGAACGGGTGGGAGGGGGAAAAGAAACAGGGAGAAGGGGGAGATGAAACAGGGATGGGGGATGAAACCGGGATAGTGGGATGAAAGACGAGAGGATGGGTGGCAAGGGGAGAAAAACAGGGGCGGGAGGGCAGGTTGGAGGGGGAGAACAGAGATGGTAGGGTGGGAGGGGGAGAGCAGAGACAGCAGTGAGAAGGGACAGGGTGGCTGGGGAAGAAAAACAGACGGGAGGGCAGGTGGGGAGAAGAAACAGGGACTGAGGGTGGGTGGGGGGAGAACAAACCGGGATCGGAGGTCGGAAAAAGCTGCATGGCGCAGATGGTGTTGACCTCATTATAGTGCTTTTTTTATATAGAATAAATACTACCTGAATCACAGCAAAAGCAGTGGATGGCCCCTCAGGTGTGGTGGGGCGGAGGGTTCCTTCCTGCATACGGTTTGGCACTGCTCGTCGTTGGATCGATTCTGGAGGGTTTTTTTTCGTGTATGTCTGAGGTCCTGGGGTGGCAGCTCCAGCGTACGCCGCAGCTGGCCTTGCTTCATGTCATGGACGATATTGGGGGTAATGTCTATAAACGGCACCTCCTGTTGCTTGGTCTTACCTTGGCGAAGCGAGACATAGCCAGACAGTGGAAGGATGAGCGGGCCCCTTCGGCGGCCGCATGGAAAAATGGTCTGGACTTTTGTATGGGCCTGGAACAACCTATCTTTGTGGCTCGGGGCTGCCCCCGCAAGCATTTCCAGATTTGGAAGCGGTGGTCGGATTATCGGGGTCTGTGGCTGGAGCCCCCTGCTGTGTCTGACGATATCCCAGTGGGAGTGGGGTAGGACTAGAGTGATGGGGGCTGTTCTTTGGGGTGTCGGGCGCCATGGGGGTGCGGGGGCGGCCTGGGTGTGCCGGGTCTCTACCAGGGTGGATGGGTCGGGGTCCTTACTGCTTTGCTGTGGTTACCGGGCGCGGGTGGGAGAGCCGTTTTCAGTGAGCGAAGCGCAACTTGGGGGGGGGGTGGTGGGTGGGGGGGCGGAGATCCGAGGTTATATTTTAGATCAAAGAATGTAATGGCTTGTTTTGTTTCTGGTGTTCTGTTTCTTCTTTTTTCAAAAACACAAAACGAAAATTGTCCTTTGCAATGTCTCTCTCTGTAATTCTGTGCGGTAGTTGCGTCTGGGGTCACAGAGCCCTGCCTCTTATGTGCAAATGACGAATAAAATCTGTTGTGAAAAAAAAAGCAGTGGATGGCCAGCGGAGGGACAGTAATGACACTTAATGAATCTGTGCTTGGTCCAATTGACACAGAAATAAAAGAACGTGACACCTGGCAAGAGCTGCCCAATTAGAAGGGAGCAAAAAACAGTGGCATTAATAGCATTAAATAGCAAGCAATGGGCGGGTTTACAACCCATTGTTAAACACAAAAGTCTCGCAAGTGAGAGCACATGCGCTAGGGCTTGCTCACTCAGGCTCAACCTGAAAATTCAGCTTTTAGGCCCAAATGTAGAAACTGGACCACTGAAGAGTCTGGCCTACGGTATCAGAACCTTTCACCTTTCTGTGGCCTGCCCACATCCAGCTATGCTCCCTGACAATCAAACTTCATTAGAGGCGGGTCAACTCAACTGCTCAGTGGTCCCTGCATTAATGCATTGGTGTTCCCTGTCCATGATGCGCCGAGGACACGTCCCCTACACTGAAATCACAATTCCTACTCACACACGTGTTGATTTCAGCAATCGCCAATGTGTGAACGTAGATGCCAAGTAAGGCTTTGTTGGTTCTTATTCTGTTCAGGCACAAACTTAAAAATGCAGGAAGAACAAGTGGTCACATAAACACAAGTATGAATAGTTTGTATACAATTAGTTACACATACATATTATTGTTTTTGGCAGGTGTATCCGAGTCAGAGGTCTGGGCAAGCTAGCTTTCTGATAGTTATTTTGGTTTTAAATGGATTCTGAACTTTGCTCTTCTCTCTTTTCCCTGTACTGGCCAATGCTGCATGGGAACCACTCATAAAAGCAACCCATCAAAGCAGACCCTTACAGAGAGAAGCAAAATGTTTGTTTTATTTTATTTTTAGGTTTCTTTGTAAAGCGCGACACCACTAGCCATCTCGTGTCCTTAAGGCTGATGCAGTGAAAGGGAGCGTGAAATTATGCTACCCGAGAGGCTCGTGCGATATAGTTCTCATCCTGTCAGAGTGCCCAGTCAGTAACTGGTGGCTACCAATTTATTCTTTTCCATTACATGCTAGGTCAAAACACGCTTTATGATTTCTAAATGCATTGATCATCACACAGAGTCGTTAAATAAAACGATGTCTATTAGAGCTTAGCTACAGAATGCATTTACATCTCTGTGAAAAAGCTACAAGCAAAAGGTGTGGATTCCTAACGTGGCAAGCAGCTAGCCAGGTATAAACGTCACTCACAAATGTGTGTACATAACAGTCACCAGCACGCACAATTACCAGCAAAAATGGCAGACACACAGCCCTCTGCTAAATTAAAGGTTTAACCCGCCAAACACATGCACGATTTACCTTACCCTATTTGAGAGCTGTGACCGATATGCAGACAGTGTCTGGGGGAAACGTTTTTAATCTATAAAACAAACACTGGATGAGACCGTCTTTCTTCCCTCAAGTACGCTACTCACACATATGTACCACAGTTTTCTGTTGTTTATTTGCTTTCATTTCTTTTCTTATTTTTCTTCCTTTTGTTGATCATTTCCTGTTCTACTTGGCTGAATACCCCCTTAATCAGATTAGAGTGTGTGCTTGCTTTTAGCAAGGCACATCATATACGCGTTGTGCCCAATTTAGGCTTGATTTATGGGTTTTACTAGACACAAGGATGCTCTTTTTGTAGTCCACAACAAAGCTATCTTTTTCAAACTGCCGGTATATCTCAATTGTGGATAATTCAATTCACATTTTTAAACCCATGCCGGCTCCCATCACATAATACAGGATGATGGAATCAGATCCAGGAAATGTTGGATAATGTTCTGCTACAGGAAGAGTGGATGCATATCAGCCTCTAACTTTCCTCACTATATGGGTCCCAAGAGAGTTGCCCTTTGGCACAATACACAATGTTATTTTTTTTTTAACGTCCGGCCAAGTTATACTTTTGCTCTCCTAGAAGAAAATTATTGTGCTTCTATTACTAATGATGGACTCTAGCACAGGAATAGCCGGAGGTTTCTGTATGCCTTGCACAGGGATTTTTAAAACTTTTTGTGCATGCATGGGGTTAAGTATTCATCTGGTGTAAGCCTGGCGTGTGATTGCTTTTATAAAAGTATTTGCTTAGCCATTTTGGAAAGAGAGCAACTCCATTAGTTCTTGCAAGAGGTGCAATTGTTGTTCCCATTGCAGTTCCTCTATTTCAACGGCGCTGAGGTGTCTGTCTAGAAATTAGGCTCTCAGTGGCACAATTCAAGGAGGAGCTTTGGTGGAACTAAAGATAAAGGAGTTGTCCTCATTGTATATAGACACACCTATTTTGAGACCCAGCCCCTCAACCATGAGAGGCCAGGAATACAGCATTGGGCTGCATTTGGTCTTCGCTCTGCTTTTCCTGCCCCACATCTGGGCGCTGGTCACCCCAAACCGTGATTGGATTGGATGCCTCCCTATTTTCCAGAGGTACTACCAGATTGTGGGCGTCTTTGAATGTCATCAGCGCTGCTGGGTGGAGTAGAGTGGATAGCATAAGCTTCCTGCACATTTTTGAATATTCAAAGTCTAGGACAGAAGCCTTCATGGTTTCCCTCTGTTCGAATCATAAAATGTTCAGTTAAACAGCCGTCCTTCTGCTGAGCTGAACCAGAGGGAAGAGATGGGACTGCTCATGGATTAAATAATGTTGAAGACTGGGGAGACATAGGTGTCACTTGTTTATTATTAAAAAAAATCCCACCAGCCCCTGCTTTCCCTAAATTATTTTCCTATTACCACCAGCCCTGCACTGATTAGGAGGAGGGACAGGAGGACAAGAAGGAGAGCATTACCCCCAAAGTGGGACTTTGTAGAATCTGGCATGGAGAGGCGGGCTTTATATGGTTATAGGCATTATTGACACTTGCATTTTACACTCTAGGTTTAAAGAAGTGTCAGCATCCTAATGGATAATTTTACTATTGGAATCTACAGCATGTAAGGTAAGTAACCCATAAATATTCTGCCTCATTGTAAATTATCCTAAATCTTATAACGGGGCTCCCACCCATGCTCGGCTCACCTGCAAGGCTTGCCCTCTACAAATACTCGCCATACAAACATAATAAGTAACCTGTACCAATTCTAGCACCCTGCGCCAACAAATCCTGCATCCTTATCACTGGCCAACTACCCTCGCCAGCTAATACCCATGAGCATTCTTCTGGAATAAATGAACTACGCCTTTATGGGAAGACAGAATACGGAGAATCATAGTATTATTAGAATCATAGTATTTTTAGAACCCAGAGATAATTTAGCAGAACCATAAAATAATTTTGCAGAACCATAAAATGTAACGGTTAGCCTCCAAGCAGCTTTGTTGCCTGAGAGGAGACTGTACTTTAATTGTGCTTTATTTTCCTTGTATTCCAGGAAGTGCCTGGCTCCCAGCATATCAGAAGGGTGATGCCCTTCACTTTTAGTTTGTTTTATGCTTTTAACTTTTATATCGTTATTATAATTGTGGTTGAGTTAACAGTAGTCATTAGTTGCAGGGGAGGCTGCTACTAATATCAGGGGTTGCTGGACCCTGTATTTTTCTTTTAATTTTCCCAAGATGTTTATTCTCACCTGCTTGTCTTTATTGGAGCCCTCTTCAAGTGCCCTGACCACACCACTGCCACACCCCTCAACATGACAGGCTAAATCAACCCCACCAAAGCGTGTCTGCACAGCTTTGTTGTACAAGAGTAGACTGTGCTTTAAATTACTTGTATTTTGGGAGGTGCCTGGCTCTCAACCTAACCACTCCGCCATATCTGAAGGGAGATTCCCTTTGCTTTTAGTTTATTTATGCTTTTGACTTCCGGATCTTTATTTTAATTGTTGTTAAGTTACCAGTAGTCATTAGTTGCAGAGGAGGCTACTACTAACATCAGGGGTTGCGGGGCCCCGGTTTTTCTTTCAATTTGCCCAAGCTGTTTGTTCTCACCTGCTTGTCTTTATTGAAGCGCGGTTCGAGTGCACTAGCCACACCCTTGCCATGCCCCTCGACATGACAGGCAATATCAACGCCACCAAAGCACGTCTGCCCAGCGGGTGTGCCGCTGGTGTACCAAAGGCAAGCCCGTCTGCGCCCGGACCGCCCCTAGTGTTGTAAATTGCAACATCGATGTGATTAAGCATTTACTAAAGACATGAATTCTCCTCCCTTACACATGTTCCTTTTGTTATGTTGACTGAAGTCTGGACTCCATTTTGTACTGTCATGTCTCCACGTGCTCAACACGAGGGGAGTCTTATCTTTGTGTTAGTTGCTCTTGTAATCTGCCTAGTAACAGTCTATAAATAGTTCCTTTGTCCGTCTGGCGCATGCCCAGACTTGACCACATCTGTTATCAGTTAGTCCTTGCTTGACCATGTTTTCGCGGGCTTAAGGAGTATGTCAGCTCCGCCCACATATCGATCTTGTATTGCAAATGTCCATAAAAGGTAACATTCCTCGTCTCATGTCGTGCCCTCCCACTTATGAGCCCCTCTGTTGTGTATAAAAGGGGACCGTGTGTGCAAGTTCTTTGTGCTACTCTATGCAATACTGAAGGGTATTGTATGGATTGTAGGACCACCCTTAAGGGTTAATAAACCTTGTCTTTGTACTTTGCAGTTTCCGTGCCAACTTCCTTATAGATTCCATTGCAGGAGAGCGAACCCTTGTGTCCTGCGGGCCTAGCTGGGGCCTGTACTCATCAATTGGCGCCCGTCACGTGGGGCTCATCGGCGACTCGGATGCTCGAATGATTGGTCGCGACGAAGGTGAGGAATTTGGCCGGGGATGTGATCACTGCCAGAGGCACTTTAGTCCTGGCATCCCGAGGTTTTTCTTCCTTCCCTTCCGAGCTGACCATCTGGGTGGCGCCGGTCCTCGACTGAGACCTCTTCTGTCGGTTCTGCCGTGACAGCCGTTTGGGCGAATTTCGGAGCTTGGCAGTTGGAATCTGGACTCTTGATTGGTAAGAACCGTTGTACGGTACTTGCTCAGAGTTTTTGAAGCCTGGGTTGGCTATTTGAGTTTGATTTGTGATGACCGGTCATATCTTGTATTGATTATTGTGAGAATATATGCGTTGCAACACATATAGGCAGGTAATGTGGAGACATTTCTCCGGAACTGTGTAATTTTGACTAGCACAACGTTTAAGTGCCATTTTTTGGATAATACTGCATATTCTGCATTATTTTTGAGCATGCCTGCTTTTAGCGCACTCCGTAAGTGGTGCTGCTGCTTTGGAAACCGGTTAAACCTCGAGGAATCTGCCCCAGCTCCCCCAGAGGGGACTCCTAATAGGGATATGTATGTGAAGCATGGTCTTTCCTCCATAATGTACAGCACAGTATGGAGGAAATATACCAGAAAGGATCCTGAGTTACGGTGGCCGTTGTATGGGTCGTTTGATATACGTAAGATTGAGTATGTGGAACAGTGTATGTGTAAACGGCGTGCGCGGCAAGATATGTTTGAATGTGTGCGACTATGGGTGAAGGAAGTGCGTGAGCGAGAGAAACGCGAGAAAGCGCTGTTTGATAAAGAGCAACGAAAGAATGATCATGTGAGAGCGCAGGAAGCAAAGCGTCGGGAGGAAAGAGAACGGACGGAGAAACAAGAGAAAGAACATAGGTTACAAGTCTCGGGTCAATATGCTGTTCGTCAGCCACTCTATCCTGTCCTTAATAATCATGACGATGATTTTTATTTATTAGATCGTTCTCCGCCTCCTTATGTCGGCGCGTCTGCCCCGAGGCCGCAAGATTCTGGATCGGGTTCGAGTAAGGTAGACACGCGATCCATGTTATCGGCTGAGCGAATGGGTGAGCTTCGGCAGGTTTCTTATCGTGCATGTAAGGGCAAGTTATCCCTTGATGAACTGTTGGCTTCTTGGGAACCGTGGCAGGATAGAGAAAGGTTGTATTTCTTGGGACACTTTTCTGATGAAGTGATTGGTGCCTTTCGGAAATATTCCAGCGTCTTTGAACCTGACGATGTGGTATTGGATGCTAAAGCATTGCGTAATGGTGTTCTCTCCCTCTAAGGCGCCTGAAGCAGTTCGGCGACTGTTTGCGTTGCGGGATGCGGCAGCAGACCTTAAAGAGAAGGCGCGCCAACATCTTGAGGAGGAAAGGCGGTCGGATTCGCGTACTGGAGGCGGCCATTCATCCATCTCTCAATCAGATAAGAGCGATCCAGTGCATGCTAAACCAATGCGCGAGGCGGCGCCTTTGTATGTTCCTCCTAAAGGAGCAGGGACTAGCTCGGATATTACCTCCGCCGATGTTAAGGGATATTTTGTGTACAATTGGGTTTATACTCCCTGGCACAGAGCTGACGTCATGGCATTAAAGAATGCGCTGCCTGATCCCCGCAAGAATCCAGCGGCCTTTTACGAAGAAGTCGAGGGGGCCTTGAATTCTTGTATTATGACCTTAGCGGATATAGATTTGTTCTTTGGGCTTATTCTACCACCAGATATGTGGCGATCCGTGCGAAAGGTAGATGATGCTGCCACTTTTAAGGCTCGATGGTCTGAACTAGAGGATGAGGATAGGGAGAGAAAGCCCGCGCAGAAACCACCTCAGATTATCTTAGATCTCCCTGCTGCTATTCTGACTAAGTTGAAGACCATCATTCCTCCTAAAAAGATTGACTGGAATATGCTAGCCTCGTGTAAGCAGAAAGCCGATGAATCAGTTGCAGATTTCTTTACGCGCTTTGAGGAGACGTTCCATGATTTTAGCGGTCAGTCCCTTACGGATGATACGGGTCGGCACCTTTTTGCTGACAAATATGTGGCGAATTTATTACCGGCAATTGCAGCTCGCCTCAAAGCGAGTGAAAGTTCTTGGTCCACTACGACCCCGACAGCCCTTCTGACTATAGCCCAATACTATGAGCGCCAGGAGCTAGAAGCGAAGGGGCAGGAGGAAAAGAAATCGAAGGATTTAAAAACGAAGGTGATGTTAGCGCAAGTATATGGTCCGCCCCGACGGGGTGTAAATAGAGGAAGGGGAGGATTTTATGGTCCTCCCTCGGGCCGATCTGATCTGAATAGGAATCAATGTGCGTATTGTAAGCAATCGGGGCACTGGGCCAGAGAATGCCCAGCATTGCATGCTTCACGGCAGGGGCACGGTCAGGGACACACTCAGAGTGGCCCCAGAGGTAGAGGGGGTTTCTCGAATTTTAGAGGGAATTCTAATGATCACGCTCGTTTTGACCTTGCGGGGCAGCAACGAGATAGGTCTAATGTTTTTGATCGACAAAATCAGTATCAAGTGTCAGGGATTGACCGGTCTGGGTATCATGATTCTCAGCATGCATAGGAATGCGTTGGATGGGGGTTAGAATCAGTTGAGGTGCCAGTTGATCAGAGGGGTCCTTACGTATCAGCTGAGGTTTTGGGCTCCACTGATCAGTTCCTAGTGGACACAGGAGCGACTCGTAGTGCGCTGTCTAAACAATTGGTTCCGAGGGCTCCCCCATCTGGCTTAATGGTTACATCGGTAGGGTTTGATGGAACACTCTCCCGAAGCCCTCTTTCGCAGCCCCTTGCATTTCGGGTTAATTCCTTTTCTGTACCCTGTCCGTTTTTGTTAGCTCCGAGCACGCCGGATAATATTATGGGCCTTGATATGCTGAAGCACTTCAGAGCTACGATCCGGTGTTCCCCTTCTGGAGTGCGGGTGATATTGAATGACAATTATCCCCTGTCTGAACGGATGTGTGTGGCTACAGAAGATGCTGTGTTAGCTGCCCTCCCCCGTGCTCTGTGGGCCACTTCGGATACTGATGTGGGACAGATGGTGATTCCGCCTGTTCACATTAGTGTCCAGGAGGGGGCGGTGTTACCACGCCTTCCACAGTATCGTATTTCGCAGGAGGGGGAAGAGGCTCTTATACAGATTGTGCAGGATTTGATTAAGGTGGGAGTGGTGGAGGAAGTTCCCTATAATGTTTGTAATAGCCCGATTCTACCCATTCTGAAAAAGGATACGGATGCTAAAGTCTATCGGTTTATCATTGATTTGAGAGAAGTAAACAAGATCGTGATACCTCAGTACCCAGTGGTTTCGGATATCACGACGTTGCTTACTTTGGTCCCACCTACGGCGACCACGTTTTCTGTTATTGATTTGAAAAATGCCTTCTTTTCAATTCCCATTCATCCCGATAGTCGATACCTTTTTGGTTTCACTCTCAATAATAGGTCTTACCGATTTTGTAGAATTCCCCAGGGCTATACGGAAAGCCCTAGCATCTACAGTCAAGCCTTGAAAAGACAATTGGACTCTTTTGTTCTGCCCGAGGGTGTCGCCCTCATTCAATATGTCGATGACATCTTGCTGGCGGCTGACACCCCGGAGTTGTGTGAAACGAGTACGTTGTCTTTGCTTTCCTTTTTGGCATCCCACAATCACAAGGTCTCTCGGAAAAAGTTGCAATTTTGTAGACCAAAGGTGACTTATCTAGGTCACCTTTTGTCTAAGGAGGGACGTGCACTCACACCAGACCGTGTTCAAGTGATTCTGGATACACCGACGCCGTCCACACAGAAGGACGTGCGCGCATTTTTGGGTCTTGTCTCTTTTTGCAGGCAGTGGATATTAGGGTTTTCGTATATAGCCAAGCCATTGTTAGCCCTTTTGACAAAAGATACACCTATCCCGCTCCCCTGGACGAATGAGTGTGACACTGCCTTTCAGAAACTGCGACAGGCCCTCTGTTCAGCACCAGTATTAGGAACACCTGATTATACCAAGCCTTTTTCGTTGTATGTGCATGAGAAAGATGGATGTGCATTATCAGTTTTAGTGCAGATGCACGGCGATAAGCAGCGCCCTTGTGCATATTTTTCGGCTGTACTTGATCCTGTTGCCCGAGCATTGCCTGGTTGTTTTCGCTCGGTTGCGGCGACAGCTGTGTCAATACGCCAGAGCGAGGGAATTGTGTTATCTCATAAGCTGTTGGTATTAGTCCCCCATGCTGTTGATGCCCTGCTTAATCAGACAAAGACGCAGCATTTGACCAGTGCCCGTTTAACGGGATATGAGCTGACGCTTTTGGCTCCTCATATCACGTTGAAGAGGTGCGTGACGGTAAACCCTGCCACATTGTTGCCATACCCCGAGACTCGGTCTGAGGCACGAGAAGCACATGATTGTATCCTCACGACCGAGGAACAAACGAAGGGTCGTATTGATCTCCAGGATACGCCCTTTTCAGATGTAGATGGAGAACTGTGGGTGGACGGGTCATGCCTGAAGCTACCAGATGGTACGACTTCAGCAGCGTATGCGATTACCACATTGCAAACAATAGTGGAGACAGCACGCATACCACAGAAATCAGCTCAAGCAGCGGAACTGATAGCATTAACACGAGCATGTGAGCTCAGTACAGGATTGTGTGTGAATGTTTATACAGATAGCCGCTATGCCTTCGGAGTAGCGCACGATTTCGGCCTGCTCTGGAAGGAAAGAGGGTTCCTAACGTCGCATGGAGTACAAATAATGCATGGGGAGTTAGTTCATAATCTTTTAACTGCATTGACATATCCGAAGAAAATTGCTATCATTAAATGTAGTGCCCATAGGAAAGTAGTCGATAAAGTTGGAGAAGGGAATGCGTTAGCAGACCGAGTGGCGCGGGAGACTGTGATGCAGCCCGGTGCTACTGCCATGTATGTAGTGAAGTCACAAGTAGAAAGGTGGCATGATGCGAAGGAAGAAGTGCGAGAAATACAGAGGACCGCTTCTGACAAAGAACGGGAGCAATGGTCCAGTGAAGGAGAATTGGATGATGAGGGTTGCTGGAGAAATAAGCAGATGGATCGATGGAAATTACCCACAGCTTTTGTACAACCTATGGTTCAGATGGCACATGGGCTAGCACATGTTGGAGCTTCCGCAATTGTAAAATTGCTTACCCAAGTCTGGGAGCATCCAGAGATTGCTAGCACGGCAAAGAGGGTGGTACAGACCTGTATGATCTGCCTGAGGTACAACCCAGGAAAGGGGACTCGGACCCCAGCAGGAGGATTCGTAACGCCTACTGCACCCTTTGAGGTGTTACAGATGGATTACATCCAGCTGGAGCGTTGTAATAATTTGAAGTATGTTCTAGTAGTGGTGTGTGCCTTTAGCAAATGGGTTGAGGCATACCCCACGAAGGACAATACTGCAATGACTACCGCTAAGATGCTGTTGAAGGAGTTCTTCCCTCGATATGGCGTTTGTAGACTTCTGTGGAGTGATAACGGGCCCCACTTTATAGCGGACGTTATAAAGTATGTTCTGAAGGGTCTAGGCATCACCCAGAAGTTTCATGCAGTATTCCACCCTCAATCTGCAAGACTAGTCGAGAAGTATAATGGTACACTGAAGCTCAAGATCGCTAAAATTCAAGCTTCAACGTCTTTGACTTGGCCAGACGCTTTACCGCTGGCATTGTTGTCAATTAGGCCGGTACCGCACTCTCGAATCGGTCTTACACCATATGAGATTGTCTTTGGACGTCCAATGAATATTTGGGGTCCACCAAAACCTAAGACTGTGTATGATGTACCTTGCGTAATGATGAACGATTATTTGGCACAGTTAACGGATAACTTGGTTTCCATTCATCAACAGGTCCGGGAGGCGCTCCCTGATCGGTCCACCGGCGAAGGACATAGTCTCCGGCCTGGAGACTATGTCATGCTGAAAATCTTCGACAGGACGAACAGCCTGGAGCCGAGATGGGTGGGCCCTGAGCAAGTCTTGCTGGCAACAAGGACGGCTGTGCGAGTTTCCAACAGAAAGAATTGGATCCATTCCCTGCACTGCCGCAAGGTACCGCCCGGATTGGTGGAGCCCGCTGTACTGACCGATCAACGAGAGATTCTGACCACAGAGAAAGGCCGTGCTGTGGAATCGAACGACGCTGAGGAGCTCTTTCCGGACCACGCGACTCCTGGAGGAAGGCGATATCATCTGAGGTCAAGAAAGTGAATCCTTCAGTATCGGGACATGTTGCCAGAACGGCCCTTGGGTTAGTGAAACGGAGAGCCAGTGAGGCAAGGGGGGGGATCAGCCCTGCATTAGTGTAGTGACACCCGTCTTGGCCCGTTGGTGAAGAAATCGACCGCTGCCCAAGGGGAAGAGTTCTGACAAACCTTTAGTTTCAGGAAGATATTGATTTTTTTTATTTTTGACATGGAGAAGAAGAAGATCCTCTGTGCAACAGGTTTTATGCTCACAGTAACTATTGTTGGGATAACCACATGGTTTGTGGAGAACGTGACTCCTGCCCGAGAGTTGCTTGTATTGACCACTCCAGTGCCTGCTGAGCACTATTTCTATACCCTTCCGTATCAAGAATTGAAGCATCGTCAGTCCTATTTGAATAACACTTTCATTCAGATGTTACATCATACCCATGTTGCCACCAATGCTACGAACTGTTGGATATGTGGTATGATGCCAGCTCATCAGAAGAAGGGAGGAACGCCATTTATACCTCTTCCTTTCTCTCATAATGGCTCTTGTAGAGCATGGTATACTTTGCTTTTTGCCACTCGGAAACCCACAGTGGGACGATTACTCTTCAGACTCAATAAAGAATGTCATCAGGATAAAGATGGATATCCGCAAGCGAATGGGACAATTTGGGAATGGGAAGAGTATCGACCAGACAATGAATCGATTCCATATGTTTTTACGAACACCAGAGACACTGTGGGAAGAGATAAATTTGTGATTCAAGTGGCACAAGCTCAAGCGGACCTGTGTGTCCAAAGTGTGGGTTATATTCCCGTCGGTGTTAGCGATTGTATTACCATATTAAACATCGATGGATTGAATAACAGTACTTTCCTAGCATCCCATAATACGTACTTTGTGTGTGGAACTAAAGGTTATTATCGTTTGCCAGCCGGTTGGTCTGGAGTATGTTATGTATCATTTTTGTTACCTCCTGTATTTCTGGCACCTGCATCCTATCATAAGGATTTAAAGTTGTTGAATAATGTGACTGTAAATAGGTATAAACGTACTTTATGAATTGATGATGTGGATCAAACTGACACCAGTTTACAGCAGTATATCGACTTCAATCTAGGATTGTTTTTCTTTGTTGGAGCTGCCCTAAATAGTAGGAAAATTCGAAGATTAACACGAGTGGTAGAGGCTGTGACGAACCAAACCGCTGCTGCTCTTGGGAATCTTACGGAAGAATTACAGATTACCAGAATTGTTGCATTGCAGAATCGTATGGTGTTAGATGTTATGTTAGCTGATCGAGGTGGAGCTTGTAAAATTATCGGAAGTAGTTGCTGTGTGTTTATTCCTGACCACACACCTTCAGTCTACAATGCGATTAACAGGTTGCATAAAATTGCAGCTGAAATCCATACAGAAAACGGCACTTGGTCCTTTTCTGGATGGTTTTGGGCATTGATCACTGCTTGGGGTTGGAAGGTTTTGACTGGTCTCTGCATAATTATAGCAATTCTGTTTTCTTGCTGTATCTGTATTCAATGTGGTCCCTTGCTCTGTTCTGTATGTGTATCATTTTGTATCCCCGATAAGAAAGCTATTGCCAATGTCACTTATCAGAAACGTTTAGCTAAGGAAGTAGAAGAGATGATGATAATTGATATATATGATGATTATTCTAACAAGCCGGATGTCTTCAGTAAATGCTGAAAGGGTCGTCTGTTGTAAATTGCAACATCGATGTGATTAAGCATTTACTAAAGACATGAATTCTCCTCCCTTACACATGTTCCTTTTGTTATGTTGACTGAAGTCTGGACTCCATTTTGTACTGTCATGTCTCCACGTGCTCAACACGAGGGGAGTCTTATCTTTGTGTTAGTTGCTCTTGTAATCTGCCTAGTAACAGTCTATAAATAGTTCCTTTGTCCGTCTGGCGCATGCCCAGACTTGACCACATCTGTTATCAGTTAGTCCTTGCTTGACCATGTTTTCGCGGGCTTAAGGAGTATGTCAGCTCCGCCCACATATCGATCTTGTATTGCAAATGTCCATAAAAGGTAACATTCCTCGTCTCATGTCGTGCCCTCCCACTTATGAGCCCCTCTGTTGTGTATAAAAGGGGACCGTGTGTGCAAGTTCTTTGTGCTACTCTATGCAATACTGAAGGGTATTGTATGGATTGTAGGACCACCCTTAAGGGTTAAAAAACCTTGTCTTTGTACTTTGCAGTTTCCGTGCCAACTTCCTTATAGATTCCATTGCAGGAAAGCGAACCCTTGTGTCCTGCGTGCCTAGCTGGGGCCTGTACTCATCACTAGCACCTGTCCCCTGGTCCTCCTGAGGCAGAATCAATTATACAAAGCTACTCGCGCATGACCTGCTTAGCTACCATCCAGGTAAGGACACAGATTGTCTTAAACTTTACTGTCTTACAACCCCAGTAAACACCCAACACTGCTGTACCAGCTGTGGCAAACAACTAATCATACATACCACAGCAATAGCTATGCACACTCGCTCCCCTAACTTGCACGCTAACACCACCTCCTCCAAGAACATTTTGCTCTGCGTACTGCTTAATGCTAGATCATTATTTAAGCATAGTCTGGAATTTCATTCATGTATTGACACTCACAGGCCTGCCCTGGCAATCATTACTAAAACATGGGCCGGCCCGCATGTATATAAGATAAGCTAGCGGCTTTTCTTCCAGGTTATTCCATCTCCAGATAGGATAGACCACATAAGCAAGGGGGCGGCTTAGCGATTGTCTATAAGGCAGAACTAAAAATCAATTGCTATCCGGCACCTTACCAATACTGTGAAGCACTTTTTCAAAATTGCTCTTACTGACACCAACACTTTCACTGGCATGCTCACGGAGCCTCTGCCCGGACAACAGGTTCATTGAGGGTCCAGCGACATCGCGCAAGTGCACATGGTCATGGCCCCCGGCTGAGCTCCATGCTGAGTTGTTCGCTACAATCAGGTGTACAACCCGAGAGGAAACACCTCTTGCACATATAAGCACCGTAGCGTGTGCTTTACACACAGGGCACTGACAAACTCATAACTACCCCTGCAACACCCCACACATATAAGGTCCTGACGAAAGCCAGTAGAAGAAAAGGCCTGGCTGAATCTAGTTGACCGCACAGGACGTCGGAGGCCATAAGCCTACCGTGCACGTCCCACAGCCTTTGTTTTTATCGACTACCTGGGGCCCACCATTAAAACAGTCTTTGGGACACCCAGGACAGTATTTTAAACCTCACTCAAAGCACACTCACAGCACCCTCACGAACCAAAAAAACCCACTCCGCAGTAATCTGGCGTCGAAGCACACCTGAGATACACTTGGTACCTCGGGTGGGGCCCAATGATGAAGCATGCCACAAACTAGGTTGGTGGGTGAGGGCCTTCATAAAAAACCTAATGGTTTTTTTTCCACCCGCAGACATACAAACAATTTAAATCAGAGCTAGTTCTCATTGAGTACTAACACATAAACTGGGGAAACGGACTAGCCTCTCTAGTTTTCCTCTCTCTTTTTGATTATAACATGCTCCTATAACGACCGCCAGACCTCAGGCAAATCTTTTCACAGGAAATCATTAATCTCATGGAAAGACATATCTTTTCACTGTTCTAGGTGATTTCAATTTTCACCTAGAAGCACTTCACGACCTGTACACATCAGCCATCCTCAGACCATGTCCAGTCTTGGCTTCACTCAAATTGTAGAGGGTCCCACACACCATGCGGGGCACACCCTAGATGGAATTTTTACTAATAGTACATCTATAACCACCACCAATATTCTTTATCTAGCGTGGTCTGACCACAGTGCTATTTGTTTTCTCACACTCAACCCCCCTAATCACAGATCAAAAACCAGATCAAGCATGTTCACCTCTCGAGCCTGGCATAACACTCAGCCAGATCGGTTCTCGGAAAAATTATATTCTTCACTTCCTACCCTCTCCACCAACATCGATGCAGCGGCTTCTCAATACACTACTTGGGTTGATACATAGCCCATTTGTTGCCTCAACCCAAAATGGGGAAACCTAAATGGAACAACTCATCAGCCTCCTGGCTCACAGCTGAGCCAAGTGCTCAAAAACAAAGCTGACATAGACAGGATAAAATATGGAGGCAAAACTGCAACGAACATGAGAAGGTGAACTATAAGCTATGTCTAGCCACTTACAAATCTCTCATTATTAGAGAAAAGACCTCCAGCTTTACCAAAAAGATAGACGAAGCAAAACAAAATTCCTCAAAAGAACTTTATCAAACAATGACCAAGCTAACCACTGATTGCTACTACAAGACGAGCCCCAGTAGCCAATACTTTTGCAACATTTTGCAGAATTTTTTGTGCACAAGTAGAAGCAGTTTACAATTTATTCTCCTCCTCGATTCCTCATTCGGACAATATTTATGTCCCTACTACAAAAGTGAAAATAGACTATTGTTCAGCAATTTCACACCGCCCACTCTAGAACGAGTCACTAACTTATTGAAATCCATCTTTTCTGACTGCCCCCATGACCCTTGCCCGCCAAGAGTGGCCAAACTAGTGGCCGGGACTATTGTCTCTCAGCTGACAGCTATTTTCTGGCTCATGAACTCAAATGGTAGGTTTCTTTCCATTTGGAAGAAAGCTTCCCTACTCCCATCTTTAAAAAAAACAATTCTAGATCCTAACAATCCCAGCAGATATCGCCCTATTTCCTGTCTCCCCTGCCATGAATATCCAGTTGATGGAACACATTCGATCCAATGATCACCTAGACACCATCCAGTTTGATTTCTGCAGCGGATACAGCACAGAAACAGCTTTGAGCAAGGCTACCAAGGAGATCAGGCAGGCGCTCGATCAGGGCAGAGGAGCAGCCCTCATGTTGCTTGATCTCTCTGCAGCTTTTGATACAGTAAATCATGAGTTGCTGTTTGAACGTCTCACAGAAATCAATGTAATCGGTCGGGCCTGGGATCTACTAAAATCTTTCCTATCAGACAGAGAACAATCTGTCCGGCTGGATGAATTTGCCTCTCATCCTTTATTTTTCCCGTACGGGGTCCCTCAAGGGTCTTTGCTCAGCCCAACTTTATTTAATATATACAGCTCACCTTTAGCTCGTGAAATTAAACGTGTTGGCTTTTCCTTGACTTCCTACGAAGATGACACCCAAATCGTCATCTCACTGGCCACGGATGACATAGGTATGCGTACTAGATTTCGTGATTGCATGCAGGCAGTCAGCACGTGGATGAGTAAACACGGTCTTGAACTGAATGCAGGAAAAACAGAAGTGATGCTCTTTTGTGAACAAACGTCCTTCTGGACCCCATCCTGCTGTCCAGCATGCCCTCTTGTCACTCCTGTCAACGAGACTCGGAACTTGGGAGTCTCGATTGATAATAAATTAAGTTATACTAATCATGTCAGCGCCCTATCCACTTCCACTTTCTTTACTTTGAAAATGCTAAGAAAGATTCTCCCGTTCATTCCGGCTCACCTTCAGAAAACCCTCATTGCATCTCTGATAATGACTAAATTGGATTACTGCAATGGCTTACTACTCACCGCACACCAGTACACCCATAACAGGCTGAAAATACTGCAGAATATAGCGGCAAGACTTCTCTTAAAAATTCCAAGACATCATTCAGTAGCCACCGCTATCAAAAACCTCGACTGGCTCCCTATTGGACAACAAATCACGTTCATGGCACTTTGCAGTGCTTACAAGGCACTCCATGGCTTAGGCCCAGACTTTCTTCAACAAAGTTTTAACTGCTATACCCCAAGTCGAACCTTACGCGCTGACACATCCAAACACATAGTTGTTCCCAAATTCAAAGGCTCCATCTGTGGAGGCAGAAGCTTCTTTCTGGGTATGACAGTAGCCTGGAATGTCCTACTACTGTTCATCAAGAGTGCATCTAACCTGATCACCTTCAGGAAGCTGCTAAAAACCTGGCTTTTCAGTACCTGCTAGCTCCTTGTTGCTCTTCTTTAGACTCTTCTCTAGTATCAAAGCCGGCGCCAAGACACCCCAGGATAATCGAGCGCTTTAAAAGTATATTTAAAAAACATGAGGACGTGAGCAACACATTTCTGGTCTTCCTCTGCTATAATGCCAGCATGCTGGTATATAATGGGATCCATTTTCATCGTATTGCCATTATTATAGGCTACTATTGGCAGAGAAACAGTGATGGACTTTATATCCTGGCAGAATATTTGAAACGAGTGTTATGGTGTTAGTTCTCCTGGCATATACTCTTGAATTCACATTGTTTCCAGTTGGACAAGATGGATTTGTTTGGCCTTGCTTTTCCTGTGTTTCAAATATACTTTATGTTGTGCACCGAATGTTTTGTAATACATGATTTGATGTTATGATTAAATATTATTCATTAGGATTATTGCAAATTAGGGGTATTTTAATTTTTTAGACTCATTTGTAGCAATTTCCCTTTGGAATTACACAGAAAATATATTTATATTTGTGCTGGCAATTTCAAAATAATCTACGAGGGAGAATAATCTCTATAATAATTTAATAAGATTGTCTGCTTGGTGGAATGGTAGAAACTATGGATTGTTTCTGGCCCCAAGTCCAGACCCTCCTCTCACCCTGTCCAGCATCAGATTGAGGATACTGGTAGTTTAAGTCGCCCCACCGTGGTCCATTGAAAGAGGTCCACCAGTCTCACCACCCTGCCGGGCTTTAAATGTTCACGCTTGGGGAGACGTGCCTGCCAGGGTAACCTCAGAGGCCAACGGATGACTAAGTCCACTCCAATTGCAGCTGATGTGGCTCAGCATGGGTGCAGAGAAGGGATTAGATGGAATTATGGGACAGGAAATGATGCAAACCCAGGATACCCGTCCGTTGGTAGTTTTCATGCTGGAAAGCGCCTGCGGAGTCTTTCCTCTATTATAATATTTCTGTTTTCTCTAGCACTAGTGGGCAGCTGACCATGAGTGGAGATTTAAACCTCCTCTGGGAACCATAGATTCCAGATATTTAGCTCAATCAGCACTGAATGATTTGTAGGGATCAACTTAAGCCTTTTAGATGGTGTCCCTTTTCCCAGGTCCGTGTGTGGTGGGGGAAGGTGAATGCACCAGTCTGTCTAATTTGGACAGGAGGTTGTAAACCGAAGATGGACAACCGAAAGCTATTACTACCCCTCGACCTCCTTCCTCCGATAAAGCCCACCACACCCCATTTAAAACCCATCTAGATGGTCCATGTCCTGCTGTAGACCCCAGCATCAATATATCCAAAGAATGCAGCACATCTACTAATACTTACAGTGGATGGGATAGCTCAGCTGACTAACGTGCCTGCTGCAGAGGTCTGGATGTAAGCTGCAGGCACCACTCTTCCTTTCATTTTTCCAAGTTTGATAAAATGAGTACTAATGAGTTTTGCATTCATCATGGCCTTCGGGGAAACATTCTGCGGCTGTTGCTTTCTCCCTACATAGACACTCACTTGTCATACTTTGCAAATCTGCATAATTACTACAATTTAACAAAAAACTTCATTTTGTTTCCAGCTCAAATGAAGGAAAAATAATCAGGGTTGAAGTATATGGAGGCGTCGCAAATGTAAAAAGTTGTTGACTGACGCATTGAGGCATTGACAGAGGTAACAATTTTGCCCATGTATTGTTAACATCCCAATTCTTTTTCAATAATTATCGTTACATGAAACAGGCAGGAAACACATGATGCATACTGAGGCCTATGGGACCAAATAACTAATTCCTTTTCAACAGGAAGACAGGCAAAAATCCTCACCCTCTCACTGAATCTAACCCCAGCATTCACCCAATAATAGATATTGAACCCATTCAATCCCAGGCACATAGTAACCACACACTGCCAAAGGGGCAGCGCCAATGAGCTGCAAGCTCTACCCAGGGTATACATATTGGGACAGTCTAAAAAAAAGAGGATATGATGTTCGTCATTACAGTGACAAATGCAGTGACTGAATGATTATGAATACTGGAAAGTATGTCATAAGCATACTGATTTATAGACTCTAGGGCAAGGCCACTGGAATTATGCGATTGTGTGGCGCTTTCTGCATAACTATGGATTATCCACATTTACCACCTTCATCACCTGCTGCATAACCTACAGATTGTAACTAAAAAAATTGTTTCTAGCTCAAATGGATCAAAAGTTAATAAAAAGGCAGCACCTTGTGATGCCCCGCAATGGAAAGCCCTTAGCAAATATTGACTGGTCATTTTTATAGGTCTTGCCTGAGCCAGCGCAAGCGCTGCATGGAGGGACATTTAGTATACGGGTTTCCAAAGTGCTACCAGACCTCGCTGGCCTAACGCTTGCGTTCACGCGCGCAACCAGCAATCACTGCTGTGCGCGCACCACTCGAGTGCTTACCACACAGCGTGTCCCGTCCTCGCGATCACTTTCGCTTTGATCGCGATTACTTTAGCTCTCGCGGCCGCACGATGCTTGTTACGTTTCAAATGGCTTCTGACTTGAGTTGTGTGAAAGCAATCAGCCACCGTGTCCTGGACCGCAGAGTTGCACAGGTCTGAATTATGGACTGTAAAATTACATTTTAAGTGACTGTAATTTGAACATCGAGTCCTTATTACGTGCCATGTGCAGGGAGGGGCATTTGTTATATATGTTAATTTTGTTTTGTAAACAAAGTGAGTAGTATATTTTATTTACGCATCACTGCCCGCTTTTATTTATCGTTGTATATCATGCTGTAAAAAAGCTAAGCATTTTTTTCTTCTGTTGTAATTGGATTCCCGAAGCTTTAGTTGTTGTTATTGCAAGGGGAGGACAGCTCTTTGCCTCATCCCCTCAGCGCGCCCTCATCAGCCCTGCTCCTTTTTTTCAGTTTCGAGACCTAAAAACCGTGCAATATTTTCACTTTTTGCGATTTTCCCAATCCGAAAAGCAGATCAAATCAACAATTAGTCCAGTGTGCCATCAGAAGGGCACGCTGTCACACACTTTCAATCGAAATACAAGTGTTTTTTTCATAACCGTTCAACCACTTTGCTTGCTTTTAAATCTCAAACCTTTTCAGGTGATTTTGTAATGTAAACGGAGTCAATTCTTCCAATATCATCATTGTTCTGCTTTGGGAATTGGGGTGTCTCAAAAACAGAAAAGTACTTTCTCATCGTACATCAAATAAGTACATTATGAAGCGAATGCTGCAATGACAAATATTTTGCTTTAATAATTTAACTTGAGTTTGAGCTGGATGATTCTTTTGTGGTTGTGTCCGTGCTCCCAGCTCGAGTCTTTGTCCTATAGAGGGCCGGGAACTGATCATTATTGGTTATCATACCTTGCCAACGGGTACTACTTAGGAAGCAGCCACGCTTCCTCCTTATGAGTGTGCATCCTTGCCTTGTAACAAGCATGAGCAAAACCAGGAGCACTCGCCTATGGTGTGTCTATTGACTGTCAATGTCATTTTTAGCGCGCCTTCACCAGTCCTGTTCCTTTTTTTCCAGTTTCGAGACCTAAAAACCGTGCAATATTTTCACTTTTTGCGATTTTCCCAAACCGAAAAGCAGATCAAATCAACAATTAGTCCAGTGTGCCATCAGAAGGGCACGCTGTCACACGCTTTCATTCGAAATACAAGTGTTTTTTTCATAACCGTTCGACCACTTTGCTTGCTTTTAAATCTCAAACCTTTTCAGGTGGTTTTGTAATGTAAACGGAGTCAATTCTTCCAATACGGCACAGACACTTGTATGCACTGCCAGACACATACTCACAGAGACACATGCATCACAATACACATACTCCCATACACAAACACACACATAGAAACATACCCAAACAAACACATTTAGACATACTCAAAAACTCACACTTTGACACTTACACTGAAAAAGCACACATATATACAGACAGAGGCAAACATACACATGCACATACACACAGACATATGGCTTATGTGCGTCTTTCCATTACTGCAATATTGCCACAAAAATGCTGTAAGGGGATGACTGTCTTAAGGCCTCTGCCTCAAACAATATCATGCATATTTTTTAAAATATTATTGTCATTTAAGCTGCTTGCTGGCGCATATTGAAATCCCATATCCAGAAAGACAGCTGCCTTTGAAAGGCACATAAAGCTGGGAGGAGTTGGTCATAACACTCAAACATTAACATGTTTTGTGTGCAGTTCTTTCTGCTACAGTTTGTTTTTTCTTAATACTATAAATACCAAATGTTGACAGGAAATAAGCCTTGTGTATTATTGAAAATCAGCTCAGTTAAAGGCAAAACCAGTGCCTAGAATTTCTTCCAACACAGCATACGTGTTTTCCACGTATTTTCATCCCCTCAGTTACCTAATGTAGATTTAAAACAATGTGTTTTTCGTTGCTTCTAAATATCAACTTTTGGACACTAGGTTAAATTTTTTTATATGCCTAACAAACAAGCATTGGCATAGCTAATAGGTCTCGCCTTTGGGACCTTATAAGTGCTTAGCCATGCAACAGTTGATGTTGTTGCACCAATGATATTGTGCTGCATAACTAAATACTGATAAGGTCCCAAAGGTGAGACCTATTGGCTATGCCAATGCTTGTAATTGCTTGTGGCTGTGCTTGGGTGCTAATCTGGACCTAATGAGTTGAAACCTTTGCACAGACAGTTTTAACGTGTACAGATGAAAACGAATCATGTGATTCTATCAAAAAGTGTGCCACATAATTTGCATTTTGTTAACACATAATTTAGTCAACCCTGCGCATAACTTGGTCCTCCCTGCCACATAATTCCAGTGACCCTGCTCTAGGGTGAACTCAGTGTGGTTAGTCAATTCCAGCAACAGTGTTTCCCATAAAAATAATTGGTTCTCCGAGTTGATGCCTCGGATCATGTGTGTGTGCAGCCCATTCTGCAGCACATGGTTTACCCACATCATAAACCGGAGCACAGCCGGACCTCAACAATATGCAGGGACATTTTAAGGATTGTGGCTGCCCTGTTCAGAACAGCTTTGCATTTATGATCCAATTTCAGCTCCTCTATGGTCTTTTTAGCCAGGTCACTGACAGAACACAGAACACTCGTCCTAATTGTACATGAGCTTTCTTCTAACATTCAGGGCTAGTGGCGTGTGTTTTCTATACTGTAACACAGCAGCAGCTCACTAGTATTACTGCAAATAATCTCTGTCACACCTTCCCATTTCTCATATGTGAGATCCTGTTTTGATCTCAACGAATTATTTTTATAGCTATTGCATGAAACGAACAACATTTCTCTGCCAAATGTCTGTAATAGACTCTCACATGTCACTCATATGAGAAATAAATTAAAGGAAAACGCAAACCCTCTGTATAAGAATTATTCAAAGTCAGTAGGGCAAGACTTTGCAGAACATAGCTGGCTCTATCAGTGGGCCCCCCTAAAAGGCTGGGGCCCTGGACCAGCGCCCACTTTGCCAATGCCTTAAAAGTCTTTTAGCCAGCACCAACACCAAAATATAAATCTAAACTGTTTTAATTCCGTTATACTTCGAGCTATAAAGCGTCAGACCCAGGAGGCAGGCTATATCCAAGGATGAGACTGTTCCACTTGTAAACAAACACTGTCAAAGCCAATAGATCTGGTCCTAGTAGGCTGGAAGAAGGATTTTTTAAATTATTTAAAGAATATGCTTTTAAAATAAAAAAAAAAGGAGGAAAAGAAAACATGCTGTGGCTTAAACATGGTGGCCATACGCTTGGAAACAAAATGTTAAATTAACATTTGAATGTAATTTTGATAGAACAGAATAGGTGCTTCCTAGCAGGTAGATGAAAAGATGTAGAAGATGTTTTTAGTTTTAATGTGAAGGACAGCAGAATATGATTCTTTTTGCTGCACAGAAAATGTGCTTTTTGCTTTGAATTAGTGTAACCTAAAGACATAGTTTAGGTTACAAGGATGACTAAATAATAAACAATGACAAATAATGGAAAGAGAAAAAATAGCGAAGTAAAAAATTGGCCCACCAGCCATCGCACTGATGTGAAATTCTTTTTAGGTGGATGCGCATGTTAAAATACAGGTACCAGTATGAAAAGGATATATTAGGGGTAGGTGAGCTGAGTGCACATGTACCCTCCCAACCTCTCTCACATTTGTGCTCATTCCTTGCAATGAAGTTTTATATCCAATCCAGTCATTCACTTTCAAGCAATATGAAGCTACAAATTAGATCACTTTAGAATATGTTGTTTTCACTTTAAGTGTGGACATTTATGAGTTGTCATCAGTAAGCAGTTTGGGTAAATTAAAGCTCTAGTTAGACCGATCTACTAAAACCTTTAAGACCAAATGATGTCCTAAGAAACCCTGGGATGTACCTTCAATCAGTAAAATATACACTACATACCTGTATTAGGATGATTCCTCACTCAAAAAAAACCTTCCATTTATGATTTTTCATCCTTTGTAAACTCATTTCACAAATTCATACATCGACCTATACGCCCGAGTAATACGAATTTCATTCTGCTCCTAGAAAATGGTATCAGAAATGGGAAATTACCAATACTTCGTCATCTTGGGAGCTAATCACACCCTTTTATCCCTTGGTATTGGCATAAACTTTTAAAGACTATGACCTTGGTCCGATAAGTAGATGCAATTTATCATACCCAATACAACTCAACTCCCCCAGATTCGGAATTTATTGGGTGTGATAAATCACACCTATTCCAAGTTTTTGGGGAATAACGTGTAGATTTTGATTCTCAGTGCACCAAAATCTGCATGTTAAGAAAACACTGTTTTCTTTGCTGTTAAATTCCGGCAGATTTGACCTGCCAACATTTAATGAAGGGTGAGGTATTTACACACCTGGTAATTATTAGGTGAGGTAAATACCACCCAACTCGAACCTATCCCAACAGGGATTGGAAAACGTCGATCAACTCCGAATCAACCCATATTGTAACGCAGTCTGGTTTCTCTTCAAAACAAAAAAAATCTTTCGCCCTATATATGTCACTAACTACACCATGTTCCCAGCCCCTCCTCCCGCCCCGCTCTAGTTAGGTGACTCATTCGCAGGGGTCTCTATATAACTGATGCACTGTATATGCCCCTCTTTGGTAAATTAAGCACCAATATAAATGGCAGTCGGCTAACATTTAAACAAGTTAAACTAGCGGTGGCAACAAGGGTGCTTGACAAGTAGAATAGCCAGAAATAAATGGCTGTCACATAGCAATACAGTTAATGGTTGGGTCCCTGAGTATTGATAGTTGCCGAGCCCTGAGGTTGGCAGAGTTACACAGTGATCCAAAGTACTTTGTTGCAAAAAGCAACCGCAAAAAGGCTACGTGGGGAGGTTCGGTGGCTCCATATACAACAAGCATTGGCATAGCCAATAGGTCTCGCTTTTGGGACCTTATAAATTTAGTTATGCAGCACAATATCCTTGGTGCAACAACATTAACTGATGCATGGTTAAACACTTAAAGGTCCCAAAGGCGAGACCTATTGGCTATGCCAATGCTTGTTTTTGATTGTACTTTTGGCTATTCTGCACAGCATCTTGCCCATTACCAAAAGGCTTTGGTAAAGACTACAGCCTCCAAAAAGGGACACATTGGATTTGCCAATATTTATGTTTAACGTGGCCTCATGCAGAAGCTCAAACCATGCTCAGATAACCACTTGTATGAACTATGGAAGATGCATGCGCCATAAACGGATATCTATAAGACATTTCCAGATTATTACCTTTAATTCGGGTATCTAACACCACATTAGATTAAAAAGAAGAAGGGTACAAATAAAAGTAGCGCTGCAGCGTTTTGGCAGCCAAACACATTCCTTGAGCTCGAGTCGAGGGAGGTTATTTCCAACTGCTTTGGCTAACAGGAGCCAGCAGCTTCCTGCGCATGCGCCTTTCACTCAGCATAGATTAGAATAACAAATCACAATGAATTAGAATAAATCAAATCTCGGAGGCGAAAACCCGCACATCAAACACCGCTGTTCGTTTAAGTATGCATTCCAGCACCTTTTAATAGGCAAGAACTAAAACAGACCATAAAGCACTGTTGTCTCCGCACTTCACACAAGATTGCAAGAAACTGCACATGCTATAAAACAAAGAAGCGATTTATTGCTGTTTAAAAAGCTCCTGTGAATAGGAAAACACTAACTGTTTTACAACACATTATTGCTGCAGTTAAATAATGGTTTCTTCATGTAACTTAGCAGAGAGGTAATTTTATCAATGAATTTAGCTATCAGTCACACTGGCTTGTGCTACTTCCTCACACTGCCAATTGAACACTATTTACTACTTTACAGACATGGTGACACAGGTAAATGACATTACTTAAGACGTGTCAAATCTTTTCTTGCGGGCCCTTATTTAGAGCAAGGTGTGGAATGCAGACGTATGCAATATCGGAATTATTTACAGCTCACTTTTACCGCATCTGCATGTCACAGCACGTGCCGAATTACAGCTGCCGTCTGCGCGGGCAAACCACCACGGACCTTCAAAACTACCACAGACGTCTTAAGAAACGAGTGGTGCTCGTAGGCAGAAAGGGGTTACAGTTTTTGTCAAAAGTGATTTGATACACAAGGCAGCAGTCCAGACTTCCTGGAGTCCAAACAACCACCACGAGCTAAAAGGAAACGGTTAAGTGTCATTTGCATGAATCTTACTGGCAACCGGGGGCATCTTGACATAACACGACTCCACATCTCCGTCTGCTTTGCTCCTTCGGTAACCCGCTTCTGAGCAGTATGCCCAGAATATCCTGCACAAAGTACAGTCGAAGTGATTCAGTCGCAGTGCAAAGTAGAGCTAGTGAAGCTCTCAGGTCACACACAGGCAGGGGCCAACAACTTCAGATACAGTGGTTGGCCCGAGCACTCATGAAGTTAGAGCATCGGCATACACAACAAGACCTGCTTAGAGGAAAGACAAACAGGATGGAGCACGCCACGGCGTGCATAAAAAACGAACGGTGGCGCGTGTTTTATGCATCGCGATACCTCAAGCCCAGGAGTTGTGTGCTCGCCCAATAAAAAACACCAAAAAAACACGCGATTGGTGAGCGAGTTGTGTGCGCGCGCGCAAAAGAGGACATTTTTTAAAAAGCACACGAGTGGTGCACGCGGGGCAGCAGCAAAAGTGATCGCCCTCCAGATGGCGCCTTGGGCGCTAAAAGCTTGCAGCTGCACGCGTGCACACTCGCGTGCACGCAAGCTCTAGGCCACAGTGGTAGCATTTCTGAAGCCCTTACTAAAAGTCTCGCCAGAGCAGCGCATACGCTGACTCAGGCGAGACCTAAAAAACACAGGCATTCTTACCGTAGGGCCCAGGATGAATGCGACGGCGCGTTGTAAGCATGAGCAGGTTTGAGCTTGCCTACTTTTGCTCCAGCCTGCTCTTATTTGTTTTCTTGGACAATGTGTGCAGATGTAGGGTAAACCCCAAAGCTTTAGTGCCAAATGTTGTGTAGTTCTGCTACGTGTTGGCTAACTAGGCAGTCAGCTTAAACGTTATTGCTGACTAACCTTGGATCACCCGTAAGTTATTGTGCCTAATTAACCTGCAACATAATTTTCGCCAACTAAAACACATGTGGTCTCAATAATTTGATTGTCATCTTTAAATCAGTTACAGGTGTTTATTCGGTTTACTCAGTGTGTCAGTCTTTCAATCAGATCAGTGATATGCTAACTGGCCTGTGTCTGAGACTCTTGATTCCAAGGTCAAATCGATTTGAATTGTCCAGATAGGTTTACTAGTCTGTCTGGAATCCTCTTTCATGGCAGAGTAACCCAAGTCCAGGCCTTCAATACAGTTTTTAATTTGAGCCAGGGGTTTCCGGTGCTTGGCACCAGCACTTAATTGTCAACACTGGTGCTTAAGACAGTCTGCCACAAGGTGGCGCTGTCTAGCTAATTTAGAGATGACCACAAAAACAGTTATTACTTCAATATACATTAAAAATGACTATTACCTGCCGCTCAAGCCATTCTTTGTTTGGAGTCTGAAATATTCCCAATTGTCACACTTGTAGGAGTGTGATGGTTAGTACTTGTGTTGTTACTATCATTAGCAGCATAGCAGGGGCAATATATATGTGGTGCAAGCTGCAGTGGCCTCCTGAAGTGAACCTGGACACTTTTTTTTTTTTGCAAGCTAAGCACTGCTCCAATGCCAGACCCAAATGTTTCTTAGGAGCCCGTAGCTAGCACTACCAAATGCTGAGGTTGTCCGTTTTGATTCCCCCTCAACACTTCCTGTTCATCTCAGTCTTACAGGCTCTTTTTTATCCCTCTTTACCTTTGCCACAGTTTTATCTTTCTCCTTCTCCTCCTTTCTCCAATCAGTCTTTCTCTTGCTGTTTTAGTTTCATTATGGCAATGTTTTATTTTAGTTGTTCTCGGTGTCTCTTTCTGGTTGACCAAGCACCTCTGTGTTTTAAACTTTTCCCCATTCTGTTATATTAATTTCAATGTTTCAGAATCATTAATGTTCCCTTAAGTTTATTTATTTCACTTTGTAGTGCCTGATTTTGGGATCCATAATTACCGTTGTGGGACTGCTTTAGTTTAAACATGGGGCATTTCAACATTTTGCATTAGAACAGGGTCTCTGTGTTTGCTTTCATTTCATGTGTACGATTTTATTTTAAAGGGAGAACAGTTCTCATATATGATCTTTGTATTGTTTATTACAGAGAATGTTCAGTTACCTTTCCTCCTAAGGATGGATTTCTTTACTACATATTGAAATATTCTTAATTATTGTGTTTTTCACAACCTTGAAAGTTTTAGAGTCCATCAATGTACCCCTTATGCAGGGCCGGACGGGCTATAGTGGGCACGGGGCGTTTTATCGGTGGGCCGGAATGGTCTGGCCCGGTTTTGGACAGGTGGGGGCCATTTTTGTTACTGGAGGCCGGTTTTGCAGCAGTGCTGCATTATTGCCCCCCCTGTAACAAAAGCAGCAATTGCCAGGGCTGGTTTACATTCCCAGTACAGCCCTGCTTGTCCTTACCAGCCTGGATGTCCTCCTTACAGACAGACTTGGAACCAAACTCCGTGTAATACACATTTAAACATGGCGAATGCAAAATAAATCTGCTTTATCATGTTCTAATGACTGCATCGTAATGGAGGATCCCCGTTTTCCATTTTTACAGATTGCTACAGATAAATACAGACAGAAAACCATGTGTTTTCCGGTCTCTTTTAATTTGTAAATATGGATAAAAACGAAAATTAGGTTATTTCTTCAATGATTCTAAATGCTTGTCAGTCATGACTGCCAGATCAATAGCTGTACTGGCTGACAGTTGAGGAGGTTAAAAAAGAAATGTTTAAATAATGAGGCTTAAACAACAGTAGATGTGCACAAAGTTGATAGTAACATTTCAGTGATTTAAAACAGGGGTATGGTTTTATCATCTGTGGGTGTTGGCACCATTAAACCTGTTAGGCTTTCAAGTACAAGTGTACATTTAGTAGTTAACTGTTTCAGCTTCAGTGGACAAATACAGATAAAATGAGCACAAAAAAAAATTCAAATACAGACAGAAATGTTAACAAAATAAATACCAGAAAACCAGGAGCCCTAATCATAATGCAGTTACATGCAAAGGCATCTACATTATAGTGTCTGCCGTGGAGGTAAGTAACTTTTTTCTTTTTTTGTATATTTCTTAAATAACAGGTATATATGAAAATAATAGTCCGCATATTATATTGTGCCTGGTGAGTAAAGTCCAACTGCTACATAATTGATATAATTGATTTGTATAGGTGAATTGCACCCTGATTAGAGTTTAGTCGTTGATATTAGATCAAAGACTAGTGGTGGCCAAAGGTTCTGGCCAGGTAGAGCCCAAAATGGTAGCAATGTTTCTGGGCTCCTGCTGAGTACCCAGATTCTCTAACTCGCCTTGGAGTGCCTCGGATCTCCTACAAATTAAGAAAACAGTGTAGGGACCTGTGATGAACACCATTGTCTGCAAAACTTCTAAGTGTCAGCTCCAGCAGACCCCCATGGACACCTTTCCTTCAACATCGCCTGGAATCTGAGGCTGCTTGAGTCCAGTGAACAGACATAGTCTGTGTTGGCAGCAGCGAGTCTGAGCGTCTCAGCCTCTTTAGACCATGGTAGTCAGAGGTAATGTAGAAACTAGAGACATGAGGGGGAGGGACTCGGAGAGCTGCGAGTACTGCAGTGAGATAAGAGCCCAAAGTGACAGTGTTGGAAATGGCTCTTTTGCAGGGTTATCCCCAATCAATTTGCTTCTTCCTCCTATTTTTTCTGACCTGTTTTTGTTGGCTTCAGGACTCTGTGCACTTTACCACTGCTAATCAGTGCTGAAGTGCATATGCTCTCTGTGTAAATTGTGAACATAATTGGTTATCCATGATTGGCATATCTGATTTACTGGTGACCCCTAGTAAAGTGCACTGAGTGTGCCATGGCCTGTAAATCAAATACTACTAGTGGACCTGCAGCACTGATTGCCCCACATGACTAACCCTGAAAAGGTATCTCAGACCTGCCACTACAATGCCAGCGCACTGTTTTAAACTGCCATGTCAACCTGGCAAGTGCACCCACTTGCCAGGCCCTAACCTTTCCTTTCCTTTTATGTAAGACACCCCTCAGGTAGGGGGGGGGGGTGGTGGTGTGTGTTTCTGATTGTGAAATACTGCAAATTTCGTTTTTCACTATTGAAGGGCTATCTGTCTCATAGGATAGCATGGGAGATACTTTGTAACATCTTACAAGTATGACCAGCTAGGAGGTGCCAGTTCCAGTTTTGGGCCTCTGGAGATTGTTCCTGCTGTTGGGAGCTGGAAGAAACCTAAGAAAAGCAATTTCTGACGCGGTAAGTGATGCCGCTGTGGCTCCTCAACAGTCAACGAGGTCAGGGGCACCGCTCGTGAAGTGCACTACGCACCGCCTGGCCTACACTGCAGCTCTGACGCCTCTAGTTATTTGCATTTCCAACGCCAGCGCTCTCACCGACTAAGTCACAGCCAGCACCTGCATCCCGTTATCACGGCTCCAATAACCGTCAAGGGTAACTCCACTAACTTGCCAAACATCACATTGCCTCACCGAAACCAACACCTCATTGCCGACACAACCGACTTTCCCTGTCCTGGATTCGAGACGTAGCCTCCATGCGGACACAACGCCTCACCTCACCCGTGGCAGCCAGGGAGCTGGCATCAACTTCGGCACCGATGCCTCACCTCCACAACGCTGTGCATCGTCATAGACTTCATTTTCCAAAGGTACTGTTTGTTTGGGGGGTCTGTGTGACATTGTGCCAGACGCAGCACACCTCACGGTCGGCGGCGTACTTTGGATTTATTGCTGTCACGACACTGTAATAGCCCCAGGTGGAGCTATTTATTTTCTTCAAGCTTTATTTTGGAGTCAACTGTTTTGAAGTGCTATTTTACTACATGTATGATGGATTTTTGTTGTTTTAATGTTATGGAGTTTAGATAGAGATGCTTTATTTTTCTAAACTGGTGTGGTGTCCATTTGTCGTGTTATCACTGTATTACTGTGCGTTTTGAGAACAAAAACGTTATATATTGCCTTTGGGATAAGCCTGCCCTGCTCGTGCTAAGCTACCAAGGATGTGAGCAGGGGTTATCTAAAGTGTGTATCCCCCTTACCCTGACTAGAAGCAAGGGTCCCTATTTGGACAAAGGTGCATACCTCTGCCAACCAGAGACCCCCAGTTCTAACAGACAAACTACTCTTGGGGCTAAACTTTTCTAAGGACCCTGTGGAGTGCTTCTCGTGCTTATAGAAGGATAGGAATCTGCACAGATCTCCCTTCTGCAGCCCTCGTTGTGTGTTTTTTGGCCTTTACATTTGGCTGATGTATTCCTAAACCTTTCCTTGATCCAAGGGCAATGGGTGACACACACAAAATTAAATACACTTTTTTTTAACCTTCTGCCTCTAATAAGAAAGCACACAGAGTTGGAGGCTGACTCTCCCGATAAGTCTGAAATAAGTACAGAAAAAAAATCAAACAAAATGGCAATATGGAAGCAGCTGTGAAAGCAGGAAATGAAAGATGAATGCCCCTCAACTCCTGCGATGGAGAAGGCATGTGAAATGATAGTCTCTGATGCCATGATACAAGATCTAAAAGGACAGAGACTCAAAACCATTGAGACGTTGGGTCATCTGACTATTTTCAAAACCTCCGAGATACTGTCTTCTTAAGTTGGACTTGTGGCTGGAACAGCTAGATAACCAGTGGAGAAATGTGCAGCGACATGTGCTTGGTGACCCCTCGTACCTTCTCTGACACATCCCTCATGGATGTGATGGTTACGGGCTGTATGATCTACTGGTCAACAAGCAGGGAGACAAGCAACAGAGTCAAATACAGGAATAACAGGGATGTTGATCTTGGCCTCAGCTGAATGGCGAAAGAAGGAAATAGATGGAGGGTTCCAAAGGAGAAGAATGATGCGGGATGGTCACCATCTACTTCGGTTTCCTGGCCTGCACCCGAAAAACACCACGGAAGAGAGCACCAAGGGAGAGAACGTTTTCAATCAAAGAAAAGACTCCTGGTCCTTCCTTGGCAGCCTGGTACGGATTGGACGGCGACCTTCAGGTCTTGGGGCGCTTGGGAATTTGGGTTTGGCAGCCTAGGGGATGGAGGTGGTCTCTGGCCCAACTACAGTGGCTTGCCAATACAAGCCCCCAGGCAGAGAAGTGATGAGAATGCTAGACTTTATTATCCGCCTCGATACCCTATCGGATGATGAACCGCGCTTTATAAATCCTGGTTGACCGATTGATTAGGAGTTTGTTTTGTAGTGGATTTCTGATGATGTGTTCCTCTCAGTACCTTCCTCTCCCGCTCTTTCGCTCCTAGCGAGCGGCTCTTCTGAGTTTTACTATTAACTATGTAATTATTTTGTTGATAAAATAACGCAGACACTCGGGGATTGCTCGGTGCTTGATGCTGGTTTTAAGTGGGCAAACTATATTTATTTTTTTACGGAACCCTTGCTTTGCCACTTAATAAACAGTTGTTAAAAAAGACAGGCGGATAGTACTAGACGTGTCTAGGCCACCCTGGGTTGTAATTAAATTAAGATTATATCTTTGAACTCCCAGCAAGCGGCGCCCAACCAGGAGAACTGTTAGTTGAACGAAACCTGCGGGTGGGTGAGGATGGATTACGGAAAAGAGCGCGCACCACGCAGAAACCTTGCAGTTCGGTCGAGGAGTTTGACTGGGAGTGCTTGTTGATATCAGCAGACATTCTATTATTCTATTGCATCTTTTCAATAATTTTATTATTTGAAGCAAAGACTTACCTTTCCCCTCAACACTGGAAATATTTTTGTTAAAAGTACAACACGCTACATCAACCGAGGGGCCAGCCGACATCGGTCGGACGTCAATAACAGTAACTCCGATAAAACGTACACACTGCATCTCGCCAAGGAAATCCATTCTAGCCAACAAGATGCCCCTCCGCTCATCAGCATTTACAGGACGTTAATCGCGTCACAGAATCGGTTATGCTATCTACCACTTGATTTACGGTCATTTATGCGGCGCGTATACATATTGAATCAATAGTTATCTTTACTGAAAAAGTGTTTAACTGTTTACATGTTAATGTAAAATAATTACATGAGAGCGGCCATTTTATAGAGAATGAGAAAAATTGAATGTTGCCATCAGTTGCTAAAAATGGGAATAGAGCCAGATTTCAGGCAGCGGTTTTCGCTGTTTCTTCTTGGCTCAGACTCAAAGTTGAGACACTATAACGTGATTAATAAATCTGAATTTCATTTTCAGCTGATTACCAAACCAGGAGCCCAGTTTTCTTACCTCACAGGGGACTTGCATCTTCCTTTGACTTTGTACATCAGATACAATGACCTTCGGCAAGAGTTGCGCTACACAAATAAATCCACAGGCAATAGGCAGGATACTCTTACTTTTGTGCAGGCGCAACTTTGCAACCCTTTTCGATTTATCCTTGCTGTTGACTTGACCCTCTCCAACGGGTCACCCCCAAACATTTTGCCTTTACCCTCCCCTTTTTTGCCGATTTCTTTTTTGTTGGCTCTAGGACTCTGTGAACTTTACCACTGCTAACCAGTGGTAAAGTGCTCTCTCCTTTAAACATGGCAAAACTGGATTACACCGGTTTGGAATAAATTATATTTACTTGCAAGTCCCTAGTAGAGTGGTATACCATGTACCCAGGGCCTGTAAATTTAGTTAGCCGTCTGCCTCTAGATGTACAAGCCTACCGGGGAAGGGGGCACATCTCACACTTGAGGTGGGTGACCAGACAAAGAATGCCCCCATTAAAGCCATACTTGTTGCTAAATTTGGGTTGACTATCTACAATACTCTCCCTGCTCCTTGCAGCCTCTTTCACGTGAATGGAACTCTTAGTGCTGTACTTTGAAAGTAACTCTTTCATTTGGACTAACCTGGTCCCTATATCCATCCCGCACTCCATCACGGTGGGCCTGAAGTTGTGACTTTCACCATGTCTCACACGACTTGATAACCGCAAATGGCCTTTGTGCTGTTAGGCACCTTACTTACATGAAATATTTTAAAAGCCATATCTCCAGTTCTACTGGTTGGATTTTTGTTGTTTTGGTCTCAATTAATTCATTACATTTTACTCTATATTTTTCTACTTTGGTGTGAGATTTTTATTGAGTTGTGTTTTTACTTTATTGCGGTTTGAAGTGCTGTATAAATACTTTACACATTACCTCCAAGTTAAGCCTGACTGGGTTTGTGCCAAGCTACTAGAGGAATGAGCACAGGTTAATTTGGGGTTTGTGTTTCACCCTGACACAGATTGTGGTTGCTGCTTGAGTAGGGGTTCACCCCCCCCCCCCTCAACCAGTAACCCAATTTCATAAGAGTGGCAAAAGGAGCTCGGACGGGTGGGGGAAATTGGTCAGAAGGTCTGGTTAAGGCATGCAACTGCCCTGGTGTCTAAATTCGTAATAAACAATGGTGTCAAAGAAGGTCATTTATAAATCAGTGACTGACAGGACGTATGGGCTGCAAAGAAAAAGGATGCTTTTTAAAAGAATTTCTATAAGAACTTTCTAGCATTTTACCTGGCTGTCACAGAGGATGGACTGGTAGTGACCAGTCCTTAGTACAACTGCTTCCAGGAGAAGAGATACTCAAAGAATATTTGTTTCAGCTAAATCAGTAAGCTAACACCGTCTCTGTGATTTGAGTCAATTTTCAGCTAGTGAACACGGTTAGTAATCAAAATGAACTGATTCGTATTTGTGCTAAAAATCAACCCAACTTGACTGTGTAAAAAATTCAGTTATTGTGCAAAAGAGAGTCCTTCACAAGTAAAAGTTTGCCTCGGTCTTTCGATCTTATTCCTGGGAACCAAATACCTCATTGTAGCATTTGATTCTCTCAGGTTAGTGAAGCAGAGCAGTCCAGGGCCTACTCAAGGGAGGTGGTGTGGGCTAGCTCAACTCACTGGCATGCAGCAATAAAAGTCAATAAATTAATGTCCAGTCATTTTATGACACACACACACACACACACACACACACACTAATAAATACTACACATTACATAAAAAATATATATATCTATTAAGGTAGATGGGGACACCTTCATATCACAATAATCCCTTTGTGGGTCGTGAACGCCATAATCACAATACCCATCAGCTATCCCAGATGCAACATGAAAATAGAAGGTGGTGTCATTTTAAATAACACAGGTCTCCGGGCTTTGTGATGGTGGGGGTTAGCCACATGAATAACAATAACTACATATTATACTTTAATATAACATACTATAAGGGGTTTTAGCATATCTGAGGCAAGCCTACTGACTTTGATAACCTGATAACACAATTAAAATCAATGTAAACAGTACTACAGTCATAAGCATTCATAAAAATGGTAAATGTTCATAGTTCAATATTCTTTTTGTCAATAAAGTATTTGAATTCAAAAGCACACAAGTTCGAGTCTTGTTTTATTTGCTACATGCCACATAAAATAGTCACAGGACAAACCACTAGGACTCCCCACACTCCAGAGCCCAAGAGCAAAAGCTCCTGCCCTGAGAGTGCTCATAATGAATACTCTCCAGGGGTCATACTTCTGCCCCAGGCACCCTAGTAGACATAGGGTTAGTCTATAGACAAATACTTCAAGGAGAGCTGCTGCCACTATTACAGCCTCGCCCAACGTGTTCAGAGCTTTGGTACTGTAAAGTACATACAGTTTCTTTGTGGTGCCCAAAGGAGGGGCAGGGGCACCACAAAGAAACAGAATGGACTTTTCAGCCCCCTCGCTGGGGATTTTGGGTGCTCCTTGCACAATTTGATGCATGTTTAATGAGCAGGAGGCTTCACTTGCTTTTGCGCGTTGTGTTCTCCTTATGTTATTTTCTGTGTTAGGTGACCCAGTCCCATCTTAAAATCGAAAATAAATGTATTGTTCACATTGACTAAAATATAAATAAAAAATTAATAACAATGTTAATATTTTTCTAATATATAAAAAAAAAATCTTCTAGTCTCTTTACTGAATTGATGTACATTGTTTAATGTTATAAAATAATTTGTTTTGTTGCCCACAGAATTGTTTGAAGAGTTATACACTTGCTTATGTACCTTTCTCCCTTGATTGCTTATTCCCCTACGATTAGCAAGTATATTGTGTATGTAGGGGTCCCTATTTTTCAAAACTACCAGTCTCATCTAAGTTCATCCCTGCAGGGCATCAAGTGTCTTCTCTTTCCAGCTGGGCATCCATTCAGCTGTTGTCTGCGAGCAAATCCATGGTCTTCTAAATTGTCACTCCCTTGCGCAGGGGTTAAGTGGAGTAGAAAGTTGTAAAAGCCAGGCACCTCTGGCCAATCCTGCAATGCTGCATCATTCCTACACCTCCGTCTCAACCCTCCTGCGCAACATTCTGGTACAATCCAAAAGGGTGACTTCAAGTTTTCCCGGGAAAAACCTTCTCTGAGGGCCTCAGCTACACCCCTAACTGACATCACCACCTGATTGGCAAGCCCCCTCCAGTATTGACTCCAGGTGTCTGGACTCCCTCCTTTGTTCAAATGGACCTGAGCATCCAATCCACGTAATATCCCCTGCCTAACAAAAATGAATGTGTCCTCATGGAATGCAAATGGTGCTATGTAAAGCGCTCTGATACCCGATTCTGGTCAAGTTTGCGCTATATAAAACTCTATTATTAAAAAGTCACACAAAAAAAAGGAAACACTTACCTACACTATGAATTCCCACTCATATTATAAGGCCTCCCTTAGGTCAGTGCCAATCCTTGCAGAGTGTCTTCTGCGTCAGGCTACCTGTAGGCAAATATGGAGCTACACACAATGGTAGCCTCACAAGTGCAATTTGCATGTTTGCACAGGCATGTGCGCACATGTTCACGTGTAACTAGCCTAGTGCCTCTTACCCTAGCTGCCCAGCAGTGCCCTCATCTTAAAAGGCAAACACTGGTGCTTAATGCGCTCTGTCCAATTACTAGGAATTTACAGCGGGTGGGACTTGGGTAGTGAGAGTCACTCACAGTGAAAGTACAAAAAACACTAACAATTGTGAGAAATCCTGCTGGACTAAACGGCAGAACCCATTTGCTACAGACGTATTTTCGACCAACTTGGAATTACGTTTTAGTTGGTAAATCAGCAAAGTGACACACCCTGTCTCTATATGCCCCAAATAGATATTCTGAATGCTGAAGCAGAATGAATACTGGTTATTCATTCTGCTTCTAGCATCAAGAGGATCTACGCAATTTCATAATCTTAAACCTTTTAAACTAGCGGGAGTACATTTACTAAGCTGTTCCATGAACAATTAGACAGGAGACCGCGATGAAGCCTTGAGAGTATGGGCTGAAACTGACTACATGTAGACACTGTGCAGAAGAGCCCCACTGTTTGTCAACCAAAAGCTTGCTGAGGGTACAGCATAACAACGGGTTATTTCATCCCTCTACAGTTACAGCAAAAACATTCAGAAAATGAGCTAGCGCTACAATAAAACTGAAATGTATACAAGCTGGAAACTAGAAGACAGTTTATTACAAGATAGAATCTAGAATCGCTAAGCAAATAGTTGTTGAGGGTGAACTCTTCATGAGAGTTCTAATTGGATCAGTGTTGGCTGGCCATAAATCTGATACCTACTTGTTTATATGCCATCTGTAAGGCTCTAATGCATCAATTACCGATTCAATGGTTCCAATATAAAAGACTGTACGGTATGTCCTTTAATCTTCTGTATACATTTAAAAAATATAGATTCCAGTGCAACCCCCCGTTTGGCATGGTGAGATGCGGACAGGGAGGTTGCTGCCCTCATCATGGGTTTTGTCCTAGAGGGAGGAAGCAATCGAATTGATTCAAGGCACACAGCACAGTGGTTGCTCATAAAAATAACAGATGCATAAAAAGCCTCTGGCTATAATGAATAGGAACTTATTGGGGTAGTTTATGAATAACCATGCCAAGTGTGAAAGGCATATTTGATAGATACAGTACCAGAATATCACTGCTTAAATATCATCAGACAAAAATATTGTTCCTAAATATTGTTTACAGAAACCTAGCCCATGGAGTTATTAATAGAAAATCTACACCCAAAGGAGCAATATTTTGTATAAGCAGCACAATATTTATCCCAGCCGCCATTTTAATTAGCCATATTCTGCCAGGCAGATGACTGGATCAGGTAGACAAGAAGCTAAAATCGAGGCTTGAAAGTGGGTGGATTGGAACAACCTCTTCTAGAGCTTTGTACAAAAACACAGGGGATTGGTTTCTATCACAATTGTTCTTAAATACAAAAGGTAAGCCATGAGAAGTGGCAGCACATTGCAACATTGCAAGATTTGTCTTCAAAATGATTATACAAAACATAATAAATACGTGCAGGATCTGAAAAAGTGATGCATTTAAGTGCGTGTACTATTTTTAGCAAATTGGAATTGCTCCTGGTGTATTCCACTCCATTGTTTTTCTACTCATTGTGCCGTTAAAGACAGGGCCCAACCATGTGAAAATGTGCCCTACTACGGTAACAACCGATGAGGGCGGCAGGCCGAGTATTATATAGACTCAGTGTATGGATTCCATACATAAGGTCTACAGGGAGCTATTTACATGAAAAGGGATCAATTCAGGGTCTGCCACGAGACCCTGGTAGGTGGGGAGTGAACCTAGCAGCAGTGGCAAAGAAAAAACTCATCTTCTAGGGAACAGAATATTGATCTTTGCAGACCAGAAACTGATAACTTCGTAAAAGAGACAAAACTACTAGAGTTTCACAGAGAACTGTTGGCACTGAAGATCCAATTGTCCTTCCAGTAATCAACAACAAACAAACAAACGGCAACACAAGCTTTTCATCTTTGAATAATAGAGGCACGGCCCCACCTAGTAAATGCAAAGTAGGACACTAGACCTTCAGTACCAGTTTGTAGATCTCATCTGTTGTAACCCAAGTAATGTTTTTCCGGCAGACTCTGCCTTCACGACTACTACTACCAGCATCTCCAGAAAAGTCAGCAATGATTCACCTTGATATTCCCTTATCCACCTTTTTCAGAACTGTAGACATGATACCAATAGATGCATTTCTGGAATTGTGGCTCTCTTTAAATGAGTGTGAATTTCACACATTTTAGCATGTTTACTAGTGTCTGAGATGATCAGTTTCTAATATGGTAGTTGATTAATTTGAACTTCAAATTTCTGTAAACCAGATTTCACGATATGTTAACGAAATGTATGACGTTTACTGAAATACAGTGCGGTGGAACTCAGACAAAATGATAGCATAACATATGAATATGTGCATTTGTTATGTTTCCAATTGCTGCTTTATGATTATTGTGTAATATCATTATGTTTGTAGCTCCTCTCCTTCTAGTGTGGCTTAATTGTTTCTTCAAGTAGTCACAAAGCTTTCAATATCCAATTGAATTTTAACATATAAATTGCTGGCAGAACAAGGGAACACAAATAGTGGCAACCAAACTGGGCTAGTATTATATTCGAGTGCAGTGATAAGGGTAAGAATGCCATTTCCCATCACTTCCAAATAACCTGTAACTTCCAATCAGTGAATACCATCAACTGAGGCACAGGCCTGTATGTGAGCTACGTAGATACAGTAACTACATGGATGCATATTTGGGCACATTGGTGCTCTGGGGGACCCGGGGGTATGGTCCACTGCTGGTTTTTATTACTTAAGGGGCAGCAACTTTGGCTGCTGGGTGGATTTATTGGTAGCCACTGAGCAGTTACCTGGGCAATGTCTTGATTGATGGGACTGAACTTATTGGCTGATTGGTTCCATGAATCTATCTAAAAGAGCAAAATCTGTTCTTTCAAATTATTCTTTGTTAGCGGAACTGGACATGGAACTGCCTTCTGTGCTTAAGGATGCAACAGGAGCTCAAAGCATGACATCTAACTCATATTATACCCAAACAGATGCATGCAAGTATAGAATGGTAGACAAATAAGTGGAGGTGTTCTACCAGAACAGGGAAAGCATTACTGACCTTGAGACTCGACTCATTCCTATGTGGGAGTTTTGGATAATTTGTGGATTTATCAGTTTGAAGTAATGTAGCCCTAGGTATATCCTTCTGTAGATGTGAGCCAGGATGTGAAGCAATTATTACCCAACGCCCGGCATCAACGCTTAGTTTGATTTCTAGACTTTCAGTACCAATGACATGCAAAGACCACTAAACCACTCAAATGTCCTGGTATGAACAGAGGAATCCTTCCTTTTGAACTACATACTCCATCAGCCATGATACACCTATCACCAAACAAGAATTCAAGGTCTTCTTCCTCTACCTCCTTCTGCATCCAGCACCTCCTTCACCTTGCCCGGAGTCCTGCCCTGCCATCCCATAATCCATCCTCTCACTAACTCCTTCTGTTCTCCTCGGCCCTCACACACTGTCTCTTGCACTCACCCACCGTCTCTCACCCTTCCTGCGTCCAACTCTGTTCCTACTTAACCCATTTCCCTCTCTCAGTCCAACGTTTCTTCCATGCCCTTTTCCTCACCCACTATTCCTTTCCCCCTTACTCTCACTTTGTCCTCTCCAGTTCTCCTTTCCTCTCCTCAAGTTTTCCCTTCTATCTTTGCCCTTTCTCTTGCCTCCTCTGCCTCCCCTTACGATCCCCTTGTTTACTCTTTTCATCCTTCTCCTTAGCCTCTCCTTCAAGGCCTACATAGTCTATTCCTCTCAGTCCCTCTTTTCTCCCACTCCCTTTCCTTGCCCTCTTTACCTCCCTCCCACATCTCCCCCACTATGTCCTCCTCTCTAGTCTTCCCATATCTTTTTGTGATGTACCTGCTAACAATTCTTTGTTTTAACTTTCAATGTCGGACCTTCTGATCTATGTTAACTGTACGATGTCATATTACTATGAAAATCTCTTCCATACCTCTGTGTTTTTGACGCCATATAAATCTGCAAAATAATTAAATGTGTGCCTAATTACTTGAGCCGTTCCACCTAAAAAGATCAAGGTATGGGATGCTTTTACAAATAACTCCTCAGACATAATGATGGTTACAAAAACTTTGCTGGGAAGAAACAAGCAAGGAGCAGGGTGAGCGTCGCAGATGCTCCTCGATGTAGCGTGAAAAGCAGGATGGGCATCGTGGATGTTCATCGCTGTAGTGTGAAGCTCCCATCGGCATTACGGACAGTCATTGCTGGAGCTTTGCGTTGGCCATCAGCACGAGCGTTCGATGCTGTAGTGCAAAGTGCAAAGTGCAGATTTCACGGTGCTGAGTGTCATTGGCTGTTGCTATAACGTGAAGACTCAGGTTTCCAGGAACTTCGTGTTGGGCGGTGGCAAGATTTTGGTGCAAATGGGCCCATTCGTGTTTGTGAAGAGCCCTAAAACCTTCAGGGGAGCTCAACTGAGGCCACAAGGAAAGGCCTAGGCACCGAGGGGCACCACCACCTGGAGGTCAGGAAACCACTTCTGCAGACACCAGCAGGGCTCAGGCAGGTCCAGTTGCAGGTCCAGGTAATAGGTTAGTTGGTCAGCTGCAGGGAGCCCCTGGAGATTGTTATGTCCCTGTAACTCATTACAGGAGGCCAGTTGGCTGACTCTTGGAACCACTTCAGGCTGGGATGAAGGGTGCAGGTCCAATCTTCCTTCTCAGATAGCAGGGTAGCAGGCAGCAGAGCAGCAGAGTGGCAGTCCTGGCAGCAAAGCAGCGCAGCCGCCCTTTTGCTGTATCCCCAGGGGTCCAGAAGTGTACTGAAGAGTTAGTCTCTGTGGTCCAATATTCATACCTTCTTTGAAGTTTGAAAAGCTGAAATGTTCAGGTTTACTGCCTCCCTTCCCATGGCTCCAGACTAACTACAGGGGGTATGCAGTCCTTTGTGCGAAGGCCAGACACAGCCTATTCAGGTGTAAGTGGGGCTTGTGTTCAGCTGCGCCACCCGCATCCTGCAAGTGATGGTTCATCCAGGCACACCTAAACTTCATATTGTGTGTGGCCATCCAGAAGGAATACACAAAGGCCATCTGCCAACCACACCTAGTCATGTGACCAAGAAACAGGCTGCTGGCACTACATGGCTAAAGCAAGAAAATACAGACTTTCTAAAAGTTTCACATATTTCGATCGGTTGGGCCCTTAGTATCAGCTAGAATAGGCCTCTCTAATAAATTATCCCAAAAATGTTCTAGCTGTCTATTTACACCACTATCCAATTCTGAAAATAGGACCAATAATTCAATTTACTTGGCCCTTGTATTTATTTACTATGATTCTTTCATTAATTTCCATAAAATCACAGTTCAGTTTTTGCCAAAAAAGGGACCACTTTCATCATTTTGGATATGTACACAGACACTTTAAATACATCAAACAAAACCAAGATGTGAAAAACGTATTACAAAACGGAAACAAAAACCAGAGAAACCAAATTCACAAATTAAAAACAATTCATGTGTACAATTTCACAAGTGCTTCTTTCCAGTCATATATTCATGGAATAAAACAGTGGAGACCATAAATCCCGTAATCAAAATGGTTCTAATCTGCTGTTGGTAACTCCTGGGGACTGCTACTAACTCGATTTTATTCTGTAGTATAGGGTTGGGAAATTGCCACTACTCCCACTGGATAGTCCTATTCCTGCAGTTATATTTCTCAGGAGATCTACCTTATAGACTAGTAGCAGTTAATGCACATGTACCACCACTTTACTAGGGACTTACAAGTAAACAAAATAAACCAATTGGGTGTAAGCCAATTCTACCATGTTTTAAAGAGAGCGCAAGCACGTTAACACTGGTTAGTAGTGGTAAAGTGCATAGAGTACTAAAAGTTAGCATAAATGGAGTCCAGAAAATAGGAGGGTGCAAGCAAAAAGTTTAGGGATGACCCTGCAGAAAGGGCTAAGTCCAACACATGGCAATGAGGAAGTGTAAGGGAGAAGACCACTCAGGATGAAGCGGGTCACCACACCGTGGTGAGGGCCAAGGCAATCACCCATACATTAACAGTAAACAAAGTCAAAAGGCAGTGTGGAGGAATCCCTGTTGAAGGAGGGGCAGGCTTACTTTTTTGATTTGTCTCCTTTTCTCCAGATCCCTCAACTTATACCACAGGATCAGAGACATAACACATAATATTTCAAATAGGTTTGGGCTTGTTTAGAACCATTTCATGCATTATATAATACGTGTTGAAATGAAAAGAGTCGGAGATAGCAATGTTCAATTGCCACTATGCTTCATGTTGATCACAAAAACATTTAAATCATACAGATAACACTGTTCTGCTAACAAATACCAGAGGTGATGTCCTTGATTGGATCCTCTCATCAAATGCCACTATTGATTTGGAAATGTAAAGCTACTAGTAGTGCAAAGTGGCTGTAGGAAAAAGTGCTTTCCAGACAGTCTACCTCTACCTCAGCTGCTTTTACCAATGCATTTGCTCCTCTAAACTCTTCAGTGACCAAGTGCACTAATAAATGGCATTCAGTATTCAAAGAGACCTCAGGCAGTTCAGAGAATGGCAGAAAATATCAATGGGCTGGATAGAAAGCTCACTGATCTGAAAAAACTTTACCACAAGAAGGATAGAAGTGTTTGCAAAAAAAAAGCTATGGTAAAATCTAAAAGACAACAGCATGAACAGATCAGAGCAGCTCTGAATGTTGCAACAGATTTTTTCCAATACTTAAAGGAATTACTGATTTTAAAAAAAGCTAGTAAACACTAAAGGATAAAATTGAAATAATAAGTTCTGACATCTCCCCTGTTGAGAAAGAGGTTAGAGCCAACTCAGTCAAGTCCTCAGTGGCCCCTAGTTTCTACTGTTAAGACATCTCATCAGTAGAGACCAAGGTCATCAATTCATAACTAAATCCTACCTAGAAGATTCATATGCCTCTAAGTTAATCAGGGAAGGACACAAGGTTCTTGCTTCATTTACATGGAAAATCATTAATGTCCCAGAGAAGAATCTAATCCTGGGAGGTTGAAGAAATAGTGAGTGAGACTCCATCTGAGAATACTCTTACTGGATGTGTAAGATGATTTTATTTTGGATCTGTTTATTGCTTTTATTGACATTACACCCTCGTGGCCAAAAAAGAATGAACATTGTCCTCCAATTGCAGATCTGGTACATGAGTATCAGTTTCCACATTGGTTATTTCACTTTTCTTACACATCAATAACTTTCCATATAGCAGTGTGTTTCTATACTGGCAATTGCTACAGACCATATTATGCATTGTAACTATATCGACTCGATAGTTCACCAAACTAAAAACATCACTCTCAAGCATGACCATACAATATACTGTCTACACTTCCCCAATGTGCAGGTCTCTACACATGGCGGTAACAGACTGACAGTCTTCCCCTTTGGGGTTCACTCAGACGTCGGTGTCAAGTCGGGGTTTCGAATGATGCAAGGACTGCCCCCAGTAGGGTATTTCCTACATGCCCTTCTCTCCTCTAGTTTCAGCGCCATGTGTCACACTGCGCCGATTGGGCCATATCTCTCCTCCATTGATGGTGGATGGGGCTGGTCAGCCCTCCAGTTCATGGCTATGCACCTTTTGGCCAGAGTGATCGCAAGTGTCAGGTACCTGGAGCCCACCCGCACTTTTGTTGCCAAGTGAGTGAGTCCCAGTCGGCATGTTTCAGGGGAACGGGGTACTTCCCCTCCCATCTCCTTGCCAATGTATTCCAAAGTCACCTTCCAGAAATCAGCTTTCATCTCGCAGTCCTATACCATGTGCGTAAAGTCAGCGTTCCCGAGCTCACAGCTCAGGCAACTGTATACAGTGCCAGAAGTCATTCACCAGAGCTTCTGGGTGTTAAGTAGTTGTGTGAAGGTAATTAATTACATATATTTGAACCTTGCATTGCGGGAGGCCTACTGTGTGTTTCCTAGGGCCTTCTCCCACTGTTTGCCTGTGAGTGGTTTTTGGATAGTAGGACCAAAAACATTAGCATGCAATATCAAATATTACTCTAGTTCTGAAGATACTGGAGAGTTGCAAGGATATGCAGAAATTATATGCAATTAAATGACTATTTTGATAAGGTAAATAATCAAAGCAACAAAAACAGTGCAGTGAGTACCAGTGCAGAACAACCTGTTCGGTGCTCTTTCAGAATTGATATACACACAATAAACGCGATCCCCTTGTATCAACATAACAAGAACAGCGCCGCCCCTCACAACAAATCATAAACTCATAATTAGCGGTTCCAGTGTCCACTGTTGGGTGTGCCTCTCTGCCCAGTGGTTCAGATGTTATAAAGATACAATTCTTATTTACTCTTGCACGATACAACTGTGAGTCACTGCCTGTGAAAGATAGATTTGTTGAGCACTGTCTTGGATCTCAGCCTAGGAATCATTTTCCTTCTACTTTTGACATTCCGGATTCCAGGAGACAGCCATTTTGACAGTACGTCACATGGTTCGGAGGATGGTCTTCCATCCTGTTGACCTTCAAGACTGATATGTCAACGACTATTCCACATTGGCCCTAGATTTCTTCACAGGGCCTCCTTTATTACGACTACGTTGATTTTGATGGACACTTTATCTATGGCCAAGTGGAACTTTCAATGATTAATGCCACTTATATATATGTATGAACTTTGGATATAATAAGTGGGTTGCAGACATCAGTGAGTGTCCTTGTTCTGACCCTGTGTTTGTCTTCATCACCTGTGTCACAGATTTATTAATGAGAAAAATTGTAAAAACTAATTCTTCATACTATCTATCTATACATTTATGTATTCGCTATTGATGTTGATTAGTTCAGTTGAATAGGATGGATTCATAAATACAAACCGTTCCCTCGTCTATCCCTTCACCATCCTTCTTCAATCCAAATAACAAACTCACATGTGCAACGCTCAAATTAATTTAATATCTCTCTATACTAATTCACCACCAATCCTTTTTAGGTTCCGAAGTAGCGTGCTACTTGCCGAAAAAGCGCTTTGACACCTCGTTATGGGTAGTAAGCACTATATAAATGCAATTACAAATTTCTTAAATGTATTCATATTGTTTCCTAAATTATTGCTTCGGGCTCTCCTTTTGCACTCACAGTTTCATGCCCAGTCTTCTGGGGAATTATTGGGTTGCCCTATTTGAGTTCAAAGACCTCTTACAGTCGACATGGCTCCTGTAAGCACCAACTGATGGTTAAAAATAAATAGATGACTCGTGCTGGAGCCTTGCATATTAGATTATACCTTTGGTGGCAGAGACCTGTAATTATGGCATCAGCAAAAGGTAAACATCTGCACAGAATTGTTTTGCGTACAGCTTATCTTATATCCTATTGACAGTTTGCACAAAAGAAACATGGTTTTGAACGGTAGCTAGGAAAAGCAACCCAAGCATAACAGGCATAATTGTAGAGCACACATTCACACCTGAGGCAGCCCCTTGGGGCTACTGGCAGAAAAGGTGTGTTTATTGTTACTCAACTTATTGCTACTTTTTTATGGGCCTCGTAGGAGCGAAGGGTTGAGCGAACCTGCTGGATTTGAGCCTGTGACCCTGTACTTTGAAACACAGCAGATTTCTTGAGTGAGTGCATTAAACAACTTAGCCCCTAGACAACCAGACCCAGCGTTGCCCCTGAAGCCATGGATCCAGTGCTTAATTTGAGCTGGTGGTTTCTGGTGCTCAGCACTGGCACTTAATCGTCAACACCAGCGCTCTTCATGAACACCAGTTAAGGACACATTCATTTATGGTAGGCATGGGAAGATTAAGTGAATTGCCAAGAATCACAGGGCGTTGAGCCAACGCCGAGACTCGATCCTGGTTCCCCAGCTCCGAAGTCGGCAGCTCTGGGCATTATGCCCCATCCTCTTCCCACATGTTTTATATGGTGCTAACAGGAGAAATGAGCTGGTGCAAGCTGCATCCTGACGAGAGCCCCAGCACTTATGTTTTTTACAATGTAACCACTGCAAGGATCGAATATAGAGCAGAAACCTTTGGCAATTAGTTGTAGTTTTTTACCAAGTTCAGAATGTGTAGCATTTATTTTTAACAAACCAGTTATTATTTCTGAAATGCATGCACTGCTGTGAAACAAATATGCACCAGTTTGTTCCTTAAGTATTAAGAGTCTGTGTGAAACTTATAAACAATAAAATAATCAGGCTTCAGAACAATGGCATGCTTCTCAATAGAAACCGACTTGCAATAGTGTAAAGCATCTGTAATATTGGGCACAGCTGAAACTATATTGCTAATAGATACCTTAACCCCACCATTTTAATCTCAGGAATGCAACACATTGTCAGGAAAAGTTGTGCTTGCTATCACAATAAAATATCCAACAATGTAATGTAAATCGTTCAAATGACACTAGGATAGGCCTTGGGACCACTTTACCATTGTTTTAAACTCTGTGGTGCTGTTTTCTATTTGCCAATCATTTAGTAAATTTAAATATTTACTTTATAGTTTTAGGTTTAAATATTGACCTAGCTAGGTAGGTCACTCCCCCTCCGCACAGCACCACCTGTGCGTCCTGTCCCTGCCCCAGCTGCCGCTGCTGAGGAAAGTTGAGGCCCTCCTCCACCCGCAGGCTACCACCTGCGCCTCATCCCTGGTGGCCAGTGGTAGGCCTTGGGTCTATTGTTCACTGTACTGCCCGTATCGTTTTCTCTTTTGCGGTTTGTGACTGCTGTTGTCTGTCTTCCCCCTGTGGCTGTATTTTCCTCTGTACCCTTCTTTCCTTCTGTTCCCATAGTCACCCCCGTGATCTGTGGCCGTTTTTCCTTCTGTGACCCCCGTGATCTGTGCCCGGTTTTTCCTTCTGTGACCCCCTTGATCTGTGCCCGTTTTTTCCTTCTGTGACCCCCGTGATCTGTGCCCGTTTTTCCTTCTGTGACCCCCGTGATATGTGCCTAGTTTTCCTTCTGTGCCAGTTTTTCCTTCTGTGCCCCCGTGATCTGTGCCCAATTGTTCCTTCTTTGCCCCCCGTGATCTGTGCACTTGCCTTCCGTGCCGTTCACCGCTTCCGTTCCCGCCGCTGCGTGCCCTGCGGCCCCGCCCCCGACTGTCCATTCGCTGCCCCTACCTCCCACCTCCCAGCTGCTCCTCCCTTCCACCTCTCCATATATGGCACCCGCTACGCAGCTGCGCCGCTGGCGCGCTAAAGGCAAGCCCATCTGTGTCAGTCCGCGCCTGGACCACGCCAGCGCCAGGACCCCTGGCCCCCGTGAACTCCACGATACCCGCCTCTGCTACGACTCCAGCACCCTCCAAGCACTCAACGCCAGACGATCATGCACCTGTTGCCTGGCCGCCCCGAAGCGCACCCAAGGACCCTTCTCCTGCTGGAACTGCAGCTTCACCAGCATCCGGCCCGCCAAGCCACCTACCAAAGAATCCAACCACCTCAGATGCATCCTTCTTAACACCCGCTCCGCACGCAAACACGCTGTGGAACTCTGGAACCTACTGGACTTCAACACCCCAGACATCACCTTCCTGACGGAGACCTGGCTGAACCCCTCCTCGGCACCCGACATCACCATAGCCATCCCGAAAGGCTATAAGATCACCCGCAAGGACCGCACCAATGGAGCAGGAGGAGGAATCGCCATCGTCCACAGAAACACCCTCAAAGTCTCAACCAACACCGACGACACCCTCAGCACCGCCGAACACCTGCACTTCCGGATCCACACCGATCCCAACACCACCCTCAGAGGAACCCTCATCTACAGACCCCCCGGACCACAAGCACAGTTCAGCAACTCCATCACCGACCTAGTCAGAACACACGCCCTCACCTCCACGGACTACATCCTCCTCGGGGACCTGAACTTCCACCTCGAGAACAACGACGACACCAACTCCTCCACCCTGACCGACAACCTCGCTAACCTCGGACTCAGACAACTCGTCACTACACCCACCCACTCCGCCAGCCACACGCTTGACCCAATCTTCTCCGCAAGCTCCCACGTCCCCTTCAACCACACCACCGAGCTCCACTGGACCGATCACCGCTGCATCCACTTCACCTTCCGGAAACCCACCATGCACCACCGCACCCAACAGATGCAGCGCCGCTGCTGGAGCAAAGTCACCGAAGACCAGCTTTCCACCATCCTCGCCCGGAGCCCACCCGCAGATCCAACCGACCCCGACATCGCCACTCGCAACCTCAAACAGTGGATCAACGACTGTGCCAACACCCTCGCCCGCTCAAGAAGCCCTCCAACACCCACACTAGCAAGAAAGCCAGCTGGTTCACCGAAGACCTCCAGGCCTCCAAGCGAACCTGCCAAAAACTCGAAAAAACATTGGATCCGTGAACAAACACCGGAAAGCTACACAGCCCACAATAACGCCACCCGCAGACACCACCACCTCATCAGATCCGCCAAAAGGACCCCCTTCAAAGACCGCCTAGACAACAACACACACAACAGCAAAGAGCTCTTCAACATCGTGAAGGAGCTCTCCAACCCCAACTCCAACACCAACGACATCTCAGCTCCGCAAGACCTGTGCGACTCGCTTGCCACCTTCCTCCATCGCAAGATCGCAGACATACATGACAGCTTCAATGCCGTCACCACCCCGGCAACCACTGAGACCCCCGCTCCCACGACCACCACCCGCACTAACCGCCTGATCGCCTGGACCAACATCAACGACGACACCATCAAGATCATGAATACCGTCCACTCCGGATCCCCGGAAGACCCCTGCCCACACCACATCTTCAACACAGCCAGCAGCACCATTGCACCCCATCTTCGGAAAACCATCAACATCTCCTACGAGACAGCGACCTTCCCGGAGAGCTAGAAGCACGCAGAGATCAACGCCTTACCCAAGAAACCCAAGGCGGACCCCAAGGACCTCAAGAACTTCCGACCCATCTCCCTGCTCCCGTTCCCGGCGAAGATCATTGAAAAGGCCGTCAACAAACAACTGACCAGCTTCTTTGAGGATAACGGCATCCTGGACCCGTCCCAGTCCGGGTTCCGTAGCAACCACAGCACTGAAACTGCCCTCATCACCGCCACCGATGACATCAGGACCCTGCTAGATAACGGAGAAACCGCGGCCGTCATCCTCCTGGACCTGTCAGCCGCCTTCGACACGGTCTGCAACCACACACTACGAACACGCCTCTACGACGCCAGAATCCAAGAGAAGGCGACTGGACCTCCTCCTTCCTCTCCGGCAGAACACAGAGCGTCCGCCTCCCCCCCTTCCGCTCCGAAGCCACCGAGATCATCTGCGGCATACCCCAAGGCTCATCCCTCAGCCCAACGTTGTTAAACGTCTACATGGCACCACTCACCCACATCGCACGATGGCACGACCTCAACATCATCTTCTACACCGACGACACCCAGCTGATCCTCTCCCTCACCAAGGACCCCCACACCTCCAAAACCAACCTCCACGAAGGAATGAAGGCCGTCACCGACTGGATGAGGAACAGCCGACTGAAGCTGAACTCGGACAAGACTGAGGTCCTCATCCTCGGATCCACCCCCTCGGCCTGGGACGACTCCTGGTGGCCGACTGCACTAGGAACACCCCCAACACCCACCAACCACGCACGCAACCTAGGGGTCATCCTCGACTCTACCCTCTCCATGACGAAGCAGGTCAACGCCGTCTCCTCCTCCTGCTTCAACACACTCCGCATGCTTCGCAGGATCTTCAAGTGGATCCCCACTGAAACAAGGGCGGTCACCCAGGCCCTCATCAGCAGTAGACTGGACTACGGAAACGCAATCTACGCAGGAGCCCCGGCCAAACTCCTGAAACGGCTTCAACGCATCCAGAACGCCTCCGCACACCTGATCCTCGACATCCCTCGTCGCAGCCACATCACACCCCACCTGAGAGACCTGCACTGGCTCCCTGTCAACAAGAGGATAACCTTCAAACTCCTCACCCACACACACAAGGCACTCCACAACACCGGACCAACGTACCTCAACAGCCGACTCAGCCTCTACACCCCCACCCTCCAGCTCCGCTCCGCAGACTGCGCCCTCGCCACTGTCCCCCACATCCGAAGAGTGACCGCCGGCGGCAGATCATTCTCCCACCTCGCCGCCAAGACATGGAACACCCTCCCCATCCGCCTACGGCAGACCAAAGACCTTCTGACCTTCAGAAGGCTTCTCAAGACCTGGCTCTTCGAACAGTAGCAGCTTACCCCCCCGCCCCACCCCCCTAGCGCCTTGAGACCCTCACAGGTATGTAGTGCGCTCTACAAATGCCATGATTGATTGATTGAATATTTGTATTACTTCATGATATGTACAATATCAAACAAATTCAGCAACTAACCTACATTTTCCACAATATTTGCTGAAGAAATCCTGACTAAAATATTGTCTTTCACACTCAAAAGTGACAGACCTTGGAGATGACGATGTGTTTACAGTGAGATTGTGTTACTGTTACTTAAACTCTATTAATATATTTATTCAGTAGCTTATTTTTGTAAAATACTCTCTAAAATCCATGGGCCAAAAATGCACAGAATCTACCAATCCATTTTACAAGAACTAAGGAATACGCTATCCACAAACAGAAGATCCACTGACAGCCCTCTCAGCTTCAGAAGATTAGTCAAGAGCTGGTTCTTCCCCATATGACGACTATACTTACAACACAACAGTGTACCACAACAGCATACTCAGACATGACAAACCATGTTTCTTATGGTATGGAGATGAGGTTGTTGTTATACATGGGCCATTGTACATTAAGCTTCCAGTTATGAACAGATGCATTTATATAAGTAGAAAAAAACTATATTACACCACAACATACAAGTGCATATCAGACCATGTCATAGGTGCTGCTGCTATGTACACATACCTGCTTATATAGAGGGGTTTACACTAGCTACTGAAACTTTAAGAAACGCTGTGTGTATATTTGTATGTATAAGTTATTTGAGAAAAATGTGCATACTTTACCCAACAAGATCAAAGTGCACATCAGACCATGTAAATATTGCTGCTTGCATTTGTATAGAGGAGTTTACTGCAGGCACTAGAACTTTACCCAGCCACGTGCATATACATATAAAAAGAAAATGATCCCTTCAATCTTTGTCTCATCCCAAACTTTTCTGACTACTATGAACTCCCACACATCCTTCTCAAATTGCCCTGACCTTTTTTAGCCAAGTCTCCAAACTAACAGGCACACACGGCCACTACTTCTAGAAATAAATTACTGCTTCCCCTTTCAAATCCATCCCCACCATACTAACCTTAACCTAAACTCTACAAAACACATAAGCAATCCGACTCAGCACCATGGGGCAAGTAGCCTACAGACCCCAGAATCGCTCGCTGCTGCCGTCACAACACGTCACCTTCACGCCCGGAGGCGCTTATCTGCAGCGCAGGGTTCCCGCAGCGCGGGAAGCCTGACTCAGTACCAGGGAGCAAGGAGCCTAAAGGCCCCAGAATCACTCGCGACTTCCCCCGTAACATCACCTTCGCGCCCGGAAGCGCTTATCTGCAGCGCAGGGTTCCCGCAGCGCGGGACGCGGGCAGGCTTACCTGGGCCGGGCTGGGCCCAGTCTCTTGGCTGGAGGAGGCCGGAGCGGATGCAAAGAAAGGCATACACTATCTCTTCATATGGGGAAGAGTACCTACATTGCCATTGATGGATAGTGTAGAATACGCAAAAGCCTCAGATTTATTGAGAATACTAACTTGACTGTGGCTTGTTTTATACTTGTATCTCGGCACTTCATATTTTATTTGTAGAAGTCTCTTTTTAGTCAACCACCATGGGACAGAGGAAGGCGGCTCACACTGATCACTAACAGTAACAAGAGGGCTACCATTGACTCCTTCCTGGCGAAAGCGGTGGGGGCTATTTCAAAGGAGATTGATAAGGCAGAGAAGAGACTCTCTTTGGGTTCTGCTGGTCCATCAGTACTCTTGCCTGGCGGAACCACAGACACAGTAGTTTTAAATTCCCAAGCCACTAACTCTAAGAATCCACAGGACCTCGCTATAGGTGCTTTAATGCCCGCTGTGGTAATTGAGAGCCTTAGTACTCCCTGTCCTAGTCCAATGGGAAATGGTTTCAGAGTGACTTTAGCCCCTAAAGAGGGAGTGGATCCAGAGGGGTCGCCAGTCCCTAAGAGGTCGCGGAAAGCTAAGAAGAGGAACAAGTCCCACCGGAGAGGGGAGGAACCAGCAACATCAATTAGCCTGACAAACATGGGGGGATTCTGGAACTCCCTAAGAAAAATATTTACTATTTTGCTGTTGTATCTGCTATCGCAGCTTTGGGACAAACTTGATAAAGTACTGTCAAACTCTATAGACACACTTGGTAGAGTGGAGAGTATGTTTGACACTATTAATAAAGTGCCCCCCCCCACCAAATCCCCATATACAGGCAGATGATCTGGATTGCCCTTGCAAAAACAATTTCAAATGTATGCCACCATGCACTAATCACCTAACGGAGAAAGGGTCTATGACACATGAAAGGGATCAGGGCAAGGCTTCATGTTGTTTTGGGCGACATTTTCTACCGTCTATGCACTGCTTAAATACTTTACACATTGCTTTTGATTTACGTGTGACTGCTGGATGTCACATTGCCAGGTACTGACCACAGGTTGATTTTATTTAATTTGTGTGATACCTAGCAGAGGGTGGTCTTATCCTTTGAAGTGGACACTCGCCCCAACCCAAACAATGATCCACTTTCCTACAATCATCACAAACAATGTTGCTGTTTTTTATAATGCTGCAGATCATCAGCAAACCCAATAGTTCAGCAAGTCGAGGTTTGACTCTGTTGATGCTTGTTTTCTAACTCCACAGGTCAGAGTAAGCCCCTGCAGCATTCCTAAGGCTACAGTGGGGGGTTGGTACAAGCTGGCAGAAAATACATTTAGTGGGCCTCTAACAATAGCTTTCACCCGCAAAGGGGGCATTCTGATTGGCTGGCCAGCTCCCAGAGACCCATCCATTGTGGTAATACAATTAACACCATGAGATGGTGGATTTAGACCATGTGACGATAACTGTGTGCAGAGATGAATGGTTCACATAAGGACGAGTCCCGCTGGTGCAGCTCTGTTATGGCACCAGGAAGTTCCCGGTGGTACTCTTGTTCTTGGAGACCTTTACAAGTGGGCATCCCTAACAGGGAGGAGACTGCAAGACCCCTAAAACGTGGTGTTCTTGTCAAGAATACATTAACCTCTGGAAGCAGAGGCGCTCACAGAATTGCCTGCTCTGGCCAAAGAGGTGTGGGACACAGTGGCGCTGTCCTGCTGCCTTGGAGCACGGCTCCCGCCCTTCCATTGATACCCGGAACACAAAACCCTGCAGGATGGTCAGTAGCGTAACAGCCCCTGTGGTGCGGAGGTGCCCCAAGTTCCAATGGGTCCCCGCCAGCACTGTGCACCGGCACGGGCACTGGCCTAAGAGCTCCTGACTGGGTCCGGAGCAGGTTGGGCCCCCTCCATGTAGTTTTCAGGGGGGCGCCCTCAAGTTTCGTTACGCCCCGGAGTAAGATTCTGATATTTTCCTTGTTTTCTAACATTTGCATTATCATAAAAGCTTTCCAAGAAATCAATACTTATTAATAATTCACACGGAGCCACATTGTCAATTCACAACAACATGTGCGCTGAAAGAACTAATGGTTTCCACGGGAAGACGCCCTTTTTTCAACCTTGGGATGTTTGCACATCTGCCTGGAATAGCGTCAGATTTGGTACATAACAAATATTTCTTGCAGTAGACGAGTGCTAGAGATATCAGTCGACTCCTGGCTTGTAATGTTAAGTGGGGGGCTGGGCAAGCAGGCACATCTAATTCCTGTTTTTCCTGGCTGCAGTGCAACACACCAAGGCTTGACGTATTTCCAAATGCCTCGTTTATTATTCAAAGGGCTTTTACCAAAGAGGCCTGGGGGAGTTGTGATGGTGGAGTGTTCGGTTTTCAAAAAAGTGATTGTGGGGTCCCTTTGAGCAGGATTTTAATGCGCTCTCTGCTGCTCACAGAGAGACCAAAGCTGCTGGCTGCACAAGGCCAGCATGTGCCTTGTATCGCACCCTCTAAGTCTAAGGCGTCTCTAACTCTGTGAATAAGAAGGGTTTGGGGGCAGCCGAACAGGGGGAGCTATGCCCCCTGGGATGATTGGAGGAGTGGTACATTCCAGGCGACTGTCTGGAGCTCAAGGTTACAGTCCCAGGTAATGGAGCTATTCACCACCAATTTGTGATAGGTGACCTGGTGGCTGAAATGGGTACTCCGTAAGCAGGGCAGGACTGGCCATAGCGGGCACCAGGCATTTCCCCAGTGGGCCGCGAGGGTGGGGGCTGGTTTTGGGCGTCTGATGGCAGTTTTTGTTACTGGGGGCCTGCAATATCGGACCCCAGTAACAAAATCGGCCGAAATCCCAGGGCTGGTTTCGGTTTCGGTTCTCAGTCTGGCCCTGTCAGTAAGGAGGAAAATGTTGGCCCTTTGACCCACTTCGAATTTTTTCTACAGTTGTGGGCTATTCATTGCTATGTGGATTCATGTGCCATGTGGTATTTTATGTTACAATAGGTGTGCAGGGCTCAATATGTTGTGTTCGTCGCTTTGGGACAGGTGCGGATGACGGTTAGCTGAGAAGTTTGCATGCGTTTAGCTCATTTTACTGTTGTTGCTATTGGTGAACCAGGGTGAAAGGGAGGGTGTGAACAAGCTCACACCTGCACCAGGCAGGAAGTGAAAGATTACACTATAGGAAGTTATTGTAGTCAGCTGTTAATAGATGCAGCGATCAGCTGTAGGAGAAGTTAAAGGTCACAAGTGCAGAAGTTTAGGAGGTAGGATGTACATAGAAACAGGATTAGGTTACGTGGGGGGACAGAGGGGTAGGAACACATTTAGGTGACTTCTTTGTACAGTGAGGCATTTTTGTGGGGCAGAATGCCAAGGGAAAAGGTTGATGTGCACCCGTTTCAATAAAACCTGCCCTTTTCACACAAAAAACATTGTCAGTGGTCTGTGCTGTTCTTCTCTCTCCCAATCTCATACTTCAGGCGTTATTGGCATGGTGTAGACTGCCCCCTTTGGTGCAAGGGACCCCCCCCCCCCCCTGGACCGGACTGGGAACCAAAGGCAGTTCTGGCAAACATTTCAGACTAGCCCGGTTCTCTTCCTTGGTTCTCATCTCGGTCTCAACTGATTCACTCCAGAAGCCCACCTGTGCCTGCTGGAATTACCCAAGGGAGTTGGAGTAGGTGGCAGAGGTGCAGCAGCTGCCCCTGCCTTAAAAACTGACCCCCAGTGTCACCAGAGAAATACCCGGTGTTAAAAACAGTCGGTCTCGGCAGAGCTGGCTTTTGCTTAGAGGGCACCCTGGGCGAAACCAATTTGGTATGCCCTCCCCCCTCACGAGATTTAACTGTCTGTGTGTTTAAAAAAATGGAAGGGTGAGGGGTGGAACAGAAAAAGAGCCAATGAGAATAAAACCATTGATGCTAATAGGTGAAGGAAAGTGCCCTCCATGTCACTGATGGGTGTAGACACTCATACATGTCAATAGACCCGATACAGGTTTACTTTTCTCCCACCTGATCTTGTCCGTTTCAATAGGAGTTAATGGGGGAAATACAGTCTCCCGAATTTTTTAATCTTCCACTTTCCTCATCTAAAATGTTGGTATGTGTGGACACTCATTGAATTAATATACACACATTCTGTCACTCATCTTTGCCCTCATGCATCCATTCATCAGTCCACTGACTCGTTCTTCTATTCACCCTCTGACAACTGCAATAAACACACAAACTCAAGAACATACACAAGATAAAAGAATACAAGCAGAAAAAGAAAACATCCGGCCTTCTAAACACAACAGGCACATGGTTGCAATAACAAAACTAAACATAGCACCTGGCGTCCAGCTTGCAAAGATATTGTAAAACGTCTATCATTGTTTTAAAGGTTCAAGCATGGCCACCACTTTTAGCATTTCCATAATGATCTTCTGGTTTGAAGGAAGTGGACGCATGGAACGTGGTGCACTACAGATGACATGAGCGGCAAGCAAGCAACCTATTAGCACTGCATGGAGAGCTGTAGAATCCTCATAAGAAACATTAAAATAAAAAGAGGAGAAGCACATAAATGAAAGGGGGAACTATAAAAGACGAAAATTCTAAACTTAAGGCCTGGTCAGCCAGTCCTGATACTGGAGCACTCTATTTTTCAGGCCGATGTACACATGTGATAAGAAAAGGCCATCCTTCACAAGGCAAAAAGGCCACTGGCTGATACACACTGAACCATTGCCTCCTGAAGTTCACTGTCATGGATGGAAGTAGTGTGTAAATGACACTCAGACAAACCAATCGCAGAACAGAGTGGAGGCAAAAGGGCAGACATCTAAGCAGAGATGCTTTCAAGAATTACTGTAGCACAAATCGTCTGCCTCTAGGGTTTGTCAGAGTCAGTAACCAACACCTAAATCTTTTCCTACAAAGGTAATCTGACACTTTGTGTAACAAAATACCTATCTGTAGGCTTTAATACAGAGAAATACCAACCCACCAATAAATGCCTATTGATTTTAACATATCATTTTCACAAACAATACATCAACCCCAATGTGTTTATTATAACTTTTCATAATAAACAGATCACACATATGGCAACAGAATGTTTTTCCTAGTGTACCAAATAGACCTATAGCTGTTAGCAAAGGTTTATCACTATAACCACCTGTGGCATTCTATACTGACTATAAGCTTTCCCACAAGGCAACCATCAGGTATTCACTCATAAAATTACATAGTGCTCAAAGTTACAGTCGGCAAAGCAAAATAAATTCAATCTCTCCTAAGAGGGCCTAACTGGGATTCTGACAGTACGAATATTCTATACCCATGATTTGTCAAAGGAGGTGGGGGGCTACCCAGCACTAAAAAGCATGCCTACTATGGTAATCTGTGAGAGACTGTAACAAAATGCTTAGCTGTAGGCTTCAATACAGAGCAATTACATTCTACCCTTAAATGCCTATTGATTTGAACAAATGCTTTTCCTATTCAATATATCAGGCCTACTGCCTTTATCATAACTTTTGATTATAAACTATTACACCTATAACCTACTCATTGGCTTGTCACCATAACTAATCAGACCTACTGTGTTGGTGCATAAGCCTCCCCACAAGGCAACCATCCGGTGTACTGTAAAAATGTAAACATGTACTAAATACAGTTGTCAAAACAACACACAATTCTTACTAATAGAGTCTAATGGGGAATACCACAGTGCAAATCCATACTACAATAATCTGTTAGATTCCATGTAACAAAATGCCTACCTGCAGGCTTTAGCACAGTGCAATACCAATCCACCCTTAAAAGCTGTTTGTCTTCACACATACTTTTCACAAGACGTAAGGCAGGCCTACTTGCTTTGTCATAAATTTTCATTATAAATGGCTCACAGTGATAGAATCAGACCTAACTTTTCTTAGTGAACTGATAAAGCTTCTACCCTTTACCAATGGCTTGAAACTATATACAACCCAGGCCTACAGGAGAACTCAGAAGCTGGCAACCATCAGTCATACATTTGATAGAATTACAAATATGTACAACATTAAAGTTAGCAAAAACAATATATAGCCTCTCCTAATATGGCCTAACAAGAATGATCACAGTAAAACTCCACTCCGGGGCCAAAACCCTTGCCTACGATGGTAATCTCTGAGATTATTAGGGGTGAGCAGCAGCGTGTGGTAAACTCTGCCCCGCCAGAGGTCAGCAGAGTTTTTTTAACCAAACTTCACGTTACAAGCGGAGCAAGCAAAAGTCAGTGAACTCAGCCGACAGAAAAGAGTCCACTGCCCACCCCTAGAGATTATGTCTAACCAAATACCATTTTACAGCCTGTATCATACTGTGCCAACAATACATTGTTAGAGGCCTACTGGCTTTACCATATGCTTTCAACAATAAATAAGCCAGGCATCCTGCTTTTCTAATACCTTTTTTATAATAAACAAACCAGACTTGTTACATTGGACATAGCATTTCCCTGTACATCAATCAAACCTATATCTGTTGTCATTGGCTTGTCGTCAGTTGCACCAATCCCGAATGGGTGGTGTCCCTCTTATAGCACAGCCCCTGTGTGCAACGAAGTTGCAATAATGTAAATCATGAAGTTAAGACTGTAGTTTGAAAGTAAATGATTTATTGATGATAATCCATCAAAATGATAATCTTCCTTATAATCATGAGATTTTCAGTTTCCAAAATTCAAGTTGTTTAAAGCAACCGGAAAATAATCCTCAATGCATTTCGAGTATACAATTACCCTTCATCAGGAGGAATCCTCTGTGAAGTTAACGAAAAGAATTCAAGAGCGATCAAAGGAACCATAACCGATTTAAAGAGCCATTGGCAGTTTCACTGTACCGGCCGTGTGTACTTACACGTGCATGGCTTAATCTTTGAGACAAGCATATGCTACTGGCAGGATCAACCAGGTACCTCCTGATGAAGGGTAATTGTATACCTGAAATGCATTGAGGATTATTTTCCGGTTGCTTTAAACAACTTGAATTTTGGAAACTGCAAATCTCATGATTATAATGAAGATTATCATTTTGATGGATCATCATCAATAAATCATTTACTTTCAAACTACAGTCTTAACTTCATGATTTACATTATTGCAACTTCGTTGCACACAGGGGCTGTGCTATAAGAGGGACACCACCCATTCGGGATTGGTGCAACTGACGCTTATTTCCACGTCTTGGTTTAGAGGACGACTCCTCTTAGCACGCCCAGATCTGCATAAACTTTTTAAACCATTGGATCAATTTAAGGTGTGCGTGGTATTCTACATTGATCATTGGCTTGTCACCATAACCAATTCAGGCCTATTGTAATGAGCATAAACATTACCATAAGGCTGCCAAAAGGCGCAAAGTCATGAAATTGCAAATGTGGACAAAATTACAGCTGGCAGCGCAAAATTGTATCTCTCCTAACAGGGCTCACAAGGATGTTCACAGTGCAAGTCGTCTGTACGCATAGTTTATCAGAAGGTGTATCCAGCACCAAAACTCTTGCCTAATGGAGGTAATCTGTATGATTCCATGCAACAAAAAAGTAGGCTTTAATTCAGAGTAATAGCAATCTGCACTTAAATGCCTATTGACTTTAACATGTGTTTTTCACAAAAAGTAGGTCAGGCCCACTGGCTTTGCCATAGCATTTCATAATAAACAGATCAAATCTATTAAATCGGTCTTGTTTTTCCCATGAACTGATGAAGCCTGTACTCTTGAACATTAAAATTTACCCAACCCCAGACTATAAGTGCACATAAACTGGTAACTAGCATGTCATATAAACCAGCCCCTAAACTTCTATACACTTTAACATATGCTTTTCACAATGAATGCATTTGGTCTAATGCCTTTATTATAACATTTCATAATAAAGAAATCAGAACTGTGACCATAATCATTCGCTTGCCATCATAACCAACTCAGTCCAACTACATCGAATATGAACTTTGCAAGAAGTCAAAAAGTGCAATACATGCAATCATTTTAAAGGAAGCACACACATTCGGCCCAATCAAATCCTGTGCTCAGGTGGACCAACAAGTGAGTGGAGACTCAGCCTCTCTATCTGTAGGACTCAGAAAGCTATTTTTGTTGATTACATAAGGTCAGGTGACCGTTGCATTGTCATGCCAGCCCTAAAAATCTATGTAGGTTAAAGATCATCTTGTTATGTAAGACACTTTAATAGCATTAAAATGTCATGTGTGTGCCCCTGAAAGTTCAAGCTCAGGCAGCTGGATAAATAAATAAAATGATCACAGTATTTGGGGAGTTAAACAATGTTTTGGTAGAAACACACAATGTCTGTAAAATCAAATCATGTACTCTCGGCTCTCAACATGTGGGCGGAGCCAGAGCTCCTCTCCTGGGGATTCTCACATAACTGACAGCTGCACGGTCAACCAGACCATAAAAAGCAGCAAAATACAGACATGGGCACCAGCCACCACCAGACCAGTGTTTCAATGCACTTTTCTTTGGAGCCACTTCAAAAAAAGACTGTTGCAGGAAGCTTCTGCACCCCTCTTCCTGGGTGTGGGCCCAGCGCATCCATGCTAAGGACTGGCCCCGGGTCCAGGCCTGCCTACGGCCTTTGTAGATCTAGGAGGTGGCCAACCTACATGACATTTTAGAGGGCACTCTCCAAATTTTACAAGGCATATGAGGTGCCCTTTTGATCTTGTGCCACCTGAAGGGCGTTTCAGCTCGCAGACATTATAGGCATTTTTGTTTTTTCACCCCACACTGAGCCCACAACCGGTCACAGATAAAATTGGTGTGGCCACCTACCAGGTGCAATCGTGAAGTGCTTGTCTGAGGGCATGTGCAAACTTTTGCTAAAATATGGCTTTATATGTATCTATGCATATATAGATATATAGGCATACACAAAGTCATATTTTGACATTTGAAGTAAACATGTAGGCTCGCGCATTTCCTTAAATATTAGCTCGTTTTTTTTTTTTTTACAGGGAAAGGTGGTTGGATACAAAAGTGTGTTCGACAACGTGAGGTGTCTTTTTCTGTGACATTCAACAACTTTTGTGGTAGGGTCCAAAATGGGACCGAACAAATGGAGTTGGTACCCTCTAGGAAAACCCAGTGAAACCCAAAGAGATCGCTGCTTATGCCAGAGGCATTATGACATAGGAGGGGTGCACCCAAGGCTGCATGCTTGAGCTTGGAAAGAGAGCAGCAAGGTATCGGTTTCATGAAAGAATTTCTAATATCGCTACAACAACCACCTCACTATGTGAGTAACTGTGCGCTACTGTGCACTGTAAACTGAAACGCCATACAAAACAAGGGATCCATATAATGGATCATTGTTTCCAGCATTTCATAGGTGCCTGGGAAAGATTTAACTCAAGTTCACAACGGTCTATTTATAGAACTGTAAAATCCCCATATGATATAATGCAATCTTAATTGGCATTTTTCTGCCTTGGTATTTAGACTCCTGAGGCGTGAGCCGGGAGTTAGTGTGCGCTTTTGCACATGTTGGTGCGTATGTGAATCTTTTTACATTTTACTCTTCTGTTTTAATTATCGCCGCGAGAAAGTATTTACTCCCTTACAAGATTGCTGCGCATTTGGGGCATTGCGGGGAAGTACTTTGTGGAGGTGGCTTGGTGTGAGGAATAGCAGCAAGCTCGCTCCGTGATCGAGGAGCGCAACCGCCATCTTGGGTGTAATTGTAGGTCAGCGGTACAGTTGCTAGACCGCCGACGCTACTTATGGAGGCACTGACATGACCGCGCAGCAGGCGCGCTGCTAGCCCGCCGAAGGCGCGCCAAAGGCAAGCTCGTCTGCACCCGTCCGCGCCAGGCCAACGCCAGTCGCCAGAACCCCTGCCCGTTTTCCGGCTGATCCTCTTAGGTATTCGCGTGCCGAGCTCTTGAAGTTGGAGATTAAATGCCCCTCTTCACCTTGGGCTCCTCTGGATGGCCCTGTTAAATGTAAGGTATGTTCGTATCAACTTCAAGGGGAGGAGTTTGTGTCATGTCCCCCAGACCATACGGACATTAAGTTTCTGAGCCTGAATTGCCGGTCGTTGGCAAAACATCATGCTGAGGTTTTTGATCTTCTGGCTGACGAATCCCCTGATGTTCTTTTTTTAATAGAGACATGGCTTACACAAGACTCCATTGCAGAACCCTGGTTGGATCTTCCACATGGTTGTGTAATGAAGAGTGTAAATAGAGTGGGTCATAGAGGGGGCGGGATTGCAATCATCATGAAAGACATATACTCCTGTAGTTTTACTAGGGAGGATATAGCGGACTGTGAGAGTGCCCTATTTAAAATCATGCTGAATCATAGCCTCACTGTTACTGGCTTTCTCATCTATCACCCTCCTGGTCCATCTGGTGTGTTTAGGGAAGATTTATTGAAGTCATGTCATATGCTAGTCGAGCTGCGAATTTTACCATCGTAGGCGACTTAAATCTTCATCTTAAGAATATTGGGAAGGCAGAGATTGCCAGTTTTCTGGCTGATCTAGAGGCTTACCAACTGACTCAGTGTGCTTGAGTGCACGCATGCCGCAGGGCACTTGCTGGACCCTTTATTCTCTAACCTGGTTTCGTTGAAGGTTCAGCCTCCTGCTCCGCAGAGTTGGACAGATCACTTTTTGGTCTCATTCTCACTGCGGTGGCAGGGAAAGCCGGGCTGTCCCCGGTCTGCCCCAGTTTTAAAACGTCCCTGGCATAAGTTGGATATCAGCCATCTATCAGCTTTTTGGTCTGGCCACAGGCCGCAGTTGCCACTCGACATTGAGGTTGCTAATTCGCATTTTCATGACTAGTTGAAGGGCTTGGATAGCTGCATCCCGGCTAAATTGGGTGGGAATAATCGTGGGCAGTTCAAACCCTGGTTCAACGATTCACTGACCAAGCCAAAAAATACTGTAAACAGCTTGAGCGTGCTTGGAGGCGCTCGTATGATTGGGTAGAAAAAAAAAATATCGAGCAGCTATCAAGCACTATCATAAATTAATTCAGAGAGCAAGAGCCGAGTTTATTGCTAAAAAAATCTCGGCCAGCACTAACCCTTCTAAGACAACCTTCTCTCTGCTCAAGAACATTTCACCGAATTGTCAGTGTAACATTCTGGCCAGGTATTTTGTGAACAAGGTTGAGAATATATATCAAAGCCTTCCTACCTTGGTCCAGTCGGGCATTAGGGATGAGCCACGGGATTCTGCACCCCGGGTGGGCAACAGCTTGTCATCTTTTCCTTTGTTGTCCCCCGTGGACTTTGAAACCCTCTGTATGAAAATCAAATCGGGTTCACCGGTTGACCCTTTGACACCCACTCACTTCCGTCTGTTTCTTGCCGTGATTTCTCCAGTGAGCTTAGATTTGGTTAACCTCTCCTTGTCTTCAGCTTCTGTACCAGTGGCGTGGAAACACGCGAAAGTCATCCCTCTGTTAAAGAAACCATCTTTGGATCCTGTTGAGCCGGGCAACTATCTCCCAACTGCTTTTTTTGGCTAAGTTGGTTGAATCTCATGTGAATACTACTCTCACTGAGTTCATTGAACACAATGCCATTCTTGATCCCTCGCAGAACGGCTTCCGAACACGCCACAGTACAGAGTCTGCTCTCTTGGCTGAGACGGAAGAAATCCGTGGGAGTCTTGATGCGGGTGATTCTGCGGCCTTAGTTCTTCTGGACCCAAGTACCGCTTTTGAAACTGTCTCCCATGAGATACTGTTAAACCGCTTACAGGATATTGGACTTAGGGGCTTGGCCTTGGCCTGGTGTTGGTCCTTCTTGAAGGGTAGATCTTTCCAGGTCCTGGTGCCACCTTTTCAGTCGCAGGAGTTTGCCTTGAAACAGGGGGTGCCTCAGGGCTCAATATTGAGCCCCCTTCTTTTTCAATATTTATATGCAACCCCTTGCACAGGTGGCTAAGGGAAGAGGGATGTCATTGGTGTCATATGCTGAGGATACCCAATTGGCGATCGCTTTCTCTAAAAGAAGTAGTGTCAATCTGGGAAAGTTTAAGGAGGACCTGCTAGAGGTTGCGGACTGGATGGCGGCAAACTGCTTGCAGTTGAATGCCAGTAAGTCTGAGGTTCTGCTATTTGGGAAGGACCGGGATATGTGGTCCGAGCAGTGTTGGCCGGATAGTCTTAAACCGGCTCCTTTGCCCAAAGAGGCAGTAAAGAATTTGGGTGTGTGGATCGATAGTGGTCTTACCTTCGATACACAATCGAAAGCTGTGGCAGGGACCTGTTTTGGACTTTTGCGAGGCCTGAAACCTCTCCTAGGTTTCTTTTCCCTCAAAGTGCGTCAAACCATTATCCAGGCGACAATTTTATAGAGGCTGGATTATGGTAATTCGCTTTATCTTGGGGCCAATAAGACCAGCATTAGGCCCTGCAGAGAATTCAGAATGCTGCTGCACGTATTCTGGTGGTTCTTCCGAAATCTTGCTCGGTCTCCCATGTTTTGCCTAAACTACATTGGTTGCCTGTGGAAAAGCGAATTCAGTTTAAGACCCTTTGTGTGTCGCACAGGATCCTGACTCAACAGGCTCCTCTGGGGATGTCCAACTTGTTACAGTCCTATGTACCACGGCGTACCTTAAGGTCTGCTGACCAAGCCTTAGTAAGCATCCCCCGTATCTTTAGCGCTAGAGCCGGAGGCCGCTCTTTCTGCAGTATTGTGGAAAAACTCTGGAATCTGCTTCTGGTATCGATCAGAGGGATCCAGAACCACATTGCTTTTCGCAAAGCCATAAAGACCTGGCTTTTCCCGGTCAATCTCTAAGTTTCTTTCCTCCCTGGCCACTCTCATTGTCTTTGGTGGCGCTGGGATGCCCCATTGCTGGGGCAGCCATGCGCAATACAAATCCAACAAATAAATAAATACAGAGTCACAGAAAGTCCCAATGGATAAAACTGAATGGGAAAAACCGGAGATAAACAAAATTGGTCTCTCTACAAAAGCTTTTACAGTCTTCCTACTGGCGCAAAATATCAGAGTAGTGCCTAGAGTAGCACTTAGATGTGCTAAAACGCAAACTTATTAAACAAGTAGTCAGTCATCTTTATCATCATTAACTTTATTCGGTCGTTAAGACCATCAAAGTGCATTGGCGTACAAGTAGTTAGTGATCTCAATGGGTATTGCAAAGGTGGTTAATACTAATAATTGGTATTAGAGTAAAAAAAAAAAAAACAGTTTGTATGCATTGGTCTATGTCACCTGATTACCTTTGGGCATTTCTGCAGTCTTAGCCCATGAACACCTCATTGTGAGAAAGTGCCATCTTTCTTGCATGGTGTGCCCCCACTTTTTGCTAAATTGCTGAATGTACTTTTAGTGAGTGTACCCTGGACTCCTGCCAACCAGGTGCCCAGGGCCTATGTTCCTTCCTTAAACCACACAAACTCCAAATTGGCAAACCCTGGCAACATGTCAGCCCCTAGTAAATGGTACCCTAGGTACCCAGGGCCTTGTGACCAGGGAAGGCCTCTGAGGGCTGCAGCACTCATTTGTGCCACCCTTAGAGGCCCTGTACCCTTACACACACACACTGCCTTTGCAGGCTGAGTGTCTGGGTGCAGGACAAAATGAAGAGTCGACATGACACACATCTCTGTGTGCCATGCCCATCACCTACACTGCCATGGCATATATCAGCCACCCCTCTGGCTGGGTGCCTTATGCCCATGGTGTGGGCGCAGGAGCCCTGTGCCCCTACAGTACCCAGGTCCATTCCTGGGCACTGTAAGTGCAGTGCTGCCATTTAAGAGTACATGGTGCTGAGAGCTCGTCAAAAACGAGCTCCACAGCACCATAATGGCAACACTAAAGACTGGGAAGTTTGGTATCAAACTTCTCAGCACATTAAACCCACCCTGATGCCAGTGTGGGATTTAATGTACCAAGCACCCCAGAGGGCATCTTAGAGATGCCCCCTTACAACTAACCTACAATCCACGTCTGCTCTGAGGCTGCCCAGGCTGCCACACAGAAGACACGTTGCTGGATCCCTGGGTGGGAGAGCCCCTGCTCTCCCGGGCCTGCAACAATGCACAATTAGGCTACTGCCCCCCTCCCACAGGAGAGAGGCAGGATAGGGGGTGTACCCACCCCAGGACAAGGACCCATTGGTCCCTGGCCTTCACCTACCTGTAACGCCCCTAAATCTAGTATTTAGGGGCACCCTGAACCTTCCTTCCCGAGATTCCAGATTCAAAAGGCTACAAGAAGAGCAAGAAGAACAAAGACCTGCCCTGCAGCTGCTAAAAAGGGAAGAAGACACCAACTGCTTTGGCCCCAGCCCTACCGGCCTGTCGACTCCCGAACCTGCACCAGCGCGGCATCTCTCGTGGCCAGCAACCTCACCAACCCCGGAGGACCTGGCTACCTTTTGGCTCTAAGCCCCTGGGACTCCCATGAGTAGAGGCTCTACTCAGAAACCTATTTCTAACCCCTGGCAGCAGCCCGGAACCGCAAACCCAGCACACTCTGCACCAGCCAAGCCTGGCCAGTGCCGGAGTGGACAAAGATCCTGAGGACGGCCCCACGGCGACTGTGACCCCGAGTCCGGCACCCAAGGACCCCCCTCGACATTCCGGAAGAAGCCTGCAGCCTCAGAACAAGGTGCCCCCCCAACCGCGATCATCAGAGGGTAAGATTTCCCGACACCCAAAGGCACCCCTGCACGCGGCGCCCTGCGGCCCCCTGTGCCCAATCCCGGGGTACCCACCTAACCTACAACTACCCAACTTACCTCTCAAAGTGGTGGTGGCACCTGAAGCATCCTCGTCCCCGAGCTTGCAGCCTTTTTCCTAACCGGAACATTCCCATTGATTTCCATTGAGCGCCCGACGGCTCAAAAGCACCCTGCACCCAGCCGCCCGAGTGGCCCTGGCAGTGCAATCTCTACACTAGCCTACTTCCCCACTTGCCCTGAGTGAGTGACCAGGAGCCCAGCTCCCACAGCCGCGTGGCCTGCTAGTCAGCAGCCACCAAACCAGGCCCCCCTATTCCTCATAGGCTAACATTGGGCCTAACTCTCTCTGCACCCGGCTGCCCTAGAGCCGCTGAGGGTGAACTAACTGTGCCTATCTGACCTTGGGGGACCCCTGAGTCTATGCCCAGAACCTCACCTTTGCCAGTCGAGAACTTACCTGAAAACCGCTAACTCTATTTTCTACATAGGGTAACATTGACTAGCTTTTTCTTGAAATTTCGTTTAAGTGTGGACTTTTCAAATCTTCAAATATTCACTAAAAATCAGCCGAGCGACAAAAACGCAAAAACTCACCTGTTCTCAGGTGGGCTCACAGTGCTGGATCTTGGTGCCCAGAACTGGCTCGGAAGAATACTTGCATCTATACTTACCAGTAACCCCATTTTCTCCCATAGGAAACCATTGACTGCTTTTCAGTGAAATTTCTTCTAAGTGTTGATTTCTGCAATTTCTAAATATTCCTCAAAAATCGTATAACATCTGAAAACGTAATTACTTACCGGTTTTGGATTAATGTCCCAGTACTGAACCCAGACACCCAGTACTGGATTACAAAAGTAACGATAACCTACTGTACCTGTAACCTATATTTCCTTCCATAGGGAATCATTGATGGTTTGCTCTGAAATATTTTCTAAGTGCTCACTTTTGAAATAGCTACAGATTAGTTAAAAATCAGTACAGTACCAAAATCGACTTTCAACAGCTGATTCTGAGAACTGACCCAGGACTGGATCTAGGATCCAAGCCTGGGATTACAAAAGTAATCTGAAAGTAATCTGTTGCATATAATTTGAATTTATCATTGAGCTCAATGTATTGTGTTTAGAAATAGAGTTGCCTACTGCAACTATTTGTAACTGTTTACTAAAAAGTCTATTGCATATACAAAAGTATTTTTATGAAACATCTCTTGTCGAGAAAGTATATTTTAATTCCAAGTGTTGGTTCTAAAATAAAACAAGCATATATTTTTTTATATATACAAACCATTGGCCTAGAGTTCAGTTATTGAGTGTGTGGAACTATTTGCTGACTGAGTGTGTACAACAAATGCTTTACACGTCTTCTGATACTGCCTTACTGCTCGACCAGGCTACCACTTTGGAGAGTAAGGTTATATCTAACTTTAACCTCTGTTAAACCCTTGGGGTCTGTGGACTCTGTACACCCTGTACCTATTAAGGAACAGTATATACAGAGCCACTTTCTCACACTCATGAGCAGCCCTCTCAGGCTCAAAGACACCTTGCTCCCCTCAAAACTACTCTGAACGCAGCAGCCAGAATGGACACAGGAGTGAAGAAATTAGATCACATATCACCCGCACTTAGAGATCTAAATTGGCTTCCAGTTGATATGCGAGCTAGTTTCAGAACAGCCTGCCTCATACACAAAGTCCTTCACACAGGCAAACCTGAATACCTGGCTTCCAAACTCAAACAAGCATTGGCATATCCAATAGGTCTCACCTTTGGGACCTTATAAGTGTTTAGTTATCCAGCACAATATCCTTAGTGCAACAATGTCAAGTGTTGCATGGCTAAACACTTATAAGGTCCCAAAGGCGAGACCTATTGGCTATGCCAATGCTGGTTTTACTTTGCCACAAAGAAACTGGCAACAAGGAGAAAAGTGGCAGTAAAAATTCTGCATTTTAAAATATCTTATGGGGTTAAGGCATCTGCTGCAGAAAGAAAAAGTAGCATAAAGGGTTAGTTTCTCTCCTGTAAAAGAACATCATCTAACATGCAGATGACAGATTTCTATTTTATGTATCTAGGTAAGTGGGTGACTGCCTTTGACACAGATCATTTTGTTACTTACAGTTCAAAAATTGTAAGCCTAAGGGGCATGTGAGTCCCACACCTTATAACCCTCACTGCCTTATGCAAAACATCCTGTACATTAATGAACACATATCATTTATGGTCACTATATAATGCGTGCGTGTGATGTAAAGCGCTCCGACACTGTATTGGGATAAGTAGCGCTCTAAAAGAAATAAAACAAAATAGCGATATTTAAATTGCTATTTGTGCAAATACTAGGACAGATCAACACATCTGACATACCAACAGTGCATGCATCTCTCTTCTCTTATTTATAGGAACTGAACAAAGCCAATACCATCCCTCTCTTAAGTACTAGCGAAGTAATAAGCAGTGTGCCTTTGTTTCCCCTTCACTGCATTTGCATCTAGGTGTGAGGCTCCAGATATCTCTCAAAAGGAAGCCTGATGGCCCTTTAACTTTGCCCCTTGATGTCATTCAGCCTTTGTTTTGGCCCCAGCTCGAATTTAAAATAACAAAGGCCACACGCCGCCGCCCGCAGGTTGCTGCGGGAAAGGCCACACCTGAACCAGTTCAGCATATTTCAGAAGGGCACAACTTCTTGGAAGTGTGAAAATAGTGGACGGACGTCATATACCCACTGCACCCCCGACTTGTGCCCTGGGCTAAACATTCTCTCTTTTTTCTTGCTACTCTGCAAAATAACAGACGAAATCTCGTGGCAGTGGCGAGTTTGCAGACAACAATTTCACAAGTTCAGCAAAAACTCAGGAAACACCTACGGCAAAAATACGTCGACACATGCAGACGGAAGGGATTACTACAGGTCACCCTGCTGCCCCAAAACCTGCTTTTCTTGCTGTAAAAGTCACATACCAAACTTTTCTTGAAGTCAGAAGTTTTGAGAAACAGAAAATTAAATAAATATGTGCAGCAAAACTGTATGATTAACCAAAACCTTCACGGATGCACTAAAAAGGTACAAGTATAAGATTTTTATTTAAAATAGGGGCAAGTTACACATACCTTGTTCTGTTTAAACTTTCTTTGGTGATTTAGAATAGTCCAATCCAATCGCACCCAGACTCTCGTTTTTCAAGGACCCTTTGCTAGAGAGGACATTAGGTATTTTATATGGGACACGTATTCTGCTGGGCTTAAACTGCTTGCGTGTGTGTGTGGATCGGGGTAATAGGAAAGCAGTAGATACATTTGGAACTTCACATGTGCATGTTTGTAGCAAAGCTTGTGGTTGGTAAGGGAGTGCTAATTCGTGGGAAACGCTTATGTTGTAATACAGGGATGTGTGCAGGGTTGGATTGGAATAAAAAAAAATAATAATAATCGGCCCGAGCACACTTAAAACAAGCATTGGCCACTCGGCTCACTGAACATCAAAGCGGCCGAAAGGGGGAAATGTGGGGTGAGTGCAAGCCGAGGTGACATGAAGGGCTGGGCGAGAAGGAAGGGGGGAATGCCAGCAGCAGAGGAGCCTGATCAAAGCTGACGAAAAGGGAGGGGGAAGAAGGGAGGAAGGAGTGCGAGCAGCAGCTGTGCACGCGCATGCCATTGTGCACTCAAGCTTCAGGCCTGCAAAATCATGTGGGTAGCACTTTGAAAACCCGTAAACTAAATGCTCTCCGAGCAGCGCATGCGCGCTGGCTCAGCGAGACCTAAAAAGTTGGCCAGACCAGGTCCCTCAGGAGCTCGAACACCCTACTTCTCATCCCATTGAAAGCACGCAAACAAAGAACCGTGGCACGATCCTTCGCGGGTAATGCTCCCAAAATCTGGTACTCTATTCCACCCCATATTAGAACTATCCCCTCCTTTGCAAAATTCAAAGGTCGGATCAAAACCCTTTTCCTAGATCGCTCCTGGGGAAGGGACAGGAGCCTCTGAATTGATGAGGACACCACCTCCAGAAGAGGTGATCTCCCCAGGACACTGGCACCCAGCAAAGACGTCTCAACACCTCTAATGACCTCTGGATTCTCATCTCCCTGAAATTCTCCCGCCTGGTTTTATTCTTGGACTGTTCTTCGTATTCCTCTGCTTCTCGAATGCTGTAAAGTGCTCCGATACCCTCGGGTCTGGCTAGCGCTATATAAAACTTCGAAATAATAAATAATCATAATGAGCAACTATAAGGATTTATGCCAGGGAAGTGAAAGTAAATGTGGCCAACTAGCATGTGATTTAGAGCAACTGTACTAATAAACTCGTTCACACATTTATATTTCTACAGTGTAAAGATCGAATTTCAGTTAATTACAGCAGTAGAGGGAACTTGACATGAGAAAAACATTGTTTAATGCCTTACACGTGGGAGCAATTCTACTTATGGTCACAAGGCCTCTTCCATAGAATTTTATTGTTGCTGATATGAAGAACAGGTCACTTTCAAATACTGGCTGTAGTTTAGAGAGTGTGGTAGACAGCAGATAGTTTTGGGTTCTTTAAATGAAGTCCAGTAGAGCAATAAACACACATACTATAACAAATGTCTCCATATCAGCTACCAACGGTGAAGCTTCAGGCAAACATAGTTTAGAAAAAAAGAGTTGAAACCTAGTTAGCTCTTTCATTGTTGGAACAATAGCAATTCTGCTCCATGACCAGACTTTAATAATGTCTGCTGGATCCAGTGAGACATGTGGAGCTGTCACAACTGGACTGTGATAACACACAGTGAAGAAGCACAGTAGTAATGTAACAACTATTAAATAATATAATTAAGAAACAGCTGAAGATGCAACTTTTAAAAGAACACTACATCATGCTGAAGCAAAAGTCCACTTTCACTTTTAGGAACCAGCCACCCCTCCAGTTACATGCTGATTTGCTCTTTGATCCCGCATAGCACCCACCGCCTTTAGGCGAGGCTCGAGCTGCATAAATACCACTTGCATCCAAGACCCGTGGCTTAGTCTGGTGCAGTTCAGTCTAGTCCTGGAGGAGACCAGGAGGATGTGGGGCCAGTCCTCATCTCAAAGGCCATCACAGATGAATATCAAGGTTTTGGGCGCCTTCCTAAAAGTGGTTGATCATCAGCAGCACTTTCTAAAGCACTTCAACCCTGAGGCAGCCAGACAATTACAGTCTTGGCATAATTAAATCTATTCCCATCCTTTGAATACAAAGTGTTTACATCCCATGCAGATGCGAGATTGTTGTACCAGTGGCTGGTCTTAACAGCAGAAGCAAAAGAACCCCTTCCTACTCTCCAATAAAACACCTCCAGCATCCCAAGAAAACACTTGCTGCTGGAGTACAGTGTTCAAGAAGAAGTATCACGTGATCCTGTTCGAAAATATATATGCATCTTTCACAAGGTCATCTAGTGAAGAACTGATATATGTGCATCTTTCACAAAGTCATCCAGTGAAGAACTGGTATATGCATCTTTCACAAGGTCATCCTGTGAAGAACTAATATATATGTGCATCTTTTACAAAGTCATCCAGTGAAGAACTGATATGTGCATCTTTCACAAGGTCATCCTGTGAAGAATTGATATATGTGCATCTTTCACAAAGCCATCCAGTGAAGAACTGATATGTGCATCTTTCATAAAACCATCCAGTGAAGAACTGATATATATGTGCATCTTTCACAAGGTCATCTAGCGAAGAACTGATATATGTGTACATCTTTCACAAAGCCATCCAGTGAAGAACTAATATATATGTGCATCTTTCACAAAGCCATCCAGTGAAGAACTGATATATATGCAACTTTCACAAGGTCATCCTGTGAAGAACTGATATATGTATGTATCTTTCACAAGGTCATCCAGTGAAGAACTGAGATATATGTGTATATTTCACAAGGTCATCTAGTGAAGAACTGATATATGTGCATCTTTCACAAAGTCATCCTGTGAAGACCTGATATATGTGCCTCTTTCAAAAAGCCATCCACGGAAGAAATGATATATGTGCCTTTTTCACAAAGTCATCCACGGAAAAACTGATATATGTGCCTCTTTCACAGGGTCATCAAGTGAAGAACTGATATATATATATGCGTCTTTCACAGGGTCATCTAGTGAAGAACTTATATACATGTGCAACATTAAGGATAATGAGGCGACCCAGTGTCCCTCAGAACCTGGGTATTGTTAATATAGAAAACAATTGGTTCTGTAGGGCGATACAATTGCTGTGATAAACGTATTCAATTCAAGAGAAAAGGTGTTACACAGTTCCTTTTAAACAATAAATAAAAAAAAGATTTCAATTGAGAACACACCAGGAAAACACAGGGAGAGTTGATTTACTGTTATATATTTCAAGAAGCATTGAATATTAAATGGCTGTCACAAATACAAGTAAATTGAGAAAATACAAAGGTGACTATTATGAGAAGGTGACATGTGGTGACTGGTGAAGTGGACAGTACACTATATACAAAACATACAGATGTGACATAAATTAAAAGAATTGTTGAATTTCTGTCCTGTCTCGTCATTTAAAAAATGTAATGCAAGACCCAAAACTGATTGACTATTGGTCAAGAGAACTGTGAAGACATGTGTGATGGGAAAGTGTCGACGTTTCGACCCTGGACACGCACGGAATGGTAAGCGTCACTGCGGGTCTTTCTCAGGACTATGAAGGGAGGGGTGAACAGCCTGTAACAATTATAGAAAAGTAGTGATCATGTGTGTTCTCCAAAGGCAGAGACTTCAATCAATTACCTTGCGCATAAAAGCATTTTTAAATTAAGGAAAACACGTCTTGAATAACCATAGTTCAAGAAAACCAAAATGCTCACAATGACCAAATGGTGCGCCACCTTACCAAAAGTCAAGGCGTAGTGGGGATCCAATATTGGTCTCCAAATGTGAATTAAGATAGTTTGGTTCAGTCACAATGCATCATTAGTGTGAATTCTTCCTAATTGGAAAGGCTGAATTTCTCCACCATCAGGTTGGAGTCTGAAATATAAATCAATGAGAAAGGTGTTTGGGTCACAATATCCTTACTAAAAACGTTCTGTGGCACGGTGTTGATAGAAGGGGAATAGGGCCTACCTTAAATGTGGGCGATGCCACAACAACACACAAAAACATGCCTGTGGCATCGCCCACATTTAAGGTAGGCTCTATTCCCCTTCTATCAACACAGTGCCACAGAACGTTTTTACTGTCCACTTCACCAGTCACCACATGTCACTGTTGGACTTGGCACCTTTTGGCTAAAGTTCCCTATACTTTTTGCCTTCCCCCTAAACCCTTTTTCTGACCTGGTGTTGTCAACTTAGATGCTTTGGGTACTTTGCCACTGCTGATTAGTGTCAAAGTGCATGTGCTCCCTGTATAAAGTGTTATGGTAATCGGTTGTCCATAATTGGTAGGTTTGCCTTACTAGTAAAGTCCCTAGTAAAGTGCCCTGTGTGTGCCAGGGCTGGTAATGCAAATGCTACTAGTGGGCCTGCAGCACTAAATGTGCCACCCACACAAGTAGCCCTAAAGAGAGCTCAGGCCTGCCACTGCAATGTCAGTGTGCAGTTTTCCAACCGCCATGTTGTCCTGACAAGTGCATCCACTTGCCAGGCCTTATCCTTCCCTTTCCATGCACATCAGACACCCCTATGGTAGGTCCAGGGTACCCCCCCCCCCCCAGGCAGGATGCAGTGTCTGTAGAAGGTAGGACATGTACTAAGTTGTGTACCATGTCCTGACAGTGAAATACTCTCCATTTCATTTTTCACTGTAGCAAGGCCATCTTGCCCATAGGACAGAATGGGGAAGGCTGTGTAATATGTTTCCAGCCTATCTTCCCATAGGCTTAATATGGAGAGGTGAAATTTAGTGTGCCTGGACTCACAATTTAATAACGCATCTTTTTGTGAAGGTGTTTTTTGCATTGGGTGTTTAGAAACCACACTTTTAGAAGTGGCTGGTTTTTTGTGTTCTAACAATTCTGTGGGTCGCTGCCTGGTTGTGGATTGACTGTCTGGATTTGAAAGTGATCGGATCTGGGAAATGTCTTGACCCAGGGGAGGAGGTGAGAAAGCAACAGGCTGACCTGTATCTGGAGTGTAGGGGGAGGAGTAGCCCCCCGGAGGTGAAGAGGCCTGGGCTGCTGCCATAAAACAATGGCTCCATCTCCTGCTGAGTGATTGAGGATCCATACCCCCACTATCAAAGGAAGAAGGTGTCACTGTCAGGGAGACACCCAGAACTGGTTTGGACAGGGGTCAGTGCCCCTGAACACAAAGACTCCAAAGTCATTTAGGGGTATAACTATGAGAGCTGAAACCCCTGGACTTTGGACTGATCAAGACTGAAAATAATTGAAACTACCTTGTGGTCAAGAGGAAACTCTGCCAAGGAAGAAACAGCTGAAGAGACTGAAGGAAAGGACTGACCCTTGCTGTGCGTTCAGGGGCTGGCCTGCAGTTCGCTGATTTAACCCAGGAGAGGCTAAGGGACTTTGCTGTGTGCTGTGTCTCCCTGCTTGAAAGGACTTTGCTGTGTGCTGTGTGCTGTGTCCTGAAGTAACTTGTCCCCAAGGGCGCCGAGGAGAGCTGGCTCCCTGTAGTGAAAACTCAGGAACATAAAAGTTTCCAAGTGTGTCTCAGCGAGGCTGTGTGCGTGTGCTTTTTGCAGTCTGAGACCTTCGTAAGAACTGGCCCGTGATCGTGTGAACCCGAAGTCCAAGTGAGTCTCAGCGACACTGTGTGCGTGTGCTTCGTGCAGCCTGAGACCTTCGTGAGGATTGCCCTGTGATCGTGTGCACCCAGAGTCCAAGTGAGTCTCAGCGACGCCGTGTGCGTGCGCCCTGTTGCAGCCTCAGACCTTCATGAGAAATTGCCCCGTGACTGTGTGTCCCGAAGAAGTCTTGTCCTCTGCTTCGATCGACAGAGTGACCAGAAGTGCTGCGATCGTCATTGCCATCGGCCTGGACCGGCATCCCCAGAGGAGCTGTGAGGATTCACCACTGCCGGCCCGAGCCTGCCTTTGCCAAGGAGAGACCTCGAACCATCACCGTCAGGGGTCCGATTTCCACTGCCCAAGATCAACGGAGTCGCATCGGAGGCCCAAGCCGCGAGGAGAGGACAGTGAGATCGTACCCCCCCCCCCCAGGTAACGCTCAGCGAGCATGCGTGTGTCACCGCCTGGGGCGGGGTGCGAGCTACGAGAGAAACGCTCTCGGCCTTTCCCATCTTTGCAGCGCGAGCCTCCGCTCAAGTCCATATCCCGGCCCGTACTTGCCGAGGACTGGCAGTACAAGGGCCGGAGTGTGGAGCTGCACTTTGTTTTCCATCATAACAGTGTTGGGGCATATTTTGGCAATAGTTGACCGCGAGTCAGTAAGAGTGGCATAGAGACCATCCTGAGCACCGCGATCGGTGCCGGAGTACATTATTTTTGCATTGCGAACTGTCTGATTGTTGCATTACGAATTGCATTATTTTTACATTATGAAGTGCCTGATTGTTGCATTACGAACTGCATAGCATTGCATTAGGACTGCATTGGATCATCGAGAATTGCTCATTAATACTGCCAGAACCTACAAGGGCTTGCTGACCTAATAACCGGCAAGGTGAAATATTACAAATACGAATATGTTGGATGTTTATCGTGTGGTCTCATCGTATATCTTTTTTATAAACATATAATTGTTTGTTTATGAAACTCGTATGGAGTCCATTTGTGGTGTTATCACTGGGTTACTGAGAGTGTGGATGCAAATACTTCACACATTTGCCTTGGAGATAAGCCTGGCTGCTCGTGCCAAGCTACCGAGGGGGTGAGCAAGGGCTATCTGGGAAGGTGTCCTTTCTTTCCCTGACTTAGAAGCAAGGGTCCCTATTTGGACTAAGGTACCTACCTCAGCCAACTAGAGACCCCCAGTTCTAACAGTCACCTTCTCACAATAATCACCTTTTGTATTTTCACAATGTATTTGTGACAGCCATTTAATATTCAATGCTTCTTGAAATATATAAGAGTAAACCAAATCTCACTGAGTTTTCCAGGTGTGTTCTCAATCGAAATAGTTTTTTACTTTATTGTTTAAAAGGAAGTGTGAAACGCCTTTTCTCTTGTATTAAATTCACTTATCACAGCAATTGTGTCGCCCAACAGAACCAATTGTTTGGTATATATGTACATCTTTCACAAGGTCATCCAGTGAATAACTGATATATGTGCCTCTTTCACAAAGTCATCCTGTGAAGAACTGATATATGTGCAGCTTTCACGGTCATCCAGTGAAGAACGGATATATATATGTGCCTCTTTCACATGGTCATCCTATGAAGACCTGATATATATGCCTCTTTCACAAACTCATCTTGTGAAGCACTGATAAGTGTGCCTCTTTCACAAAGTCATCCAGTGAAGAACTGATGGCACACGATAAGTCAAGGTCAGCTGGAAACTGGATCTCCAAATCATGTGTGGGGGTAGGGGCATGCATCGTGTACAGGTGTTCAATCCTCCACGGGTGGTAGAAGCCTTTGTGTTTTGAAGACTGCAGAAATGGCTGCTCAGGCAGTGCTGGCTCAGAACCCCACCCGCCCACCTTGGATCTATCCTCTGCAAGGCCCCTATGGGGCTTCTTAGGCAGCACAGAATCAAATGTAGTCCCCTGCCTTACTAGGTCGCTGTCAGCTCTAAAGGATCATACTTTTCAAGGTTACCATGTCTGTAGGGTCATAGCTTGGTCAGTACCATTGGGAGGTGAGCTTCATGTTTTCAACAATCACGCAGGCATTAAATGTTAAAATACATTATACGACAACCAGGGCGCCTGTGAGGAACTTAAGGGGCAGTGGAAAGGGAGAGGAATGCAGATTGGTAGGGGTACTAAGTGAGGGAAAACATGATATTTTGTAAATTAATCAACATATCTAACACTTTCAAAACAGTGTGTGTGTATTTTGTCTGTGTGTATGTCAAACTTCTTGGTGAGATCCGACAGACATCACTATACTCGACTGAAAACACTTGTACCCAACTATTCACCAGAAAATGAAGAAATTTAGGGTGGTATTAATTCCCCCCCCCCCCCCCCCCCCCTCCAAGCTACGCCCCTTGCAGGTCTGCCGCTAGCAGTGACCTGTGTAATATCTTCCAGGCAGGCAAAATGCGATTTCTCTGGCTTAGTTACACAGTAGCTACACTATATAGGCGCAGACTGTTCCAAAGACTGGGGCTTTCATAGTTCCACATCCACCCCCATGTTGGTGAGCTCAGGTGCAGCCATGACGAGGAAGAAGTGAAGGAGGCAATGAAGTGGCCTCTTTTGTTCCAGGGGTCATCTTGATGAAACAAATGCCACTGCCAGAAACGTACTTGTGGATGAGACAACTGGATTCTGTGCCTCATGTATGGATTCCACCTTTCCAGAGAAAGATACCGGCCATCTGTTCATGTTTTAAGATTCTGCAAAGGCCCAGGCTAGATTTTTAAGCAGAACTTGACATGAAATCGTCTGTATATTTACTTTAATTATCAGTCAGAGGTGAATAGGGCAGCTGTAGAAAACTTTAGAGCGTTTTCTTTCAACATTTACCGTTTTAAGTAGGCACTGAAGAAAAAAATACCGGGTTTAGGTGATTTTTCTAGTTGTTGTACCAGCAGGAACATTAAAACACCCGTCATGTGGGTATAAAACCGGCCAGGGGGCAAACCTAGTCTCGTGTATTACCAATTTATTTTGGACATGACTGGGGCCAGAGAGTCTCTTAACTAGAGCCTGGCCAGTTTGAAGGAAGCGTGTTGTAGTAGCCAGGTTTGTTAATTCTCTTCGGTCTGCCCTCGTTCATACGGACCTGATCCCACCATTTACAGTTTAAGAGTTTCATCAGTGGACACATCTCGGTGTGTTAAGATTAACTAATTACAAAAGAAAAACATGGAAGGGAAATAAGGAGGTACGGGACAGCTGTGGTGAGGCAGGGCATTGAAAAAACTGCTGGGGGGATGAGGGCAGCTGCTTAGGAGGGTGAAACAGGATGCTGAGCAGGCGAGAAGTAGAGACTATGGCTGACCTCATTTCATTTTGGGGTTTTCACAGTTTCTAGATGCACGTGGTGGGCAGGAGTACAACTTGCAAACCCAGCCTTCATTTGACCTCGTCGCAGGCATGTGTTTTTTGTAGGCTTTGGTATAAATTTAGTGGTCGAAGATGCCTCTCTGCAAAACACAAGAGGTTTTGCTACTTGCATTTCCTGTTTCCATTTTTAACTCAGAAGAGAAGACTTGGGGGCTTCTTGTTGATTTTCCCAGTCATTTAAAAGTCGTGATGTAAAAAAACAGGCGTGTAAGTAAATGATTGCACCGGAAGTACCGAAAGCTGGGTTTGTGGGTAAGGCAGAGATGTGCAAGGCACCCAGCGCTTGCTTTAAAACTTATTTCACAGTAGTTAGTGCTTATTTTGTGATACAGAGTGTGCCGGTGCTGAAGCTCTGCTCAGAAGCTAGCGGCAGGTGCAATTAAACTTCGGCGCGCCTAATACCAAGGCGGGTAGTATTAATCCACTACCAGACGCTCCCTGCCCCTTTTTATTTCTTGCACGTTCCTACGTTCTCTTTATTACGGGTTTGCCGTTTCCTTCCTCTTTCCAATGTGTGTGTTTTTCCCTCTCTTGCACTCCGTGGAAATAAGTGCCAGTGCCCCGGCTCAAATTAAGCATGGGCAGTAACACAATAGCACTAATACTTTTGTTTGTTTCAAACAGCCGGAACAGTCATGTAATAATGTGCCCAAATTCGGACTAATTTGCATTTGTGTATTAGATTATGATAGATGATAGATTTGAGAGACATGAGAATTCATATGCAGGGTCCATGACTCACCCGTTTCAAAGAGAGGTTTTTCCCCCAAGAACACACATTTTTATTTTCTATGTCTGCCGTAAAAATATTTTCTTGCCCTCTAAATAGTAGGTACTGTTCCTTTAAAATAGTAGAAACAAATAGCAATTTTTCCAAATTATTAGGTGAGGTTTTAATTTGGATATCTGATGAGTTTGACAGAAAACAACCTAACACCACTTGAACCTGACTGTATTACAGGAAGTGGCACTTCATATTCCTTAACCACAGTGACATATCACAAGGAGAGGAATTAAAAGAAAAGAGATAAATCAAGCGAATTGAATATGTTTAACAAAATAATCGACAAGTGAACAGGAACAAAAAGAAGAGCCACACTAATATAAAAACAGCTGTAATATTAATCTATCTTTAACAGTAATCTTCATAAATGAATGCTATACACTTCAAATTTCTCACAAGACGACAATTATGCATGAACTCATTTTACATATGCAGATGGGCAGAATGTAATGTGCTAACTCATTTTACATGTGCAGAATGCAATATGCTAACTCATTTTACATATGCAGATGTGCAGAATGTAATGTGCTAACTCATTTTACATGTGCAGATGTGCAGAATGCAATATGCTAACTAATTTTACATGTGCAGATGTGCAGAATGCAATATGCCAACTGATTTTACATATGCAGATGTGCAGAATGTAATATGCCATTTATTACCTTTGTTGAGCATGGGGCGAGCCAATAATGACAAGTCAAAGGCTCAATTGGGTCACGAAGCCCCTCCCTTCATGCACCGATAAACAGCCTATTCCACTCTGCACAGTTGCATATGTTGTTTATGCCATGTTCTTTCACATGTACTTGTTTAAAAATATATTTAACCAATATCAAGACACTATGGGCTAAATGTGAGCTATTTCACTGTGCAATGGTAATAACAGTACCGCTGTAGTAATAAATGAACAAATGTACATTTATTTGTACAATAACTTATTAACGAACACGTTTTATTTTCAGTGCCATGCACAAATACATTATTGCTACGGCTAAAAAAATAAATGATACAAAATAAAGCATGTTCTTTGGAACAAGCATACTAAGAAACTTTCATGGAAGCATTTATCACCACAGTGCAAAGGTCAAATTGCATGTTATCACCACAGTGCTGCTTAACTACTTTGAGGAAACAATGCTCATTGCCTCACAGATACTGCTCCAGAAACAGCTGACAGAAGAAAACTAGGGCCACACTCTAGCTTAGGTAATGCCACATTTAATGCACATGAAAAAATATCACAGCATAAACCATACACTCAGATGTCCAGGGTGTAATATGCTATTTATTACTGCTATTGAGGGGGGGGGGGCATGATCCACAAGACTGGAAGCGCAAATGTGTTATGATGCTCCCCCCTAACCTCAGCAATGGTACCAAATGGCTCCCTCAGCAGTGGAGGCCCATTTCCAGTCCCCTCTGTGAAACTATCACCCTCCAGGTACACAAACGATACCCTCAGTGCTCATGCTTAAGAAACATCCCAAAACTTGCCTCTTTCGTCTCTATCTGAGTTACTAACAGACTTCCCCATTTCCTTAATAAACAACAAACGAGCAGACCTTTCTATTCTATAGATTGTTTCTATCCTTCTGCTGTGATTGCTGCTTTATGTTGATCAGGTATGACCAATGTAATCTCTCTTACTTTTGTTCAAGTTCCTAGTACGGTCTTTACATTGGGCCCCAACACCTCGTAGCATCCAGTCGCGTCGTATATAACTGAGACATAAAGGATGTAGTGTGATCTACTATATTCAATGCGGAATCGCTAATTAGTGCTCCAGGCCATTACCTCTTCGCCCCCCTTCTTTGTTCCTCTCATTACGGAGTGCGGCACCTATGCCTCCACAGACAGGTTAAACAAGCGCAATCTCCCAAAATCACAAAACAAAAACAAACTCCTCCCTCCCACATGAGGATATATGGCCTTTCCTTCCCTTTCTCTGTCTGTCGGTTTTTGTCACCATCGACGAGTCAGCTGAGTGCGAGGCTTAGGCTGCATCAACTTGTCTTATCAAGTCGGTTCCCATGACCTCTGCGGTGCTTACGTCATGGTTGAAGAATCCATGCAGGCAACGTACCTGTAGGCGAGCCAGGGGGGCCGTCTGCACACAAAGTAAGACTTTTTATTTTGAATACTTCACTTTCCGTTCGCTTTCATCTTAAATGGGTTTTTATTTTTATCTTAATGCGCTATAGTAGCCAAGAGCGTTTCAAGTTATTTATTTAACACGCATTTCATTGCAGCGGTTAACAGGCCCAGGCAACGCGGAGGGCCTCAGTCTCCGAAAGGCGCTCTCCGTTTGTTTCCTCAGCAGCGTTGGCCGGAATGAAAGCGAGGTGTTGCTAGACACGCGAGCAGCCGCTCCTTGTCTCTACGCGGCTTCACATTATTACTGTGTAACAAATCCAGAGAGTACGTATGAGTTCTAGCCTCAACAGGGGCAACCCTCACATATTGTGAGTCGGGGGCAGTAAGGACTCAGGTTCTTGCGCCAGGAGCAGAAATAATATTCAAGCCAGTTTAGCCATTAAGAAGAAAAAAACAACAACAATTTAAGGAATGTTTTTGTCCTTTCTTTGTTTTTGAAAAACAAAAAAAAGCGAAAGGGCTTTTCTGGGATTGGTGGTAACTGGCAACCTTTTACTTTATTGAATGTATTCTAAGGAGCATACATATATTCTGGAAATTATCCCTTATTTTTGTGTGAGAAGCATGGCGCCTGGATACACTTGCTTGTGAGTAGCCTGGCTCTATAAATACATATTGATTGATGGAGGGTACACATTTATATAAGAGAAAACATGTTTCTTCTTCTGAGGAGGAAGTGAGACATTGCTCCAGAAGCCCTTTCAGGATATGTAAAGGGGAAAAAGGATCTCATGAGGACATTTCTGGGTTTGCTGATGAGGTCGAGGCTTTGATTAATAAGGAGGTCGCAAAAACCTTAAAAAAAGAAAGGAGCAGGAGAAAGAAAATAACTAAAGAGTACTCTCCTTACTCGGATTTTGAACAAGGCACAAGTTCCACAGTTGTTGACAAATATATATGCGGAGAAGAGGATTGCCAAGTCTTGGATCATGTAAGATGTAAATTAGGCTTCCTGGAAGTGGAGAATTCCCTGGAGGCTGAAAAAATGTTTCCACAGTTTTCAAGACATGTAAAACTGTCCATGTTGCTCCATGAGAAAAGTCATGCTTTAATCTTACATGAACGGAAAGATCTAAAACACCAGAGTATAAAAAGATTTCCAGAAAATTGGACTTGTTGGAGAATGCACAGGAAAATTCTCCTCATTGCATTAAGATTGATGCAATGTTACCCATCTTAATTGGCCACACTTGTTTAATCCAAAAGACTGTACACCTAAGGATCAGGTGGAAAAGAGGATTGAAAAGGTGATGAAAGTGGCACATGAAGTTGCTAAGAGCTGGGACATTTGCCACCTATACCGCATAATCCTTACTAAAGGATTTTGAAAACCTTGCAGCTGCAAAGCAGGAGGAAGAAGGTTGCTCCGAGTTACTAGTTAACAAACCTCCTGCAATCCTATAAAATCTGCAGCACTAGTAACAGGGGCCTCACTTAGTCAGAAGACACATGTGGCTGAGCCGTTGGAATTTGAAGGCAGCAGAAAATACCACATTGTTGAAAATGCCTTTCCAAGCCAGTAAATTGTTTGGAGATCAGCTGAAGCAAATGGGGACAAAGGCCTTCAAAGACAGGAAGCACGCTTTGCCATACAAAGGCGAAAGCAGTTAAAAAAAACTATAAAGTCAAGAAAAAAGGATAATATTATACCAAATTATCACACAGGAAGCATTTCCAGCCTAAGAAGGAGGAAAAGGGCTCCACATCTTTAGGATTTAGGTCTGGACAAAGACATCAGATATCCTGACAATTCCAGAAAGGAGAATTTTCCAGTTGGGGGCCAGCTGAAATGTTTTCTTGAAAGATGGAAAGACATTGTTTTTCAACCAATGGGTTCTGAATATCAATCACAGAGGATATGTGATAGAATTCGAATTCAAGCCTCCAAACTCGAGAAGCAGCCAAACTTCTGTTCCCAAGAACACAGAAAAAGGTACAGCTTTCAAAGAAGGTATAAAGACTTTGCTGGAAAAAGGGCAGTAGTGCTGGTTCTCAGGGAGGAGTGCGGTCTGGGTTTTATTCCATCCTCTGTCTTGTAAAAAAGCCATCAGGAGCTTCAGATCCATCTTCGATCTGAAAAGCGTCAACAAATGGCTAAAGACAGTACATTTCAAGATGGCCAGTCTACAGAAAATTATTCCTATGGTGTTACCAAAAGAGTAATGGTCACCATAGATTAAAATTACGCATATTTGAATGTCCTGATTTTATTTCATCACCAAATATATTTGAGCTTTGCAGTAGAAAAATCAACATTTTCAATTTACAGCCTTCACATTCAGGATCAAATCTGCACCAACGATGTTCACTAAAGTGCTGGCTCCTTTGGTAGCATTCTGCACAAAGAAGGGTGCATTTGCACTCCTACTTGGACGATTAGTCCACACCCGAGGACCAAATCAACAAAGAGAAGGACAAAGTTCTAGAGGTTTTGCAGCAGCATGGGTTTTTGATAAATTTAGGAAAATCCCAATTGTCTCCCTCACAAGACCCAAAATTCACAGGAGCAAGATTCCAAACAGATATTGGACTAATATCTCTTCCTTTAAGAAGACAGCAGAAGATAATTTCAAATCTTTGCAATTTTTTGAAGCAGGCTCATCCAACAGCCAGAGACTGGTTAAAAATTCAGGGCGATACGGCGGCTGCCATATTTCTAGCTTTTCGGGTGAAGTTTCACCTTCATGTGTTTGTGAAACAGTTCCTACAAATTTGAACTCCAGCATCAGATTATTTGGAGAAGTTATTTCTGTCCAATGAGATCATGAAAGAATAAGAATGGTAGTTGGATCCAGCATAATTGTAAAATGTCTTCCTCTTAGAACCGCTGAACTGGTTAATCATAACAACAGATACCAGTAAGAAGTGTTTCAAGAGTATGGTTGAGTTCCCGAATAGTTAAAGTGAGATGGTCCCAGCTGGAGCAGAGAAAGTCTTCCAACTAGAGAGAGATGGAAGCGGTACATCGATCTCTCAGACATTTTTCCACAACAATTGAGAACAAACCTCTTCTCATAAGGATACACAATATGTCAACAAAGGATTACCTGAACAAGCAGGCGGGCGGGAGGTTAAAGTTGCTGATGAAGTGTGCAATGCACACTTTTCAGTGGGCAGAGATTCATTTAGAGAGAATTTCAGTCATTCATATTCAAGGGATTCTGAATCAGATGGAAGATCAGCTGAGCAGAGTATTCTCTTCCTCGCAGAATTCACATCGAAATCCTGTAGCGTTTTCAGATATTTGCACGAAGGTGGGAATGCCAGTTGGAGATCTACTTGTAGGTCAGCAGAACGCCCTTCTTGCCACATTTTATTCCAGGGTAATGGAGGAAAAAGTGTTGAATGTGGATGCTCTACTTATTCGTACCCTCAGAAAACCCTTTATGCCTTTCCCCATTCCCTCTAATATCAACATTTCTGATCAGGGAGAGGACAGAGAGACTTCAATAATTCTCATTGCTCCAGCCTGGGTATATTCCTCCTGGTTCCCTCGGATTGTGAAAATGAACATTGGGCAGGAATGGTTACTTCCTATCAGGCCGCCTCCATGGATTTTTCGTCAGTTATCTCTGATGGCACTTCGGCACTTCCAATTAATGGCTTGGAGACGGAAAGGTTAGCGATAAAGAAATTGGATATTCTATATGAGTTAGCAGTCACTATCCAAACATCTAGGAAAGAAGCCACTCAAATGTCCTACTCTCGTCATTGAGTTACTTTCTCTAGAAGGTGTGGAAGCGCACAGTTAGATCCTTTGCATTGTCTGAACATGGCAATACATCAGTTTCATCAAGATGGTTTTGAGTTTGATCCGAAAGTGGCCACATTAACGTTGCAGTGGCCATCTATAAATGACTTCAGCGAGAATTGGAAACGTGTCGATCCTGTCAACTAGATTATTTAAGGGGTTCTCTAATATTAGAACAGAAGTACGAATTTAATTACCTTCTTGGTATATATAACTGGTGTTAGACACTTTAAAGCGCTCTTCTTTTGAACCCTTAGAGTCAACAGAGTATACATTTCCATCTACAAAAGTGTGTTTTCTTGAGGCAATCACAGCAATCAAAATAGGAGAACTGGGTTATTTTTCAATCAGAGATCCTTATCTAATGGTATTCCCAGATAGTGTATTTTTGAGGTTAGGTCCTTTTTTCTTTCTCCTAAAGTGTCTTTCTAGATCAAAGTTTGAGCAAGAGATAAATCTTCCTGTTTTTTTTATCCTAATCTATCCTATCCAGAGGAGGAAGAGCTGAATAAAGGATATCAAAAAGGCCATTCTGATTTATTTGGTCAGGGGATCTCATTAAAGAAAGACAGAAACGATATTTGTGAATTTTGGGTCATCCTTCTCAGACACTAAGCTGGTGGCTAACCTCTACCATTTTTCTGGCATATGAACAGAAAAGGAGTTTCTCCTCCAGTTAGGGCCCCAAGGTAGATCCACCCGAAGAAAGGCTGTTTATTGGGCAGAATTTCAAGAAGATTCTCTAACAAAGATTTACCGGGCAGCAACGTGGTCAAATCATTCAATCTTTGTTAGACATAACAGGCTTGAAAATGTCAGCAAACAGAATGATGTGTTTGGTATTAAGGTTGAATCCGCTATGAAGTAAACAGTATAAAAATAAATCTGCAAAAGTGTTCATTAATTCTTGACTGGTGTTTATGGTAAATAATCATTTGAAAATAAAGCTTGGGTATCTCCTGCCCTGCATCAATCCTGCAGGATCAGAGAGCCACGTTTTAGTAATTCAACAGGCTTCAGTCAGTTCAGTGACAGTTTAGGGTCATGCCAGATTCGAGAAATGCCGATAGTAACAGGGGGTGAACGGATAGAAAAGATTGTCATCTGCTAGAGTGCATAGGTTTAGAATGTGTTTACCAGACTCAAGGAGGTTAGCAGAGGTCACTCATCCAGAGTTTCCAAATGGAAAAGACAGAACATCAAACGTACCGCCACGGCCCTTTGTTGTAGACACAGGTTCCATTTGTGAAAGCAAATGCTCGTTCAATACTTATCAGGAATTGAAATAAAAAAAATAAAAAAATGCTTAACGTGCATTTTGCTGCACAGAAAACACACAAGAAACCAACAAGAAAAGCACTCGGTTTCCTAAACCAAGCATCTAGTTCCTTGCCCTGTCAGATAGAAAGGTTTCATGTGCAGAAATAACTTTGCTGCGCAGAAATATGTAAGTAATCAGTTCTTTATAAGTGCAGATACAAATAGTAGCATTTAATGTCAATCAGCGCATTTTTAAAAATCAGAATTACCTTTATACCTGTGGCTATGATAGCACAATGCTATCACGCTCCAGACCTTTGAAGGTATTGCTTTATTTGATAGCATTACCAATATTTGTGTGCAGGGCACAAGTCCTCAAAAAAAAGTGGGGGGACTAACCAGATTAGGCAGCATGCAAGTGAAAATCATGACACGTGCCATCCCAGCGCATGATGTCACGACGCGTGACATTGCACGTGACATCACTGGAAGTGACATCACTGGAAGTGACATCACAGGAAGTGACATCAGATATTAAGACCTCACAGATATGTTTATCAGGTATATGATGAGTACATTTAAACGCATTATGAATGTAACAAATGAGATTTGGCATTGAAGTTGTGCCCAAAAAGTGGCACAATCTCAACGCAAAATCTGGGCCTCAGCTAATACATTTATCTTTTTTAAACCCTGCCACAAATAAACTGGCAACAAGGGGAAGGGCAGTACTAGATCTGTTATGCTTAATTGATTGCAAAGTCTATATTTTAAAATATTTGATTTGGGTTAAGGCATCTGCTGTCAAGGTGCCCAGTAAATGTCAGGGAGTAGGAATAATGGTGAGATAACTCTGGTAGTTCATGCACTTGCTGGAGAGATCTGTGTTTTATGAAGTCCCAGACTTGAATTAAAGTAGCAGAGAAGGAAAATGTGTCTCCTGCAAAGCACATCGTATAACACGCCGATGACAGATTTTTATTTTATGTAGATAGTAAAGTGGGTTACTGCTGTTCTGTTAACACTGAGATCCTTTTGTTACCTGCAGTTCATAAATTGCAGTCCTTCTAAAAGACCACAGTGAGGTATGAAGGACATGTGACTCCTACATCATCTAACCCTGTCTCATATAACTCATCTTGTGCATTGATTTACACATGTACCTGATTTATGGTCAATGTATAATGTGTATGTCACGTAAAGAGCTCTGACACCCTGCATTGGGTTGCATAGCGCTATAAAGGAAATAAAAAAGTGCTATTGCAATTGTTATTTGTGTAAATACTAGGACAGACAAACACATGTGACATTCTTACAGGACTGAACAAAGGTAAAAGCTGCCTCTCTTAAGTACCTGTGAAGAGATAACAAGCTGTGTGCCTTTGTTTCTCCTTCGTGGCATGTACATGTGAGGTTCCAGGCCGCCTCCAGGCAGGATAGTCAAACAAAAGGAGGCTTGATGGCCCCTTAACTTCGGCACAGATGGAGGTGAAAAAAGCTCCCTCCCTGCCTGCACGTTGTTGCTGGGAATGGAACGTAGACAAGGTACAGGTGCTGCTGAACGTGCCCCGGTGTCTGAAAATGGCACTGGGACACGTTCACCATATTTCTGTGGGGCCCAACTTCTTGGCAGGGGGGACAGCGTCCACCCTGTGAAAATAGGGGGTGGAAGACGTGTACCTGCGTGTACCCCCAACTCGTGCCCTGTTCGTGTGCATAAGACATCCGTTTCCCTTGAGCTAGGCCCCAATCCAGCTGATATCTACCATAGACTTGCCTGTGAAATGAACTGTGCGGTGCATATATCCAGAATAAATTCTAATCAAAACTCATTCAATATTCACTGTGAAGTGTTTTTGCCTTTAAATAATTCACCTAATGTCTATAATGTCCAGTTTTTTTACATTTTATTTATATTCAATGAATACGAAGGGGGCGTGGTCTGGCCACGAAGGAAGATGGCCGCCTGAATGTGAGGCTCCGCTGCGAGACGGACCCTTGACGGAGACGGCGCACTTTACACCACAGCTAGGATCACCCCTGTGACAGCTATGCCTTCCTACAGCAGCGCTTTTACTTGTGGCTGAATTTCAGAGTCGAACAACCCTTTTTAGGGTTAATTCGGACTGAAATACTTTCTGCTCCGGCAAGCACGTCCTAGGCCTCAGAAGCCTCGGCTCTTGCGTAACCGGAGAGCCCCTCTGGCTGCATTCCTGAGAGGGTTTTATTACCGGGCATAGTGGCTCTCTTCCTTCAGTGCTTCAATATTTCTCAGCTGGTAAGAAGTATCTTTGTCTTCTGCTTCAGTGATTAATTCCTGCAATGACATGACCCTTTTCAAGGTTATCTCTGACCGGAACAATTATTCTTTCACCAAATAGTTCTGAAGTATCGGAACTCAGCTGTTCTATTGAAACTTCACACACAACCTTTTGCGCTTCGATTAATGTGTGAAATGTTAAAGTTCTTCACTGTTTTTTCTTTTTTTTATATTCTCCAACCTTCGTCTGCCAACACCTGCAGAGAGTAAAATTCAAGAATGGAGTTCACATGTCAACTAATACTGTTTTCTCTCCTGTGACATATTCATTTCCAACTTGCTTTCAGATAGACTGTTACTCTTCATTTCAAAGCGCCCTTTCATGTTGGTAATGCGCAATATCTTCACTTAATACCACCTCACTGTCCAGTGGAAATATCTTTCTGCTTATGAAGTATTATTTATGAGGAATTTCTATGGCATATTATGCGTTTTTTCTTTCAATGACGTGAACACACTGTCAGCTTTATATTGCATGTTATGAAGGTCTAATGATTTTATACACAATGCAGTAGAAGATTGAGCTCTTTTTTCTTATAATTTGTATCTTACTAGTTTCTTATGCTGATGTTGTTTTTCAAACACTAAATATTTTATGTCATAGGATGCCATACATTGTCATTTGTGACTGATTATTTATGTCAATATTATCGGTAAGAGACTAAAATAGTTATTTACGTGAGCCTACAGGATTAAGTGTGATAAGTTTACTCTTTCACCCTCATATTAACCCCTACGTGCTCTAATTGTTTGCATCTGATTGTTAATCGCTTGATTTGTGTCTGGTTTTTTCAACACTCTGCGGACACATTTTACAGATGTCTAATCACAAAAATTACAACAAAAATTCTAAATTGTCTCTTCCTGTAGACACACATAAGCAACTGCGCACAATGCCTTCTAAAGGTTCACCCCCATCACCACCTACTTCATCTTTGGTCAACTCAACCGCTGAGTCAGCAGCAACTATGAATCGTATTTTGCAGGAAATTTCAACCATTAGTTGCCGTCTGACAGAAATGGAGAATAACATTTCCTTCCTCACGACAGAAACCAAATCCATTAGAGCGGATATTGCGCAATTTCATAAAAAAACTGATGGGCTGGATCGGCGATTAACTGTAGTGGAAAACAGGCTTGACTCAGTACAAAACAGGGACCAGGATTTTCTACTTCTTCGCAGTAAGCTTGTTGACTTGGAAGATAGCAATAGAAGAGACAATGTTCGCTTCTTTGGATTGCCGGAGAAAATTGAGGGCCAAAATGCTCGGTTATTTCTATGTAAAATTCTTCCCAAATTACTTGGTACTACTTTTGACCCACCATTGTTAATCCAACGTGCTCATCGTATTGGTCCTCCACGACCAAACCTGGATTCTCGACCACGGCCTCTAATTGCTTGTTTTCTGAGACATGAGCTAGTCAGACAGATACTAATATCAGCTCGCATGCAAAGATCTTACATCTATGATGGTCATCAAATACATATGGCAGCTGACTTCGAGAGAAACCAACGAAAGAAGGAAACTATTCTTAGCTATGCGACCACAACTGTGGAAGTTGGATATCAAGTATGGCCTGTTTGACCCAGCTCGCTTCCACCTTACTAAAAATGGTGAATCACAAGACTTTTACAACCCTGAAGACTTACAGCATTTTCTAGACAGTTTGACAGTTCAGGATATGGATGTACAACATTTTTCTCATGAGCAGTATGGTCAAAGTTCTACACAACCTCAACAGTCGACAGATAAAAGGCGTTGCAACCTTGGGGATGTGCGTCCTTGAGGTAGAGAAACAGAGCGACCTTTTCGTACACACGAGGATCAAGCATCCGCCTTGCAGTCTGTAATTACTACCACACAAGATCAACGTAGAGATAAGTCCAGATCTACCTTAAAATCTGCTCCAAATGGAGAATGAGTTGAGTCCCTATTTATTATCCTCATAGTTACGTTCTTAGTTAATATCGTTTTATCAACTTACCTGACTCTTTAAGTTCAGTTAATGCTTATTTCTTGTGTTTACTTACATCTTGCTGTTCAGCTAGAAAGATGAATAAGTTCTACTTATATTTATTATAGATGATTATAATATATTACTGAGTGTTTTTCCTTATGGATATACTTACTATGTATTTTAATATGTATCTTATTTTAGTCCCTTTATCAAAAGAATTTTATTCTAAACATTTATAATTTTATTTCACATTGGTCATATGTTATACGCTATGATATGTGCTTTTAATGTATTACAATCTCACTTTTTAAGAACAGGCTCTTTATCCATCTTTACAATGCTGACATTCTTTCTTAAATTATACCAGCGTTTTTTCTTATAGTTATCTATGAATTTAAGTTATCAGATGTTGTTTATTATGTAAATATTATGAGAATTGTATTTATGAATGATAATTTAATAGTTTACTTTAACTTCTGGTATTCATTCTCATTCATTTATTGCTTTTAGACCCGTTTAATGCTTATCTATGTTTCTTAATGAAATGTGCTTATCCTCCTAACGCATACTATTATATGTATTTGGGTCACAGGAGTTTTCACTCTCTTTACAGCTTTTCTAATTTAGTGTCCTGGCTGATATTCATTTTAATTGTCCGCCCTCCTTAAGGTGTCTGTACTCGTAGTGGTGCTCCAGTGAGCCCAGACCCGCGGTTAAAAGTTAAAGGTTATAGGTAACGAATCTATATCAATTTTTTTTAATTCTCTTTTATATTTTAACAGCCAGAAATATACTGATTACATAGAACATTTTGATCCCTCTAATATATATCAATAAGAACCTTAGTTTACATTTTCTTATATCTTTCTCTATTGTTCTATACAATACTTTATTATATTCTTTATTTGCTTCTTTATCACGTTTGTCCTCCAGAAGTCTTTTTCTTTTCTTCTCTTTTTCTTTTCATATACTAAACTTTCTTAACCTGTAAAACTCTAATTTTCTTACTTTTCTATTTCTTATCAACCAGAGTACTCTTCCTTCCCATACAGCCCTATTCCCTCCCATTGTATTCCTACTTCTTATTTTTACCATGTTTGACTAATACATTGATTCCCAATCCCTTTTGATTGTATCCCATCATGGCTAATATTCATCCTTTATCTACCATTACTTGGAATGTCCATGACCCCACTCATTACATTAAATGGAAGGAGGTACTTTCTTATTTGCAGTCCAAGCATGTAGACATAGCTTTATTACAAGAAACGCACCTCGATGAGATTGAATCTGACAAACTTTGCAGAGATTGGGTGGGGAAGGTCATTCACAGCAGCATTCACAAAAATGACCCCACAGATACTAATCCTGTCCGCAAATGTGGAGTTGCAATTCTTATCCGCAGATCACTTCCAGTCACGATCTCCAAGACTTGGTCAGATCCTGATGGTCGATATGTATTTGCCAAATTACGTATCGGGAATTCTTACATCTGTCTTGGGTCTATTTATGCTCCGATTGGCACTAAAAAGTCTTTTTTCCTTCAATTGAATCGCCTCCTCACAGAAATTGATGCCTCGCAATACCTCATTGGTGGGGATTGGAATTTGGTACAAGATCCTATTTTAGATAAAACTGGTTCATTTGATAAGGCCAATGCAGCGGATAGAGCGGTATTAAATTACATATTTTCGGATAACCGTTTGGTTGATCATTGGCGACTTAGTCATCCACAAGACAAAGAATATACTTTCTTCTCATCCTCACATGGTACATTTTCCCGCTTAGACTATTTTATGATATCGCACAAAGCGGTTCAATTAGTCACAAAATCACGTATCCTAGAAGCAGCCTTGTCTGATCATTCTCCTGTCCTTTTATCTTTAGATTTAGGTCTAGGCCAGGGCGTAAACCATGGCGTATGAGCATTCAAAGACACAGGACGCCCAAGGGTAAACTTCAGTTACAATCCCATCTACAGGACTATCTCTCTATTAACCAGGGTTCTGTCACCTTCAGCAGAACTGTTTGGGCGGAGGCTAAAGCCACTATTAGAGGGCAACTAATGCGCGATGCAGCACTTGCCAATAAGAATAATATTGCAAAGCAGACAGAATTAGAATGAGATATTCAACTCTATTCCCGTTTATATACGTCGGATCCCACCTTACATAATCGCAAGTTATTGGAGCAAGCACGTATGTCCCTTAATAGTCTCTTTACATCCAAAGCTGAATTTGCTTTACAAAGGATGAAAGAAAGACATTACGAGCAAGGGGAGAAGGCCGGGAGGGTGTTAGCTGCACAATTACATCAAAGGGAAGCAGCAATTGCTATTCCAGCTATTCGATCGACTCAAGGTGACATACTTACAAGGCCCCAAGAGAGAGTTAATAAATTTGCCTCCTTTTATAAATCCTTATATACTCCAGGTAGTCAAATAGACCTAGGTAAGATGTCCTCATTTTTAGAGAAGGTGAGCCTTCCGCGTCTTTCTGATGATGGTAGAGCTCTGCTTGATGGTGAAATCACAAGAGATGAGATCTCTAAAGCCATTACTGCTCTGCCTAATCATAAAGCTCCTGGGGAAGATGGCTTCCCTGCTGAATTTTATAGCTGGGCAGGTCATAGTATGATTGATACGTTACATGCTGCATTTCTTGAGGCTGATAAAGAATCATCATTGGGCCCTCTCTCTAATAAAGCAGTTATAGCTGTACTACCTAAACCTGGCAAAGACCCTCTTTTGTGCGGTAGCTATCGTCCCATTTCTTTATTAAATTGTGATATTAAAATCTTGGCTAGCATCTTGGCGTCTCCACTCCGCAAAGTACTGCCTTCTTTAATACATTTTACTGAAGTAGGTTTTATACCAGGGCGTTCTTCTCGGAACCATCTCCGCACCCTGGCCAACACCTTGTGGTCTGCTAAACATCTTTCAGAAGATACCGTGGCCCTTTCGCTTGATGCAGAAAAAGCGTTTGACCGCATTGAGTGGGAATACCTTTTTACCATTATGCATAGATTTGGTTTGGGTGATCAATTCATCACTAAAGTGCGTTTATTATATGACAATCCCTCAGCTCAGGTTAATTGCGGTGGTTTTTTGTCCAATGCATTTCCAATATGTAGGGGGAACATGTCAGGGTTGCCCGTTGTCCCCCTTCTTTTTCTTTTAGCTATGGAACCACTTGCTGCTGCTATCCGTCAATCTGATGATATTATAGGTGTGCCTCTCCCAATTGGACATTCTAAAATCTATTTATATGCAGATGATATTCTTCTTACTCTTACTAATTTTCCTCGATCTCTTCCATCCCTTCTTCAAATTATTAATGATTTCTCCTCCTTTTCGGGTTATAAAATAAATTGGGACAAAAGTGAGCGTTACCCATTTCTAATGGCACTACAAGGGCAGTGATTCATAGATTCCCTTTTCATTGGCAGTCCTCACATCTTAAATATCTAGGAATTTTGGTCAACAAAGGTTTGGAAGATATGGTTGCAAAAAACTTAGCTCCTTTACTTTCTCAAATGCAGAGGGATTTTGATAAGTGGAAAGCTCTGGGTTTATCTCTTTGGGGTAGAGTACAAGCTATCAAAATGGTCACCCTTCCTCGTTTCATCTATGTTTTAGGTATGCTTCCCCTCAAGATTCCTTTAGCTACCATTAGATTAATAGATTCTAAGATTACATTTTTTATATGGGGCTCAGCTAAACCACGTCTTGCTATAACAAAATTAAAAGCCCATCAGTTATGTGGAGGTATGGGTCTTCCATCCATTGAACACTATTCCCTTGCTCTACACATCTCCCAATTTTCGTATTTTTTGCCAGGAACTAAAGATGTCCCACAATGGGTTTCCATTGAGCGTCATCTCTTATCCACAAACTCAGATCTTTCTCTTTTATATGGTAGTGGCACTAGTTTTTCTGATCCCAAGAATCCGATCTTATCAGTCATACACAAATCTTGGCAAAGGGGGCATCGTATACTAGGCTCAAACGCGCGTATTCATGTTAAGGCTCCTCTTTGGAACAATTCAGCTATCCGTATCAATGGTCGCACTTTATCCTGGCCTTTATGGCAAGCAGCTGGTATTTACTCCCCAGATCAACTTCTTCATGATGGAAATTTTAAATCATTTTCTCAATTATGTGAGGAATTTAATCTTCCTATACAACACTCCTCTAGATACTCTCAACGTCAACAATGTTTGAGGAAACACTTGGGATCTCCCCCTTGGGTGTTGCAGGTGTCCCCAATACTATCTTACCTAAATCAGTGGGGAAAGTTTAGAGGAGTGATCTCTGGTCTTTATAAAACCTTTATGTCTCCTTTACTTTCACAATCTCTCTCGTATGCTCTCCAAAATAAATGGCAATCTCGTTTATCTATTTCATATACGGCTTCTGAATGGGACAAGATACTGGAAGGATTACATAAAGGCTTTTGTGAAGCAAGGCTTAAATTTTGTATATTTAAAATCCTTCATGAATGGCACTGGTCACCAACTAAGTTATATAAAGCTGGATTGCTTTCAACACTAATTGCTGGAGATGTTCCACCTCTGGTTATGACATAGTTCATATCATTTGCGATTGCCCAGCAACAAGGTCCTTTTGGTCCTTCGTTGGCAAGACTTTACATTCCACAACGCCATTATCCTTACCATTTACACCTGCCACAATCCTTCTACATGATTTTCGACACTTTCCAAAACTTTCTAAATCACAAATACGTCTTCTACACACTGCATTGGCTACAGCTAGAATCTGTATTTTGCGTCATTGGAAGTCTCCTTCTCCACCCTCTGAGGAAGAATGGCTGGTGACAATGATGCAAACAGCCCTACATGAGCGCACAATTTATAACCTTCAAGATCAAGTTGATGCATTTCTCCAGACCTGGTCTTCTTTTTTAAAAACTGAAATTAACACTGATGCCAACTTCACTGTCTCTCCTAATGCAAACACTTGAATTAACTAATTTGTTATTTTATATTTTGTGTATTTCTTTTCTTTTTCCCTTTCCTTTATCCTTCATCAATTTATTTCCCCCACTCCCGTCGTCCTGCTCCTCCCTCCTTTTCTCTGCCTCTATTATCTCTCACTGTTCTCTTATTATATTTTATATATTATAATATTTATAATATCCAGTTCTTATTCATGTTCTTTATACCATATATCTACTCACTTATTTATTCATTTTAATATTTATTTATATATGATTTCTTATTTATTCGTTCATATTTATCATCAACATATGTATTTAATATTATCAATAATTCATTGTTTTATTATTTCTGTGTTACTCTGTATTTCATGATAAAATTAAATACAAAATTTCAACACAAAAAAATATATTCAATGAATACATTCCAAGTACTGACTGTGACTTGCTCCAGTTCTTTTCATTTATCCCTCTTGCCAAACAAAAAGGTGCTCCGGATAGTTCCAAGCACCGCTACTCTGGACAGGTCTGTTGGAGGTCACAATCCTTAGTATTCTTATACGAAGGTCTAATGTTTCAAGTCTTTTTATCAACTATTTATGGATCTATTAACAGACTCTCTCCTCTGTTGGATATGTTGGTGTTTGATAACTCTGAACATATTTCCGCCTCATTAACTTTTCACGAATTGTTTTACAGGATTTGCTTATTGTTTGCCAATAAGGTGTACAGATACATCCACCCGCTACTTCTTTAGCTGTCTGAATGCAAGAAATTGATATCCCGCACGCTCCTCAACTGGAAACACTCCAAGGATCTGCAACTCACTCCCTCCGGAGATCCCCGCAAACCCCTCCTGGCTTTCTTCAAGAAGATTGGAAGTCCTTCTGCTTGAAAGATATCTAATGAACTGACCAGTCGTAATCCACTGAAGTTAGGGCCTTGTATATCAAAGGGTTTCACTCATTCTGTGTCTACGAAGAAAAAAAACTTTAGTACATATGGTCTTTAGTCCCTTCAATCCCTCCATGGTGATGGAATTAGTTCCTCTCTCTCTCCTGTATCTAACTATTGTTTATATTCTTTGCCGTTGTGTATGTCTTCAAAACTCTTCACTTTAAGCTGTTATCCTATACTCACTGGCATAACTAATCTCGAGGGGGCCTCCCTGCAAGGCACGTGGAGGGGCCCCCTCCGGGCTCAATCAGGAGCTCTGCAGCCAGAGTGCTGTGCTGAGAGGGGCCTGTGTTACGCCCCTGCCTATACTGTACAGCACTCTGGCACCCCCGGTCATGTATGCGCTTTATGAAACTCTCAAATTGAAGATACCGTGTCCAGGCCAGCGACTTCATGACGCCCATCTTTTACAAGTGTAGCCGCTCTGTGTTTTTGCCATTTATCCTTTTTCACAGAAGGTTCACTTGAATTCAATAAGAGTATCGTTCAGTGTCCAAAACCAGACTGAAAGTTCCTCAACGTTTCAGACAGAAACGTTGGACTTGCTGGTGTCCAAAACTGTGAAACTAATCAGTTAAAAAAATAGAAGACCAGCAAGCATAGTTTTTACCACAAAACATAATGGATGTTGGCTTTTTCAGGATTTTCAGATCGCTGAGATCTCATCTTTTGTCCAAGTGTAATAAACCTCAATTCATTTACACTTTGAGGGTCCACTTGGATCACATGTTGAACCACTTCATAAGGATCAGCTTAAAACAGGCATTAATAACGACAACACACTTCCAACCAAACACTATACACAGTGTAGGGTGCTATCCGTGTGGGCAGCGCTTCAACACCCACGCAGGGGTTGTATGCGCTATACAATAAATAATGCTTTTGAATAGTGCAACAATAGTTGATGCTGGGCTAGTGATCTCTTAGTTTGGGCCCATAAATATTTGACACCCAGCAACAAGGTTACTTGGAACATTAACTTCCACCTAACCAAGCTTGTAAGTGTCTCTAATAATGGAGTATTTTGGGAAGGTCCATTACCTCTGGAGACTTTGAAAATAGAGTAACATTCAGGATAGGTTGCTTTTTATAAAAAATATCCATCAAGTTACTGTGTGACAAGGATGAATATTATACCAGTGGAAACAAAACCCACCCGGATATAGTGCCATATAAAATACCGCTGTGTCTACATATCGTGTCATAAGTGACAATGTTCAACTGGGCACTGTACAACCAGAGAAATGACCATCTAGATGCTGACTGCAAAGGGCACAAGAAACATTTGGAAAAAGAGGACTCTTCAGAGTTGTCCTAAAGATTAGAGTTGGTGACACACAGGGGAAAGTTGATGAGTTACGTACTGTGCTGCCACATACCCCAATGTCCAACCATGTCTTCAGAGCATATGCGTTAGCATTCAGTTATTCTGAGTTTGGCCCTCAAAGCTCATTCAACAATGTCGTATGGAGCCGGCTCTTGCAGTAGGTGGACACTACAAATAGGGAATTCATTAATTTGCATAGGGATATGGGTCCATGAAAATGAGGGAATCCCTTTGCCTATGTACATGCTGCAAATGGTGGGGGCTGTAGGGGCATGGGCTTGTCCCCTTTCAAAGGAACGTTGCAAATGGATTGGCACAAAAAATAACAGTGACGCAGAAATCACTGCCAATATCTGCACATGGGCTCCCAGCACCCTGGTCCTTGAGAGAGGCCTGGGACTCTCCAGAAGGTGTGTGGACCTGCGAGTTTGAGTGCTGGACATACTTCTGAGTTTCACGTGGTGCTTATTCAGGATACATCACTATTTGATCAGTTTATGAAGCACGTGACCTCGTTCGGTGCATGCTGCATCCATGTCAGGTGAGCTCTGGTGCACCTGGTCACGCTCTGTCACTGTGTTCCGTTTTGCTTGGCAATTAAACAAATGCACATTACATATTTTTATCTAGTTTGTGATTTCCATGTTAAGTTTGACCAAAGTTAGTAATTCTCACTTTATAGTTGATCATAGTTAAAGTGTATTCATGTTAAGTTAGCCATAGTTAATGTAGGCCTCAGCTAAATAAGAACATTGAAACTGTGTTTTTGATTGCTGTGTGTTATCTCACCTTTTCTCCTCATTTGTGGGGCCAAGATATATTTCAGTAGGTTGAAATAATAAAAAGCCTAATTTGTTTCGTTTTCATGAGAAATATTATTGCTAGTTTCACTGTAACTGAATAATTGATTTCTTGCACCACTGCCTGGGACGGCCTTGCCATGATATACCATCCTGTACGAGATATATTCTTAAGGCCGTGTAGCGGTGAACTTCCTTTGTGTGATCCATAGGAAGAAGGGGATGACACCTTATTGATAAAATGCTGAATTTTGATTGGTTCCCAACCGTGGGAAGTGTAGCCCTTAGTTGCATCTTATGTTTTATTGTGCATTGCTGACCTAGTTAGATTTCCTATCCTCCTGTGTAGCAGTGCTTAATTTATAAAATATTAAGTGCCAGGGCTCTGACTATGAGGCCACCGCAGCTGGCTCCACCCATCGCCCTTGTCAACGCTGGCAAAACAACTACTAATCATTTCTCTCGCATGTAAGTGCGACTGTTCAGATTATTCCAGGTCCCCAAAGCTAAAAGAATGGCTGGAGAGGCAGGTATTAGCAATGTTAATGTAAATTGTATTCCTAAACAGCCCTTGTTGTGCTCATCCCTAAATTAGATTTAGCAGCGCCACCATGAGGTGGACTGTTCTAAAAATGGTGTTGACAATTAGGTGCCGGTGCTGAGCTCCGGAAAGCACCAGCTCAAATTAAGCACAGCTGTGTAGTCTTTTGAGAGCAGATGCCCTTTCTCTCTCTAGATTTTATGCTTACTTTACCACACTCGTAGACTTTAGTGACAAACAAATCTATCCTTTGCCGGCTTGAACCTTTATTTGGTTCTGCCTTTAGAGGCTTTACTGGCTGACACCTGCTGCTTAATATCCCCGAGCTTATTTGAATTCTTAGTTTAGCATTAGCGAGTTTCCCTTCATGGGAACTTAATTCGATTTGTATACGACAATCCTTAAATAACTTTTCTCTGTATTTGCTATTTTGACACGTGCCTTGGTTATATTGAATTTCACTTTCACAAGGTGATTGATTTATGACTAACCTGAATTAATTGAGTTTGTAACTTTTCTAATCTCAAACTTTTCTGGTTAGAAAATCTGCTACCCTCTGCCGTCCTTGTGGGGCAAAATGTGCTTCACTGTCATTGATATACAGTTGAGAAGCCTCTATTCGAGACAAAGGTTCAGCGAGTGTAGCTTGTACTTGGATTTGCACCAATGATCTGAAAGTACTTACCACATCCCACGCTGCTTCACACCGTAGGCCATGCGTCAATTTAATATTAAGACCCCTGGTGTTTCTAAAAATTCCAGGTCCTGGTGTACAACTTACTCACGGGCTCTCAGCCTACCATGCATATTCTCCCTCTATGCCCCTCGCCTAAGCCATGCATTAATCCAGAACCATTGTATAACATATCAACTCTCCCCAAGCACATCATTCTGAACAGGTTCTCCACCCGTCACACTTTCATTGGAACACTATCCAATCAGATCTGAGATCTATCTAGTTCCAAAGCACCATCACATTTGCATCCAAAAAACCCTCACCACTAACTCACTCAGCAGAAGCCACACAGCTAAGATACAGCATGATCACTCCTCTAACTACAGTGCAATGGCCACATTGTTATGACGCGCCCTGCAATCGATACACCTCCCTCCATCACTGTTGCAGTCACTGACTGTTAAATGTCATATTCTATGTAGATCATCTGAGTCAGACATGCTATTCAAATGAATACGCATAAAGGCAGCCAAGGCCAATGGCCGCTAGGCCTGAAGGGTGAGGGCCTGGAGTTTACCAGCATTACTGGCCATCGTCCACAGAGTCCAGGGTGGTCTCACTCCCTTCTAGTGCTGGAAATGCAAAATAAGGAAGTGCAGGTACTCACTATCCCATTGTATATTTGCCTCTGAAAAGTGCCTATTAAAGGTATTGCACCCCCACTGAGAAGTGCTTTTTAAAATTAAAGGACTGCAGGTACTTGGTACCTAAAAGTACCTGCCCATTTAAAGAACTGGCTACCCCCTCATGAACATTGCAGGAGGAGGTGGCAAAAAACCCCAGCCTCTCAAAGTGCCAGTAAATGCAGACAAATGTCCCATCCGCATGACCAGCTCTGGTGGTATGGGGTGGTACGCTAGGGGCTCATTAAGAATAGGGGAATGGCAAGAGGGCCATAGATAATAGAGCACACAGCACCTGCACTGGCACTACTGGTCTGCCAACTGCAAGGCCACATGCTCACACAGTGTCATTAACAGCACGGGATGTGTAACACAGGCAATAACCAAGCAAAACACACTGTGTGTTTGACAGTATTGTGGGCCACAAACACATTGTCCTTAAAACAATGTTTTAGCATGGAGCGGTCAGAACAATGCCATCTTTTTTTGTGGTCCTGGTTGTTGGAACGGAGTGGTAGTAGAGGAGTCATGTGGCAGAGGCAGGGTCCCACTGGCCAATGGGCAATCAGGCAGTGCCAGATGGGCTGCTCTGATAGGTCAGTGTGTGGGCCAGTTTCTCTGAGATTTCTGTGCCCGTTTTATTGTCTGGTGAGCCGGTATTTGCTATTGATTTCCTTTATATCACCACAAACATTGCCTATAGCAAGCACAGATGCATACAGTCTCTCATACCGTGCAAAACACCAATACAACATATCTTGAACAAGTTAAAAACTGCTCTTTTTTGCAAATGTCGGCCACTTTTTAAGCCATCTGATTCCCTAATGAGGGCCACTTTTATTTTGGTGCCCGCAGTGTAGGGTACGCACGCACGCATGCCTTTATTTGTATATTTGCCTACGCTTATGCCTGCAAACCTTCCGATTCATACCCATTTGGAGAGAAACTGTATTAAATAAAAATGGCAGCTATTTTTCAATTCTTTCTTAGTAGGTACACAACAGAGGACCCATTGGAAGGCTGAAGCGTGCTTGACACACATGGAGACTATTATAATATTTCATGAGCGAGCCTTCTGAATTGCCTTTATTTCCTACTATGGTTTTTTTTGTTGGTTTATTTGAAAATTGTGCTTTACGGTGCTCTGTATTTATGGGACCCAGCTGTGAGTGCCTCATGGGGTACTACAGGGGAATAGTTATTACTAGTTAGGGGAGAAGATGTGGCCTAACGGCTAGAGCGGTTGCCCTCAAAGCGGGGGAACAGGGTTCAAGTCTTGGCAGAGACGCTCAACATCCTGTGATTCTGGGCAAATCACTTAATCTCCTCGAGCCTACCAAAATAAATGTGTCGTCTGTAATGCAACTGGTGCTCTGATACCTTCGGGTCGAGCTTGTGCTAATTAACCCCCCCCCACCCCCACCCCAATAAATGAGTGCCACTAACGCAGGGGTATAATACAGGCCCCCCAACTCTTTAGGGCCCCCCAAAATCTTCAGAGAGGCCGCATTGCGCCCAAGGCCAATGGATATTTGTGAAATACGAGAGACTCGGGGGGGACCTGATTTTTACTATTATATGGGGCTTGAGTGGCAGGTTATTTCCGTGCATTATGGCCCATCACCCTTGCAGCAATTCTGGCTCCATAGAATTAGGCAAGGGCACAGAGTGGAGGCTAATGCAAGGGGGGGGGGGGGGCTTGGGCTATGACAGTATTTCCGTTAAACCTTCCTCATCATTATAACTCGGATTCGAGCCCCTAAAAACGGCCTTTTGAAGAAGAATGCCATGAAAACATGGATTTATTTTGCCTAGTGTACCTTTGAAGCTGAGCAGAGGGTGGGGCAATGTAACCAGAACCCTCACCTCCATTCCTGCCAGCGGTGGCTGCTGTTCAGTGCAATACGGCTGACAATGAAAGGGCAAGCAAAAGAGGCCAGCCAATGTAGGGGTGGGGGCATTTTCTTAGTTCCATTCTGCATGTAACATTATAGAATGTTGCTTTGTTTGATGATGTCAATTGGGATTAGCGATTTGTGACATCATTCACCGCATGGCCCCTTTAAAGCTGCATCTGCGACAGCGCGCGCGCACACGTGTTGTTTAACTGTAACTTTCCAGTCCCTGCCAGATGTCCAAACACTTTCCCGTAACAGCTCATCATCGCAGTTGCCGGCTTCTGCGAGTGAACGACACACAACTTGCCCAGGGAAAGGACACATACTCTCAGCTCACACCTCGCATCTTTGGCAAGTTCTACGGCCTGCCTTTGGTGCGTCTTTAAGTCCATCTTTTTATTTTCAAGCAGTGCTATGAGAAACGCGGGACTATTTGGTGCTCCATGAAAAGCTGACATTTCTTGGCTAGCACGCAGTTTCTCAAAATGTGTTGGGGGCCAGCTGGCCATGCTGCTTGAAAGGGTGAAAGCATATTTTTCACCTCCATTAACCTCCCCCCCCCCCCCTCTGAAATTAGTTTGCATCAAAAATCCCCCTTTGATGTGCATTGCCACATTTCGAAGCCCTGCACTGGTGAGAGTTGAAGGGAATATTTGGTTTTGTGAGGCTATGAATTATGCACTAAATTGGCTAAGAGGCCCTTGAGCGTGCATACAGGAAAAGGGTGAGCAGTGGCCAACAAAACAACAACGTGCACTTTTGTTACTTATACTGGACCTGGGTTCATATCAATTTGGGAAAATTGCTTTTCGAATTTTCAATCGCTATGAAGCACTTGGATTTATAAAAGTTGCTTGTCGAGCATTTTGGAGCCCTTTAGAGATTGTCGTGGCTTCCTTGAAATTCCAATGTTCTGAATCCAAACCAGTTTACTTTCCACTCATGTGTTCTAGTGCAGCCAGGAGACATTTTTTGTGGCCTCGTCAGTTGAACAAACCTTATTGTCTATGTGACCTCAGAGGCTAAAAATGTAAAGCCAGAGGTTGGGAGAAGTTACTGAAATGTAGCAGCTGCAGTTGTATGCCAAGTTATTTCTTTCTTTATATTTTCAGCGGTCTGGTTGCGAAAGACTTACCATTGGTCAGCATTGTCACTCAATTTTTTGTTGCTCATTCAGTGGCTTGCCTTCCTCTTCTTGTATTTTTCCCTCCCCTCGAGCATAGCCTCTTTACAAACGTTTTGATTGACTGATTTGTATCCTTCAACTACTCACATTTAGGGAACTACTTTTTTATTTTTCATTCCAAACTGTGAGCGTGTGTGTATTTTCTAACTCTCTCCTTCGTGTGCGGTGTCCCCACCCTCAAATACACCCTTCCACGCTCCCTTGTTCCTCACTTCTCTATAAAGCAACAGGGACATTTTTGCTGGGGTATCACTGAAGAGCAAGCAGCCTTTAAAATGCTGTTTTTATTTCAGCTCCTGCAGCCCAAGGGCTGTGTGAAAGCACAAGTTTTGGCACATAAAGCCTTTTATAGTATTTTGCTCCACTCACTCAAATGGCATTTGAGGCAGAAGGTGTACTTAACATCACACTTCTCTTGGAGGCCCATAGACCTGCTCCCTGGCCTACTACAGAGGACCACATGGCTGAATACTGTGGCAAGTAAATTATGTATTTTACAATAATTTCCCTTTACATTCGAACACTTTCTTATTATTTTTAAATTCCTTTCACAGATTACTGAGTGAAACGTATTTGATAAATAAGCCAAGCCATTGTAAACATAGAATTCAATGTACATTTTTGAAATGCCATCTTTTTACTTTTTCAAACAATACTTTACAGACAAACATTATACTGAGTCAGCCGAGCTGAGGCTAAAGATTAAACCAATGGCTTTACCAATGCTTGTTCTATATTGCGGATATTATCCAAGGCGTCAGAGTGCTTAACATAAAAACAGATAAAATACGCAATAACAGTTAATAAATTACAGAGGTTTGTAGATGAGAAAAGGTACACGCTGGCAAAGTGGAATATGATTAGAAATAAGGTCACACGTTCTCAGGGCAAGTTGCAGTATAGATGTCAGAGTGTTTCACATGTATATGGGCTTCTGTGGGGTAACCAGAAGCTATTTATTAATGCAATTTTGGCCGTGAATCGTGCTGAGAGCGCGCTCAGTATTTTAATGGAAGTGTTGGGCTGCTTTGGGAGCTGGTGCTTTTCCGGGGAGTGTTTGAAATATGAGAAGCAGGGGTCCTTTCTTATGCTGAGCAGGGTGCTATATCCGGTCTTTGGAGCACATCCTGAGAAGGACCAGAATAAATGGGAAGCTCGAATGCCTCCCATAGCAGAGGTGTCCCCGTCTGCTATGGAATATTCATTTTCTTTTCAGGTGACCGGGGCATGATGTTAAGTCGGTAGGTTTCATTTGTGAAAGAATCAAAGGGAGGCTTCTGTTCATAAAGGAGAAGAATAAGTGTTGCCAACAGGTGTATCTGGACATTATATCAGGAAGACAATCATCCCCATTGTCTCATGTTGTCCTCACACATCCCCAAGGAGATGTTCTGCTTCATCATTGGGCGGTGCTCCTCGTAGGGCCGGCGCGCAATGCCCTTCGGGTCCCCCGAAGGGTCCCTTTGGCGGAGATCTTTTTGAGAGATGCCGTATGATGTGTGCAGGTGAGGTTACTAGTGTGGTGTAGTGAAATGTGGTAGTGGGTTAAAACTGATAGGGGAGGTTACAAACTATCTTTTAATGAGTAGACTGCCGTGTCGAAGATAAAAACCTTATAAAAATGCTGATACTATTCAAGGGGTTTAAAAGGAACCCTGGTAGTCAGTGTATGGAGACTATGTGAAAGAAATACCCTATGGTCGTGATTCGGCGATATGTTTCGCACCTATGAACTTGGTCTGAAGGATCCGTGGTACTTCGTCAAGATAAAATTATCTGTAATGAAAAAAAAACACACACAATAATGGTTCACCTAAAGTGCAACCTACTGTCTGTGTGGTTCAAGGTCCAACCTAAAGCTTGAATGTTTTCGCTACATCAGGTGGCACGGAGTTGCCGCATGCCAGTATGCCCAGGATTTTCTGGGTGCGGACCGTTCATCTGCACCTACCCCTCTGTATCTGCTTCCCTGGGTTTCATTTGTGCCCAGCATTTGGTGGTCATTGTCGTCGATGAAGCGGAGTGTAGCTGACTGGTAGCGCTTTATGGAACGTTTTTCATCTATGAATTGTTTTAGCTGTTTATCGCCACACTCCTCTAAGGTTTTTGCTAGGAAAGGTAGACCAGTAATGAAGTCACAATCTTTGTTGTAGTTCTTTTTTTGTTATTTCGATCAGATTGTGTTTTAAGGGAAGACTCAAACATGATTGCCTGTATGTGGAATTGAAGGTATTAACTGACAAAAGCAGGTTCTATTTCCAATTTACTGAGGTGTAAAGCACCACATGCTTTAAAGGCAGTTTCAGGGGGGCGGAAGTCATAAATACAAGAAGTGAGTGGCAGAATGTGGCTGACAAAGGAAAGTAGCGAATACCTTGACCAAACTAGAGCATAAGCTTGAATGGCTGCAAACGGAAGTAGGGAGCAGCAAGGTTTGATGAAAATAAAGACAGAAACAGTAGCGGCTGCTACCGGGTGGGAGTTGTGAGGTTGGGGGGAGGATTGTAATTTTTAAAAAAAGGACTTACCTTTAACGTCTGGCCACCGCCTCTCCTCTGTCCTCGTCATCTTCCTGTTCCAGCCGGCGCCAGCAGAAAGCCCCCGGGCAGGCAGGCTCCCCTGAGCCAATCACAATGCTGCAATGCAGTGTTGTGATTGGTCTGAGCGCCGTGGATCGACGCGCAGACTGGAACAGGGAGCCTGTGCATGTTCCTGACCAGGTTGTGTAATGCAGACTGGTAGGAACATGCAAAGTGCGCATGGACTGTTTGTTCAGCCCAAGAAGGCATGCCAAACAGTTCATGTGCATTCAGGGAGTGCACAGTACCCCTCCCCTGCCCAGCACCGCCCGCCCACCACTGGCTGCAATAGGGGGGAAAAAATGATAAACAACAGTTATTTTATTTTCCTTTTGAGTAGTGGGCGACGCTCCTCCGCCTTAGCGGAGGAGCCGCCATTAGACAGAAACACTTGAAAAGGTTTAAAAGGTTGTAAATCGTGCCACACCATCTCCTACATGGTAGAAGATTCAATGGCTCCATCGGTCTTGCTTCTGTTTAACCGTACTGCCCACCACGCAACCAACAACGATAATCTGTGGCTCTTTGCATCCTGCAGCCTACTGACTAGCCTTGCATCATGTTTCCTACCCCAAATACAACTTTCCGGGCGTCTGAGGTTGGCCACCAACGTGCAAAAGAATAACAGATTTCCTCCTTTTCAGTGAGCTTTACTCTGGACCATCCTTGAGGTATGAGTAGTTACATAGCACTTACCCCAGGAAAGCTTTACGAATGGGTTCACTCCGAGGGAACTTAGTGTTGGGGAATTGGTCGTACATAAAAGGTCTATTGCATTCAGGATCATGCATTTTAATCAAGTCCTTGGGAATTATGCGGCAGGAGCGGGTCAAATCATGTGGCAGGGAATGGGTAAATTATGCGGCACGAACGCCAACTTATACGGCGTAATGCAGCACACTTTGTAGTATTATTTCATTATTTTGACATTTTTACACTTAACACTGTCTGGGCATAGGTTGCACTTCTTTGGTTCCAGTGTAACACCTAAATATAGCAATAAGCAACAGAAAGGTGACCAGTCAGCCTTTGCTAAGTGCCTTCCACTGCACGACAACAGGTGTTAATGCAATTTTAGTATCTTTTATACAACTTGAGCTAGAAACATTTTTTTGTTAAAATCTGCAGATTATGCAGCAAGTGATGGACTATGTGGCAAATGCAGCAAATCCATTTTCCGGCAAAAAAAACCACTGCAACCGCACAATCGCTTAATTCGAGCGGTCCGGACTAACACATATTCCATGCAATTTGTGCAATAGAGAGTTCGTAACTTCCGTATATGGATGTTAGTTAACAAGTGTTCTAATTAATAAGGTTATTCCCTCAATTAGTATTATTTACATGTGTATAGATACTACAGTAGTCATTTGGTTTTGTACTCTAATTGTCATGTCATTCAAGCATAATGATCATGCTACTTGCCATGCATAGGTGGTCATGCTGTTATCATGGGATAGACTGGATGTTTAGGAAGCATCAGAGTAGTGCCAATTATCTGTTGAGTGTGGGTCTTAAATTGCGGTGTGCATTCGCTTTCAATGCGACAGCTAGAATTGCTGAGTTAGATAAGTTGACGCTTAGTCTAATGTGTTAGGACATGATGTATGTCATGCAAAGTATGTTCTGCAGTAGAGGAATAATGTTTCTCAATGGATTGAAATTAGATGCATTTATTTGCATAAAGTAGCAGCACCCCACAGCCCGCATAGAGTACCCATTCTGTTGTCATGTATTTGTGTACACGATAGCAGGATTGCACATGTTCGGATTCCTTCTGCTGTAAGGAAAGACATCCATGACATTTGCTGAACACATCACAATATTCTGGAGAGAGTCTTGAAGACACACCTCATCTGCTATCTCAAAATCTTATGACGTGAGCACCAAAGGACTAGATCTCGTTCCTTCATTATCTATTCACATATGTTTACATGTGTAGACTGTCATCATAAAGTGAGAGCGAAGGCAGTCCAGGAGCTAAGCAGAACATAAGGTGTTGCAGCAGGCTAGGGAACTGGCAACATGTGCAGCCACACAAAAAGCTTACAGCAACCAAGCACCAACATCAACACACCAAATCTTTGCACTTTTAAAGTGAATACAAACTGGTATGGTCAGTGCTGTTTTCATACATATATTAATCTTCCATGAGAATATATTTAATTAACGGAGACAGCACCTGAAGAAACAGGTGTGTATCTTTCACGTGAAACTACAGCTATCTGTAATAAAATGCAGTACACGGCACAACGAGCTAGAAACGAATTGAAGGCTTTGCAGAGAACAATTCCATGCAGGAGACCTTGACTAATAAAAGGTGCAAACCTTTTATTCCCAAGAACACTGCATGCATGTAGCTCAGAAGTCTTCAAACTGTGTGTGGGAGGGGAGGGCTTTATTGATCCCACAGCCAAGTTCAGCATTTTTTATTCCCCGAGGAAGAAAGTCAAACACCATGCGAAAATAGTGTTGTGTTCTTAGTGAAAGAAAGCTGAGCTACTCTGTTAGGGGCCATCAGTAATGTCTTTAGTTACAAATCTCCTGGCTGCTAGTGGGTGTTCAACTATGGGGCTGAAGATCTACCCCACAAAGAAAGTCCCACCCCATATTTCTGATAAAGGATCACACTGTGGATACCTTTAGACTGTAAGGAAAACTTGACCCCCAAAACAGTATTAGCTATCGTGTGACTGATTGCCTTTTAAAACGGAATAACTGAACATAAATTCATTGTTTGACTTTTTAAATATGTTCAGAGCTGCAAGTGTTATAGAATAATTGTGAGAAAATGTGTGCGTGGTCTTGGGGGGCCCTTTATTTTTTTTTAAAAATGTTATACACAGAGCGGCATTAAGGAGTTTGAACACCCATACTTGATGTAGAGTGAGACTTGTGTAACAAGTATTGGCAAAGCCAGTAGGCCTTGCCTTTGGGAAGTACTGGGTTTACCAGTGCCGTTTGGCGATGCTATACAGTGTCTGGAATTTCCTGATGCTGTGCAGCAAAATCCAAAATAAGTAAATATATGTTAAAAAGACGAGATGACCCGATCGCTTAACACTGTCTTGTGATTCTGCTGGCACATGCATGCAAGATGACATAAGCGAGTGCCTGCATCAAAACACATGTATACTCCATCGGAATGATGCAGGTGCCATTTGCTTTTTTTAGCTTACCATTTCAAGATGGCGGACACCACTTGGATCACGAAGTTTAAAAATTACATTGTTAGTGCAAACGAGCAAATTAAAAAATAAAACTTTGCGGTGGAGCAGTAACAGAAACGCAAACGAAGAGCAGGTGGGGTGAGGAGGGAAAGCATCGCATGAGGGAGAAAGCAACACAGGGGAAGGGGAGAAGCACACATTGAGAGAGGAACACAGAGCACAGCGAGACAAGTACACAGTACAAGAAGCGCACAAGAAAGCGGGAAGTACATCAAATAATAACATGAAAAGTAGGGGAGAAGCACACGAGGGCAAGTACAACAGGGAGCACAGGGATAACAGTACATGGGAGAGAAGCAGTGTGAGTGTGGTTGCAAATTTGGTAGGAGTACACAGTGAGAGAAGAAACCAGCTGGGAAAACACAAACTCTCATGGAATGCTCACCAAAATGATTTTTTTATTTTTTATAGTTCCCTAAAAGTGAGCAGTGGCAGGATAGAAGTCATCCAGTCAGAGAGATGGTAAAGAGGCTATTGCATGAGAGGGGCTACCACAAGATGGATACGCTGGGACAAGGAAAGTCATTGAAGAAGCGAGCAAATGAGAGTGAGACTAAATCCAAACCATGGTAAGCAATTGGTGGGCTGCAAGTCTCTGAGTTCTTGGTAAGCTTAACATAGGTCTTTTGCACCCAGACTGCTTGCACTGTCATTGTACCTCGAACTAAAAACGGTAGTGGTGCAGCAGGTTACACAAGTGAACCAAACAAAAGGAATACCACAGGTCTGATAATATAAATACAGCATGATTTAGGTCAAACTATAAGAAGTGTTAACCAAAGAAAAAAATGAACACAGTATATTGCATATCAATATATACTGTAGGTCATGAAAGAGGATACAGTATTTTGAAAAGACTATGGGCCTGATTACAAGTCTGGCAGTCTTCCGACCGCCAGACCCGCTGTGGCACAGCAGTGGAGCTCCACCATCCGCTGTATTACGACTTCCAAAGTCGATGCGGCGGTGGACCGTCGGCTGCACCAGGGAACAGTTGTTCCCTGGCGGTGGCACAGGAGCGGCAAAATGCAATATGCTGAGCGGGGACTGACTCAGTCCCGCTCAGCATATTACAAGTTCCTGGACCATCAGCCTTTTCATGGCTGAGCCCCGCCATAAAAAGTCTGTCGGTGCAGGAACAAAGGGGGCCTATAGGGCCGCCACGGGTATACAGTCAGGGGTCACAACATGTGGCTCCCTGTCTGTACCCCCACAAAGTACCAGGGCGGCATGTATGTCAATGCCTAGCTGGAACGTTTGTGCTGTTCCCATTGCGGTGCCTGTTTTCCATGCACAGCCATGGAAATAGCAAAGAACCGCCAACCGTATAACGAGTTGTGCATTTCCAACTTCGAATACGGTCGGCGGACCTTTGGAAGTCTTGCACGTGTTTGGCACAGCGGAAGCCCCGTTGCTCCGCTCCTCTGCACCAATCTCGTAATCAGGCCCTCGTGGTCAACGATTTGGATAAAATAGATACAGTTTGCCAAAATATAATAAACTGGATCAAGTGAAGTCGGTCCAGAATAGTGTTAAGTAACTGCATCATGCCCCACTCACGGTATCAAGTCCAACATTACATGGTGCATATCGCAGAGAATTTTGAAAAGGAGGTACTTGTATTTTGGGCTGGTTTTCAAATGGAATAACACTTTTGGACTCCATTTGATCTGTCGATATATTTAGGCGCAAAAACTACCCAGGGAGAAATGGAGTTACCCGACAGTTGCAGGTTTTACCCAATCCAATATTTGCAAGGTCAGAAGTACCTACATGTAACAACCGTCTGCTTCTCCCCTTTCTGATGTGCTCTCCTGAGCAAACACTTCCAGGGACTGGAACACTGGAGACCTGGAACACCCTCCCACTGAGCCTACGACAGACCCAAGACCTGCTTACCTTTAGGAGGCTACTCAAGACCTGGCTGTTTGACCAGTAGCGCCCCCCCCCCCCAGCACCTTGAGACCCTCGCGAGTATGCAGTGCGCTCTACAAATGATTGATCGATTGATTGTAAGGAAATACTATGGGTATAAATGCAAATTAAGCTAAACTCAGAATCCAAAATTCTATGCAAACTCTGTTTGCACCAGATTTTGCTCGAAATCCTCAAAGAGCCCATTTGTGGTGAAAATACTTCATGAGGGCCAGAGCCAGACAGGGGTAACTAAAAGCAGTCCTGGCAATAATGCTCCAACAAGCCCGCTCCCGCCATCTTCTCGCACCATCGCTCTCTTTCTACCCATTCTCTCTCTCTACCTTCCCTCCCTCACCTTCTGCCTCCCTTGAAGCCTGCCATGCCTGCTGCCATTGGGGAGCTGGAAATGTTACCAAGGCACAAGGACCAGCTTTTAAAAACAAGCCATCGAGGACTCCGGCTCACCGGGAAATGCCCGATGGAATAAAAGGCCTGTACGGCCCTGCTGAAAATCACACAACTCCACGCCACTTGTACCATGTGATGTCAGTAAGAGACAGGACCCTCTGCAGCCATCTGCATATTCCAAATGCATCGCTGCCTTCAACCCATCCCTGTTCAGCGTTCCACTGCCTTTGGAACAATGAGATATACAAACAGCACATACATAATAACAAGCATTTGCAATGCAATAGGTCTCGCAGTTACGCAAGTTTAGGTTATTGGCATTGTAAATAACAATGCCTTTTATTTAGGTTTTTAAAAACAAAACAAAAATAAAAGGCATCGTTATTTTCAATGCCAATAGCTCAAACTCGTGTAAATGCGAGACCCATTGCATTGCAAATGCTTGTTGCTTCTCGGCATCTGGTCACCCTGCACTGTAAGGGATGCCTTGCTGAACGGATTAAGTGCATCAGCTCCAACAGCTTACAGGTTCACGGCTGGTGCTCAGCAAGTAGGGGCACAGAAACCAGGAAAGTGACCCATTACGCTGCATCAATTGCACCTTTCTCTCTAGTGAATTACTAACATTGGCAAACGTTATGCAGTTACTGTGGTCAGATGTTTTTGTGGAAGCTTATTCATATGTAATAATGTTTCTCCAAATCATGACGATTTTTTCAAACCAGCATCATTTCTGGTGTATCTCGATGGATAAAATGGATTGATTCAGCAAGGAAAGTGAGAGCCATATCACATGAAAACATGTAGCAACTATGTCCTATCCAAGTCTAGGACAGATGAGACGCACACAGACGCAGTGAAACGCGGCCCCTGTGACGCAATGGATTTATGTTATGTAGTGTGATAAAAAGGTCACTACGGCAGGTGGACCCCTCTTACACAGGAAATGTGAGCACAGGTCAGTGGGAGAAGCCTGAAACCAAGGAAAGACTTCATGTCTGTGTTCAGAACTTTCAAAGTACGTTGTTATCGTAATGCAAAGTCGATGAAACAGAACATTTTAAAAATGGGAAAGAAACACCAACAATGCACTAAAGGGCTCATATATCCACGCGATAATCTACAACACACTTTACATCCCACCACACTGTCCTACGTGGAGGGTGGCGCCATTTACACTATGAACTGAGGCGACCTCGAGCGTTCTGGTGAATGTGTCAATGGTCGGGCCGGTGCTAATCGGGTTCAGTTCTCACTTTCCTCAGTACCTTTAAAAGTGACCTTTTAAAGAACGGGAAGGATCACTACTTTACCTTTTGAAGTCTCGCATGAGCCGCCATCTGGCCGGGTTGACATGGGGCCACTGCTTATTTTGCAGCTTCCGGTTCTCAATGCTGTTGGGGGGGGTTGAAGGGAAGGCGTGGCAGCACGAGGCAGGTTGGAGAATACCACGCACGCGGACAATTAACAACGACGTCCGCGCATCTGAAACAAGCATCATTAGTGAAAGCGCGGTGGGAGCGCACGACGCCGTGAGCATGCACATATGCTGTTCGGGCGCAAGCTCACATCGCCAGACAAGAGACTCCGTGAGCGTGCACATCGGCTGTCTGGGCAAGTGCACATCTCCTGTCCCCCTTCGGCACCCAAGTCGATGACAATAGATCTCGCCAAAGCAACGCATGGGCTGCGTCGCCAGGCGAGACCTAAAAATCAAATAAATGAATTCAATTAAATAAAAATAAATAAAAAAAATAAACATTTTACAAAATAACAAATAAAAAAAATCACTCAACGTCTGGTTCGAGATTCCCTGTGCAGTTTCAAAGGCATATGTTCAGAAAAAACATGAGCTTTCTGCTTCGAAACAAGGTTCTGAAACTGCAGTTTCAGCCTCGTGCATGTTACTGTCTCTGCATGGAGGGGGCCAGGTGTGGGTTTCCGGGTGTATTTATACCAGCAGGTGTTTTGTACTGAAGAATATGCTTGAAATTGTGTGTTTGATGTTCTTTTTCAAAGAGCAGGCGGAGATTTGGGGGAATAACCCCCATTGTGAATACAAACTGCAACAAAGGTATGCAGAACAGTGAACTAAAGTGCAGTGAAACTTAGCTTAGCAGTGCTGTTTCCCAGAGTGTTTTCTCAGGGTTGGAAATACATACTTGGTGCAGGGCAAATGGCCAGCTCATAATGTAATGCAATCCAGCCCAGTGACAGCTAGGCTTGTAAATACTAATAATCCGCACCCCAAAAATAATTGGCCCATGCCGGGTCCAGAAGAAAAAAAACACAACAAAATGTCTACAAGGGCCTATATGGATGAACAGGTCTCAACTGATTCTTCTGAAATCCAACATCACCATAGTGTGACTCTGCCTCCTTGCTGTCGATCTCAGGGAATCAACGCAGGCTTAGACCTCGCAAAGTCTTTGGGAAAGCGTAATACATCTGGCCCAGGTCTTCTCAGACCCCCTATGAATTCCATTTTACAAAAAAGCACTTCAAGTTGCTAAATGTAAACTCTATAGACACTTCTTTGTGGCAAAATCTGTAAATGACAGCACATTAACATCCATATGGATAACCCAGATGATTTAGAATGCATAAAACTGTGTGACTCTTTGGAGATTTTTAGTCTTGCCCCATACGTTCATCTCCCCACCCACGAGAAGGGACATATCTTAGATCAGATATTTTCCTATACCATTCTACAGACAGATACCCTTCTTCCGTTGGTATGGTCTGATCACTTCCTGATAGGCTTTAGAATCCAGAAGGAATTAGCCCGCCCCTTATCCCACGGCATTCCTCCTTCATATAGTTTGAGAACTTTCTGCCAGAAGAGAGCATTGAGTCACCACACGATTCCTTTCTGTGGTGACCCAGAGAAAGATGCGCTTAGCTTGGATAACTGGCTAGAAGATCGGGCTCTTGGATTAGCCCCCACCCCCTCCTCTCGCGTGGCTAAATCCCCGCGCGCTTCCGCCCCTTGGTTCACTGAAACTCTTAGGAAAAGTAGAAGTATTTGCAAACGGCTGGAGAGAGTATGGAGGATTAAGTTTGACCCGGAGGCTAAAGCAAGATACAAATTGGCTTTGAAAGCCCACTAGAAGAGTATCCGTGAGGGCAAGAAACATTTCTTCTCCTCTAAAATTGAGGTAGCCAGTAACAAGAGTAAGGAAATATTAAAAATTGTTAAAGATTTTTCCTCTCCGAGTACGGTGAGTACTCCGTTTATCCCCTCGTCTACCTGGGTCAACCACATTGCTGACCACTTTTATAATAAAATCTGTACTATTCAACAGTCCTTTACCACCCCCTCTTCTGTTATGCAAGATGGGGCAAGTCTAGTTGGCGTGGCTAGCCCTAGCACCAGTCATTCTTTTACTCAATTCCTGCCTATTTTCCCTGAAAAATCCCTCGAGATCATGTATTCTCTGAAGTCCGGCTCTCCTTCAGAACAGTGTCCAGCAAAAACATTTTTGGACATTGCAGAGATCCTAAATCCAGCGGTCAATTTGGTTCTGAACTCCTAATTACAACAGGGGCTGGTTCCTGGCCGCTGGAAAAAGGCTAAAATCATCCCCTTGCTGAAGACGCCTTCTGCAGACCTCACTGTGGCTGCGAACTACAGGCTCATCTCACTGCTGCCATTCTTCTCCAAAACCTTGGAGAAATATGTCAACCTACAACTGACTGAGTATGTAGAGGCCAACCATATACTCCATGAAAGTCAGTCTGGTTTTAGGACCCATCTCAGTACTGAACAGCTTTACTGGAAGTCTCTGAAACCATTAAAGAGTAATTGGATGGTGGAGGAAGTGCCGTGTTGATACTTTTAGACCTCTCTGCAGCTTTTGATACCGTGCCCCACGACTGACTCTTGCAAAGCCTATCGGACTGTGGCATCAGGGGCACGGGGGTACCTAAGTGGTTTTCTTCCTTCCTCTACGACTGCCATCAAGAAATCTGGCCCCCCCCCTTTTTCAGCCTCCATTCCCCCTATGAAGGTGGGGGTCCCACAGGGGTCCATTTTGAGTCCATCACTAACATCTATATGGCTCCTCTTGCTCTTTTAGCAGAGTCGCACGGCGCTAAGATAGTATCTTACGCCGATGATACTCAACTGCTATTCATGCGTGATGCAGGTTGTGATTTCAGTAGTGAGGAGATTAACACCTGCTAGTCGAAAGTTTTCTCCTGGTTGCGGCTCAATCAACTGAAATGCATCCCTGAAAAATCTGAGATTATCTTTTTTGGCTGTCCACCTTGTGGATCATGACTCAATTGGTTGCCTGGTGACATGTCTCCTCCTGCGGCCCCTGTAAGCGTCGTGAAAAACCTAGGGGTAAAGTTAGATGTCACCTTAACCATGAAAGCCAAAATTCAGACTGTTGTTGGCACGTGCTTTGGCATGTTGAAAATGTTAGAAAACTTTCTCCCTTTGCTGCCGATTGAGTACCGGACGACAGTAGTTCAAGCCTTAGTCACCTCCAGGCTTGACTATGTCAATGTACTATATATGGGTCTTCCTGAGTACTTACTGAACCGCTTGCAGGTGGCTCAAAATGCAGCGGCCAGAGCTATTCTCATGGTAGGACCCAGAGCACACATGTCTACTCATCTAAAAACCTTGCACTGGCTCCCGATACGCAAGAGGATCCAGTTTAAGGCATTGGTTCTGGCGTTCCGAGCCTTTCATAGCACAGGCGCCATTTATCTCAGGAGACGGGTTCAACACTATGTGCCACATCGTGCCCTGAGGTCCTCTGGTCAGGCCCTGATACTTATTCCTAAATTCTCCCGCTCACGGGCAGGCGGGTGCTCATTCCAAGTGCTGGCCGCCCGCCTATGGAATAGTTTACCCCTTCATCTTAGACTGGTCCAAGACCTGCTTGTTTTCAGGAGACAGCTAAAAACCTGGCTTTTCCTGCTATAATGCCTCTGTCCTGGTTTTAGTACGACTGTTTCGACCTCTGATTTCTCTGTCCCTAGCCAGTCCTGTAGCGCCGGGACACACTGTGGAGTAGCCGTGCGCTTTACAAGAACCAATTTTCATTTCATTAGAGAAAAAATGCAGGATGAAGCACTACTAAAAGCAGGGCATAATTTGCTTTCATTCCTATAATCAGGGCCAGCTTTTACGCTGGTAGTGCCCAATGCGACAATGTTGTTTGGCGCCCACCCATATGATCTCTTCCTCGGTTTTCCTCATTACCACCCGGCAAATGCACCCCTCATCTCTCCATAGAACCTCTCGCAAATACATTTCGTTTATTTTAAAGAGCTGGTAAAGGCTGCCTTTACTAATCCAAATAAAATACAGATCTGTTTTTTGCAGCAGCCATATTAACAATCTGCGCTACTTTATGGTGAGCCAAATCTGCCAATAGACAAAACTTCAGTCTCTCGCCCTCTAGCAGGAACATTAATCACAAGAGTTATTGTGACATTTTTATTGCTACCTGAAAGCTGGATGCACAAGTAACTCTGCAGCAGGTACTTTAAATTGTACGTTATTGCTGAACACAGTGCCCCCCCCCCCCCCAGGTTAGTGCCCAGTGCAGCCGCACCAGTTGCACCCCCCTAAGGCCAGCCCAGACTATAATTAATTTAACTGCTTGTCCAACACCACTTTTATAAAGCTGAAAGGATTGTAAGGATGATACTCCACATACCTGAAACACTTTATACGCCAAAACCTGCAAATCTTGGGAGGCCCAAGGGCCATATGTACAAAGCTTTTTTAGAGGTCTTAAACGTCCAGATGTGCAAAATCTGGCCGTTTGCAATAGCAAAAATGCATTTCTTAAATGTACAAAACCAAATTATGATTCAATCACTTGCTACGGATTCGCAATTTGGGTTTGCAATTCGGTATTTGGAAAGAGCCTGCTTAGGGTATCCCTTCCAAATACTGATATGCATTAATGTTTCTAGACCAATTTACAATCACAAATCTTTTTCACCAACTACTGAAAGGTAATAGTAACCATTCACAAACGGGAAGGGACCTAAAGGTTTTCATTTTTCGTTGGAAAGCCATCCCATTTTTCTTTAAGGAAAACATGCTGCACTTAAAAGAATTTTTTTTTTTTATTAAAAAGTGATCAGAGACATGGTGGTCTGCTGACCCCAGCACACCACCGTCCCTACGATTCCCAGTGAGTCATAAATTGCGACCTACCTCATTAAAATTCATGAAGTTGTTTGATTTGCGACTCCACTGGGAATCGCTATTTTAAAATATATTATTTAGGTGACAGCACTAGAACTTCCAGGTGCTTCTCAGCTGGACTACAATGCTGTTAATAGTACAGTGGCAATACAACTCAGAAGGACGCAGGCCCTGTGAAAAAGGACACCTGCACATGAGCTTTCTTATCTCAAGCACGGATAACAGAGAAGTACAGTAAAGGAAAACAAAATCTCATGGAAAAGGAAATAGTATTTTCATAACGTTTAGGTTTGGCAGAGAGATAACTTAAGCAATCTCACCAGCCTCACATTTTCCAAAGAAACAAATACATTTATCCAATGGAGGACAGTAATTTTAGCAGGAAGGGGAGTGGATGGAACACACACTCCCTCACATCCATGCATTCACAAAAACATCCATTAATAACATTCACACATACACACATGCACTAAACACAAAAAAACAACAAAAAAAACCACAAATTACACTTGCCTGTGCAGCTCTGCCCCAGATATCCCAGGAGATTTGGAACTGCTGTTTTCCCTAACTGGCCAACTTTAGGTCAGCCAAGGAAAGGAGGCAGTAGTCCCTAACTCTTCACAGAGTGGGATGGGATCAGTGAGAGTGTTTATCAACAACATGCGAGAAAGGATTCTGGTTCTACGCCACACAGAAAGCAAAATGATATCCGTCTGCAAGTCCATGTCGTTACACACAAGCACAATATTTTATTAGTTTAACGAAAGGGGTTAAATGTCTAAACATTTTGCATTAAATAATTTTCTCCAACAGGCTAGTTCTTACAGCAGCAATAATATTTAGATCTCTCAACAACAATAAAAGCACCAGGATTCGAGCAAAATGAAGAGCACACCACTTTTTTAAAAACGCCGAAGTGCGGATAACATTAAGTTCAAAAGTATTTAGCTATTATTAATAATAATTTGACCACTTTACTGCAAAATATGTAAGTTAGTATTTCAACAAGTAGTGTCACCTGCACAGAAATTCGAAAATTGCCTAACAACGCTATTTGAGTTCATCAGTATTCCCACCTGCGTCGGGTGTACATACAGTGCATCCCAATAAAGGTACTACGAGTACTAAGTAGAACAGTACAAGAACAGTACCAGCTGAATCAGTTGTACAGAAATGGTCCTGCAGCAGTGCCACCTGTATAAGGTGGTCAGAAGCGGCCAGTGTCACAGCAGCAACACACCGCACAGGGTGCACAGAAACAGGCACGCACCCGGATTGCTATCGGCACAGAGTGCACACAAACAGCGTCACTGCAATAGCAGTACCACTGGTACAATGTATACAGAAACAGGCACTGCAGCAATATTCCTATCAGCACAGGGTGTACACAAATACTACCACAGCAGCAGCGTTACCCCTCGCACAGGGTGCACCAAGACCTGCACAAAATAGTATTCCTATCTGCACAGAGTGTACACAAACAGTACCACAGCAGCACCACTGGCACACTGTACAGAGAACCAGGCATGCAGCAGTATTACTATCTGCACAGGGTGTACACAAACGCTACAACAGCATCGGCAGCACCCCTGGCACAGGGTGCACACAAACAGGCAAGAAGCAGTAGTGGTGTACACAAACAGGGTCACAGCAGCAGCAGCGCCACTGGCACAGGGTGCACAGAAACAAGCATGCAGCGGTATTACTATCAGCACAGGGTGTACACAAACGCTACCACAGCATCGGCAGAACCCCTGGCACAGGGGGCACACAAACAGGCAAGAAGCAGTAGTGGTGTACACAAACAGGGTCACAGCAGCAGCAGCGCCACTGGCACAGGGTGCACAGAAACAAGCATGCAGCAGTATTACTATCAGCACAGGGTGTACACAAACGCTACCACAGCATCGGCAGAACCCCTGGCACAGGGGGCACACAAACAGGCAAGAAGCAGTAGTGGTGTACACAAACAGGGTCACAGCAGCAGCACCACTGGCACAATGTACACAGACAGGCATGCAGCAGTATTACTATCAGCACAGGGTGTACACAAACGCTACAACAGCATCGGCAGCACCCCTGGCACAGGGTGCACACAAACAGGCAAGAAGCAGTAGTGGTGCACACAAACAGGGTCACAGCAGCAGCACCACCACTGGCACAGGGTGCACACAAACAGGCAAGAAGCAGTATTACTATCAGCACAGGGTGTACACAACCCAAACGGTGTCACAGCAGCAGCACCACTGACACAAGGATCAACCAAATAGTCACACAGCAGTATTACTATCAGCACAGGATGTACACAAACGCTACCACAGCATCGGCAGAACCCCTGGCACAGGGTGCACACAAACAGGCAAGAAGCAGTAGTGGTGTACACAAACAGGGTCACAGCAGCAGCACCACTGGCACAATGTACACAGACAGGCATGCAGCAGTATTACTATCAGCACAGGATGTACACAAACGCTACCACAGCATAGGCAGAACCCCTGGCACAGGGTGCACACAAACAGGCAAGAAGCAGTAGTTGTGTACACAAACTGGGTCACAGCAGCAGCACTCTGGCACAGAGTGCACAGAAACAGGCACAGACCATGATTACGATCTACACAGAGTGCACACAAACAGTACCAGAACAGCAGCAGTACACCTGGAACAGGGTTCACGTACACAGACACACAACAGTATTACCATCTGCACAGGGTGTGCACAAACAGTATCACACCAGTAGCAGTACCCCTGGCACGATGTACACAGAAACAGGCATGCACCAGGATAACTATCTGCACAGAGTGCACACAAACAGTACCATGGCAGCAGTACCATTGGCACAGGATGCACAGAAGCAGGCATGCAGCAGTATTACTATCTGCACAGAGTGCACACAAACAGTACCACGGCAGCAGTACCCATGGCACAGGGTGCACAGAAGCAGGCATGCAGCAGTATTACTATCTGCACAGGGTGTGCACAAACAGTATCACACCAGTAGCAGTACCCCTGGCACAATGTATACAGAAGCAGGCATGCAGCAGTATTACTATCTGCACAGAGTGTATACACAGTGTCACAGCACCACCTGCACAGATGGTACTACTGCTGCACTCTTGCAGTACAATCTGTGCAAGATGTACGGAAATGGTCACAACAGCGGCAACACCTGCACCGAGTCTTTAGCAGAGAGTGCCGCAGTAGCACTGGCACAAGGTGTGTTGAGACAGTGCGACACCAGCAGTACCACTGGCACATGGTTACAGAAATGGTCACCGCAGCAGCAGGACAAGTTGCACAAGAAACAGTGCGACAGCAGCAACACTACCTGTAGCAGGTATGACATCAGGAGAAGCATACACTCCCTGCATAGCATGCACATAATAGAGACACAGTAAAAATACTATGACCACAATGTTTACATAAACATTATGACAGCATTGGCAAAACACAGAGGTTTGGTCTTGGCAAGCTGGTGCAATGGTTAGTAATTTATTTTACTGTAGGCATTCGCACAAACAGAAAAAAAACACATTGCTGCATTACTGTGAAGGGCATATAAATGCAATAAAAATATTTGAAAATTATTACCGTTGTATATAATTTAACATAATACAACAGCTGCTTCCTGGAAGGCCGGTGCGTTTGGAACTAAATAGAAACAAACACATGTAGTCTGAAAACACATCAGAAGAAAGAATTCTTATTTGCACAAAGAAAAGGTGCCCTTAGCTATGAGATACTGTAATCTGAAGGTAACGTTTACAATATGAGGGGACTTACAAAATAAACAAGCATTGGCATAGCCAATAGGTCTCGCCTTTGGGACCTTATACGTTTTTAGCCGTGCAACAGTTGATGTTATTGCACCAAGGATATTGTGCTGCATAACTAAATACTTATAGGGTCCCAAAAGCGAGACCTATTGGCTATGCCAATGCTTGTTTTTATTAGTCACAGACTCAGAAACTAATCTAAACTGGTTCTCAGATTGGCCCCAGGTGATTGGTGCTTCCTCAGTAATGGTTTATTACTATCTTAATACAATCTGCTCGGTGGTGTTGGTTGTTTCCTTGCCTTTCCTAGATGACATAACCTCTGTCACGTGTTGAGGAGACAGGCGGGGACAAGAAGAGACTGTGCAGGGATGTGCGTGCTCTTGATTCTTCGTTTCAGATTGAGAGCATGCCAGAGTTTTGGTCTTGAACTCCTAATGCTCTGCCCCTTAGTTCTCCAGTTTTTTTGTTGCTACGGATCTAGAATTCGTGTTTTGATCAGATCATTACCTGCAACATAACTGGGTACAAACCTGAAGGTGTTCTAGCCCTGTGCCCCAGTAGGCCTGTGAGTGTTGCACAGTATTTAACTTTGATCCTGAACCCTAAGGGATGCTACAGCAGGACTTTTGAAGCTGATGTGTTTTGTTCCATCATCTAAAGTTAATAAACAGTCTCTTCACAGGATATAAAGTTTTCTGGAGTTTACGAGTTTCTTGGTAAGACTATCAATTTCAATTTAGAGCACTCCTGAAGCACATGTTCAGTAGATGTCACATGTCTTAAGCACTGTCTAAATCAACAATAACCCGGAGATAAATAATGCCATCTGCCTATTAATACAGGTAACAGGAGCCGATTCACACCAAACATCCCATGCATTCTCCTTGGCTTTGTTTCCAGCGGTGGAGTACAACAACTCAGGGTGGCAGTCGGATGGTGCAAATACAAAAAAATATATAATATAAATATATGATGTCTTCAGATATAAGTAAGCCATGTCTTTGGTGCAAGACCATTGATGGATTGTCTTATTAAGCACTTGTTTAAACTGATCTTTTAAAGTTGTTATCCACCAATCCCATACTGTGAGCTGGTCTACCAATTCAGCTGGTGTAGGAAGCAAAGACGTCTTCAACAGGTCTTTCCCAAAAATGTGTGGCAATTTGCCAGAGTCAGACACTTTGATGTCTTATAGGGACAGACCATCCCCCTGCTATTTTTACCATCTCGGATAACACCAGTCTGGATTGGAATAACCTTTCTGACACCTAGAACCGATTTCAAAATTGCGCTCCCAGTTGTATCTAGCCATGCTTGCTCCTTCAGGGCCCCAATAACATAGATTATAGCAATCCAGCCAATCACCATGGATCTTGTGAGTTCAATTCCATGTCTGGATTCCAAGAAAGGCAGAATTTCCCTCAGTGGTCAGTGCTGAAAGTTTGGTAGCCTTGAGAATTTATTAGAAGAAGGATATCTGTAAGCACCACCAGGTATCTGTTAGACGCTTGACCTTCTGTACTGGATCCGGAGCTATCCTCGGTGTGGTGGGCTAGTCGAGTGGAAGGCCTCTGTTCTTGTTGCCGCCTGCCCGCAGGATCACTGATTTGCGCCATTTTGGTAATTTCCCTTCATCGGGCAGGCTATGCAACCCAAGCAATCCGAAACTAGCTACAGAGAAAGACATCCTTTTATTCAGTAATCAGTTTTGGGTTTATCGCGTTTGGATAGCGGTCGATAATGCGTGCAGGTACCAATATACGACTAACAAACGCAACTCCGTTTACACTAACGTTACTGGACTTTCCAAGGCACCCAATTTAAGGAAATCTCCCAAACTCCGCAAAAATAGCGTGCAAGGGGCAACTGCTAAAAAATCTACATGTAAAGAGAGCATGACGCTCGTCCTTAGATGCCGCTAAAGAGAGGCCTATAGTTGTATGGGCAGGTCGTTGGGGCGTTCAGTTAGTCCACATGGAGAGATGTTTCATGAAGCCAGCTTCTGGGAAGCTAAAGGCCAGAACCTAGGGTCCCACGGTAAGCTCGGCGTGCATTCGGAGAACGTGTCAGAGAACATGTCTTTTCTGCAGACCCTGATCGGTGGGCGCCTGCGGATTAGAAGCTGTGAGCCGTGACTCCTAGAAGAAGCTGCAGTCGGAGACACGGTGCCTGGCCTCGCCCCCAACGCAGTCAGGAATGAGAAGTTTCCTCACACCCACACCAGAGCCTCCCAATTCTCTGGTCCTCGAGGCCCGCTTTGCATATGAGAAAGGCAGAGGTTTCATCGCTGGATTACGATGACAGGCAAACAACAATCTGGGGCTTGGGCCAGCGAGAGCAAGCAGAAAGGTGACAGTCTGTCGTTTCCAAAGGTTGGTGGGTCGATGCACGTACTGCAGTGTGCGCAGCAAAACACACGAGTAGGAATAAAAACAAGCATTGGCGGCAAATGAGCGGCCGAGAGACGCGATCGGGGGGGTGAAGGGGGAGAGCGACGTAAAGCCATATGGCTGCTTTGCGCACATGCACGCCTCGTGCACTGTAGCTCTATGCGACGTAAAGCCATATGGCTGCTTTGCACGCGTGCACGCCTCGTGCACTGTAGCTCTATGCCAGCTGTAGCACTTTGAAAACTCCCTTACAAAATGTCTCGCTAGCAGCGCATGCGCGCTGGCTCAGCGAGACCTAAAAAGGTAAGGAAAAGAAAGGAGCATTCATAGAGTGAAGTTTCAGCGTGCCTGGAGTGTGCTTCTTGGTAAGCTTTTCTGAAAATGTAATCAGGTGAAATGCCACCACTCAAAGAAGCGTAGTAGAGCCTTTGACAGAAGTGGAATGTCCCAGGGCAGAATCAAACTGTTTATGACAGTTAGACCAATGGATGAAGACTGCTGTCAAAAGGCACGGAATGCAGTACAAATCAAAACATTCACCCTCAGTTAAGAGATCTAGGTTAAATCCATGATTCTTTTTCTCACCATGCCACCCCAGTTTAGACCTGGCCATATGCAAATCAGTCTTGACCCTGTGCCTCATGGGAACAGTCAAGCCCGAACTGCCAAGCCAGGCCCTCCCTGGACCGGAATCCAGCATCCTAGGACCGGTTTCGGGGTTTCACCCCTCATCAGCCAGGATAGCTTGAATCCAGTGGCACAGTGAGCACGGGACCCACGTCTGGGCATACCCAGCGCACTTAGGGCGAGAAAGCAAAAGACACATTCTCGGGCAGTGAAGGGATGACTTAAACCTTTCAGTTAATACATATACCTCAACAAGGGCCAATCCCCATTTACACAAATATTGATCTAAAATTAATAAGCAAATATTGCTGTAAAATTATTTGTTATGCGACTTTTATATCGCACAGGTGATTTCAGGACGATTGAAGCAAGTTCACCAACTCTTCACCATACAAAACGTCACACTTCGGTGAAGTGAGGTATAGCACTTTTTAGAAGAAAACTTATTTTTAGTAGCAAGTGGCCCAACTCCTCATCAAAATATAACTCTTATAGCAAAATATTCAATGATTCATAGCAAGTGCATAGCCCTCTTTAAAATAAAAAAAATAACAGATCACCCTTTTACAGCAACTGTACTACCTCTTTTTACTAAACTGAACACGCCACTATTCATAACAGGTGCACTACTCCATTACGTGAACAAGCAATGGCAAAGACAAACTGTCTGGCGTCTGCTGCCATTTTATCTTTATCTGTGCTTGTTTTCCTTTGCCATGGGTGTTGTAAAATATTATTATAAGATATCAGACATCAACAATATTTATTCTTGTTAAAGAAAATGGCTAAAAGCAAAACATTTTTTAATGTCAAAGAACACACGTTGTGGCAGACGTCCGTGGTACTAAAGGACCTATTTTCTGTGTGGATGTGCTCCTGGTGAAAGGACAGAATGCTGCCACCCACAGCGAAGTTAGCCAATGGCTGAAGTGTGCTGATCCATTGTCACATGCTGTACGCTGTGGTGTGTGGAAGAAAACTACGAATGACAAAATAACAGACCAACAGATGAAGATAGTTGGCTGAAAGCCACTAAAAAAGTATTATACAGAGGATTTCAATAAAATCAATAAGGTATTGACTAACACCAGCCATAACAAGTGACAAATGTATATGCAATATCCATATTTACCAACCAAAAAAAAAAAAAACACTCATGCGTTACTTAACCAGGGCACTCAGCCCTCTGGTTACAAAACTATCTGCAAACCACATCATCATTCTAACAAACAAAAGCCCCGTCTGCTTTGTTCCAATGTATTATATGTGCTGTTTCAAGCAGACGTTGGCCTGGCCCCACCTTAAAGTGCAGGAGGAAATAAAAGCGACGAACGAACATAAAATGCTTGCAGGGCCCGGGCCCTGGTGTCAAGTGAAGCTCCTTTATAAAAACACAATTACACGTTTTATGGCTTCAGCTAAACAGACAGCTCAAAGTGCTCCCCGCTGCTCCGTCAGATTACAACTTGGGACACTGTGCCAGTAACCATGGCGCTCACGGAGGCCGCTCTGGGCCTTCCCGCAACTGAAAGAAAGCGTTAGCGTTTGAAAGGAGAAATGGATGTCTCTGTCCAGGAGCTGGCAGACAAAGGGCAGCGGATGAAAAGGAGACGACGCCATTCCTCCCGGGCACCTCGTGTTCCTAGGCAGGGACCAGCAGCGTGTGTGCGCGTGAGGTGCGTCCAGAGGTGCGCGCGCCAAGGCAGGGTTCTGTGTGCGTCACCTTGATTGGACCAGCGGGTAGCGCGCGAGGCGCAACAGCGGGCCACTAAGCTGGGAGTAACCTGGCGAATAGTATTCATAGAGGTGACTAGCAACTACCAACGAATAATAAGAGCAACACCAGCAAACTCAAGAAAAGCACCAAGATCACACACATGGACGGAGTTGGCACCCGGAAGGTGAATATCCTATTTGAACGAGACACTATGAAGAACACGAAAACTGGGGCCAATAAAGGTCGGTCATGCTTATACCAAAGGCAGGCTCAGACTGAAGCCCAGGTATGACGTCCAAGATAATTTGTCATTAAATAATGCATTAGTCTCTACTCCACCGTGGTGGCCTACGTCCAACACGACTCCGCTCCAAACAAAATGAAACACAAGCAATGACAATACCAACAAGTCACACCACTCTGGCCAACGAGAATCCAGACTACAGAAGGCGCTCAGATTCCAGTAGCGCTTCGGGACCATACACATGGTAGGAATGCGCTAAGTAAAATCTCAAAACACATATGTGCTAGAAGCTGGGCCTGGGGTAAGAGACGGCCTCCGGTGCAGGGGCGTAGAGGCCCGCTAACTTTCTTCAGTCTCCTGCAAAGAGGTTTGCATAGGCCCTGCGCACACAGAATCCGACTAGGGGGCCCCCCAGATACATAGGTGTAGCAGATGTGCTCTTAACGCAAAAACGAAAAGAAAATCAAATTCTTTTTTTTTTGTTTCCAAGAAATACATTCTTACAGAAATTTTGCACAATTGCAATATTTCTGTAAGAATGTATTTCTTGGAAATAAATAATGTTGGTTTTGAAATGGAAAGCAGAAACTGTAAATAAAAGAGAACTTAGAAGCGCTCTTTATTCGTTATATAGCACTGTAAGAACTGTGTCGGAATCAAATAAACCTACTGTTTCCAGTTACATGGCCTACGAACGGCACTGCTACCCCCTACCAAATTATCTCACCTTACCTATGAGTCGGTGGGAAAGGAGCCTCTTATTCCGCCTGAGGGCTGGGACAGTTACATTTGCTTTGTCTTTCCCATTGGGTTATCACCCGAAACTCGATTCACTACCCTGCCCATGTGACGGGGTGAGTGGCCAATCAATTCAACACTTTTTGTTTTTCTGCAAATATTACATGAAATATATCAAGTGGCTTCTTTTCACATTTCTTAATAAGAGCAGGCCTATTAGTTTGGTTTCTGCTTATTCATGTATGCTTGCCTTGGCTGATGAAGACCTGGTTTTTCGTCTAAGCACATTTTTGAGGATTGCCACCAGGGCACGCAAGACAATGTCTAATCACTGAGTTTTATTCACGTACGGACAGTTCTTAGACATCGATTGGATTGGTTTTATATATTAGTGATTTATTTATTATTGAGGACTCTTGTTTTATTCTGTCATCCGAATTTTATGATATTGGGTTTATACAACCGTAATTCTAACTATTATGTATTCTTACTTTTTTCCCTGTCATTTTTAACCATTGTCGTACTTTTATGGATACTATGTTTATCCGAATAAAGTTTTGTGAACTGAACTGAAAAGGAAATCAGATTGAAGGAGTGCTTCGTATGGTGCCAGAGGTGTATGTAGCACAGGCCCTTGAGCCCCTACGTCATAGAGGGCCTCCAACCCTTCAGGGGACCCCCCCCAATTCAGTGCAAAGATTATGAATATTTGTGAGATATTGGCAGCTCAGTAGCTCCTTGCCACATTCTGTCGTGGGATCGCATCGTTCTGCGGTACCCCACTGTATGGTACTTAACCAGAACCCGTCAATTGTTTCCCTAAACAACTGAAAACGTTTCCAAAGCTCCCCAAGAAATTGGGGAAGGAAAGAAAAAAATATTACCGCCCTTAGGACAACATAAAAATCACAAGAGACCTTAATTTGTCCGAAACTGCCAGGGAGTAGTTTATTCTAACCTGCTTTCGCTTTTCGTTCGATTAGGTGCAGTGCTTGAAATGGAAAAATAGAAGTGCAGGTACTCCATACTAGAGTACTAGCTTGATTCTGAGAAGTGCAGGTACTCTCCAATTAAAAGTATTGTATTTCTCTTGAGAAGTGCCGGTACTCTTCCTCTCAAAATAAAAAAGTGCCGGTACTCCGTACCGGCCCATCTAAAGCACTGATTAGGTGTACTCCAGCCTAGAATGTAAAGAAACCGATAAAAAACAGCACAGACCTCTCAAACGTGATCTGGTACATCTAGTGGTGTAAAAGACATTTGAGCCAGATGACCTCAGCGGCCTGTGAGCATTATTTGACGAAGACGACCAACAGCAAACCATTGCATGATTAAGGTCACTATGACTATTTAACGCACAAAAAATGTCTGCATCCCTACACTTCCAATGGGTATCTGAAATATGGCGGCAACAAGCAAGAAACAACCGGAGGCAATGATACAGTTACATCCGAAGGGCGGGGCCAGAATAAAAGCCCCCTTTATGCCAGAGCTGTGTGCACATTTAGTAACTAGAACACCGATCTAGAAACAAATGAGAAAAGCCCAGCGTTAACCAAATCAGAAAGGTGCACCCCTTAATTTCAGAAATGTGTGCACGTGCAGTAACTGGAAGAGTCCTCTAGAAACAGATGAGCAGAACCCAGCAAAGCAAATCAAAAGGGCGAGCCCCTTTTATGCCAGAGCTGTCTGCACATTCAGCAACTAGAACATCAATCTAGAAACAAACAGAGCAAAGCCCAGCTTCAACCAAATCAGAAAGGCGCAGCTCTTTATTCCATATCTGTGTGCGCATTCAGCAACTAGAAGAGCCTTCTAGAGAAACAGAATACAGGGCAGGTGTGAAGGCCACAATACACGCCCCAGAAAACCAGCTGAAGGCAACAATACACGCCCCAGCAAACCAGCTGAAGGCAACAATACACGCCCCAGAAAACCACCTGAAGGCAACAATACACGCCCCAGAAAACCACCTGAAGGCAACAATACACGCCCCAGAAGACCAGCTGAAGCCAACAATGCACGCCCCAGAAAACCACCTGAAGGCAACAATACACGCCCCAGAAAACCACCTGAAGGCAACAATACACGCCCCAGCAAACCAGCTGAAGGCAACAATACACGCCCCAGAAAACCACCTGAAGGCAACAATACACGCCCCAGAAAACCACCTGAAGGCAACAATACACGCCCCAGAAGACCACCTGAAGGCAACAATGCACGCCCCAGAAAACCACCTGAAGGCAACAATACACGCCCCAGAAAACCACCTGAAGGCAACAATACACGCCCCAGCAAACCAGCTGAAGGCAACAATACACGCCCCAGAAAACCACCTGAAGGCAACAATACACGCCCCAGCAAACCACCTGAAGGCAACAATACACGCCCCAGAAAACCAGCTGAAGGCAACAATACACGCCCCAGAAAACCAGCTGAAGGCAACAATACACGCCCCAGCAAACCAGCTGAAGGCAACAATACACGCCCCAGCAAACCAGCTGAAGGCAACAATGCACGCCCCAGAAAACCAGCTGTGGCAATCACTCGTCTTCGGCACAGAAACAAACACCCAATCGGGTCGCTGCAGAGGTCCAGCTGACGGTCATTACTGTCGGGGAATCTGCGAGTATGATTTATGAATTCAGTTTTTCTCATGTGTAGGGTTAAGCAACAAGCACATGTATCCTGCACCGGCTCACACGGGGGATTAAATGCGAGCAGTGGGAACTTCTCATTAAAAGGGGCACGATTTCCCTCGGGTGATCTGTGAGGCAGTAAGCAGTGTTTTCTCGAGTCAGTTATGTTTCCCTTCGGAAATGAATTAGAACCTCCCCCCCCCCCCTTTTTTTTTTTTTTTAACAACCATGGTACGGTCCTTCTAATTGTCAGGTAACAATGAAACTGGATTTGAAGTTTTCATGTTAAGGTCTCCCTATCGGCTTCTGTGGAAAGTACAGCGCCTCACCACGTGCAAGAGACTTGTAAGTAAATGTTACCGCGATACAGCCACAGAGACGAGGACGGAGAAATTAGGTTAAAACTAGGAGCGTAGCTTGGTCAGGGTGGGCTTCACATGTTCTACAATCACGCTAGGACATTTTGTTAAACACATAAGTGAAGCAGGACGTGACCGGGCTTGAGGGGCACCAGAAAGAGACAGGAGGTTGGATTGTTAGAGGTACTTAAAAACGCAACAATTTTCAAACTAGTCAACATTTTTAAGGTCTTCGAGACGTAGAGTGTGTTTGTTTGTCATAGTGGGCATGTAAAAATTACAGGTGAAATCTGACAGGGATGAGAAGTACATTACCCGACTGAAAGCACTTGTACCCAACGATTTACTACAGAATACATTTGTTGGGGGGGGGGGCAAAATACTACAAACACCTCGCAGGAGCTGCGCCCCCGGTTAAAGCAGCATTGCACAGCAGAAGGACAACACACTCCTGTTCAGGCTGATTAACCCGAATTTAAACGGGGCAATGGAACACCTCAAGGAGGCAGGCAGGACAGTCTACATCCAGAGGTTGAGGAAGTGCGCCCTCTAGAGGCAACTGCTGGCACAGCGCGCACATTCCCTAATGCAGAATGTGATAGGGACTATTATCGTAGGATATTTAACGGAAGTTTATTGGGGAGAGTAGGGGCTGGCCACCGCACACCGGCATACAATGAATAAAAAAGAAAACACATTAGCTTTAGTTTATTGGGATACGTTTAACACCTGTAATATATCGCCCCGCCCCACAAGAAACATCTGTCACGTAACGTTCTCCTCCTACATCGGCCTGCGTTTGCTTTAGGGACATTTTCAAAAGGGGCTCTGATTAATGGTAAATGACTCAAATTAATTTGCCTCACGATCACACGCGTATTTGTATTTCCTGGTTAATTTGCATGAGGTGCGGCTGAAGCAGAGCGAGGGCGAAATGATCAGAGCGCGCACAGGATGTAGCAATGTGAATAAAAGCAAATGCAAAGAAAAAAAATACACAGATTTCAAACTTTCCCCTCGGGGTGCGTCTTTCTCCAGTGGCGGGCAGGTGTCCATCTTCAGACGAGCACACCTGCTGCCTTTTGCACTGAATGTTGCCCTATCCCAGAGTGAAGGCGGCATTTAGGATCAGTAGCGCAGCTCCCTCGTTGAAGAGTGAGCCGAGGCAGGAGCCGGGGCAAGACGCCCCACTTCTTGCCCCAGCCAGTCACCCCCGTTAAATGATGCTTCTACTGTGTGGAGCCGGTGGGAGCCACCCTACAAAACACGACCCAGTACCACCCCTCCACACTGCCCTTACCTGAGCCCGCAAGAGCGTCCGTCCTCCCCGCCGTCCTGTAGCCGGCTCTGTCCTGGGGAAGCAGGCGGGGCCCGAGGCAGGCGCCCCACCTCCTGCTCCTCAGCGGCGTCCTCTCTCACTCACTCTGCCCGCGCGCTCTCCCCGGGGAGTGGAAATGTGTCACACGGTGGAAGTTACACTCACCCCCTGCGGTCCCAAATTTAACGTAGGCTCGGAGCTAGGAATCAATATTTTCAGTATTATACGCGTGACCCAAAGTTTCAAATTGCAACCTTATGAGCCGGTGAACGTTCGCGGCCGGTGCTTTCAATGGGCAGCTATTGAGTACCAACTTGTAGTTTAAAAGGGAGAGTGCCAGCGCTTCTCAGCAGGACTGAAGTACCTTTAGGGTACCTGGTCTTGTGAGAAGCAAGCATGTAATCTGGCACAGCATATCTGTGCTTCTGACAGTGCTTAATTTGAGCCGGTGTTGAGCACCAGCACTTAAATTGGTTTCCGGTGCTCGGCACCGGCACCTAATTGTCAACACCACACTTAGAGCAGTCTGCCACATTGTGGCGCTGCTCATGTAATTTAGAGATGAGCAATATAAAAGTTGTTTAGGAAAACAATATACATAAAAAAAATTGTGAATACCTGCCTCCTCAACAATTCCTTTAGCTTTGGGGACCTGGAATAATCTGAACTGTCCCATTTACATGCGAGAGAGATGGTTAGTAGTTGTTTTGGCAGCGATGATAAGGGCGATGGGTGGTGCAATCTGCAGTGGCCTCGTGGTCAGAGCCCTGGCACTTAATATTTTACAAATTAAGCACTGGCTTTAATGTTTCCATTCAATGCACTGCCTGTAGCAATTTTTGTTGTTTTGCAAATACATTTATATAACGCTTCATGCACTTCACAAGGCGCCTAAGTACTTTGAGAGGCTGGCCAGTACGCTACTCCAGAAATTCTGAACCATGAGCGAGTGTGTACTAGAATATGGTCTTTGATTCCTGTCTTAGTCGAGTACAAAAATGTCAGTGCCTGCACCTCCTTGTGCCGTGGCTTCGAGGTCGGAGACCAGACGTCTACATTTGCCAAGACAGTCTGGGTTTTTCATCATCTGACCTAGAAAATTTAAGTAAAATTAGCACGCCTCGATTTTTAGAGAGAGTGGACTGAACATAGAGGAAGGGTAGTTTTCAGTGGTTCCATTGTAAGCTTAGTTAGCAGCAAGCAATGTAGTTAGCACAAGTGATGTGTGTACAGTTGAATTTAAAACCCACAGCGCTTTTTTGTGTTTTCTACATTTGCGAGTGCTTCAGTTTAAGCCTTAGATGCCCCTCGGCCAAGGCACCTTTTAAGTTCCACTTATATGTTTTTGGATTGTCCCGGTTTTACGTTTTAAAAGTCTGGTTACCCTTTACGGGGTGGGGTTCATACTTCATTGGTAATGCTTCAGGGTCGGATTGGGACCAGATATAGGACCGGGCACCCCTCAATAAGAAAAGTGGCCCACATTTGCGAATTGCAACCTTTTGTGAAGCATTGACTTTAAGTATGAGATGAGCGGGCTACTTTTAGGAGAATGTTATGGTAAAGAAAGCCTTGGATTCATTATATGGCAAGTAACATTGGTCAGGACTGAAAATTCCATTATTCCACTGACACTCGCTCTTCTCTTGACACTCATCTTAAGGTCCATGAATCACACTTATCCCATGCCCCCTTCATATCTCCGAGTTCCCTCCTGTTTATTAGGCCATTATCCATATATTATCCTGATGAAGGCAACAAATGATGAGCCAAAACGTGTACAAAGTTGATAATTGTTGAAAAAGTGTCTGGAAAGGAGAGGGAAATAGTGGATGAAATTCATATTGCTTGGTGTTTTTGTCTCCCTTTACCAGGACTTTTTCAGTAGTAATGTGTGAATGAGAAGAGCTGCCTGGAATAGTATTTGACTTTTTAAAAAATATTTTCATAGATATGCTGCCTACTAAATGGTATTTGATAGAAAAAGATGATGAAAATGTAAATAGGCAGTGACTGTTTACAATTTGTATGGATTGGCATTTGTATCTAGAGCAATAAAGATGAGATGATGTCAGTGATTTTCTTTCTTTTAATAATGGGGGAATGATAGATATTTTTATAGCAATCAATCAATCAGGTGTTTGTTAAGCGCGACTACTCACCCGTGAGGGTCTCACAGCGCTGGGGGCTTTCGCAGGTTCCACTCCATCAAGGAGGGGGTCTGTCGAAGGGCCAGGTTTTGAGGTTTCTTGTGAAGATGGGGAGAGATGCTGTCTGTCTGAGGTGGAAAGGGAGGGCGTTCCAGGCTCTGGCCGCGAGGAAGGAGAAGGAACAGCCGCCTGATCTGTTCTTTCTGGTGCGGGGGACCACAGCGTAGGAGAACTGGGGTGATTGTAGGGTCCTTTGGGGTGTGTGGAATTTGAGTCGGCTGTTCAGGTATGCTGGTCCGGTGTCACGGAGGGCCTTGTGAGCGTGGGTGAGCATCTTGAAGGTGACTCTAGCTTCGATGGGGAGCCAGTGGAGTGTGCGCAGGTGCTGGGAGATGTGACAGTGTCTTGGCAGGTTGAGGACCAGTCTTTCGGCGGCGTTTTAGATGTTCTGTAGCTTGCGGGTGAGGTCTTTGTTTATTTCGGCATAGAGTACGTTGCCGTAGTCGAGCCTGCTGATGACCAGGGTGTGAGTGACGGTCTTTCTGTGTTCGAGGGCGATCCATTTAAAGGTCTTGCGTAGGAGGCAGAGGGTGTGGAAACAGGAGGAAGAGACGGAGTTGATCTGGCGGTCTATTTTGAGCTCTGAGTCCAGGATGATTCCCAAGTTGCGTGCGTTGTCTGTGGGGGTGGGCGGGCTTCCGAGGGCGGGGGGCCACCAGGTGTCGTTCCAGGTGTTGGGGTTTGGTCCCATGATGAGTGCTTCCGTTTTGTTGGTGTTTAGTTGTAGGCAGCTGTTTTTCATCCATTTGGCGACGGCTTCCATGCCTTCTCGAAAGTTGTGTCTGGTGGTGTTGGGTTCGTTGGATAGGGAGAGGATGAGTTGGGTGTCGTCTGCATATGACACAATGTTGAGTCCGTAGGTTCTGACGATGGGGGCGGGCGGAGCCATGTAGACGTTTGTTAGACCTGGTATAATTGGAATGAGTCTCCTTTCCATTTTCTCTGATTGCCTCCTCTGTTTTTTATATGTTTTGCTGGTTTAGATGCTTTGGGCACTGTGCCACTGCCATTCAGTGCCACAGTGCAAGTGCTCCCTATGTTAAATTGATGTATTGATTAGTGACTCCATGATTGGGTTATTTGATTTACTTGTCAGACCCTAGTACAGTGCACCATTTGTGCCCAGGGCTTGTAAATCAAATGCTGCTGGTGGGCTTGCAGCACTGCTTGTGCCACCCACAGAAGCAGCTTGTAAAGTGTGTCTCAGGTCTGCCATTACAAAGCCTATGTGCAGTCTGGTACTGCCATGCTGACTGACCAAGTGCACCCACTTGCCAGTCCCTAAACCTTCCCTTATCTTCATATCAGACACCCCTATGGTAGGCCCAAGGGCAGGGTGCATTGTAAGTATAAAGTAGGACATGCCCTGGTGTGTGTGGCATGTCCTAATAGTGAATTACAGCCATTTTCGTTTTTCACTATTGCAAGGCTACCTGTTCCCCATAGGCCAGAATGGGCAGTTTGATTATTACATCTTCTAAGCCTAACTGACTCAGGGAACATGGTAGAAATTCGAGTTTAGTATGCCTGAACTCAGAATGATAAAATACATCTTTTGGTAAAGTTGGTTTTAACATTCTGTGTTTAAAAATACCACTTTTAGAAAGTATGTATTTTCTTGCTTAACTATCCAAGCCTGCCTCTGCTAGGTTGTGTATTGTGTGTCTGGTTCTGTGAGTGACAGGGGCTGGGGGATTCCGGGAGAGAGGGTGAGTCAGCACAGGGCTGAATAGGAAGATCTGCATGTAGATGGGTGGGGGGGGAGTTTCACCTGGGACCTGAATAGGGCTGTGCCTTCCCTCCACAATGCTGGCTCCACCTCCTGTGGTGTGTCTGATGTCCCTGCCCTGCACTCTGAAAGGAAAGAAGGAGTCTTGTAAAAAAAAGTGCTCCAGGACTGACCAGAACTGGTTTGGACTAGGCAAACGCCTCTCTGCCTTCAGAGAACAAAGAGAAAAGTAGTATAAATATGGGGACCCAGACCCCAAGACTTTAGATCACTTCTGGAACAACAAGAAGAAACCTCTGCCAAGGAGAAGAGAAGAACTAAAGGAAGCTGTAGGAGTGGACTGCCCCCCTGCCAGTGTGCTGTGTTGCTGGGTTGGCCTACAGTGGCATCTTCAGTGCCAAGGAGAGGAGAAGGAACTTTTGTGTGTACTTCATCATCTTGCAGAATATTTCTCCAAGGGCTTGAACTTGTGCTTGCCTCCTGCTGAAGTCTCAGGGACAACAGACTTCCCCACCAGCTCCCCACTGAATTTCCTTGCTGGGAATTCTATCTGCAGAAGCCTGCGTGTCGCTGGGAGCTGGAAGCGCGACGCAATGAGAAGAAGCGTGTCGCCGCCGCAGCTGTAGTCATCGCATCGCCGGAGAAGCATGTCGCCGCCGCATCTCCCAGAAGCGTGTCTTCGTTGCAGCTGTCTGCTGTTGCATCACCAGAGAAGCGCGTCGCAACCGTGAGGGTCACCGTCACATCATCGGAGAAGCGTGTCGCAGGGCCTGTCGTGGCTCCAAAGTACAGAGTCTCCGCAAGGCTGCCAAGGCTGCCATCGTCTCAACATCGTCGCATCAAGGGCCCATCTTGCCGCATCGAGGCATCGCATTGAGGCGCCATCTTGCCGCATCGCAACGAGAATCTACGCATCACCTCCACTCTGGTAATGAACAAGACGCATCCCCTACTCTGCGCAAGCATTGAGGCATGACGCATCATCTCCCCTGAAGCAAGGAACCGACGCATCTCCAACACTGCAAGCCTTTTGTTTATTTTGCGTTATGCATCCAGGTACTTTTGTGAGAACTGTGTTGCATTTACCAGCAACTTGAACTAAGTTACTTCTACCATCTTTAAGTCAATTTTGAGTATAGTATTGTGGATTTTTGTCGTTTGTGGTCCTGTGTTAAGTCTATATAAAGAATACACATTTTCATAAAACCTGTGTGGTGTCAATCTGTAGTGTTTTCACTATATTACTGTATGTGTTCACAAATGCTTAACACACTGCCTCTGAGATAAGCCTGTCTGCTCGTGCCAAGCTACCAAGGGGGTGAGCAGGGGTTATCCAGTAGTGTAATCCCCTTTCCCCGACTTCGAAGCAAGGGTCTGTATTTGGTCAAAGGTACCTACCTCTGCCAACTAGAGACCCCCAGTTGTAACTGCGTTGAAGAGCGTAGGGCTGAGGGAGGACCCCTGGGGGACTCCGCAGGTGGTAAGTGTAGGGTCTGAGAGGAAAGGGGGGGAGTCTGACCCGCTGCGTTCTGCTGTAGAGGAAGGAGCGGATTCAGTCGAGGGCCTTCTCTTGGATCCCTGCGTCATGGAGTCTGCGTTTTAGGGTGCGGTGAGAGACTGTGTTGAACGCCGCTGAGAGGTCGAGGAGGATGAGGGCTGCTGTTTCTCCTTTGTCCAGTAAGGTGCGGATGTCGTCTGTTGCAGCGAGGAGGGTGGTTTCCGTACTGTGGTTTTTTCTGATGCCGGATTGGGAGAAGTCGAGGATGTTGTGCTCTTCAATGAATGTGGCGAGTTGGCTGTTGATGGCTTTCTCGATGACTTTAGCTGGGAACAGGAGCAGGGAGATGGGTCTGTAGTTTTTGAGGTTGGCAGGGTCAGCCGAGGGTTTCTTCAGGAGGGGGTTGATCTCAGCGTGTTTCCAGTCGTTGGGGAAGGAGGCGGTTGCCAGGGAGTGGTTGATTGTGTGGCAGAGCATGGGTGCGATGGTGTCGGCAGCACTGTTGAAAATGTGGTGGGGAAAGGGGTCCTTGGGGGTCCCAGAGTGGATGACTTCCTGATCTTCAGTGTGTCTTCGGTGGTGAGGGCTGTCCAGTGGTCGATGCTGGCTTCAGGGTGTCGGGTGGTTGGTGAGAGTTCAGTGTGTTGGTTGTCTTCGTCGAAGTTGTCGTAGATGCTCTTGATTTTGTGGTGAAAAAGGTGCTGAGTTTGTTGCAGAGGTCTTGTGAGGGAGGGATGTCGGTAGACTCGCTGGTGGGTTGGGCGAACTCCTTGATGATGTTGAAGAGTTCTTTGCTGTTGTGTGCATGAGTGGAGATTCTGTCTTCAATCGTTTTTTTCCTTGTTTTTCTGATGAGTTGGTGGTGGGCGTTGGTGGCAGTTCTGAAGTTGTTGTGGGCTTCTGTGGATTTGGTGTTCCTCCATGCCTTTTCAAGGTGGTGGCAAGTGCGTCTGGACTCTCGAAGTTCGGTAGTGAACCATCTAGCTTTCTTGGCGTGGGTGTTGTTGATTTTCTTGAGGGGGCTATGGTATTGGTGCTGTCGGAGATCCATCTGTGCAGGGTTTGGGCTGCGGTGTTGGGGTCGTCGTTTTCCGCGATGGTTGGGGTGAAGTTGCTGAGTGATGAGGTTAGCTGGTCGTCGGTGATTCATGTCCAGTTTCTTCAAGGGAGCTGGTGCTGGTGTCTGGATGGTGGGTGTTCTGAAGCTGAAGTGGATGCATCGATGGTCAGTCCATGGGAATTCGTTGGTGTGGCTGAAGGTGATGGAGTTTCCTGTTGTGAAGAGGGGGTCAAGGGTGTGTCCTGCTGAGTGGGTGGGTTTGGTTACGATCTGGCGGAGTCCAATGTTGTGGAGGCTGTCCAGGAGGGATGTGGTGCTGGGGTCCAGTTGGTTGTCGAGGTGGAAGTTGAGGTGTCCCAGTAGGGTGTAGTTGGTGGACACGATTGCATGCGGGGAGGTGATGTCCGTGATGGAGTTGGCGAAAAGTCTGCGGAGTCCAGGGGGTCGGTAGATGAGGGTGGAGGTAGGGCTGGCAATATCTTGAAGTGAAGGTTTTCCATCAGGTCTGTGGGCTCGTCGGGGTGTGTGCTCAGGCGGAGGGTGGATTTGTGGATGATGGCGATTCCTCCTCCCGGGCGGTTGGGGCGGTCCTTCCTGGAGATCTTGTATCCTTGGGGAATGGCGATGGTGATGTCCGGTCCCGAGGTGGTGTTGGTCCAGGTTTCGGTAAAGAATGCTACATCCGGGCTGGTACTGTCGATGAGGTCCCAGATTTCGGTGGCGTGTATGTGGAGGGATCGGACGTTGAGGAGGATGCATTGCAGGGTCTTCGGTTCAGTTGTGTTCTTGCGGGCAGGTTGCGCTGGTCCGTGGTCTTAGCGGTGGTGAAGGTGTGCCGGCAGCGGTGACAGCTGAAGGGTCCGTGGGTGTCGGCTGGTGATGCTAGCTTGCAGTTGTGGTTGCGGCCTGGGTTGAGAGCGTGGTGTGCCTCTGGGTCATAGCATTGGTGGTGCAGAGATCCAGGGTTCCTGGCGCTGGTTGCAGTCGGGTCACGGATGGGCGCAGACGGGCTTACCTTTGGTGCGCCGGCGGTGCCGCCACTGTGCGGCCGTGCAGTGGGCACCATTAAGTAGGGGTCAGGGAGGGCTGGACAGCTGGGAGGCGGGAGTGGGGAGGGGGGCTGGTTTGGGCCGGTCGCAGTAGTCGTGCTGGGGGGGAGGGGCCGCGGGGGCAGCAGCGGCGGGGAAAAACCGGCTGAAAAAGGCAAAAGGAAAATGGCAAAAAGTGCAAATAAGGCAGCAAAAGTGCAAGAAAGAGTGGAGGAAAGACACAGAGCACGCAGAAGGGGAGTGAAAGGGGGAGAATGAGACGAGGGTGAAGGGGGAGCTTGAAATGAGGGGAAAACGACAGAAAACTGAGGAAAGACCCAGAAGGAGAGTGAAGGGGGAGATAGAAGTGAGCGAAAAAGGAGAGAAAAAGCAGAGTGAGAGAATGGAGACAGAGGTCCACTGGACCACCAGGGATGAGGCACAGGTGAAACCTGCGGGTGGAGCAGGGCCTCGAACACCAACACTCGAGAGTGCAGGGGCTTGGGGGAAGACCTCACTTAATGGTGGAGCTGCGAGGGAGGGCGAGCAATTTCACTGACAATGAGTCAGTGGTCTTGCTCGCCTGTCCCCGCAGTGGCCACCATTAAGTAGGGTCAGGGAGGGCTGGAGGAAAGACAGAGAGGACACAGAAGGGGAGTGAAAGGGGGAGATTGAGATGAGGGTAAAAACTAGTGAAAAACAGAGGAAAGACACAGAAGGAGAGTGAAGGGGGAGCTTAAAATGAGGGGAAAATGACAGAAAACGGAGGAAAGACCCAGAAGGAGAGTGAAGGGGGGAGATAGAAGTGAGGGAAAAAAACAAGTGAAAAAGGAGAGAAAAAGTGGAGCGAGAGAATGGAGACAAAGGTCCACTGGACCACCAGGGATGAAGCACTGGTGAAACCTTCGGGTGGAGGAGGTCTAGAACACTAACACTCGAGAGTGCAGGGGCTCGGGGGAAGGCCTCACTTAATGGTGGAGCTGCGAGAGAGGGAGAGCAATTTCACTGACAATGGTCTAGCAATTGTGGGGATGAAATCATTAGTTGAGAAGTAATGAAGAGAGTGGCATCACTATTAAAAGATGAAGTTCAAGAAGAGTGAATAGATACTCTCTAGACTTACCCAATTTGAATTTAAAAAGAGCAAAGGTTCTTACCACGGGCAAAAAGATAGAAAAGACAAACTCTGCTCATGGCCTGTGAAATGCGAGAGAGAAGCTCATTGTGAGTGCTCAGTGGAACAGACAGCATGGATAAAAGGCTGGAAGTAGGTCCTCACCATTGGCTCTGTAGAAGGAGCAAACCTCCAACACACACAATCCACCATCCTACTCCTCCTGTCTCTTTATTTCACTCTTGCAAGTTCATTTTCCTCTCTTTTCTCTCTTTGTCAGTGCTTTCCTATGACTGTGTTCCCCTCGTTTTTTGTGCCTTTCTCTCTCTCGCGCTGGTCAAAATCTCATGTAAAAAAAATAAACCTTGGTGTCCAAAAATTAGAGCATATGCCAACCACTACCAACGATCTGAACAAATTCAGCACTGAGTTGATGTTGTGATAAAAGGACGGTGATGTGGTCAGTGAGGACAAATAAAGTGACCTACAGACAGTGGTGGAACAGAGACAAAAGGCAGAGAGTTTCTGAAAGAGGCAGGAAAGGTGCATACAATTTGAGGTGTTACATAGTGCATTCCAATGAATGTTATGCCATTTTGTAGCACTGTACCCAACAGGTGTTTTTAATACCATGATCCATTTTTCTCAGGAAGAGAACTAGTTGGTTTGGAACTATCCAGAATAAAGACTGCAGGTTATATCATCTATGGCCACTGCAATTATATGGTTATGCGGCTTCAGCATTTTTCGCATTTAGATTTATCGCATTTACCACATAATTCATCTACCGCATAAACTGCAGTTTTAACAAAAAAAGTGTTCCTTCTCAAACGGTTCAAAAGTCACCTAAACCGCAGCGACACGTGAGGCTGTGCAGTAAAAGGCCATTTTCAATGCTTAACCTCCCCTTCCTGTTGCTTATTTCTATATCTGAGTGTTAAACTGGTACTAACAAGGTGCAACCAATGCCCAGACACCGTTAAGTGTAAAATTGAGAAAATATTGAAGAAATACTATCATAAAATTTGCAGCATTAAGCTGCGCAATTTTCCTTTTCCTGCAGTATAATTTACGCAACCCTGCTACATAATTTGGCCCTCCAATGCTGCATAATTTTAATGGCCCTGGTTATATCAATACACCCCAGCAGACAGAATGTTAACCTCTTCAGTGCCCCGCCCTTTCCCCGCCCTGTGCCGGGCGTTGAATTAGCGGGCGGGGTTCATGACGAGATAGTCTTGTCATGGGCACAGCGCAACCGCGCTCGATGACGAGACTATCTCGTCATGGGCACTGAAGGGGTTAAAGACTGTGCTGTTTTAACAATTAAACATTCTCAGTTTCATTGGTTTTGTGTGAAAGGGCTTTATGTTGTTTTTATCCAAGGAAGCAGCACAAGATTAAACATTTGGGGTCATATTATGTATTGGCATTGTTTGCGCCCGGCGCACCTTTGAAAAGGTGCGCCGGGTGCAAACAATGCCCATGCGTCCCATTATGGTGTATGTGCTGCCCCCAGGGCAGCCGCGACCTCACGCTGCTCTGGGGGCATCGCATTCATGTGAAAACATGGAGCAGCCGTTCCATGTTTTCACAGTGCAGGCGGCATCCGCCAGCACTTTCAAATGGGTTTAGAGATCCCCTTGCAGGTGGGTGCAGTCAGTGATTGCACCTGCCTGCAAGGGGATGTCTGGGGGGTCCATGGGACCCCCTTTACCCCCTGCAGAGGGCTGCCGTAAGGAGGCGCACTCACAGTGCGCCACCTTTTAAATGGCACACTGTCAGTGCGCCTCCAGAGGGCTTCTTTGAATCTGAGCCCGCGCCTGTAATATGGAGCAGGCGCAGAATCAAAGAAATCCCCTCATTTGCATAGGGCACCCCCTATGCAAATGAGGGTACACCCTCTGTTGATAGCGCTGGCGCTTTAAGTGCAACAGCGCTATTTGTATAATAGAAGGGGACGCACAAGCATCGATGTACCCCTTCTATAACACCAAAGTACCCCGGGGCGTACAAAGTTGGCGCAAACGCCAGTTGCGCCCTACCCCCCTCCTCGGGGCACCGATTTAATACAGCCCCAGGTCTCTCAGGAAAACATTAACACTTTCTGTGGGGGCCTCCTTTGACTACCGTAATTTAAAAGCTGCACTGCTGTGCCACTAAGGCTCAGGAAACTCGCTGCCAAGGGCATCTGCTGACGAAGCCTCTAAATGAAGTGCCAAATCTCAAAGAGACCGGTAAGGCAGGGGGTGCTTTCCCTTTGAATTCTGGGTTTGAGATGGGAGGCTGGTAAAGCAGCGAGGTTGCCTTGCCTGCACGCCATGAATGGGAGTGTGTCTTAGCCACTGCAGGGCAGGGAGGGAGCAGAACCACGCTCATTGCCCCCATCTCTTCTCCTTCCAAGGGGAGTGAAAACTCTGCCCTCAGAAGCAGCGTTTCCTGTGGCGAGGCCTCACCCTCATACCCCAAGGCCATGGCGGGAGCTCCCCCCACATGCTGAGTCTGCTGGGGCTGGCCCATTGTCATTCTATAGATGACAGTGGGCGACGATAATCTGTGCTGGGTTGGGCAGGGGCTGCTGCAGTCTCTTGAGTTCAGATCAGCAGAGCCAGCCCGAACACTGATGGGGTAAAACCGTCCCACATCAAGCCTCGGGCACCCGCCGAATGCCCGCCTTGCCAATCCAACCCTGGTAATGCTAAAAACACGACGTGCCCTGCCTTCCTAACGAATTGGGCCTTTACTTGCGCCCTTGTTTATATTTTATCTTATTATGTGTATAGCGCCAACCACCATTGTTCTAGTATTGTGGCACATTCATTACCCCTGTGCCCTTTTTATGTGAATTTGCAAAGGCCAGTAAACGGACCGGAAGCACCACTAGATGTTGTCTGTTATTTGGTTGTGAGATAGTACAGAGTTTGGATGCAACGTGAATGGTGTGAAAGTAACGTGAGTTTTTATCTAGGAAGATGTTTGTGGTGATTTGAGTGTGTGGGCGTGCCGAAGGACTTCCCTTATTTCTTGGAGGGGTAGGGGGGGGGGCATAAGTAGCCCTTTACTTAGCCAAAGTACAGTTCTTTTTACACTAGTATCACGAGCCAGGTTGGTGTTTTATAACGAGTGCGAGGGCCTGTTATGTTTATGCTGCATGTTTCAAGGGGATGTGTCGGTTTTGAATGCGATAGGTTTTCACAGAAATACAAATGTTTTGAGGTAGGATTTTAATGCTGTGCCAGTTTGGAGTTGCGTGTAAACAGCTCTCGCTTTGCATTTTCCGCAAAAAAGGAAAAACGTGGTAATATCTGCAAAAGGTGTAGAAAAGCTGCTTACCTATGAATCCCATTTCTTGTGCTCCTGAGGAAATTGGGTCCAAAAACTCAGGTGTCTTCTAGGGGAGTTTTTGTGTTCAAGTTCACCAGAGAACTTTACATGCAGAGGTTAGAGGCTTATGCAAGGCCCCAGTCTGTATAGGGCTTGCAACAATCTCACATAGCTCGTTACATTTTTACACAAAGAAAAACAAAATGATGGGGCATAGTGGTATGTGCTTGGGCTTACCGCGAGTAAGTGCAATTTCTGCAATATGTGAGAAAGGCCTCTTTTTTTGTATAATCGCACCTCAATTTTTGGACGGATGCTTCTGGGTTTATGACTCTGTAGCCCTGCTAACTAGGCCTCAGAGCATAATCTCTGACCCCTAAAATGTGTACAATTGGCTAATCCCTGAGTGGCATATTTAATTTTCCTGTGTGTCCCTAGTATATGGTACTCTGTGTACCCAGGCCCTGTAAGGTACATGTCCCTATTGGGCTGCTGCACCTATTGTGTCACTATTAAAGCGACAAGGCACAGCTTATCTTCAGGCTAGCCACAGCAGCATGAATGTGCAGTTTTAATACAGAAAATTTGACCTAGCAAAAAACCTGACTTCCTTTTTAATACTGATAAGTCACCCCTAAGGCAGGACCTTGATGCCCATAGGGCAGGGTGCATGGTTTTTTAAAATAAGATGTGTGTTTTTGTTGTGCATGTCCTGACTTTGAGAAATCTCCAAAGTAATTTTTCACTGTGGCAAGGCCGGCTCTCCCATAGAAAAGCATGGGGTACATTATAACACCATATAATGCATAACATCAGATTTGCAAGAGCTAGAACCACGATTGAAGGACTCAAATTAAAAATAATTTAAAACACAATTCAATGGTCACGTCCGATTTAAATTACTATTTTTAAAATGCCACTTTTAGAAAGTTGCAAAAAGAACAGATGAAGGACGGAATACGGAACAAATCAAACATTCACCACCAGTTACAGATCTGGGTTAAATTATTGTTTTTTTTGCTCACCATGCCATTCCAGTTTGGACCTAGTCATACTTGGACCAGAAAAAAACATCCTGGGACAGGTTTCGAGGGATCACCCCTCATCAGCCAGGCTAGCTTAAATCCAGTGACGTAGCGAGCACGGGAATCACGTCTGGGCATACCCTTCCCACTTAGGGCGACAAATGCAAAAAGTACAGATGATAGAGGGAATGCTGAACAAATCAAACATTCACCCCCAGCCACTGATCTGGGTGAAATCCATCTTTTTTTTGCTCTCCAATCCAGTTTGGACCCAGCCATATGCAAATCAGTCTTGACCCTGCTCCCCATGGGAACAGCCCTGCCCGAACGGTCAAGCCAGGTCCTCACTGGACCAGAAACAACCATCCTGTGACCGGTTTCTGGGTATCAGCCCTCAGTCAGGCTAGCTTGAATCCAGTGGCATGGCGAGCACGGAACCCACGTCTGGGCATACCTTTCTCACTTAGGGCGACATATGGAAAAAGAACAGATGATGGAAGGGATGCTGAACAAATCCAACATTCACCCCCAGTTACAGATCTGGGCTAAATCCATTGTTTTTGTTTTTCTCCAGTTGGCATTTTGCTGCCTACAATCTCTAGTAGCCTTTTCAGAGGTAATTTCCAACTGTCACCTGGTAGCCTGATGGGAGGTGTGAATGGTTCTTGGGAAAAGTAATAAAAGGGACAAGAGGCCCTTAGCTGGGAGGTGTAACCTCCTCCTGACAGGATGGCCTGGAGGATGTGCCCATCAACTGCACAAGCTTCAATGGGGCTCCCCTGTCACACGCGGATGCAACTCACAACTAGGCCTACCTCTGCCATTGTCCAAGTAGCCATAGTGGCACCAATGCCAGTGGAGGGTGAATCCTGTTCCAGAACTGATTGGCAGGGGGAGTTTCTCATTTCCATGGACACAACTCAGGGGTTTGCCTAGATCCCTGACCAGGTGAAGATTCTGCTATGTTGGATTTTGGCAGAGTACGCCTGTGGGATTGTTTAAAGTCAAACTGCCCGGAAATTATGTCAAAGTGGGTAGAGGTGCTCCCAGGTACTTTTTCTCAATTGGACAAGGAGTTTCCCCTACCCACAAGCCAGTGCCAGGCATAACAGTGGCACCCCTTGGTACATTCCTCAGAACACTTCTTGACCTGAGGAATATAGAAGAAGGACTATACCTGCTGAACCCTTTGGGCTTCAGAAAGAGGAGTCCACCTACAGTTAGCTGTGGAGAGAAACCCCAAGGCCTGGATCTACTACCACTTGAACCCAGGACATAAGAGTGAGTTCCAAGAGTTAGTCGGCTAGCTTCTTGTTAAGCTTCAAGAACACAAAAGTTATAAGAAGCATGCAACCGCATGAGCCCAGTTGACCAGTTCCACTGGATTTTCTCTGCACCCTGCTGGTGGCTTCTGGGACATTGAGTCCTAATCCAAGTGGCGCCACAAGGTCCTGGACCTTTGGTTGGTGTCAGAGTGCACTCTTCTCCTGCAAGAACTGAAAAACTGAATACTTAGAAACTTTTTCAAAAAAGAACCAGAGGCTACCACCGTACCCACACTGAGCCACTGCTGCTGATGTTGCACCACCGGTCAGATTCAACTTACTGGTTTGCCCTGCTAAAAGTAGTCTGACTACCCAAAAAGTTTATTAGTGTGGACGTAGAGGGATACCACCGATGAGAACTACTTGGGCACAGACTTTAGACTTTGCCCACTTGGAACTTTCCCATCGTCAATGCCACGACCCTTGAACTTCCTGCCAAAGCCGAGGTTCCAACCAAGATCATGCACTCAAGATGGTAGACAACAACAAGCCCTTCTACGGGTCCACCCTAAAACTCGCCTGTCACCAAGGTTTTTTCTCTAGAATAAGTCAGTATGTAAACTTTTCAGCAAGACAAACCTGGCCCCTGTATCTGACACAGGCTCAATCCCCGCTGGGCTTCATTTTTTACTTTGACCTAGTCTAGCTTATCACATACCCATGGTTGGTGCTTTGTTCTTTTTGGGGCTAGAAACATCTAAAACCTTGAAAAATCATCATATATCTGGTTAACCACATCAAGTATATGTCATTTTGGTGTCTTTTGAAGATTAACATTTATATTATTTTTATAAATTGGAGTGGAATTTGTATTCGGTTGTGTTTCCTACATATTGACTATTTTGGTACTGAAAAATGCTTAACAAATCTTTCCTAAAATAAGCCTGTCTGCTAGCAAGTGTTGAGCTCAGGCTTAAATTATTGAGAGCTAATTGGAACTAGTCATGTATATTGCCTTTATCACTTGAAGAGGACTACCATCCACATCAACTAATAATCCACTTTCTAAAATTGGTGTTTAGAGTTGGGACACAGAACTTGTGATTAGCTATATCCCTCGGCTATTATGCTAGAAAGTGAAAAATCCCTAAATTCACGTAGTGCAACATTGTTTTAGATTTTTTATTGGGTTTAATTCAATAACTGGGTTATATTTGGTTTTCTAAATTACTCTTTTATTCTAATGATTACACCTTTTAAAAGTCTATAGGGAAGATGGAGTTGAATCTGACCAGCCTTTTTACTCTCAAGGTGCCCCAAGTAAAAACCCTGTGCAAGGACAGGGACCTGAAATTAGACCACTATGCCAAATAAGATGCTTATGAAAAAGCCCTCAAGGCTTGCGAGTAAGTTCGCTTTGCCCAGATCTGACACAGAGCAAAGTCAAGAGGAAGAGGCCACTCCAGAGATTGGTGAAGAGGGGGACAACTTCACATAATCTTGGTAGAGGATTTTGAACTGTTTGTTTGGTAATGCTAGTGGGTTTATAGTGACAAAGGACAGGAAGGGCATTTTATGCTCACTATACATTAATAAAATGAAGAAAGAAACCAGACATACTTAAAAATTCTGCTGTGCTATCAGATTTTTTTCGATTTCCTTAATGTATCTGTGATTCTAAATACCTTAAAAGGGTGAAATGACTACTTGTGTGAATACGACATGCGTTTAGGTTCCCATTTACAGTACATAGTGCAAAGTTTGGGTTCAAAACGTCTGTGGTGCAAATTATATTTGTACTGGTTGACTTCTTAGTTTTTGCATTTAATTTACAGATCTACCCCCAGTTTCTGGGGGTAGATCTGTAATCCACTTGCAATTTCCATAGAGCTCTTTAGACATAACTGCAGTATAAACTGCTGAATGGACTTACACCAAATTCGTCAGGAGCTAAATCTTCGTCCAAAGATGGGGCTTTTTGTGATTTGAAATAATTCCATTCATTAGATTTTGAGAAATAAAGGGTCAAAATTCATTGTATATTTTGACAGTTGGATTCGCGAGAGTCCCGCAGGCCTCCTGCGAGCACGCAAAATGAATAGTGGAGCCCTGTGATTGGTTGAAAGGCCAATTTTCCCCGTGAGCCTAAACTGACTCATGGTAGTCCCACAAGCGCTCTCATTGGCTCGCTGTTAGAATGTTAGAAATGAAAGGGCCACCTTTACTGTTTACTGTGGCACTATCTAAGGGGGCAGCAGAAAGGCATGCTGTCGCTCTAACTTAAAAAAGAAGGTGTCTAAGGGCTAAGTACTGTGAAGAAAATAAATATTTTGTTTTCAAATAATTTTTACGATCTTGCCGGACTCTTATGGGATCGTGAATAGTAAAAAGAAGTAGATTAGTTTTCAATACACTCTATTAGTAGTAATGAATATTGCGATGCTTGTTTTTGAGAGAAAGTGTGCAACTAGCACTGCTGATTTTTTTTTTTTTTAGATTTTTTTTTAGTTAAGAACCGTTAAGATTGGCACTGAGAAATTAACCTAACTATAGCGTTAATTTAGGCTTTGTTTTTTCTGTGAATTTCTACTGTTTTTATGGCATGTCAGACTTTCTTTCTATACCCAAGGATACTTCAACTGTGCGCAGTGGAGTGTACAGCACAGTATATGGCGTGTGGCCAGGCCCTGAGGAAAACCCACCCGGGGGGCCAGTCTCACCAGTAATAGCCTTTACATGTGCACAGCGAGGGCATATTTTCTTTTTATTAACTCAAAATGTGGGCCGTAACATTTTTTGTTGACGTTGTAGTTTGTTAATCAAATTGCTCAAACGCAGCAAGATATAATTAACATTTAAATCTTAATGTCACAAAAATGGCTGAACAGATTTATCTCAGACCACAACAACATGCTTCTTGAGTAAAGATCTAGCTTTCTGTCACATTTGGTGTAATTGTGTTGACCCATTTTCTTCTGTATTGCTGTCTAAAATGCACTACGCACTGGGAAACAATGCACTGGGAAACAAGAAAACCATGAAAATAGGAGAACAATGAATATTTGTGTATGTTTTGAATGTATTTTTCCATATTTAAAAAAAATGTTAAACTTGCAATTACTAACACGAGTGTTTAAAAAAGGGGGAGAATACAATCTTTGTGCATTTCACTGATTGCTGGTAGACACTGTTGTTTATGTCTCTGTTACCGTTTTCCGAAAACTCCCTGAACTCAGTAATCCCAATTTAATACTCACCAGGTGAGGGGAGCAACTCCATGGCTAAAATCTTGAATCCTCCATAAATCTAAATTCCATAAATTCGTTGCCATTCATTACCACGTGGGCACTATGCTCTCAAGATGCACTAACTTTGCAAGATTATGTGATAACACTATAGCGTTATGATGATGATTAATGTAACTGATTGATAACTGTAAGATGAAAAGCATTCTTTAATTCCAATTGTATGCCTAATAACCAACAATCATATACTGTTTCAAAATAAAACCTTAATACAACATGTGTTTCTAATAAAGATATAAAAACTGTGCAAGGTGAGGTTTTAAACCCCACCTGTAGAAAGACGCTGCTGCAATATAAAGTTTGAATCCGAATGGGTGACGTCTTGTGAAACAAAAAAGTGCAAAGTAAGAGTTGGTAACGCTCTTGGATGACTGCTTGTGCAAAGCAAGAGTGTGTAATCCTAATGGAAGACCCATGAATTCAAGTGCAAAGTCTATTTCCTTTTATGCAAGTGCTTCCCTGACTCCAGATATGCCTTTCATCAACTTTCAAGAATGACAGATTGTGAGGATTCTAAACTTCAGAGTAGCAGGTCCCAGCTGCAGCAACTATGAATCACGATTGTCTCACAATGTGCCATAATAAACCTGAAACATTCACAATGGCCACCGCCATGTGTAAGTCGTTTGAGGGTCCTTTGACTCCTTATAGTCTTTATTCAGGTGTTTAGTGTAGCACATTCATGAAGACTATTTCTCTGTTGGCACCAACACTCTGTGCTCCTTGCCATCCTTTCCTGCTCCTAAAGATGCGGAAGTAAAACATTTTTGGAATGCTGTATTCACGGGTGGGACTGGCACTCAGAGGTAAGCACGTCCCGTGCATCCTGACATATTCAGAGAGATTAATAACTAACCTTTCAATTGAGATGTCATCAGTGATGTCACAGACCATGTCATGAGTGATGTAATATGTGAGGTCATAAGCAGTGCATTGTGGGTGTGTGAGTTATATTTAGCTCAGGTAACTATAACTGCTGAATTTCTCTGGTTTTGTATGAGTAAAATGTCAGCCTAACTATAACGTCCTTGTAGTCTTTGGGTTTTTCAGTGAATATATATATATATATATATATATATATATATATATATATATATATATATATATATATATATATATATATATATTCACTGAAAAAACAAGGTTTAAAGGAACATTATAGTTAGGTGAGATGTTCTGTTTTAAACACTAAAAATGTGTGAAATTCGCCAGAGGCCATATTATGCACCTGTTTTGCGCACCCCCAGAGCACTTTGGTATTACAGAAATTGGCTACAGACGCTTGTGCACCCCGTCTGTAATACATGTTGCGCTGGCACACATATAGCGCCAACACTATCATTAGAAATGAGGGAATCTCTTTGCCTCTGCGCCATATTACAGATGTTTGTGCAAAGGTAAAGAAGCTGTCAGGAGGCGCGCTGACAGTGTGCCACCTAAAAGATGGTGCACTGTCAGTGCGTTCCCCGATGGCAGCCATTTGGAGGAGGTGAAGGGGGTCCTATGGACACCCTAGACATCCCCTTGCAGGCAGGTGCACTCGCCTGCAAGGGGATATCTCACCCTTCTTAAAAGTGCAGGTGGGTTGCCATTTTCACAGCCTCGTTTGACGCATCTTCATACAATTTTTCCCCAAAAAGTAAATTCACCTCCGCTCCTTCCTGGAAAGTTTTGGGGTGATCCATCAAGCAGAGCTGTTAAAAAATGGGGGTCCCAAAACGTAAAATCCACTTGCAATTTTCATAGAGCTCTTTAGACATGACTACAGTATAAACTGCTGAATGGACTTACACCAAATTCGTCAGGAGCTAAATCTTCATCCAAAGATGGGGCTTTTTGTGATTTGGAATAATTCCATTCATTAGATTTTGAGAAATAAAGGGTAAAAATTCATTGTATATTTTGACAGTTGGATCCGCGAGAGTCCCAAAGGCCTCCTGCGAGCACGCAAAATTAATAGTGGAGCCCTGTGATTGGTTGAAAGGCAAATTTTTCCCGTGAGCCTAAACTCACTCATGGTAGTCCCACAAGCACTCTCATTGGCTCGCTGTTAGAATGTTAGAAATGAAAGGGCCACCTTTACTGTTTACTGTGACTCTATCTAAGGGGGCAGCAGAAAGGCATGCTGTCCCTCTAACTTTAAAAAGAAGGTGTCTAAGGGCTAAGTACTGTGAAGAAAATAAATATTTTGTTTTCAAATAATTTTTACGATCTTGCCGGACTCTTATGGGATCGTCAATAGTAAAAAGAAGTAGATTAGTTTTCAATACACTCTATTAGTAGGAATGAATATTGCGGTGCTTGTTTTTGAGAGAAAGTGTGCAACTAGCACTGCTTTTTTTTTTTTTAGTTAAGAACCGTAAAAAATTGGCACTGAGAAATTAACCTAACTATAACGTTAATTTAATCTTTGTTTTTTTTCAGTGAATTTCTACTGTTTTTATGGCATGTCAAACTTTATTTCTATACCCAAGGATACTTCAGCTGTGCGCAGTGGAGTGTACAGCACAGTATATGGCGTGTGGCCAGGCCCTGAGGAAAACCCACCCAGGGGGCCAGTCTCCCCAGTAATAGCCTTTACATGTGCACAGCGAGGGCATATTTTCTTTTTATTAACTCAAAATGTGGGCCGTGACATTTTTTGTTGACGTTGTAGTTTGTTAATCAATTTGCTCAAACGCAGCAAGATATAATTAACATTTAAACCTTAATGTCACAAAAATGGCTGAACAGATTTATCTCAGACCACAACAACATGCTTCTTGAGTAAAGATCTAGCTTTCTGTCACATTTGGTGTAATTGTGTTGACCCATTTTCTTCTGTATTGCTGTCTAGAATTCCTATGGGAAGTTGCATGGGGAAAATATGTTTTGAGACACCCCTTGTCCCACGCTTGACGGATCACCCCAAAACGTTCAAGGAAGGAGCTGAAGTGAATAAACTTTATTTTTACATGTTTTGTGAAGGTTTCTCAAATGGTGTCAAAGTTATTAGAAATACTGTTTTAAAGTGTGCTAGTGACTTTTAAATTGAATTAGTTATTTATAGTGTATTAGCGAGTTGTTGGGTTTGTAGATGGGAAGTTAATTAAATTATAAATAATTTAAATGTAATGGCAATTAGTTTTTGTTGTAAATTAATTATCGATTTGATTATGAATCATTGTAATTGTTATATTTCCATTTAATAATTTTGATGTATTTTGATGTATATTTCAATTTTATTCTTAGTAATAATGTAATAATGTATTTTAGTAGCAGGTTGTTGAAATTGTAGCACTAGGGGGTAGGAAGTTCATTAAAATAAAATGTATTTAAATGTAAGATTTTCTTTTTTAATTAGATATTTAATTGAACAATAATTATGTAAATTCTTAATTATTTTGAAAGTTGTTTAACTCGTGAAGAGTTTAATTTGTAATGGAATTTTAATTTTCATAAGTTTATTATGCATATACTTTTAAAACTATATTACATTTTTGTAGGGGAGTAGGGCGGAAAGATATTACCATTATAATATTGTATTTATTGTTTTTATATGTTATGGCTTGATTAATAATTGATTGTGCATGTCATGGTTCCCGGGGGGTCCCTACCTCCCGACTGTCGGCAGCGTGTTTGCTTCTTCGCTCATGCGGAAACGAGTGTTCCTCACTTCCGTGTGGCATGCGGTTGGCAGTCCAGTTCCCAGCGACCGGAAACCACCGATACATTTTACAGCGCTTCTGGGGGAAACCACATAAACCACAACGGTTCCCGCTGGTCCAGCGCTTCAGATTGACGCCTTCACCTTGCTACGAATGTCTGCTTCTGCGCCGGACTTCACACCAGGTATTTCCGACGCCGCGTTGGAACGCTGCCTCGTTTCTCTTGACACCCGCTACTTGTTCCCTGCTAGTGTGCTCTACAATTCCCAAGCCTGGGTTTTCCGTCAGAGTGTGGACGCGCGGGGTTACTCATTGACAGTGACCTGTTTACCTTGTGCGCACTCTGGGAACCTGGCTACTTGACCCTTGCACCGCGCTGGAGCGCTATACCTTGTTTTTGTTTATTGACACCGCGCAGGAGCCCTTTATGTTTGTTTATGCTAAAGCGCGCAGGAGCGCTTCTTAGTTTGCACTGCCCGCATTGGGAAGCTATATTGTGTTTTCCTGCGCAGGAGCGCTGCTTCTTATTCCGTTACTACAGATGACTTCTCCCCACATGGTGCTTCTGATTACAAGGTAAATACTGTTTCCGCCTTTGTGCAAGAAGTGAACATAGAGGAGGGTTTGTCTGTGCCGTTATAACAGGGTCTCCCCTTGTCTTCCCTACCAGCCGGAGTTAACGGTCATTCCCCAAACAGAAGGAGGTCCTCTACTGGTCTTTGGGACACCATCCCCATCATCTTTAGCTTCCTTCCTCAATCCCATCTCCATCCTGGTTGGTGTACACATCTCAGCTGGGGTAAGGTGGGTACGGGGGTGATAGCTCATGTCATCTCTGCGAGATTACTTCACAAGCAACAGGTAAGCATTGTGGGGTACACGACAGTGCAGAATTTTACTGTTGTACTTTGTATTGTAATTGTGTTTTATTTGAATCACTAATTCAATGTAACATGTTTTGGAGAATTTTGTCTGTGGAATGGTGGTGTTTTTATATTATATTTGTTTATTTTAGTATTACTTTTAATTAAATAAGTTGGTATTTATTTTAAAATTTTGCAATTTATTTGAAGTTAGGCAAGTGAATATTATAAGAAATGCTATTTTAATTGAATTTTTTCTTTGTAAATTTTCATTTTATATTTTACAATGGTTTCATATTTTTATTAACTAATAGAGTATTTTTTCTATGTACTATAATGTATTAGTTGTGGAAATATTTTTAGTAAATGAGTAGGACTTGGGTTCTTGTATGTATTCCTTTGAAAGTCCAGCACTTTATCTACTGTTCCATAGACTGGAGTGGGAATAGTATATCTAACCCCTCAGAAGTCCAACACTTTCCCTACTTTTGCTTAGACTAGAGTGGGAATAGTGGATCTAACCTCTCAAATGTCCAACACTTTCCACAGTATTGCTTAGACTAAAGTGGGAATAGTATATCTAACCCCTCCGAAGTCCAATGCTTTGCCTAGTGCTACTTAGACTACAATGGTAAAAGTATATCTAAGCAGTCTGAAGTGCAATACTTTCCCTAATGTTGCTTAGAATGGAGTGGGAATTTTAAATATAACCACTCAGCAGTCCAACGCTTTACTTACTGTTGCTTAGAAAGGATTTTTACTATTTTTAATATTGTTGTTTATATTTTTAATATTTTGGGGTTAGTAATTTTCATATTCTTTTAAGAGAATGTTTTTATAATAATTTTTCTATATTCACTATTTTAGTACACTTAAAAAATATTATGCATACTATGTTTACTTGATTTTTTTTTTGTTTCTGATACAATTATTTTCTAACAATTGTAAAATTATTATAATGAGATATATATATATATATATATATATATATGTTAAAATTGTTTTATTTCTAAATTTAGGAGCATATTTTCAAGGGCTTTACACCACAGAACGTCACTTGTATCCTTGCGTTTTTAGAATGGCGGAGCGTGGTGTTAGCAATTTTTGATTAAGGCCACGCTTCACCATTCCCTTGTAAATATGCCCCATTGTGTACGGTCTAAATAAATAAAACATGTTTTAATATGGTTATTTTATTATCTTAATTAGGTTGCATATATATTTGCTAATTTTAAAATTATTTTACCTTATAGGGAAAATTAATAATATTCCAAAATATGGTTATTTATTGTTGAGAAATGTTTATATATATATATATATATATATAGAGAGAGAGAGAGAGACAGATGTATAGCTATGTATACATATATATATATATATATATATATAATCTACTGGCGGTCGCCAGTAGATAGTTATAGTTAGGACCTATTTTCCAAAGGAAATCCGCAACATTCTATTTGCTCCGGTCCGCTGCTATCCTGAAAATTTCACGGTGATTCGTCAAGCAGGGGCCGAGTAAAAAGGGGGGTCCCAAAACGTGTTTTCCCCATGCATTTTCCCATAGGACCTTTTGACGCAGCTACAGCCCGAACTGCTGATCGGAATTACACCAAATTTGGCAAAGAGGTAGTCCTCAGTTCAGACTCGTGCCTTTTGCTTAAATGGTGTAAATCCGTTCATTCGTTCCTGAGAAAATGACATTTAAAAGTACATATATATCTATGGCCTCGGAGGATCCGCGCACCCAGCGCGCACCCTGCCATGCACGAGCTGTATTCTAATTGGCTGGCAACACTCCAAATCAGGAAGTATTGGCAGCCAACTTGTGCCTCGGTAGAACCGAGGCACAAGAAACCTAAAAAACAAATGCAAAAAGGGGGCAGGGTAGAAACACCCTGACCCCCCTAGGCCTGCTCAGGGGGTCCCACAAGGACCCCTAGGGCCCAAAAAAACATTAAAAAAAAAAAAACAATCGGCGAGATTCGCGCACCCAGCGTGAATTTCGGCCGAAAATGTAAAAAAAAGGAGTGGGCTCCCACGCTTCTTTGGTAATTGGCCCCCGGGGGGGGCAATAGTTATGTAAAGGGGGGCTCAGAGGGGCCCACCAGCCCCAGGGACCGCCCCCCCCGGGGCTTATTTCAATTGTGTGGGGGGGCTCGCAGGCCCCCCCAGCCCTGGGGACTGCAACCCCCGGAGCTTCAATTTCTTTGTTTGGGGGGCTCTCAGGCCCCCCCAGCCCCGGGGCTTCAAATTCTTTGTTGGGGGGCTCTCAGAGCCCCGGGGGTGGCGTCCCCGGGGCTTCAAAAAATGAATGGGGGGACACACGGCCCCCCGCGGCCCCGGGGACCGCCACTCCCGGGGCTCTATTTTAAAAAAATATACCCTGCGTGGGGGGGCTCAAGACCCCCCACACGCCCCGGGGACTGCCACCTCCCCGGGGCTCTAAATATGTAAATTGGGGGATCCTCTTCCAAATAGCAAAGCAGATTGCTTTTCCACATGGGGAGCAGCATGTTAGCTGCTCCCCATGTAGAAAAGCAATGCCGGCTCCCGCAGGATGCAGGGTGCCGGCTGGGACCGTGGGGGGATTGGGGACCCCCCCACGGTCCCCAACGGAGTGAGCCAGCCCCGGTAGATGGGGTCCCCGGGGCTATTAGTGGCCCGGGAGGGGGGCAAGGCAGTCCCCCTCCAAAATAAAAAATAAATAAAAAAAGGCCCATGCCCCGGGGGATGGGGTCCCCGGGGCAGATTATGGCCTCGGGAGGGGGGCCACGCAGCAAACGCGCCCCCTGGCGTGTTTGCAGAGGGGAAACAAATTCCCCATCAATACTGGGGGTCCCTGGGGGCCAAGTAGCCCACCAGGTGCCTCCAGTATGCGCCAGGGAGCTGCGTTGCAGAGAGGTGTTCTGAGGCCACGCCCCTTTTTACACCTCTCTGCAACGCAGCTCTGTGGCGCTTACTGGAGGTAGCTGGTGGGCTAGTTGCACCCCAGGGACCCTCAGTATTCAAGGGGAGTTAATCTCCCAACTTAAAACGCACCACGGGGCGCGTTTGAACAGTGGTGAATGGAGGGGGCGGGGCCTGAGTTCACATGTGTGCAAACACGCCCTGTGGCCCGGTTTAAGTTGGGGAATTAATTCCTTGTCAATACTGAGGGTCCCTGGGGGTCAACTAGCCCACCAGGTACCTCCAGTAAGCGCCACGGAGCTGCGTTGCAGAGTGTTGTAAAAAGGGGCGTGGCCTCTAAGCACCTCTCTGCAACGCAGCCTCCTGGCGCATACTGGAGGTACCTGGTGGGCTAGTTGGCCCCCAGGGACCCACAGGATTGAGGAGGAATTAATTCTCTAACTTAAAACGCGCCACAGGGTGTGTTTGCAGACATATCACTTCAGGCCACGCCCCTTTCCTTCACCACTGTGCAAACGCACCCTGTGGCGCGTTTTAAGTTGGGGAATTTATTCTCTTTCAATACTGAGGGTCCCTGAGGGTCAAATAGCCCAACAGGTATCTCCAGTATGCGCCTGGGAGATGCGGTGCAGACAGGTGTTCAGATGCCACCCCCCTTTTTACACCTCTCTGCAACGCAGCTCTGTGGCGCTTACTGGAGGTACCTAGTGAGCTAGTTTGACCCTAGGGACCCTTAGGATTGAAGGGGAGTTAATCTCTCAACTTAGAATGGTGACAGGGCGCGTTTACACAGTGGTAAAGGGAGGGTCGGGGCCTGACAGGATGTGTGCAAACACACCCTATGGCGCGTTTTAAGTTGGGCAAAAAATTCCACTTCAAACCTGAGGGACCATGGGGACCAAGTAGCCCACCAGGTGCTTCCAGGAAGCGCCACTGCGCTGCGTTGCAGAGAGGTGGTGCAGGCCGTGCCCCTTTTGACATCTCTCTCCTACGCAGCTCTGTGGCGCTTACTGGATGTACTACGAATTCCGATTTACTCACCTGTTATCAGGAGAGACCTCAGTGCTGCATCTTTGAGCCCAGTACTGATTCTGAAAAGTAATTCTAACCATACTTACCAGTAACTTGAATTTCCTTCCATAAGCTAATATTGACTGGTTTCACTTGGAAATTCTTCTGAGTGGGAGTTTTGGAACTTTAAAATATTCACCTAAAATCAACCGAAGAACGAATTCCGATTTACTCACCTGTTATCAGGAGGGAACCCAGTGCTGCATCTTTTAGCCCTGTACTGACCCTGAAAAGTAATTCTAACCGTACTTACCAGTAACTTGTATTTCCTTCCATAGGAATCCATTGTCTGGTTTTCAGCAGAAAAGTTTCTAAGTGTCTATTTTCACAAACTAAAAATATTCCTTAAAAATCGCCTGTATGACTTAAACGCATTCTTTCAACTGTTTACAGGTGATGCACCAGTGCTGGATCCAGGATCCACCACTGAGTAAGAAAAAGTGACGATAACACTACTTACCTGCTAAGTGAATTTCCTTCCATAGGTTAACATTGGTGAATCTATGTGAACAAATTTCTGCGTCAACTTTTAAAATACAATAATATTCCTTAAAAATCACTTACTGTAACCAAAAGGCTTTTACTCAACTGTTTACAGGACATGTCCAAGGACTGAATCTAGGATCCAGTCCTGTGGTTAGAAAAGTAATACATAAAGTAACTAATTGCATTTAACTAGAAATTCACATTGAGCTCAATAGTGCACTGTGTTTGAAATCGTGTTGCCCATTGCAACAACTGTAACTACTGTACTTAAAATTCTATTGCCTATTTGCAAAGTATTTAAACTAAAGTAATTCATTCTGAGAAAGTATATTTTGTAATGTAATGTATAATGTAATTATAATGTAATTTAAAAAATAAAATATCTAAAAATAAATAGTTTAAAAAAATGTAGGAAATCAGTATCAAAAAAATCAATATAACAATTAATACATTTAAAAATTGTCATTTACAAAACCTTTGAAATTCACAAAAAAAAACATAGGTTTCAGGCACGTTATAGTTAGGAATTAGCATTTAAAAAACCTTAGAAATTCATTTGAGATGTCATGAGTGAGGTCACTGACCATGTCATGAGTGATGTAATATGTGAGGTCATCAGCAGTGCATTGCGGGCTCGTGAGTTATAGTTAGCTGAACTAACTATAACGGGGGAATTTCAATGGTTTTGTACGAGAGAAATGTCCATCTAACTATAACGCACCTGAAACCTATGGTTTTATCATATATATATATTCACACTCTAGTTCCGTGGGCACTTTTGTCATGGCTGTAGACATCATCTTTGTAGGGACCATGGAATTACTGTGATCACATACCAACTCATTGGAAATTGTTACATGTAATCCAAATGCGTTGATAATAATCACCTCATTGGGCATCATCGCACATCATTCTTATGCAAACATTAACATTAAATGCATTCCTAGGGAAATGCAGTGTAATACTACAAGATCATCTTTATACACTATGTCTGTGGGGAATTGAACATCTCTATAATAAAACACTATCTTTGTTGGGACTTGAAAATCCCTATTATAACACACTATCTTTGTTGGGACTTTAACATGATTACCATCACATAGCATCTCAGCAAAGGCTATGAGATTCCTATAATCACACAGTATCCAGGTAGAGACTTGAACATGCCTATCATCACATACAATCTCTGTTTGGACTTGAACATCAATAGTTTCACACTCTCTACAAGTGGGGACTTGAATATTATCATTACACACTATTTCAGTGGGGCAAGATCATGATTATCGTCACACGCTATCTGTGTGGGGACTTGAACTTTATTATCCTCACACACTATCTGTTTGGAGACTTGAACATTGTCTTTTCACACTATTTCAATGGGGACTTTGAAAATATTATCTTTATCCACCATTTTGTTATGGAATTTAGCATCCCAATAATCACACACTATCTCTATAGATACAAGAACATCACTATAATCACACACTATCTTTATGGGGACTTACACATCACTATAATAACACTATTCTTGTGGGGACTTGAACAAAATTACCTTCACACACCGTATCGGTGGAAGCATGATCATTCCTATCAGTACACATACACAATTTCTGCTTGGACTTGAACATTATTATCTTTACATTATCAGAAGAAGACCTCCACACCAATCTCCTCAAAACACCCCCCCCCCCCCCAGCACCACCACTATCGACACCAACTCCACAGCCATAGGATTTCACCACTGGATCTCCTGCTGCGCCGTCAAGCTTGCACCCCTCCTCCCCCCCGCCAAACAACACCCTCTGAAGGTCGCCTGGTTCACCACAGAACTACAAGAACCCAGACGCTCCTGCAGACGCCTAGAGAAAACCTGGCAAAACCACGGAAGCACGGAACAACCACAGGAGTGCACTGAAGGAATACTACCAGCGCATAAGAGACACCAAACGGATCTTCATAAGAGACAAGATCCAAACCAACTCGACCAAAGCCAAGGAACTGTTCAACATCATACATCAGTTCACAAACCGCCCAGCGAAGCCACGGACATCACACCTTCCTAGGAACTCTGCGACAAGCTCAGCGCCTACTTCCACCTGAAGATCAAGGTCCTCTACGACAACTTCAGCAAACAAATGCCAGACACCACGCCCCCCCTACGCCGCCGACAAGCCATCCATCATGACCTGGAACCCTGCCACCGTCGAACACATCACCGCGACCATGAAGATAACCCACTCAGGATCCCCTACAGACCCCTGCTTACCAACCATATTCCACAGGGCCGCCACCGCCATCTCACCCGAACTAGGACAGACCATCAACGCCTCCTTCTTGTACGGCATCTTCCCAGATGACTGGAAGCGGGCGGAGGATAAACCCCTTCTCAAGAAACCGACGGCAGACCCAACAGACCTGAAAAACTGCCGGCCCATCTCTCTCCTCCCCTTCGCGGCCAAAGTCACCGAGAGACTCGAAAAACCCAACTGACCGCCTTCATCGAAGAGAACTCGATCCTGGACGCCTCCCAGTCTGGATTCTGCTGCAACCACCGCACCAAGACCACCCTCCTAGCCGCCACTGACGACATCCGCATGCTACTCGACCAGGGACACTCTGCGGCCCTCATCCTTCTAGACCTCTCCGCAGCCTTCGAAACCACTCCACACCACACGCTCGCAGCCAGACTTCACGACGCAGGGATACAAGGAGCCGCCCTCGACTCCTTGTCCATCAGACAGCATGGGCTCAGCATTGTATCCTACGCCGGCGACACCCAGCTCATCCTCTCGCTTACAAAAAGTCCCGAAGACACCAGACTCTGTTTCCAAGAAGGAATGAAGAACGTGGCAGCCTGGATGAAGACAACTGTTTAAAACTCAACTCAGAAAAGACCAAAGTCCTCGGACCCTGCACCACCGCCTGGGACAACACCTGATGGCCCTCGGTAATCCACCCACCCCTACAGACCACACACGAAACCTCGGTATCAACCTCAACTCCTCCCTCTCCATTAACCGCCAAATCAACGCCGTTGACTCCACCTGTTTCAACTGCCTGCGCATCCTCCGCAAGACCCTCAAGTGGATCCCTCCAACTACAGAAGGACCGTCACTCATGCGCTCATAACCAGCAGACTGGACTATGGCAACCCATTCTACGCCGGGATCAACAGAATCCTTCTACACAAACTCCAAGCCATCCAGAACGCAGCAGCCAGACACATCCTCGAGACACCGCATCACGAACACATGACCCATCACCTACGAGACCTCCACTGGCTCCCCATCGAGAAGAGTGTCACCTTCAAACTCCTCACCCCCACTTACAAATCCCTCAATAACATCGGACCCGAATACCTCAACAAGAGAATATCCTTCCACGTTCCCAAGAGGAACCCCCGCTCTGCCGACCTCGCTCTGGCAGAGGTACCTCGCATTTGCAGAAACAGAACAGGCGGGAGAGCCTTCTTCTACATCTCAGCCAAGACCTGGAACATGCTCCCTGTGAACATCAGATGCTCCCCGACCCTGCACACGTTCAGGAAGGACCTCAAGACGTGGCTCTTCGACTGATCCGGAGCTGCTCCCCCCCCCCCCCCCCCCCAGTGCCTTGAGACCCTCACGGGTGAGTTGCGCACTTTACAAACCCCTGATTGATTGATTGTGTTGAGACTTTAAAAATTATCTTTACATGCTTTGTAAGTGGTGAACTGAAGACAAATATCTTTACATAAAATCTCTGTGGGGACTTGAACATCTCCATAGTAAACGACTAACTTTGTTGTGACATGAAAATCACAAAAATAACACATTTTCTTTGTGGGGACTTGAACTTGATTGCCTTCACATAATATCAGTGCATGGGCTATAAGATTCCTACAATCCCACACCATCTACATGGAGACTTGAACATGCCTATTAAGACATACTATCTCTGTTTGGGCTTGAACAGTATTATCTTCACACACTTTCTGTGTGGGGATTTGAACATTATCTTTACACATTATTTCAGTGGGCCTTGATGATGATTATCTTCACACACTATCTTTGTGGAGAATTGAATGTTGCCTTTTCACATGATTGTACTGGGGACTTGAACAAGATTATCTTCATACACCATCTTTCTGGGGACCTGAGTATCCCAATACCCACACATCATTTCTGTTGGTACATGAACATCACTATATTCACACACTATCTTTGTGGGTGCCTAAACATCAATATAATAACACACTATCATTGTTGGGGACTTGATCATAATTATCTTAACACAGTGTCCCTGTGGGAACTGGAACCATCCTATCAGTTAAAACAATCTCTGTTTTGACTTGAACATCATTATGTTCACAATCTCAATGTGGGGATTCAAGCACTATATTTACACACTGTTTCAGTGCAACTTGAACATGACTATTGTTACAAACTAATTCTATGGGGAATTGAATATCACTAGAATAAAACACTATCACTATTACATACATTCCTAGGGAGATGTGGTCTACTAGCTTCTTTGGCAAAAATGTAAGAAGTTAATCAATCTCTGGGTTCTTTATGACTATATTACTTGATTCCATCTGTTAATTTATTTATGGCTTAGCTCCCTTACCTCCTAAGATTTTGTGAACTAAGCAATGGGTTAACCACAGTTTAAAATGCCTTTCTGTAATCATCATATGATATTTTCTGATACATTATTAACATAATCTATCTTCCTGTATACCCCTAGGAAGTGCAGCAATTAATTTATGAATATATTATGATGGTATTTGTGTATACTGTTGATAAAATAAATATTTAGCACCGTGTCTTTGTCTGTATTTAATCAGAAATGCTAATTATGAAGTAGATCCTCACAAGGATGGTAGCACATGTTCAACTCCCCACAAGGATGGTTCTGTGCAAGTGATTAAATAACAAAATATTTGCAAATGTGAAGCAGGCTCCTATATCATAAATGTTTTCTTAATAATGTTCAGTTATTGGTGTAATTTTAAACCATTAGGAAAGCTTAGTCCTCATAAGACAGGTGTCAACATATTGTCCCCACAAAGACTGGGGATTAGGAGGAGTTTGTCGGAAAGTAGAATATTACGTGGTATGGCTGGGTAGCCTTACCAAGTAATATTATCACAATACCCCAAAGATGGTCCTTGGACTCACACTAATAAATCTTTAGATCAGTCTAGTACAGGGTGGCAAAGAGCAGTCAGGCTTTACTAAACGAACATGTGTTAGGCATTTCAGAGTACCAACATGGACAATAAGTAATTGACACGACTCGAGAAAAATCCAACACCAATTTATAAACATAGAGTGTATTTTTATCTTAATTTAGAAACCGAAATAAACAGAATAGCATACATATAACCGGAGTTATAGATTTGTGAAGCAATATTAAATCAGTGCAATAAAATACATGGAAAAGATAATATTGCGGTCAAAGGCAAAAAACCAACCATTAGTGACAATCAGTCACACCCTGAGATCCTCTGAAACAGTATCCCCAGACGCCCACCTTCCAGCAGCTCCAACTCTAATTATACAAGAACAGAGGATCCGAGAATCTAGATAGGGGGAAGGGAAATTAGGGAAGGTATGCCAGGAAAGGAGACCTGCAAAACAAAAGCAACAAACCAATGATTACATTTTGCCATGATCAAGTAGAACTCCTTACATCATGCCTGAGTCACTGTAAATACTGGGGCATATATTCACTGAGAATGCATTTCAGAAGTTGTGTTTACTTCATAGAATGGTCAACTGCAAACAACACAGTACCCTAGCAACACATCAAATATCAATGGTGTATCATCTGGTACATATCATAATCTTGGTTGGATGTGGATTCCAAACGTATACATAAATTGCAATACACTGTGCAGGCTTTGCAAACGCTGAGAATAATGTTCCATTTACACTGTACTATGAGCAATAACAAACTCACCTTAACTCAAGGAATTCCACATACAGTGATTTCAGAAGTATGCCACACTTACATCGCCCTTCAAAAGAGCTTAATATTACTGAAAGCAGCACCGCTCAATATTAAGCGAGTCAGGATAAAATCCGCACAATGAAACACAGTCCTTCAAGGGTGCAAAGCGATCCAAACCATAACTTCTCCCAATTCTGTAAAGCAGCTGATAAGATGCGGTCCGGGCACTGCAACACAAGACACGCCAAAGACAAAGGATTCCGAAAACGCGCTTACTCTGCAAGGTCCTAATACTTAGGGGCCGATTCCGATCCGGGTCGGAAAGCGTCGGATCCGGAGTGTTTTCCGACCGAGCCGGACTCCTACAGTCCGACCGAGTGAGTACGAGGCGCACGTATGCTGTCAGACTCGGTTCGGTCGGACTCCCATAGAAGTCAATGGGAGCCAGTTGTACGACACGTACATGCGCTCCCATTGACTGAATGGGTACGTCTCGAACAAGTGCGTCCCCTACAGTGGGTACGCGTCGGTGCCATCTGCACCATACATGCCTGTGTGGGGGAGACCCATGGGTCTCCCCCTGTGTGCAAGTCGTGCGGGTGTCAGGGTGTCCAACGCGGACCCCCGAAGTCTGACTCCGGGAGCTTTTGCGAGCCGGACACAGGCTGTCCGCGTGCATCGTACTGGCTCGGTCGTGAATCGCATCCATTGCACGCCACGGTTAGCTTACGTTTGAGACATACGGAGCGGTTCGGACCCGGAAACGACTCGGTCGATGAATTTCATGTAGCTCACATCGTACTGGCTCGCTCGTACAGCTGTACGAGTCGGGCGGAAAACACGCGTACGGCTCGTAGTTTTTCCGGCCGGATCGCGTTCGGTGCCCTTCCGACCCGGATCGGAATCGGCCCCTTAGTAGACGCTCGCCCCGCATTTTCCCGACTCTCTTGTACTGGCAAGCAGTATCCCACGGCACCATGCAATTCTCTTTGCATTTCCACCATGGACGGCCCCCTGAAGCATGGTATATTTTGCATAAAGGGGACACCCTTCGCACCGGCGAGAGTGCAGAATGGGCACAGACTTCGCAAGTCCTGACACAATCAGTTTAGTTACGTTGTAGCCTTGCAGGTAGGGCTTTAAGTGGGTCTGAGCACTAGTGTTTTTAAGGGTGCCTCGAAACGGGTCTCTATCGGGCTCTGTTTTGTGCCCCGGCACAGACGGTCCGTTTTTTCCCCCGGACTCTAGTGACGGACAACAAGCACATCGAGGTGCGCGTGGTGAGCGTTATAGAGGAAGGAAAATCCTTTAAAGAGAGTCATTTTCTCTCTGGATTTCCCTTCTCTTTTTGAAACTCAGGAGCAACAACATTGTCGTGGTGTCACCAGGGCTTTAAGTGGACGTTTTCTCAATATTATATACAAGCCATAGTTGCTGCTTATTTATCTTATGCAACTAGCAACCATTGACAAAGCCAATAGTCCTACTTGTAGGTATGATGTGACTTGCTGTATCATATATCTGGACGCAATGACAGGAACAGCAAAATACAAGTCGGGCGGCACACTAAGCTGTTCACAGATTTTTAGCTTACGTATTTTTAAGCCACGCCCTTAATTACACTGACCACGCCCTTTTGAGAGACCCCACTAGTTTTTTCACCCCAGGTGATGTGGGTCCCAGGATCAAGCCATGACAGTTCGATTTTACCTGGCTGTGGAGCCCGGGTGCAGTGCTGTTCTGGCTGTCCGTGGTGCTGAACGTGAGCCACGGAAGAGCATGACCGCAATTCAGTTGAGAAGACAGTCCCGGTATTAAGAACCAGGCTGATCTAGAACTGATAGCTGAACATATTAATAGATCCTTTCTATGAATGTTTAAGTTGAGAGACTCATTTATGCTTCTCCCTTTTTGCATACTATGAACCAAGCCCGGGTCTAGCGGGTGGGCCAGGCCCACCCAAACATGACCTTTGGCCCTCCCAGTTGGCAGAAGAGGCCATGTGGATGGCCAAGCGTTGTGATGATTTTTCACTTTGTTTACATCAATGATAAATCTGGGGTAGCGTTGTCACCTTTCCAAAAGAAAATACCGGCCATTTGTTGTAGTTTTAAGAGTGTGCACAGGTATAGACATGATACTTAATAGAACTATGAAAAAAAATGTATGTATGCATTTGTACCATGACTTTTCCATCGGTTTTTACTATATTTAATAGTCCATAATCTTTGCAGCTCTAGAACACATTTAAAAGTGTTTTCTATTTATATTTGCTGTTCGAATTAGGTAAGATAAGGGCTAGAAAAACTGGCTTTAGGTGGTTTTGCTTATTTTTGTACCAGCCGGGACATTAAAATACCGGTGGTGCCAGTAGAAAGTCGGCCAGGTGGCAACCCTAGTCAGTTGTAATTAAGGAACCTCTAGCACACATTTTAAAGTACATTGTTTTTATAAATAGTGTTCTAAGTATGCACTGTAAAGGGGAAAAAAGACTTTTGGTGATTTTCTCTATTTTTATACTAGCTGAGACATTAAAATATTCATGTTGGAAGAAAACAGCCCTGTAGCAACCCTACCTCATGTCTGAGACAAGCTGTAGTTGGGCGATGTGTATTGATGACAGGGTGTTACCTGCCAATGATGCAGCAGGTGCAGTGGCACCAGGGCCCAGGGCTGCGAGCGTCCTTTTGCACTTCAATTATGTAACTTAACATGTGTATTTGTAAAATGCACATTCACCCAAGCATATCTTGGCCTTGAATAACAGATGTTTTTTATTACCCAACTCAATGGTACTCATTTTATTGACCTCACAACGATAAAAGGCTGATTGGACCTGCCGGGATTTGAACCTGCGACCATGAGGTCGAACACAGACCCATACAGTGGATGCATTAGTCCACCAGACCTGGCTGTTTCTGTGTGGGGATTCTGAGGGCATTTTTGTATTTTAGTCTGTGGATGATGCACACAGTAATATACTGTAGGATGTGGCATACATTATACTATTCCCATAGTGGCAATGCATGCCTCATTGCATAAGCAGCCACAAGGGAATCATAAATGTCCGACCATTATCTAAGAATAAATGTGGAATTACAATGCCTACTAGGGTATGTGTGTCTGTTCTCTGCCAGATGGTGTGGTAGGATAAATAATCAGTTTATCTCATTTGAGATATTGTTCTGGGCTGGGTTACAAATGTGAGCACTTCATATTCTGATAACTAGTCCAAGGACATTGCACATACCCGGGTTATAGTCAGGGCCATTGGAATTGTCTAATTTTGCTACTATGGTGTTTTCCACATAACTATGCTTTTTCTGCATTTGCCACACAATCCATCATCTGCTGCAAAATCTGCAGTTTTAAAAAACGTTTGTAGCTCAAACGGATCAAAAGTTACAAAAAATGCTGCAACTCGTGTTTAAGCGCAGTTTAAGACCATTTCCTCAAATGTTAACATGTCACCTTTATGTTGCTTATTGCTATTCCTGGATGTTAAACTTGTAAATGTTTTAAGACAAATTTTCATCTATTCTGTCTGGTCACATTTCCTAAAGAGCATTTGTTTCTTCTTACATTTCACAGCATTTGACTATCTATGAGAGTGAGAAGTCTCGCAGCTGATGATCCAAGCACATAAGCTGCAGAGTGTGTGGTACCTCAACCTTAAGGGCTTAAAGCTGCATCATATACACTTTTAGAAAATAATTTCTGTTTGTTTTCCTCTGTTCCACGTCCATAATACAGGGCGGCCACAGAGGTAAAGTGATACCCTCATTTGCATGGGGTCATTGGAGAGGAGAGCAGCAGTGCCATATCTTAGTAGTTATGGCTCTACAATGCTCTCTTCCTCTATTGCAATGCAGCGTAGCAACTTTGGCTGCGGTGCATGTTGCTATTTTTAATGCTCCTAAGTGTCAGTGAGTGAGAATGTGAGTGAGAAAAAAGTGACTGAAAAAAAGTGAGTGTTAGTGAGAATGAATGAGTATGAATGTGAACAACGAGAGTGAGTAGCAGTGAGTGAGCTGTGAGTGAGAAGGAATGAGTGCACGTTAGTGAGAATGAATGTGATTATGAATGAGTGAATATAAGTGAGCATGAGTGAGAATGTGGTTATGCTTGTGAGTGTGCCCTTGAGTCAGGCATGCTGAAGGTAATTCTTGACTTAAAGATACACCCATGGGAAAATTCTGGTACTAGCATACTGGAGGCAGTTCTGTGTATGACAAGCACTTAGCATATGGGGACACCTATGACAAAGTGCTGGCATTGGAAAACTGGATGTAATTCATGGCATAGGGGCAACTTTGAAAAATTGCTGGCGTACTGAGAAAATTCTTGGTATTGTAGCCACCATGTCAAATTGCTTGCACATTGAAGGTAAATTTTGTCGTAAAGCAGGACAACCATGGTATATAGGAGGTATATAAGAGGGGGGCAATTATGGCAAAGTGCTGGCCCTGACATACTAGAGATAATTGTTTACGTTCAGCTCACCCATGGTTTATGAACGGCACTAATGGCAAAGTTCTGGCAGTGATATATTGCATGTAATGTTTGAACTTAAGGATCATATTGACATATGTGGAGCACCAATGAAAATATACTGTATATGGCACAATGGAGGTAAATCTTGTCAAATGGGAGCACCTTTAGCACATTTGGGAAACACATGGGGTGAATTCTTGGGAGAATGAAAGACTTGTATTGTATTTGTATAGCGCACTGTCACCCTACGGGTATCCTGGCGCTCTGACAGAACAGATATCCCTACTACAGAGGGAGGAGGCAGGTCAGGGGCCATCAAGCTGCTGGAAAGAGCCAGGTCTTAAGGCTCTTTCTGAATTCCATTAAAGAATCCATATGTCTAATCCGCAGTGGGAGCTCGTTCCACATCCGAGCACCCACCACACTGAAATCCCTCCCACCCATCCTAGTCCGTTTGAATCTAGGTTGTGCCAGCAGGTTAGCGTTGGAGGAGCGCAGCTGTCTTGGGGGAAGATACCGTGTAAATCTTTCCTGAAGAGGGACCGGGCACATCCCGTGTATTGCTTTATGAACTAGACAGAGGGATTTAAAAAGAACCCTTTCTCTGACTGGCAGCCAATGAAGCTCTCGCAACGCCTGAATGGAGGAGGAGTCGCGCCTACGATTTAACGCCAGCTTCGCTGCAGCTGACTGAACTCTCTGTAGCCCCTGCAAGATGTATTGGGGGGCTCCTAAATACAAGGAGTTGCAGTAATCCATTCTGCTTAGTACCGTGCTCCTTATGACCGTAGCTCGCGTGTCTTCGGGTAAAAGCGGAAGGATTCGGCGTAAAAGCCGTAATAGCCCAAAACATGCGCTGGCTGTCTTACTTGCCTGCGAGTCCAACTGGAGATTACTGTCAAACAGAAAACCGAGATTACGTATTGTATCAGCTGGGGCCAGTGGATCCTCATCCGGAGCGAGCCTGAGATCCACCGGCAGGTGTTGAATCTGCCTTAGCGGCGAATAATACAGTAGCTCAGTTTTTTCTCCATTGAACTGCAGGCAGTTTCTCCGTAGCCAGTCTATGGTCAGACTCATGCAGTTTTGAAATTGTTCTAGGAAAACCGCCTGTTTTCCTTCCAGTGAGAAAGCCAGTTGCGTATCGTCTGCGTAATTGACTAGATCAACCCCAAACGCCTTGATGATCGAAAATAGGGGCTGTAGATATATGTTAAAAAGAATGGGGCTGATGCTGGAGCCCTGCGGTACTCCAAAAGCTACAGGGGTTTTTTCAGAGGAGAAAGACCCCAGGGTCACCACTTGATATCTTCCCGCCAGATAGGAGCGGAGCCACTGCAAAGCCCGACCCTTTACCCCTATTTCCTCCAAACGCTCCAGCAGGATTGAGTGACTTACTGTATCGAATGCGGCTGACATATCCAGGAGCACCAGAATGGCAGTGCTCCCGTTGTCAGCCTGCATTCGCATGTTGTCCCTCATGGTGACCAGGGCTGACTCCGTCCCATGACCAGGACGGAAGCCGAACTGGGCCCTATCCAGCAAGTGATGTTCCTCTAGATATTCTGAGAGGGATCTGCTCACGGCCTTTTCCAGAATTTTAATGGGGAAAGGGAGGAGAGAAATAGGCCGAAAACTAGCCGGATTAGTTCGATCCAGGGTGGGCTTTTTAATAAGGGGGGACACCACCGCCTGTTTCCAACCCTCTGGGACTAAGCCCACTTCCAGGGATTGGTTGCAGATCTGACGCAGCCAGGAAAAGGTCAGGTGGCCGTAAGACTTCCACACCTTCTGAGGCAGGGGATCAAGGGGTGAACCAGAGGAAATGCTATAGGCCATTGTATCAAAAGTAAGATCCGTGAAAATGGGAAAGGTTGCCAGGGAACAATGCCGGCCCGGCGTCTCCCTGGTCGCCTCTATATCAGAATCCTGAGCAGTCACTTCATTGCCCTTAAAAAGGTCGACGATCTTTGCCACTTTATCTTTGAAGTGAGTGGCGATCTCGTTGCACAGCTTTTGTGAGGCTACTACTTTGTTCTCCAGGCAGTTCGGAGCTGAAATAGTTCTTACGATTTTAAAAAGTTCCTTAACCCCGTTTGGTGCTTGCATGATGGATTTGGCATAAAAATTGGCCTTACTTTCCAGAATAAGCAGCTTATACCTGCTCTGTGCTGACTTTAATACAAGCTTGTCCCTGTCCAAATATCCCTTCCTCCATTTCCTTTCGGCCCTTCTACAATGTAGTCTTAGCTGTCTCAGGTCTTCATTGTACCAGGGCGCTGAGGTTTTATTCCACTGTGGGTGGTGTTAGAAGGGCGCCTGTCCTTGCTAATTTAGTCCAGTTTCTACCTTTCCAATACAGTACTGCAGTTTTTGCTTGGACAGGAAAGTCGGCTAACTGTATTTTGAAATGGATAAGGTAGTGGTCTGTCCAGGTTTGGGGTATGATATTTAAAAGTTCTGCCTCAGATTAATTTGCAAATAGAAGATCAAGTATGTGACCTCCCTGATGAGTCGAGGAGGTGACTAATTGTTGGAGACCGAAATTTTTGCATGTATACTTCAGATCCCTTAGCTGATTCTTCATGCTGGCGTTCTCCCACCAATTAAAGTCACCCAAAATGACCATTTTAGAGTGTGATAGCGATAGGGTAGCAATAGTGTTCAGGAGAGGCTGCTGTGGAGTGTTACTCCCTGGGGGGCGATAGCAGAGCAGTCCTGTAAAGAGATTACCTCTAGCTTCGTGAAGCGAGAAACCCAACTTGAATATTTAATGAGAGCAGAACCTATGGCTTTTTAGCAAATGTATGTGAAAAACCCACTTTAAAATACACTATATGGTCAGATTTTTTCAAGATGTTCATAGGGAGTGTCAGGATTCTGCCGCCGGTTACGCACTGACGGCTGCAGTGCTGACGACCGGAAGAGCAGTTGCCAAAACTACACTTCCCGGCATGCAAAGCGCGAGTCGCGTCTCACGTGACTCGCGCGCGACGCCACAGGAATGAGTAAAAGGGAGGCTCTACCCGGAAGACGCCGCCGATTATTCAGGCGAATGCCCGCAGCTTTACACATCGAATTACGAGACGGCGAGCGTGCGTTCCGCACTATTCACGGGGCCGTCTGTTCCAGGATTCTCTTAGTAAAGACCGGGGGTGGTTCTTTTCCACGCCACCAAAGCGCTTCTCTGTTCTTCCCCTTTTTTGGCTGGGCACCACCTTTCAGAAGATTCGCATAGCAGAGGAGAGCGTTTCCAAGAAGCAGGAGCTCCTTCTTTTGTATCTCCCTGTTGGAGAGACCGGCGAGGATGTGGTCTCATGCAGGGAGGAAAACTGTGAACCGTGAGTAACAGCTAGCTTTCTGGAAGGGAGCGGCTGCTTCCTTTGCTAAGGTTGTGATGCATCAAAGCTGACAGTTTGGATATCATGCACAGTACACCTATTTAACCAGAGAGAACCTTATTCACCAAAGCGTGTTGTTCTCGTTTCCTGAGTGCGACATTGTCCTTTACCTTGTTTTGAGTCAGCCGGGTCATCCAGGGTATATGGTACTACTTCAAAGAACTTTGAACACAGGAGTAGTAGGGATTGTACAAGACTGTATTGTATTGAAACCCTAACATCACTTTTGCTGAGATTTGTTGTCTTTTTTTATCTCCACAATTATTTTGTCTACGAGAGGGGGACCAGAGAGGGTGTACGGGCGTTTTCTGCCTTGCATATACAGCAGCGCCACACATGTGTTTGGGTATGTGATGCAAGGGGAATCTCTCTCTCTCTTTTGTAGCGAGACGTCTGAGGTGGGGAACTTCAGAAACATTGTCCAATGCGTGATCTCTCTCTCTTTTCTTTTAGTACATGTTGGGTCCTTGCAACCACCCTTCTCTCTCTCTCCAGGCTATTCAACCACCCACCTTCTTACTTTTCAGGTAGTACGTTCTAGGCCTTTCAGGGCAAGACAAAGTGTAAACATCACAGTTAATTGTTCCACATGATACATGAAGTAATATTGAGCTAGTGTAATTTTGCCGTCCGCAGATCTCACTCCACGCTGTCCCTACCCTTTCCTTCCCTCACTTGACTATCCCAAAAGTCCGAGTTTATTTATATTCCGGGATTTGGGCCGTTGAGAGGTGGACCCTCTTGAGCATCAGCACAATTCTGAGGACCCTGAAGGGTGGACCCCGACAGGGAGAGACCCACCTCCTGTAACCCTCGCTAGAAGATTGTAAGAAACAGAGGGGTAATCGGTCCCAAACCCTTACTAGCCGTTTAAATGGAGCAAATAGCGTTGATGATGCTTCTCCGTGACAGGGGGAGACCCCTGACCCCCTACTTCCGAAAAGTGGTTCCAAATGAATGTCTGGACAAGCTTTAGGTTTTTTTCCTTTTTTCTGGAGTAAATTCCAAAACAAGGTGTGCAGGGTGAAGATATTCAATTGATGTTTTTTTTCGTGTTTGTGCCTCATTTGTACAGCTTTGGGTCACAGGGGAAAGAGAAGAGCGACAGCCAACATGTGTTTCGCCCCTTTTACATGGCCATCTGGCCTGGGGCTTCCTCAGGGCATGGTGAATAGATTCGTCAGTTGGATGGTTCCTTGGTTGGGTATATGTAACTTCCTTTAGTCAGGTCTTGGCATAATGCCCTCGTATCCACATCAGTCCCTCTGCAAATTCAATGAAACAATTAGATGCAAAGTGATTTCAATCGAAAAATAGAATTCAGTATATCAAAGATGAAACGTACTGTAAAAGTGAAAAAAAGGGTTAACGGTCACTTTTGGTCACTAATACTTAACTCTCGATTCAAGCTACAGCTTGGTGACTGGAACTAGTGTGACTGAGAGTACAGGCTTCTCATGTATATAATCCATCGCTATCAACTGGTTTTCTCAGAATCCCTCACTTTCATTTCACTTTGCAAAAACCTTTGAGCGCAAAATAATGCTGTATAAAATAACTGTGTAAAATAAAAACTGAAAAGTACGTTCTGCGAACAGGAAATCTCAGGCGACCGTCACTCCTGGTCACTGTCTTCTCAATAAAAAAACTATTATTATAACATTCTTTGCTTTCAGACAAAAAATTGACAGATTTTTGCAGCAAAATAGACGCTGCAGCTATGCAGTAAAAAATGCCCTTTCAAAAAAAATATATCTCCACTGAGAATATCTGGAACTACCCACCCAACATGACTTCCAAACAATTTTATGCAACTCTACTTTAGGGACAGAAATTCACATTTCGTGACACCACATTTTGGCAAAACATACTCGCCCCCAATAATGCACCCAGTGCTTAATTTGAGCCGGTGGTTTCCTGTGCTCGGCACCTTCATTTATTTGTCAACAGCCGACACTTAGGATAGTCTGCCACATGGTGGTGCTGTCTAATTTAGAAATGAGCAATACAACAGTCGTTTATTCATTTAATATTTGTTGCAAAGGACTAATACCTCCCACAAAGCCATCCTTGTTGGGTGTCTGGAATAGTCTAAATTGTCACACGTGTAGGAGTGTGATGGGCATTAGTTGTGTTAGTACTGTCACTGGCAGAAACAATAGGTGGTGCAAGCTGCAGTGGCCTCCAGACGAGGGCACTGGCACCCTTTTTTTTTTTTGTTTTTACAAATTAGGCACGTAATGCACTGTCCAAAAATTACTTCTGTAATGCTTAGATCTTCCTTGAACCATCCTCAAACATTGGAGTGGGTGGTTTATGTCTACCCAATTCATCTTTACAACTCGTCTGTAACCAGTGCTTTATTTGTAAAATATTAAGTGCCAAGGCTCTGACCACGAGGCCACTGCAGATTGCACCACCCATCGCCCTTATCGCTGCCAAAACAACTACTAACCATCTCTCTCGCATGTACATGTGACAGTTCAGATTATTCCAGGTCCCCAAAGTTAAAGGAATTGCTGGGGAGGCAGGTATTAGCAATTTTTTATATGTATATTGTTTTCCTAAACAACTTTTATATTGCTCATCTCTAAATTACATGAGCAGCGCCACAATGTGGCAGACTGCCCTAAGTGTGGTGTTGACAATTAGGTGCCAGTGCCGGTGCCAAGCACCGGAAACCAATTAAGTGCTGGTACTCCGCACCGGCTCAAATTAAGCACTGTCTGTAACCCCTATTTCTGTGCCTAGTATGGTTAGGAAATGACCAACATGAGTAATTCTCATCCTACCCTCAGAGTCACCGCCTTGTGATTGAATAATTCTTCTCTGACTCTAAACAGGAAAAGGAAGACATGTTCTTTTGTGTTAGGAGAGTCTTTCTTTCATGCAAACATAAACACATGAAGACCACAAAACCACAAATAAAACATTACTTTTGTAGGTTTACAGCCCCGGCTGGGCAGACGTAGTTTATCTTCTTAATTCACACCTTCATGAGTAAAATCTGTCAGATTTACAATTTGTGTGGAACATCGAGTTTTTATAAACAGCTTAAAATAAACTAGCCTGTTAATCATTCAATGTTCAGAACGGCTATAAATGATTTAACCTTTCGCCAATATCGTGCCTAAATATTTGGCCTTTTGATGATTTAATTACCCAGTAGCAAGATAATTAAAAATAGTTACAAGTGGTGCTTAAGCAGTTCGACATTTGGTGTCCCAGTAGGAATCACCGGAGCATGTTAATTACATTTAAATGCAGAGGCATTTAAGGACATTTTTCTCAAATCCAATAATCTGCTTAGTCCATGATATGGAATTTTCACATTCATTTGGATTCCTGTATTAAACTTTATATCTCAGCATGTTGCAATAAGCAGGGCTGAAATGCTTTCATTCGTCTCCAGGAATAGATACCAAGCACAATGTACAATTACTATGTACAAGTAATAAAACTCTGATTATGACCCAGCCTTACAACCTTGAACGGGGCAAAACAAAACTGGTAAAACACAAATTGACCTTTTAAAAGGAAAACAGTATATTAGATGTAATGCCAAGATTTCTACAATATCCTCTTTTTCATATAAAAAATGCATACCATATGCAGGTATGCTTAGGGATTCTTTAACACTAATTAGGACATCTGCCCCCTCACCCCCAAGTAGTAGCTCAGTGAGTAGTCGCGTAGTTACAAAGAAAGGACTTTTCACCTGACAATGTAGTCAAAGATTTCAATTTGCATAGTGTGTGACAAGCACAGTTTTCAATGTATGAACATAGGCAAGGTCCTCGTTCTTCAATCCTTGCCAAGAGACCCTTTCCAGCAGAAAAAAATAGACTAGATTGGAGACCTCCCCTACATGTGTTGTGGTTAGATTCTTCTAAAATCATTCCCTAAAAGACCTTGGGCCAGATGTACAAAGCATTTTTCTGGTTGCAAGCAGCCAGATTAACAGAATCAAGCCGTTTGCGATGGGAAAATGCTTTTAAAAATGTCCAAAATGCGATTTGGTAACTTGTTACAGAATCACAATTTGCATTTGTGTTTTGGTATTTGGAAGGGTGTGAGTTGGGCACCCCTTCCAAATACAGAATCGGTTTGGTACGTATTACTGTCTTGTGACCGAATTTCGGTCCCAAAACAGTGATACTTTACCACCATTTTAAAAGTGATAGTAACCCATTTCCAAATGCTTCCCCTTTGAGAATTTGGAAAAAATATTCAGGCACTGGTCCCATGGACCACTGCCTACTCTTAAAAAATTAAACTTCAACGTTTCTTTAAAAAAAAAAATTCTAAACGCATTCTAAAGGAAAACAGGCAGCATTAAAAAAATAATTGCTTTATGAAAAAGCAATTACAGACATGGTGGTTTGCTGTCCTCAGCAGGCCACCATCCCTGTGATGGCTGTGATTCCTAATGGATTGCAAATTGCGACCTACTTCATTAATATTCATAAGGTAGGTCAATTTGAGACCTACTAGGTACTGATATTTGGGAATAAAACATTTCACACATCAGGAATAACTATTTCCTAATTGCGATTCATAATCATTCGCAATTAGGAAATCGGTATTCCTAATGTTAGTACATCTGGCCCCTGGTATATTGTACAGTAGGGAACCTGCAATTCTTAAAGGGTATGCAGTAACCCTAGTGACTGCTGACGTCAACTCAACAGACCCCAGAGATGTTCCCTTTTTCTGCAGTGACTCCAGTGTTTTTTAGCACTCAGCAGGGTACTGCCGAAGGAACAAAAGCTCAAGGTATGAATTGGGTCAGGGCATCAGAACAACTAAATGACACAGATCATAAGTTATGTAACACCACCAGGGTCGTCACGCGGGGAGAAGGGTAGAGGGGACATTTTGCCACAGACCCAGTGCTTTCTAAGGCCCTGCTCTCCTTCAACATTTAGTTATAGATTTTTATATCTGCATGTAAGCTTATCGCCTTCAATAATAATGAGGCAGCGTATGTGGTTAGACCACTAGATGGGGCCAGGCACCATGATTGCTCTTTCCCAGGCCTATATAAAAAAAAAGGAATACTTGGAAACAGCTGCTTATCGCACCTAACGAAAATGGAAGAAGCATTCAGAGGTCCCAGGGCTCTTACCAGCCTGAGCATCACATTGTAAGACCAATGTATTATGAGTGAGTCTATTTCATAGGATCTCTGTTTCATGCTTTGATAGTGCTTAAAAACAAGTTGCTCAGTGTGGGTGCTTTCTCTGAGCTATGCTATGGTACTTAATACAAATGTCAAGAAACCTCAGCCATTTTGAGTTCGTAAGTTCTGTAATTCTTTCTTCTGCTAGATCCCAAGAACTCTCTCTAAGGCCATAACATTTTCACTGTATCAAGTCGCACAATCTTACCCTAAAAATATAAGACTTGACGGTTAGGGCCCGATAATGACTTTTGGCAGTGCAGAAGCAGGCGGTATGCCACGCATCGCCAAGAGTCGCTGCCGCCCGCTGCCAGATTACAATTAATTTTGTGGTCTAGGGGGCGGGCAGCATGGCAGTCCCACGGCGGTGGCTTGTAAAGGCTCATTGTGAGCCTTAAACAGCACCGCCATGGGACCACCAGTGCACTTTCCTGCAAGGGAAGGAATGCACCATGCCTTGCTCTCCTTCCCATGCAAGAACTGGGTTTGCAAAACTACAGGGGAGCACACAATGTGCACCCCTACATGTACCCCGTGCACAGAGGCAAGAGGGGAGACCTGTAGGGCCCCTTTTCTTTCCTCACCGCCAGCAGTTACATGGAGGAAGAACCTCCATGAGACCGGTGAGGAAAGTCATAATATACTTGGCGGTGCATCGGGCCAGCACCAAGCATATTGCAGCCCTCAGACCGCAGCGGCCCACCAGGGAATGTGGTTCCCTGGCGGTTGCGGCGGTGCAACGGCGGTCCGACCGCCAAATTCTTGATAGGGTGGTCGGACTACCGGTGGGCGGTGGCTGGACCACCACTGCTGCGCCCCATGAGTTGGAGAGTTCTCGGACCGCCAGACTCGTAATCAGGCCCTAAATCCCTTGGATTAATTGCAATTGCAGGTTATATCTAAAATCAGTAGACCAGGCGTCAATAAAGAGACATAGAAAGTGGCATGCATGCAACTATCAGAAGGAGCGTTAAGATCCATAGGAAGAGGCAGGGCCTGCACTAGGCATGGGCAGCATGAGAGGCCCAGGGGAGGAGTAAATCTCTGCTGGTCCTCGCAGGCATGTGTAGCGCTGCCAGGAATAGGGAAGGCCCTTTGGAAACGGCAAATAGCTTTCACGCTTCCAGTCCTTGAGTGTTTTTTTTAGAACCATTTTTTTTGTATTTTACCACAATTCAGAACATCATGTGATATATCATGCAAAAGCACATTCAAGAGTTACTGAGTGTGACAGAAATAAGATATTGGCAGGAGTAGATGGCTCAATACATAAGAAAAATTACAGTAGAATAAAGCTGTTTCCAACTTCAGATCACACCATCAGAGTCCCAGTTTATGCATTCGCTTTGCCGTTCTAAAGCCCTCCCCCTTTGTAATGTTCTCCTCTTGGCGTGCATTTGCTACTCTGATAATTTTATGCATGTAGCCTCTCGTCCCCTTACCCATGTCGCAATGTGTGTATAGTCCTAAGAGTCAACCGTGATCGAGATGTTTGCCTGGGGTTTTCGGGAATCAAGAAACAAACAGCAAAGGCAGTCATGGACAGGCCCACATATGATGTTGCACTCTGTACTTGTAGGACCTATATGTCTTTTAACTATCCATGGGAACATCTTGGTATGTCTGCAACTCCTGTAACATGGTCTCCCACAATCCCGCTATGGGAAACCTACATAGCCCTATAGCTTCCTCTCTCCTCAACACCACTACCTCTGCCCTACCCCACTTAAGCGTCACCACGAACCAGTGCTGTATGCTTAGGAGGGCATGCGCCTTCTACTGCATTGCTATGGAGAGGCGTGAAGTGAGTATCACCAGGTCTATGAATGGATTGGCTACCTTTTTTTTCCGCTTATACATTCCCAACAATGTCCCTTCCATAGTGTATAAGCCAGCGTGTTCAGTCACTGCTGTCAGCACACTTGTTACGACTCTACACAGTGTCTCCGTGGGCAGTGGGCAGCTCCAGGGCATTTGCGCCAGGCCAGCATTAGGTGTGTGACATATGAAGCAGAGGGAAGGAGTATTAAACATTTTGTGTAGGTTCGCAGGGGTGAGGTAGGCCCTATGCAATATGTTGTGTTGGATGTATTAAAATTTGGCATTGCGGGATAGCTCCCACGGATATTGTATGATTCTCTCCCACTCTTTGGGTGTCAGGTCGCGGCCTATGTCCCTCTCTCAGCTTCTGCGCATTTCCAAAAGGGGGTCAACGGTCGTATGCACCAGAGCTTTGGTGAACCATGTGATGAGCTGATGGCCACTACCCATGATGTGGAGAGCATGTGCTAGTGAATGTTGGTCCGGCTCAGTGATATTCCATAAAGGGCCCAGCTCCGCCACTAGTTTACCATGGACCAGGAAATGCCCCACGCCAACTCACACTCTTCCTGCAGTTAATCAAAAGGCATCAGCGCCCCATCCCTGAATAGATCACCAATTGTGCCCACTCCAGCCTCCGTCCAAATCGCCAGGCCGTCTCTCCTTATGAGTTCGAAGAACTCAGCTATATTGCTTACATTCATTGCTGGAAAATATGGTAACATGCGCGATAACTTTCTTAGGCTATGTGCAGTTATTAGCTTCTCGGGGAAGCTCCGCCTTTTCATTGCCCTCATCATTGCCAACACCCTGACCACCAGCAGCCCGCCCACCTAGTCGGTCTGTCACCCTGCTAACCATTTTGCAGGCCACTGTGACTGCGCTGCCAAATATCAATGCTAAAAATTCAGCACCCCTTGCCGACTGGTAGCTGCAACTTAAAGAGTGCCATTCTCTTTCTGCCTCTGATCCATATAAAACTATCCAGCATCGCGCGTAAAACATGAAAGTTGGACCATGCAATATGGGCAGGAAGGTTATGGCAGAAGTATAAGAGGGAGCCTCACTATTTTTGAGAGGGATACTCTTCCCTGTACCGTAAGTGGTAGGGTACTTTAAAACATAATTTGCGGGTGAAGAGAAGATATAGCCTTTGTAAGGTTTCCGTCAATGAGGTCCTGTGTATCGTGATATATATGAACTCCCAAGTATTGGAACGTGCAGGGTTCCCATCTCAAAGAGTGGAAACCCACGGATATAAATTGTGGAGGGCAGTCCGCGTGGAGTGGAAAAACACATTACTTGGCCCAATCGACTCCTAGTTCTGATACTCTTCAAGAATCCATGCAATCTCAGGAATCCCCGGTCAAATGTCCCGTACGTACATAAGGACATCATCTGCGTATTATGAAACTCAATGCATTTCCTCATTCAGCAGTATACCCCACTTCTCATCCCTCTGCCGGAGCCGCTGAGCTAGGGGCTCCATTGCTAGTGCAAATAGAAGCGGTGAGAGGGGCATCCCTGGCAGGTCCTTCTATTCACCAAAAAAGATGGTGACATAAACTGGCCTATTTTCATCTGAGCAGCAGGCGCCATGTAGAAGGGCCTAATGAGCCTCTGTAGTCACCCGGATATGCCCATTTTAGTCAGTGTGGAGAAATGGTAACCCCAGTCCACAGTGTCGAATGCCTTTTCCAGATCCAGTACTAGACAGGCTGCATAAGGCCACTGCGCTGGGGTCAGCTCCATCACTCTGTGTAATCTTCGGACATTCAATGTGGTTGACCTTCCGGGATTAAAACCATTGTGGTCGACATGAACCAGATAGGGCATGTGCTACATCAAGCAGACCGCTATCACTTTACTATGGATCTTGAAATTTGTTGCTGGCATTGATAATGGACGGTATGATGTGAGCTCTAATGGGTCTATATCTGGTTTGTGCAGGGACACCAAAAGGGAACCTCAAAGCGGTCTTCGCCACGGATGGCCTGATACACCTCCAGTAATTTTGGGGCCAGGAGAGATTCATAGACCTTGTTATACTCGATAGACAAACCATCTAGGCCTGGGATCTTTTGTTTGGATGCGCCTCTAATGGCCCCCAGAATTTTGTGTATAGTAAGAGGGACTTTCAGTTCTCCTCTTTCCAGAGGGTCGAGAGAGGGAATCACAAGACCCTCAAGGAAGTCTGTGATGTGTACTTAACGCTTTATGTGCAGGGGGTCTTACATCTGTTGCTAATATGCAGTAAATGCCTAGTGTATGTCTGATTGACTAATATGCGTGGGAGCTAGGGTTTCTCTGATCATTGTGATGGGGGTGACTGACGGCAGACTACGAAGGAGCCATGCCAATAGGCAGCCTGATTTGTCCCCTTCCCTGTGCATCCTAGCCTGACATGCCCTAAAGTCCAGCCAGCGCAGCTGTTCTTTCAGAGCTGCTTCGTGCTTCAGTGCCTCGGTTAGTGAAGGCTCTGCTATTGGTTCTGTCCTAGCTGCCATCTCTAGGGCCCCCAACAAAGACTCGGTCTGTACTAGGTCTCTGTGCATACTCACCCTAGCCCCTACCACCGCTCTGATGTAGTGACCCCTAATCACCACTTTCAACAACTCCCATTCGATTGGTCTAGAGGTGACCATGCCCCAATTCTCTTCACTAATTGGGTTATCATCTCTTCTCTAAAGACTTGAACCTCTAGCATCACCAGCTGCAGTCTCCATGTGGGAACCGGGGGATGTGGCACTCCCCGTGTAAGGTGCATCTGAAGCGGATTGTGGTTGGAAAATATTTATGTTAAGAACTCTGCGTCCGTTACCTGTACTGTGTAGTGGCAAAGAATGCTGTCTAATTGCACATGCAAGTCGTGTGGAGTTGAGTAGCAAGAGTACTCCCTGCTCCCTAGATGAAGGACCTGCCAGCTATCATGGAGGGACCAGTGACTGATACACTGCGTAAAGCAGGTGGCTGTTGACACTACCGGAGAGGAAGGTAATGGGGAGTGTGAGCAGTCTAGCTGTGGATCAAGAACACAATTGAAGTCCCCTTAAATTATCTAGGGGATGTGGGCCCACCAGGTGAGGGTAAGGGAGAGGTGTGCCAGGAAAGCTGGCTGGGCTGTATTTGGTGCATATATACTTCCCAACAGTATGGGTCTACCATCTAGTTGGTCTTCCACCAGGACATAGTGTCCCTCTGGATCTGCATCTACTGTGATTTGCCAGAACGGCACCACGGTCATACATATATGAGTACTCCTTTTGCAAATCCAGAATAAGTAATACTGTAACATTGCCCTCACCAGCACTTTTGTAATTGACTCTCCTCACCTTTTGCTATGTGAGTTTCACGGAGCAGAGCTATCTGCGCCCCACGCTCCCTCACATATTGTTGCACTGCGTGTCACATGCGCGTTGATACCATTCCTCTGACGTTCCAGGTTAGGATGCCTATTCTAGCCATTCGAGGCTGTGTAATGTGTAACAAGAAGGGGAAGGAGGAGACCAAGCCTGCACAGGGATAGGGAGGTTAAGGAGGGCATCTCTTAGTTTGTACACATGTTATACCCTGAGGGAATCGCCGTGTTTGTCCGGGCTCTTTCTCTCTGTGTGATCTGTGCAACTTAAACTGGTAAAACCCCCTTCAACTCCCAACCCAGATAGGACCCCAATGAGATGACTACCCAAACAGTTTTTTTCTCAAATATTTTTAGTGACAGCTTTCTTGGTGTGATATAGTGATACTCCTGACATGTAATTTCAGTGCTACAATATAAAAAATAGAGAATCATCAGGATAATACATTACATCTGTCAGTAACCGGCTTGAGTAACCATATCAATAGCCCCTGCTTGGGTTACATCATTGCACAGGGGGAAACGGGTCATAAAAATAATGAGGAACGAACCATAAACAACCATAGCGAAATCTTATTCGTTCCTGATCAGCTAACCATGATGTGTGGGTTATCCATCGTTACCCCACCATGCCGGGTGTGTGCCTAATGTTATGTGAGGGTGCCATGTCTAAGGAAAGGAGCATGTCCGTGAGGTTGCGGGAGGGCAATGTCCTGTTCGTGCATCACAGAAGGAGTCAGGAGGAGTAGGTGTCCCATGAGTGTACAATGTTTGCGACCAGATGTGATAGCCGCTGGGAGGGTATCTGTCAGGGCAGTCATACTGACCGGTTCATGAAAGTATCATGTGCGTATGAAACAGTGGACATTGTATTAGCTAGGGCCGAGCAATCAGTGTAGTGCCCGTTGAGCCAGTCCTGATCAATGGGAGAACTGATTGTCTTTCAAGGGGGTCGTTCATTCGCTTTGGCTTCCACTGTAAGCAAGAAGGTTTCCCAGTACTCAAATCCTGTCCGGGAATCACCTCTCATTCTGAGCAACCTAAGCGTGTGTGTTTCAGCTTTAGTCCAAATCAACAAGTCACGCAACCACTATTTTGTACCTGGGGGTGCAGGAGACTTCCATGCCATGGCTATGCTGCGTTTAAATAAGACAAACCCAAATCTACAAAATGTTGTAGATGTTTTCGCCCTTCGTTCGGGGGCGCATCCCCAGTAGGCACGATTCAGGTGTGGGAGTGAGTGTGCGTCACCATGCCAGTGATGAGTGCAGTTATCTTTGTCCACATAGGTTGTAATGATGGGCATGCCCAAACCGTGTGAAAGAGGTCTGCATTGCACAGTTTGCATCTGGGGCATTCTGCAGCGAGTGCCGGGAGCATGTGTTGGATGCGGTGTGGGGAGATATAAGTCTGGTGAATAAAACTGAATTGTGTATAGTGAAATCGGGGATTACAGAACACATTTTTTGCCAGTTGGAGGGCGAGAACCAGACCCCATCAGAAAGTGGTTGTTAGAGTATCTCATTCCACCGGGCGCATGCCTTCACTGCGTGGTCTGCTGGTGGGGTGTATAAAACTGTGATGGAGTGGCAGGTTCAGGTAGCCGATAAAAGGGGCGTGTAGCATCAGAGAAATGGGGAGTTCGGATTCGTCTGCATTCCATGTCTCCTGTATAACATACCGGAGAACCATGTGTGTGAGCAACTGTCCATTATTTAGGCCATTTGACTCCACCAGATCCTGAAAAGACATGAGCGTGTCCTCATTATAGAGGTCACCCAGCATTGTGAGTTCTGCCTCGCTCCAAGGAGCCAGGTCAGGGCGTTGTGCCATCCTGTGTCATTTCTTTTAGGATAGTTTCATCAATGTATACCCCATCTTACATACATTATCCCATCCACATGACTATAACGATTCTAAACAGGTGACCTTTTACCTCATAGCTTGCTCCTGTCTCTTCGACACCAGGCTCTCAATCTTCTATCTGAATCCCTGTACCTGGCGTACATAAACATGTCCACAGGCACGGCAGATTTATTCTGTATACGAGTCACCACTTTTTTCATCCTTGGCCAACAACCAGCTGTGCATGATCACACTTGTTTAGAAAAGCTTTGGTGATTGTTTTCAAAACATTTATGATTGTTTTCAAAACATCCATGGTTGTTTTCGAAACATATTGATTCTAGAAAAAAACTCTGGAGTGAGCACTTTAGTATAAAAGACCCTCACTTTCCCCTAAAAATGAGAGGAGAATTCCTTCCATGCTGAGACTGGGGTCCTGCATGCCGAATCTCCGACAAGCAGAGGTCTGACATCCCATGTGGGTTGTCATCCTCGACGCAGAGACGGGGTCCTTCATTCCCAACCACCAGGTGAGGGGCTGGTTCTTCCCTGGGGGTTTCTTGGCTACAGATACACATATCTATATGCAGCACGTATACCTACACATCCAGGTTAGGCTAGGTACATTTTAGCAAATTACTTAGGGCGCACATTTTAGGAATATGCAAGTGCTATTGTTTTTATCTGAACTGTTTCTGTTCTTCTTATTAGCACTATGGTAGAAATGTATCTACTATTCACTATATTGGTACTAGCAATCTCTTTTGTATGATGCTGTCTCCTGATTGTCGCAGCACATATGTTTTACACAAGGCTGTTGCTAGACCAATACATTCTCATTAAAACATCCCAATCGCCATCCTCTGTATTTTCTGAGAGAAAGCAAGCACTGAGTGTCTGAGCAAAATGTACTGTACTGTTTTCCATGATCCCTGTGGAACCAAGGTTGTCATGTTCAGTGGTTGCCAGAGACTACCTACACCCTGCAACATGGGGTGGTAGTGGCACTGTAGAGCTAGCTGGTCTAACAGCTGACATCTCCTGTGGGGGTGTCTGGAAGCGGTTGGGACACCAAGCCCTCAGTTTAGGTCATCCAAAACGTGCAGGTACTGGGAGACTCCTAGGAACTACACAACACCTGTGCAATGTAGGCAAATCCTAAATACCAATTGCTGGGGAGTTTAGAAACGCAGAGCCTTTGGAGTGTACATACCTGTGCCAGCAAGTGCGCCACCACCACCTGTCTGAACTCGTATCATGTACTGGATGCTGAATCGAACAGCCATATGTTAGCATTCACATGCTTCAGTTTTGCGCGCACTTGGACGGTTTCAGGATAATGCAGGTTGATCAGCCATGCCATCGGCCCCTGCAGCTGTGCTGCAGCATAATAAAGCTCATAGTGGGGTGCCCCCAATTTGCTATCATTAAATAAGCATTGTATTGTGTTTAAGGCAACCCAACGATGGCCCGAGTCCAATATCAGTTCAAGCAGCAACCCGTTCAGCTCCCAGAAAAAACTCCTAGGGAGCAAGAGTGGGAGGGCCACAAAGAGTATAGCAGTCGAGAGAGAACCAACATTTTAGATATAGCCACCCAACCTGGCGGAGACAGTGGGAGCGAGCATCAGAAAGTGATGGAACACCGTATGGAGGCCACTGCCCTGTCCAGATTCCCCTCTTTGGGGTCTTTCTCAGTGTGATATATTTGTATACCTAAATATTTAAAGGTATCGTAGCACCACCGTAGGCAAGTCCCCAGGGGATCCTCCCATTCTGCAACCGGTCTGCGCACCAGAGGGAATACACAGGACTTATCCCAGTTGACGCGGAGCACAGAAATCTCACCGAAAGTGCCTAATATCTACATAAGGCCCGGAAATGATGCAGCCACATCCTGGAGGAAGATTAAGGCATCGTCAGTGTAGAGCATAACCATGAATTCAAAAGGTGCATTCGTGACATTCATTGACCAAGGTGTTGTGCGGACTGTCGCGTGATGGCCACTCTGGGGGGGGATCAAGCATGACTTCTGGGACACAAAGTCCCTGCCCCAGAGTCTGGGTGTGGATGGGTCAGCCTGTTGAGTATTGGGGGCTTAGATTGCAGTTAGCGTGAGAGGTTCACCATCCAATTGGCCTTCTAGGATCACAAATCAACCACTTGTGTCAACCCTCTGAGTGTCCACCGTGTAGGGTAACCCCGGTAAAACCCAAAATAAGACCCTTGATTGGAGGAGGGATCTGAAGAGGTGTTGAGGTGTGTTTCTTGGAGCATGGCTGTATGTATCTGGTTCCATTTAAGAGAGGCATAGATGCATAGACGGTGTGACCATACCTCGTACATTCCAGGTAATTATATGATATTGAGGGACACGGTTTTCTGGTAACTTTCTCATCATGTCATGCATTGTGTGTGGTCTGGGACCCTATGAACCCATCACCCCCTCCCTGTGGAGCACCCGAGTCAGGTAAACACCGCCTGTGTCCATGGCGCACAGGGTTGCAGCAATTACCGTGTGGAACATTGATAGAGTATCTCCATTAAACAGGATAACAATAAACAACAGATTTCCCCCTGGGACAGTAGCCATGAGAAGGCCCGTCCATATAAAGAAAAACAAGCTATACACCAATATCAATAGGATGCAAAAAAGAAGAAGCACAAAAGAGAGAAAAACAATCAATGCTAGAGTCCACTTGGAAACATGAGGGTGGCATGGCACCAAAGTCAAAGCCAGGGGTTGCCTGTGGCCTTGATGAGGTGGCAATATTGGTTGGGTAGATCTCAGTGCGGGCCCTGATTATAAATGACCCACAATCCCATACATACCACTTCTTACCTGCCTACTATTGTCATATCTAGCGAAGTGTACATAGAGTTTGTCACCGAAAAAGTGGCTGTTTCAGGTGGCACAGTCACAAGTCGTCAGCCGATCTGGGAGTAACCTTCGGACCCTGAATGTCCCCAATGATGGAAGGGAGTGAACTGCCCAAGTCTGATCCTGACTTCGATGGGTGCTCATCTTGAAGAAGTGTAAAGGAGTGGTGTTGTGGAAGGAGGCTTCTGCAACCGCTCGGGTTCGTTTCTCGGTGGCCTGGGTCTTGGCTGGATGCCCCCTCGGGCGGCACCTGAGTCATCTCTGTTTGGGTAGCAACCATTTGTTTTCATGTTGAGCTGAAGAAGGGGAAGGTAGCATGTCCGTCGCATGGAGCTATGTCTACACATCCTCCGGAGAGTGGAAAATGTGAATTTTGTCACCATCAATTATGCATAGCCAGGAAGGAAATAAAAGAGTTTATTTCAGGTCCAGTTCTCAAAAGGCGTTGTTTAACTTGGAAGTATGACCCCTGCTGGCACTGCACCTCCATGGTGAAGTCTGGATATGCCGTGATGTGAGTGTTTTCGTGGGCTATGGGACCCTTGGTGCGGAAACCCTGTTGGAGCAAGTCGTGATCACGGTAATTAAGGAGCCGCGCTATGATGGGGCGTAGAGGGGCTCCTGGTCAAGGGGGCCAACCTGGCATACAATGAGCCCTTTCGAGTGAGAAGAAGTCAGGCACCTTGCTGTCCAGGACGTTCTGCACCAGCCATTCCTCCAAGAACAGCTCTACACTAGAGCCCTACGTGCACTCAGAAAATCTCATCAGGCGGATATTATTATGCCTTGATCTGTCCTCAGCGTCCTCTGCTCTGCAATGCAGGGTGACTCCTTCAGCTTCCACCTCCTTCAAGAGTTCCTGCATGTCCTGCAGTGAGGGGCGTGCCATCGCCAGCATGGATTCTGCCTCCTCCACTTGCTCCGCATGTTTGCAGTGATTAGCCTGCAGTAAATTGACCTCCACTGTGACTGAGTGTATACGGCTTTCCAGTAAAGCTTTAGTGTCCATGATGGCCGGAAGGACCTCATCAGATTGGGTAGAGTGGGCAAGGAGCTGCTTCTCTAGTTGCTGCAGGCTGCCAGGGTCTTGTTTGCTGGTGTGGAGTCCACCTTCTAGGCCTTTATTAGGCTTTGGTTTCACCATTATTAGAATGCAACGGGGTGAGTTCATGGAGGAGGAAAGGAAACGGGCAGTCTTGGCTTCGACTAGGTATATAGCTGGAGTCAGCGGGAGGCAATTCCGTCTAATACAGGATAATAGGTGTTCACGAGGAGTGAAATATCCAGCGACGGGTCATCCCCGCAAATCGAAACCCCACAGCCGTTCTGCCAGGTAGTGCAAGCCCTCTGGGGCCCATGCTGTAACAATGCGTATCACACAATTGTGGGGATGCAGTGTGTGGTCTGCCCACTTGGATGATAATCGTTCTTAAGCTACGTAAGTCCAGAGGTGGTCATCTTGGGAGCAGTGAAGAGGAAATGACTCCCACACAGCAGGCCGAACTCACTGAGGAGCCCTGAGATGAACAACCAGGGTACAGGCTCCCAAATATCTACTGAGGCAGTGTGCTGGAGCCCAAGTATACAGGAGCCAGGTGTCGCCCTCTGCACAACGAAGGAAGGGGAGAGGCAAGAACTCTAACCACACCCCAAGAACCAGCAGCTGTCCTCTCAACTGTCTCACCTTCGCAGCTCCGCCAGGTCCTCTGCAGCAGTAGCCTCAGTGTAGACACAGCTGGTTGCGCAAGGCAGCGGTCAAACCAGGGTGCACCAGGTAAGTGGGCAACCAGGGATAAGGGGGGTAGCACTGGACTTCGTGCAAATCAGGGTCCTCTGCCCCTCCAACTCACTCCATTTGTCACCATTATGTTTCACATTTCCTCTGCCTTGGTCTTTGTAACCCTGCAAGGAACCCTCCAGCTTCAATAGCGGGCCCAGGAAAGTCTGCAATTCCTTTGCAGGACTGTGGGCAGTTCACACCCGTCAGGGGCTATCCAGGGCCGTCCCGCCCGTTTGAGACCCGCTGCTCACTTTCCCCTTAGGGCAGCAGCCACAGCAGGCGATATCAGGAAAAGTGCAAGGACCACGCCGGGAGGCTGGCCCTAAGCTGCTCAATAGCACAGGCTACCATAGGCCTCTGCCAGCAGTTGAGCGGGGGGCGGAAGAATACGGTCAGTCCACTCCACTCACCTCCACCCCACAAGTACAAAGCAGATGGGGTCTGCAAGGCCGCTCCTTACATTCTACATTTCAGGCCCCCGGTGCACCGCGTCCATTCTTCCAGCACTCCTGGGTCTCACGGATGAACGTCCGGTTGTTGCCGGGCAGTTCCGGCCCACCCCTCTCTCACCAACTCCAATCATAGCCCAGGGCCAAACACAGCTCAGGTCACGGGTCGAGCGGTGCCCGCAGCACCGGGGGCCCCAGGGTCGAAAACCTACGTGGTGCATTCCGAGGGGCTGCCGCCAAGAGCCTTAATCCCAGGATCACAGCCAGGCTGTGGTGGCAGCCCGGCCCCGCTCATCATAGGAGAGTCACCGGCAGGGAGCCCTCCCTCCAGCTGAAAAAGGAATCCGCCATGCCCCCTGATCACAGGTTAAATGTAGGCAGCAGTGGGAGTCAGTGGCAGCTGGAATGTAGGGGATTAAAGGAGGATGACTGTCGGGCCTGTTGCGGAGCTCCAAATTATGCGCCATCTTGGCCACGCACCATGACTACCCAAACAATGAACCAAATATATCACACTTGGGAAGCTCTACACTCTTGGATGCATCAGTGTTAACTATGTAGAGAATTTGGGGGACGGGGCTGTATTGTGGCCCTATAGGGTCTAGCCCTAACTGTGTAGAGCTGTATACTAACTTAGGGAAAGGTGTAGACAAAAGATGAAACAGACCCCCATGCCTATGTTGCTATTGTGTATAACTTGGCAGATGACTTTCTTCAGGCTCCTGTGTTCCACAATGTCTGGAAGGGGGCATTGCTGCACAGGAGGAGTCCTGCGCCATGTAGGTTCAGGATCACCTTTAACTATTGGGAGGCAAACAGGGTTTCTACCTTTCCAAGAGAAAATTCCAGGTCACTTGTTGCTATTTTAGGAGTCCGAAAAGCCCGGGACACAATACTAAATAACACTTTAAAGAAAATCGTATGTATTAATTTATAACAAGACGTTTCTGTCTTTGTTTACCTTAATTATTACTCAGGGATCAAATGAAGCACTAGAACATGTTTAAATGTGTTTTCTGTTTAAATTTGCTGTTTTGATTATATACAGATAAGGGCTAAAAATAACAGCTTCAAGTGACTTGCTTATTTTTGGACAGAAAACCAGCTATGTGGCAACCCTAAATGCAAAGAGCCTTGAATGAGGAATTAAACTCATTTTTTGCAGTGTTGTATAGCGCAAACGTGACCCGAAGGTATTGGAGCACTTTACATGAGAATCAGATGCGTTACACAAGGACACATTCTGTTTTTTAGGCACAGGAAGATTAAGGGATTTGCCCAGAATCAAACGATCTTGAGCTGACGCCAAACCTGGGACCTGGTTCCCCAGAGACAAAGTCGGCAGCTCTAGTCATAATGCACATCCTGGTAAAATGGAGGGTGGCAGGCAGAAGCCACATGAAAGCTCGTCTATTTATGGACTTGTGGTTCAAACTGGACCTTGAGCTGAGCCAGAGCCAGGGAGTATGTCTTTGGTGTCTATTTCTCACATTATGCCTGTTTCAAAGTGCTGCCGTATTGTCAGATCAGTGGACGAAGCACAGGTGGAGTATTATTTGCCCAGAGTCAAAGTTTGTTAAATTAGTACACCCAGGACTTCAGTAGACTGTTACTTGGTACAAAGTCTATATATTTACCACTGTACTGCATTTAGGTGACTATTACATATGACTGGGCACCTCCCTTCCCACAGAAAATATTCAGTACATTAAAAAAAATCTTGATGACTTAAAAAAAAAAAAAGAAGAGATAAGTGATGTAAACAACTCGTCTTGATTTCAGTTGTGGATATTGCAATATGTACCTGCAGTAAAGCCATCTAGTGCAACTGCAAGGTTCTTACATGTAACAAAAACAAAATCGCTTTCTTGTTTAGGAAAAATTACACACCTTAATCCCAGAACTATATATAAATATAGTGGTGTATTACGTTGTCTTGATAAATGTTATGCTTATGTATGAACTCTTCTTTTGCTCTATTCATTCATCTGTGTTATTACCATCTCTTCCTTTCTCTTTTTTTTCTTTTGTATATAGTTGATTGTTTTATTTATTCCTTTGTAGTCTTTTGTATTAGGACTGGAAGTGCGAGCATTGAAGGGATTATTTAAAAAATTAAATAAAATCTTGGTCACTAGCAGCTTGTCAAAAAGAGAGCAGCAGAGCAATAAGCTCTTGCCAAAAAGGGAGCAGGGCCACAGGGATTATGTGATATGGGAGGGTCAAATTATGTAGCAGGGGTGAGCAAATTATGCACCAAGAAAAGGCATATTATGCAACGTAATTCAGCACATTTTATGATAGTATTACTTCACTATATTGACATTTTTGCACTTCTTAACACTGCCTGGACATTGGTTGCACATACTTAGTACCAGTTTAACATTCAAATGAAGTAATAAGCAACAGAAATGTAACCAGTCTAGCTTTGCAAAGGATCTTGCTGCACCAACATGTTATTGTGTTATTAGGATATTGTTTTTATTAAAACCTGCAGATTATGCAGCAGATGATGAATTATGTGGCAAATATGGCAAATCTATAATTATGCGAAAAATGCAACAGCCGCATAATTCCAGTGGCCCTAGCAATAACTTCAGAAAAGTGATTGCTGAAGAGAACAATTTGCCCAAATGAGAGGCAAGGATTAAAAAACGAGTCTCCTAGTTCCATATTTCCAACTAGTCATCTGGATCACAACTGGGGTGTCAGTGATTCTGATGGCATGGTGAAGGGGCTGTCCCTCCCAGGAAATCACTTCTCTTATCAGCCCTGCTCAGCTTTAGAACCTGGTGATTATATCAATCATAAAACTGAGATTAGATGTCAAATATCCTAGTTCCCTGGTTAAAACATACCAGTTGGACCAGGTAATGTGGCAGTGGGTACTTACTGGGTAGTATGCGTGGTAGATACTGATATTTTGTGTATACACTCGGGGGGGGGGGGGGTAACAGTTCCTCAGATCTCAGAAAAGTGCAAACCAAACTATGGCTCGTAAAAGAGAAAGGTGCTAAGTGGTCAGACTCACGGTAGGTTGGAACTCTAAATGTGGTGGGGAGAATTCCTCCTTTTAGATAGAGTGCCCTCACACACCCTTGCGAGTGTCATGCTTCATCATCGGGCGGTGCTCCTCGTGTGGGTGGTGCTGCAGTCCCTCACGGGCCCCGCGAGAGGGCTCTTTGGCGGAGATCTTTTACGGAGGTGCTTCAGTTGTGCATGCGGGTGTGTGGGCCTAGGGAAGAAAGTGAGTGGCTGTGTTAAAATTACCGAATGGTACCCACAACCTATGTTTATTCGGGGGTCTGAATGGTAAATTAAAAAGGTGTGAATCCTGGAGCTCCCCTTAAAAGCAAATATAGAGGGCGGATGTGTGACTCACCGCTGCTCTCAGGATGGGTGCTGTAGTGAAAAGATCATACATAAAATTAAGGTCAACATGTTTCGCGCTCAGGTTCCAGGCAAAAAAGAACCTGCGATACCTTATTCTTTAAGGTGTTTGAGCGTCCTTGCGCTGATCGGGACTCTCACTGTGGGTACCTATCCCCAACCTGGTAAGACAAAAAATAGAGAAAGACACACATACATGAAAGGTAAACTGGCAGCATATAGGGCAGTCATTGTCATAGTGGAGTATTCATCCTGCTATTCCATCCACTCTGAGTTGTGCTATGCCGCTCTTGCATGCACATGTCATGACCATATTGTCATTTTTCCAGGCTGTGAAAACATTAAAAGGCTGAGACATATGTCTCACGATACAGCTGTCCAATGTGCATACGGGTGAGGTTTATAGGTTCTATCTGAAATCGGATCCCCTATAATTCCCACATGCACCTTGCCTGTTGTGAATGGTCCCACCACTAGCGGACCAGGTAAGGTTAGATGATGTTTCATTGTTAATTGGCCCAAGTAATCCTTGAAAATAGATCTCTTTAACATAGGCCACAAGTCATGCGATCTAGTGGGGTAATGGACCGGGGTGATCGTGGTTGTGGCTCGGGTCCTGTTTTTACTTTACCCGGAACACCAATGCAAATATGCCAGTACTGTCGTGCATAAAACATACTAACAAGTGGTGTGCCCGTAAAAAAAAAAAGATACTGATATTTACCATAGGTGTTTCAAAGCTTAAGACTTTTTCATTCTGTTTGAATACCAAAGTTCATTTTCTTAACTTATCTCTCAAAATATGCAGTTGCGAGCAGACAAGGATTACTCCAGGAGGCAGTGAAGGGATTTGAACTCAAATATAGTATATACTCAATGTCCAGCTGAGTTATTTTTAACATGGCCTGTTTTAGAGCGGGGATTTACAATAAAGCACCAAAAATCTGCTTTGTGACTCTTAGTTCCCTTGCTTTCCAATAAACATCTTTCGAATTTTCTGCACACACAATGTGTCTCCACACGAGCAGTGTTTCTCCAAAGGCATAAATTGTCCTGTAAAGTGATAATGTATAATTGCCACCCAACTTGGCTCTTGCAGTGATGGCTGGGGACCATGGCTGTGCGGCCCAGGGAAGAGGTCTCTCCTTCGGTAGGTCTTGCAGCACCAGACCTTGGATGTGAAGCCCATGGCAGTGGGACCATATTCCATGGGCACTACACCATAGCTGTGAGGCCAGAGAATGGGACAACATTCTCATGCGCCTCACAGCTGTGGATCATGGTGGGGTGGTCCATGGGAGGAAACACCCTTCCCCTAGGCTTGCAGAACTAAACTATTGTTTTGAAGTCAATGGTAGAGGGCTCCCCTATCCTGGGTCACCACTCCTGGGCCTCACAGCACTAGACCATGATTGCAATGCCTAGGGGAGTGAAGGCTCCTACCCTATGCCTCGTAGCCATGGTGTAGCATTGCCAGGCAATGGGGAGGGCCCCTAAGTCCTGTGCCTTGCAGCCATGTTTATGTGCTTCGAGACACATGGGTTAGTGGGCTCCCTCCCCTATTCCTCTCAGCGATACACCATGTCTGAGAGGTCCAGGCAGAGGGAGGGGCACCTCGTGTGGGACCCTCCCCTGGGACCCATTAAAAGGGTTTCACAGCTCTGTACCATGGCTCTGTGCATAGGTCGATGTCGGGTGATGTCATTTTCTGTGGTTTTACATTTCATTCAAATTAGAGGGGCCTAACATATTCCCTTTCTTCCCGGGCATAACCATCGGTCAAGGGCATAGCCATCCATAGGGCAGCAGGTACTAGTGGCACTGGGCCTAGGGATTTTAAGTGCCCAATGTTCACAAATGATGGCTTTATTTTACAGTACAACCAGTGGACAAGAGTGAGGGGCCACTTTTACTATGCACCAGCACCCATGGCACCATTACTGTGCTACTTGACTCTCTTCCATGGGCATTGCAGCCATGTTCGAGAGCTGTGAGGCATGGGAGAGGCCCTCCCTCCTGTGGGCATTGCAGCCGGCCATGGTTGGACACTCAGGGGAGGAGGCACCAGTCCATGAGCTTAGCAGAGCAGGAGTATTGATGTGAGACTCATTGGAGGCCTCTCTCAGGGGTGTAGCTATCAGTAGGGCAGCAGGTGCAGTGACACCAGGGCTCATGGATGTTCTGGACCCAATGCTCCTAGAGTATTGCTGCGTTGTACTGTGCTACATCATTTTCTTGCATCAGGGCCCATGGCTAAATTACTATGCCACTGGTCCCTTCTTTCATGTACTGCACAGCCTTGATCCAGAGCTGCGAAGGTCAGGAAAGGTCCATTCTCCCCTAGGCCTACCAAACATGGTCTAGTGCTGAAAGGCCCAAGGGAGGAAACATGCTGTTCTTGGCCTTGCAGCACTGGTCCATTACTGCAAGGCCCAGGGCAAGAGGCCCCTTTGAAGGGCATAGTTATCAATAGCACAGCAAGTGCTATGGGGCAGTGGCCTCGAGGGGTTATGGGATCAATTAGCCCAAATTATGGCTGTACTTTACTGTCCACATAAAAAGTACACAAAAGGTGATGGATGAAGTGCTTCAATTGATCGCAGCAGCTGGTAATTACTCAGGCTGTATCCCACTCTATTGTTAATTTGCACCCCATGCCACCTCAGTTTGGACCCAGCTATATGCAAATCAGGTTTCACCCTGCTTCAATGAGAACAGAACAGAGCAAACTACCAGCCATGGTCCTCCCTGACCCATAAAACAAGCAGCCCAGGGCAGATTTTAATGTATTGTTAATTGCATTTATATAGCACTTACGACTCCTGATGAGGCATCAAAGAGCTTTTTCAGCGAGTAGCAGGCTACTCCGAAACCCATAAAGGCTTTTTGGTGAGTTGGTATACTGAAATATGAAAGTAATTTGAGTGGTGGATATGTTAGTCAGTTATTTGGATTGAGACGGATAGCGTAGGGTTAAAAGAGGGAAAAGGTTTGCATTTATATAGCGCTTGCTACCCTTGATGAGGTGTTGCAGCTCTTTTTGGCAAGTAGCAGGCCACTCCGGACCGATAAAGGATAAGTGGTAAATTAGTATGGTGAAATATGAAATTAATTTGAGAGGTGGACATGTCAGTCTGTTATTTGGATTGAAAATGATAGTGGAGGGATAGAAGAGGGAAGGATTTAGAAATGTTTTATTTTCTTTGTTTGTTTTGGAGGTCATAGCAGTAAGAGAAGGCTTGGGTAAATGGGGTGTGGGGGGGAGAGTCAGAGGGAAGGGCTTAGAAAGGCTTGTTTTGGGGGATTGGAATATTAAAAGAGGTATGAGATGATGCAAGGAGGGGTAGAGTAGGGAAGAGTTTAAAAAGGGTTATTTTGGGGATCATAGTAGTGGTATGGGGTTTGGGATGAATGAGAGAGTGAAGGTAGAGGATGTATTGATAGACGTATGGGGTGAGAAATAGAGTAGTGCATTGGAAAGAGTAGTAGAAAGAGGTTTGAGATGAGTCAAAGATTTGAGGTAGAGGATATATTGAGAGAGGTATAGGGTGAGAAATTATGAAGTGCATTGGATATGCTGAATTTGAAGAAAAGTAACAAATATAAGATCCAGAAGTACATGGAAGGTATATAGATGCATAAATGAAGTAAGTATATGTAGATTAAAGATCCTTTAAATAAACTCTGGCTTTCAAGTGTTGTTGTACTTAAAATTAATTTTATTTATTTGTTTATATATTAAAAAATGTTTAATTCAGTAGTGGAGCATTGTAGATAAATAGTTATGATAAAATATGTACTTATTTATGCAGTCACGGATATACATGTTAACAACATAGAATAATGTAACTATCAGTAATATGTACATTTGTTTCGCAGAGCTAATGAATATCTATATATAAATATATTTTTTTAAACATAATTATTCTACATGTTTATACAAAGCAATACACATATATAAGTATGTAACTATAGTACAAATAAATGGGTATATACAGAGAGCTACACTGTATGTTTCTGTTTGCGTATGGTGCTTATGTGGGGAAGAGCCAATACTTGAGTGGTTTTCTGAAGATTATGTGCTTATACGTGGATCTTATGTTTGGGGGTAAAGAGTTCCATAGTTTGGCTGCTTGAACAGAGAAGGATGTGCCACCTATGTTTTTTTCTTGTATCTTGGGATTTGGAGGCGAGGTGCCACTCTAGAGTGGAGGTTCCTTTGTTGAATGTGTTTGGTGATTTTACTCCTGATGAAGAGTGGTCCCGTTCCATGTATCGCTTTGTGGGTGATACAAAGCAGCTTGAACATGGATTTTCTAGCAACCGGTAACCAATGCAGGGCTTTCAAGGCAGGGAAGATGTGGTCTCGCAGTTTTATATGTAAGAGTAGTCTGGCAGCTGAGTTCTGAATCCGTTGTAGTCTTTTCATGGTCATTAAAGGGGATCCGTGATAAAGGCTATTGGTGTAATCCAGTTTGGACAGAACAAGGCAGATGTCGCCCTAGTTAGGGATCATCAGCCAGGTATAGCTTGGTTCATGTGAGACAGTGTGCACAATAACGATAAAGTGGGATACACCACGAGTAATTACCAGATGCTGTGATTAATTCAAGCATTTCATCAATCACTTTTGGGCATACCCATCCCACTTAGGGTGACTTACTAAAGTATAAATAAAAAAGAGAAGGATGGAATGCTTGAAATAATGTCAGCCACTACTGAGGCTGATGCACCCCCGCCCCCCATGATAAATCGAGGTCCACTAGGGGAGTCTCGCCCCAATTTGAAGACCTACTGTTTACACCATTTGTCTTTACATTTTCTGCACCTCCAATTTAAGAGATGTTACCACGCTGATGAGGCATAGATACTTTGTTCTATATTGTTATATCCCCAAAAGCTCTACTGAGATTTATTTGCTCTGTTTTAGACATGAAAATACTATCTATGACTCTAAAATACTGACCAGACACAATCCTAGAGGTCAGGCCTCTCTCCAATGGGCCCTGCAGCCATAGTCCAATTCTGTGAGGCCCAAGGAAATGGCCCAGTTAGTGGGCCTGGCTCACAGCATTTATTTGCATTTAAACATGTGCATTCCAAGGTTTGTACAAAATTAGGAGAAATCAGATGAGAGGAGCTGGAGCTCAAATCTGTTAACTGAATCTGCATCATGCTAATTTACAAAATGAAAAGCACTATGGACCCATGTAAGTGTATACTAATTATTAGTATCAGAACGTTTAAAGACTTCAGAGGACGTTGATAGTGGTGTTGTAGCCATGGCTCATGGCACATGAAATTAAACCCTTTTAGCCTGCATGTGATTGTATTCTGTTTCTGGTGTTTTTCAGCGACTAGGGTGATGTCTGTAATAAAAGTCACGCTATTTTCAACAGCTGTATTTGGTTTCATATCTATTTTGGACATACCCTATCTTTCACTTGGTATCTGGGAAACCATTGTCCAATTTTAATACACACTGGCCCCCTTAGTTGCATTCTATATGCTGCAGCACACCTCACTAGTGCATGAAGAAATATGACCACATCATAACACTGTGATGGAAATCCACAGGTCCTCCTTGCCCGGCTCACACCTCTTCAAGCTCAGCTACATTATCTGCAAAGCTACCACAATGTGTTAGTAGTCCACAAACCAGCTACCTTTCCCATCACTCCTTGACTTTATGCTTGTCCAGGCTGAAGTGGACTCAAGACTGGACTACGGCAACTCCCTGTATCTGGGGGCCCCCAAATATATGGTCGACAGGCTACAGGTTGTCCAAAATGCTGCAGCCAGAATGCTTCTGTAAATCCCTAGACAAGAGTCAGTGAGATCCTCTCTGAAAAAGCTCCATTGGCAATCTATTCAAACCAGGGTCAGGTTTAAAGCCCTCTGCCTAGCTCAAAAAGCCATGTATGACAGGTGTCCAGCTCTGCTAAAGACCCTAGTCTTCCCATATGTCCCCAATAGGCCCCTCAGGTCCGCAACCATCTTCTTTATGAACACACTAAGTATAAAGAGATCAAGATGGGGAGGGAGATCCTTTTCACACCTGGCCCCAAAGCTCTGGAACTCAATCACCACAGAATTGAGATTGATTAAAGACGAACGGAGTTTCAGAAAAAAACTCAAGACTTGGTTGTTCCCATGATTTCTCTACCTCCACACCTTTCCTTCCTCTTGATAGCGCTGCGAAGCCCTCAGGCAGCCATGTGCTTTATAGATCCCATAAACATAAAACACTGACCCTGTACAGCGCTTTGTTGCTTTTGGCTAGGTTTGCACCACATGACTGACACCCCTGCCTTCTTGGATGACCAGCTTGCCATCTCCAGTGGCTCTCCACACACCTGCAGCAAAGACATCTTCAGAAAAAGATGTGCTAAAAAAAAAGCAAACAACAAGAAAAAAACCTTCTCCGTATATGCCCCAAAGATCTAGAATGATATTCCCATATCCACCCGACAATCTGAAGTCAGCTCCAATTTAAGAAACAGCAAATACTCAACTTAAAAAAAAAACGAAGTCATGATCCACAAACCATCTACTCCTCCTATCACATGTTGACTGTTTCTTTTACCCTGTACAGTGCTTAGCAGCCTTTCGGCTTGGTTTACGCTATATAAATACAGCATACACATATACATATCGAATGCACTAATCTGGAAAGTAATTGCTAACATTTGATTGAACTTATAAGTTTTGGAGAAACTTAGGCCAAACCTTTCCATCCAGTGTGACAGATGTAATGTATTTCCAGTTATTTGAAATTAAAAATATATCTGATTATTTTATTCATGTTGATATTTATGTTTTTGTTTTACTAATATCTGCACCAAAAAAGTAGCTTCTTGCAAAGTCCCTCAACAATAGTCAATTGATGGCACTTCCTATTATGTCATTTTCTGTGATTTCACGTTGTATGCAATTTAAAGGGGCCTCACACATTCCCTTTCTGCCCGGGCCCCTAAAGTCCCAGGACCGGCCATGAGTGGAGGATTAATTAAGTTCTTAATCACATACACAGCCATAAAATGATGAGTCTTTTTTCTGCTCCTGTAAACTTATAGTTGATTTTAAGTTTCTGTTAAACTTTTCTTTTTGGAAGGATGTACTTGTGCACCATATCATGAGCTAGCTGTACAGTTCTAAAGGATTAGTAACTGAAATAATTTGTAGATATCAAGCCTGCAGACAAAAAAGGTATTGTAATGGGCAGATTCAGCCATCAGCAACACATTAGTCCTGTCGTCTTGATGTACTTTGATCAAACATGGCAAATTTGATATAGCCTCTTATTTGTTCTTTTGGTCTGACAAGTGATGGCAGAGTGAAGAAAAAGGTAATTCAGTGTCCAGAGTTTACCAAAGGTTTTCTAAGAATGAGATGTACATTGTGTACCCCTTTCATTTACCATAACAGCTAGTATGTATGCTTTTTTAAGGAACTTGTAACCCAGTACTAACCCTTTAAAATAGCAGTCAAGGCGATGAAAACAATCATCTTGCCAAATATCCACACTAACTAGAACACTATTATTTTATGCTACCGTGAGGTCAGTAATATAACGAAGAGGCAAAGGATACATTTCCTGTGGAGTGCAAAATTGCAACTCCAGTTCACTTAGTTTACAATGAGTCAGTTAGTAAGCTTGAGAATAAAACCACAGGAGTTGACCCAGATTTAAATTTCTCTGCCCATTGTGAGCTGTCAGAATATAATCAAATCTACATTATATTTTGTATATTCCTCCCATACAGGCTGACAAGGGGGACTAGGTATGACAGGATGGGACATCCTAGCAGGATGGGTGGGGAAATGGGGGGCTGTACCCAGACCCACTTACACTTCAAAGGCATCATAACACCCAAATATTTGATCTCATATTTCTTTTATGAAAAGCTATACCTCTTGATTTTTCTAAAGAATATTTTTGAAGTAGAACACCTTCCTTTTTTAGGTCTCGGCTAGCGAAGGCTGCGCTTGCGCAGTCTCGCTCGCGAGATTTAACGTTTTCAGAAGTGAGGCTTTAACCCACCCCTCTTCTTCCCTCTTCTCCATTGGCTGGCCTCTTAAATGCTGGTCAGCCATTGGAGAAGAGCTTTGTCTCTCCAAACAAGCCCCGTCTTTTTCCGATTCGGGGGCGTGTTTTTTCACTTCTTTCGCTTTTTTGAAGCCCCGCCCCTTTCTGCCCCTTTTACACGTGGTGGGCATGTTTTTTTTTTGTTTAGCGTCGGAAGATTCGTCCATTTGTGCGCGGTCGGAGCGGGACGTGGAGTCGCCTCTTTCTTGCTGCTGGATCGGCGTTTCAAGTCCCGTGAGTAAAAGCGTTAAGGTAACAATGTTGTAACTGCTTGCATTTCACATGGTTCACGGGCGGCAGAGAAGTAACAGGACTCTGTCTTTTCCTTCTTACTAGAAGAAAAATACAGTGTCCGCTTCTGCTCTGCCGCTTCAGCTGCCCCCCCCCACTCTTTCCCCTCCTCCTCACCCCTCAAGCACAGCGTTTCCTGGCGCTCGAGGACGGGCGGCAGAGAAGTAACAGGACTCTGGGCCATATGTAGGTGGCCTAATACCGGTCGGTAACGGCCGATTTTCGGTAAATATCCCGTTACCGACCGGTATTTAGGCTTTTGCTATGTAGGGGGAACATTTCAGGATTCGGTAATTTACCGAATCGGTAAATACCGAATCCTGAAATGTTATGTAGGTGACACTCAAATGAGTGATGTGTAGGGAAAATAATTCGGTATTTAGCACCAAATATATGTTGGTGCTAAATACGGAATTCATTGCAAAAAGCAATATTTTGCTGGACTAACAGTGCCATGTGGCAGACATACATGCCCTTAGGGCATGTATGTGCGCCACATGTGCACACATGCAGGAATCAGGGGTGCAACAGGGTGTCAATGTGACACCCTGCCACCCTTGAATGTGCTCCCCCCATTACCGAATCGGTATTTACCGATTCGGTAATGAGGCATACCTTCCCATTGATTCCTATGGGCCTGGAGGCCCATAGGAATCAATGGGAAGGTATGCCTCATTACCGAATCGATAAATACCGATTCGGAAATTACCGAATTTCTCCGATTCGTGATATTTACCGAATGATTACCTACATACGAGTTACCACTTCTTAAATACCGAATCGGTAAAGTTCGGTATTTAAGAAGTGGTAACTTGTATGCTACCTACATATGGCCCTCTGTCTTTTCCTTCTTACTAAGAGAAGGAAAATACAGTGTCTGCTTCTGCTCTGCCGCTTCAGCTGCCCCAGCAGTGTTTTGCACAGTGCCTTTGACGCACACAGGGCCGGCTTTAGTGCCTGTGGCGCCCTGTGCGACAATGCTGAAGTGAGAAGACCCCAGGCCTGCTGCTTCTACCGCGCACTAACAAGATGGAGAGGGGACGGGGGTGGCCGCCACGCAGCTCACTCGCCCCAACCGCCTACCTAGAAAGCTGCATCCTCTCTACACACCCAAGGTCTGCCTTCGTTCTCAAATTCCGGGCCGGATCAGGCAGGAGAGGCCGCATTCATTTTGTTGATTTACTTCTGCTTTGCCTGGCACTGCGCCTTCAGACAGCAGCGGGAAACGCAGCGAAAGTAGGTACGGTTTTCTGTAGACTAAAAACGTGCTTCACACTGCTCCCTTCGCGTGTCTCGGGCAGTCTTGGTGTCAATTTAAAAGAAACTTCACATTCTGAAAGTTGCGCCTTCTGTTGGCTTTGAGTGAATGTACACATTTTTTAGGGAAAATCCTTAAACGCTTACAATTCGGGTTAAACATTTGGCTTGAACTGTTTAAGCCGAATACTCTGGAGAAAGAATTGAGACTTCGCTCCAGGCCGTGTGCATGAAGCGCTCTGTTTTGCACCTGGGTCCACGAGGCCCAGCTTGTATCACAGCGTGTTTCCATGGAAACAGGTGTGCAGCGACAAACGGGACAGAAGGAGCACATGAATAGTTTGCAAAAATAATGCTAATTGTAATCGGAACGCTTCGTGGTCTCGTCAAGGCTCTGAAACACTATTTAGAGGTGCGGCCATACGCGGAAAAGCCAGTCACTTCAGCTAAAACTAAAGATCACCACGATCTGCTATTAAATAGGCTTAATTGGTTCTGATTTTTAACTGCTAACCACTGATTTCGGCCAATGTATACCTGCCTTACTGCCTGCCTGACCCTAACATGCCTTGAGTGACTTTACAACTTGTACATTTGCAATTTTTTTCTGTTTGTATCTCTTATGTAACTCATGTAATCCAAAGTCCTTATGTAACGCGACTGGTTCTTTTGTAAAGTGCTCTGACACCTTCGGGTAATGTTCGCGCTATATAAAATTTCATTAAATAAAAATAAATAAATAAATAAATGCTTCAGCTGCCCCCCCCCACTCTTTCATTCTTCCCTCTCTTTCTGTCTAGCAGTTCTTCTCTTACTGAACCTTGACTTCAAGATGGGGTTCTCACTCTCTTTCCTCTACTTTCTTTTATTTGCTCCCCTGTGAAATGGATCTAAAAAAGAAAATCATTTTTGCTGGAAATGTCGTATTTTATTTCTAAGGTGCAGCATCTGGAATAAAAGGTTAAAAATATGAAAAATAACTAAATAAAGTAAGACAGTGGTAGCAAACTGTCCAGATTGATTTTATTCACACCCAAACACATTAGCGCCACTTTTACAGAGTTTGCCAGTGAAGCGCTATTTTTCTTGTCTTATCTTTGTTTTCCCGGGGCTTGCAACTAGTGTACCAATCCTGGAGGTACTGCAAAGTGTGGATTGGAAAACAAAATGTGTACTGCGGCTCTGCGTCCACGGATTGTCAAGAATTCCTGTCATGCGAGGGGAGGAAAACGGTAACCAGCGAAAACGGACTACATCTCCCAGGATGCTTAGCGGTTGAGAGGTTATGTAAACAGGAGAGCTGTTACATAACTCAAGGAAAACACGCCCTTATGTAAACAGGAGAGCAGTTACATAACTCAAGGAAAACACGCCCTTATGTAAACAGGAGAGCTGTTACATAACTCAAGGAAAACACGCCCTATAAAGGGAGGAACCGGGAGGTACAACGCTGTCGGATATTGTGTTTACACCGACGTACCTGCTTAGTGAAGAGCAGTGTTCCGGAGTGGTGCTCCAGTAAGGCAAGAACGGAGGTAGGTCGAGTCGTTACTCCCTGGGCCGTGTCTTGCCCCATCGTCACCTGTGAAGGACCCGGAAGCTCTACCGGATAACCATTGAGCTTCGCTTTTTGACTCGGCTGAGTCAAAGCGCAGTGGCGCTTTTGCTGGTTGGAGTCGTAACTCCCAGCCCGACCAGAGATACAGGGACTGCCAGCTGTAACGCACACCAGGAGGTGTTTGCCGCGTTACAGACTCGGAAGTCCACAGGATCGATCGAGCGGCTGCTCTCGGTTCAGTCTTCTTTGCTTGTGATTGGGGTATCGGTGACGCATCACCAGGAGGTGACTCCGCGTCCCGGTGCAGTCTGAGGAAGAGGTTGAGCGGCTGCTCCCTTCAGGTAGAGACCCCGGCTGGGTGTTTCCCTGACTCCTCGATTCTCCCCAACACTCTTCGTGCCCCTCACAGCCTACCGATTGGCATTGTCGGCCATTTCATTTCTGCCCTCTGTTGGCATACGCCGGGATCGGCGTATATGCAGAGGACGGCTAGGACCATCCGTGCTGTGGGCTGGTAACGTACTTAGCCTGGAGGATTCCAGTGACTATAACCTTTGTTTATTCCTTGTATTATTTTTGCCTTCATTAAAATAACTAAACCTTCACAAGTGGTTGCGTTCTCATTATCGTGTCTGTTAAACGATCCTGAGACGTTCAGGGCGTTACACGGATGTGGTCTTTTTACCATTCTGCTAACGTTTTGTAAGGATATTAGCAATGGACATTGAAATGGGACCATTCAAGGCCCCTTTCAGGCAAAAGCACTCACTGATTTCTGAATAGTGAGTGTAAAAGCGTTAAGGTAACAATGTTGTCCCTGCTTGCATTTCACATGGTTTTCTAAATTTTGCATTCCCCTATGAGTGTTTGCTTTTTCCAGGATGATGTTACTTTTCTTTGTAGGCCGCATATTGCTCTTGTCTATTGCCTCATCCAGGTGTTTATAGCCGGCAGCAATTGGGTTTTAGTTGAAGGCAGTGTGAGTTTTTCTCAGTGGGACAATATGGTGTTCAGTGGGGGAGAGGATGTGGCACTATGGCCAGAGCTGCTGAATTTGGAACTGGGGAACCAGGTTCAGCCTTAATAACCAGTCCACCAGACGACTCTCCTGAGAGAGCACAATCCCATGCTAGACCTTAGAAGGCTTCGCGAGACCTTAGAAGGGCTGGTGTCTTAGCACCAGCAGGTGGACCCTAGCACTGGCAAGTCTGGGTTAACCTTCAAGGTTTGTCCACCACAATCCATACTGAAGTTCACCTCCAGTCTTGCTAGCAGGCCTATGAAGCAGCACAGCCAAGAACAACAGTGACTCTGTCACTGAGGTCACAGGACCCTTGAGAAGGGCCAGCTCTAGGGCAGTGCAACCGGTGTGACCGGGCGCTGACTTTGGGTGGAGACATTATGTTTGCAAGTAAATTAAGGTTTTAAAAGCGCTTGCTGCCTCGTTCCTGGCCTCCAGCAATTTTCGGCAACAATAAAAATGTCATGATGACTCTGTTGTTTAATGTTCTTCTTAGAGAGAGATCGGAGTTTTGTCTAGTGGAAGTTTTGACTCCTGGAAAGGTAGCACATACGGTTAATGTGCCTGCAGCAAAGAACATGTACCATGCAGATCACAAAGTGCACATAATGTAAATACGTCAGTGGGCTACTGCGTGTGTGTGTGTGTGTGTGTGTGTGTGTGTGTGTAGGTGGCTCTGTGGGTGGCTCTATTTGTGTGTGGGTTGCTCTATGTGTGTGGCTCTGTGTGTGGGTGCAAATGCAATAGGTCTCGCATTAAGCTATTGACATTGTAAATAACAATGCCGTTTCTTTAAATGTTTTAAAAACAAAAACATAAACAAAAATAATGTCATGAGCAATGCCAATAGCTCTAACTTTAACAATGCCGAGACCATTGCATTGTAAATGCTTGTTTAATATATGCACACCATGTATTTCCATAAGCGCATCAATCTTTTCCATTGAGATCATATCATGAGCAGCATTTCTGTTCAAATGCTTAGCTGTGAATACTGACCCAAACCTGGCTTCAAGGTGAGGACAGTGATAACAAAATTAACTGTTAATAAAATCAATATTCACCAGGCTTTTCGGTCATTTGTATATTTTGCATTTGTCAATTAAGGTCTAAATACTGTGATCGGTAATTCCTTCAAACAGATACTCCATGCCTTCTAAAAAAATCCTGCAATGTTTCCAAAGAACAATGTTGGTCAGCGAATTTAAATCTGCCATGAATCTCCCACTATAGTTACTACATCTGTGCAGAGAAGTGATAAGGGGGTGCCAATAATCACATGGTTATAAATCTGTCACTTGCCCTCTGCACCCTTCAAAAGCAAGCATCGACAAAGCAAAATGGCCTGGCTTTATAATGCAAATATATGCAAGCCGTCTCTGTACATGTCTGTGCTTGCATGTGTTAGTCGTTAATTAGTCTACCTTTAATGTTCTGTGTGGCATTTGGGTCCAGCAGAAGCAAAGAGAAGCTGCCAGGGGTGTTAAAAAATTAAATAAATGCTCAAATAAAATCTGCTGAGAGCTTAAAAACAGCAATCTCACAAAACGTCGCGCTTCCCATCTTGTGGTCCCTAAATGTAAAGAGAAAACCCCATTGGGCAAGTTGGAGACCATATTAGGATTAGGCTCATGAGCCTGACAAATACATTAAAATGCCCTTGAATTGCAGTTAAAACAAGAACTGCTTTGTATTTAGGATCCAAATGTGGCACAGTGGATCGAATGTGATGAAGAGTGTAATGATTCGATGTTATTTTAAGAGGTATAATAGTCCCTCATGCACTGCAATGGAGGCACTCCCTACAAAATAGATGTATGCACCAAACAGCCAAAAGCATAAGTTGAGAGATGTTCACTTCTCTGAAGCCCACATGATGTATATTTTTTAGAAAAGTTCCACAATACCAGGCAGGCGAGTGTCTGCAGGCAAGGAGCACACTGCAGGACGTGGAGTAGGGCAAGTTCCGGAAAAGTTTCTCCATTCTCCTGTATAAAGTTGGTTATCTCAAGCTTGGCTGCAGAGACCTTTTCTTGGAATGACACCAGCCATTCACCACTCATGTTCTGAAGTTTGACTGCTTCACCGTCCATCATGCCTCGACACCACTGTTTTGAAGCAACTTTCGATGCTCGTGGCGCAGTGTCTAAAATGCAAATAAAATACCATAAAATTCAGATATCTGTATTTACATACGTGCACCTCCCTATGTCCCTGTAAAGACCCAATGCAGACCTGCACACATCTGAGTAAAAACATTCTTAACTTTGTGCTTAAAGCTCAGACAGTTTCTTAATAAAGGGATTCTTCACTGGGGGCAGGTATTGCCCAGACTAATGCGTCTGCACTCAGATTAGCAATGACACAATTAACCTGAGCCAGATCATCTAGAGCAGTGGGTCTTAAAATGGCGTCTAGGATACATACTCCGGGGATCTCAGACGGTTTAGAAAATGTAATAGAAGCAGATTACTAATATATATATATATATGTGATCAAGGCCGTTTTACCGGCCGTAACGCATCATGGCAGGCAGAAGGGAGTAAATAAAAAAGCTCTATTCACCAACGAAGAGGTGTTCGTGCATTCATTCTCGCCGTGTGCTGGAAGTCTGTGAATCCTTTGAAGTCGATATATATATACATATATATATATATATATATATATATATATATATTCACTGAAAAAACCATAGGTTTCACACACATTATAGTTAGGAATTAGCAATTAAAAAACCTTGCAAATTCAATGAAAAAACCATAGGTTTCACAAATGTTATAGTTAGCTGGACATTTCGCTCGTAAAAAACCAATGAAATTCCCCCATTATAGTTAGTTCAGCTAACTATAACTCGCGCACCCGCAATCCACTGCTGATGACGTCACATATCACATCACTCATGACATGGTCAGTGACATCACTCATGACATCACTGATGACATCTCAAATGACATCACTGATGACATCACTGATGACATCATCCAGTGAATGTGTGTTTTTCTGAAAATTAAATATGTTTTATATATGTATATCTCAAGGTCGATGGAAGAATAAATGGGTATATAAGTGTCTAAATGGATGATTTGTTTTTGAAAAATTGATTGTGTAACTGACTGATTAAGTGTATCATAGTGAATACATGGCTTAGTGAGTAATGTTTAAATATGTAAATATCTGTATCAGTCTCTCACTTTGTGTATAAGTGGCTGCATGGGTTGTTGAGTAGCTACATGGGTGTCTATATAGGTTATTAATTTGTTTTTTGAGTATCAGTCTGAGTGTCTGCATGGTTGGGTGGGGGGTATTACGTAGTGCATAGTTGCATGAATGAGTGACTCACTGTTTGTATGTGTTGTAGACAGCATGTGTGCAGGACTGTATGGGTGGATGAATGTGTGTATGGGTGTGTTAGTGAGTGAATGACTGTCTCAATAGTGTCTTTATGAGTAACTACATATGTTTTAAACTAGTATATGTGACTATTGGTGTATATAAGTGAGTATATGTGAGAGTGAGAGATTGAAAGAGTTCCTGTATGAATAAGTATGTGTTTCTATAAGTGATTGTTTAAAAGACTAAGTATGTGTAAGTTTCCATAGAAGTAAGTGTGGTGGTGTGTGTATAACTGTATATGCAAGTAAATGTATGTTTGACTCTTTATTAGCATGAGTGACTATGTGTGTGAGTAACTCTATGGATGAGTGGCATTGTGTAACAGGATGTATAGGTGTATGAGTACATATGATGAGTGAGTACATGTATGAGTGACTGTATAGGACTGTTGGTGAATGAGTGGATGTGTATGTGGATCTTAGAATTACTGAAGAGGTTATTGTAACTGGTATTGGTATGTCCATTGTTTTGAAAATTGTAGTCTCTATTTTTGAATGTGTGTATCAAAGGTTATATTAGGGTGAGAGGAGGTCTGCCACTCTATCACAAGGATGATGTCATCAGTGATGTCATTTGAGATGTCATCAGTGATGTCATGAGTGATGTCACTGACCATGTCATGAGTGATGTAATATGTGACGCCATCAGCAGGGGATTGCGGGTGCGCGAGTTATAGTTAGCTGAACTAACTATAACGGGGGAATTTCATTGGTTTTTTACGAGCGAAATGTCCAGCTAACTATAACATTTGTGAAACCTAGGGTTTTTTCATTGAATTTGCAAGGTTTTTTAAATGCTAATTCCTAACTATAACGTGTGTGAAACCTATGGTTTTTTCAGTGAATTTGCAAGGCTTTTTAAAAGCTATTTTTTATATATAACGCGTGTGAAAGCTATATTTTATTTTTATTTTTGCATGCTTTTTTTAATTTTTTTTCCTAACAATAATGTGTGTGAAACCTATGATTTTTTATTGTTTTTTTTTCTTTTTTACATCATTTTTTTCCTTTTTATTTTTTCCTTTAAACACTATTCTACCTATGTATATATTCATGGTTTTAATTCATTCTTTAATTTTTAAAGATTCACCTTTTTTAAATAATTGGTTAGATATAGTTGTATAACACAGTTAATATCTTCAGCAAACCTTTTTTTTTTTTTTTTTTTTTTTTTTTTACCGTGCGCGTACGGTAAGCGTACCGTAAGCGCACGGTTCGCTTTATGTACGGTGAGCGTACGTAATATTTCTACTCTGTTTGCGTATGCTTACGCAATTTGCGTATGCATCCGTACTTTCTACGCGACGCGTAAGCACATGCTTTACACGCGCACGCGCGCGCACACGTTATGCGGAAGTGTACGAGCGTGCCTGTAATGCGCATGCGCACATGCGCGTGTCTTTCGTACACGCATGCGTACTTTTACCGTACGCACTCGGTAAGCGTAACGTGCGCGTACGATTGGTCATGTGATCAAGAAACAACACTTATGATTGGTTTAAACTACTTTCAGTTCCAGAATCTTCCTACACCACACCCATTCCCCTCATTACTGCTTGTGATTTCTTAGGAGAAGGAGCTGAATTGTCTTTGGGATACAATGGCAGAGCAGCAGACCTCTTCTGAGAGTGAGCAGGGCAGCAGCATCATCAGGCAGAGAAGGAGGAAACAAAATAATTCTTTTGTTTGGGAGTATTTTACTTTTCCAGAGGGGCAGAAAAAGGTAAATGCTCCATTAGTCACCTGCTCACTTTGTGAGCGTGTCTTATCTAGAGGTAACCCAAGGAAGAAGTATTCGTTTGGTAACCACACTATGGTGAGACACATTAGGGATAAACATCCCAGGACTTTTGCTCGACATTCTGAAGCAAATCCTTCAGAAAGTCATCCGAGCACACCCGCAGAAGCTCAGCCGAGTACATCTTCGGCAGCTCAGCTGAGCCCTTCCTCTGCGGTGGGAGCATCACCCTCTTCTGCTCCTCTGGAAATGAACCATCGATTTCTGAGGGTACAAATGAGGTGCACCAGATGTTATGGTCTAATTGTTCATGGGGAGAGCAGTGTTTCCCTAATAAACAATAGGATAGACCAGCACATCTGTAGTACTTATTAATATTCCCATTCTTGCCTTCCTCTGTCCCTGTATTAACACAACGGCTCTTTTAAGAGCCAACCTTACCTCACAACTTTTTAAAAAAAAAATTTTATTAATTTTTTGATTTTTTTTTTACCGTGCGCGTAAGGGAGTACAACGGAAGTGAGAAAAGCAGAGAGAGGAGAAGTGAAAAAAAAGTGAAAAAAAGGGAGCATGAAAATAAATGTGTAATAAATACAGAAATTTCACACTTACCTGACCCAAAAAATATAATATTTATTAATAAATGCTTCATTTAAATTGCTAGAAAAAACGTTTTTTACAAAAAAAAAAATTCTCAATCTGAAAAAAAAGAAAAAAGTATTAATATTTAAAAATACATTTTAGAATACAATACACATATTTTCATATTTCAAAAACAATTATTTTGCCCTTTTTTTACTGTTTTCAGAATATATTGAATTTCACTGTAAATCGTGAAAGCAATAGCATTCGTCACTTAACAGCGGGCAAAAAAAAATAACAATCTGAAAGATTGTTTAAAAAAAGCCCAGAATCTCTTCTCACTAAAACATACCTTTATAGAAATGTTACATATTTTTCAAAAATATCATCTAAGAACAATAACTTTTTGCACTACATATCGTCGTAAAAATTTTTTTGCATAAGCATAATCACTAAAATAATATGTGTCTAAGAAGTCCACAATACAAATTGTTACCTTTCCTTTAGGCCAAATGGTAATTTTTAAAACCTTTTTTGATGAAATTTCCAATGGTAATCCAATAAAATTGCAAAAGTGGTTTGTACAGATGTTGCAAATTCTATCTAAAATTTTGGTTTCAGAAAAATTAAATAGGAATTTGCTAAATCAAAAGGCAAACGTTGCTTAAAAACCAATTGAGAATCATTACACAGTGTCCAGCCTTTTTCACATTTAAGATAAACTGTGTAATGACCAGAAGTTATCGTAGGTCCATCATGGAAAATTATTGCAACTGTAACAAAAGTTTTTCCTGAAATTGATAATTGCTGTCCTATAAACTTCTTTATTAAAGTGTCCAATTTTGAACCATCAGCTCTACAACGTTGCATCATTAAAATTACATACTGTCTGTATTTCTTTAAAAATAATGTTGAAAACATGTCAGGTTTACATTCAGAGCATTCCATGCTATGATTGGCATCTTTAACTAATTTACTAAAACTCACTGATTTACTCTCTGGCAATGTTAAATAGATAAACCTTTCTGAATCAACATTAGAGCTGCATGTGTAGAAACAGTTTTCACAAGTATGTTCCCATTTATAAGAGAGACCGAACATATTCTCAATATCTATGCCTTCATCTTCCAGTACCATAAGGACATATATCAAGAATTCCTGTGCATCTTGCTGGACATTTTGAGTAAACTGTGTACGTCCTGAACATGCGTCTAAAAGATTTCTAATTTCATTAGCACTTTCTATTTTATTTTTATCAATACTCAGTTTCTCATAAAGCAGACTTAGCACAGAACAGAATCTTTTATCATGATTTACTATTATCTGCTCTTGCAAACTTTCAAGATAAAATACAACATTTAGCACTACATTTGCGTAGCAGTTGACACCAGAGAATATTTTCAAAATGACAACCAACAACCTCTTCAACATTATCCTTTTTCTTTTTGCTTGCAATCACATGAGTCTCTTTTTGTTTTCTCTTCTCTACATCCTCATTACAGATATTCTCAAATCTCCTTTTCCGAGAAACAACACGTTTCTCCAACACAGGATACTCACCTAAATGAGGAGCATAGGTTCTTCTTAATCTATTATACTCCTTTACACAATTTGCATCTGCACTAACTTTTGAGTCATCAAAGTCTATCATGAATAAACCAGATAATGTTTTCACTCTTGACAAAGCAACATATGCCATACCTTCTTTGAACACAGTAGATCCAATGTTTACAAAAGCACTATCTACAGTTAATCCTTGAGACTTGTGAATAGTTACAGCATATGCTAGAGAAAATGGAAACTGCTTCCTACGTACATATAACTCTTTTACAAGCAAAAAACGGACTGAACAACGACTAATATCTTTAATCTCTGCAATGTGATCAAATTTTATTTTTAAAAATTCAATGCCATCTTTTTTCTGGTATTTCACAAAACCCACAACTTTACCTATAGCTCCATTCACTAAACCCTTTTCAACATCCAAATTTCTCCTTAAAAATACTCGACAGTTCATGCAAAGATATAGATTTTTTTCTAATCCAGCTGTTTTCGAAATGTTCTTCTCTAGAGAATCCAATTTATTTTGCAGTTTGCCTGTTAATGCAATAGTAATTCCTTCATGCTGAATTTTGTCAACTGCTTCCATTTTCTTAATCTCTTCCTTTTCCAATTTCAAAAGTTCCTCATTGAATATCGAGCATTCACGTAGTGTTGGCATTAAGCAGATTACAGTATTATTTTCTGCAATGTTCTTATATATTTTCTCTGCAACTATTTCTTCCTTTGGAAATAAATTTTGTAGCAACCGACTCTGTAATGCTTTTCTGCCAACTTCTGTCAGTAGTCCAATTCTGATATCTTTCAGAATACTTGCATAATCTTCATCGTTTGCTTGCCTCATATTGGTAGTAAGTTCTTTGTACTCAAAGAACGACCAAATATTCGCATTACAAATGCTTCCTAATGACTTCTTCGTGTCTTCATGTGTCACAGTATTAAACACTGGTTGTCCTTTAACTGGAGTAAGCTGTAGAAGATCCCCAAAAACTATAACATGTTTTCCTCCAAATAACACGTCATAGTCTCTCTTTAGAATTTGCTGCATTCTTAAATGCACAAAGGCAAGCATTAAGTTTGATACCATGCTTACCTCATCAATAATGAGAACTTGCATCTTCTTCAACACTCTTGAAACTTCGAAGCATGCTTCTCCTGTAAGCTTGTGATATTCTATTTTGTTCTCATGCTCCACTGGTAACATTAGCAAGTGATGTAAGGTAATTCCTTTTATGTTATATGCTGCTAACCCAGTTGGAGCAGTAACAACACAAGACAAAGTTGAATCTGTTTTTTGCTGTAGGTAGCTTCTGATGACTTTAATTAGGAAACTTTTTCCAGTTCCAGCTTGTCCACTCACATACATCCTGATTGATTCAAATGATGTGCATGTGCACTCTTTATTTTCATGTAGTAATCCGTGCTCAATTTTTTTTCTGACTTCTTCATAAATTTGTTGTTGTTCTTCATTCAGTTGTTGTTCCAAATTTGGTAAGTCTATTAAATCTTCTTGAGCTTGATTCATAGCCGTTTCAACTTCATTCATGGCTATTGCAGCTTCATTTTCTACAATTGGTTGTCCTAGGGGATCTTGACTGAGCGTTTCAGAACTATGGCTGTCTTGAGAACTGTCTCTAGCTACTTCAGCTGCAATTGTTGCTTCCTGTTCAATTTCTTCATTTAACATTTGGACATAATTTATGAAAGTACTGCATTCAATCGTATCTTTATATGCATTGAATGAATCCTCATAGCTTTCAAATTCTCCAAGTAGTTCGTCCTCTGTACGCCATGGTTTAAACAGCTGTAAAAGTGCCAAGTAGTAAAATTCCTTTTTGTCAGTAGTGTCGCAACTCAGCTTCCTATGATTAATCAAACTTCCTTTTGTTTGCTTCACCAAACATCCTTCCTCACCAATGACTTTATATTTTCCATTTTTGATGTCTTCTGTGGCTTTCCGTGAAAAAATGTAGTTCTGCAGCACTTCATAGAGACACATGTTCTCAAGATGACAACTTCTTTTTGGGTAATACGTGTCCAACATGTTGGTTTTCAAAATATCTGTACTTTCCGGGTCGTTCTCAGCCAAATATTCAATTTCTGCAACAGATTTCAGTACCCGATTTCGCATTGCTGCAAGGCCTAAACTTACCCAAATTATTCTTCTGGATTTCGAGTACAGACTTGCAGATGATAACCTATCTGAGCATTCGTAGGATCCAATTTCTCGATGCGATAACATCTTTAAACTGAAACTGTATAGTTTCTTACTGACAGTTTTCTCGTGAGAAATCTCTTCCCACATTTCCTTCAATTCCGTTTTCTCAGATTTAGTAATGTACGATGTGACATACCGAGCAACAGCAATAGAATTGTCTGCCACATACTGAATATCCATGTTAGCATTCCACATGGATGAAATGACTGGGTTGTAGTCATTTATATACTTTGACTCTTCTTTTCTTCTTAGGTTGTACGTATTTTTTGGAGATTTTCTTGTAATAGTATGTCGCACAGCTGACATAAAACTGTTGACTATTCCTTTTGAAAGAACAGGTCGTGGAAATCCAAATCGACATTTTGTGTAGAATTTATCTTTACTCTTGTACTTCCGTCGACAGTATTTTCCACAACGATGACTTTGGAAACGTAAAACTTGCTCTTTTAAGTTTTTCTCTTCTGTGCTTTTAGGTATAGCACATGTTGCATATTCTTCGATGAAAGATAAAACTGCTTCATCAGCATCTGTTCCAAATTTTGGGGCATCCTTGATCCACAACAGCATATGAATATGAGGAGCACCTCTTGCTTGGTACTCTTTTCTCCAAAAGAAATCTACAACTTCTCCAAGAGGTGGATTTTTTTTATTGCAGATGAAGGACATCATAGCCTCAAATCTATGATTGAAATATCTGCAAACATTAACCGGATCCAATGAGCACAGTTCTCCTGCTGTCTTGTATTCGATGTTTTTAATGTTTGAATTTGCCTCTCGTAGAAAATCCAGAAGATCATCCCAAGCGTACTCAGCACAGCTTAGGGTGAGAAACCATGTAGGAGTTCCTAAATTCCGTAACATGCACTTCAATTCTCCATGGCGTCGGTACCAATATTCATTTGTCCCACGCTGACAAGCCATCAGATTGATCAATTGTGATTCCAAATGATCATCTCGCTGCTGCACTTTGTTCATAAGGATGTACGATGTTACAACGCGAGTTTTTACAACGCGTACCGTTACATCGCGGTCGTTACAACGACTGCGATGTTACCACGCCATGCCTTTACAACGCAAGTCTTTACATCGACTTGCACTAGATGGCGTGCTAACATTAGAAAAGCGTAATTTACTATTCCAACTCCAGTCCACTTAACAGTAGGGAAGGTGTTGGGATAGTAAACTACACTATTTGTAATGTTAGCACGCCATCTAGCACAAGTCGATGTAAAGACTTGCGTTGTAATGGCATGGCGTGGTAACATCGCAGTCGTTGTAACGATTGCGATGTAACTGCATCGCGGTGTACTAACCGCGATGTAAAGGATGTTCCCCGTTCATAAAATCCTTAGCAGACACATTATGTAGATGTACTCCACTTTTTAAAATGTGATTTACTGCATAAGATAGTGCAGACAAGTCACTTTCAAATAAAAGATGGAACAAATAAGGAATACTTTGACGAAATCTGGGATCTTCTGCATATAATCTTGTAGTCCGATACTCCGAAGCAGGAATCTGTACTGGACGTTCATCATATCGTCCACCTTCTCCTGTAGGAAACAGCTGGGGAAAACAACGAGCTTCCAAACTCTCCGCCCATACACTTACGGGAGTTCCTTTGGCTTTTTTCATCTGAAATAGATCAATGGTGTTTGCCATAACTTCTTTTGAATGAAGAGGATGTATGCTGAAATGTTCATAAATTTCTTCTTCTTTTGACTTGTCCACTTTTTCAATTTGCCCAGTTGGTGTGTCTGTGTCTCCTACTAAATCTTCTTCATCTTCATCTATATAAATTGATTCATACCATTTATTATTCCTTTTCAAATATAAATTTGCTCTTTGTACTTTCCGTACATCTACCAGCTCCTGCCAAATTTTCTTACTCTTTGTAGGTACACCATTAACCAGAATAACTAATGGTTCAGTTTCCAAAGTATCTGTATCAATAGTTTCCATATTTTTTTTCAAATCCAACGGCAAATAGACAACTCTTCCTTTTAAACCTCTCTGTAAATCTGAAGGAGGTAATTTGCCTGTTTTTGGCTCCATACGTACTATGGTCTGGAACGGATGAACACATTGAATGAGTATAGACTCATACGTATTTAAATCAGAAAGTTCACCCAAATCAAAACAATTTTCAAGAAATATATATGTTGCAAAATCCTTCCACTTATAATTATCTTCTTCTTCACTTTTTTTGTAGAGATCAACATTCCTTGTTTGGATTTTATAATGGCTTCTCCGGCAACAAATACAAGTAATATTTGGTCTTTCATTAGAGGTGATAGCAAATTTTGTTATTTGATCTTCAAATTTCTTATTTACGGAGGGTTCTACATTCTCTTCCACATTTTCCTCAATAACTGTGTCATTCCCTGCATTTTCTTGTTCCGGACCAAAGTAACTTAACTGAATTTCATCAGTAACCTTCTCAACATCTGATACAGTTCCACGGAACAGAGCCTTATTCAACTCATTTAACTTTAGTGCTGGACTTTTAGCAAAATACAATCTTCTCACAAATTTTCTAATTTCAGTATGATGAACTGCCAGCATCCTAAAATGGTGAAAAACACTTTGACAAACTTTTCTAGATAGACAAGCCAGAGAGTGTCCTTGCAAACCAGTATTCTCTCTCAGTCTGCATGGATCTAGTCCTTGAAGCACCTTAATCTTCTGTTTAACACTCTTTTTACTATATTCTCTTAAAAACTCGCGTAATTTATCAATAGATTCCTGTCGCAAAGTACAAATACTACTACAATTCCAAGTATACACTGGGGCTTTAGGACGTCTCCCCATAACCTCATCCGCAATCACTTCTTCCTCATTTCTTGGAACCATTTTCTCCTTTTCCATTATACAACCATCTTTTACTTCATAAGCTCGTCCAGTGGTGTCAACTGCATGCAGCAAACTATTACTTTGAAGATAACTCTCTTCATTAAAAAATGGTTCAGTACTTGAACTATGCATCCATTCTCCTAAAAACACTTTACAAAAGTTATTTCTTTTCACTACTCTTTTCGTTTTGCTTTGTGACTTCATTACATTGACTATTTTTTCTAATGTACGCATCCTGTTCAAAATTAAAATGAATAGTTTTCTTTTTAATTCGAAAGCCTTAGCTACAATGGCTTCAATATCTTTTTTTCTCTTGTAAAATTTAGCTCTTTTCTTATATTTTTTCACATCCTTTAGCAAATTGGACATCACTCTTCTCTGAAACATTTTCCTACGGATCTCTTTAAATGCTGATTTTCTTTTCAAGTCAATTTTAATTGTTTCTGCTTGTACATTAGCATTTAGTAAATTCTCACTATTGTCATGTTGTTTTCTACTTGAAACAGTTTTTCCAATGGGGACATTTTTTAAATTTTTCCTTTTTTTGAATATATTTTTAAAGAATTCCTTTGTCTGCTTACCAGAAGACTTTTTATTTTTCCCAACATGAGCATCTTCAACTAACTTGGGTCCTCCAGTTGTCTTCAAATATACATGTTTTTTCTGTTGTTTTCGCTTTCTTGATTTTATAGGCATCTTATATTTCCTTCACTGCTCTGCAGCAATACCTGAAAGAAACTAAAAAAAAATACCTTTTTGTAATTTAAATATATTACTATATTTGTTATGATCTTTTCTAATCTTATAACACTATCTACCCCTTTCCTACAAGTGAAAAACACAACAAAACCAACACGAATTTAATCTCTAAGAACAATTCCTGTGTGCACACAGACTCTTGGTGTGATTCTAGGCAGAACACGATATTTCATTTGCAATTCAAAAGCACACTTACTTTTTTTTTTTTTTTTGCAACTGTTAATTACTCTAACAATCTGACACATTTTCTTTATAGTTTAGAGAGGCAGAACAGAGCACATGTCCAAACAGCTTTTTCAGAGCATGTACATGTGTAACCTAGCTGACTGACTACACTCCAGAAAAGATAATGAGCCTTGGTGATGTTCAATGCATTAGCGTTCCTCACTCCTACCTAAAACACCATACAGTGCTGATTAGTAAGCATGAGTGTACAGGAAAAACAGCTAGCTCTCTGCTAAGAGTGTGGTTCTGGAGACTGTCTACTGTCAGCTGCAAGAGAGACTTCAATGGACCCTTACATAACTGCTTAAACACTGTAAACATGTATGTAAGACTACATGTGTGGTAAGGGTTAATATGAGTTTTTAGCATGTAGCAACTACATGACCCATTGCAAGAGTGGAAGAAAAATCTACCATGTTGATTTCAAATATGTTAGCATTTGCCTCTTATTTAAGATACTGTTTTGCGCTGAATGCTAACCATCACATTCCCAGAAAACAAGCTTCCCCTTTCATACGAATGCAATTCTAAATGAAGCAGAGTGTCACGAAATAGATCTCTGAGAACAATTCCTGTGTGCTCACAGACTTATGCTGTGATTTTAGGCAGAAAATGAAATTTGCTTGCCAATTTCAAAGCACACTTACTACTGTTTTTTTCTGCAAGTGTTAAGTACTCTAACAGTCTCATACGTTTTCATTACAGTTTTCAGATACAGAAAACAGCACATGTGCAAACAGCTTTTTGAGACCATGAACATGTGTGACCTTGTTGACTGACTACACTCCAGCAAAAGAAATCAGCCTTAGTGATGTTGAATGTATTACCGTTATTCACTGCTACCTGAAACACCACTCACTTGTGAATACTAAGCATGATTCTACAGGATAAACTGCTGGGTGTGTGCTAAGAGTCTGCTTATGCAGACTGTGTATTTTCAGTTACAAGAGACATATGCATGGATACTTCCATTAAGAACCAGAGTGACACGAAATACATCTCTGACAACAATTCCTGTGTGCTCACAGACTCATGCTGTGATTTTAGGCAGAAAATGAAATTTGCTTGCCAATTTCAAAGCACACTTACTACTGTTTTTTTCTGCAAGTGTTAAGTACTCTAACAGTCTCATACGTTTTCATTACAGTTTTCAGATACAGAAAACAGCACATGTGCAAACAGCTTTTTGAGACCATGAACATGTGTAACCTTGGTGACTGACTACACTCCAGCAAAAGAAATCAGCCTTAGTGATGTTGAATGTATTAGCGTTACTCACTGCTACCTGAAACACCACTCACTTGTGAATACTAAGCATGATTCTACAGGATAAACTGCTGGGTGTGTGCTAAGAGTCTGCTTATGCAGACTGTGTATTTTCAGTTACAATAGACATATGCATGGATACATCCAAAAAGAACCAGAGTGACATGAAATACATCTCTGACAACACTTCCTGTGTGCTCACAGACTCATGCTGTGATTCTAGGCAGAAAATGAAATTTGCTTGCCAATTTTAAAGCACACTTACTACTGTTTTTTTCTGCAAGTGTTAAGTACTCTAACAGTCTGATACATTTTCATTACAGTTTTCTGAAACAGAAAAGAGCACATGTGCAAACAGCTTTTTGAGACCATGAACATGTGTGACCTTGGTGACTGACTACACTCCAGCAAAAGAAATCAGCCTTAGTGATGTTGAATGTATTACCGTTATTCACTGCTACCTGAAACACCACTCACTTGTGAATACTAAGCATGATTCTACAGGATAAACTGCTGGGTGTGTGCTAAGAGTCTGCTTATGCAGACTGTGTATTTTCAGTTACAAGAGACATATGCATGTATACATCCAAAAAGAACCAGAGTGACACGAAATACATCTCTGACAACAATTCCTGTGTGCTCACAGACTCATGCTGTGATTCTAGGCAGAAAATGAAATTTGATTGCCAATTTCAAAGCACACTTACTACTGTTTTTTTCTGCAAGTGTTAAGTACTCTAACAGTCTGATACATTTTCATTACAGTTTTCTGAAACAGAAAAGAGCACATGTGCAAACAGCTTTTTGAGACCATGAACATGTGTGACCTTGGTGACTAACTACACTCCAGCAAAAGAAATCAGCCATAGTGATGTTGAATGTTTTAGCGTTACTCACTGCTACCCACTCACTTGTGAATACTAAGCATGATTCTACAGGATAAACTGCTGGGTGTGTGCTAAGAGTCTGCTTATGCAGACTGTGTATTTTCAGTTACAAGAGACATATGCATGGATACATCCAAAAAGAACCAGAGTGACACGAAATACATCTCTCACAACAATTCATGTGCTTGCCAATTTCAAAGCACACTTACTACTGTTTTCTGTGATTTTAGGCAGAAAACGAAATTTGCTTGTCAATTTGAAAGCACACTTACTGCTGTTTTTTTCTGCAAGTGATAAGTACTCTAATAGTCTGACACATTTTCATTACAGTTTTCAGAAACAGAAAACAACACATGTGCAAACAGCTTTTTGAGACCATGAACATGTGTGACCTTGGTGACTGACTACACCCCAGCAAAACAAATCAGCCTTAGTGATGTTGAATGTATTTGCGTTACTCACTGCTACCTGAAACACCACTCACTTGTGAATACTAAGCATGATTGTACAGGATAAACTGCTGGGTGTGTGCTAACAGTCTGCTTATGCAGACTGTGTATTTTCAGTTGCAAGAGACATATTCATGCATGCATCCATAACAGCTTAAACATTGTAGTAATGTATATAAAAGTACATGTGTGGCAAGGTTTAATTGCAGTTTTGTATATGTATGACCAAGCTCAGCAATTGCATGATTAGAAGCAAAATCTGCGATATCAATTTCAAATGTGTTAGCATTTGCCTCCCATTTTTGTCTTACTGTTTTATGCTGAATGGAAACCATCATATTTACAAAAAGAAAGCTGCCCCTTTCCTACAAATGCCATTCTTACAGAACCGGACCATCACTATTAAAATCTCTAACAACAATTCCTGTGTGCACACAGACTCATGGGTTGATTCTAGGCACAAAACAGTATTCCTCAGTGATACCAGTACACCTTAACTTATGGTAAAAACACACTCCATAATATTTAACTAGTTAAAGACAGTTAAATATCTCCCAAACCACAAAATGTAAAACATAACTTTTTAAGAAGAATCACAATTCTAATATTTATATAAAAAATAACCACATACATCCTCTCTCAAACTCATATCTCACCTTTAAAATTACTTAGTTGAGAAAGAAATGTGGCACTCAAACAGCATACTATCAGAGTCAGAATATCAGAGCTCTACACCTCTTTCCTCTCTCCAGAACCAGTAAATGGCAATGTTTCCCTCTCTTTTTTCACACATATACATGTTAATTACAAATCTCAGTGCTTCCCACATTTTTTCAAATGAATATCACACATTTCTATTGGTTGAAAACTTCAACCCTTTTCCAAATGTACCCTTCCCCAAACTTGACTTCTGCCTGCTACCATAGCAACAGCTCATGGAACACTGCTGTGAGGAGAGAGGTCAGAAGTTCAGCACACAATGTTTCAAATCCAAAGAGCAAGAGTGCTTCACCTGTCGAACCTAACAGCAAATCCAAACTAATCTTCTGTGGGAACACAATTTTCTGAACCAATACAAAACATGATTCTAAAAATGTACACATACAGCCTACTTTTTACTGTAAAACGATTTCAATCAGCCAATGAGTTCTTTTTATTTTTAAAAATTATGTATGCCTCCATTTTACAACTGTCTTTCATTTCATATTGCCATTCTACTGAAAGACACCTTCTGACTGCATCCAGATCTCCTTGAAAGATGTTCACAGTGTGGATTGTAGGTCACAGCTATGTCTTCTGGAGTGAAAAGTTTGCAGAAAAAAGAGGTATGGTGAAAGACCTTGCTTTGCCAAATGTATACATTAAATGGATTGGTCAGAGAGGGTTAAAGTGGCACCAATTATTGCCTTTGGTGAAAACCTTTCAACATCTCCCACAGCCTAACCTTATTATTGTGCACTGTGGTGGAAATGACCTAGGCACTTTAACTGGTGTAGGTCTGGAAATGCTTATTAAGGACACCTTTGTGCAATTGATGTCGCTTTTTCCTCAATCTGCCTTTGTATATTCTAACATATGCCAAAGGCAAAAGTGGAACTGGTCCAACCAATTTTGTCCACAGATTGACAAAGCAAGAAAGCACGTCAACAAATCTATTTCTGCTTTCCTCAGAGACTATGGTATGGGTTCTATATACCACAACAACTTGCGTTACAACATGCAAGGCATTTATAGAGGAGACGGTGTACATTTCACTGATGAAGGCAACAGAGTCTTCCTCTTGAACTTTAGACTCTGCATCGGTACTTACTTGTAGGTACCGAAAAACACTTCATAAACACAACGGCTCTTTTTAGAGCCCCCTAATATCTTAACACTTAAATTTGTTTTTTACTTCTATTTTTTTTATTTTATTTTTTTCTACCGTACGCGTACGTAAGCTTACCGTACGCGCACCCCGCGATTTAAAAAAAAAAAAATTTAAATGTATTTTTCATACTTTTATGACCTTCTTGGACCCCCTGACAAACGCTAGGGGGTCTGCAACTCTCTTCGTTGCCCCCTTTCAACGTTCTCCTCCTTTGTTTATCAGTGTGAGACACACAAAATGGCGGCCGACACTTCCTGATTTCGAATGTTTACAGTCATGTAACCACCAATCAGAATTAAGCTCGCGCACGGCAGCGTGCGCGTACGGTAAGCTTACCGTACGCGCTCGGAGCGCGCTTATAGATATATATATTGATTTAAATGCTATTTTCTCAGCAAATACTGAACACATTTACACCAGACCTACGAAAGGCACATCCCTGACCTGAGGACTACCTCTCTGCCAAATTTCAAGCAATTCTGTTAAGCCGTTCGGGCTGTAGCTTGGACTAAAGGTCCTATGGAAAAATGCATGGGGAAAACATGTTTTGGGACCCCCCTTTTTCTCAGCCCCCGCTTGACGAATCCCCCCGAGACTTTCAGGGTAGGAGCGGAGTGGAGCACCCCACCTATTTTGAAAATTTCGCCAGGATTTGTCAATCTGCGCCAAAGTTATTCAAAATAGAATGTTGCGGATTTCCTATGGAAACACGGTCCTAACTATAACTACCTACTGGCAACCACCAGTAGGTAATATATATATATATATATATATATATATATATATATATATATATATATATATAATCTACTGGTGGTCGCCAGTAGATAGTTATAGTTAGGACCTATTTTCCATAGGAAATCCGCAACATTCTATTGCCAATAAGTCTGGCGCCGGTTGATGAATCCTCGCGAACTTTTCCAAACTTTTAGCCAGCTCTGCTCCGCTCCTACCCTGAAAGTTTTGTGGTGATTCGTCAAGCGGGGGCAGAAAAAAAAGGGGGGTCCTAAAACGCATTTTCCCCATGCAATTTCCCATAGGATCTGTTGTCGCAGCTACAGCCCGAACCGCTGAACGGAATGACACCAAATTTGGCAAAGAGGTAGTCCTCAGTTCAGACTCATGCCTTTTGCATAAATGGTGTTAATCTGTTCAGTAGTTCCTGAGAAAATTAGGGTAAAAAAGTTAGTGATATCTGTGGCCGGGGAGGATCCCCTGACCCTACCCGCACTGTAAGCGCACCCTCCCCGAACCGAGCGCGCACCCTCCCGATCGCGCGCTGAATGCTAATTGGCTGTCTCTCTACATTCGAAACCAGGAACTGTTGGCAGCCATTTTCTGCCTCGGTAGAAGCGAGGCTGAAGAAGCAAGGGGAATAAGTGTGTAAAACATACAAAGGGGCAGAGTGGAAATACTCTGACCCTCTAGAGGTGCTTAGGGGGTCCCAGAAGGACCCCCTGGGTCCCCATTTAAAAAAAAAAAACACGGGGAAATGCGCGCACGGTGCGTGCATCCTATCGCGTTGGATGCACGGATTCTCTCGCGGTGGGTGTGCGGATCCACGGCAACGTGTTTTGAAAAACGACAAGAAATCATTGGTTGTATAATAACTTTCTACACTGAAAGGTAGGGTGTATATTTTTGTTTTTAAAGGTATGATTGTTATTGGTTAACAAGAACAGATTGTAAGGAACATTATATATGATAAGCTGATATGTTGAAAAGTCATGCACACTTCCTGTCTTGTGTAGGAACATTGTGTGCTGAACTTGTGACCTGTGAGCTCAGTGCAGTGTTCCATGACCTGTTTCTATGGTAACAGGCAGAAGGCGGATTGGGGGAAGGGTTGAAATGTATTTCAGTTGGAAAGGGTTGAAATGTTTAACCAATAGAAATGTGTGTTTGCTTTTGAGTTTATGTGCGAAGGAATGTGATTTGATGTTTACATGTATATGTGTGGAAAATGAAAGGGAAACTTTTTCATTCTTTGCTTTTGCTGAGAGGTGCACAGTGTAGAGATTCTGTAAAAGAAAATATGGTGAGTGATTGATATACTCCTTAATCTACAAAAGAACTTGAAAGATGAGTTATTTAATTGTGAAGGGATGTATGTAGACTATTTTAATCAGACTAATGTATTTTTCCTGCTAAAGTGTAGGGAGTACTTGTTTTCTTTACAATGTGTGTGCATGTAGAAACCATTCTGTGATAAGCATTTGTGTTTTTCATGTGTTTGTAGACAGATAACTGTGCTGTTTTTATATTTTGGTAGAATTAGAAACCAGTCATTGTTTATGAATTTGTGAAATGAGTTATGTTTCTGCAGTAAAATGTAGTACTCCTTGTAGATGAAGAAATGTGCTTTGGTATAGTGCAAGGGATAGTGTTGTTTGTCTAGAATCACACAGAGAGCCTGTGTGCATTTGGGAACCACTGTGAGAGATGCATTTAGTAATATGTTGTATTTGCTGACAGATAACTCTTTTAAAACCTGTCATGTTGTGAAGTTTTAGTAGCATTAGAATCCAGTCTTTGCTTATGCGTTGATTAAATGAGTCATGCTTTGACACTGATGTGGTGTACTTAAATATGTAGATTGTGTGCAGTACCATTAACTCTTCCAGACTAGTGAATGAGTTTTGGTAAACTCCTAGGATAGTGTTGCTCGTCTAAAATCACACTGTGAGTCTGTGTGCATTTGGGTAAGGATTGTGAGAGAAGCATTTGGTAACATCGTGTATTTGCAGACAGATAACTGTTTTAAAACTTGTCATGTTGTCAACTTTTAGTAGCATAAGAAGCCAGTCTTTGCTTATGTGTTGATTAAATGAGTCAGGCATTGACACTAAAGTGCAGTCGTGAAATATGTAGATTGTGTGCAGTTCCCTTACCTCTTCCACTGTAGTGAATGAGTTTTGGTAAACTCCTAGGGATAGTGGTGCTTGTCTAGAATCACACTGTGAGTCTGTGTACATTTGGGAACCACTGTGAGAGAAGCGTTTGGTAACATCGTGTATTTGCTGACAGATAACTGTTTTAAAACCGGTCATGTTGTCAAGTTTTAGTAGCATTAGAAGCCAGTCTTTGCTTATGCTTTGATTAAATGAGTCAGGCTATGACACAAAAGTGCAGTCCTGAAATATGAAGATTGTGTGCAGTTCCCTTACCACTTCCACAGTAGTGAATGATTTTTGGTAAACTCCTGGGTATAGTGGTTGTTGTCTAGAATCACACTGTGAGTGTGTGTGCATTTGGGAACCACTGTGAGAGAAGCATTTGGTAACATCGTGTATTTGCTGACAGATAACTATTTTAAAACCTGTCATGTTGTCAAGTTTTAGTAGCATTAGAAGCTAGTCATTGCTTATGCGTTGATTAGATGAGTCAGGCATTGACACTAAAGTGCAGTCATGAAATATGTAGATTGTGTGCAGTTCCCTTACCACTTCCACTGTAGTGAATGAGTTTTGGTAATCTGCTAGGGATAGTGTTGTTTGTCTAGAATCACACTATGAGTCTGTGTGCATTTGGGAACCACTGTGAGAGAAGTGTTTGGTAACATTGTGTATTTGCTGACAGATAACTGTTTTAAAACCTGTCATGTTGTCAAGTTTTAGTAGCATTAGAAGACAGTTATGGCTTATGCTTTCATTATATGAGTCAGGCATTGACAGTAAATTGCAGTTGTGAAATATGTAGCTTGTGTGCAGTTCCCTTACCACTTGCACTGTAGTGAATGAGTTTTGGTAAACTCATAGGGATAGCGGTGCTTGTCTAGAATCACACTGTGAGTTAGTGTGTATTTGGGATCACTGTGAGAGAAGCATTTGGTAACATCATGTATTTGCTGACAGATAACTGTTATTAAACCTGTCATGTTGTGAAGTTTTAGTAGCATTAGAATCCAGTCTTTGCTTATGCGTTGATTAAATGAGTCATGCTTTGACACTGATGTGATGTACTTAAATATGTAGATTGTGTGCAGTACCATTAACTCTTCTAGACTAGTGAATGAGTTTTGGTAAACTCCTAGGATAGTGTTGCTTGTCTAAAATCACACTGTGAGTCTGTGTGCATTTGGGTAAGGATTGTGAGAGAAGCATTTGGTAACATCGTGTATTTGCTGACAGATGACTGTTTTAAAACCGGTCATGTTGTCAAGTTTTAGTAGCATTAGAAGCCAGTTTTTGCTTATGCTTTGATTAAATGAGTCAGGCTTTGACACAAAAGTGCAGTCCTGAAATATGAAGATTGTGTGCAGTTCCCTTACCACTTCCACAGTAGTGAATGATTTTTGGTAAACTCCTAGGTATAGTGGTTGTTGTCTAGAATCACACTGTGAGTCTGTGTGCATTTGGGAACCACTGTGAGAGAAGCATTTGGTAACATTGTGTATTTGCTGACAGATAACTAATTTAAAACCTCTCATGTTGTCAAGTTTTTGTAGCATTAGAAGCTAGTCTTTGTTTATGAGTTGATAAAATGAGTCAGGGTTTGACACTAAGGTGCAGTACCATGTACTATTCTGTTCACTGTGGCAGAACTGAAAATTTTAAAGTTTTACCTAAGCACTGTCCTAGAAGTAGTCTGATTATTTAGTCAGTTTCTAAGTACCAAATAGATTGCTTCAAATGTCTATGCAGTATGCATGTAGTGTTCTAACATACTATACACTTGTCTTTTACACCTTCAATTCCCTAGTCAGTATCCATACACTTCCAGGAAACATCCTGTCACTTCCTTTGCAGTCCTCTAGAGACCCATTCAACAGCATGTACTAATCCATTCACTGTGCCAAAACCCAAACACTTATAAATTCACCAAGACACTCTCTTTCCAGTACTCTAATGATTCAGTCACTGAGTAAGTATTCATGCACTGAGCCAGGTCTTAGCACATGGACTTCTTCAAACCCCTATCCACTATGCATGCAGTTCTCTAACCACCTACACACTTGTCTTTCACACCTTCAATTCCCCAGTCAGTATCTGTTTACTTCCAGCAAACACCCTGTCACTGCCGTTGCACTCCTCTAGTGACCCATTCAGCATCATGTACTAATCCATTCACTGCGCCAAACCCTAATAAATTCACCCAGGCACTCTCCTTGCAGTACTCTAATCATTCAGTCAGTACCCAAGTACTCATCCAGTGACACAGGCCTTAGTATATGGACTGCTTCAAACCCTTATCCACTATGCATGCAGTCCTCTAACCACCTTCACAATTGTCTTTCACACCTTCAATTCCCTAGTCAGTATCCATACACTTCCAGGAAATACCCTGTCACTCCCTTTGCAGTCCTCTAGTGACCCATTCAGTACCAAGTACTAATCCGTTCCCTGTGCGAAAAGCCTAGCACTTATAAATTCACCTAGGCACTCTCCTTGCTGTACTCTAATCATTCAGTCAGTACCCAAGTAGTCCAGCAGTGAGCCAGGCCTTAGCACATGGACTGATTTAAATGCCTATGCAGTATGGATGCAGTCCTCTAATCACCTACACAGTTGTGTTTCACACCTTCTATTCCCTAGTTAGTATTCATACTCTTCTAGAAAACACCCTGTCACTCACCCAGTGTGTCTCCTTATAGTACTGTAATCATTTAGTCAGTTAGCATGTAGTCTTTTAGTGAGGTAGGCTTTAGGGCATGAACTGCTGCAAAGTAGTGTGCACTATGCATGTAGTGTTTTAACGATCGTCACACTTGTGGTTCAGGGCTATAATTTCTTAGTCAGTTTTTATATAAAATGTGTTTGTACAGTAATGGAATAGTGTAAATTTGAAAGTTATTAATATACATTTATTTGTGATACTTTTTTACAGATACAGAACAGGAGTGTTTCTCATCTGTTTGCACTCTTCTCGTGCAAGATTGTTTGGATAAAGGGTCCTTAGGTGTTTCATCATACTTGCTGTGCCGCACGAGTATTTTTTGTTAGGATCCCCTCGTAACAGAACTCTTTGACAAATCTTGCGAGTGACGAAGGTGGCATTGGTCTTTGTTTGCCCCTTGGGAAAAGTAAAACATTTCCTCACCACTGAAGAAAAACGTTTTGGGCGTGGTGCTTTCTGCAAAACATTTTCCTCAGATTCGGTAAATATTTTAAAGCGGCAACATTTACAGTTTTTGTAAGTTAAACTTATAAAATTTTGTTAGCTTTATGCATTTTATATATCTGTGATTTGTTTCTTGTGGTATTTTGTTGAGAATACCATGTTGGTTTTTTTTTAACAATCTTTCTGATTTTCCAGGTCTGTCGTCGACATCCATGGTCCCCACAGGAGTGTTCGGCCTTGTTGTTTTGTATTATTGTTGTTACATTTTGTTTATTAGTTTATTGTTCATATATATGTTAATAAAAAAATAAAGTTTGAAAATAGTTTATCATTTATATAGTTATTATTATAAAAAATAAAGTTTGAAAAATAAATTCATAACGTTTTGGGTTGTTCTCTTAACTGCTGTGTGACTCTTTCTTGTTCTTATTACTGTTATTTGATGGAGTCCACTATGGTGTTAAATTTTGGGGCACTTATCGCTGGAATACTGGTGATATCTGCAGTTTGCATCAACTTCTGAATAGTGTGTTAGATTTATCTCAACTTTACTTCCGTTAAAGTGCTGATAAAGAAATGGAGAGTAGCCGTTCCCGTGCAAAAAGACACGAGGTGCACCTTTCCGATTTATTCTAAATACTAAAATCCTGTATTGAATTGCACTGAGGTATTGGCTGCACTTACAGTGTACACACAAAATCTATTAAGAAATCTCATTGTATTTATATTGATTGGGAATAGTGCGTCAGGTGCTGAATCTTGACGAGATACACTGCTCAGTTCGTATATTGTTCTGCACACGAAAAAAATCACATCACAACTTTCACACCAATTGCAATGCGAAACAAATTCCGGCGATAAGACACGTTAGCACCAGGGATTTTACACCTGCTTTCTGCTGGTGTTAAGCAGGACAACTACCTGCACCATGAAAGGGAACACAGCCAAGAGCCACACCAGAACACCCACAGGTGCCATAGAGTCAATGAGCATGATACAGGGATACCCATGAGGGCCAGAAGACTCATCTCAACAACTCCAGGACCGCCAATGCCCCCCAAACCCACATCTTAGTAAGTGTGTCCCTGTGGTCATTGTCTTAGCATGATAGGCACGAGCCCTGCAACATCACAGTGTGCTGTCACCTCAGCGTAGGCAGTGAGCCTGGATGTGTAGCTACGCACGCATCCTCCTGCATGCACAACTGGCGTGTGCTGGTCTGGGGTTCACAGATCAGTGCAGGGGTGTGCCTATCCGGCAAGGAGAACGGGGTGTCTCAGACATGTCCGTGTACAGGAAGTGCGGTAAGTGTGTCTCTGTGTTCTGGTGTGGCCTGCTACAAGAGCCGCAGCAGTCGATGTTGTAAAGTGGCATGCACCACCTCCAAACGGCACTGTGATGTTGTAGTTGGAATTTAGCAGGACATGCGCAAATAGGCATTACAATGGTGTGCCGTACGAGTGCACGAGATACAACAGCGCACCATACAAAAGTGTGGGGGCTCGTGGGAGGGAGGAGCAGCCGTTTGGCAACATAACACACAGTCAACTCGACCATGTGCCACATGCTGGGCATCTCATCCATGATGACCACGGTCGCAGACATCCCACAACATCAACGACTGGCCTTTGTACACATCCTGTATGAATGCAGCGTGGTTTTCACTTCTATGCTCGTTCAGTGGTGTGATGTTGGCGGGTTGTGTGACTTGTGCTCCTTGTTGGTGTGTTTCATTTTGGACATTGTTAGTCTATATGTGTGTTGCCATTCTGCCCATCTCCCCCCCCTACCCCCACTCCCTGCTTCTTCCTCTTCCTAGTGCTGTTGTGCCTATAATTTTGTTGCTGCACACATAAATACATGTAAACAATAAATTAGAATAGTTCCTTGATTCTTTTAGGTTTCAAATCTTCTCTATTGGTTTCTTTTTAATTTTCCATATGAACCATTTTTTTAATATTCAACAACACATAGAAGTCAGAAGTGCAACGTATTCTATCAACACACTTTCTAGAACATTCTACAACACGTGCAGGTTAAAAGTTCATCAATTTTTTAAAACTTAACGATATTTTTTTGCAACATTTTCTTGAACATTTAACGACACGTGCAGGTTAAAAGTTGCCGATTGTTTTAAGTTCGAACAGTGCCTTCCAAATGCAAGTAGCAGGTGTGGTTGAGCTGAGCAAATTTTATCCTATGATATGTACTCCACGTTGAAACTGCTTTTTCTTAACCAATCACAAAGATGCTTTTCCACAAAACTAATGTGCACCCTACTTTTAAAAAGGAATGCTTTTCATGATATTTTTAGACATAAGTTATAGATAGGAATTAGCATTTAAAAAACCTTTGAAATTCACTGAAAAAACCATAGGTTTCATGCACGTTATAGTTAGGAATTGGCATTTAAAAAACCTTTGAAATTCACTGAAAAAACCATAGGTTTCAGGGACGTTATAGTTAGCTGGACATTTCCCTCGTACAAAACCCTAGAAATTACCCTGTTATAGTTAGTTCAGCTAACTATAATTCGCGCCCCCGCAATGCACTGCTGATGACGTCACATATTACATCACTCATGACATGGTCTGTGACATCACTGATGACATCTCAAATGACATCACTGATGACATCACTGATGACGTCATCCAGTGAGTATGTGTTTCTGTAAAGTTTTAATATGTGTACTATACTATAATTCCCCTGAAACCTATGTTTTTTTCAGTGAATATATATATATATATATATATATATATATATATATATATCTCCTCCAAAGTTGCCCCAGAGCTCAAGGATGCCACTCCTGCGGAAGAGAGTTCAACAGAACTTTTTATTAAAAAAACAGCACACCCTTTCTCAATTAATTGAACAGTCCCTGACGCGTTTCGGTGACACTTCACCTTAATCATAGGGTGGGGCAAAAACAAACCATGGAGAACACACTGCAAACATATTGTTCCATTAGCATGCACTCTCCAGTGAATAGCATGCTGGATGCTGCAGTGGCGATATTTCCCTCAGTAGGGTCCATGTATTTGTCCAAAGTTACAACATCCCCAATGTTCTCACAATGTTTACAGCCCTCCAGTGGGTCTCGAGAAAGGATGTGCAGTTTTAAATCAATTTCTCCTCCGTGCTGCGATCGGGCTGCCATTCCATTACAGCCCTGCAGTCCTGAAATCATTGAGCCAGGCCATAACTGTGGTTAGGAAAATGTAGTGCGAAGGAGGTGAACAGACACAAAGCCACAACACTGTGGGCATTCACAAACATTTGCAATACCCTTTCCACTCTGTCCTTCCTCCCATACAACTTTATTACTTAGTCCTGAGTGCAGTGGCATAACGAAACTTGAGAGGCCCCCCTGCAAAGTGCATACAGGGGGGGCCATACCCCTTGGACCCCGTCAGGAGCTCTAAGGCCCGCCCATGCACAGTGCTGGAGAGGGCCCCCCTCGTGCTCGACCCCCCCCCCGCACCACAGGGACTGCAGGGGCTATTGTTATGCCACTGCCTAAGTGGCACCGAATGCCCCCTTAGCTCAAATTTGCGTGGGTTTAGGGGCAGCCTAGGAGGGGCAGTAAATTAATGGGAAATGTTTAGCATGCACAAAAATACATTTGAAAATATATTTTATTTTTGCCTAACCCTACATGTGCTCAACCTTCATAAAATGGAGACTTACCACACAAGATGTTACCACACATTTCCATCAGGAACACATGGACTTTTTTTGTGATTTGGGTGAAGTGGAATGCACCTCCGCAATGTCTAGTCTCATGCCACACATTTTCTGATTTAAAGCGTTCTTGAGAACCAGGCCACATGTGATGGACAATCACTTCTTGGTATGTGAACATAGCACAGTCATGGTTACAAAGTATGCAGAACAGTGCAATATTTGCCAATCATTGGAAGAAATTGTAACAAAACTCAAATTTCCCTTAATTATAAAATCTTTCCAATTTTGCTCTGGGCCTTTTTTTGAAGAGATGCAAGCATACTAAACTACAACATTCAAAGAATTCTCCAACTCCTTACTGCAACGAAAAACACTACACCCTCACAGGAACTCTGAGAAAGCGACTCTGTTTTGTGGTAGGCAACTGCTTATTGCCTGCCGATGAGGGCAAGGTCAAAGTGAGCAAGACAGCAGCGTGGTCAGACCACAGAAGTTGCAAGGTGCTTTTAAACTTCAAAAGCGGACAGTCAGAGAAGACTGCATCTAGTAGATGACCGGCTCTATGGGTAGGACCCTCTGTCAGCTGTGTCAGACCAACGTTCGACAGAAGGTCCGTCAGAGCCTTCGAGTCATTGTCCTGCACATTATCTAAGTGGAAATTCAGGTCCCCAAGTATGGTGTAATCCTGGAAGTTCACTTTATATTCTAATAATTGCCCGAGGGATTGAAGGAAATTAGCCCTAGGACCAGGTGGGCGGTAGATCAACATCCCGTTGAAAGAATGATTATGGTTAATAGCGAATTGGAAAGCGAGTGCTTCACAGGATGCTCCTGCCGGAATCTCATTGAGAATAGCTTTTAAATAATTCCTATAGACAACTGCAAGCCCCCCGCCTTTTTTCCCTATATGGTCCTTCCTAAAGATGGCAAAACCAGGTGGAATGGCCCTCACCAGGTCGGGCCCTGAGGCTTCATCAGCCCAGGTTTCTACCACAAATAAAAGGTCAAGCCTCTGCTCTTCGACAAAATTGGCAAATTCAAACTTATGTTTGATGAGTGAGCGTGCATTAAGTAGTGCACACTGAAGCCTTGACTGAGCCTTAAAGGTAGTCCCTATAAAAGTACTTTTAATTTTAGAAAGCTCTAGGTTACATATGTGGCAAACAGAATGTGTGACACTATTGAGACTAGGGCCTACACAGCGCAAACTGGGGATTGATAAGGCCAACAAGGCCTCACAGGTGTAGGTAGACATAATAGCCAATGATCATAGTGCATTGAGAAGAAAGTAGGGGTAATACATTTAATACGAAATGCAATAGGCCTCGCCTTTGCATAAGTTTGAGCTATTGGCATTGTAAATGACAGTGCCTTTCATTTATGCGTTTTGAAAACCTGTAAGCTGTGCGTAAACACACACTTTGCTCTTTTAGTCTTTGCTTACGAGAAGCAAGGCTGGCAGTAAAAGAGGCGCAGGTACTGCCAGCCTTGCTTCTCGTAAGCAACGACTATAAGTACAAAGTGCGTGTTTACGCACCGCTTGCAGGTTTTCAAAACACATAAATAAAAGGCATTGTCATTTACAATGCCAATAGCTCAAACTTATGCAAAGGTGAGACCTATTGCATTGCAAATGCTTGTTGTTTCTGTGAGCCGGTTTTGTAGCTGTGCTGCACATTCCACCCCTGTAACAAAAGCACCGCAGCAGTGTTTATCACCAGCCTCCCCCACCCCCAGGGGCCGGTCTGACATCATTGGCAGGGCTGGTTTGCGTTCCCGGTTCGGCCCTGAGTGGGGCCTACCTTAACTTTGGCAGAATGGCTTCAGCTCAGCTGGAGAGAGCACGTCAGTAGGCAGGTGCACATTTTATTAGAACCTACTTTATTGTACATTACTAGCACACAGTACTTTTCGGGAGCCCGAGTCATGAGACATAGTTGAAGTTGCACTTAATAACTCACTGGTGACGGTTGGGTGACTCTGGTCAGTGGTGACAGAGATAGTGTCACTCATAGGGGCTATTTCTGCAACTGTTCTCTATTTGTTCGTTGATGGCGGATCAATTTGTACCTACAGTCACCATAAACAAGCTAGGATAACGCCTGCTTCCATCTATTGACGCTGCTGCATTTTTTGTGCACAAGACTTGGTTAAATAAACATATGTAGTAAAAATACATGAATATATACATACATACATACAGGGTCCTTTCACCACTCATTTTCATATCCTGGCCTGACTAGGTGTCATTCACATTTTAATTATGCCCACCACAGCATACACCATTGGGCAGTGGGTCAGTCCACTTTAGTCTTTGCTTCTCTTCACTGTGAGGGATGGCATTTCGCTTGTGCAGGTGTGCACATCTACCTAAAAAGTATTCCATTTCAGTGCCAGGGCTGTTGAGCCAATTTGTGCTGTCATTCCTGCTTTCATTTAATTTTGTTTTCATTTTATTATTCTAGTGATGAGCCTTTTTTTAGTTTATGTTTTTTGGGGCGGAAATATAGAGGCCTCCTTTAGACAGTGGTATTTTTTTTTTGCTATTTATTACTTTTAAATTTCTAATAACTGCTGCATATGTTTGTAAAAAAATATCATCACATGATTATCTAGGCCAGACCTATTGGCATTTCGAATACTTGTCTTTAGCTCATTTTGTCCCATTTCACTTCTCCCCCTGCTTCGTGTGTATGTGTTCTGCGGTCTGCAAGAATATCATGAAGGTAAGTATAATTTCCAGTAGTATATTGCACCCTTCCTAAATACCAATAGTGTAAGTTACGGTATTTGCCGGTGCGTAATCTGCATAGTATTCAGAGTTTTCATATTTTGTTGGCAAAAGAAGCGTAAAGTGCTCATGCTTTTCCCTTTGTGGGGTGCATAAACACTAATGTTGCCATTAGGATTTGTGGCCGGTTTCACCTGGTGAAAATTGTGTAGGTAAAACCTATTGAAGCATACAATGAATGCCTGTTTTGGAATTAGTGGGCCATATTGATCAAGTCATGCAGCGCCACATGCCACCTTGCTGCGCTGTGTGACGGGGAAAGGGCAGGAATGCGCCGTATTTAACATAACATGGCACATTTCTGTCTTTCCCCAGCTAACGCAGGCTCCCTTGCACCTGCGTTGGAAGGAGGATTGTTTTTGTGCAGGAAGGGACAACTTCCTGCACAAAAAACAATCCAGAGGGACTGTCCTCTTTCAAAGAGGAAAGGATGCGTAACATTCCCAGGTCTACCAGTATTGGTATATCTGGGAATGTGCCAAAATCCATGAGTGTTGCGTGGTAACACCCATGCACCGTCCATGGAACACCTCCCTGGGGAAGAGTAATACAAAGCAGTGGTTGGCGCTGCGTTGCGTTACTCAAGATTTATCAAGCAACGCAGGGATACGCAAAATCTGACTTTTGAGTTGCGTCGCTCTTGCGCCCCATTGAGTGGCGCAAGGGTGACGCAACTCATTAACAAATATACCCCAGAATTTGTGCAAGGGTTACAGGAATCCATGAACTAATGTGTGTAGGTTTGTTGCTACTTCTTAATACCACGAGTGCCGAAATGTTTGGAACCAGATTCAGAGAAGGAAGACAGTTCTTTTGAGAGTAACTGGGGAGTAAACCTTCCCAAGGGGCTCCTGCGCCCTTTATTGGGTGGCATACATGCCAGCCCTCCCGATTCAGGCGGGAGACTACCGATTTCAAGGCTGGTCTCCCGCCTCCCAATTCAAGCATCCAGAAACCCGATTCCTCAGGGTTTCAGCTGACAGGGCTTGGTATTGTGTAACGTGCTAATTCTTCCTGCTCTAGTAGGGGTGAAAAACCAACAAAGCCTCATTCACATGCAAATGGTCTTTTAAATACCTGTGAAGTACTGGGGTGCGGCTGTGTGGTGCCCAGGAATTTATTTCAGCCCGGGCTGCCCCACACAGGGGAGGGAGGGGGGGGGGGGTGTATGCATTGCCAGCAACCTGCCAGGCCAGTGCATAACACTTGCATCACCCTCTCTCTGCCTGCCATTACGCTCCATGCTTCTGAAAGGTAAGAAAAGAAAACATGCATTTTGCGTTTCAAATGTCCGATCCTGCAGCAGTACACTTCCAAAGCCCATACATGACAGTAACCCGATTCAGGCCCAATTCTCCCGATTTTTTTTTTTTAAATCTCCCACTTTGCTCTTCTAAAATGTTGGCATGTATGGGGTGGCTCTATGAGGCAGAGGCGTTTAACGGCACCCCGCGTAGGAATTGCGAAGACAAACAGGGATCTTCCCGAACCGCACCCTACTGAAAACGCCCGGGTTTCTATCATCGCAACTCTGTGTCGTCTGGGTGCTTGCTCCAGCGGCTTGAAGCCAGCCAGTGCGGTGTAAACGCTCCATTGATGAACATATGCAAATAAACAATCAAATCTCACGTTCGACAGCTCGCAGTGGGCGGATGCGTCTGGTGTTTTCACTCTTTACAGAAACGAGATGCAACAGCTTTGTAAAATGGTCTTGGGCAGTCAGTCAGGCTCGGCGTTTTCCCAGTAGGCCAGCGACGATGAAACTTGGGGTGCGGGGTTGTTGCTGCACCCCCAGAAAATGTAACGACTATTAGTTGATCAATGAACAATAGAGGGCGCATTAAATATTTGAATTTGTTATATTTTTAAAGAAGCTCTGCCAACTTTCCCTGTGCATTTAAAACCAGGTGCTGTAGGCATAAACAAATACCCCTATTTCCTTTAGAGAGTAGGGTACGGTTGGGTGAATGGGCTTCACAGTCGTGAGATTAGTCCATAGCTGCGCAAGCATAACTAAATAGAATAAATCACCCATCACCGCTGACGCAACCCTTGACCATCCTGGTAGGTCGCTCCCCCCCCCCTCGCTGCAGCTCCGCCTATACCCCCACTGAGGACTACTGACCACCGCCGAAGTCGAGGCCCTCCACCACCCGCAGGCTTCCACCTGCGCCTCATCCCTTGTGGCCAGTGGTGGCCTTAGGTTCGTATCCGCTCTGCTGTGCCATATCTCTGTCTGCCCACTCCTCTTCTGTGCCCCCCTGCCCCCCGCTCGCCGTTTTGCTCTGTGCCCCCTTTTCTTGATTCTGTGCCCCGTTTTTCTGACTGCTGTTGCCCCCTTTTCTTGATTCTGTGCCCCGTTTTTCTGACTACTGTTGTCCCCTTTTCTTGATTCTGTGCCCCGTTTTTCTGACTGCTGTGCCCCCTCTTGATTCTGTGCCCCTTTTGCTGACTTCTGTGCCCTCTTGATCCTTGTCCCATGCCTGTCTCCTTCCCGCGGTCGCTCTGCTCCGCTTCCCTGCCCCCGTCCCCGCCACTGCTTCCCCTGCGGCCCACCCCCTCCGCACCCATTCGCTGCCCCCGCAACACACCTCCTGCCTCCCAGCTGCTCCTACCTCCCCATATATGGCGGCCGCTGCACGGTGAGGAGAGCGACCTTTGACCTTCCTGGTAGGTCGCTCCCCCCACTGCAGCTCCGCCTGCAACCCCGCTGAGGACTACTGACCGCCGCCGAAGTCGAGGCCCTCCACCACCCGCAGGCTTCCACCTGCGCCTCATCCCTGGTGGCCAGTGGTGGCCTTAGGTTCGTATCCGCTCTGCCCCGCCCCGTCAGCACCCATTCGCTACACCCGCAACACACCTCCCGCCTCCCCATATAGGGCATCCGCTACGCGGCTGCGCCGCTGGCGCGACGAAGGCGTGCCTAAGGCAAGCCTGTCTGCGCCCGTCCGTGCCTGGACCGCGCTCAGCGCCAGATCCCCTGCCCCCCGCACCAGACACGAAGACCGCCTCCGCTACGACGCCAACACCCTCATCGCTCTCAACCCATGAAGGACCCACTCCTGCTGCAAGGCCGCCCGAAGCGCACCCACGGTTCCTTCACCTGCCTGAACTGCAGCTTCTCCTCCCTCGAAGGCGCCGAGACACCCGCCATGATGGACCCAACCAGCTTAGATGCATCCTGATCAACACCCGCTCCGCACACAAACACGCCGTCGAGCTCTGGGACCTACTCGACACCGCATCCCCGGACGTCACCTTCCTGACCGAGACCTGGATGAACGAAGCCTCCTTGCCAGACATCGCCATAGCCATCCCCAACGGGTACAAGATCACTCGCAGAGATCGCAACAACGGGGCCGGAGGAGGAATCGCCATCGTCCACAAAAACACCATCAGGGTCTCAACAAACACCAACGACACCCTCAGCACTGCCGAACACATGCACTTCCAGATCGACACGGACCCCAAGACCACCCTAAGAGGCACCCTCGTCTACAGACCGCCAGGACCCCGGCCTCAATTCTGAGACTCCATCGCCGACCTCATCAGCACGCATGCGCTGACCTCCACCGACTACATCCTCCTCGGAGACCTGAACTATCATCTGGAGAACAACAACGACAACAACTCCTCCACCCTGATCGACAACCTCGGACTAAAACAGCTTGTCACGACGCCGACCCACATCGCCGGTCACACACTTGATGCCATCTTCTCCTCAAGCCCCCACGTCACCTTCAGCCACGCCTCCAAACTCACCTGGACAGACCACCACTGCATCCACTTCTCCTTCGGAAAACTCCTCACACACCACCGCACCCTACAGATCCCCTGCCTCTGCTGGGGCAAAGTCACTGAAGAACAACTACAGACGAGCCTCGCACTCAACCCTCCGACCAACCCCACCAACCCCGATGATGGTGCACTCACCCTCGAACGCTGGATGAACGACTGCGCCAACACTTTAGCCCCGCTGAAAAAACCCACCAGCAGAGACACCAGCAAAAGAGCCAGCTGGTTCACCCCGGAACTCCTCGCCTCAAAGCGCACCTGCCGGAAATTGGAGAACATATGGCACAGCGACAAGACGCCGGACAGCCGTGCCGCCCACAAAGACGCCATCCGCAACCACCACCACTTCATCAGGACCGCCAAAAGGACCTCCTTCACAGACCGCCTTGACAACAACGCACACAACAGCAAAGAGCTCTTCAACATCGTGAAGGAACTCTCCAACCCCAGCTACAGCGCCAACGACATCCCACCATCGCAAGCCCTGTGCGACTCCCTCGCCACCTTTTTTCACCGAAAAATCACCGACATCCATGAAAGTTTCAAACCCCGGACAACCCCTGCGGGCCTCGACGCACTGGACCCACCGCACCCCACCATCCACGACTCCCTGACAACCTGGGCCAACGTGAGCATCGAGGACACAATCAAGACCATGGGCACAATCCACTCCGGATCCCCGTCCGACCCTCTCCCACACAACATCTTCAACAAAGCCGGCAATTCCATCGCACCCCACCTGCGCAACATCATCAACCTCTCCTTCGAGATCGCTACCTTCCCTGAGAACTGGAAGCACGCAGAGATCAACGCCCTACTGAAGAAACCCAAGGCGGATCCAAGCGACCTCAAGAACTTCCGGCCCATCTCCCTGCTTCCGTTCCCAGCAAAGGTCATCGAGAAGATAGTTAACATCCAGCTCACCCGTCACCTCGATGACAACAACATCCTGGACCCCTCCCAATCAGGATTCTGCTGCAACCACAGCACCGAGACCACCCTCATCGCCGCCACAGACGACATCAGGATCCTTCTAGACAACGGCGAGATGGCGGCCCTCATCCTCCTGGATCTCTCCGCCGCCTTCGACACAGTCTGCCACCGCACACTACGCACGCGCCTCCAAAACGCAGGTATCCGGGAGAAGGCCTTGCACTGGACCACCTCCTTCCTCTCCGGCAGAACTCAGAGAGTCCGCCTCCCCCCGTTCCGGTCCGAGGCCTCAGAGATCATCTGCGGCATCCCACAGGGATCCTCCCTCAGCCCGACGCTGTTCAACGTCTACATGGCACCACTAGCACGTGTCGCCCGACAGCACGACCTCAACATAATCTCCTACGCCACCGACACGCAGTTGATACTCTCCCTCACCAAGGACCCTCTCACCGCCAAATCCAACCTCCACCAGGGAATGAAGGCCGTCGCCGACTGGATGAAGGAAAGCCGACTTAAGCTGAACTCAGACAAGACGGAGATCCTCATCCTCGGGTCCAACCCCTCAGCATGGGACGACTCCTGGTGGCCCGCATCACTGGGGACCCCCCCGGCCCCTACAGACCACGAACACAACCTGGGAGTCATCCTCGACTCAAAACTCACCATGACCAAACAAGTCAACGCAGTCTCCTTCACCTGCTTCAACACCCTCCGCATGCTCCGCAAGATCTACAGATGGATCCCAACAAACACAAGGAAAACAGTCACCCAGGCCCTAGTCAGCAGCAGACTTGACTACGGAAACGCCCTCTATGCCGGAGCCTCGTCCAAGCTCATCAACAGACTACAAAGAATCCAGAACGCCTCAGCACGCCTGATCCTCGACGTCCCGCGCCGCGACCACATCACCCCCCACCTGAGGAACCTGCACTGGCTCCCCGTCGACAGAAGAATCTCCTTCAAGCTCCTGATCCACACACACAAGGCACTCCACAAAACCGGCCCAGCCTATCTCAACAGTCGACTCTCCTTCTACGTACCCAACAGGAAACTCCGCTCCGCTGACCACGCCCTGGCCACGGTCCCGCGCATCCGTAGAACCACTTCCGGAGGCAGGTCCTTCTCCCACCGTGCCGCCAAGACCTGGAACACCCTCCCCCTCTACCTATGACAAACCGAAGACCTGCTGACCTTCAGGAGACAACTCAAGACCTGGCTTTTCGACCAGTAGCAGCAGCGCCTTGAAAACCTTACGGGTAAGTAATGCGCTTTACAAATTAACTGATTGATTGATTGATTGACGCAGAGGCTACGCTCAGGCACCATGGAATACGTGCTGCTTGTTTTATATTTCTCTTTCTTCATCTGCCTCTGTGCCCTGGTCTGCTTTTACTTTTCTGGCTGCCAAGAAATGACCTATAAACACGAAGATAAGACGTACGTTGTTTGTTGGGTATTTTGCAGTCTGTGCAATTGATGTGGTCATCGCAGCTTTTTAATGTCTCTTTTATCCCCCTTCATATTCGCCAGCCTAATTTAACCTCTTCCTTCATTCAGACACAGCAAGCTCCATTCTTATCGCCTCCGCCACTTGTTGCTTACATCTGTGTTCCAAAGCCAAACCAAAGTCACCGAGCCCCCTCAAACTCCGGCGCAGGGGCCCGCCTGCCCCAGGCATTGGAACTAATTAAGTATGTCCAGTGACGTTTACTTTTGGCTCTTTCAGACGGCCCACTTGGACGGGCTCATCTGCTTAAAAGCTTTCTTGTCTTTATGGGGCCATGTGTTTGAAACAAATGGCCCATCATCTGCGCACTGTAACAATAGGTGAAATTACCTTAACGATAAAACATTGTTATCATCACAATATTAATGTTTAACTCATTATTTTCATTTACACATAAATCCACAGCGAATTCCTCAAGGAATTCAAAAATTATTCCAGAGTGTAAAACATGTATACATTCAATTTTATTCAAAGAATGTCCATGAGATTCATCTTTTCATTCCAACTTCAAAGATAATGGAGATTGCGAAGATTTATCTTGCTGCCCAATGCATTTCGAGCCTAAGTTGGCTCTTCTTCAGGGGCCAATTCTAAGACATAAACAAAGAAATATTTGCTATACAAGAATAGTACTAGCATCATTTGTATCAAAGCAGCTTATACATAAAGCTTAAAAATGAAAAATGGATCGTAGATTTCTTTTATGCACGACATTTAAATTAAATAAACGGAAAACCCTCCACCAAAAATGTGATATTTATCTAAGTGTGTAGTTTATTCAACTATAAAAAACTACTGTGCTATTTATAAAAATCTGGGGGCACGTTTCAAGTTTTAGACAACCCAGGTGAAATTCACCGCTGTGATTATCAGAGCATGAGTGAAAAATACCTTCTTTTTCATGCGTGTATACGTAGGTGACCAAGCAGTTACAGACGAAATACCTGAAAAATAACGGAGCTATGAAATTCACTACTCAAATCTATACTACGCTTTAAGACTGCTCGAAAGTGGCCTTCCATAAAATCTTTATTGAGGTGAAACCTGAATAGCATTGGTTTAATAGACATCCTCATTCCCCGCGGAATCCTTTTGGCTCGATGATACTGTACCAGGGTGGACGCATGAAGACGTTGGTTCATTTCTCTTTTAACTAGGAATTCTAGTTGTTTAAGTTGTTGAGTGATTGTGCCGCCTTGTAAGTCTGATGCCTTGACATCTTGTATCTGTGCATACATTTCTGAAGCCTGTTCTGGTGTGTAAGCAAGAGTGCTAGCTCTCTTCAATAAAGATTTTATGGAAAGATGGTATTCCATCTTAAATAAATGTTCACTCGATCTGATCTTATTATTAATAGAGGAACTATCAAAAGTCATCAGTGAACTCTCAAATGAAATTGAAGAGATCAAACAAAATTTATCAACACGGATGGAAGATGGTGAACTAAAAAAGTCTTTGGAAGATATCAACTTTAGACTAGATAAATATACCAAAGAACTACAAGAAGGAAAACTACAGAAATATAAGAGAGACACTTTGGATTATAAACTGAACGAAGTGTATACTTGGGCAGAAGTATACGCACAACGGCGCTCATACTTTAAAAAATCTACAGCCACTACCTCATCAGAAGAAAGTGTAGCAACAGAGACCGATATAACCATGACCAGACCACCGGCGAAAGTCAGATGAAAACTGCAGAAACTCCTAAGGATAATATAGAAAGCGCAACTACTTCTACTCATTTTTTATCCAAGGACCCAGATCCCAGCCAACCACCAGGAACGTCAAAAATCGCAAAACCAGGAGAAGCCATCGGAAAGTCAGGACGAACACGGAGCCAGAAACAAACCTAGTGGTTAACATTTCATCCAAAGAGTTTACTTTACCACAGATTCGAATTCTGAACAAAGGACTGGGCTTTGTCCCCACATATGATACCAACATTCTTGAATGTGAGATAGCACTCTAAGTTTCTGAGAATTCTGCGCCTCAGACATTTTTTCACGAATGTGTTACCACCTAAAAAAGAAGAAAAAACTACAGAATTCTTAGAATTTCGTCCAAAATCTAACTTTCAAGCTCCTATCTCCCACAAAATATTGCACTCTTTTGAGAACCTAGTGAGAAAAGATTTTCATCAGCTACAGTTTAGAAGAACCAAGAAGACTAACCTAACTAAACATGAAAACTGTATGCTACGTTCAATTCAGAATAATGCTGAAGTTCAAGTACAAAGAGCGGACAAAGGTGGTGCTATTGTTATAATGGACAGTTCATTTTATTTCAATGCTGTTCAAGATCATGTAGCAGACCTACAGACATATCTGCTGTTAGATAAAGATCCTATAAATGAACTTAAAATTACCCTTAAGAGTATCCTAGAACATGCCCTCGAGATGGGCTGGATCACTATTGCCACTAAACAATATCTCACCGTGGATTATCCTCGCAAACCTTTACTATACATGTTACCAAAAATTCACAAAGACCTGTACAACCCTCCCATGCGACCGATAGTTACCGGATGTGGAACTATCTTTGAACCTCTTGGCCATTATATTGATTATTTTTTGCAACCTTTTGTTCAAGAATGGAATTCCTACATAAAAGATACCAAGGATTTTTTACTGAAACTGGAGACCGTTGTCCTCACAGAACAAACTCTATTTTGCACGATTGATGTCAAGTCACTTTACACCTCCATACCACACTCAGCTGGCATGGAAGCTGTAGAGTGGGCTTTGCTGCGTCAACCCTCATTGCGAGCTGACAAAGTATTTATACTTGAAATCTTACATTTTTGTCTGTACCACAGTTACTTTTACTGGAACAACAATTTTTTCCTTCAACAACAAGGAACATCGATGGGTTTTGCAGGGGCACCTGCCTATGCCAATACCTTTATGGCCAAATTTGAAGCAGACCATATATACAATGATGATGATTGGACAAGGAATTCCCTGCTTTATTGCAGGTTTATTGACGACATCTTTATTTTATGGACAAACACTCAAGAACTATTGGAAGGAAAAATTCAACACCTAAATTCAGTGGATGATCACATTCAATTCACTCATACTATCAGTGATACTACCATTTCATATCTGGATGTGACCCTTGCCATTCAAGGAAGGATTATTCAGACCGAAGTACATAGGAAATCGACTGATGTTAATAGCGCTTTACATTTTCAGAGTTTCCACCCCACCAGTCTCAAGCATAATTTACCATTTTCACAATTCCTGCGGATCAAGAGAATCTGTTCTGAACAAAACGATATGTAAAAATACACCTTACAACAACAACAAATGTATCTTCAAAGAGGATACCCCCATGAAGTGATTGAACAAGCTAAACAACGCACCTCTAAACACACGAGAAAGAGCTTGCTACAATCTCAAACTCGAAGACAAACGTCCAGACAAGTTTTTGTTTCCAAGTATTCAACAAGCTCAATAAAGCTAAAAAAGCTCATCAATAAAAGGTGGGAAATGCTACAGAACGAACCTGATTTCAATGATATCTTCAAGAATCCGCCCATGTTTGCATATACGCGATCTAAAAATTTGAAAGAACTCATTAATACTCCCAGAAAGCCACCTGATATTCATTTCAAAGGTATGAGCAAATGTCAAAACTGCGTCCAATGCAACAATGTTATTGTTGGGAATGAGTTACACCATCCCACCACTGGAGAAACGATCAAACTTTATCATGATTCAGACTGCAATTCAAACAAACTCATTTATTACATTAAATGCCCATGTGGAAAACTCTATGTAGGGAAGACAGAACGTAAAATCAAAGTGCGAATATCCGAACATAAAAGCACCATCAGAACACAGAACAAGAATAGCAGTCTAGCTACTCACTGGCTCGAGGAGAGACACAGTATAGCCCAACTAAAATTTTCAGTATTAGAAAGGGTTACACATCATTCAGATATGGATCTCACTAGAGGTCTATTGCAAAGAGAAACATTTTGGATAAAACGACTTGATACCCTGATAGATCGGGGAATTAATGATCGCATAGATTACTCATGTTATCTATAAGTATGATACTAAACACCGTCTTGGGTTTGTTCTGCATGAAAACTATGTGCTGGATATAGATGTATTTAAAATTTATGACATTTCACCGGGAGTTGATTTATTTATTTTTCACTTCAGTTCGCCGATAAGTTTTCGTAATTTTTAATCGACAGTCCATAGGACGAGCACCTTGAGCCTTAGCATTGAATATAGTAATGATAGCGCTAAAATGGCGACCGTTTATTTCTCTCCACACTTGCAGACGAGCACCCCGGTTCACGTCTTCAGTTTCTATGAAAACTTCACTCAGTCAGGAATAGTGCTTCTTTTATTTTCAATCCGAACACATATCACCGCGCGATGATAGTTTGTTTTTAAACTAAGCGGACTTGCGGAAGAAAACGCTTGAGCTAGTCACATCGACACTGAGGGTCTTGGCACTCGGAATCCAAATCCTTTTGCACGGTAAGATGAAATATCAGTTGTCTCATTTGAATTGAGGCCACTTTCGAGCAGTCTTAAAGCGTAGTATAGATTTGAGTAGTGAATTTCATAGCGCCGTTATTTTTCAGGTATTTTGTCTGTAACTGCTTGGTCATCTATGTATACACGCATGAAAAAGAAGGTATTTTTCACTCATGCTCTGATAATCACAGCGGTGAATTTCACCTGGGTTGTCTAAAACTTGAAACGTGCCCCCAGATTTTTATAAATAGCACAGTAGTTTTTTATAGTTGAATAAACTACACACTTAGATAAGTATCACATTTTTGGTGGAGGGTTTTCTGTTTATATAATTTAAATGTTGTGCATAAAAGAAATCTACGATCCATTTTTAATTTTTAAGCTTTATGTATAAGCTGCTTTGATACAAATGATGCTAGTACTATTCTTGTATAGCAAATATTTCTTTGTTTATGTCTTAGAATTGGCCCCTGAAGAAGAGCCAACTTAGGCTCGAAATGCATTGGGCAGCAAGATAATTCTTCGCAATCTCCATTATCTTTGAAGTTGGAATGAAAAGATGAATCTCATGGACATTCTTTGAATGAAATTGAATGTATACATGTTTTACACTCTGGAATAATTTTTGAATTCCTTGAGGAATTCACTGTGGATTTATGTGTAAATGAAAATAATGAGTTAAACATTAATATTGTGATGATAACAATGTTTTATCGTTAAGGTAATTTCACCTATTGTTACAGTGCGCAGAGGATGGGTCTTATTGACCCTTAATTTTGTTGTGCAATACTGGCATTTTTGACTGTTCCATGCCTCCCCTGCAGCCTGCTTCTTCATAAAAGTGTTTTATTATAAGACTTTATACTGCGAAACAAATTTGTTGATCAAGTTAAGTCAGTGTGTGCCTCTCCCAAAAATATTGTTTGAAACACATGGCCCCATAAAGATAAGAAAGCTTTCACGACGAACGCAAAGCATGCGAGCCCGTCCAAGTGGGACAGGCAAAAAAGCCGAACAAAAACATCAGGAACAGCTCTTTTCCAATGGCTGGCCACCGTTTAGCATAAACGGTGACGCCAGCCAATAGAAAAGAGAGGCAGGGTTTAATGCCCTTTACTGAAAATACCACAAAACGTTAAATCTCGCCAGCGAGACTGCGCACGTGCGCAGTCCACTCCAGGCGAGACCTAAAAACGGCCCCCACCGGCCCACCGGTAAAACGCACGGTGCTCGCTATGGCCAGTCCGGCCCTGGCCCCACTCTCCATGGCTTGTATTTATAACCCAGCACCGTTTAAAGGGAACCTATTCCTCACTGACTTGGCAGGATGTCTCCTCTTACTAGGCACGTCTTTGTTTACGCTGTGTAAACTGGAACCTTTGCATGTCTGTAACTGGAATGTTACGTTTCTGAAATGGAGTTGCTGCTTTTGTCATTACCCCAAAAAGGTCATAGTGCCAATCGTACAGGGCCCTAACACATGCAATATATATAGAGTGCAGCTGAAGTATACGTTACGCTCTCCAACACTCTCCACCAGTCATTTGGAGACACTGATCTGTTGTGATCTCTGCCTGCCCTATGTTCATGAAGCTCAGCCCTGCTACCCTACAAGATAACATCATATGTTGGAATGTGGAAGGTTCCATGTGACTCAACATCATCAGTTGTGGGCGTCTGTTAAACTAGTCAGTGTATTATGAGTCGAAGTCTTCGGTGAGTTAAAATGAGCTAATGACGTAATTTATAATGAGTTGTAAAGGAAAGGCTAGGACTGGAAAAGATCATGTGCAAATGGCAAAGAAAGGTCCATGCTCACAGAGTACCTTTCAGTAGACCCCGTTCCTCTCTATAAAGACGGTGTTTCTCTGCTCCCCACATAGCACCCCTCATTTTTTGCACTAAAATATCGCTGCTTCTTTTTTAGCCCACTTCTAAACAACCTATTTTGTAACCTTTGCTCAAAGCTCATGCCAGAGTGCATTGTGGGAATGGAAATGTCAGTGTGAAGTATTGTGCCCTACAAGCCTTAATGAAAGATTATTTCAATGCACTGACCCTTATAACATGAAAGTGGGGGTGGGGTTTGCTCTCTGATAACCAGAGTTCGGTAAAATGTGAAACAGTGGTCTAGGCGGTCAGGGTTTTTTTGCCCAGCTCCAAACACCAATAAGCAAGCAATGTTGACTTTTGTTCAGTGCACAGTTTTTACTTGCGCACTAGCGGTGTCATTCTTTGGAACCATAAACACTCTATAGTATCACCAGACTTTTCAGGACCATTGCTCTCAACCTACCTGTCAAAGTTGTGAGAGTCCCCTGACAATTAAATGGTTGGCCAACTTAAAATTATGAACAAAATGCTTCTGCCAGTGCAATGAACTTGAAGTTGTTTGAGTGGAGCCAGCCAGGCCCTAAAATGAGGGCCATGTGACTACAGACCCACACAGACAAACCAGTGCAGGTGCAAGGTATCGGTTCACTCAGGGCACAGACAGTTTTACTTAGTCCACAAAAGTGCCTGCATTCCTCGAGTTAAAATAGGTGCACCAGGCAATTGATTTGGCGGCTGGCCCCGTGGCTGCAACAACTCCTAACACCGCATGATTCTTTCTTGCTCAACTCTGAGCAAGAAACACACAGTCTCAGGGTACGGCCGGTGGGGTCGGGTCCGGTTGCGAATACGGAGTGCCAGCAGCTCTATTGCATTATTTGCATAGCAAATTTGTCCTAGCGTCCTCCCTTTATAAAGCTGAGTTATATTTCATTACCCAAAATACCATAAAGAGCTCATGAAGGCTTCATAAAGAACAGTTAATATGGTTATTTAATTGAAATATTACCCCCATGCACACTTGCAGCTGGTGCCCCCAATGTCTGTTCTAAATTAAAAAAAATTCCAAGACCACGATCGAAATCTCTCAAAAATTCCACAGCTCTCAAGGCATTCATGTGATGTGGCGGCCATTTTTGATCACTAAACTAGTATAAATACCGCAGCTTGTCACAAGGCCTTGCTTGGCTTCGTCAACCGGCTGGTGTGCAAGTGGCACCTGTTTCTCCTGCCAACCTTCTAAGAAAAGGTACCAGAAAAAATCCTAAACTTACCTTTTAAGAGAAATTCTTTCCCAGCTCCATGATCTGGCAAGGGAATCAACGCCAGGCATCCACCAGAGAAAAGACCTAGGAGGAGAAAACAAAGAAAGAAAGATAATCGTTCAAAGCTTGTCACTGTGCAGATAATAAAGAACAAGAGTTTAATGCACTTAAACTAGGAAAAGATACAAGTTCATTGCTTGTACACTAATGATATTCACTCTTGTAATAACAATCGTAGTAACCACAGACAATACGTAACTCTAGATCATCCATAAAGAAAGGAACAGTGAGAGAACTAAGAATGTTAGTCTCTCTTACCTCTATGTTCCCCTAATTTGTTCCCCTTTCCACTAGTGTGAAGCGCTCTGATACTCTTCGGGGTCTTGTTCGCGCTATACAAAACTTTTAAAATAAATTAATAAAAGAACAATAGAAAGGGTTTTTGGGGAAAAAACAGACTAACTCTAACAGTCAACAAAATTAAGTTGAAATCCTTTTTGTGACCAGAAAGAACACTTGAGAAGGAATCAAGAGGAATTTTTAATATCTGTTGAATGCGATAGGAACACACAAAACGTCTGGACCACTTGTTGTGGGTAAGAAGCATTGATGATATACACTGTTTTCTTACACATGTAAAAAGACAGTGGTAAAACCTATTGTTTGTTGGTGATTTCAGAGAAAGAACTGTGAGAAGAGCTTAATATGAAGAGCAAGATCCCACCCTCTCTCCCAGAAAAGGAAAGGCAGGCAGATATAAAGGCGAATCTTTGCCCAAGAGACCACTGAAAGAAAAACATATAATCAGAAGGTCGCAACAAATTCGTTCTCCATCCAACTCCCATTCCTCGCTGGAACACTTGCCAACTCGTGTACACATTCCCCTTGAGTTGAGAGTTGTTCCCGGAAGCAATAACAATGCCCCTGCGGATGACCTGGTATTTCAGGTGAGTGGCAAGTGCAATAACATCTCTCTACTCCTTCTTCATGGACGATGCACACTTATGTCATCAAGCTCTGTGTTACCAATTACATTCAGAATGAGGCAAGAAAAGCAAAAAGAAGAGATGATGGACAGAATGCTGAACATTGCAAACATTCACCCCCAGTTAACATCTGGGTTTAAGCCATTTTTTGCCAACCAAGCCACCCCAGTTTGGACCCAGTCCTATGCAAATCAGTCTTGACCGTGCTCCTCATAGAAACAGTCCAGCCCGAACTGCCAAGCAAGGTTCTCCCTAGACCAGAAACAAGTATTCTAGGACCGGTTTCTGGATATCACCCCTCATCAGCCAGGCTAGCTTGAATCCTCTAGCTCAGTGAGCATGGGATCCATGTCTGGGCATACTCTTCCCACTTAGGGCAAGAATAGCAAAAAGAACAGATGATGGACGGAATGCTGAGCAATGCAAACATTCACCCCCAGTCAACAGACCTGGGTTTAATCCATTGTGTTTTTTGACCACCCCAATTTGGACAGAGCCATATGCAAATCAGTATTGACCCTGCTCCATATGGGAACAGTCCAGCCCAAACTGCCAAGGCAGGTCTTCCCTGGACCAGAAACAAGCCTCCTAGGACCAGTTTTGGGGTATCACTCCTCATCAGTCCCGTGCTCGCTGTGCCACTGGATTCAAGTTAGCCTGGCTGATGATGGATGATACTCTGAAACTGGTCCTAGGATGCCTGTATTTGCTGAAGGTTGCTGTCGGTATGAAGAGCTCTTCACGTTGGCAGTCATTGCGGGTGGCTTAGTGTTGGTACGAACAAGGATCTTTGCACTCGCGAGGAGCCCAAACCTCAGGATTTTCATATTTCCTTCTTTGGAGGACCTCGCACTGATGCAAAAGAAACAATTGGTGGACTGAATGCTGGACAATGCAAACATTCACCCCCAGTCACAGGGGTCTGGGTTTAATCCATCATTCTTTTGTTCACCACACCACCCCAGTTTGGACCCAGCCATAAGCAAATCAGTCTTGACCCTGTTCCTTATGACAACAGTCCAGCCCAAACTGCCAAGCCAGGTCCTCCCTGGACCGGAAACAAGCATCCTGGGACCGGTTTCAGGGCACTGATGCTAGCCTAGGATGCAGGACCAAGGGGTAACTTTTTGGAGGTCAGGACTCTCTCCAGTAGAGGGCATCAGCAGGGCTCAGGCAGATCCAGTTGCAGCAGGTAAGTTCGGCAGTTGCAGGGAGACCTCTGAAGCTTATTATGTCCCTGGTAGTCTGGGATGAAGGAAAGCAGGTCCAATCTTCCTTATAAGACAGCAAGGCAGTCCTTTTTCTGTAACTTCCACAGGTCCAGGAGAGTTCTGATGAGTGGCTCTGGAAATCCAATATTTATACTTGGTGCCAGCCTTTGTGTGGCGGTACCTCCTGACCTACACCAAAATTGGTTCTGGTCAGTTCTTGTTCTTCCCCAGGTCCAGGCTCCAAACGTTCTGGGATAACAAAGGGCAGAGCAAGCCAGGTGTCAGGTTCCTTTCTGTGTGTTGTAGGCAAAGCCCTTTGATGTGGAAGTGGGTTTGGGTACAGCCCCATCCCCAGCCATCGTGCCAGGATGACCCATCCTGCCAAAACCTAGCCCCCTTCATCATCCTGTTTTGGAGAAATATACAAAACACAACAGGGGAGCCATACACAGTCATGTGATCCAGAGCAGTGGCAGAAAGGCACTTTAGGTAGAAGAATGCCAACTTTCTAAATGTGTCAATTTCAGAATAGTAGCTGATGATTATAAATTATAATTAATTTCATTGTAAACATCATATCTGAACCTGCTCCGAGTCTGAAGTTAGTACTTGTTAAAATGTAATAAGCTAACCCAGCCCAAAGGAAATATAGCATCACAACAGTGAAAAACAACTATAGGAGTTTTGCACTGCCAGAACATGAAAAACTTAAATACCATGCACCCTGCCTCTGAATTAGTTTAATTAGATGATCTCCCTTTATTAACATCATGTGACATCGCATGGTATTATGGAACTTGTAGTTTGGGAACACACATTCCAAGCCAAGTGGGTGTTGCACTCTTGAATAAACAATAAAAACATGTCCAGTAATTTCAGCCTGTCATGTGCTCGGAGCCTCGATGAGTGTGCGGGCTTCGTCCTTTGGACAAACTTTGGAATTTGATTAAACGGCGGTCCAAGCCATGTAGCCTGCACCGCTGAAGAGATAAAGCGGATCTGTGTTTTCATATAATTTTCTGGACTGAACGGAACGTTGAGGGAGCTTTATAAAAGTATTTTATGACCAGCTCTTAGCCCACATGGGGGATGGGGTCCCCGGGGCCATAATAGGCCTGAGGAGGGGGGCCTCGCGGCCCCCCCCAAATAAAAAAAAAAAAACAATGGCCAGGCCCCAGGGGATGGGGTCCCCGGGGCCAGAAGTGGCCCGGGAGGGGGACCACGCGGCCCCTCTCCCAAATTATAATTTTTTTTTTTTTAAGTAAGAGAAAGGTCGGCCCCGGGGGATGGGGTCCCCAGGGCCATAAATGGCCAGAGGAGGGGGGCCACTCAGACCCCCTATAAAAATTAACAAAAAAAGAGGCCATGCCCTGGGGGATGGGGTCCCCGGGGCAATTATGGCCTAGGGAGGGGGGCCACGCGGCCCCCTTCCCAAATTTTATACTAACAAAAAAAAGGGGGTCAGACCTTCGGGGATGGGTTCCCCTGGGCCGGTAAAAAAGGAAAGAAAGGGGGGCCACACAGCCCCCCTTCTTAAAAATAATTTTTTTTAGAAAGACCGGCATGGCGCCAGAGGCCACGCCCCCTCCTTGCACCACTATGCAAATGCGCCCCCGGTGCGTTTGCAGATCGGGAACGAATTCCCCTTGAATACTGGGGGTCCCTGGGGGCCAACTAGCCCACTAGGAACTTCCAGTATGCGCCAGGGGGCTGCGTTGCAAAGAGGTGTTCTGAGGCCACGCCCATTTTTACACCTCTCTGCAACGAAGCTCTGTGGTGCTTAATGGAGGTAGCTGGTGGGCTAGTTGCGCCCCAGGGACCCTCAGGATTCAAGGGGAGTTAATCCCCCAACGTAAAACCTGCCACGGAGCGCGTTTGCACAGTGGTGAAGGAAGGGGGTGGGGCCTGAGGTGACATGTGTGAAAACACGCCCTGTGGCGCGTTTTAAGTTGAGGAATTAATACTTCCTCAATCCTGAGGGTCCCTGGGGGCCAACTAGCCCATCAGGTGCTTCCAGTAAGCGCCACTACACTGTGTTTCAGAGAGGTGGCCCAGGCCTTGCCCCTTTTTACACCTCTCTGCAACGCAGCTCTGTGGCGCTTATTGGAGGAACCTAGTGGGCTACTTGGACCCTAGGGACACTCAGGATTCAAGGTGACTTAATCTACCAAATTAAAACGGACACAGGGCACGTTTACACAGTGGTGAAGGGAGGGGATGGGGCCTGAGGTGACGTGTGAAAACACGCCCTTTGGTGCGTTTTAAGTTCAGGAAATAATTCCCCTTCAATCCTGAGAGCCCCAGGAGGCCAACGAGTCCACCAGGTGCTTCCAGTATGCGCCACTGTACTGTGTTTCAGAGAGGTGGCCCAGGCCGTGCCCCTTTTTACACCTCTCTGCAACGCAGCTCTGTGGCGCTTACTGGAGGTACCTAGTGGGCTACTTGGACCCAAGGGACACTCAGGATTCAAGGGGACTTTATCTCCCAACTTAAAACGGCCAGAGGGCGCGTTTGCACAGTGGTGAAGGGAGGGGGCGGGGCCTGAGGTGACATGTGTGCAAACACGCCCTGTGGCGCGTTTTAAGTTGAGGAATTAATACCTCTTCAATCCTGAGGGTCCCTGGGGGCCAACTAGCGCACCAGGTACCTTCAGTAAGCGCCACGGAGCTGCGTTGCAGAGTATTGTAAAAAGGGAGTGGCCTCTGAACACCTCTCTGCAATGCAGCTCTCTGGCGCATACTGGAGGTACCTGGTGGGCTAGTTGGCCCCCAGGGACCCTCAGGATTGAGGAGGAATTAATCCCCCAACTTAAAACGTGCCACAGGGCGTGTTTGCAGACATGTCACCTCAGGCCACGCCCCCTTCCTTCACCATTGTGCAAACACACCCGTGGGGAGTTGTAAGTTGGGGAATTAATTATCTTTCAATACTGAGGGTCCCTGAGGGCCAACTAGCCCACCAGGTACCTCCAGTATGCGCCACGGAGCTGCGTTGCAGACAGGTGTTCAGAGACCACGCCCCTTTTTACACCTCTCTGCAACGCAGCTCTGTGGCGCTTACTGGAGGTACCTAGTGGGCTACTTGGACCCTAGGGACATTCAGGATTCAGGGGACTTAATCTCCCAAATTAAAACGGACACAGGGCGCGTTTATACAGTGGTGAAGGGAGGAGATGGGGCCTGAGGTTACGTGTGAAAACACTCCCTGTGGCGCGTTTTAAGTTGGGAAAATAATTCCCCTTCAATCCTGAGGGCCCCTGGGGGCCAACTAGGCCATCAGGTGCTTCCAGTAAGCACCACTGCGCTGTGTTTCAGAGAGGTGGCCCAGGCCGTGCCCCTTTTTACACCTCTCCGCAATGCAGCTCTGTGGCGCTTACTGGAGGTACCTAGTGGGCAAATTGGACCCTAGGGACACTCAGGAATCAAGGAGACTTTATCTCCCAACTTAAAACGGCCACAGGGCGCGTTTACACAGTGGTGAAGGGAGTGGATGGGGCCCGAGGTGACGTGTGAAAACACGCCCTGTGGCGCGTTTTAAGTTGGGGAAATAATTCCCCTTCAATCCTGAGGGCCTCTGGGGACCAACTAGCCCATCAGGTGCTTCCAGTAAGCACCACTGTTCTGTGTTTCAGAGAGGTGACCCAGGCCGTGCCCCTTTTTACACCTCTCTGCAATGCAGCTCAGTGGCGCTTACTGGAGGTACCTAGTGGGCTACTTGGACCCTAGGGACACTCAGGATTCAAGGGGACTTAATCTACCAAATTAAAACAGACATGGGCACGTTTACACAGTGGTGAAGGGAGGAGATGGGGCCTGAGGTGACATGTGAAAACACGCCCTGTGGTGCGTTTTAAGTTCGGGAAATAATTCCTCATCAATCCTGAGAGCCCCAGGAGGTCAACTACTCCACCCGGTGCTTCCAGTAAGTGCCACTGCGCTGTGTTTCAGAGAGGTGGCCCAGGCCGTGCCCCTTTTTACACCTCTCTGCAACGCAGCTCTGTGGCGCTTACTGGAGGTACCTAGTGGGCTACTTTGCTAGTTGGATCCAAGGGACACTCAGGGTTCAAGGGGACTTTATCTCCCAACTTAAAACGGACACAGGACGCGTTTACACAGTGGTGAAGGGAGGGGATGGGGCCCGAGGTGACGTATGAAATCGTGCCCTGTGGTGCGTTTTAAGGTGGGGAAGTAATTCCCCTTCAATCCTGAGGGCCCCTGGGGGCTAACTAGCCCACCAGGTGCTTCCAGTAAGCGCCACTGCGCTGTGTTTCAGAGAGGTGGTCCAGGCTGGGCCCCTTTTAACACCTCTCTGCAACGCAGCTCTGTGGAGCTTACTGGAGGTACCTAGTGGGCTACTTGGACCCTAAGGACACTCAGGATTCAAGGGGACTTAATCTCCCAAATTAAAACGGACACAGGGCGCGTTTACACAGTGGTGAAGGGAGGAGATGGGGCCTGAGGTGATGTGTGAAAACACGCCCTGTGGCGCGTTTTAAGTTGGGGAAATAATTCCCCTTCAATCCTGAGACCCTCAGGGGGACAACTAGCCCACCAGGTGCTTCCAGTAAGCGCCACTGCGCTGTGTTTCAGAGAGGTGGCCCAGGCCGTGCCCCTTTTTACACCTCTCTGCAACGCAGCTCTGTGGCGCTTACTGGAGGTACCTAGTGGGCTAGTTTGCTACTTGGACCCTACGGACACTCAGGATTCAAGGGGACTTAATCTCCCAACTTAAAACGGCCACAGGGCACGTTTACACAGTGGTGAAGGGAGGGGATGGGGCCCGAGGTGACGTGTGAAAACGCGCCCTGTGGCGCGTTTTAAGTTGGGGAATCAATTCCCCTTCAATCCTGAGGGCCTCTAACTAGCCCACCAGGTGCTTCCAGTAAGCGCCACTGTGCTGTGTTTCAGAGAGGTGGCCCAGGCCGTGCTCCTTTTTACACCTCTCTGCCACGCAGCTCTGTGGCACTTACTGGAGGTACCTAGTGGGCTACTTGGATCCTAGGGACACTCAGGATTCAAGGAGACTTAATCTCCCAAGTTAGAACGGACACAGGGCGCGTTTACACAGTGGTGAAGGGAGGGGATGGGGCCTGAGGTGACGTGTGCAAACACGCCCTGTGGCGGGTTTTAAGATGGGGAAATAATTCCCCTTCAGCCCTGAGGGCCCCAGGGGGCCATCTAGCCCACTAGGTGCTTCCAGTAAGCACCACTGCGCTGTGTTTCAGAGAGGTGGCCCAGGCCGTGCCCCTTTTTACACCTCTCTGCAACGCAGCTCTGTGGCGCTTACTGGAGGTACCTAGTGGCCTACTTTGCTAGTTGGACCCAAGGGACACTCAGGGTTCAAGGGGACTTTATCTCGCAACTTAAAACGGACACAGGGCGCGTTTACACTGTGGTGAAGGAAGGGGATGGGTCCTGAGGTGACGTGTGAAAACACGCCCTGTGGCGCGTTTTAAGTTGGGGAAATAATTCCCCTTCAGTCCTGAGGGCCCCAGGGGACCAACTAGCTCACCAGGTGTTTCCAGTAAGCGCCACTGCGCTGTGTTTCAGAGAGGTGGCCCAGGCCATGCCCCTTTGAACACCTCTCTGCAACGCAGCTCTGTGGCGCTTACTGGAGGTACCTAGTGGGCTACTTTGCTAGCTGGACCCAAGGGACATTCAGGGTTCAAAGGGACTTTATCTCCCAACTTAAAACAGACACAGGGCGCGTTTACATAGTGGTGAAGGGAGGGAATGGGGCCCGAGGTGACATGTGAAAACACGTCCTGTGGCGCGTTTTAAGTTGGGGAAGTAATTCCCCTTTAATCCTGAGGGCCCCTGGGGGCTAACTAATCCACCAGGTGCTTGCAGTAAGTGCCACTAACGCTGTGTTTCAGAGAGGTGGCCCAGGCCGTGCTCCTTTTTACACCTCTCTGCAACATAGCTCTGTGGCGCTTACTGGAGGTACCTAGTGGGCTACTTGGACCCTAGGGACACTCAGGATTCAAGGGGACTTAATCTCCCAACTTAAAACGGACACAGGGCGCGATTACACAGTGGTGAAGGGAGGGGATGGGGCCCGAGGTGACTTGTGAAAACACGCACTGTGGCGCATTTTAAGTTGGGGAAATAATTCCCCTTCAATCCTGAGAGCCCCAAGGGGCCAACTAGCCCACCAGGTGCTTCCAGTAAGTGCCATTGCCTTGCGTTACAGAGAGGTGGTCCAGGCCGTGCCACTTTTAACACCTCTCTGCAACGCAGCTCTGTGGCGCTAACTGGACATACCTGGTGAGCTAGATGGACCCAAGGGACACTCAGGATTCAAGGGGTCTTTATCCCCCAAATTAAAACGGACACAGGGCGTGTTTGCATACGTCAGCTCAGCCCCCCCCCTCCTTTCACCAGTGTGCAAATGCGCCCTGTGGCGCGTTTTAAGAGGTAGTTTTAATCCCCCTGCCCTATTATGTACTAGGGGCTTACAGAAGAGGTCATTCTAATCACAGGGGTACCCCAACGCATAGTGTTCTCTAGGGTATGTAGGTGTTTTAACTGTATTCTAAGTGTCTTTTAGCATAGCACTGGCTCTAGGACTGGTTAGTCAGAGTCAGTTACCACCAGTACCCATCTGAAAAAATTATAAAAACTGCACCAAAACCCAAACACTTATAAATTCACCCAGGTACTCTCCTTGCAGTACTCTAATCATTCAGTCACTACTAAAGTACTCATGCACTGAGCCAGGCCTTAGCACATGGACTGCTTCAAACACTTATCCACTATGCATGCAGTCCTCTAACCACCTACACACTTGTCTTTCACACCTTCAATTCCCCAGTCAGTATTCATACACTTCCAGCAAACACCCTGTCACTCCCCTTGCACTCCTCTAGTGACCCATTCAGCACCATGTACTAATCCATTCACTGCGCCAAAATCCAAACTTATAAATTCACCCAGGCTCTCTCCTTGCAGTACTCTAATTATTCATTCAGCACCCAAGTACTCATGCACTGAGCCAGGCCTTTGTACATGGACTGCTTCAAACGCCTATCCACTATGCATGCAGTCCTGTAACCACCTACACACTTGTCTTTCACACCTTCAATTCCCCATTCAGTATTCATACACTTCCAGCAAACACCCTGTCACTCCCCTTGCACTCCTCTATCAATCAATCAATCAGTCATTTGTAAAGCGCACTACATATCCGCAAGGGTCTCAAGGCACTGGTGGGGGGGGGGGGGGGGCGCTACTGATCGAACAGCCAGGTCTTGAGTGTTCTCCTAAAGGTCAGCAGGTCTTGGGTCTGTCGTAGCCTCAGTGGGAGGGTGTTCCATGTTTTGGCGGCGAGGTGGGAGAAGGATCTCCCGCCATTGGTAGTTCTTCGGATGCGCGGGACGGTGGCTAGTGAGAGGTCGGCGGAGCGTAACTGGCGGTTGGGGATGTAGAAGGAGAGACGTCTGTTGAGGTAGGCAGGGCCGGTCTTGTGGAGTGCCTTGTGTGCGTGAATGAGGAGCTTGAAGGATGTCCTCTTGTTGACCCATTCAGCACCATGTACTAATCCATTCACTGTGCCAAAACCCAAACACTTATAAATTCACCCAGGCACTCTCCTTGCAGTACTCTAATCATTCAGTCAGTACCCAAGTACTTATGCACTGAGCCAGGCCTTTGTACATGGACTGCTTCAAAGGCCTAGCCACTATGCATGCAGTCCTCTAACCACCTACACACTTGTCTTTCACACCTTCAATTCCCCAGTCAGTATCCATACACTTCCTGCAAACACCCTGTCACTCCCCTTGCACTCCTCTAGTGACCCATTCAGCACCATGTACTGATCCATTCACTGCGCCAAAACCCAACCACTTATAAATTCACCCAGGCACTCTCCTTGCAGTACTCTAATCATTCAGTTAGTACCCAAGTACTCATCCAGTGACCCAGGCCTTAGCACATGGACTGCTTCAAACCCCTATCTACTATGCATGCAGTCCTCTAACCACCTACACACTTGTCTTTCACCCCTTCAATTCCCCAGTCAGTATCTATACACTCCAGCAAACATCCTGTCACTCCCCTTGCACTCCTCCAGTGACCCATTCAGCACCATGTACTAATCCATTCACTGCGCCAAAACCCAACCACTTATAAATTCACCCAGGCACTCTCCTTGCAGTACTCTAATCATTCAGTTAGTACCCAAGTACTCATGCAGTGAGCCAGGCCTTAGCACATGGATTGCTTCAAACGCCTATCCACTATCCATGCAGTCCTCTAACCACCTACACACTTGTCTTTCACACCTTCAATTCCCCAGTCAGTATCCATACACGTCCAGCAAACACCCTGTCACTCTCCTTGCACTCCTCTAGTGACCCATTCAGCACCATGTACTAATCCATTCACTGCGCCAAAACCCAAACACTTATACATTCACCCAGGCACTCTCCTTGCAGTACTCTAATCATTCAGTCAGTACCCAAGTACTCATGCAGTGAGCCAGGCCTTAGCACATGGACTGCTTCAAACGCCTATCCACTATGCATGCAGTCCTGTAACCACATACACACTTGTCTTTCACACCTTCAATTCCCCAGTCAGTATCCATACACGTCCAGCAAACACCCTGTCACTCTCCTTGCACTTCTCTAGTGACCCATTCAGCACCATGTACTAATCCATTCACTGCGCCAAAACCCAAACACTTATAAATTCACCCAGGCACTCTCCTTGCAATACTCTAATCATTCAGTCAGTACCCAAGTATTCATCCAGTGACCCAGGCCTTAGCACATGGACTGCCTCAAACCCCTATCCACTATGCATGCAGTCCTCTAACCACCTACACACTTGTCTTTCACCCCTTCAGTTCCCCAGTCGGTATCTATACACTCGAGCCAACACCCTGTCACTCCCCTTGCACTCCTTCAGTGACCCATTCAGCACCATGTACTAATCCATTCACTGCGCCAAAACCCAACCACTTATAAATTCACCCAGGCACTCTCCTTGCAGTACTCTAATCATTCAGTTAGTACCCAAGTACTCATGCAGTGAGCCAGGCCTTAGCACATGGACTGCTTCAAACGCCTATCCACTATCCATGCAGTCCTCTAACCACCTACACACTTGTCTTTCACACCTTCAATTCCCCAGTCAGTATCCATACACTTCCTGCAAACACCCTGTCACTCTCCTTGCACTCCTCTAGTGACCCATTCAGCACCATGTACTAATCCATTCACTGCGCCAAAACCCAAACACTTATACATTCACCCAGGCACTCTCCTTGCAGTACTCTAATCATTCAGTCAGTATCCAAGTACTCATGCAGTGAGCCAGGCCTTAGCACATGGACTGCTTCAAACGCCTATCCACTATCCATGCAGTCCTCTAACCACCTACACACTTGTCTTTCACACCTTCAATTCCCCAGTCAGTATCCATACACGTCCAGCAAACACCCTGTCACTCTCCTTGCACTTCTCTAGTGACCCATTCAGCACCATGTACTAATCTATTCACTGCGCCAAAACCCAAACACTTATAAATTCACCCAGGCACTCTCCTTGCAATACTCTAATCATTCAGTCAGTACCCAAGTATTCATCCAGTGACCCAGGCCTTAGCACATGGACTGCCTCAAACCCCTATCCACTATGCATGCAGTCCTCTAACCACCTACACACTTGTCTTTCACCCCTTCAGTTCCCCAGTCGGTATCTATACACTCCAGCCAACACCCTGTCACTCCCCTTGCACTCCTTCAGTGACCCATTCAGCACCATGTACTAATCCATTCACTGCGCCAAAACCCAAACACTTGTAAATTCACCCAGGCACTCTCATTGCAGTACTCTAATCATTCAGTCAGTACCCAAGTACTCATCCAGTGAGGCAGGCCTTAGCACATGGACTGCTTCAAACGCCTATCCACTATGCATGCAGTCCCCTAACTAACCAACACACTTATAGTTCTGCACTTATACATTCACTTTCAACATTTTAAAAACATTTTTATTTCCATTTATATTAAAAATATATAATGTAATTTAAAAAATAAAATATGTAAAAATAAACAGATAAAAACTGTAGAAAATCAGTATAAAAAATACATATAACTATTATTACATTTAAAAATTATCATTTAAAAAACCTTCGAAATTCACTGAAAAAACCATAGGTTTCAGACATGGTATAGTTAGGAATTAGCATTTAAAAAGCCTTAAAAATTCACTGAAAAAACCATAGGTTTCAGGGCTGTTCTAGTTAGCTGGACATTTCACTCGTACAAAACCATTGAAATTCCTCCGTTATAGTCAGTTCTGCTAACTATAACTCGCGCGCCCGCAATCCACTGCTGATGATGTCACATATTACATCATTCATGACATGGTCAGTGACATCACTGATGACATCACTGATGACATCTCAAATGACATCACTGATGACATCACTGATGACATCATCCACGTGACAATCAGCTACACCTCATCATACACTAGTATAATCTTTCATCACTTACTGTAAAATACAGAGTACCATATTTGAATCCATTGACACACAAATACAAGTTTCTAAAAACCCACTCAGTGATTCCTAGATCTACACACACATCTAATCACTTACTGTTGCGCCGACCGGTCCTCAGGAGCGGTTTGAAGAATGAGGGGTCCACCTCTTGATCTAACCAAGCCTGAATGCTGTTACAGCGCAGGTCAGCGGAAGGATCAAGTGAGGGAAGGAAAGGAAGGGAACACCGGGGAGGGTGATCTGTAACGAGAAAAGAACAGAGCACACACCAGTAAGAATCACCCCAACATATACAATACGTAACACTGTGAACCGAACTTGGTATAGCCCGTAGCCCTTGTACCTGTAAAGGAAAAGAACGTTCATTCATAACATGAAGAAGGTAACGTAAGGTTGAAGGCTGGTTGAGAGGTGGGCTGACAGCGCTTGAGGTGGGAGGTTAGGCTGTAGCAAGACAAACGAACAATGATCAACCCCTATACTAACAGCCTACTCTGAACAATTATGCTCTGTAGCGTGACCTGGCACCTACCCTCCTATTGACTCCACCGCACTTCACAGGGGTAGAGTGCAGCCCTCTACCACTCGCGATAACCCCTGTTAAGATAGAGCCATAGAAACCAACAGTTAGACAATACACCACAGTACTGCACCCATCACTGTAAGCCTCTGGACGCAGTCACCACACTCTCCCTTCGCGGTTCACTCCACACTGTAAACCTTTAGGTAGGAAGGTAGGAAAGGTATTGTAGATAGGGCCCAGTACTAGCAAGCTTCCTTGGAGCTCTATGTTCGCAAAGGGACCCAGTAAGATCAGGCTTGGAGCCGCCACCCCGCCGGCCGACAATGCTGGCCGAACAAATCCCCGGGGAGAGGCTCTCTCTCTCGCTCCGCCTGCCGATGACCGCAGGCCGAACAATTCCTCCGGAATCCGGACGAAGACCGTCGTAGGAGCACCTGCTCAACTACGGAAGGACCCAGACAGAGTTTGGTGCAAGCACCCTTACCGTACTCAAGCCACGGACTGAAGATCAAGGATCAGGATCGGACATGGACGTATTCACACCACGGGAATTTCCGACAATGGAAGGTCGGAGACTTCCTGTCTTAAGCGTCTTGCGCGTCTTCTCGCGACACGCGCTATGCCCTCTGGGGATTGTAGTTCCGGGCGTCTTCGAGTGCGGAGGTCCGAGGGTCGCCGTTTAGCGCTTGCCACGGGGGGAATCGTAACACTTACCTATAGATTCACTCATAAATGCTGTCAATGATCAATAGAACACTATCAAATATACTTATACACCTATATCGACATTACACACCAGCACACATCCTACTCACTTATGCAAACAATAGATCATACTTACATTTAGTCAGCTACACACTTATACAAACACCACTTCATTTATTCATATAGATAGTAACTTATACTTAGTGTGTTATAAAATCACTTTTACAAGTATACAGTTATCCATACAGTCACTCATACAATCACTGAGTCTTATGTATACTTATTTATATACAACTGTCACATACACTGCCTTTTATTTTTCTAGTTTGTTGGACATGTACCATTGAGAGATATATTTGCTCATCACCACCCCCATACAGATATTCACTCACCCAAACAACTGTTATAACATGTAGTCTTAACCTCATATACCTACTGAATCAACTATTCACACATCTTTGGGGAGTCACACACCCCCCACTGAACCACACACACATTCACTCTCCCATACAAATACTCAGTTAACTAATCAATGACTAATATAGACTTTCACGTAGCTAGTAACCAACTGGTGCAGCAGTTTACTCAACAACTGACAAAGTGATACAGATATTCATACAGTTTAGTCACTATCCAATATATTTAGGGAGACACTATAAATTAGTCAAGTAAACAGTCAATCACACTGCTACTAAATCCTCCAACCAGATATTTATATATCCACTCATTCTTCAATGCAGATTGCTATATATATAATACATATTTAAGTAACGAACCAAACCACATTCACTGGATGATGTCATCAGTGATGTCATTTGAGATGTCATCAGTGATGTCACTGACCATGTCATGAATGATGCAATATGTGACATCATCAGCAGTGGATTGCGGGCGCGTGAGTTCTAGTTAGCAGAACTGACTATAACAGAGGGATTTCAATGGTTTTGTACGAGTGAAATGTCCAGCTAACTATAACAGCCCTGAAACCTATGGTTTTTTCAGTGAATGTCTAAGGTTTTTTAAATGCTAATTCCTAACTATAGCAGTTCTGAAACCTATGGTTTTTTCAGTGAATATATAGATATATATATATATTCACTGAAAAAAACAAAGATTACAAGGTGTTGGAGTTAGAAATTAGCATTTAGAAAACCTTAGAAATTCACTGAAAAAACCTAAGGTTACATGACATTATATTTAGGCTCAGATTTCACTTGTACAAAACCAGTGAAATTCTGCCTACTCTAAAATAAGCACTATCGGGGGAGAACATGGCGGCAGTCGGCTGACTTGCTGCGGTGCTCCGGGATTAAGCTCCCGTTGTTCTCCGCCTAGATGCCTGAAGCCCGAGAAATATGAATAGCTTCCGCGTAGTAAGAAACTCTCTATAAACTGATGTTTATACTTTTTCGTTGACCAAAGTTTTGGATTCCAAAAAAAACGAAGAAAGGAAAACGGAGTATTCCTCCCACGTACCTGGCGTTCGGCATAGCTCGACGTGGGCTGTCTGTCCTCCCTCTCTATGACGGGAGATTCAGGCGGCGAATCATGCATCTTCGGTGGTGGAGGCGGCAGGGGTGTTGTGAGCGCTATTGGCTCTAAGCAAGGCTCTAAGTACGGAGGAATACACACCGAAGTACCGGCCATTCTGAGGCTGTGGTCCGTGGCCGCCCTGGAGCTGCGATGGGGGAGGAAGGCAAGCTGTCTGGCGCTTACTGCATGTAGCGCTTCAGCTAAGTCCCAGGCTCAAAAGTCCGAGTTTGTTTCTCGAGGAGCAGTGGAGGGCAAAGTGGCTGTTGAGTGTCCTGCGGGCACGAAGCACACGGGAAGCTGTGTGGAGGGGGTCTTGGAGGAGTCCGCAGAGGAGTGTTTGCAGCCACACCAGCGGTCACCCAAAAATAAGGGCAGAGGTGCTCGTAGAAGAGGCAGGGTGCCTACAAAGGCACTGTGGAAGGAGCCTGCCCCTACTGCTCCACGTGAGGTAAAATTGGTTAAACTGGTGGAAAATGGATCTACACCCCTTGAAGGTAAGAAAGCCTCATCTTATTTGTCTGCAGAAGTAAAGTCAAAGGGCATAAGATTAAACGGGGCCAGATGTAAAGCTAAACTTAAAAGGGATTTGAACGCGGATCTGGGCACTAAGATAACTCCGTCCCTGCGCTCCTATGTTAAAGTAATACCACAGGTGCTCTGTTTGAAAGAGGCGCAGGACATGTTTGCCCTCCTGTTAGTAATGGATTCAGGGGCTGCAGATCTGCCTGTTCCAGACATCCTGGACGTCATGGATGTTCCAATTTCAGATTCCGTCCCTGCCTCTTGTGGCCCTTCCAGAGGAGATTCGGGGTCTTTACTCACTTCTGTGAATGTTTCCTCTGAGGTGGAGTTGGCTCCATCCAAGGGAGACCTATTGTCCAGTGGCTTGTCCGGTCCATCAGTACGCGAACCCCCGGGGAGTGGAAAGCATGATCTACCAGGAGCAGGGGTAGGAGTAGGGGTTTTTGTTACCCCCAACCTGGTAACCCAAGTGGAATCTGATGGCACAGAGTTGAGTAGGGAGGGGATGGAAGATCCCCTCCATCTGGACCAGCAGCAAGCTTGTATATCTAACCCTGATACAGAGGGCACAATCTCTGCGGCCTCCTTACTGGCAATGTTTTCGTCCCTATCCCGAGATATTAAAAAAGGGTTTGAAGAATCTTCTGCCAATCAGATGGACATCCGTAACCATTGTGAATCTCTAGACAAAAAGATCGATGGGCTAACCTCCAGGACGGGAGAGTTAGAAGAGACGGTCGCTGTGATGTCTATGCATTTAGATAAGGCTGAGGAGGACATTGTTAAGTTGCGGAAGGAGAATCAGGCCCTATTAGACAGGATGGAGGTGTTAGAGAACAATGCCAGAAGATCTAATATCCGCATACTTAATGTACCGGAGGGCTCTGAAGGATCTGATGTCAAAACTTATGTGGTGCAATTACTGAAGGAGTCGTAGTGTCTAGATCAATCTTCAGAGGAATTGACCATCAACATTCAAAGGGTCCATAGAGACCCGTTTAGGAGAAACCAACAAAGATCTAAGCCCCGCAAAATCCTTGTCAATTTCCATACCTACGCCCTTAAAGAGCAGATCCTCAACTTAGCCCTAAAACAAAAATCTCTTCCTGGAAAGGGATTTACTTTTCTTATCAGGTCTGATCTCTCTAGAGTTACGTTAGAGAAACAGTGGGAGTTTGGCAGGCGGCTTGATGCATTTAGAAAGTTGGGAGCAACTGCTCAGTTGGTGTTTCCAGCCGCCTTGAAGGTGATGTTCAATAATAAGATGTTTAATATTAGGACAGTGCAAGCTGCTGACAAGCTCCTTTTAGATTTGGGCAATAAGACAGCGGGTTAAAATATATGCCTTGTAACTTACAGATCAAGGAAGGATTCTGAGTGTTAGGTATAATTGCATAATTGCAGGTATTGAAAAACCAAAACAAATACTTTTTGCTAAATACAAAAAAAACAAAAAAAATATATATAAAGTGAAGAAGAAAAGGGTGGAAAAAGGGGGAATAGAGTAGCGATGAAATAGATATACATATATGTCTATGATCCCTTTCTCTTTTTTTTTTTTCCTTTTTTCTTTTGCATATACTTTTCATACACTTTCGTTTGCACACTCATCTTGCGTTAACATAAACGGTAGCTTTGATCACTTTGGTCACTTTGGAGGGAAACTCGGCTCAGGGAGGGGCACGGGAGCTTGAGGCGGGGGTGCCATCTGCTGGACTTGATCCGGTTAGATACACCAAGGGTTCTCCATGGGAGGGAGGGAGGGGGGTGGAAGGGGGGTTGGGAGGGTCACGGGGTAAAATGTTTTATAAAACCCCTCATGTGCCAACTTAGTGTTCTATTGTACTTTGCTCGCAGTATGATAACCTTAGATATGCTGCTATTTGATTTAAGGTTAGGTCAGACAAATGAGGTCCTAGGCCCCCACGCAAGGTTTGGTGGTGTTAGGGTCAGTCATCAGGACAAGTTCTTATGGCTATGGCTAGTCTAAAGATAATATCTTGGAACGTGAACGACCTGCGTACCAAAGCTAGGGCTAGGAAAATACTACAACACCTTAGAGACTCAGAGGCACAGGTCATTATACTGCAAGAGACGCATTTGATCCAGGATGAAATGGATGCGTTAGTTAAAGGGAATAAGTGGATCGACTTTGCAATTTCTACTTCCCAGTCTTTGACCTGTAGAGGGGTATCGCTTATTTTCAAAAAACATCTCAGGGCTAGGTTGTTAGATTTCAAGGTTGACCCTGTAGGTAGATGGGTTATTGCTTCTCTCTCCATCTTGGGTACTCAGTTTACTTTTGTGGGGTACTATGGTCCTAATCAGGACGATCCGTCATCCTTGGAGGTAATTTTCTCTCACCTTTTGTCTTTTCCAGAGCCTGTAATTTTTGCAGGTGACTTTAATATTGTCCTAAACCCCACTCTGGATAAATCTCATAATAGTCGATCTCGAATTCCATCAAAATCAAGGTCCCTTTTGCTAAACGCAATGAAGCAGTATGGATATGTAGACATCTGGAGGTTAAGGGCAGGTGAACAGCAGGGTGTCTCTTATAGAAACTATAAATACCGCCATCAGTCTAGAATAGACTTTGTACTAATCAGCCATTCCTTAGAGGATCTTGTTAAAGACATTAAATACCTCCCAATACATCAATCTGACCACTCTGCCGTAGTTTTGGAACTTATATCAATGCTAAGGGTGCCGGCCAGGAGTTGGTCTTTTGATCGTTCCTTACTCTCCCACCCAGACGATGTTCTCTTTCTTAAGTCTGAGGTGAGCCATTTTTTAAGGATAAATGTAGGATCGGCAGGCATCGGAATGGTGTGGGACTCTCTGAAAGCATTTTTGAGAGGCCTCATTACAAATAAAACGGCGTACAGGAGGAGGGAATATAGGGAGGCCGTGACATCAGTGGAAGCAAATATTGCTAAGATCCAGACCCAATTAGATCTAGTCGCTGATTATAATACAGAAGCGGTCCGCTCTTCTTTGTCTGAAAGATTACTTTCCTTAAAGGGCCATCTAGCTTCGATTCTAAATCAGCGGATTCAAGAAAGGTGGGAGGCCAGCAAACTTGCACACTTTCAGTATGGAGAAGGAGCAGGGAAGCTATTGGCATGGAAAACCAAAACGGACCAAGTCCGGAATAACATCGAGGTGATTAATGTCAATGGCTCCCCACTCTCCCGAGATGACGATATTAGATCTGCCTTTAGAGAATTTTTTCAAAATATCTATTGTGAAGACAAGAACATCAGCTTAGTTACCATTAAAGATTGGCTCAGCAAGATCACCCTTCCAGCACTTTCTGCTGAGCAAAGCGAGATGTTAGATGGTGAAATCTCGGAGGAGGAAGTTATTAAGGCCATACATAATGTCAAAAAGGGGTAGGCGTCTGGTACAGATGGCCTACCGGCCGAAATATACAAAATACTGGAGCGGGAACTTGTCTCCTTCCTGGTTCTACTATTTAATAATATTCTACTGGATGGTGGTTGTCCTCCGATGTCATGGGACAGTGCGTCTATTACAGTAATTTTAAAACCGGGGAAACCACCCACGGCATGTGGCTCATATAGGCCTATCTCCATACTGAATGTAGACTATAAAATATTTGCTTCAATTCTGGCCAATAGATTAGCTCTTGTTGCCCCTAACATCTTAAACCCTGATCAGAAGGGGTTCGTCAAGGGGCGGCAGCTATGTGAATTAACTTTTGACTTATTTGGGGCTATAGACTTGGCAGTTTTGGAGTCTCTCCCCCTGGCGGTCCTTACCTTGGACGCCACCAAGGCCTTTGACAGAGTCAATTGGTTGTATCTGTCGGAGGCCCTGGCGAGGTTCAAGGTGGGAGCAGGGTTTCGCCGGGCAATTGGTCTTTTATATCAGAACCCAAGTGCTTGCGTACTGGTCAATGGCAATTTATCTGATCCCTTTAACATCTCGAGGGGTACACGGCAGGGCTGCCCCCTCTCCCCGCTTCTTTTTGATCTATACGCTGAACCATTTGCCCAAAGTCTGAGGGATAATGTTAATATCAAGGCGTTTGCGTACAGGGGTTGGGAGAGAAAAGTGGCCCTGCACGCTGATGACATCCTCATTTTTACATCTGACGCCCATATGGCTCTCCCGGAAATATTCAAGCTAGTCTCGGCATTTGGGGAAGGAAGTATCTGGGTATGAGATCAATGCCACAAAAACCGAGATGATGACCTGGGGTAGGGACACATTTATTTGGAATAAACATCTTCCAAGAATCTCGTGGAAAAAGATAAGGAGGCGTAGGGAAAAGGGGGGGTTGGCTGCTCCGGACATCCAGGTGTATGCCTGGGCGTTCCAGTTATCTCATGCCAGGATCCTGTTAAAGAAACCATTAGAGTATGGGGTGGGAACTCTATACACCACTTTGCTTAGTGGAGAGGGGGTTAGCCAGTTTGGATTCCTTTTAAAATTTGGAGATCCCAAGTTCTTTAAAAAAATTAAATTGAAGATTCTATTGGGGATGGCAAGGACTTGGGCCCAGGTTCTAAAAGCTATTAAAATAGGGTATTATGGCTGTAGGACTCCCTTATGGGATCTGCCCGACAATCCGCCCTGGTTGGGTGATTCACTTGCAATACCTATCAGAGAGGCAGGGATGGAGGTTTGGGGAGACCTATTTGTTGAGCGGGAATTGCTTTCCTGGGAGTGTTTGAGTAGGAGGATTGGCCCTGGCCTAGCTAGGCTAAAATATCTGCAGATGTCCAGCTGGTCTCTATCTTATACTGCACGGCCCTCTCGGAGAAGCAAGTTCCCACTAGGTGGTTATAGTACCCTTATAACTTTGTTAATTGACAAACCCCATTATAAGAAGGAGATTTCGTCTTGGTATAATTTGATCTTGGAGGAGATGGATGGGGTATTCTTGTTACCAGATGAGCTTTGGGGGCCAGATATAAGCAATACTAACTTGCAAGAGCTATGGAGTACATCATGTAGAATGATGTGGGATGTTGTGAAACCGGCGTGGTTGCGCAGGAACCACCTTTATACTATTCACAGAGCTTACTACTCTCCCCTTCGACTTTCTAAATTTACTCAGGGGAATATGGTGGTGTGTGCTAGATGTGGATTCTTGGCAGCCTCGGATATCCACATGTTTTATGAGTGCCCTCTTTTGTCGCAGTTCTGGGAAGCTATTTGCAAGATTCTGTCGTCCTCAGTAGACTTCAACATAATATTAGGTCCTCAGTTAGTGATTTTCGGAATCTTAGAGGGGGTTTCCACATTGGTGAAAAAGTTAGTCTTCTACGCTATACTACTTGCTAGAAGGGAGATATGCAAGAAGTGGAAGGACTCTTCACCCCCTTCTGTCAATGAATGGTTTGCTTCTGCCCTGCAGGTCTCCAAGCTGGACTTGGCCAGAATAGGGAATCCTGATAAAAGATCTTTTTGGTGCCTCTTGAAATGGGATCATTGAGAGACTGGTTTTTTTTTTTTTTTTCCCCCAGGTCCAATGATTAAGCCATCTATCCCATTTCTGGGTATAAGCAGTGCTTTGATACTTCTTTCAGTATTCTGGCGGATTTCCAAAATCCCCCTTAAGGTTACGCTATGGTGAACGCAGGTATGTCAAGCTCTATCGCTGTGGGACGAGGTCCTCGCTCCATGTCTGTCCCTTCCAGTTGGCATGTACTGAGGCAGCATATCGCTTGCTAACCTATTGATCGCGCATATAGAACCTTGGTGGCATATGAGGACAAAAAAAAAAAGGAAAAAAAAAACAGTGAAATTCAGCAGTTATAGTTACCTGAGCTAATTATAACCTGCGCACCCCGCAATGCACTGCTTAGGACCTCACATATTACATCACGCATGACATGGTCAAAGTGAAAAAACTCTAATCAATGGTTTACAAGTTATGATTGCTCAAAGTTATGAATGCAAATGCAGCGTTGAAAACGCAGGCACTTCTTGTAGGTCATTTACAGTAACGCTGGGGAAATTACAGCGATCCAAGCAGAGAATGAGAAAATAGGTGTTAAAACGAATACGTTGCTTCAACAGGGAAACAGTAAAGCTAGTGCAGGTCCCTCAAGACCAGTGGAATTCAGGCAATTCCAGCTGCCTGCGGTAATGTGCAGGCCAGCTATGGAGACCTTGCAGGTCTTAATAGACACAGTACCTTTCTGGGGGGAAGCTGCTAGGTCGACAGCCTCATGAACGGAGCTCACGGTGTCAGGATCTCCTCCTTTGCACAGGCTATGCTGCAGCAAACTGCACTGAGTTGTTCTTGCACGGCGCTGCAGCACAAGTCATGGTAGCCTCGGTGAGCTGGAGCATGTGGCAGATGTAGTAATCTCCCTCGATCGGTCCCGCACTGGGGATGCCCCTTCACTTCGGGGTTGCCAGTAATGTATGCCAAGCCGCGCTGGGCTGTTGTTGAATGGCACTGCTGAGAGGCAGGCAGACGTGGTGATCATCACAGTAATCTTGGTCAGCATATGAGCAAACAACTGCAGGGACCCTGGTTTGATGCCCTGAACTGGTTTTGGGCAATCTCAGCAGGGTAGGGCTCTGGGGAAGCCGGGTCCAGCTGGAGTGTGTGTAGGAACGAAGTCTTTGATGGCCCTTATACTTCTTGAACAGGGGGCAAGCCAGCAAGCTCTTGGATTTACTTAAGTTGTCTTTGTAGAGGATGCCAAGAGTAGATGTTGTCCTCACTGGCAGGCAAAAAGCAGCAGGCCAACACAGCAGGGCATGTTGCAAAGTGGCAGTCCCTACTACAGGACAGCAATCAGCAGGGCAACACAGCAGAGCAGTTCGCACAGTGGCAGTTCCTCCCGCAATGCAACTCCTCAGTGTATCCGACTAACTTTTAACCCTATCGAGGGTGACCAAGAATAAAGGTAACATTTGGTTCCCCTCAGATAGTTTTAACATTATGATTTATGTTTTGCACTTTATGATCCCTTCTTGAGGGAATAATTTGTTCCCTATTCTTTTGTTTGTCCTTATACTTTCTTCCCTCACCACTATATTTTCAAATAATTCTTTAGTGCTCCGTCCAGCGTATTGGTCTCCACCTGGACATATAGATGCGGCCCAATGATGAAGCATGACACTGCAAAGTGTGTGAGGGCAGTATTAAGAAATTAGATTTCTTTCCTCCGGCGCCCCCCCTTTCTTTTCCTGCTCCAGACTAGAATATGCGAGTAATTTGGGATGAGAATATGTATTAGCATTTTCTATAAGCATTCACATTGAAGTTTAAAAACCCTTTTTTGTAGTTTTTTTAGTCCTTTTCTTTCTAGTGAGTAACAAGTACGTTAACTTGCCAGTTCAAAACTGCACTCATAGGCTCTGCAGTGGCAGGTTTAAAGGTATATTAAAGTGGGTGGCACAATCAGTGCTGCAGGCCCACTAGTAGCATTTAATTTACAGGCCCTGGGCACATGTGGAGCACTTTACTAGGGGCTTTTAAGTAAGTCAAAAGTGGATATGCCAATGTCACCATGTTTTAAGTAGAGAACAAAAACACTTTAGCACTGGTTAGTAGTGGTAAAATGCCTGGAGTCCTAAAGCCAACAAAAGCTAGGTCACAAAAAGAGGGCGAGGAAGGCAAAACGTTTGGAGGTGACTCTAGAGAAAGGGCCAAGTCCAGCAATAACAATAGCAGAAGTGCGGTATACAGCACTGCATTAAAACATTATTATTACATTTACTTAACATTGAAGTGGTGTTTCTTTACCCTTTTACTACACTTCAAATTACGAAAAATCCACCCAACCTGTGGACTTTGCTCAATTAAGTCCAGCAAATATCCAGCGATTCCCAATTCTGTGAATTTAGAATCTGTCCTTTCCGCATCTAAACGAAATTTGGGGGGGGGACACAAGGTTGTGTGAACGAAACATTCCAGTTGCTGATTCTCATAATGAAATAACCAAAGTCTTGTACAAAAAAGCAACGTAGGTAGTGCACCCGTTTACAAGAAATGCTATATTTTAACTCTGTGTTACGGAGCATGTATTTCGATTTCCTTTTTTCTACACAGCCCCCAGTGAATGGAAACAAAATACTCTTCTGCTACAGACATTCACAGAGAGAGAGAGAAGCCAACCCTTTTATTCAAGGAAGTCTGTCAACAACCTGCAATAAAGAAGAGCACACTGAGCTCGCGAGTATGTTTGCCTTTCCGTTCAATAAAACTCGCTGTGTGCGTAGCATATAAGGAGGTTTATCAGGGTTCACACAAATGCTGGGTTTAGACCCCCCCCCCCCCCCATCCTGTGTGCTCCATCACTTCCTTTGTTGTCAGTAAAAAGGAGGCGTTGAAAGCGTCACTTATCAGGAGGTTACAGAAGTGTAAACCGATGGGTTTCAAAGCATTCCAGAGAGTGGGACCCAGGACGACGGGTAACCTGCCTCCGAAATTCAGTAAGGGTTACTCTTTAGCACCCCTGCCCATATCATTCTGCCAAGGAGTGCAATGTGAGGTTAGTATTTAATCTCTATGCTGTTTCAATCATACAACATTTGATGATCTGAATAGAATGTTTCTTTAAAAGATTTTACACAACTCTGAACACAATAAAGGTTGTTTACTTGTAGAACAAGAATGAAACAGTTCTGGTAAAATATGCAGAAGACCTGCAAAGAGTTAGAAAAACATGTCTTAGTTTTAATGGGCATATGAACTTTATAAGGATATTTTTGGGTAAAACTGAATTATTATAGAGAATTTAATGTGTCAAGGAAAATGTGCAGACAGAAATGCATATATGTTGGTGTTAGAAATGGGGGTCTCTAGGTGGCAGGTTGTTACCCTGTCCAAGTAGGAACCCTCCTTCCTAGTCAGGATAAGGAGGATGCTCTACTGAAAGAGCCCCTGCTCACCCCTATGGTAGCTTGGCATGAGCAGTCAGGCTTATCTCAGAGGCAGTGTGCAAAGCATTTGCACATTACCAACAGTAATACAGTGAAAACACTACAAAAGGACACCACAACAGTTTTAGAAAAATAACTAATTTTTTATCTGTGCAAACAAGACCAAAAACAATTTTAAAAAATCCACCATACAGTTCTTAGAAATATCAATAAGTAAAAATAGACTTAAATTACAGTTCCTTAAAGTCGATAGCTCTGTTCAGGACTATTACAGCGTCGTGAACAACAAATCCAAACAGTTCTGGCTGACCGCGGTGTCGCGGGCTAGCTACAGTGTCGGGAAGACCCGCAAAACAATACCTTTCGAAATGCAGGGCGTCGGTGACCTCTCGTTGAGCTCCAAAGAGCCAGCGTCGGCAGGCATCGGTTCCAGAGGTCTGTGCAGGAGTCGTCGGGTCCTTGAATTTACACGCGTTGCAGATTGAACTCCTCGCGGTTGAAGTCGGGAGCACCGGAGTCGGCAGGCATCGGGGTGCGGTGCGTAGTACAGCAGTGTGGAGTGCGGCATACTCAGGTCGCGGTGCAGGTAGCGGCTCGATGACGGTTGTCCAGCAGCGTTGGTGAGACCAGGGCTGCGTTGCGAAGTGATGCGGTGCTCGTCGCGGTGCTGGCAGGTCACCGTGGAAGCAGCAGCGGCGTTGTTGCTGAAGCGCTGTCGTCGGCTGATGAACTGGAGTCGATGGCACCGGCATCGGTAGGCCAAGGCTATGGTGCGGGATGATGACGGTGCGTCATGTAACTTACAAGCGGTGTCCTTGAACCACGGTGCAAACAGTGGCAGCGATGTCAGCGTGGAATGGCATCGTCGGGGATACCCGGGAAGCGAGGCACTGCAAAGTGCGGTGCCCACAGATCACGGTGCAAGCAGCAACTCGGTGACGGCAGCGAGCGTCGTCATCGGTGAGACCAGGGTTAGGGTACGAAGTGCGGCAGTGCCCTCTGCAGTGCCTTCAGGACACAGAGCCGGAAGTAGCGTCTTTGACGGAGTTGGGTTGCTTTTTCTTCTGTTGCAGCACAAAACACACAGTTCCCAGTGCTGAGAACAGATTAAGCTTAAGTCTTTGCTGTTCCTGAGACTTCTCGAACAGGGGGCAAGCCCTACCTCAAGCCCTTGGAGAAACTCACACAAAGAAGTTGCAGAAAGATCAGTCCAGTCCTTTCACTGCCCAAGACAGAAGCTGCCACTGCAGGTCAACACAGCAAAGTGGCAGTTCCTCCTCACAGCTTCTCCAGCTCTTCTTCTTGGCAGTCTTCTTGGTCCAAAAGAGTTCTCTGAAGTATTTTATCTCCCTGAGACTTCCAACAGGAGGCAAGCTCTACTTCAAGCCCTTGGAGAAAAATCTAACAGGAGGATGATGAAAGTACAATCCAGTCATTTCCCTGCCCAAGCTAGAAGAAGCAAGCAGCAGGCCAACACAGTGGAGCACGCAGCAAAGTGGCAGTTCCTCCTGACAGCTTTTCCAGCTCTTCTTCCTGGCAGGTTCCTTAGTTCAGCAGAAATCGAACGTTCTGGCGTCTGGGCCCCAATATTTATACTCAGTTTATCTTTGTTCTTTTGGGCATAGAGTGTCTGTGCTTAGCCTAAACCAGTTCTATCCTCTCTGGTCCAGCTTCCCAGCAGGAGGTGGAGGCAGCATTATCCAAAGCAGACCAGGCCCATTCAGGTGCAAGGGATATCTCCTCCCACCACTCTAAATGCAGACCAGGCCTATTCAGGTGCTCGTCAAACTCCTCCCACTACTCTGAATGCAGCAGAGGTCTATTCATCCCAGTCCTGACTCATCCAGGAAAGGCAGGTCACACCTCGATCCCTCCCCCAGTCGCTGTCTACAGTGAATGCACATCCCCAGCCCCTGTCACTCCAAAGCCAGACAGTTAATCCACAACCCAGCAGAGGCACACAGGGTGGCTATGTAAGAAAATACCAACTTTCTAAAAATGGTATTTTCAAACAAACAACATAAAAATCATCTTTACCAAAAGATGCATTTTTACTTTCTTTCTTTCTTTAATCTTTATTTCGACTACAATTAGTCATAAAAGATAACACAGAAAAACATAAATTCCACAATTATAACACAATTGGACATAAAATTTCATAGTTTTTACAATCAAGAAAAAAGAAAAAAGAGAGTATATCCATCATACAGTTATGATTGGAAAAGCCACTAATCACGTTAACAGACATAATTTGCATCATTCGATCTAACAGAGAAGTGTGGAACTAGATAGTATCATATTTACAATGCTTTCTCCTTATTTTCCACATTGCATCTAAAAATTTACTAACTGCAAAAACGGTTAGAGGCGATAGATCCGTTTTCAATAATCGATATGCCTCCATGTGTTTTCTAAAACCCCATCTTTTGCATAGAGGGATAATCCATTTTTTCCTGGATTCTATGTATAAAGGACAAAAGAAAATTACATGGAGGTCATTTTCAGGGTGGGTGGTGCAAGAGGGACAATTAAGATCAGTTGAAGGGCGCCATCTATTCGTAAGAGCGCGGATGGGAAGGGAATTATATCTCCATTGTAGATACATTTTTCTTAAGGTTGTGGGGTAAATATCATCCAAGACCATCTCCAACCTATAATAATCTTTCATTAAAATGAATGATCTTGTCATGGAGCCCAAGTTGTCAGAGGTCAGCCAGACCGAGCAATTTCTTTCATAAAACAATGTTACCAGGGCTTTACGTGATATGGCCTTGGATGCAGTTTCTGGAGAACTCCATAGGGAGGGGCAACCCAACCTATCACACTCTGTCTTGATATACCTTAACCAAGGAAGGTTTTGTATAATTTGGTACTTCAGTAAATCTGAAAGTTCTTGTCTATAGGTATTGAGTTCCGCGGTTGCCCATAAACGTCGCCAAAAGGTTAGAGGCTTTAAGGCTAATTCCTCCTTAATCGATCTAATTCCTAGGTCCAGCCTAAGGGGAAGAAGTGGGGTACTAGCCGGTAAAGATGATAATTGTCGTAGAAAGTTATTTTCCACGACCGTAAATGATTGCAGGCAATTATTGCCCCATAGTTCCGCCCCATAGATTACTGCCGCTCTGGCCTGTACCTTATAAATTTCTAAAGGTGGGCCAATTGGTTTTATGTAGGAGTTTTTCCAGAGTTTAGCAATCGCCCCAGTTTTCTGTGTTAATTTTAATCGTGATTTGGTTTGGTGTTGAGTCCATGTGAAGTTTTCATTTATTGTCACTCCTAAATACTCAAACACACGGACTCTCTCCAAACCAATTCCGTCAATGGTTGGGTTTGGCCGGGACTTTTTTGGGGGATTCAGAATCATGAATTTTGTTTTTGAAGTATTGATTTCCAAGCCCCTGTCCTGGCAAAAGGAAACAAACCCATCCAATACCCGCTGGATACCCATAGGGGATTTGGCAAGTAGCAAGGTGTCATCTGCAAACATGATTGCCGAAATCCCCACTCCAGCCAGCTTTGGGGCGTCTCTGTTTGAAACCTTGTTTAGGTAGGAGATAACTCCATTTACGTATAGGCAGAAAAGAGTGGGAGCCAGGACGCAGCCCTGGCGAACACCTCTGTTGACAGGGAAACTAGCTGATAATTTTCCCACTCTCCCACATCTAACCCTAGCATAGTTTTCAGTGTGTAATCGGATTATGATGTCCAGAAGGGAAGGTGGAATTCCTAATTCACGAAGAACAGCCCATAGCTTGGTACGTGGGACCAAGTCAAAGGCTGATCGGAGATCTACAAAAACTGTGTATAGGGATCCACCTTCAACCATGACAGTTTTCCAGTAGAGCATGTTAAACCTGAAAATCTGATCAATGGTAGATACAGATTTCCTAAAGCCAGCCTGATAATGGCTTAGGATCTCCTCCTCGTCAATCCAGTCCAGTATACGATTGATAATTAGTCTGGCAAACAGTTTTTGGGCTACGTCAATAAGGCTGATAGGCCGGTAATTGACTGGGAGGAGAGGCGATCCCTTCTTGTAGATAGGGACCACCTCCGCGCCCAGCCAAGTAGAAGGAATCTTCATACCCCTTGCGATCCCATTATATATAATTAAAAGATAAGGAGCCCAGACTTCTGGTTCATGTTTATAAAGGTCGCCAGGGACCTTGTCAAGGCCTGGAGCCTTCCCTGCTGGGAGTGCGGCGATAGCATTCAGGACTTCAGATATAGTAAAAGTAATTGGATTAAAAGTGAAATCATCAATCAGTGGTGATTCAGATAAAAGAGGAGTTGGGCTGGGGGCTGGGTTGTTGTACAAAAGTGTAAAATGATCTTCCCAGACTTGCGGGGCAATATTCGGGCTAATAGCAGAGACCATATCAGTGGAACCGGTGGTGACAATTTTCCAAAATCTAAAGGAGTCTCGTTCCGCCAAAGCAGATGTTAGATCGGCCCAGTTCTGACTGGCCCACTCAAGTTTGGCGTGGTGAATCAAATAACAATACACACGCCTTTTGTATTTGATTAGATCTCGCTCAGCATTTTCCTTTAATGCTGTCATTAGATCAGTTTTTGCGAGTCTACAAGCTCGATTATACCATGCATGTTTCCTGGGTTGGTGTTTCTTTAGGGGAACTACAGGATTCAAGATATCTCCTAGACTTGCATAGAGTGCATCATTATGTACAGCAATCTCACTATTAAAATCCAAAACTAATTGAGACTCAATATGGTCAGCAATTTGTTCCAGAGCTAAGCTAACCTTCCCATAAATTTTGGAGATGTCCTCCGGATTGCTGACCAATTTCGACCATTTCACCCTCCGTCTATTATTGGAGAGGGCAAGATTCTCAGTTCTGTCTGGAGTCGTCAAGGGTTCAATAGGACCCAAACCGGACAGAGCATAATCCAAAATTAAAGGGTTGTGATCACTTTCCCTCCTTGGAAACACCAGAAAGTCCAAAACTCGATTCCATTCCTTGCACTTAACAAAGATGTAATCGAGATGGGCTTCTCTGCCCGATACATTGAAGGTCGACTTCGGGGGATTATCGGATTTGGAGCGTCCGTTACACGCTCTGATGGAATGGGCCAGCGATAGAGAGGTAATTTGAAGTGCCAATGGGGTCCATGATCTTACTATGGGACCAGCTACTTGTGGGATGTCCCAGGAATCATCCTCTTCTTGGTTTATAGAATCTAATAAACCCTCTAAGGGTTCAAAGTGGGAGTTGAAGTCCCCACCCACCACAAGAGGAATACCCTCAGGTAACTCTGCCAGTACCGTTGATAAAACCTCCACAGCTTTTGATTCTGTAGAAATACTAGTCGGTCTGGAGTAGATATTAACCAGGGCCATCTGTACCCTGCTGTGCCATTTCACTATTATGGCTTGAACATCATCAGATCCAGTACTAATAGGGGTAACGGTACAACCCAAATGAGTTGCCACCCAAATGATGAGGCCACCAGACGGTCGGCCTCTGCCTCCCCAAATTGCCGGGATAAAAAAAGAGGCAAATCCTACTCGATGATAATTAATCCTAGCCCATGTTTCCTGGAAACAACATATGTCATGTTGATCTATAAAAAGGCCCCATTCGGGGGAATCAAGTTTATTGTTAAGACCCGCTATATTCCAGGAAAGGATCTTTAGTGATAAACTAGGACGTGGGTGGTCGGGAGATATACCAGCGTTAACTGAGGTACAGCGGAGATCATTGTTGGTAATATCGATTAGTGCAATCTCCTCAGTCTGCACAAATACGGAATCACTTTCATCTACAGAAGAGGTAGATCCAACCTGCAGTCAGTCCACCTCTTCGAGTAGACTAAACCTATTGTGGCATGGAACAGTATAAGCAGTAGGATAATATGGCCAGGAATTATCACAATTGCGAGGAGCAGAAGAGAGTGAGCCCACCCTAGTCCATCCCTCTGCATTCTCAGCATATGCATTGTTATTTAAGGGGGGGTAGAAATAGGAGAGTGGTAAAGGTTGAATACAGGTCTCTCGGTGTTTTCCCCTCCAATTGAGGATGTATGCTACTATATTGGGGTCTCTGAAGTTCACCAGGACACAATCGCCCTTGTAACGTTTAGGTGAATTTCCCAACCAATTAATCCTCCTAACCATCAAAACAGCCGTGGTTACAAAATGCGGAAGTGGCCTATGGGTATTTAACCAACTTGTGACTTTGTTTTTAAGAGAGTCATAGGTTTCTACATCAGAGTTGGTATACTTAGGAATTCCAGCCAGCACAAGTACATAAGGGGCCGCCTCGGGGGGTAAGTTAATCACATCCTTCCTACCCAGCTTACCCTGTGCACTGGTGTTATTTCCAATTATACCACTATAGGCATTCGATTCTTCAGCAGTGTCCACAGGCCTAGATTGAGCAGATACACAATTCTGGATGGGGTAGGGGGGAGCGACAGAAGTCTGTTGGGGATTCATAGATTGAGCCAAGGCCTGTTGGTCAGTAACCACCCCCCCTCCTGCTTTTTTGGGTGGAGCTCCTGAACTTTCCCCCCTAAGGGACAAGGACTCAGGTAATTGTTTTTGGGCATCATTATTCATTTTGGGGATAGAACTTCCTTTGTTTAACAAACAGTTAGTAATAGTTCCAGTAGCTTTTTTTATTTCTATAAGCGTGTCATTGATGGAATCAAATCTAGCCAAAAGGGGCTGAATTAAAACTTTTAGCGCATTAACTAGTGAGCTAACAAGCAATTCACTGTCTCGCTCTGATCCAACAACTCTGTTGAGGGGTGGGGGGAGTTGAGGAGTTTGATTACAACTTATTATTGTGGGTGCTAGAGTCTGGTTTTCAATAATACCTGATAACTCAATAGATGAGGCGTCAGTATCTAGCCTAGGCTTTTTACCACCCTTCAACTTCCTCACACTTTTCCTTTTGGGTATCGCCCCCTCCCGTGGACCATGAGCTACAGTTGGAAGTATTTCCTTCCCCTGGTCCGTAGGAACATCCGGTGCCACAGTTGAACTAGATCTTAAATCATATAGTACCGAATCAATTGTTTGATCAATGCTGTTCATTAGGGCAGTATGAGAGTTATCCAATCTCTCCGGGGTTCTTACAGCTGCTAGTAGGCCGAGAGAAGATCTCCTGGCACTTTCAATGCCTTCCGAGAGTCGTTGTTCCAACATTACCAATTCATTATTAACCACCGAGTTTGCCCTAATAAGAAAATTGTCCAATGTACCTGCAATTATTGAGGTTGATGGCTGTGTTCTCGACCGTGTGGCCATAATTTCTCCTCACAGGCACGACAATCAAGAGAGGGGGCCCGGTCCGGTCTTGAGCGTGCTTGAACGGGCTTAAACGGGCCCGCCCTTTGCCCGGGCTTCGCCCCGGACCTCGCCCCGCACGCGTCCCGCTCACGCGTGAACTGGGAACAGTTAAGTAGCGGAAGGAGGTGTGTCCGGGAAGAGGACCAGGTGCGTTCGATGATTTTTGTCCAAGGCACCCTGGTCCTCGCAGTCCCTGCACGATGTCAGCCTTCCGTGGTGAGCGCACCTATCCGTTTCGCCCCACTATCCGGCCAGCTCCTCGATAGTAAAAAGATGTAGAAATTTAAAACCAGCAAAGTCCCAGCCTGCGAACGGCTCCCGCGAAGCGGGGGCCGTGAGGCGTTTTAAAGCAATTGGAGGCAGAAGGAGGTGTGTCCGGGAAGAGGACCAGGTGCGTTCGATGATTTTTGTCCAAGGCACCCTGGTCCTCGCAGTCCCTGCACGATGTCAGCCTTCCGTGGTGAGCGCACCTGTCCGTTTCGCCCCACTATCCGGCCAGCTCCTCGATAGTAAAAAGATGTAGAAATTTAAAACCAGCAAAGTCCCAGCCTGCGAACGGCTCCCGCGAAGCGGGGGCCGTGAGGCGTTTTAAAGCAATTGGAGGCAGAAGGAGGTGTGTCCGGGAAGAGGACCAGGTGCGTTCGATGATTTTTGTCCAAGGCACCCTGGTCCTCGCAGTCCCTGCATGATGTCAGCCTTCCGTGGTGAGCGCACCTGTCCCTTTCGCCCCACTATCCGGCCAGCTCCTCGATAGTAAAAAGAAGTAGAAATTTAAAACCAGCAAAGTCCCAGCCTGCGAACGGCATTTTTACATTCTGAGTTCAGGTATACTAAACTCCAATTCTCCATTTTGTCCGAATGGGAAGTTATACTTGTAAGATGTTACAAACTATCTCCCATTCTATCCTATGGGACAGATAGCCTTTTAATAGTGAAAAACAAAATGCACTGTATTTCACTATCAGGACATGTCACACACACCAGTACATGTCCTACCTTTCATATACATTGCACCCTGCCCACAGGGGTACCTTGGCCCTACCTTAGGGGTGACTTACATGTAATAAAAGGGAAGGTTAGGGCCTGGCAAGTGGGTGCACTTGCCAAGTCGGCACAGCAGTAAAACCTGCAGGGAGACACAGCAGTGGCAGGTCTGAGAACCCTTTGAAAGGCTGCTTGTGTGGGTGGCACAATCAGTGCTGCATGCCCACTAGAAGCATTTGATTTTTAGGCCCTGGCACACTCAGTGCACTTTACTAGGGGCTTACCAGTAATCAAATATGCCAATCTTGGAAACACCAATCCATAAACATAATTTACCTGGAGAGCATATGCACTTTAGCAGTGAATAGCAGTGGTGAAGTACCCAGAGTTTTAAAACCAACAAAAACAGGGTCAAAAACAGGAGGCCAAAAAGCAAAATGTCTGGGGGTAAACCCGTTGAAAAAGCCAGGTCTAACAGTTAGTATTTTGCTTACAAACTAAACAGACCAAGTAAATGTTCTTTTACTTCCTGCACATTATTAATATTCAATCATAGCCAATTAACGTTGCTCGTTTAATTGGCCTGAGGTGAACAGATCTCTACAGCAGGGGTTGAGTCCACTTAGCTGTTTTACGAAGCAGGATGATGAGCCTTTCTGCAGGGCCTGCGCTGATCCCACCGGAGATACCTCTGCTGCAGTCAGTGCCTCAGTAGTCAGATTTTAACACATCGGTAAATGCTATGAATTGCTGTAAAATGTGCGGTGCAGCAGATGGCGATAATATTGTTGCTCCACATTTTAACCAAAAGTTGACATACGTTTGGCTAGTCATGTAAAATGTCACATATACGTCTCATATAATTTACAGCAGAAGTTATATTAATATCAGGTGTTGATTTGAGCCTGTCCTTTCAGTTCTGATTTTTACAATGGGTTGTCGTCCGCTTTTTACTTGTGGTACTTTGCTGTCGTATTTCCTACAGGGGCGTGACAAAGGCACCTGCAGTGCTGTTCAGGGAGGCCCTCAACCCTTCAAAGGGCCTCCAGCCTTCAAGGGTGCCCCATTCAGCCCAAGGCCAATGAATATCTCTGAGATATGTGACTCAGAGGAGCCTCATCACATTCTGAAGGGGTGCCCCATCATTCTGCGTTATGCCACTGATTTCCTAATACACTTTAGAACCTTTATAGGCCTCATTCTGGAATTGTAATGTGTAAACTCGGACACTAGGCTTTGCAATTGAGCTCATTAGGAGATGAGATTGAAAACTGCTCAAAACAGAGGTTTGTGAGGGCAATTACAACCATGCGTGGGGGTGGGGAGGTCCATAAAACAGGCATGCCCCAAAGAAGTGTAACTAGGAATCTCTACATGAGGCATGACCTATGTTATTGGGGGGGGTGGCCTAAACTGTGTGAACTAGAATCCCGTGCTTGACGCAGCGTGCCTCTTGACCAGTGTTTGGGAGCCTCTTTGTAAGTTTTTGATTAGTGCATCCAAACATGCCACACAATATTGAAAACAAACATCGCCAATGCTTCACAGCACATAGCTTTATTCAATACTTCAACAGTAGAAACATCAATGTTAATGTTGTGATAATTCAAATTGAAAATGTGAAAATGAGATGTAAATTAAACATTAGAAGGGTCTGTAGACGAGACCGCCATCTTCTGACCATTTCACCATTAACTAAACTGGGGTGGCATGGTGAGCAAATAAATGATGGATTTAAGCCAGATCTCTTGACTGGGGTGAATGTTTTGATTTGTTCTGCATTACGTCCATCAATTGTGTGTCTTTTGCGTTTCACCATTAACACCATTCACAAAATTAGAAAATGTTCATGTGCATTATTCTTCATTGATTTATCACAGAGCAAATACACACCCGATATTAAGCTCAAAGTTTATTTGTACCCAGGTACAGTGCTGAATTTGAGCCGGTGCTTATAGGTAGAGCACTCATTTTTAGGTCTCGGCAAGACAGAGCTTGCACTGTCTCTTCGACATGTTGTATATGCTCTGAGGGCTTTAGCCTGCCCATATGTTCCCTATTTTCTGGCTCCATTGTCACTATCCTAGTCTTTTTCCTTTTTTGTCCATGGCATGCATTTGCCAAGCCTCTTGCTGTGTTTAGCCCACCCCGAGAGAAGAAACTAAGTACTATATAAATACACTAGTCACAATTTTAACATCTAGTTAGGAACTACTTTTTTCTTTAATCTAGAGCATTTGAGACAAGTGCTCGTGGTTTACCGAGCTCTGCCGTAAACAGGGCTGTAAATATTGTTATCTGGTAACATTTGCTGTGCATTCAAAGATAGAGATTAATGTCAGATAATGTTTGCCCGAGGGTGCATGTTTACTTACTGTCCCGGTATTGCTTGTAATTCCCTCCCATCTTCATGACCCCTCTCTCATTGAGACTCCCACAGCTATTTCGATCTCTTCATGTAAAGCCACGCTGTCCTGACAGGGAGCTGCCAACCCGTCTCTCCTGACCAGGTACTTCCTTTCCGTTGCTTTAGCCAGCAAGTCACTCTGCCCCTCCACCCCATGCACTCTCCCTGCTCCTGGTTATTGCATCTGTCCTCTGCTCTTTCCCCCCCATCATTGCCCCACTGTTGCACTCCTTACTCACTCCTGTCCAGCCCAGGGTGATGGCCGAGCGCTGCTCCTGCGTGCACTGGTTGTCCTCCTCCAGATCTTCTCCGACACAGGAATAGGACCCATCCGGAGCCATACTCTCTCTGAACCGTTTGGTGTGTGTTTGTAGATTTATAATTTCGCCCTGGATAGCCCCATGCCTGGGCAAGAATGGTACTGCTTCCAGCAGGAGGAGCTGATTGGCCAGATAAGCGACATTTGAGTCCAGAATCTGCAAGGTAAAGGAAAAACATGTTTTCTCCAGAACCTGTTTCTCATTCCTCATCTTCTGTGCTGTTATTTGGGTTGTGCTACCCCAGCAGCAGCTAGCTGTGGTTGCATTCACCGAGCATGGATCATACCAACCAGATTGCTGAAAATGTTATAATTGTTTTCGCTTTGCTACCGATAACACCAATCTCCCCCAAAGCGCACAGCGACGCATGTGTGACGTTCCTGCAACCATCAGGTTATAGGATGGATCACAAGGACACTGCTTTTCCATTCTTTTGCAAGAAGTATGTTGGAAGATCTGAGTTGTAAAAGTAACTTTAAAGGGCTTGTTTAGTACATGCCGATATCATCCAAGCATCCTCAATTCTTGGATCTTTAGCTTAAAAGCGCTTTGCACCCGGAGTGTTTTTTTACTCATATTTGAAGTGTTAAAAGTGAAACTACAGGTCCCATAATGCAGTAATTTGTTGGCTAAGAAGCCAGGCTGACTCACCACATGGGCCAGTTGCCAGCGGTGACCTTCTCCCTACTGCGGTTTTATCTAGGTGGGCCGGATAACTTATTTTAGGAAAGGTGGGGGTTGTGGGTGTCGCAAGGAAAATATGTAGGAAAAGAAAGCAACATCATTGCATTTTGTGGCGTGTCTCACAGTACAGAAGGCACACCCAGTATATACCTTTCAGTGACCCGTACGCAGTGGACAAGCAGCCATATTTCTATTAGACACCTTCGGGCTCTCTCAGACTCTGAGGAAATCGTTTCTGTTGTGCTTGAGGCATTGTGACACATGAGAAGCAAAGCTTTGCACCATGAGCTTCAGATCACTAGTGTCACTGACTACTGAAATGCAAAGTGTTATTTTCTTTAGGTAATTCTTTTCTATGGCCAAGTCTTTTCCCACTTTGCACTCGTGTTTTGTTTTTGCCTGTGGTCGCTGTTCTCAAAAGAGGACTATTATCTTGTAGCATTTTAGCATCCTTATATGAACGTAGGACGTGGTGTTGCAATCCAGCCGCTCAGTGCAGGTATACAATGGAGGGGCTTAAGGGGGAGACATGCACTACGTACAGGTTTAAACTGCAGGACAGGCACTGACTTTTTTCCAGAAGGGGCGCCTTCACTGAGCACGCACACAAGGGGCAGAATGCTGGTTAACATTTCTAAAGTGCCTCGAAGATTGCTGGTGGTGGGGGGAGGTGCATGCTTGAGCGCGGAGAGGCGGGTGAAGGGTGACAAGCTGTTATATGACCGCATTGTTCTTTACAGGGGTCATCACATGCCTTTCCTTTCTGCTGTTCTTCATGCTGCACTTTTTTCCCCAAAGGAAAAATCTGTTTTCAAATCTAAAAAAAAAACACACACACACATGAAACATATTAGTTTGAATCCATTCCAAACAGGCAAGTGCTGTCTTCATAGTTGAACAGCAATCGGGAGGTTCACGTGTCATTGTCCTTGTAGCCTTTTCGCTTTGATCACTATATATCAATCAACAACATTTTCAGCTTGGGTCATTTCCTATTGTTATGTGAAAACGGAAAAACATACCTGACCAGGCAAAAGCATTGTTTTCTGTAAGATCCCATGTACAATGTAATGTTGTGCCCCTTACACCAGGTGATGTCCCCCACAGAATACAGGAGTCGTGGTGGTGGAGTTGAGGGGTATTTATTACAAGATATAATCATCAGCAGGAGCGCCGGTACGGAGCTCCGATCCCCTTTCGAATCGGCGTGCTAGTGCCGAATCCAAGATGGCCGCCGCCGGAAGTCCGGTGACGTCGCACATCGTGCGAGCCGCGGACTAGACCGCAACACCACATCTCCATCCTTTATAAACACAACGTTCCATGTTCCCCCATGCACGTGCACAGTCTTACTTGTGGTCCAGGCTGAACTCTTCGAATCTTCGTGGCAGCATTTCTCTCCTCCCGCAGCGTGTTCTCCTACCTCCTGTGCTCGCGGTTGGAGTGGTGCCCCCCCCCACTCGGGGATGCTGCTCCACTCGCTTCATCGAGTTCAGGACCACCCAACTCTGTCTCTGTCACTGTCTCTTGGTCTCTAAGTCCTGGTGTCTCTACTCCCCCTACTCTCGGACTCCAGGCGTCTTGAGGAAAGCCTCCCGCTTCTTCTTCCAGTCTTCTCCTATCTCCCTTTGTCGCTGGTGTGGACCTGGTTTTGTCCATGTTGTTCAGTTCCGTTCTGTGCTCTGTCTCCTCGGCCCTGGTACATCTTGCCATACGATCTTGGGCCCATATCTTCCCGTCGCTCAGTAAGGCCGATGAGGAGTAGGGTTCCACAACTTGGAATGGGGGCGTGAACTTGCTGTCCCCCTTTCTCCTGGGTGTTGGGAGCTTCACCCTAACCCACTCTCCTTTTTCCAGTGCGACTTCCTTAGTGTTGTGCTTTTGGTCATAGTAGTTAGTGTACACGGCTTGCGCCTTCTCCCAGTTCTTGCGCACCACCGCCGGTGACCAATGGCTCTGCACGGTGAGCCTCTTCCATGCCACGTTGTCTCGGGTGAACGGTTCTCTTCCTCTCAGTATTCGGAACGGGCTGTAGCCTGTGGAAGAGGGAGTTATCCTGTAAGCCCATAGCAAGCGCTTCAGTTCCTTCTCCCAGCTTGCCCCTTGTCCGATTGCCGCTTGCACCGACCCCATGATTACTCTATTGAATCTCTCCACTGCTCCATTCCCCGCGGGGTGATAGACGGGGGTGCGTCTGACCGTTATCCCATTTCTGTCCATGAAGGCCTCCCATTTGGTCGACGTGAACTGCGGGCCGTTGTCGCTTAGGATTCCCTTGAGGATTCCTTCCCTGATGAATATGTCCGTAAGGAATCCTAAGATGGTGTCTGTCTCCGCGTTCTCATCTACATGGATTTCTGGCCACTTCGAGTACCGGTCCACGACTACGGTGAGGTACTTCTGGTTGCCACTGGCGTCCTGTATGGGGCCTAGGACGTCTATTGAGATTTCTTCCCACGGATTTTCCGGACACTCAAAACGTCCCAGTGGTGGACGCAGCATCCTTTGTGTCTTGTCTGCATTGCTGCACTGTTCGCACGCCCTGACGTGTCGTTCCACCGCGAGGTCCAACCCTGGCCACCAGTAGTCCTCCTTCACTCTGCCCTTCGTTTTCACGATTCCCAAATGCCCTTCGTGGGCCAAGGCCACCACTCTAGGTCTCAACGCCATCGGAGGAACTACCTTGTTGCCCCGGAACAGGAAACCTGGGTCGTCTCCCAACGACAGTTCTTCTCTGATTTCCCAGTACTGTTTGAGTTCCTCTCCGAGTAGCCTCTTCTCCGGCCACCCTTGCGTCACGTACGTTTTGACGGCCTTCACCTTCTCATCAGCCTCATACTCTTCTTCCCACTCTTGCCTGCTGATGGCTTTCTCGTGATCGCCCATGAATGCCACCGCATACTCTGCCCACTTTTCTGTGCCTTGTGTCTCTGCCGATTCCTTCGCTGCTGCTCTGCTTAGGTAGTCTGCTACTCTGTTCCTGGTGCCTGGTATGTACTCCACGTCGTACACGTAGTCGAGGAGTCGTAGCGTTATTTTTGCGATCCTCGGTGTTGCGTGCTCATGGCCGTTGGACGTGAGGACTTTTACCAGCGGTTTGTGATCTGTTCGCAACAGGAATCTGCCTCCCCACAGGAACTGTCGGAACCTCTCTACCGCCCACACCACGGCCAGCATCTCTTTTTCAATCACGCTGAATTTGCGTTCATTGTCCGCCAACGTGCGGGATGCGAAGCTGATCGTGGCTGCCGCTCCTTGTGCTGACTGTTGAGTTAGTACTGCGCCTAGGCCTTGGTCGCTCGCGTCTGTGGTCAGGATCGTGGGAGCGGTTGGGTCGAATCCTTGAATGGGCACCGCACCGCATATTTCCTCCTTCATCCTCTCGAATTCCTGCTGTTGTTCTTCCTTCCATGCAAACGCCGTCTTGTCCTTCAAGATCGACCTCAGGTGGTGTGTCTTTGACGCGAAGTGGGATATGAACTTGCTGTAGAATTCAGCCATCCCTAAGAACGTCCGTACCTCCTCCTTGTTCGATGGTGTGGGTGCGTTCCTGATAGCCGCCACGTTTGACGCCTTGGGTTTTATGCCGTCCTGGCCAATTTCATGCCCCAGGTACGTGACACTCTCCATTCCGAACCTGCATTTGTCCCACTGGGCTGTGAGACCATTATGCTTGAGTACTGCCAGTACGTCCGCCAGCTTCCGGTCATGTTCTTCCCTGGAGGCTCCCATCACTAAGATGTCGTCCTGGAAGTACTGGATTCCCTCCATCTTGTTGAACAGGCGGTACATCAATTTTTGGAACACTGCTGCAGCAGAGGCCAGCCCAAACGGCATCCGTAAGAATTTTTGCACCCAAACGGCGTTATGAACGATGTGAGATGGTTGCATGATTTGTGGAGCGCGATCTGGTGGTATGCGGACGTTAAGTCTACCGTGGAAAACCACTTGGCGCCCTTGGTCTTGGCCAGCATCTCGTTGATGCGGGGAAGAGGGAACTTGTCCACCACGATGTTTTTGTTGAGCTCCCTGAGGTCCACACACAACCTCACCTTCCCGTTCGGTTTCTGTGCTACTACTAAGGGGGCCAACCATTCCGCATTGTCGATGGCTTCGATGATCCCGTTGTCCTCCAGCATCCGCAGTTCCTCTTGTACTGCCTCTCTGGTGCGGAACGGAATGTTCCGCACTTTGTGTGACACCGGTCGGGCTCCTTCCTTCAGGTTTATTCGGTGCGTGAATTTGGTTAACTTCCCTATATCATCCCTGAAGACTTCGGGAAACTCCTCCTTCCACTGCCTTGCTCCCACTCCAGTGTCTTCCTCCATCATGAGCACTTGAACACGACCTCCCGGGTTCAATTTTATCCCAAGCTTCCCTTGGTCCCTCCATCCTAGTACTGATGGCCCTTTTTCTGCCACGTATAGTTTCCCTTCGCACGTTCTACCCTTGAACTCGAAGGTTAGAGGGCAATACCCGACCATCGGTATGGGTTCCCCGGTGAATGTCACGGGATGGATGTCTGTGGGACGCAGTTGGTGTGTTGTAACCGGTTCGAAGTCCTCCTCCCATATCTTCCTTCTTATGATCGTGTAGGGGGAACCAGAGTCTGCGACCATTGTGACTCCCACTCCTCCGATGTTCATGTCGCATCTGGGTTTCTTGTCGACTGCCCCGTCAATCCCTAATATCTGATCCTCTATCATCAGGATCTCTTCTTCGTCTTCCTGGCTTTCTGCTTCTTCCTCCTTGCCCGTTTCCTGTGCCACGTACTTCACTTGCTGCCTCGGCGCTTTCCTTCGGCATACCCTTTCGTAATGGCCCATCAGGCCACAGTACGTGCATTTGGCCCGGAACGCTGGGCACCCTTTGTCGTTGGCGGCGTGTCTATTGCTGCCGCATCTGTAGCACGTGTTGGTGCTCCCTTGTCCCTGTACTTGCTGTTTCGCGCCCTTGGTCGTGGACTTCCTGTATGGTCGCGTGCTGTGTTGTTCCGCCGCCGCTTGTCCCTCGCGGTTCTTCCGTTCCTCTATCCTGCACACCGCTTGTTCTGGGAGACGGTCTTTATTCGCCACCTCTGCACACCTCTTGGACAATTCGGCTTTCTTTACCATGGCCACCACTGTCTTGAGGGGTTCGTCGCCATTGGCCCACAGCTTGTCTTGGATGGACGTGTTCACCGCATGCATTACTATTTGGTCCCTGATCAACTCTTCCTGGAAGGTCCCAAATTTGCACGTTAGGGCCAGCTTCTGTAACGCCGCCACATACTGGTCGATCGTTTCCCCTTTATGTTGCGCTCTGTGGTAGAAGTTGTACCTGTCGACAGCTACACACACGGTCGGGCGGTAGTGGGTATCCATATCGTCGATCGCGTGCTGAAACACATCGTCGTCGTCCGTGGGCCGCACTACCTTCACCAGATCGTCGTACACTCTCTGACCTGCTGGGCCCAAATGGTGTAAGAGTATCCTCTTCCTGCGTGTGCTCGAGAACACTGCGCCGCCTTCCTCCTCTAAAGCGAACAGGTAATTCAAGAAATACCGCTTCCAGTCCTCCCACGGCATCTCCGGGACCCCCGCCTTCGTTAGGAAGGGTACTGGGTTCGGCAACCCGGTCGATGTGGCACTCGTCTTACTCCCCGCCTCCGTCCGCCGCGTCCTTGGGCTCGAACTTCTCGATGCTACGGTGCCGTCGGAGCTCCCTTCGCCTGGGTCGTCGTCTCGGTCGGATTTTCCGCTTCCCGCGTGTCTTCCTGTGACCCCCGCCACGGTGCGTGGAGTTGCCTGGCCACGTGCACTGTCCCTGGCGCTGTTCCTTACCGCCGGGCTGCTGCTGTCCTGAACCAGGCTCGGATGGGACCCTTCTGTCCTGATGCACGCCCTCTGCCGTTCTCCGTGACACTGCCGCGCTCCTGCCGGTTTGGGTTGATGACCGTGGGTGTATACAGCGTGCCCACCACGTGGCACTCACCCTGGAGGCAGCGCAGGGCCGTTTCACCTCCTCGTCGCCATTGTAATGTTGTGCCCCTTACACCAGGTGATGTCCCCCACAGAAAACAGGAGTCGTGGTGGTGGAGTTGAGGGGTATTTATTACAAGATATAATCATCAGCAGGAGCGCCGGTACGGAGCTCCGATCCCCTTTCGAATCGGCGCGCTAGTGCCGAATCCAAGATGGCCGCCGCCGGAAGTCCGGTGACGTCGCACATCGTGCGAGCCGCGGACTAGACCGCAACACCACATACAACACTGAAATAAATATTGTAAGCGCTGACAGCGCTCAATCTCTGCCTGCGCCTAAACTGTGACCCTTTGCACCCGTGGGCGCGCGCTTCGAAGACGCAGCAGCACCTACAAAAGGCCGGAGCTTGATGGAGAAACCCCAGGGCCGCCCTGAGAACTAAAACCGGCCCTGGCAAAGTGCTCGGCAGTCCCCCCCCCCCCTCCCCCCTGTGGGTTGGGGGTGCGGTAGAGCTCTTTGCCAGTTCCGGTTTTCGGCCGATTTTGTTACAAGGCCGATTTTGCAGCTATGCTGCAAAAACGGCCCTGTCACAAAAACGGCCCTCAGGGGTCCAAAACGGGCCCCCACCCCTATGGCGCACCGGGGGATTGCCGGGCCCTTTGAAATCCCCAGGATTACGTTTTATCTGTGTACATCTTGATTCCTTGCATGTTGATTGGGGCCTCTTGGTTGGTTATGTGGTGTTCATACCCTATGTAAAATAAGCGCATTATCAGAAATTCAAGAAGCAGGAGCCCCGTTGCTGCAAACATTTGTTTTATGTCAGGCAATACCAGACATATATACTTAGCCATTATTTCGGAGGGAGGCCTTGTGGAAGCATATTTTACATTGAATTCGACAATCACAGCTTTATATGCATATAACGTAGCATAACAAAAAAACTGATCTAACTTCTAACTATCTTTTATCTATCTAGCTATCTATGTTCTATCTAGCTATCTATGTTCTATCTATCTATGTTCTATCTATCTATCTATCTATGTTCTATCTATCTATCTATCTATCTATCTATCTATCTATCTATCTATCTATCTATCTATCTATCTATCCATCTATCCATCTATCTATCCATCCATCCATCTATCTATCTATCTATCTATCTATCCATCCATCCATCAATTATCTATCTTTTATCTATCGTCTATCTAGCTAGCTATCTTTTATCTATCTAGCTATCTATCTTTGATCTAGCTTTGATCTATCTTTTATCTATCCTTTTATGTATCTGTCTTTTATCTATCTATCAAATAACCAGAAGTGCTGGTAGAATGATAGGAAGAACATAATGCACAGATGGCCCCTGCTGGGCACACACATTCCAGTTAGGCAACCACCTCTTTAAATTACTACACACCTATTCCTCCATCTTGTGCTCAGATCTGTGGAAAGAAACCTGCACAGATGCCAGCCTTCTCTTGTTCTCGCTTGAGCCTTTAGCCACTGTGAGCTAATTCCCTCTGCCCTTGCTTATCACCAGCAGTCCCTTGACAACTAGCTTTTCTTTACACACCGATCTCTGATTACACATGCTCACCTTGCTCTCAAAGAGATACATCCAGCCACATCTTTGCCATTTGCTGGTTGCAGCAACCCTTTAACTTCTGTCTGCTCTGCCTTTATTTTTAGGTCTCAGCTACACAGTGCGTGCGATGTCTCGAAGAGACATGTTGTGTTCCGTCCATGGGCTTACAGGCCGCCCATCTTCTACCATTTGTAAACTTCAGCGTTGCTCTCATTTTCTTTGATGCCATTCGTCATGGCATGAGAGCGTTATGCCCTCTTCTTGTGTTTGGAGCTCCCATAGAGCATGGACCAAGTACATGTCTCCTTACTCTGCTCCTGGTTTACGGAGCTATTTTTTTTTCTTTGTTTTCTAGCACTCCATAGGAGTACATGTGTTTTCAAGCCGTCTCCCTTGTACACATACCACTAAAATGCATGCCCATGTACATAAACAAATGCATTTCTTAAAACATGAATGGCACTTGTTTCTTTTACTTTGCACGATCCGATGGTATTGGAGCGCTCACTCTGTCATCCGTCTTGCCATAGTACAAACACAAGCCAATGGTATTGGAGCGCTTTTAAGTGCTCACCAGTTACATTACACACCAGTTACATTACACAATGACAGATTCTTTTTTGTCACTGATCCTTCTTCAAATAAGGTTTTTATTTCTCGTTGTTGCTTGCCCTGTCTCCCCAATGCCTCCACCTTTCCTGCATGACCCATCCCCCCACTACCGCACCTCGTTGCTGCTGCTTTGTTTTATTTTTTGCATGATCCAATGGTATTGGAGCTCTTGTTACGTCCTCCATCTTGCCATAGTGCTAACACCAGCCAATGGTATTAGAGCGCTTTCAGTGCTCACCAGTTACATTACACAGTGACACACTCATTGTTGTAAGCAGGGGAAAGCGTAAGCGATTAGTCCAGAATCACATATTGTTCAGCCAACCCTGATATTCGAACCTGGTTCCCCAATTCCCCTGTCAGCAGTTCTGGCCTTTACACCACATCCTCGCTTCACTTCACAGCTCCTCAGCTGTCAATCTGTAAGCAAGATAGCTAAATCTAGGCCCACAAGAATTATGCGATTCCGACGCCATGGCATTTTTTGCAAAATTATGGATTTGCTGCATTTGTCACATAATCAATCATCTGCTGCATAATCTGCAGTTTAATAAAAAAGAATTATTTCTATATTAAATGATCAAAAGTTACAAAAAATGGTGTGACGTTTCTCGCTTGTCAAAACCTGCCCTTCCTGTGCAAGTTTAGGTCCATCCCTTCTTAGCTCCTGCCGCTATTCGCTACCATTGCTCTGCCATTACATTACCCTGTGACCCCGAGTGTTGAGGGTTACCCCTTGATCCTGTTTCTCCCCTTCCCAGAATAGTCCTGTGAGAAAGGACACACTGAACTACCCAACACATACTGTATCCAAGAAATGCCACACGGTGGTCCTCCAAGGGATCCTTTGGGTCTTCCCTCCTCCACCCTTGTAACAGGCTTCCTCCATGTCCAATTCCTCACCTGAGAACACAAAAATAAATTGGCTGCACACGGATACACGGGGCAAAGCCTGAGGCCACAGGATGGCATGATGTACATCCTCTTACACTTTTTTACACCATGTGGGATATAAAGTGAATCACAGTAGACTATCACTTTGCTTGAATTCACCTAGTTCCCTTTCATTTATCCTTTTAATACATCTTCTTTTCTCCTCAAAAGTGGTGAAGGTTTCTTTTTTATGGTACAGAAACAATATTGGGTTTTGGTTTACAAGGCATTACGCTGATATGACTAATCTGGCTTTAAAAACATATTACATTATTTCTATATATCCCCCTGATGGGCCTGCCAGTGCAGGAGGTGGAATCTAGACTTCTTGTCCACCGACATGATCATAGACCGAACTCTAACTCCAACCTACAACACAACAACGATCGAGTAAACAAGCATTTGCAATGCAATCGGTCTCGCCTTTAGAATCTCATATGTATTTAGCTATGCAGCACATTAGCCTGGATGATTTGAAAAAAATATTATTGTCTACGGGTGCTCGTGGAAGACAATTTCTATGGACTGTAATCTAGAGAATGCTAAAGTGATTCTAGTTTTTTACTGACCTCTGCTGGTCGTTTTCTATCAATAAAGTTAAATAGAGGCAATTGCCAGAGAAAGAAAAGTTCCTAAGTTGAAAGCAATTCTGGTATTGTACTGACCTCTAGTGGTCGTTTTCTATCAAGACATTTAAATAGAGGCAGTTGAACAGAAAAAAAAGTCCCTAAGCGGAAGCAGACAAATCCTAGGGCTGATCTCCAGCACCCACAGAGTACATACACATATAAGTATATACAAGAGGTCTCGAATGCTCGACCTAAAAAGACACTTCCCAGTTGCCTTTTAGAAGGTGATTGTAAAACAATGGTGGAGTAAGCATGAATGGCATAAGTATGGGAAGGAATGTGTGTGTATCTGAGTAATGAGTAGTGACTGGGTTCAGCCCATGTTGGGGATAGTTTACAGTACATGTTGTTCATGAAACAATATACATATAAGGAAAAAAGTCCTTGTGTCTCAAAAACTGATAAGGTTTATGTGCATTAAATGAAATTGTATTGTATATTGTCTATTGTAATACACTGTATAATAATGCACATATGACTGTATAGCAATGTATATATTGTATTCACATTTTTAGGAAAATATATAAAGAAATAACAGATAAAAGAAAGAAAAAAGGAAAATTTAAATGATACAAGGAAGAAAAGGTGTAATCGTGTCGATTTCTTACATTGAGGCCAGATTTGGGAGCCTATTTAGGCTCCATAGTGAAGAAATACAGGTCAGGTGGGATAGCTTCGCATTATACATTGTTTTTTTCTCCTTGTCCCAGACCTTATATAAAAGGGGGCTCCTTTGCTCTTAAAATACAGTTCCTCACCTTTTACACATTCCCATACGAGACTCAAGATCTGGTGAAATCTCGAGGTCCTGCAAGATTTGGCGTCTGTTGGAAAACGAGGCAGCATCTGTGAGGCCTGCACAAATAACATGACTACATTTGTCCTTCACTGGGAACCAAACACCCAATCGTAGCGCCTGACTCTCAGAGGGTAGCGTTGCAGAGCAGTCTGAGGCTTACTCAAGGGAGGTGGTGTGGGCTAGTAATCGCCATTTGCAGGTGCACAAAAATAACACTCAATAATTGATTGTCCAGTCTGTACTTTGCTTTATAAAAGTAAGAGTACATTTATTAAACACACACACTACTCAATACTATGCACCAATTTACAAATATACATAAGCTGTTGGAATTACTTTGTGACATTGCATAACATCTCCACCCCTCCCGCAAAAGGGGGGTGAGGTCTAGTACCACCACTCCCATGTATGCACATCAACTTGCCCCCAATGCAGATAGTTGAACATAACCTGGGGCGAAGGCCCTGCGCACTGGCACCATCCCAGTGGCGACCCAACAGATTACCTCAACAAGCATTAAAAAGGGGTAAACCTGTCTTGGTGACACATGACTCTGACTGAGCATCTCCTACTGACCATAAAGTATGCACCTCTATATCTTAAGGGCTAGCAGTCTGGGGTCTTCACCTAAGCGCAGCAGCAAGAATCCATGTTTACGCACACTTTAGAATGACAGTACTCATCACCTTGGTTGATCATTTTAATGCATTGCAATTACAGCCCCTAAAGGCATTGCAGATGAAATCACAGGATTGCGCATAAACAGCCAGACACCCTAGCAGGATGCCATCTGTGAATATCTGGCTGTTGTTTATTGCTCTTCAAGCCTTGCTCAGTGAATAACCAAGAGAAGGGAAAAAACCGAGATGCCAGGTTGAGTGTGAGAAATTCGAAAGTAGAGGGAGTATCCAGAAAACCCCAAGAACTGAACAAAAGCCAGAGGTTAAAATACTCAAGAACAACCACCTTTTTTCTTTCTCCAAACCCAAACCCTCTTTCCATTGAAGGTTATTTGCCGGCACTCGCTCTCCGTAATCCGAGTGTTGAGGGTTACCCTCGAGGAGATTGGAAGGACTCTCTTCGCTCTTGCTGAACCTGGAATTTCAGGTGAGTGGACCTTGACAGTGTGAGCAGGGGAAGGCCCTTCACAAAGATTAACTGCTCATCTTTCAGTTGCTTATTTCTGAATTTGGTTGTGAAACTGGTACTAATGAGGTGAAATCTTTGTCCAGACAATATTACCAAGTATAAAAATTACAAAATAATGAATTAATACTATCAAAACATTTGTTGCATTATGCCTCATAAGTTGTCTTTTTTTCCATATAATTTAGTCAACCCTGCATCATAATAGGGTGCTCCCTTGCCACAAAATTCCAGTGGCCCTGGCTAAATCATCCAAGCAACTTTTTCTCCCCATGTCCTTCTGATAACTTAACAAACACCTCCTTGGTTGTTATTAATTTACCAATAAGCTGAGGGGATTTCCTACTGGAAAGGGGTACTTTCTATAACACCTTCCTGCCCTTTGAGGCTGCCCGGTGCTTTTTCCACTTTGCTAAAAAAAACAGAAATAACAACTTGTTGATTGGGAACCGTTCAACATTTTCTTTGTAAACAGCAAATAAGGAAGTTTGATTCACTGCTCCTTCTGAGTTAGAAAAACGGCACCAGGGATTTTTTGTTCTATTTTTGTTGTGCAAAAAGAAACCATGCAATATAAGTTGATGCAATATCAGTAAAGTGTCAAGGAACAATGCATATTAACCTCATGTCCCGCTTCCTAATCCCAGTCATTATTAAACATGCGGCCCACCCTGTGAACCTGGAAACCCATTCTGTTGAAGCTGGCTCCATCAAGCTAGCATTACCCAGGAACCTAATCGATTTCATTGGTTTCCTTGAGACAAGTCGCCTTGTTCTGAAAGCTCTACTCACCTGGGGATTTGTAGCACCCCACTGTAGTGTTATATAAATAAAGAATGATGGAACTCTTTTGGTTCCTGATGAACTCTGTGGACCTGTGATGTAGGCGTTGAAGGATAATAAATGAATGCAGGTTTAGAACGTTGAGTTCTTGCTTACACACTGGTAAATGAAGACGTGTATAGCTATCTCTGTGTGAGGCATAATCATTGGCGAGTGCCAGAGCTAGGTACGACACTACAACTTGCGATGATTAGAGGATAAATAACCCGCAGATCGACTGTGCTCTCCCAGGGAGTTTGCCGTGCATGCCAAATGTGCTGCAATTGAAGTGCAGAATCAACACTGGCACTTCTGGAGTCACAGTGCAACACCAGTGTCACGATTCCCCTCTAGACCGAGAGGGTCATGAATCAACTGACTCCTGGTGGACCGTACCCCCGCTCAACAGTCCTCTTCTTTCCCCACAGCAGGACTGCTGGCCCGAGAAACAGAACGACTGGGCTCCCACGCCCGAAACCACGCAGGTAGCGGACACCTTTTTCCTGGGTCAGGGCTCCTTTAACTGGAAGCCAGACTCAACAGACGCCACCCACAGCCTAGACATCATCACGCAAGGACCAATAAACCCTGGCGAATCCCGTATCCAGGTGTGTGATCACCGGGGAAGGAGCAGGAGTGGAGACGAGGAGAACGCTGAAGAAGGAATCCTGGATGCTGTAGCTGAGAAGCAGCCGCTCGTAGGAGAAGAACCGAGGACGTCGGATACGCCAGTAGGCCAATGTTTCCTTGCATCGCCAAGCAGCGTTCCTGGAGGAACGTGGCTTACGAAGCTACGGAACCAGGTTGCGGGGTGGGTTGGAGGGAGTAAGAAGAGCAAACGTTAGGTTTCTTCTACCTATTTTTGTTCCCCCGGTTACCTGCGTCCCCTGCACGAGAACACCTTCCGGTTCTGTAAAGCACTTCGCGGGTGTTCCCTCACTCCCTTCCCCATTACACCGAAGTACTGAGGCAGTGACACTGTTCTCCCTTTTCTCTATGTGCCGGTGAGACGCATCGAAGAGACAGTGTTCAGCAATCCAAGGAGGGAGGAGCGACGCATCGAGCAACTCCAGGATAAGAAGCATTAACATTGACTGTTAATACTGGCCTCTGTTAAAAGAAGAAGTTATTGTAGAATAAAACCATCTCTAACCCGGTTCAGTCTGGACATCGATCCTTCCTCACACGTACAACCAGCCTTTGCAAAGCTTTGAAGAATAAAGAAAGAATAATCGACACATCAGTGGCCAAGAATCAAACGAAAAATCCACAAACAGAGGTACTGCGCTGCTACACAAATTAATGATCCATGCCATACAGAGTTATTACGCTAAAGGCGGATGCAACCAGGTTTTGAAAGGTGGTGTATGGTGATAATCTAGTGCAATTTGAGCTGTAATATAATGTGCTCTGAAGCAGAGATCATCCGAATATCATAACGTTATCCTCTTATAAAGTCATTTGAATACGAAAAAGATTGGTCTACTGACCGAAACAACTTAAGAGTCATCATACCATGGCCTGCTGTGAAGTGGCCCTAGAGGTCAGACCGAGGTTGAGCTTGCAAAGCTGTCCATAAAGGAAGCAGCCCTCCATCAAAGCTGCAGTGTGGAGGCTCAGATCAACTCCCATCAAGATAAAGAGCCCCAATGGAGAGCATGGGCATGGTCAAAGTTCCTATAACTGTTAAGTTTGACCAAGCACGTTGCAAAGCTCTAGAGATGGTTTGCGTGAGCAAGTTCACCAAGAAGCATTAGAGAGACCACTGATGTCCACCAATGGTTATACTGCTGCTGCTTTCTTAAAACCGCCATCATCATTTGATACTGCCAAAAACACAATATTGGCAATAGATGGATTGCCTGGATAGATAATTTTGAGGATTTAATAGATGAGACAGATGGCAAAAATATTATCAAGTATATGAAAAAGCTGGTGAAGGTGTAAAGCAAACCATAAAAGATACCACATGATGACAACGTGAAGTACAATCAAACCAGAGCAGCCTTGAATGTAAAGTTCAATCCAGTGCCAAATGTAGATTACGAACGATACATCTTCAGTCAAGAATTCCAGACAGTAAGTGAAACCATCAATGAATTTCTTGAGAGACTGGATCTCCTCATAAAGCAATGAAAATTCAATGAATTCAATGATGAGAAAGTTACCTGCCTGAGGGTTATAGAATGATATCTGTCAGATTACTTTCAAGTACGAAGGCCGAAGGAAACTCTGAGTTTGGAGCAAGTCCTCACAGCTGGCCGAGCTGAGGAGCATGGTAATCGACATGGTTTACATGGAGGCCGGAGGTGCCCAGAGTGAGTCAGTCATAAATGTGAAAAGTAGGCGAAAGCCTAAAGCTGAGGGACAAAAATCGATGTATTCACAGAAAAAGAAAATGTGTTTGAGATGTGAATTGTCATTTCCACATAACGGTGGATGTTACACCACTGGACAGATTTGCAAAGGCTGTGATAACTGTGCAGCTGTCGGGTTGACGGCTGAAACCCAGCCTGATCCAAGTGTGGTTTCACGGGAGCAAAGATGCTGTTCCCAAAACTTCTAGACAACATCACCTGGAGGAATATTTAGTAATTCACTCCCAAGTAACTGTTCACTAAAAGTATGGGGAATAAATCATAGAGTGACCACCACTCTTCCCCAGATGTTGACACAGGAAACGCTGTGGTAAGAAAACCGGATATGCTGCAATAAAATATAAACTAATCTTACTAAAGTTTATAGACAAACAACGTAACATAGAACATTAATGCATGTCAAGTTCAGTTGTACATAGTTCACTTACCCATAGGAACATTACAGAAACATCTTGGAAGAAATAGTAGGCAGTGGTTGATGTCTCTGAGCTGCCTAATGAAAGGATTCTGTGTTGAATAGCAAATGGGACTTTAAGCATCGACACTCGCATCCAATCACTCATTCCAGGTTCATTGGGGAATACTGGGTGAGAATTAGCCAAATGAGAGTAAAAGGGGATGAGAAGGGGAGCATATGGGGAAGGAGAGAACTTGGTTGAAGGACAGGGAAAACGGAAGTAGATACTCTTAACTGTCGCGTGCTGGCTGGCTCATGAAATGGTGATGAGCGTCCAGTGTTCTTGTCTCTCTGTGAAAGAACTCCCCCTACCGCATACTGGGAGGCATCGGCTTCCACATAGTAAGGTTGTGTATTGTCTTCATGTTTGATGACAGGAGTAGTAGTGAATCGTTATTTCAACTTACAGAAGGCTTGTTCTGCTTCTTTCGACCATTCAAAAGGAAACCCTTTCCGTAAAAGTCGAGTTATGGGGGATATCAAGTAAAAAAAGTGATCTATAAATCTCCAATAAAAATTTGCAAGTCCTATGAAGGATTGGACTTCTTTCACTGAGCAAGGACTGGGCCAGTCAACCAACGCCTCTATTTTTCGAAGGTCCATATGGACTCCTTCAGGAGAAATTACAAACCCTAGGAAATCCACCTGGGTGGTATGGAAGGTGCTCTTGTCAAGTTTAGCAAACAGTTGGTTTTCTTGTAAATTTTGCAAGATTTGTGATGTGCTCTTGTTCTGTTTGTGAGTAAATCAATATATCGTCTATATAGACGATCACAAAGATGTCAAGGTATTCTCTCAACATTTCGTTGACAAAAAACTGGAATGCAGCAGGAGCATTACAAAGGCCAAAAGGCATCACGCAGTATTCATATAACCCAAATTTCGTACGGAACGCAGTTTTCCACTCGTCTCCCTATTTAATACGGATGAGATGGTAGGCTCCCATAAGGTCTAACTTGGTAAAGATCTTAGCTCCTCGTACCTGATCCAGTAGAACAGAAATAAGTGGAAGGGGATATTTGTTTTTGATGGTAACTTTGTTGATAGTCCAAACAAGCGCGCAAACCTCCTTATCTCTTTGGAATTAAGAAGATGGGTGAGGATACTGGCGATGTGGAGTGTCATATGAACCCCTTCTCTAACATTTCCTCGATGTATCTTTGCAAGTACTCCGTTTCAGGAGCTGTTATACGTAAATGCGACTGACTGGCAATTCCGCTCCAGGTATTAGGTCTTTACGACAGTGATAGCTTCTGTAAGGGGGCAAGGCGGTGGTTTTGTCATCGAAAACGGATTGATATTCTTCATAAAGTACAGGAAGGCAAGATGTCGCTGATACTGTATGCACAGCGCAGCATAGTGAGCCATTCCACTCACTGGCTTCTTGGTAACAGTTTAACATGCAATGATGGGATTTTAATGTCACTGTTCGAGCCACCCAGTCTATTTGGGGATTATGAACTTGCAACCATGGAACCCATAATATGGCACCAAAATTGGGGGCATCTATGAGATCAAATGGAATGGATTTGGAATGCTCGTTACCACAAACCATCACGATCGGTGGGGTTTGACATGTGATTAATCCAGAAGATAGCTCCGTTCCATCAACAGCTCTGGATGTGGTTTCTGTACAAAAGGAATCCCGATTTTTCTGGCCAATGGAATATCAAGAAAGTTCCCCGTAGCTACTGAGTCCAATAGAATCGCTATGTTTTGTCTGTATTGAGGAGATATCACCAAGGTAACCGATAATGTAAAGTGTTTTGGTACCAAGGGAACAACTTTTCTCGGTTTTGAGACCTTACAGGATACTGTACTTGAAGAATCGGTCTCAGCCTTCTTCAAGCTCTCTAGTTTTCCTCCAGGTGTGCAGAAAGTTGACTGCTTGCAATATTCTTGGAAGTGGAGCGAGGTCTTACAGGACAATCTCTGGCATAATGCCCTCCTTTCCCACAGTGTAAACAAATATTATTCTTTCTCCTCTTGTCCTTCTCTTCTAGGGACAGGGGACTCCTTAGTCCTCCGATCTGCATGGGTTCAAAACTGTCTTTGGTGTCCTTGGGTTCTTTCTTTTCCATCCTAAGCATCAAATGCTTAGATGGGTTAAGTCGCGATTTTTCTCCCTTTCGTTCGTGCAATCTATGGTCTAATTTAACTGTCAAGTCAATAAACGCCGGGCAGTCTTCCGGCGGGTCCACTATTTGAGATAAGAGACCCTTAAGTTCATCGCATAATCCACAATAGAACAAAGAGGTTCTCTTTTCTTCAGGCCAATGCGTCTCTGCTACCAGTCTATTGAAATTAGTAATATATGAGAGGAGGTCCTTGGATCTTTGTCTAAGGTTGAGAAGAGCATTATCACTAGCTTGCATAAAGGTATGTTTAGAAAAAAGACTCCTCATCTTTTCCTGGAACAAGGTAAAGTCGTACAACAATGGATCGTTGTTTTCTACCAGTGGGACCGCCCAGTCTGCTGTTTTACCAGCTAAATAAGAAATAACAAAGGCGACTTTGGCAGCATCATCCGGAAATGCCGCCGCTCTACACAGGAATTGTAGTTGACATTGGTTCATAAAGACGCTAAACTTGGAACTATCTCCATTGAATCTCTCAGGCATGGCTAGAGGAACCGGACTGGGAGTATGTACTGTGAAGTGAACAGGAGGGATATTGCGGTCTCCTCGCGAAGTGGAGCTAGGGTTCTGAGAAGGGACATACAAATGGGCAGGTTGAATGTAGCTCTTTCTACTCTTGGGAAGTGTACCTGGACCTCTAGTGTCTAACGATTCCTGTGACTTTAGCTGCATTACCTCTGCGTATAATCTTTGATTCTCTGATCTTAACCTCCCTAGCTCTGATTGTAAGTCTACGAGAGCTACTGCAAGTTCTTCAACTGAGGGGCTCTGTAAGGCAGTATGTAAGGAGGGGTCTAGAGGGGCACTAGCCCTGTCTGTGTTCATTTTCGCTCAGGTGGAAACTATTCTTGGGCTTGGCTTTCTGTCGGGTTGACGGCTGTAACCCAGCCTGATCCAAGTGTGGTTCCACAGGAGCGAAGATGCTGTTCCCAAAACTTCAAGACAACAGCACCTGGAGGAATATTTAGTAATTCACTCCCAAGTAACTGTTCACTAAAAGTATGGGGAATAAATCCTAGAGTGACCACCACTCTTCCCCAGATGTTGACACAGGAAACGCTGTGGTGAGAAAACCGGATATGCAGAGTGCTGCAATAAAATATAAACTAATCTTACTAATGTTTATAAACAAACAACGTAACATAGAACATTAATGCATGTCAAGTTCAGTTGTACATAGTTAACTTACCCATTGGAACATTCCAGAAAAATCTCGGAAGAAATAGCAGGCAGTGGTTGATGTCTCTGAGCTGCCTAATGAAAGGATTCTGTGTTGAATAGCAAATGGGACTTTAAGCATCGACACTCGCATCCAATCACTCATTCAAGGTTCATTGGGGAATACTGGGTGAGAATTAGCCAAATAAGAGTAAAAGGGGATGAGAAGGGGTCTTTAGGTGAGCATATGGGGAAGGAGGGAACTTGGTTGAAGGACAGGGAAAACGGAAGTAGATACTCTTAACTGTTGTGTGTTGGCCGGCTCATGAAATGGTGATGAGCGGAGCAACAACGCAAGCGAGTATATATGAGGATTCTCCAAAGCGTAGCGTGCTGGCCGGCTCAGAGATTGAGCGGAGCAGTCACGAATACGCTATAAACAAAAATGCAGAAATAATACTGAGTCTCAAAACACGGCGTGCTGACCAGCTCTGGGATACTGAAGGAGCGGAGCAGCAACGCGCGTGCGACCGGACTCCAGGAACCAGGGGAAAAGGCTGGGGAGAGGCGTTGCGTGCTGGCCGGCTCCGAGACACAGGAGCGGAGCAGCAACACAAACCTAGGCGGGAGAGAGTTGTGTGCTGGCCGGCTCCGAGACACGAGAGCGGAGCAACAACGCAAACCTAAGCCGGAGGGAAAGCGGACAAAGTATAAGGGCGTGACGTCCTGATTGACTCCGAGGCAAGGGGAGCGGAGCAGCGACGCACACGCATCAGCAAGATAGTACCTCGCTCTGAAGGGGGTCAAAAATGACAGCGGGGGTCCGGGACCACAGTCGGCTGAAACCAGCAACAGGAGGCGGAACAGAGAGCCAAACAGTACACTGGATTCTTGGCAACTAGGACGGAACAAGGGGGGCGTGGTCATATATCAGAAACAGTAAGCCAAGCAACGGCTTACGGAGGGGACGGCCTCTTAAGTGAGTCAGGGGCCGTCTCTAAAGTACTCAAGCAGTGAACTTCACAAAACTTTGACCATGCCTTAATGTTCTACCTGTTATAGTACTGTGGTGACGCTGCGCTAAACCTGAGTCCTAACAGCAGCATCGATGTTTACTTCAGAGAGGCATGCACATGTGGGACTAGTCGAATGTGAGAAACACCACAGACTAAAGGAAAATCATCATGAAAAAGCACCAAAGACTTACAAACATTGTCCGAAGATTACCCTTAAGACAAATGGGTGTTTGATACCTTTCGTTATTGATAGCAGTGCGTCGATAAACATCATACCTAGGAAGTAATATTATGAATTGTCTCCATTACCACAAATTATGAAGTCAAAAACTAAAAATATATACATGGACTGCATCAACACCTTTAAGAAGTCAAGGTTTCTTGGTAGCCACAATGAAACTCAAGAAAACAGTGGTACGAGCGCCTATTCGTGTACTTCCCGGCACAGCTTCAAGTGCCTATTTGCTCAGTTTCAACACCGCTGCTGAAATGGGACTGATATCAGTGAACTACAATATGAGTGCTCATCATGAAATAGTAAGTCAATTTCCTTCATTATTTAATAGGTTAGGAAAGCTGAAGACTATGACAGTACAGTTACATATAATGAGGATGTTCGTCCTGTTGCCCAAAGAGACAGACAAATTGCATTTCACTTGCAAGAAGCTGTTGAAAGAGAACTTAATTCATTCCTCAAACACAATATCATTGAACGCTCCACTGGTCAAAACCATGGGTTTCTCCCATAGTAGTAGTGCCTAAAAGAGACAGTGAAGGAGCTGTATGCCTTTGTGTTGACATGCGTCAGGCCAACAAGTCAATTGAGAGAGAATGACCTCTGAGTCCGCATATTGCTGATATGATAACTCAATTGAATGGTGCAAAGTTATTCTCTCGTCTCAACTTAAACAAGGGATATCACAAGTTGAATTTGAAGAAATTTGCAGTTACATAACAACCATTTCTGCATACATTAGTCTGTTTTGCTATAAGCGACTGAGCTTTGGTGCATCCTCTGCTGCAGAATTTTTCCAAGAGATCAATCGACGTATCATACAACCTGTTGTGAATGCCTTCAACTATAGTGATGACATATTGGTTTTAGGAGCTACTCAGAAAGAGCATGACAAAGCTCTCAGTCAGGTTGTAGTCTGCTAAATAATGCTACATTGACTTTGAATGCTGACAAATGTGAATTTCATAAGACCATGTGAAATTCTTTGGCCATATCTTTTCTGATGGTTGGGATGACACCTGATCCAGCTAAAGTGCAAGCTGTATCTACTGCTAATCCCCACAGGATATTTCCATGTTACTTTCATTCCTTGGGATGGCTAGGTACTGTTCTAAATACATACAAAACTTTGCCAAGGTCAGTGCACTGTAACGAGAACTGATGAAAAAGAATGGTGTGTTTCATTGAGAATGCCACTCGCATGGCTTACTTTGATCTCAAGCTTCATACCGAGGTTGTAGTTGATGCTCGCCCTGTTGGGCTAGGTGCAATCCTTGCACAGCACAATGGACAGCCGAATGCTTGGAGGCATATTGTGGCATATGCCAGTAAAAGCATGTCACAAACTGAGCGTGCTTATTCACAACCTGAGAAAGAAAGCTTGGCAGTGGCGTGGGCTTGTGAGTATTTCAATGTGTTCTTATTTGGGAAACCTTTCACAGGAGTGACCGATCATCAAACACTATTGACAATATTTGGCAATCCAAAAGACAAAATGCCTCCTCATATTGAACGTTAGGGTTTGACATTACAGGAATACAACTACACCATCGCTCACTGTCTAGAGAAAGATTAAAATCCTGCTGATTATTTTTTCAAGGGTGCTAATACAATGCCCTGGTACCCCATCTAAGACAGTTGAAGCCTACATAAATTTAATTGTAAAATCGAACACTCCTGCTGCAATGCCATTAGAACAAATAGTCACTGCTACAAGCCAAAACGGTGACATGCTGAAGTTGAAAGACATTATTGCTCATCAATCGTGGAACCAGTGCTCTCGAACTCTCACCAGTGACAAGTGAGTACTTAAAATTCACAAATGTCAGAGATGAACTGTCTGCAATGCAGGAAGGCCTCATCTTGTGAGATACATGTATTGTTATTCCGGAGAGTCTACGACAACAAATACTGAAGTGGTCCATGAGGGACCTCGAGGAATAGCTGCCACAAAGAGAACTCTTCGAGACAGAGTCTAGTTTCCTCATCTCGATGAAAGGGTTGAAAGAGAGTTAGAGGTCTGTCATTTATGCAACTGTCTCTCATCTCATGTTACCAAGCACCCTTAAAACATGTCATAGTTCCGTAACCATGTTTGGGAGCGAATTGCTGCTGACTTCTTTGGTCCTCTTGAGAATGGACAACATCTAGTAGTCATTGATAATGAACACTCCCGTTTTCCTTTGGTAGATCTTTCATCCATTACTGATGAAAAACGTATTGAAAGATTAGATGGCATGTTTGCGACATGGGGAGTCCCTGTCATCTTAAAATCTGCAATGGTCCACCCTTCAATAGTCGAGAGCTCAGAGACTTTCTCAGCCATTTCAATGTAAAGCATCAGAAAAGTACTCCTTTTTGGCCCCAGGTCAATAGCCTGGTAGAACACTTCTTGAGTACTCTAAACAAAGCTGTGTAGCGTGCTGCATTAGAGAATCTCAACCACAAGATTGTTTTGAATACCACTCTTCAAGCTTACCGATTGACCCCTCACTCGACTACAGCAGCAAGCCCTACAACTTTAATGTTTGGGAGAGCCAGGACGATCAAGTTACCCCAATGGACCAATCTCAGATCAAAGAATGAGAAAGACATTTGCACAGAGGATTCTGATCGCAACCGAAAAAGGAAAATCTATGCTGACAAGCGACGTCATGTGAAATATAATACTCTCAACAGAGGAGATCAAGTACTAGTTTGACAACCCAGAAAGCAAAAATCTGATGCTCTTTTCGAGGCCGAACTCTTTACTGTCCCAACCACCAAAGGACAGATGGTGAATGCCCAACGTCCTGGGAAGTCCCTCACGAAAGATTCTTCTCACTTCAGACATGTGGCTCATCACTCACCAAACATCAATGTCACTGTAGAGTTGAAGTCTAGACAGAGAGTGGATGATCCTATGACTACTGTTGTCTCCACCTAACCTATGCAGATTACTGACACTTCGACTGTCAGATCCCAGTTTCCAATGACCCAATCAGGCCATGTGATCCAAGCATCACAAAGATTCATTGAAGAATTATAAGTGTATATGTATTCATAATTATTTATGTATGTATTTATTTATTTATTTTAAAAAAGTTGTAACTTTTAATTTAACAAAGGGGGAGATGGCGTTGTAGGGTAATGAAGTGAATGCATGTTTAGAAAGTTGAGTTCTTGCTTGCACGCTGAAGAATAAAGACATTTATAACTACTCTGCATGTGTGGCGTAGTCATTGGCGAGTGCTCTGGCTGGGAAGTACGCTGAACCCGGGAGGTCAGCTGTCCTTGGAATAGGGTGTTGGGATGATAGAGCAGATCACGTTGGTGTGCGCCCTCCAAGCTCGGTTAGTTGAGCCTCCTAGGTGAGTGGAGTGAAAACGAGAATTCCAAGAAACCTTGGCTTTGGGACCTACTAGCTGGTGTGGCACCCTGTTCACTGGACCACCAAATCAGTGGCACAGTAAGGAGGTTAATTGATGGCTACAAAGGTTGGCAAAGGACAATAGGTCCTTTGGGGATTGGAGCTTGTCTTCAGCCGATTATGCTGCACAGTTTGGTCAATAGATTATGGGACATGTAAGTGTCATCTGCTCCGGAGCACTAAGGTGTATTAGGGTTAAATGAAAATCGTATGTGTTTCACAGACAAAAAGCTCAGATGCTTCAAGCAAGGGCAGGGATGGGGTACCTGAATATCAAACATTTAGGTAGGTGGCAGTCAATGATATGTGAGGTGCCTTGTATGCAGATTTATTTCCGTGTGGGCTCTGATGGAGATTGGAGCACTCCCATGACTGCTGCTGGTGTTTGGTCCAAGCCACAGATGCTGTAGCTATCTGTTCAGTTCCCTCATGTTCTGTCTAAGGACAGGTTAGTGCTACCTGGCGAGTACAGAGAGGTAGCAGCAGAGAGACAGCTGTGTTTCAAATAGTGGATGGCGTGCTCTGCTCCCTCGACAAAGGTGAACCATGCCCACTCATCCTTCTCAACCTGCCAGTTGGATTTGATATAGTAAGCCATACTTTTCTTCTGGAAACCATGGAATGATGGTGGGAACCAGTGGCCAGAGGTAATTCAAATCCTACTTGACTAATGACTCCTAACAAATAAAATGTGCAAATGTACTGTCATGCCTCTCAACTCTTTCCCAAGGAGTTTCCCAAGGGAATGTACTCTCCCTGATGCTTTTCAATGTATACATGGAGCCTGTCATCACCTTCCTGAGTCCTTCTAACATCTCGTTTCACCCCTTCATTGACGACACACAGCTGTTCCTGAAAGTAACCAAGCTCACCAGGAGATATTATTGACCTATCAAACAACCTATAAGTGCTCCTATCCTGGATTCCTGGATGATCTAGAATCACCTGAAACTGAACCCTCCTGACAGGCATTCCAACATCTCACATTGCTCCGTTAATAGCAGCCATCGGCATCGGTTCTTGGCTGATATTTGGAGCTGGATAAACTACATGCTAGCATAATACGATATATTAAACAGGAATAGGCCCCTGAAGGGTTAGAGCTGCAAACGCACAAACTGATGGGTACCGGCAGACATCTGACAAAGTGGTTATACCAGGGCATAAGGGCGCACATACTCCCATCCCTATATGCACTATAGGCAAAGTGAGAGGCGGACTTAAGTAAAGCCTTTACAGACAAGGACTGGGCATCCCTTCTCGCCTACCCGAAGGGTGTCTCCCGCAATTCATACTTCAAATGTATAGAATACATGATCTCCCAGAGAGAATACCTCACATCACATCAATTGCATTCAATGTTACCCACGGTGGCGGCGAACTGCCTCAGATGCGTAGAGCCAGGAGCTGACTTCCTGTATATATCCACCTATCCACCTATTGAATACAGATAGCATACTCATTATGAGAGGTGGTGGGAAGCCTCGCATGGACCATGGTGGAGGGTTGTATTTTAGTCCTCTACCCACGCCCTAAGGGGTACAAGGTGCAAGCGATGTTCGCTGACTTAGCGCTTATATTAGCGAAACGCCTTGATACAAGGCGCTGTAAATCAGCAAGACCACAGACAGTGATGACTTGGAGGGAGGAGGTAGAGCATGGGGACAAGCGGAAAGTGGAGTAATACAAAGGGAGGAACGGCGAGGGTTACGTAAAATACCTATCGCTATGCCCTGGGGCATGCTACTGGAATCTTTCAAAGCCCTGGACATAGACGAACCCAGCAGGCAAGTGGGTAACATACCTGAAGAAGCACCCGAAAACTAGTGTTACCCCGAGACACATATACAACTGTTAAGAACACCTGATATAGGGAGGTGGAAAGAGAGCCATTCCTGGCCCACAGTTTTGATGCTTGCCATATCAATATGTTCGTAAATGAGAGACAGGCAGAGGTCTCTCCACAATCCTTTACACAACTGACTGTTGTTGAGGCTGCCCCGATAGTTAATCGAGGAGGAGGGGGGTTGTTATGTTATTAATGTAATAGCTTAACAGATTTGCAGGATATCTTACTCTACTCAGGCTCTACGAACATAGTGATTGACAAAGCTTGAGCGGACCTAGCTCTTGAAGATATGTTGGCTATCGTATGTTCAAGAATACACATTGTTCCGAATAATGTATTCAACTAAATACTGTATAATAAACTGTACCTTGTAAAGCAGACCGAACTGCAGTATGACTTAACATATATGGATAATACTGTATTTACTGCAAAAATCAATAAAATCTGTTTAAGCTGGAAGGTCTGACCATATCTCCCTATACTGTTCACATGTTAATCATTTTCCATAGCGGTGAACTGTCAAACTGAATTGATTTGCCCTTAGGACTTTTCATAAGGGTTTCTTCAATTAGCTGATAAACTGATCAATTTGGGGTGGACCAGACTTTCTTCACCTGGATACACCATCCTTTAGAAAATCAAAAACTCTACATCAAGCATTTTAAAGAAATTGCCCCAAAATCTGGAACTCCATCACCACCATCCGCTACTAGGACTAATCCCTTCAAAAGCACATTCAAATAATATCTCAAAGCCTTGATGTTGCTGGCCCATTCTGGACCTAATGATTGCTGGACTGACCAGATCCAGATCTATAAACTGTGTACTGTAGGTTGGTCGACCGCTACTTCACCCCTTTCAAAATTAAGACACCTTATTAACTGTAATAGAACTGAACCTCAAACTTTGACCAATGTTAGAGAAATTAAGGACATTTTTCACAACTTGATTCACTCCATGTTCCAGGAACTCTATTTAGACAGGCTTCCCCATCACAGCTTCTCTGATTTAGTTGCCCAGTACAATCAAAAGATCACTAAACTAAGTTGTACCTGGTAAAACAAAATTCAAATAGATCATTAGGACAGCACCCTAGTTTAAGAAGGACATAGCAAATGAAACAGAAGTTCTTTGTCTTACAGAATGGGTTTGGAACATGTCCCCTACCATTATTATACTGACGTCCTACCTTCCAAGTGCAAAATCAGCAAGAATTTCCAATGACAAAATCAATGAAGCCTAATCCAATCAGAGAACTCTTTAAGATAATAAATGAACAATGCCATGAGGCCCCTCCTATTCCACTTAAAATAACAAAACTGAACTACACCTATCTAAGGTAGTCTTACTTTGAAAATCCAGAAATTTAGAGATGAGATTGGCTGCCTTGCTCTACCACCCGACACCAAAGCCATCACCCTCACAATAAAATCTCCTAACACATAATGGTTGTTTTTCAAACCGATCTCAGCGTACAACCTTGCCGTAGCTAGTGTAAAACCATCATCTTACTCCTCTGATCCTATCTCAACTGCTCTTGCAACACAACATGTGGACACATTGGGCCTGATTCACAAACTACATTTTGTAGTACCTAACATAGTACTACTTATTTACTGCAAAATGCAATTTACAAACTTATAGGTGTAATTCTCCACCTCCAATCTTTTCTATAGGGGGATCGGCACTCATGTAGCTTTTTTTTGTTGTGGTTTTTTTGGGGAAGTTTTATATAGCGCAAACTAGACCTGGAAGTATCAGAGCGCTTTACATGAGCACCAGTTACGTTACATACGGACACACATTAATTTTTGTTAGGCACGGGGATATTCAGTGATTTGCCCAGAATCACAGAATGCTGAGCGTCCCTGCCGAGACTCAAACCCAGTTCCCCAGCTCCGAGGTCGACCGCCCTAGCCGTTTGGCCACATTCTCTACTGCTTGGTAGTTCAAGTTCAATACAAGTTTATTTAGACGGATGGTCCCCAAACATTTTTAAAACCACATCAATAAAACATCAGTGAAACATTCTAAAATCACAATTCATTATTTGACCTCATAAAACTTCATAAAATACACTCGGCTTCCCTTCGACATTTCATGTCACATAGGCCACACAGAACTATAAAATAGGCAAATCAATTCAAACCGCTATTGAGGAATTCTTTAACTTTTTGGATATACTTCCCCATGGCACACGCTATGTCTAGATTACTAATTTCTGTTAAGAGATTTAGGCCCACATGCATCACAGCAAAAACCAGTCGCAAACGGGCAGATTCTCAGAATCTGCCCCTTTGCAACCAGTATTTTTGCATTTCGGATGCATCATCATTACTTAAATTGCGATTGCATTTAAGGATTCTCACATTGAGATCCATTAAATGCAATGCATTAAAGTAAAAAAATTAGCGATTTCGCTAATAGGGGGAGCAAATTACCATGAAGCTGAACTTCATGGTAATTTGCAAAAACTTTAAAAAATGCACTAAAGTGCATTTTTAAAAGTTCCATTTTAAACACACACATGCCCTTGGGGCATTTGTGTGTGCAAGATGTACTCATATACAGATTTCAGGGGTGCAACAGGGTGTTCTTTTGACACCCTGGCACCCTTGAAATTGCATTCTCAGTTTGCGATTCTCTAATTGAGAATCGCAAATTGAGAATGTCTTCCCATTCATTCCTATGAGCCTCTAGGCCCATAGGAATGAATGGGGAGGTATTCTTCAATTGCGACTCGCAATTTGCGACTCGCAATTTGCGAGTCGCAATTAAGGAATGTTTAGAAATCGCTATTTTTTAAGCGATTTCTACATGCATAGCCTTTTGCTATTCCTGATTAGAGAATCCTTATTTTTCGCTAATAAGGAATCGCAAATGGCATTGTTGATGCATGTGCCAGTTACTGCTTGGTCCCTATTTTTAATATCTTATTTTTTTAAAAGTGGACATGAAAACTCTTTTCGTATCTCTAAGAATTTATGACAATCCAGTAATAGATGTAGGATATTGCATGTTGTTCCCAAAGTGCAGGTGCATTTTCCCTTACTATCAATCATAAATCTTTTTACCCCGTTATTCACATAACATGGGTTTACCCCAATCCTTAACCTTAGCAGTTTTCTTCTCAACCAGCGGCTAGGTAGCCTATCAATATAGGTTGTAGTGTTGTTCATTTTGCCACGCTAGCGCCATGAAGCGTACAGATTTTTTTCTCAAGAGGTAATCTTGGTCTTGAGCTCGGGAATTTTCTTTACCCAGGACCCTAAATTCCGTCTTGTCGATCTTAATTTGGAGAGTCTTGGGGCACAGCGTAATCTTCATAGTACTGCATGCTTTAGTGATGATAGCTCTTGTTCATTTTGCCCACATTAGCTCACTCTTTGAAATCTCATTTGTGCACCATTGCAAGATTTTATGATCTTCCCCCATGCCCAGGCGCTGCCAGAAAAGTAATAGGGCCATACATGCTGTTATACCCCATGAGGTTGTCCCCAATTCTAGTCTCGTTGCCTGGATCACTGACGATTTGGGCAATGAAAATACGTTTTTCAGAGTGTTTCCGTCCTCTGAATCCCATTCGTTTTTACCATTCAAATAAAGCACTTCTTCACCATACAAAAATTGAGGTGATATCATTGCTGAGTAAGCTTTTAAGACTGGTCTGTCGGACATGTCGCCATATGCAAGGTTGAATCTTTGTAGTCCCCTGACAGATGCCAATGCCCTCAGCTTTAGTGCGTCGTGATGATTATGCCTGTCAAGAATTCCTGTCATACAAGGGAAACACGCCCTTATGTAAACAGGAGAGCTGTTACATAACTCAAGGGAAACACGCCCTTATGTAAACAGGAGAGCTGTTACATAACTCAAGGGAAACACGCCCTTATGTAAACAGGAGAGCTGTTACATAACTCAAGGGAAACACGCCCTTATGTAAACAGGAGAGCTGTTACATAACTCAAGGAAAACACGCCCTATAAAGGGAGGAACCGGGAGGTACAAGGCTGTCGGATATTGTGTTTACACCGACGTACCTGCTTCGTGAAGAGCAGTGTTCCGGAGTGGTGCTCCAGTAAGGCAAGAACGGAGGTAGGTCGAGTCGTTACTCCCTGGGCCGTGTCTTGCCCCATCGTCACCTGTGAAGGACCCGGAAGCTCTACCGGTCAACCATTGAGCTTCGCTTTTTGACTCGGCTGAGTCCAAGCGCAGTGGCGCTTTTGCTGGTTGGAGTCGTAACTCCCAGCCCGACCAGAGACACAGGGACTGCCAGCTGTAACGCACACCAGGAGGTGTTTGCCGCGTTACAGACTCGGAAGTCCACAGGATCGATCGAGCGGCTGCTCTCGGTTCAGTCTTCTTGCTTGTGATTGGGGTATCGGTGACGCATCACCAGGAGGTGACTCCGCGTCCCGGTGCAGTCTGAGGAAGAGGTTGAGCGGCTGCTCCCTTCAGGTAGAGACCCCGGCTGGGTGTTTCCCTGACTCCTCGATTCTCCCCAACACTCTTCGTGCCCCTCACAGCCTACCGATTGGCATTGTCGGCCATTTCATTTCTGCCCTCTGTTGGCATACGCCGGGATCGGCGTATATGCAGAGGACGGTTAGGACCATCCGTGCTGTGGGCTGGTAACGTACTTAGCCTGGAGGATTCCAGTGACTATAACCTTTGTTTGTTCTTTGTATTTTATTTGCCTTCATTAAAAGAACTAACCCTTCACAAGTGGTTGCGTCCTCATTGTCGTGTCTGTTAAACGATCCTGAGACGTTCAGGGCGTTACAAAATATCCGACCTTAATAACACTAACTGTCTCCCGGTCGATAACAGACATGGCAACACTTGATGATGTGCTGGCTGCTTTAGCGGCCATGCAAGTTGAAGTGGCTGCCTCTAGGCAAGAAACAGCCGATGTAAAAGCCAGACTGGATGCTATCCAATTGGACCCGCTCACGCCCAGCACCTCCCTCACGAACCAGACCCCTGCGGTAGTAGTGGAAATGCCGGTAGCCATCCCCTTGGCAACACCAGAGAGGTACAGTGGGGATCCTAACACAGTGCAGGTATTCCTCACACAAGTGGCGCTACATTTATCGTGCAAACCAAAGGCGTTCCCCACGAGTCAGGCTCGTGTGGCTTTCCTTATATCCTATTTGGCTGGAAACGCGGCACAATGGGCCGTACCTCTGGTGAGCAGGGACGACCCCCTCTTATGTGATTGGGGTGCTTTTCGCGAGGAATTCCTGAAGGTATTCGACAGAAGGGCTGACTCGTACACGGCGGACCGTGAAATGCTTGAGTTGAGACAGGGATCCAACGACCTGGTGCAGTATCTCAACGCGTTCCGAAGGCTGGTTGCGGAAACCAAGTGGCCTGTTGCTAAACAGACGGCGCTCTTCCATCAAGGGCTGTGCGATGAGCTCAAGGACGCCGTGGCTCATATTGACCCTCAACCCAAGACATGTGAGGGCCTTATCAACCTGGTATTACGGCTGGAACATAGGCTAAGTGAAAGAAAGGGGGATCATGGGAGAAAAGGAAAATCCCTTCCATCCTATGTGACGGTGGGAAGTCCTGAAACTTCCACCGCATCCAAGGGAGAACCCATGGACATCAGCGCAATACGAGCGAGCCTCACAGCCACGGAGAAAGAGTCACGCCGTAAACAAGGATTGTGCCTATATTGTGGCAAAAAAGGCCACTACGTACGTGAATGCCCTGCCAAACCGAAGACGTCACGTTATCGGGCCAACCGGTCGGTAACAGCCGTGGTGGACATACCGGCGGAAAACTAGAGGACTCCAAGACCAGAGAAGGAGCATCTCGGAGTCACTCATCCATCCCTTCACTTTCCAACTCGGTCACTAAGGGACAACGACACCTGTTTATCACGGTGCACGTGGGAGTGCATGACCAGTGGATACCCGTTGTGGCCATGGTGGATTCAGGGGCCACTGGCATGTTTATGGACCACAACGAGGCATGCAGGCTAGGGCTAGTGCTTCTTCCCAAAGCAGTACCCGAAGACGTCTATGCGGTAGACGGAAGGCGATTGGTGACGGGGCCCATCGGACAGCACACGGGGGTCCTTCCGATGAGATATGGGAGGAACCATTTGGAACAAATCGATTTTAACATCATCCGAGCGCCCCAATATGGCGTCATATTGGGATTGCCGTGGCTACAGAAACACAACCCCTTTGTGGATTGGCCAACACATCGCATCGAAATGACGTCACCGTATTGCATCCTGCATTGTGGAATAAGAACGGAATCCCTTGACGCAGATGAGAGCGGGAGTCAGACGGTGGCTACAGCGGCAGAAAAAGATGTGGCTCTCCCCCAGGCTTATCACAGTTTTGAGGATGTATTTGATGAGGTGAAGGCGGAAGTGCTACCACCACATAGACAGTTTGACTGCCAGATCGACCTGGTGCCAGGGGCCAGCGTTCCCAGCGGCAGGCTGTATGCCCTGACGGAGCCTAAAAACGTGCATCTCCGGGGGTACCTGGATAAACTCCTCAAGCTAGGATTCATCCGCCCGTCCAAGTCTCCGGCCGCCTCGCCACTCTTCTTCATCCCGAAGGCTAATGGGGAGCTGAGAGCCTGTGTGGACTTTAGGGCATTGAATGCGATAACCATAAAAAATCGGTACCCCTTGCCTCTCATCAGTGTACTTCTGGAACAGGTCAAGAAAGCTCGTATCTACACCAAGTTGGATTTGAAAGGGGCATACCATCTGGTGCGCATGAGGGACGGAGACGAGTGGAAGACCGCCTTTAAGACCAGGTTCGGCCTTTTTGAGTACCTCGTCATGCCGTTCGGTCTGTGCAACGCCCCGGCAGCCTTTCAGTACTTTTTGAATGAGGTATTCAGAGAGGAGTTGGATATCTACGTGGTCGTATATATCGACGACATCCTCATCTATTCGTCCAGTGTGGAGGAGCACGTACACCACGTCAAAGCTGTGCTCCAAAAGCTGAGGGAAAACATGCTGTTTTGTAAACTCAGCAAGTGTGACTTCCACGTCACATCCGTGGAATTCCTCGGAGTGATGCTGAGTCCAGAGGGACAGGAGATGGCAGAACGAAAGATCAAGGCGGTGAAAGAATGGCCGGTGCCCCAAAGCGTGAAGGACGTCCAAAGTTTCATTGGCTTCGCCAACTTTTACAGGCGGTTTATAGATGGATTTTCAGGAGTGGTGGCCCCAATCACACAGCTACTGAGGAAGTCCAAGGAGTTTGTCTGGTCCCCTGAAGCGAACAAAGCCTTTGAGGCCCTGAAAAGCGCCTTTGGTAAGGCGCCGGTGTTGGCTCACCCCGATCCGGATCTCCCCTACGTGGTGGAAGCGGACGCGTCGGATGTGGCGCTGGGGGCTATCTTGTCCCAACGCAACCACGACACAGGGGTGCTTCATCCCGTTGCGTACATGTCCCGCAAACTCAACGACGCCGAACGCAACTACCATATTGCGGAGAAGGAGCTTCTCGCAATCAAGGACGCCTTCACCGAATGGAGGCATTGGTTGATGGGGGCAAGACATGTGGTATCGGTGTACACGGACCATCGGAACCTACAGTTCATGACGCCCACTAGACACCTTTCTCCCAGGCAGCTGCGGTGGATGATCTTCTTTGCGGGGTTCAACTTCCGCATCACATATCGGCCGGGGACGGAAAACCGGAAGGCGGACGCCCTGTCCCGTCAATCTGCAGTTAAGGAACCATTGCCTGCAACCGAGCGTTCCATCATTTCCCCTAGGATGGTATTGGGGGTTATCCAACCGGATACTTTCCTGAGGGGAATAAAGAGAGGGATCAGGTCATTCGCATGGCGGAGGTGGCTCCTCAGTCACAGAGAATGGCAGCTGAAGGACGGGATACCCCTGAAGGGCAGGTGCCTATTGATACCCACGCCTAGGCTAAGAAAACAAGCATTCATCTGGTGCCATGACTCTCCATGCGCAGGTCATTTGGGCTTTGAAAAAACGGTGGCTAGCATGGGACGGCATTTCTGGTGGCCAACCATGAGAGTGGATGTCAGGAGGTGGGGACAGGAGTGTCCTACGTGTGCTACCATGAAGGCCGACCATGGCCGAACCCAAGGGCTCTTACATCCACTTCCGACCCCGGATAGACCATGGGATAGCATATCACTGGACTTCGTGGTGGGCCTACCGGTAGACCAGGGGATGACGGCAATACTGGTGGTGGTGGATTACTTGACGAAAATGGGGCACTTCATCCCCTGCAAGAGAGTCCCTACGGCCGGGGAATTGGCGTCACTACTCCTAAAGAATGTGGTACGACTGCATGGATTACCTGGGGTGATCGTGTCGGACCGGGGGTCGCAGTTTACTGCGCAATTCTGGAAGACTTGGTGCACTGCGCTGCATGTTAAGACCGCCCTGTCCACCAGCTACCACCCTCAAACGGACGGCCAAACCGAGCGCCTGAACCAAACGCTCAAACAGTATCTGCGATGTTTTGTGGACCAGGGCAGGGAAGAATGGGTCGACTTGCTATGGGTTGCAGAGATAGCCTATAACAACGCCACTCACAGCTCCACACAGTCATCTCCGTTCTATAGCAACTATGGCCAACATCCCAGGTTCTTGCCATTTCTACATCCGTTCAGAGAGGACAGGATTCCCGCCACAGCGGACAGGGTGGCACACATAAAAGACACGTTGATGCGCTCAAGGGCTGTCCTAATAGAGGCCAAGAGAAGATACAAGGCTGCGGCAGATAGGAAGAGAAGGCCCGGGCCACTGTACCGCACTGGAGACTACATCTGGCTATCCACAAGAAACATGAGGTTTCGAAAGAACAGTGTGTTCCATCCCAAGTACATGGGCCCCTATCGAATTACCAAGTGTATGGGTCCCGTGAACGTGAAGGTGTGCTTGCCCCAGTCATTGCGGATACACCCTGTCTTTCATGTATCATTGCTCAAACCAGCACCCTCCAAGCCGTCTGGGACACCTAGGCCGGTATGCGTGGAGTCGGAGGTGGAGTATGAAGTGTCGGGCATACGGGCGTCCAAATGGCGCAGGGGGAAGCTGTGGTACCTGGTTGCGTGGAAAGGCTATGGCCCGGAGGAGCATTCATGGGAACCGGCTGAAGGGGTTCATGCTCCGCGCTTGGTCTCCTTGTTCCATCGGCGTTTTCCTGCCAGCGCTGGACCCGTGGGGAGCCGCTGAGAGGGAGGATGTACTGTCAAGAATTCCTGTCATACAAGGGAAACACGCCCTTATGTAAACAGGAGAGCTGTTACATAACTCAAGGGAAACACGCCCTTATGTAAACAGGAGAGCTGTTACATAACTCAAGGGAAACACGCCCTTATGTAAACAGGAGAGCTGTTACATAACTCAAGGGAAACACGCCCTTATGTAAACAGGAGAGCTGTTACATAACTCAAGGAAAACACGCCCTATAAAGGGAGGAACCGGGAGGTACAAGGCTGTCGGATATTGTGTTTACACCGACGTACCTGCTTCGTGAAGAGCAGTGTTCCGGAGTGGTGCTCCAGTAAGGCAAGAACGGAGGTAGGTCGAGTCGTTACTCCCTGGGCCGTGTCTTGCCCCATCGTCACCTGTGAAGGACCCGGAAGCTCTACCGGTCAACCATTGAGCTTCGCTTTTTGACTCGGCTGAGTCCAAGCGCAGTGGCGCTTTTGCTGGTTGGAGTCGTAACTCCCAGCCCGACCAGAGACACAGGGACTGCCAGCTGTAACGCACACCAGGAGGTGTTTGCCGCGTTACAGACTCGGAAGTCCACAGGATCGATCGAGCGGCTGCTCTCGGTTCAGTCTTCTTGCTTGTGATTGGGGTATCGGTGACGCATCACCAGGAGGTGACTCCGCGTCCCGGTGCAGTCTGAGGAAGAGGTTGAGCGGCTGCTCCCTTCAGGTAGAGACCCCGGCTGGGTGTTTCCCTGACTCCTCGATTCTCCCCAACACTCTTCGTGCCCCTCACAGCCTACCGATTGGCATTGTCGGCCATTTCATTTCTGCCCTCTGTTGGCATACGCCGGGATCGGCGTATATGCAGAGGACGGTTAGGACCATCCGTGCTGTGGGCTGGTAACGTACTTAGCCTGGAGGATTCCAGTGACTATAACCTTTGTTTGTTCTTTGTATTTTATTTGCCTTCATTAAAAGAACTAACCCTTCACAAGTGGTTGCGTCCTCATTGTCGTGTCTGTTAAACGATCCTGAGACGTTCAGGGCGTTACAATGCCATTGCAAACTTCTTTCGAACCACATCCCTAGGTACGTATATCCTGCAACCTTTCCAACTTTTCGGTGCCCAGAACCCATGTGAACCCTATTTTCCTTCGACCGAAGCATAAGATCTTTGTTTCATCTATGTTGACAATGAGTTTTTTACAATGACAATATTCGTTGAACCTGTTTAGTTTTCTTTGTCGGACGATCTTCGTTTGATCCATAATTACTAGATCATTCGCGTAGAGTAGACAAGAAATACGTTTCCCATCTTGTTTTGGGCTTGCCCCACTCACATTGCCCAGGATTGACGGCAAGTCTGCAATAAACAGTGAAAATAGCAGGGGGCACAGTACGCACCTCTGCCTCAACCCATTGCCAATCTGAATTTTCTGAGACAAGCTCCCATCTACATTTAAGATTATCTGGGCCCAAATATCAGTATGAAGTTCTTCAATCAGCCCTAGCAAATCCCTTGGTATGTTATATCCAGTCAAAGTCTCCCACAGTTGCTCCCGGTCCACCAGATCAAATGCTGCGTGGAAGTCCACGAAGCAGCAGAACAAACTTCCCCTCTGCTCAATTGACTTCCGCGTAATGGACCAGAGCGCAAAACTGTGGTTGACCGTTGAGTGTCCCTCTTTGAACCCCCCCTGTTCTAGGGGCACAATCCGATTTACTTCAGCCCAGTCCTTAAGTATTCCTAAAATTACTTTAGCAAAGACTTTTTCTCCTATATCAAGAAGGTTTATTAATCTACAATTCTTGGGGGCATTTATATCTCCTTTTTTATGGATTGGCTCATGATAGCTCCTCTCCAGTTCTGGCACAATGCCTGTCTTAAGGTTCCCCTGGAACATTTTTGCAAAAAACTCTGCCCACCACTCAAGCCTAGTTTTTATAATCACTGCCGGCAGATTATCTGGGCCTGCTGCCCGAGTTAGATTTAAGACAGATATTATTTTCCTTATATGGCTGGAGGTAAAGTGTTCCTTTATCTCCTCTCTCACACTTATCCATAAAATTGTGCTTGCTTTCTCTAACATTGGCCATTTTCCATAAATTTCTCCCAAGTAACCCACCCAGTTATCTTCGAGGACCAAGCAGTGCAGGGATCCTGGTGTTTTACCGGAGCTTTCTTGGACCAACTTCCAGAACCCTTTCACATCTTTGGACTCAATTAAGGCTAGCATACTTGGCCAGCATCTATCTTTGTAGGTACTTTTTTTATTCTTATTAAGTAGTAAATGTGGGAGGGACCGAGGGAGTGGCTGGAAAATGGGGTATATTTACTAAAAGATTAGAGGGGTTTAGGGAAGGTAAAAAGAGGGTTTAGAGAGAAAATTAATAGAAACACCCACCCACAGAACAGTAAGACCATTGTATTCACAAAACTATACATCTAAAATTATTTCAACCCACAAGGCCACAAAACCATCATAAATGAACCCCAGCCCATCCTTGGTGTGAGTCTAGCACTATACATGGCCACTCAAAGGTACTGCAACAAACCCCTTTAGAAAATACGGGAGGCAGGGACTTTAAATAAAACACCCCCTAGAAAATACTGTAAAATAAATTAACTTATTTTATTTTAAATTATATATATATATATTTAATTTACATTATATATATATATATATATATATATATATATATATATATATATATATATATATATATATATATATATATAATTTGGGGGGTTTTTTCCACTGAAAAAAGACAAAGGTTAAAGTAATATTATAGTTGGATGAAAATTTCAGTAACAACATAACCTATTAACCTATTAAACTAAAAGAATCACTACATTTCTTAAGTAACTATAACTTGTGTTTTAAAGTCACTAGAACTCCCCTGCTCTGCACAGTTTTGGCACCAATTATATAATTTCAAAAGTTGTAGTGCTGTTACCAGTGATGTCATAGAACATTTCATTTGTGATGTAATATGTGGGGTAATTAACAGTGCCTGGCAAGGGTGCGACATGCAGCTAGGCCTTGCGTCCGACCCCTCGCTGGCAAGCAACCCCAGGGCCCTGCACGCAACCCTTTCAAGAGCCCTACCTCCTGCGGCAAATGGCCTTCTGGCATGCACAGCATGCGCTTGGTCTCGCAGGTCCTGACTGCACTCAGATTTACTGATTGTGTCAGAGTCACAACCTCAAAATATAAAAAGTGGGCCTATTAGCTTTATCAATATATATATATATAAAGAAAATATATAATCTTTGTTCAAAATCACCAAAATGTTTAATCAAATATATATATATATATACACAATGCCATGCTAAATAATGGGGATTCTTATAAAAATAAAGTTTTAATAAAAAAATAGAATCAACATGTCTGAGTCTTTCTTGTAACACAGTGTTTCTGATTGCATTTTGTGGGCTGGAATTTTGTTAAAGAAAAACAGAGACTTTAAAAAAACAAGGAGTCTTTTAACATTTTTCAGTTCACAAATAAACCCACATAAAAGCAATCACAAAAGGGCCTTGCACTCCAGCTGAAGAGCACAGAGCTCCAGCTAGGAGTGATTTAAAGAAATATGCTAAGTTCTCCTGGGGGTCATGGACTTAATGACCCAGGAGACTTATTGTTTTTTGTTAAGTTTCTGGTGGGATGTTGCACTCCCTGTAGCCCACCCACAACATTACAAAGCAAATTCTTGGTTGCGCAGCTTCCCCTTATATGGACATTACAAAGCTATTTTAAAAAATGTAAATAGTCCTTTCAGGGCATTATGGGGCGTACCTTCAAGGAGCAGTAATTAATAATAGGGTGTGGGTGTTTTGGTATCCACCCGGGACACCCACATGTTTATTTTTTACGTTGGGGCAATTGGGGTAGGCCCTGGGACCCATGGCCCCAGCCAGCACACATCGTCTGTGCGTGCAGCATCTGGAATTTTTTTTATTAAGCGGGTGTCCTGGTGCCCAACTGGGGCACCCATGGCTCTATTTGTATTTTGGGGGAGTCCCAGGGCTCCCGTTACCTAAGCTGGTCCCCCTTATGGAAGCCATTCACTATTTTTTGGAGGTGGGTGCCCTGATGCTCACTCGGGCCACCTACACTGCTGGGGTCATTGGGGGTCTCAGTGGGGAGTCCCAAGGCCCCCGTAGCACCAACTAGCTCGTCCACCAGCACCATACTAGGTGCTGGTGAGAGCTGGAACTCTCTTGTTGCTCCCACCTGGGCGGCAACAGCATTTTTTAGCTGCTTCCGCCGGGTGGCAGTAAAGTCGAGTTCCCTGCCTGGGAGAGTGTCGGCAGGGTATGCCCACACTTGCCCGGGCAGGGAACCACTATGTCTCAAGGGTGGGCTACCCAGGACACTGTTCAGTGTCGCGCTCAGGGGATGGGGTCCAGCTTGGATGGGTGCATGGCCCCCATCCCCTTTACAAATAAATTTGGCCCCGGGGTATGGTGCCCACAGGGCCCAAAAATGGCTTGGGGGGGGCTGCGCACCCCCTCCCCTTCTTCAAAACGTAGCCCCGGGGATGGAGTTCCCAGGGCCCAAGAGTGGCTCAGGGAATGGGGCCATGCACCCCACCCCATTATTTCCTATTCGGCCCCAAGGGATGGGGTCCCTGGGGCCTGAGCATGCTTGTGGAGTGGGACGGCAAGACTGTGTGACAAAATAAAGCATTTTTATTGGCTAGGCCCAAGGAAATCCTGCAAGACAGAGCGATGTGATAAGCAGCTGTAACATGAAGAGAAATGCTGAAGCCGCCATTACAGGACACAGGTACCCAGTCCACATGTCCTGAATCTAAATGATAAATAGTATGGTGGCAGTACCCTGACCCCTTCCAGTTATGGTGGGTTCAAGAGGGGTCGATATTTAATTTTTTTTATTCCAACGGTTCCAGCAGGACTGGATATGAAGAAAACCAGGAGCACAGTAAGGTTGTCAAGTGTCTACTATGCACACTCTATGACTTGTACAAAAGCCTTTATGTGTAGCTAACTTTCCCCACAGAGAGAGACAACCAGTTAGGTGTTCAGGCTCCTACTACACACACTCTTCAGATATGTACCAGACCATTTGATGTTAGGTGATCTCTCAGGCACAATCAATGAAATGCGAGTGGTCAAGCTCCTACTAAACAACATCTTTGCTTTGTTCTTGACCAATTGCAGGTAGGCAATCTCAATGGCACAATCAATGAGATGTGAGTAGCCAAGCCCCTACTATGCACACCCTTTGTGGGCCGGTAATCACTCGAGGAAAATCAATGAAATACGAGAGGCGAAGCCCCTACAACTCACAACCTATCCCTTGTGCAGAAGTCTTCAAGCAGAGCCCCCTAATCAATCAATCAAATAATTTGTAAAGCGCACTACATACCCGCAAGGGTTTCAAGGCGCTGAGGGTGGGGTGCTGTTGCTACTGGTCGAACAGCCAGATCTTGAGTTGTCTCCTGAAGGTTAGAAGGTCTTCGGTTTATCGTAGGATGAGGGGGAGGGTGTTCCAGGTCTTGGCGGCGCGGTGGGAGAATGATTTGCCTCCGGCTGTGGTTCTACGGATGCGTGGGACAGTAGCCAGGGAGAGGTCTGCGGAGCGGAGTTTCCTGTTGGGTACGTAGAAGGAAAGTCGACTGTTGAGATACGCTGGTCTTGTGGAGTGCCTTGTGTGCGTGGATCAGGAGCTTGAAGGAGATTCTTTTGTCGACAGGGAGCCAGTGCAGGTTCCTTAGGTGGGGGGTGATGTGGTCGCAGCGCGGGACGTCGAGGATCAGGTGTGCAGAGGCATTCTGGATTCTTTGCAGTCTGTTGATGAGCTTGGTCGGGGCTCCTGCGTACAGGGCATTTCCGTAGTCGAGTCTGCTGCTGACTAGGGCCTGGGTGACTGTTTTCCTTGTGTCTGTCGGGATCCATCTGTAGATCTTGCGGAGCATACGGAGGGTGTTGAAGCAGGTGGTAAAGCTCCTACTGCATGCTCTCCAAGTCTTTTACAGAAGACCTTAAGGAGAATCTACTCCTTTCAGATACACACACACACAATTAGGTGTTCAAACCCCTGGTATGCAACACTTTACCCTGTACCAAACCATTTGTGGGTAGGCGATCTCTTGGGCACTATCAATGAGATGCGAGTGGCCATGCCCCTACAACACACAGCCTAAGCCTAATGCAGAAGTATACAAGCAAATACCACTTCCTTCAGACACTTAAGCCCCATTATGTAGGCAAGCCCCCACTACGCACATGTTTCACACTATTTACAGCTTTTCAGAGAGAGGACAGTTTATCCATACATCTAAGCTTCTTTAAGTGGCCAATGCCTTACAATCTACAGTGCTCATACTGTGCACAACTCTTTACAGAGAACTCCCGTCCCCCCCCCACACACACACACCCATACACACATACGTATCACACACTTAACACCCAGAGTGCCACACACATACACCCACACAAACGCACACAATTCTAAATTGTATATATACTCTGTATTAAAAAAGACAAACCTTATATAAACGTTTTATAGAGGTATGATCCATTTACTGTTATACGTTTTAGAAAATTTTCCAGCACATAACCACAGACTTATCTTTTAATATAAAGAATAGACTGCTGTAGGAGATTATTAACAAAAAGAAACAATGACACATACATGACAAACAACAATGTTTTTCTATTTTTAAATCCCTAAAGGTGATTCTAAATGGACTTTTTTCTTGGATTTTTAAATTGTTTAGGGTTTAAACTTAAAAACAACAAGAGCATCTAAACTTTGGATTCCAATGGAATTAAACTATTTCTGCTTCTTGCATTTATACTCCTCCATGAATTTCTTGTGGGTTGACACACCTTTCTCTCCTGCCACCACAATCTTGGAGCATTAACTACGTTACGTTACCATATTAGGTATGGTTTTAGGTGGAAATGCCCCTACTATAAACAGCCTTTCTCCTGTGGCCGCGTTCAGGAAAGACAAGGGTCACCCTACTCACAAGGAACCAGGGTATATGTTATATATCCAAAGACATTGGTACCTGTGGAAAAATTAGAACAATAACAATGGTACTTATAATTGGTACTTATTATACTGGTATTCATTAAGCACAATGGCAATAGTTATGAGTAAAGATGCACAAACTCAGAAGAAGAGTCAAAAAAGCCCAAAGGGTAAAATGCAATGTTGTTTATATCAAAAATTAACATTGAATTAGAAAAGAGGTGTAAGGTGTCCCAAGTGAAATTAGAACCTATATACACAAGTGGCAAGTTGTGACATACATTGAGGTTTCCAATATACAGAAACAACCATCCACTCAACATACAATAATTATTCACCGCCTTCAGTAACAATAATGAAAGCTGAGTACATTGGTTTGTTTTACAAGCGTGTCAGTGGCGTTTCGACCTCACAAACAATAGGAGGTCTCATCAGGAACTTCCTTTGGGGGGGGTTGGCCACAGGGAAGGCCACAGGCCAGGCCCTGCAGCCTGTGGTTGAATTAACGTACGGTAATTGAATATTACTGTACATTAAAAAAAACTAGAAATTCACTGCAAAAAACAAAGGTTACAGTGATGTTATAGTTAGGTGATACCATTAAGAACAATAGAAATTCACACACAAAAAAGCAACAGAGAAGTTATAGTTAGGAAATAGAATAAAAAAAGAAAACTTAGAAATTCACTAAAAAAAACAATAGTGTACAGGAATGTTATAGTTAGGTTCAGATTTTACACACACAAAACCATTGAAATTCAGCAGTTACAGTTATACTTATCTCAAGAACCTATAACTCGTGCCCTAAGGTAATTATAACACTATAACTTGCGCCGTCGCCATGTACTGCTAATTACCCCACATACTAAATCAGTCATGACATCTTCTCTGACCTCTTTGATAATATCACTGCAACATTTGCTGTAAAATTCTGCATGGCAGGGACATGAGTTATAGTTACCTTAGGGCATGAGTTATAGTTTTCAAAAGTTACAATGGGGCCACAAAACATAGTAGTATATAGCAGAGGTTCACATGAGAGTTTAAACAAATACTCAAAATCATAGCCATTTACACAAACTTGCGTCTTAATAGCAGTGGTGCATATGTGATATCTCCCCTCACTTCTCTGGCAATGTATATATACAAAATATCCCCCAACAAACACGGAAAAGAAAGGAAAGGGAGGGCTTGCATGCTCATATCTGTAGCGAATAGAGGAGGGAAAGAAGGGGAAAAAAACATGCCCCCCCACACCCACAGTAGGGAGGAGAGTGACAGGGGACAAAAGACACCCTGAGGGCGTTAGGAAGAGAAGGAAAAAGCAGTTGATCAAACTGTGAGATCTGAATAGTCAAGCGGGCATTGTCTGAGTCGTGATTGGGCCATCGGTTAACAGGCGGGAGCCCACAGAGCGGCGGACTGTGATGTCTCAAATAGTTGTAGGGCACACAGGTGAGGTGGTGGGAAGGGCATATATTCCGGCCTGGACATGTAATCAATCAGGGGGCCCCAGATTAGATTAGGGTGAACTTCTTGTCAGTGAGTGAGAGATTAACTCCATCGCCAAGATATGCCATAATCTATTGAACCACAGCACTATGGGAGAGGCTTTTTTTTCCACCAGAAGAGAGCAACTAGTTTTTTCACTGCCCCAGTCATGTAGCTAAGGGATATCCACTCAGAACAGAGCATGCCCTTTAATTGGGTAGGCTGCAGGCCCAGGAGTAGAGTGTCTGGGTTTGCCGAGATAGGATAGCTGTGCATGTTTTTAATGTGACCTAAGATCTCCTTCCAAAATGTTTGAATGGTAATGCATGACCACCAGATGTGCAAGAAGTTGCCTTCTTCCTGAGCACAGCGCCAGCATATGGTGGAGGCTGTGAGGAACTGTGTTAGGTACCATTAAAAAAGAAATTGTATGCGTTTTCTCTGTGAGTGATGCTTCTCTGTAGTTTAGTGGTGTCTTTCCACAGTCCTTCCTACTGTTTGGCAGTGATAGGGGTTCCCAGCACTGTTTCCCATCTAGTTTGGTACAGGTGCGCTGCAAGGGGTTTACAGTCTTGCAGCGCCTTGTAGGTATTGGAGATGAGGCCTTTGGTGCCGCTGAAAGAGCGGATCATCTTTTCAAATGGTGTAAGCGTTCGCGTAGTGATGAAATCATTGGAGTGTTATCGGGCCAAGTGATGTAGTTGGAGAAACTGGAGATGTGAGGACTCGGCGAGGTGATATTCAGTTTTGCATTGTGCAAAGGATTTAATGGTGCTCTTCGTGAAGAGGTCACTCAGTGTCTAACTCGGTCAACAAGGTCGGAGTAAGTGTGGGCGAGGATTCAGGATTCGGAGCAATCGGGTTGTTAGGGTACAGAAACGTGGTGAGGCCTCTTTTTAAGGCGAACTGATCCCAGATATCAAGTACTGTCTTAGTGGAGGTGGCTATGTGTTGACGTTTGGGAGCCAGGCCAGGTCCCAGAGGGGAGTGACAAGCAGATGCTCTATCCATGTGGAACCAAGGTTTCTCGCTTTCTCTAACCACCCATTCCTACAAGTAGCAGAGGTTAACTGCCCGATTGTAGTCTAGCAAGCTAGGTCATGCTAAGCCGCCTTTATCCCTAGGTAGCATTAAATGTTTTGCTGACACTAGCAGCTTCTTACGTCCCCATATGAAGGAGAGGAGTCTAGTTTGTAGTGATAGAAGATTGGTGGTAGGAAGAAGCATGAGGATAGACTGGAATAGATAGAGGAGCTTTGGCAGTATATTTATTTTCACAACATCAATACACCCAAGCCAGGATGTGTAGAGAATGTGGAAACATGTAATAATTTACGTTAGCATAAGCCACAGCCATTTTTGCTGTGGTGTCCATTTCGTTTCCTTCATAATTCTTTCGTCCTCTGCTGCTTGTCTTTTCACTCTGCTTGTGTTATCTATTTTAGTTGACTTCCTGGCTCAGTTAAAGCAATGTACGTGCTGGGGGTTTGTAGTTGCTAGTGCACCTGGTCTTAGACGTTAACTGTCGACCATTTACTGCTGCCATAAGCATTCCTGCTCCCCCTCCCACTTTGCTGACCAAGTGGTTATTCATCTGCCCTTGTTTGCTGATAGCTATTTCTAAAACTTGTTCTTTCCATTTCTGTCCACGTTTACATTACAGAAAACCGGTATAAAAGGGACGATGGTTTGTGAATTCAGTGTACTACCTCCTGCAGCACTTGCTGTGTGGATGTGGTCCCACTCATGAGTGATTCATAAACGTATCATTTTATTTCAACTCCAGTGCGATCTCTTTTTGTTAGCCTTTGGAACCCGTGGACCAGTGTACCCCTAAAAAGGTACATTTCCACAGTTGGCGCCTGGCACGTGGGGCCCCATCAGAGACCTAGCCATCCAAAGGAGTGGTCTTGACGGAGGATTGAAATATTACTGAGGAGGTGCCCTGCATGAGGAGACTCTTGTCTTTGCAGACCGAAGTGACTTTTCCGGTTTTCCCGATTTGACCCTCCGGGTGGTTGCCGGTCTCGACTGGGGCTTTCTTTGGCATATTTCTGCAGTGACCATTAGGTCGACCAGAGATCGGCAGGTGGGAGTTGGAGACTTCTGTTTGGTAAGGTCGCTGAAGCGGCACTCTTGATTTGCTTGGCCAAGATTTTGGTTTGGTTTGTTATTCATTTTTTGCAAAAAGTGAAGGCAGGTAATGTGGAGATTTTTCTCCTTTTTGGAATATTTATTTGGAGTAGTAATATTTTACATATACTTGGAAAAACATGCCTGTTCTCAGCACACTCCGTAAGTGGTGTTGCGGCTCTTGTGGTACCAAGATTAGTCTAGAACAAAGGTCAGCTGGCTCCTCCAGAAGGGACGCCCAATAGATACATGTATGTCAAATATGATATTTCTCCCATAATGTACGGTTCATTGTGGAACAAATACACAAAGAAAGAGTCTGATTTACAATGGCCAGTGAATGGGTCATTTGATTCTAAAAAGCTTCAATATGTAGAGCAGTGTGTATTTAAAAGAAAAAGTAGACCGGATATGTTTGATTGTGTGCGTATGTGGGCAAAAAGAAGTGCGAGAGAGAGCGAAGAGAGCAGAAGCTATAGCAGAAAAAGAACAGCGGGAAACGATATATAAAAAAGCGGTAGAATTAAAAAAATTAAGAAATGAAGGAAAAAATTGAAAAAGAAGATAGAGAACGTCGATTAGAGGTAAATGGCCAGTACCTTATTAGACGCCCTATTTATCCGATACTTAATAAACTTCTTGATGATTCTATTTTATTAGAACGCCCCCCCACCCCGTATAAATGTCCCACTCCAAGTGCCCCTGAGGATGAGGCTTCTGACGAGGAGCATTCTTCTTCAGAGGATAAACATAAAGATAAGCAAGGCGGGCGGCAGACTCGCTCTACTTTGACTAAGGCAGAAAAGAATACCTTAAAAACCGCTGCTAGAGAGAAAGCTTGTCGGAGTACCACAGCGACGATCCTCATAAATATGGTTCAACCTTGGAAAGATATAGACCAGTTATATTTTGTAGAAAAATCCTGTTGGGAGGTAATATATGGTTGGCGGCATAGTTCTGACGAAACAGAACCAGCTGATCTAAACGTTGATTATAAGCGGTTAGTAGATGGGACTTACCTTTTTTCAGATAAGATTTGACGAATAGTTAAATTACGAGATGAAACATTGCGTTTACGAAAGGAGCAAGAATTCGCTAGAAAAAATAAAGTTGTAGAAACTGAAAAATCTCAGACAAAGAAAGTAGATGCTTCGGTGGATGTGAACAAACCCAGTACTAGTGGAGATGTTATGAAACCAATGCACCCCTGTATGTTCCTCCGAAGGGTGCGGGAACAAATGATGATAAAACTTCGGATGATGCAAAAGTATATTTTATATATAATTGGGTTTATACTCCTTGGAGTAGAGCAGATGTTATGGCTCTTAAGGCTGCTTTGCCCGACTCCTGGAAAAATCCCACCGCCTTCTATGAGAAGGTGGAAGGAGCCATCAGCTCCTGCACTATGACCTTGCCAGATATTGATATGTTCTTTGGACTTATTTTGCCCCCTGATATGTGGAGAACAATACGTAAAATAGATGATAATGTAGCATATGGTGATACTTGGGAACATTTAGAAGAAATAGATGCGGAAAGGGAGCCTTCGCAGAAACCTCAGAAGGAGATATTAGATCTTCCTAAAGCTATTATGACTAAGTTAAAGACTCTCATACCCCCTAAGACAATAGATTGGACTACGTTAGCGTCCTGTAAACAGAAAAAGGATGAGCTAGTTTCTGATTTGAGGAGACATTCCATGATTTTAGTGGCCAGTCATTGGCCGATATTACGGGTAATCATTTGTTTGTTGATAAATTTGTCACTAATATGTTACCGGAAATAGCTAGTCGATTAAAGGCCAGCAAGAGTTCTTGGACCACGTCTTCCCCAGTTTCCCTTTTGACTATGGCCCAATATTATGAGCGACAGGAACAGGAAGCAAAAGGCAGGGAGGATAAGAAGGTTAAAGATTTAAAGACAAAAGTTATGTTGGCTCAAGTATATGGGCCACCATTTAGGGGACGTGGAAGAGGCGGACGGACAATGTATACACCTGGAGTGCCCCCTCTCCCTCGAGCAAATTTGTCCCCTGATCTGTATTGTAAAGAGAGGGGGCATTGGCGTTCTGAGTGCCCCCTTTTACTAGGTCAGCAGTACCGAAGGGGTAGTATAAGAGGACGCCTAGGGAATTCAGGAAACAGGGGAGGTACAGAAGCTCGTCCCAGGTTTGAGGCAGTTGAACAAGGACCAAATTACTATAATACTTTTGATAGACGAAATCAATACCAAATGTCTGATTATTCTGTTGATGCACTTGCAGATTCCGATTACGCATAGGAATGTCTAGGATGGGGTAAGGGACCGGTTGAGGTGCTAGTAGATCAAATGGGTCCTTATGTTGACACAAATGTCTTGGGATCTATTGATCGGTTTCTGGTTGACACAGGGGCTACTCTTAGTGCTTTGTCTAAAAGATTGGTTCCTAGGGCTCCCCGGTCCGGCACAATGATAACATCAATAGGATTCGATGGAACACCTACACCTAGCCCGCTTTCTCAGCCACTTGAATTTGGAGTTGACAAATTCACTGCAGCATGTCCATTTTTGCTTTACCCTAACACACCGGTCAACATTGTAGGTATCGATATGGTTAAATATATTCGTGCTACAATACGTTGTTCTCCGGAAGGTGTGCGTGTTATTTTAAATAACAATTTTCCAATGGTTGAGAGATCCTGTCTTATCAATGAGGATGCCGCTTTGGCTTCCTTACCTAGTGTGAAGAAGGAACACTGTTATTGTTATCAGTTCTTGCCTCCCATAATCACAAAGTCTCGCAAAATAAATTGCAATATTGTAGACAGCAGGTTACCTATTTAGGTCACATCCTGTCTAAGGAGGGATGTGCACTCACACCAGACCGCATTCAGACCATTCTAGACACTCCTGTACTCCGCACTCAGAAGGATGTCTGTGCACTGATTGGCCTCACTTCTTTTTGTAGGCAGTGGATCCCCAGTTTTTCGCACATTATTAAACCTTTGTTGGCCCTTTTGACTAAAGACACTCCTATGCCCCTATCATGGACTGCTGAGTGCCAGAGCGACTTCCAACCGTTACGCCAAGCCCTTTGTTCTGCACCAGTATTAGGTACCTCACACATGTTGATGAGTGACTATTTGTCCCAGTTAACTGATAGCTTGTCTTCTATTTATCAGCAGGTGCGGGAAGCTCTTCCTTCATGAGCCCTGCTGTGCTGACAGATCATCGCAACATTTTGGTCACCGAGAGAGGATGAGCTGCGTGACCTGAAGGGCCTGAGGAAGTCTTCACAGACCACACGATCCCTGGTGCATCTAGATATCTGCTTCGATCCAGAAAGAAAGACACTTCATCGCAGAAAGAGACTGTTTGAGCCACTGTCCTGGGTGGTTAAAGTCTAACTACAAAGGGGGGTAGCCTTTTAGTGACTACTCGTCTCAATGTTAGTTAAGGAACCAATGCCTGCCTAGGACCTTAGGGCGCCATCTGTTTTTTTGTTGTTGTTTGCCAACGAGATGAACATGCCTGAAAAGAAGAAATCGAATGCTGCAAAAGTCTCCAGTAAAAGTATAATGATCGTTATTGGACTAACTTTGACTGCTGTCATCCTTGCTGTGATGATGTGGGTTGTGGAGGAAGTGACTCCGGCTCGAAACTTACTGACTGCTACTACTCCTGTCCCCACAGAACATTATTATTTCACTCTTCCCTATCATGAAAAGAAGCACTGAATGTCATATCTCAATAACACTTTCATACAAATGCTGCACCATATTCATAATGCTATGAACACTACCAACTGCTGGGTATGTGGAATGATGCCAGCCCATCAGAAGAAGGGAGGAACGCCTTTCATTCCCCTGCCATTCTCGCATAATGGCTCCTGTAGAGCCTGGTTCACACTGTTGTGGGCCTCTGAAATCAGTAATATTATTCTAGCTGATGTAGGAGGACTTCATTCGAAACTCAATAAGATTTGTTACACAGATGAGGAAGGAGACTCACAAGCCAAAGTAACTGTATGGGAAATGGAGGGGTATCGCAAAGGAGATTCCTCCACAAGCTATGTTTTCCCCAATACTCGAACGGCCAAGGGTAACGGGCGTCCTGTTATCGCTGTTACTAGAGCCCGAGCAAATCTTTGTGTGAGCAGTTTTGGCAGTATCCCAGTGGGAAAAAGTGACTGTACTACACTATTGAACATTACTGGAACAAACAATAGCAATTTCTGCCTTCACACAACACTTATTTCATTTGCGGAAGTAAAGGCTACTATCATCTACCAATTGGATGGTCCGGAATATGCTATTTGTCCTTCTTGCTTCCGCCTGTGTTCTTAGCACCTGCATCTTATCATAAAGGTCAAAAACTGTTTAATGACATTTCCTTGAACCGATTCAAAAGAACTATAAATAATGATGAAGTGGATCAAACTGACACTGCATTACAGCAATATGTTGACTTTAATTTGGGACTCTTTTTCTTTGTTGGTGCCGCTCTAAATAGCAGGAACATCAAACGCTTGACCCATGTAGTAGAGGCTGTGACTAATCAGACAGCAATGGCTCTTGGAAATATTACAGAAGAACTCCAAATTACGAGAATTGTGACCTTGCAAAATAGAATGGTGCTAGACGTTATCCTAGCTGATCGTGGTAGAGCATGTCGCATTATCGGTAGTAGCTGTTGCGTGTTCATCTCTGACTATGCCCCTTCTGTTTATGATGCTATTTCCAAAATGCATAAAATAGCCACTGAGATCCATCAAGACTCAAGAACATGGACTTGGACTAGATGGTCTGGAACATATTTTCTGTATGGGGTTTGCAAATATTGTCAGCCTTATTTATAATTATTGCAATTCTTTTCTCTTGTTGTTTGTGTATCCAATGCGTGCCAATGCTCTGTTCCCTCTGTATTTCCACTTGTACTACTTGTTTACCATCAAAGACGAAAGTCCAAAATGTAAATGCCCGTTCAGATATGGAACGAGAAATCTATGAAATGATGCTAGTAGATATCCATGATATTTATCGTACCCCTTTTACAGCATAAGAAAATGTCTTAGCTTATGCTAAAAGGGTCGTCTGTGGAAACATGTAATAATTTATGTTTGCATAAGCAACAGCCATTTTTGCTGTGGTGTCCATTTTGTTTCCTTCGTAATTCTTCCGTTCTCTGCTGCTCGTCTTTTCACTCTGCTTTTGTTATCTATTTTAGTTGATTTCCTGACTCAGCTAAAGCAATGTACGTGCTGGGGGTTTGTAGCTGCTAGTGCACCAGGTCTTACATGTTAATTGTCGACCATTTACTGCTGCCATAAGCATTCCTGCTCCCACTCCCACTTTGCTGACCAAGTGGTTATTCATCTGCCCTTGTTTGCTGATAGCTATTTCTTAAAACTTGTTCTTTCCATTTCTGTCCACATGCTTACATTACAGAAAACCGGTATAAAAGGGACGATGGTTTGTGAATTCAGTGTACTACCTCCTGCAGCAATTGAGAGTGTTGTGTGGACGTGGTCCCACTCATGAGTGAGTAATAAACTTATTATTTTATTTCAACTCCAGTGGCGATCTCTTTTTGTTAGTCTTTGGAACCCGTGGACAAGAGGGTGACCCTGCACCAGTGTACCCCTAAAAAGTTACATTTCCGCAAGACGTTTCCACCTCCTGATGTCTTTGAGGATCTATTGATGGTATTCGGGCTAATTAGTTTTAGTCCAGCCCTCTAACGTAGGGGAGATGTTAAGGACCAAATTGCAGATAGTGCATAGGGCCCATTGAAATGGGGCTAGGGCATGTATGGGTGGAACGTCTCGTGGGAGGATCATTAGGTTGTGAATGTGTGCTTTTGTTATATTAATTTTAAAACGTGAGATTTTTTTGAAGTCTTCCAAGATCACTACTAGAGCAGGTAATGATTCAGAGAGGTTTGTTTGTGTAAGAAGGAGATCATCAAAAAGAAAATATGTTTGTGAGGCCTGCCTCCGAATGGGATCCCACTAATTGAAGAGGAAAGTCCAATTTATTTTAATGGTGAGAGGTTCAACCACTAGAGCAAATAACAGAGGCATGCCTATCAGGTTCCTCCAGTGAGCATGATTGGTTATGTGAATCTGCCATTAACTCTGATGACAGCTGAAGGGGTGGCATATGCTGCTAGGATTTTATACCTCATCTTGGAGCCAAGGTGGATTTTCTAGAGTACAACAAAAAGGTCCAGCTCACTTGGTCAAAGCCCTTCTCGGCATGAGAGAATCATAGCTGGGATGTTCCTTTTTTGTACTTTTTCGACCAAGTGCACCAACCACCGAATGTTGTCAGCTCCTTGGTGATGTCTCACAAAGCCAACTTGGTCAGGATTCACCAAAGAAGGAGGCAGGGGATCCAGGTTTAAGGCTAGTAATTTTGTGTATAGTTTGGCGTTGGTGTTTAGGAGAGATATATGGGGGAATGATGCACGGTCCATTGGGGTTTTCCAGGCTTGGGAATCAGTGCTAGTTCTGCCTCACACATGGGGGGTGAGACTTGAGCAAAATGTTAACGAGTTAAAAATGGCCAGTAAATGATTTTGAAAAGCAGGAGGAATACCCTGTAAAAAACAGCGGAAGCCCGCCAGGTCCCAGTCACCTACCCAGTGGCATGGCCTTTAATACCATGCACAGCTCAGTGGCATCTTTAAGTCTTTGGAAAGGCTCCCTGTGATGCTGTGCAATTGGGGTCCAGCCGCATTCCATAAGGTAGGTTTGGGCCATAGAGATGTTCTCTGTGGCACTTGTATAAAGCTCTTGATAAAAGTGGTGAAAGTTGAATTGTTTATATTCCTTGGACACAGCCCAGTCATTGGGCCAGTGACAATGTCGGCTATGTGGACTTTAGACCTTTGGAGGTGGAGTTTGCATGCCAGGAGGGTGCCCACTTAGTTTCCCTTGTTAAAAATATCTTTGTTTGGGGGCCAGCAAGGAGCGTTTCGCTTGGTTGGTTCTAGGCATGCGGAGCAGGCCTCTCAGGATAGCCAGCTGTCTCTGGGCAAGTTTTGAGGGATATTGCTTATCTGTTCTCTCCAGAGCTTGTATCTCTGAAGTAAGGGATTGCTCATAAAGCTGTGCCTCCTTTGCCCTGGCAATCGCCACTGAGAAACCTATGCCCGGATGGAAGCTTTGAAAGTGTCCCATAGTATCTGACGTGGGATATCGGGTAGGGAACTGAGTCAGAAATATTACATCATCTCAGAAACAGTGCATCTATCTATCAGATCTTTAAGGATATGTGGGAGGAGTCACATGTGGGCTGGTGTGCCAGATGTGGGTAAGGTGAGCATGGTCAGAGACAGAGATGTCTGAAATGGTGATGGTGTTGACAGCACGTAAAAGCACGTGGGTAGCTAAAAGATAGTTGATGTGGGAATATGAGGCATGGACATGTGAATAGTATGAACAGTTCTTTAGATCTGGGTGTTTGTAATGTCAGGCATCAACCAAAGCCAACTCTGAGATATCTTTTTTTGTCAAAACAGTTTTTATTGATTTTACACATTGACAATAGCATAGAAGATGGTGGAGAAATCAGTACATATCTCTGCATCATGTTATAGACCTTCAAAATACAGGATCAGAGTCAAGCGCTGGCCAAATATGGTCCCATACATGAGAATAATACACACTTTCAATCTCCACCTTTCGCCTTCTCACGGAGTATATATCTCCCGATATAACAAAACCCAAAACTCCCTCCCACTATTCCTCTCTCCCCATTGGGGAAGCGTCCTACTATGAGCGGAAAAGTGGAAAAGAAATAGGAGAGTTTTAAAAAATAAAAACAAACATGAAATCAAACTGAAAAACTGAGCAGTGAGTGATTATCTAGAGGCTACATAGGTGTTATCTCAGGTGAAGGATTAAGGGTGGGCCCACAGCCGGGGTTTAATGCTTTACTAGAGAGGGAGGAACTCTGTACTTTTCAAAACTGAAATAGATGGAGAGCTCTTGTTCAAGTGGGGCAAATCGTCAAGCGGGAGACCCATTGAAAGAAATGTCACCGGTGGACCCCATGTGAACATGCTTGACAAATTGTTCTATGGGGGTAAGATCCCTAGTAGCCGCTGCTCTATACTGAGGTTTTAGTGCCCAGTGTTTCAATTGATTGTAATGGTATTGTTCAGAGTCTGATGGGAGTCCTGTTTGCAATTCTCAAATGTTAAGATATCCCAATTATGAAAGAGATCTCCTAATTTTAGGCAACTGCCCTCCTTCCATGAGTCAAAGGGGCCCGGTTCCAATGCTGGGGAGAAGGCAGGGTTGTAGTGTATAGGCGTATATGGGGAGGGGAAGGTTGTCCACTCCACCAGTCAATTCACGTTGTCCCATGTTTTCAGAGTTGTCCTTGTGGGTGTGTGTAGGATGGCATTCAGGGGTCATTCTGTTTTGTGTTTCCATAGTACATTCCATATGACTCTCCCCACTATAGCCCTGTCCATATGTAGCCAGTGCTTGTCTGATGATCTAAGAGACCATTCAGAAATCACTTGTAATTGAGATGCTTCATAATAAAGGTGGAAGTTTAGTAAGGCTAGCCCACCGGCCCCCTTAAGTAGTCTTAAGAGTGTGTACAGTAGTTGTGGTCTGCGGTTTTGCCAGATAAGTCGGGTAATGAGGGAGCGGAAGGGCGGGAGAAAGTCAGGTTCCAGAGTTATGGGCAGACTTTGGAAAATATAAAGGACCTTAGGTAAGATAGGCATCTTAACTGCATTAATGCGGCCAAGCCATGACGTAAAAAGAGGAGTCCATCATCTTAGGTTCAATTGATGAAGGAGTGAAGGAAAGTTGACTTTGTAGAAGCTTGTTATTTTTGGAGTGATTCTAATGCCTAGATAGGTTAATCTTTCTTCACCCATTGGAATTACATAGTAGTTACTAATGACTCTGTTACAGGACAAGAGACCAGACTGCGCTCTGTTTGATCAAATGGGGGTAGTTTATTTTTCAGTCAATTTCTTTTCAAGTCCCAAGTACTATGGTCTTCCCTTTCAGGTTTTCTGTTTCTTCATCTTTTCTCTATCCTTCCAGTTGTGTCACTTTCAGGGTCCTCCTCCACGTCTTTGTCCACCTACCCACTGGGGTAGAGTATCCTCGGGGAAACGAAGGCATAGGCTATTAACATCCAGGTATAAGGGGGTTATAAGGTCCGTCACCAGATCACCATTATCTGTCTGCCAATGGTCTAATTCAGGAGTGATAATCTCTTGGGATGCACCGTGTGGCGGAGTATTTTTCCCCTTGCTACTACAACCCTCCTTCCAGAGTGTACGTCATGCACCCACAAAACAAAGAAAAGAAACCCATGGCTGCCTTGCCAGTTTTGCCTTCGCTCAGGGTCTCTGGGCGTCCAGCTCCGCTCCTCTTCTCCACTTCGTCTGGAAACAGGGGCGACCGCTCCGACTCTGCTTCCTGCTTTTCCCGCAACAGCCGTCGGCGTCTCCATTGCTCTTCCCTGCCTCGGCTCCACCCGCTCGTCTCCTTCATCCAGCATCGGCCACGTCTTGAATCCGCCTTTCTAGACCTCTTCCGGTTCAGACACCAGCTGTCGGTCCTGTAGGCGCAGAAAAGGGTGTGTGTCTTGCATCACCGAGACAATCATGCACGTACTCCTGGTGCCCCTGGGGTTCCAGCCATTGGCCTCCACACTGCCTCTCTTACAGACTCCATATCTCTGTTCGGCAGGGTCAGGTTAAGGAGGAAGGATTTGGTTGTGTTGACCCAAAAGCCTGCTATGGTTTTGAATTTACTCAGCTCTGCTGGAAGGGCCGCTAGAGAAGAGGCAGGGGTAGTAAGGGTTAAGAGAATATCATCTGCGAATAATGAGATTTTATGCCCTGTTCCCCCAAAGGTAATAACCTGAATCGATGGGTTAGACCGAATCTGAGCAGCTAAGGTTCAATGCTTAGAGCAATTAACAGTGGGGATAAGGGGCACCCCTGTCTTGTCCCCCTCCCAAGTTGAAAGGGGGCAGAACTGTATCCATTGACTAGTACTCTTGATCTCTGGCCTCATAAATAGCTCGGATCATAGCTATGAATTCTTCACAGAAGCCAAAACGTGTTAAAGTTAGGAAGAGCAGGGACCATTCAACGCGGTCAAATGCTTTTTCAGCGTCTAGGCCTAAGAGTACCACTGGGATCTGTTTATTCGTTACTTTCTCTATCAGGTGAAGCACTCGTCTCACGTTATTGTGGGTTTGCGGCCCTTGATAAAGCCTGATTGATCCAGATGGATCAAGTCAGGCATCAAACTGTCAATACGGGATGCTAAAATCTTTGTATAGAACTTGGTATCCAGATTGAGCAGGGATATGGGTCTGTACGAACTACAGGAGCTCACATGTTTTCCTGGCTTTGGGATAACCGTCACCAGTATCTCATTTATAGATAGAGTAAGGGATTCTCATGTGGCAAATTCCTGGAACAGGAGAGTCAGGTGAGGAATTAGAACTGCACTAAAGGTTTTATAAAAGTGAGCTGTGGGGCCATCTGGTCAAGGTGCTTTATGAAGTTTTAGAGAGGTAATAGCGTTGCCCACCTCTTCCTCAGAGATAGGTTCTCTCAATATTTCATTTTTGGTCTCTGCGGAAGTTGCACTTTATTCAAATACTCTGTCTGGACTCGGGGGTCTACATGTTCCCCGGTGCATAATTTGTCATAAGAGTCCCTGAAAAGATGTGCTTTCTAGATTTCAGAGGTCGCCATTTGTCCTGTCTTTGTGCATATATCGCCAATATAATCTATTTCAAATCCAGTTCGTAATTGGCAAGCCAGATGAGTGCCAACTTTATTTCCCTGAGAATAAGAGCTCTGTCTGAAACTGAGAAGAGTGAATTCAGCCCTATTGTTATAGACCGGATTTATTTCACCTCTCACCACAGTGACTTTCTGTTGGAGAGCCAAAGTTGGGTTCACTTTAAGCACCTGCTATAGTCAGTGTAATTCCGTTTCAAGTATTGTCCACTCTGAGGCTCTCTGTTTATTAAAGGCGGAAATCAGGGCTAAGCATTTTCCCCCAACGTATGCTTTGCACACATCCCATTATTGGCTGGGGATGTGTTGCGATCGCATTTGGTGGCACGCTGTCAAGAACATAAAGCAATGGCAACAGACGAAAAACTACGATCCCTGGCATGCCCGCAGCATGTCCGGGTTCGGATGTGAAGTGCTTCCGGCTTGGGCGGAACTTAATGGACACCGGTGCGGCCGGCTGGTGCAGATTATTCATTGTCGGATGAAGAAGACGGTTGAGTTTCAAGCGTCGACCTGGGGTTTCGGTAAGGGTGGCTCGGCACCAACTATTTTAGGATCTGCTGTACTTGAGCATTGGATTGTGGTTTGTACGGGTGAAGGAACCCGCCAAACTTATTTGCCATTTTTCTCTCCTTTGTTTCCACATCTGGAGGTCAGTGCGGATTGATGCTGAAGTGTTCGAAGTTTTACTTTAGTACTTGTTTATTATGATGCCAGCACTTCGTGGGAGTATGCAGACTGATAAGTGGTAGTGAATTAACTGCTAAACATTGTTATATGCTGAAACAAGAACTATCATTATATATCATATTTGGTTGCCTGGAATTGCCCTTGTATTCTGTGGTGGATTCTGTTTAAGGATATATATAACAGTTTTTATCCCGAGTATGTTTAAAGCATCAAACTTAATTACTTATGTTTTCTATATGTTTCATGCCTAGCCTCTAGCAGGGATCTTCGAAGGATTGAGGCTCTAGTCACTGTGGTGAAAGTACAGGCAAATTAATGGGTATGTAATAAATGATACTAGAACTCTTTTAAGCCATGGTATAGACGCTTGTGGTTAATATCCTGTCTTTCATTTAGATATGCTGATGCAAACTATTTCTACTGAAATTTTAACAAAGGAAGTTCTCAAACTTTTCCAGTGAATACTGTGACTCTGGAAAAAGTGGTTCCTGTTATTTTCTTTTACAGGTACACGAGACAAATAGTGGAGGTGTAGGATATAACATTAAGTCCTCATTTGTAGTAAGGTCTGGAGAAAGTAATTGCGTGTTATTTTTGTTTTCAGATCTCACTCCCTGCAGTACCCTTCCTATCCATGCCTCGCCTGCTCATATCAAGACTCTGAGCTATTACAGCCTACAGACTTGAGACGATCAAGAGGTGGACCCACTTGTGCATCGCTCGAGTCCCGAGGTACAGGATAACAGATGACAGGATGTATCTTGAGGGCTATTAATCTCAAATTATTCCCTCATTGCTTTCCTGAGCTCATCACATAACAGGCGGTCTCGTGTCAGGTAGGGAGGAAAAAAACAGTTGGAGTATCGCAGTGGTGGGGTATCTCAAGCCAATGTTACTACCACCAGTTCATGGTCTGAGATAGAGATTAGGAGGATGGTGGCATCTTGTATATCCTGTCTCAAGGCCTGACTCAAAAATATATAATCTAATCTGGAGTATGTTTGATGTGTGTGGGAAAAGAACGTGTAGTCATGTGTCGTGTGGTGGATCATCCTCCATGCATCTAGAAGGCCCAGGGTCTGGAAAGCTTGTTTAAGAGGCCTCAGGAAACTCCCCGCTGACGCCCTATTGGGTGAGTATTATCGTCGCTAGAATGGCATGTAAAATTGAAAGTCTCCCATCAAAAATGATGTCTCCCTCAGCAAACCCGCTCAATAATGCCAAGAAAGAGAGGAGGGAAGAGGCCTCATTGGAATTCGGTACGTATATCGAGGCAAAGGTATATACTCTACCCCTGAGATGGCCCTTAACCGTGATAATCCTATCCTCCTTGTCTGTTTTGTAATCTTCTGGTGTAAATTGCATCAAGGAGTGAAAGAGCAGGGCCACCCCATTGTGCTTATTAGAGACCAAGGACTTAAAACTGTGGAATATGTTGGGTGCTTAAGTCTGTGATCCTCATCTCTCTTAAGGTGAGTCTCCTGGAGAGCCACTACATCATAACAGTAGTTGCTCAGATATTTCCATAATTTGTGGCATTTGGCTGGCGAGTTAATGCCCTTAACATTGCAAATGAGTGTAGTGGTCACCATGGTTGTTGTGAGTATCTGATCTGCCCTGTGGTTGTCCCCCAGCATGCCTCCCCCGCAAAACCCAGTACAGCAGTATCACTCATCCCCTCTTTCCCCGGCCCCCTCCCACAGATCTCCCCAGAGGCCTTCCTCCATGTCAGCAGCCTGTCGTTGTAAGCCACCCACTGCAAAAGGGGCTCCTGAAAGCCAAATCAAAAAAATGTAAGATAACATGTAATACAACATTTAGTGCCCAAGATACTGCTAAGCATCTGCAAGGAATTCAATCAGGATCTCCTCTAGATCCTTGTCCAGCACAAATAGCTAAACTAGCGTCCAACACTATTGGAGCGGCTCTTGCCCCTGTTTTTAACAATATTTGTAAGTGCGCCTTGTTTCCCAAGATTTAGAAAAGAGCTTCAATTCTTCCCCTTCTCATGAAAGCCAACCTGGATCCCAAAGAGCCGAATAACTATAGGCCTATTTCTCGTCTTCCTTTACCGGCCAAGCTGATAGAAAGAGAAATGAACCGTCAGTTGAGTGCTTTTATTAACAACAATGGACTCCTCGACTCTACTCAGTTTGGCTTTCGCACAGAACATAGCACAGAGCTTGCACTGACTAAGTCAACGGAAGAGATTAGAGAAGTACTGGATCAGGGTGGCGCGGCAATTTTGATCATGCTGGACCTTTCAGCGGCCTTTGACACGGTCCACCATGAAGTACTGTTGGACCGTTTAGGCGGAAAGGGGGTTACTGGCAAGGCCCTTGCCCTTTTAAGATCCTTCCTTTCTAACAGAACTCAAACAGTGGACATGGGTACTGACTGCTCAAAGCCTTTCTCTCTGCCCTGTGGGGTCCCATAGGGCTCAGCGCTCAGCCTCACGCTGTTCAATATATATGTATCTCCCTTGGCAGCCCTTATTCGATCCTTTGGCTTCCAACTGACCTCCTATGCCGATGACACTCAAATAGTGCTATCCATTCAAAAAGGCAAAGAGGCCGAGATCGGTCAGAATTGCTACAACTGTATGCAGTCCATTGCCGGCTGGTTGTCTGCAAACTGTCTCAAGCTGAACGCAGGGAAGACTGAGGTGATTATTTTTGGTAATCCCTCAAATCTCTGGTCAACCAATTGGTGGCCAGAATCCTTGAGCTTACCCCCAGTTCCAACTGGTAAGGCAAAAAATCTGGGAGTAATGGTGGACTCTAGATTGTCCTTTGCGGACCAGATAGGTAAGGTGGTATCATCCTGTTTTTATATACTCAGGATTATGAGAAAAATGAAGCGCTTCCTCTCGGATGACAGCCTCAGGACAGTAGTAACAGCGCTTGTTCTGTCTCGTTTAGATTATTGCATTGCCTTATACCACAACATCCACAAAAGGCAGCTCAATCGACTGCAAGTAGTGCAAAACGCTGCTGCCAGGGTTCCTTTTGGGTATTCCCAAGTTTATCTCCGTAAGGAAGGGACTTCGGGACCTTCATTGGCTACCAATGAAACAGCGGATAGAATTTAAGGCTCTTTGCCTGGTCTTTAAAACCTTGGAGGGACATGGGCCTGCCTTCATGAGTCAACACCTTCAATGGTATCAATGGTATACCCCCCCTAGGGTCCTTCGCTCAACCAAGGCAATGTTGGTAAAAGTCCCACGTGTTAAAACAGCTAGTTGGGGGGGTAGGAGCTTTTTCTGCTGTGCCGCAAAGGCTTGGAATGGCCTCCCTTTGCAGCTCAGAGCAGCAGCTGGGTTCCTAGAGTTTAGGAGGGGCCTAAAAACCTGGCTTTTTTCTTAACTGAACTTAACTTAACTTATGTAATTTACCCTTTATCTGACCATTAGGCAATGCTCTCAGCGCCAGGACACCTAACGGTAACAGTACGCTTTACAAGCTCTATTAACATAACATAACATTTAAACCCCAAGAACTCTTGTCTTTGAGAGAAATGCAAAACATGTTGGATGAAACAGTCCAATACTGCTACCTTTCTTCCTCAAGGAGTAGTAGGATTAAGGCTCAGTTGGGAAGGTATCTAAACAGACTTAGGTAGACAATAATAGCAATATCATTTAAACCTCTCAGGGCAATATAAATGAGTCACCATGCGGTGTACAGGTATCAATTAACATTTAAATGCCCTGCATTAGCCAGCTATCGCTGCATCTGCCAGTTGGAAAGTCTCAACTAGCCATTTGAGATCATGTAGGTTTTCTGGCGGATAAATCGAAGGGACAGGGTGGCGATCCGTGTATTTTTTTAGCCTGATGTGGATGGCGCTGCTCAAGCCATTGACCGTTATTGTGTGGGCTATGGGACGAGCCCGGCGGCTCCTCCACTGAGGATACAGTCGGCTGTGGCATATCTAGTAGTGTCATAGCTTCTGCTAGGTCGGTGACATGCTGGGGTTTGTTGTGCAGCACAAATGCCAACCTAAAAGGGAATGTCCAGCGATATTTTATGCTCTCATCCCTTAATTTGTCAGTGATTGGGCAAAATTGCTGGCATCTCAGCAACGTCCCTAGGGCAATGTCCTGGAAGAGGGTGCAGGAAGCACCCTGAAAGTTGACTGAATCAGTCTTCCTGGCCGCCAACAGAATGGCTTCTTTCGTCTCGAACGTGTGCAACTTAGCCAGGATATTTCTGGGGTGCCCCTTATCTCCTAGCATGGCTGGGCCCACTCTGTGAACTCTGTCAAGCTTAACTTTTGGCGGCGAGTTGCCTAGTTGCTCCGTGAAGAGGCCCACTACAAAGGCCTCCCAGTCTGGGCCCTCGATCCCCTCCTCCAGGCCTCACATTCGTATATTATCTTGATCTATTTTCCAGATCTTCGCATTTAAGGATCGCTGAATGGAGCTGTTGGCTAAGTATGTGTGTCGTTTCCTCCACCTGACCGGTGCGTTGCTCCAGGTCCGTTGTCATGGTTTCAAAGTCCAAGACTCGGGTGCCCACTGAATCTACATCTGGTTGGAGAGTTACCGTTTGCCGTGTAGATGTGTACGCAGGGATTCCAGGGATGCGGTCAAATGTATTTTAAGCTCCTCTCAGACTTCCTTCTTGAAGTCTTGGAGGGAGGCTAGGAGCTACTGCTTCGTAAGCGACATGTTGGGTGAACCTGGAACGTTTATTTTGTGTTCTCTCAGTTCCGCTGGTGAGAAATAGCCGGACACCTGGTTAGGTTGCTGCTTCTTTGGAGGCGTAGAGACTGGAAGATCAGGTATGCACCGGGTGATGGTTCAGGAGTCAGCTCAATGCACCTTCAGATGTTCCCCTCCTGGAGTATGCCCTCATAGTTTAATAGTCACGCTCAGACTCGCTGCACTTCTGAGTGGACAGTGAGAGAAGCGCCGAATGCGAACCCTTCTTCTTCCAAAGTAGGTATGAGTTCTGTCCCTCCTTTGTCTTCATCTGGCTTGGACAGGCGGGCTGGGGATTGACATAGCACTTGTGGATTAGGAGTCAGGCTGCCATACCCGAACAGCCTTCACCATTTCCCCCATTTAAGGCCCTGCCTCGTGGCTATGATGTCTATTAGGTCTACTCCCCCGTGTCCTCCATGATCAGGTCCGGCAGCTGATATTACACCAGTACACAGGGGGAGGGCTATGGTTGGAATGTCTGAAGCCCAGCTGGTTAGAGACTACCAGTGGGTCTCCACCTCAATATTTTCATATAAGATACAGCGGAGCTTCCCTCCGGGCCTCTTTACTGCAATCGTCGGGTGCCCTGCAGCGACATGTCAGGGTCAGGCAAGCCGCACCTCCAGACCCTCTGGTCTCCCCCTGCAATCCTCAGTCATTCCAGCATCGACAGTGGGCCACCGCTGCACTCCTACTGCCCCTGCAGGCAGCCACCTCTCACTGCCGGGACAGCATGCAAGGGGGATTGTGGTACTGCAGCCGCTGTGGCGACACGGAGCAGGCAGCCAGGGCGATGGTCTCCAGTCGGTCTTCTGTGAGTCGTCCAGCAGGTCCGCTCTCCACCATCGGATCTTAGAAACCGCCAGGTCAGTGTCCTAAAGTTTGGAAGTTGGGCAAGAGGGTCTCAGCAAGTGCAGAGCCTTGTGGGCTCTTGGCAATCGTTCTAAGGTGCCATCTTGTCACTCGACTGCAATCTGAATCCTCTGTCAAGGCTGCCCGGGAGGCTGCGCAGCGGCCCCTCAATAGGGCGGCCGCCTTAGTGCCACAGGAAGGCACTGGAGTCGTCCGTCTAGTTCCCTGGGCCAGGTCCAGGGAAGACGTCCGGTTGACCCCATTTCCGGGGAAGGGGGAGGAGACAAGGGTACTTAGGCTGTTCCCCGCCCATCTTTCAGCCTCTTGTTCCCTGCCGTCTCGCATTGGTGGTCGCAGCTCGTCCATCGTCCGCGCTCTGGCAGCCCCGCAGTAGTCGTCGCTTCGCGGTGAGTCCGCTTGCCTCCTCCCCCCGCCCTGGCCCTGGGCAGCACCAGGTTGACGGGGCCCTGTGGTATGGAATACCACGGGCGGGGGGGTGCGGGCTTAGAGCTACGCCCAGTGCAACGGCCTGGGAAGCTGCGTGTGCGGCAGGGGTGTGTGTGTGTCTTGCCGCCGAGCGTGGACTCGGGGGCTCGGTCGGGCCTCGGCGAAGGTCTTCCTTGGGGCATCCGGCCCTTTCCCCCTCCCCCTTTTTTCGCCATCGCCCCCCCCCCTTTGTGGTGGAAGCGCTCAGGGACCTCAGGATTCGCGCGCCGCCCGAGCGCCTCGTGGCGGGTGCATGCTCGGAGCTATGCTGCGTGAGACGGGGCGCCATGGCGATTCCGGACGATGGGGGGCTAGGGGGGAGATTGTCCATTCACGTGCGGGAGCTGTGAGGGAAGCCGGGTCAACCGCAGGCCCCCATACCCGCAAGCCCTTATATGCAGCCCATATGTGTTCGGGGAGGAGATGTGTTCCTTCGCCTGCGCTGCCGACTTTGGGCGCAGGAAACCTGGGTTCCAGCCTTGAGATCGCGTCCTGTGATCCTGGGCAATGCACTCCGTCTTCCCGTGCCTGAATATGTAATGTATATGCGGTGCCCATGTGCAGCTGATGACTTAGGTGCAGGTAACCGGGTTCGAGCCTCGTGGTCGCGCCCCGTATTTTTGGGAAAATCTCTTAATCTCCCCGGGCCGGAACATGTAATGTAAATACGGGCTCATGTGTAGCCGCCGACGTTAGCGCAAGTACTTAGTGTTCGAGCCTCGAGGTCACGTCCTGTGAGTTTGGGAAAATCTTTTAATCCCCCCGTGCCTGAATATGTAATGTATATATGGTGCTCATGTTCAGCCGCCGACCTTGGTGCAGGTAAATAGGTTCGAGCATCGAGGTCGCGTCCTGTGATTTTGGGGAAATCACTTAATCTCCCCATGCCTGATATGTAATGTAAATACGGTGCCTACGTGCAGCTTCCGACCTGGCTGCAGGTAACCGGGAGAGCCTCGAGGTCGCGTCCGTTGTTTTTCGGGGGAAAAAAATAAATCTTAATCCCCCCGTGCCTGAATAGGTAATGTAATACGGTGCTCATGTGCAATCGCCGACTTCGGCGCAGGTAATAAGTGTTCGAGCCTCGAGGTCGCGTCCGGTGATTTTGGGAAAATCACTTATTTCCCCGTGCCTGAATATGTAACGCAAATACAGTGCTCATGTGCAGCCGCCGACTTTGGCGCAGGGAAATAGTGTTCGAGCCTCAAGGTCGCGTCCTGTGATTTGGGATAAATCACTTATTCTCCATGCGCCTGAATATGTAACGTAAACACGGTGCTCATGATTCATCCGCCGACTTTGGGGCAGGAAACCAGGGTTCGAGCCTCGGGGTCGCGTCCTGGGATTTTGGGATAATCACTATTCTCCCTGTGCCTGATTAGGTAATGTAAATAGGGTGCTCTTGTGCAGCTGCCGACCTTGGGGCAGGAGGCAAGGTCTACTGTCCGGAGGCCCAAGTGGGGGGGAGAGTTCCGTGGCCGGTTGGCTAGGCCTGATCCGCTTTCCCTTAGGTTGCAGGTCGACTCCCTGTGCTGCTTGAGGGATATCCGGCAAACCGGGTGTGTCCTCGGCGTTACGCTCTACTCCGTTTGGTAACCAAACCAGAGAACACCCCCCGTCCGGATGGGCTAGCTTCCCTATCCCACATTGATGTAGGGCTCGCCCCCCTCTCGTGAGCCCCGGGCAAGCTCGGATTACAGTCCGGAACCGGTTCCCGAGCTGCGCGTTGCCAGTGTGGGGCATGCCCGGGGGGGGAGAGTTCTCAGCGGGCTCGGTCACGGTGATTCAGGGTGGGGAGACTGTCTTCCCGTGAGGCTTTCCGCCGGGAAAGGCGGAGGAGCAGATACTGTGGGGGTGTGTATAGTAATTACTCTCACTTTGTGCCACACAGATCCCACGGATGATCCATAGAGCCATCGGGACCTTCCGCTAGAGATAAAGGAGTGTTAGTGGGTCAGCAGGAACAGTGGGGGCACCAAGAGCAATTGAGGCATAAGATGGCCATAGAATAAGCACAATTGAGGGGGGGCTTTGCAATCTAATATTTGCTTCATTTTAATACAGATTCTTGGAAACTCGCTGGATCGGACCTGTCAGGCGCACTAGCTCTAATCCAAGATAGTAAGTAAAGAGCGGGTCTGGGCGTCGCAGAAGGGACATTTGAGAATGTGTGGTGTGCCTGTTCAGGTTGTTGTAGGCTGCAGCTCACGACAGTTTTTCTTTCAGACTGAGGCGACCCGAGCTCGAGGGATGGATAGCCAGGGTTCCCCTTCGCTCTTCACGATGACGTCCCAAGTAGAGGAAACCCAGCAGGGCACCCCTCAGGACGTACAACTAGCGGCCATCATTGAACTCGCCAAGTCCAAGGGCCTGGCCTGGGCTGCGGACCTATTGAAGGCCAGCAACCCCGATGATTATGGGGTCATTTCTGGTGGCTCTCCCACGGGGCAGGAGCCTATCGAGGAGGCTGACCCATCCCGGTCCAAGCGGATTCGCAGGGCCACTATGAAAGACTTCCCGGCGGACGCACCGCCACCTAAGAGCCGGCCTGCGCCTACCTCCAGAGGTGCGCCAGGGCCCGCCCTGCAGCCCGTGTCCCTAGGAACTGTCCCCCCCTCGATCGGCGGCCCATCGCATACGAATTTCGCTATCACTGAGGACTTGGGTAAGCTCAATGACACACTAAAGAGCTTCACGGAGGAGGTCAGATCTGGCCTCTTGAGGGCTGGAGCAACCGGGGGAGCCTCAACTGCAAACTGTTTGGGGGGGGGTTTGACTCCGGCAGCAAATGTATGGGCTCTCCAAGGGAAAGGCACGCAGGCCACAGAGTTGCCCAACCTTGGGGGTTCCTCCCGCAGTTACACAGGCAAGAGCATAGATGTTGTAGCGACGGGGCCAGCTGTGGCCTCCGGGCTGGTGGCGGCGCCTGCTGGGACCCCAGGGTTAGGCCTGGCACTGGTGAAGGGGGGAACAGCAGCAGCTAGTTGGGAGGAGTCGCTGGCAGCGCAACCTACTGCCGTCTTTCCCCAGCCGGTCCCAACCCCCCCCCAGGTGTTCCTCCCACCGCGCCGCAGCTCGGGATTTTGACCACAGCAGTAGCAGTTCAGTCAGCAACAGATAAGAAGGCGGTCACCCACACTCCTCTACTGTCAGGTCATAGCTCGTTGTCATGGGAAGTGCCTGTGGCAGTGAAAGAATTTATTTGGAGGCGTGAATTTCTGGACATTTTTTCCTTACTCTTGTTGGGCCAACACGGCCAAGATGCCCGGAGGGTTGGGGGGAAAGAGGAGGACAAGAAAATCAGGTTACAGAAATGGGGGGAGAAGGGTGGCTCAACTACGACCGGGAATTCAGGAAGAAGATGGCTATATGCCCGGAAATTGAGTGGGACCAAAAAGAGGTCCAGCTGTGGATGGACCACATGGGATCTCGTGGAGCGCAGAGCACAGTCACCCAGCCAAAGGCCACGGGGGAGGGGGCTCTTCTCCAGGGCCCAGCCAGTCCAGCACGAAACCTTTCAAGCAGTCTTTTCGGGGGGCGCGCAGGGGGGGCAACAGTGGGGGGGTCAGGAGAGTCTCGCCAGGGACGTGCAACCTCTTCAACGCAGGGGCATGCTCTTGGGGGAGCAAATACAGGTTCCAGCATGTGTGCAGCAAATGCGGGGGCCGTCACGCTGCGACCACGTGTCAGTCTAAGCAGGACAAGAAACCATCAGACACTTGTAAACAGGCCAGTTGAGACAGCTCAGCCAAAATCAGCAGCATCCCCCGCCGCCACCCCCCCTGACCCGCCGCCTTGCAGCTCGCTCCCACTTGCCACCTGCCACAAGGGTATCCGGTCCCTGGTACTTCCCAGCACGTCTGCATCCCCCGCCTGCAAAGGGCCATCCCCAGTGAACCTGCGCAACATGCTCCAACTCCTTAGGAAGTATCCCAACATAACAAACAGCGCGCTCTTGCTGGGGGGGTTCTCTGAGGGCTTCATTATCCCGTTCATAGGCCCGTTTTCCTGCAAGGAGGCAGACAACCTCAAATCAGCTAGAGACCTCCCGGCGGTACTGCAGGAGAAAGTCAGGAAGGAACTACGACTGGGGAGGGTCACGGGTCCGTTCAAGAAAGAACCAGGGACCTTCAGACTTATCCACCACTTATCCTACCCGGAGGGGGACTCAGTGAACCATGGGCTCCAAGAGGGTGTTTGCTCCTTGTCATATTGTACGCTGGATGTGGCTCTGGACCTTGTCAGGAGGGCGGGCAAGGGGGCCTGGCTAGCAAAGGCAGACATTGAGTCGGCTTTCCGTTTGCTACCAGTGCACCCAAGCAGCCAACACCTGCTGGGTTTCAAGCTAGACGGCCTGTACTTCTTTGACAAATGCATGCCCATGGGGTGTGCGGTGTCCTGTGCCTTCTTTGAAGCTTTTAGCTCCTTCCTGCAGTGGGTGTTACAGCATTCCTTCGGGGTGGCAGGAGTCTCCCATTACCTAGACAATTTCCCTGGCTTTCATTCAGAGCCTCCTGGGGAAACTTAACTTTGCTGCCAGAGTAATTCCAGCAGGAAGGGTATTTGCGCGCAGGATAGCCAGAGCCACAGCGTCAGTTAAAAAGAAGCATCACGTGGTCAAGCTGAGCAGAGGCATGAGGGAAGACCTACTCATGTGGGCGGACTTCCTGGACAATTTCAATGGGTCTGTCATCTGGCGCGCACCCTGGGCCAATAACACTGAACTGGCACTTTTCACAGATGGGTCAGGCCGGGAAGGGTTCGGCGTGATTATGGACAGGGAGTGGTGTGCCGAGAAGTGGCCGAACGCCTGGCACAAGAGAAAGATCACGTCCAAGATCACTGTATTGGCCTGGGGTGCTGGCAGCGAAAAGGGTTTTGTTTTGGTCGGATAACTTAGCCGTGGTGCAGGCCATCAACACACAGTCAGCTAGTTGTCCCCTGGTGTTGTGCTTGCTGCGAGAGCCAGTGAGGGCATGCCTGAAGAACAATGTGGAATGCAGGGCTAGGCATATTCAAGGGGTTCTGAACGTAGCCGCTGACGCTCTTTCTTGCTTTCAGTGGCACCGCTTCTGGGAGGCCTGGCCGAGAGCGAGAGAAGGAATGACCCCTTTCCCGCCACACTTGTGGCTGCTTCTGAAGTGGAACAAGGGATGAGGGGTCTGGGAGAGCGGTCCTTAGCTCCAAGGATGGCGAAGCGTTACAGGAGCTGTGTTGCAAAATTTTGTGCGATCAACGGGGCATGGGAGGAGGACCGGGCTACCATGGAACTCAGAGTGCAACAATTCTTGCTGTGGGCAAAGGATGGGGGGAAATCCCACCCGTGGATCGTGGGTCACCTGTCTGCCATCAGCCACCACGCCGGGTTACGGGGACAGTTCGACCCCACCAAAGCCTTTGTTATCAAAGCTGCACTGCAGGGGTGGGCTAGGAATGAACTGCGACCGCCTGACAGCAGGTCTCCCATTAGTTACCCCATTCTACAAGGGATGCTCGACTGCATGACTAGGGCCACCCGCTCGGGGTATGAGGCAACCCTATTCTCAGCCTGCTTCGCACTGCCTTTCTTTGGGGCCTTTAGGATCGGGGAACTGGTGGCGCGATCCAAGTTGGACACCTCCGGGGTGGCCTTGAACACCAAAGACATAGACTTGGACTCGGGCTGTCTCAGGATAGTAGTGAGGCAGTCCAAAACAGACCAATCCGGGCAGGGGAGGCTGGTCCTGTTGCAAAGCCTGGGGGATGCCAGATACTGTCCTCTACTTTGGGTCAGAGCCTACTTGGCCCTTCGCCCGGGGGGGCGGGATACCTACTTGTGCACGAGGATGGGTTTCCGGTCACAAGGTTCCAAGTAGATTACATCCTGCAGGCTTGCCTACGGTTGTCGGGGCAGGCAGACCGGGCCAAAAAGTTCAGTAGCCACTCCTTCAGAATTGGGGCAGCAGCCACGGCATTCCTAGCGGGGATGTCACCTGAGAGTATCAAGCAAGTGGGGCGCTGGGAGTCTCAGTGCTACAAACGGTACATCAGGCCCTAGACGTGAGGGTGGTGGGCGGCTGCTCAGGGCACCTCCCTCCGATCTGTGTAAATTTGGAATCACGAGTGGGGCCTAGGCCACTCGGACGTTTGCCATGTTGTGTTATGTTGTAATTTAGATGTGATATGCAGTTTGTTCACCACTACAATAAATATTTTCAAACCCACCATTTCTTTATTTATCAGGAACCAAAGTGTGGGTAATTGGCCCTTCAAGCATCACGAGACTGGCTCGGTGGGCGGAGGTCAGAAAATGGCGGCACGGCTTCTCCACCACGGATATTACGTGGCTGGGCTATCCGGGAATGCGTTGGAGTGAACTGACCAGGAAACTACAGCAGAGATTCGGGGGAGGGGGGCCTCCACCGCACTTGTTGGTAATTCACTTGGGAGGAAATAACCTGACCACACTAGGGAGGAGAACTCTGCTCCAAGATATGGGGGACACCTTGTGCCAGTTGAGCAATACCCTGGGGTCATGCGAACTCTGGTGGTCGGAAATCACACCACGGGCTGTTTGGAGAGAAGCACGCTCTGGAGACGCCATTGAGGTATCGCGGAGGAAAGTCAACCGCGCCATGCGTAGTTTCACGGAGCAAAGAGGTTTTGGCTTCATTAGACATGGTTTACTTCACGCCAAGTCCACTGGAGGGGGATGGGGTGCACCTCTCAAGACTGGGCATGGACTTATTTCTTCTGGACCTAGGGGAGGCCTTGGCAGCAGCAGGATGTAAGTAGGAAGGGATGCCTTGGTGGGGGGGCCCTGGTAGTGACGGTGGCCAATCCCAAGGCTGTGGAGGAGTTACAGGGCGGTCCAGAGTCTGCAGATACCAAGAGGTACTTCATGCAGCAGCACAGCTTGGTGCTAAGACAGGATACCCAGGGATGTCTTAGCGTTGTCCCCTGGAAGAACTACGACGCCCCGTTAGTCCTATGGGCAGATGTGGGTCTGAGCAACCGGGGGCTGCCAGGAACGCTCCGCCCACCTCTTTCGGTGTCCTGTGCTATATGTATAGCCTGTTATAGACAAGTTGGAAACTATAAAGTAGATGGTTTCTTGTTTAGGTCCCTCTTCATTGGAAACGACTTGGATCCATTTCAGGCAGATAGATTTCTACATTTTAAGGTGGGTGTTGAGAGGCCGTGTTGGTGCTTCGTAGGAACTCTGAGTCACAGTATCATATCCTAAAACGTTTTTTTATTGTTCATTGCAGAAATTGGTTGGTCCTGAGGAGAACCCATAATTCAGTGGTTCGAAACGCGTCGACCAGTTCTTTTTCCTTGTGTCGCACCGCTTTCAAGATATTTTTTCTTGTGTATTTCAAAATAATCTGTTATATTCATTGTGGCAACGAAAAAACAGAATGGTTTTTGGATGGTGAAATTGAGATGTAATCAATTTTACTAGTGAAGAAAGGTCGCCACAAGGACCCAGTTCTTTACAGTGTGTAGATGTTTTTGTGTATGCATGAGTATAATGGCCATGAGTGCTTGATGAATGTTTGCATGTTTGTTTCAGTTACCCAGGGGATCATTATTAATGTGTTGTTGTACTACATGTTTTGTAAATTTTGTATATATGATCTTAGCGCAATGAAGCAATGTCTCAGCGCAAAATCATTTTGAAATGTGAAATTAATTAAAATCATTTCCGTTAAATAATAAGGAAATTCATAAAACCCTCCTCTCAAGTTTCATTTCTTTTTAGGAGTTATTAAAGTATTTTGTTGAGTTATTCTCAGCTTGAACTTCCTGTTCTGTTTTCCTAGTATTTTCGGCTCAGTTCAGCTGAGTTTTTGAGCCAAAACCCGGTGGTGTTTTTTTACCTCTTTCGGGGGGGCGTGAGTAAGCGAGTGGATGGTGGTCCACGGCTGGGAGGGGTGGCCCCTCCCAAGATTTGGTATACACCAATTGGCGACAGCCACGGTGTAATTTAGGCTTATCAGACGGGCAGGCGGCATAGGGGTTGGCCTGCTCTGGGATCGCCCGTAAGATAACCCACCATATTGGCATATTGGTTATGCTAATAAACCTGCAGCAAATTTCTCCACTAACAAGGTGTTGTGTGGTTTATTGATGTATTGTTTGTGGATATGTGACTACAGTTGCCGATATTGGCATTATGTCAAGGCTGCCCAGGGGGCTGCACAGCGGCCCCTCAATAGGGCGGCCGCCTTAGTGCCACAGGAAAGCACTGGAGTCGTCCTTCTAGTTCCCTGGGCCAGGTCCAGGGAAGAAGTCCGGCTGACCCCATCACCGGGGAGGGGGGAGGAGACAAGGGTACTTAGGCTGTCCCCCGCCCATCTTTCAGCCTTTTGTTCCCTGCCGTCTCGCCTTGCCCGCCCCTCCGCTTAACCGGCGGACGGCCAATATAAGGATTTGGAGGGGGGGGGGGGTGTCATGTTTCTAACCTATTGTTTTGTGTTGCAGGAGGAGTTACAGGGCGGTCCAGTGTCTGCAGATACCATGGGGTGCTTCATGCAGCAGCCCAGCTTGGTGCTAAGCCAGGATACCCAGGGATGTCTTAGCGTTGTCCCCTGGAAGAACTACGGCGCCCCGTTAGTCCTACGGACGGTTGTGGGTCTGAGCAACGGGGGGCTGCCAGGAACGCTCCGCCCACCTCTTTCGGGGGGGCCGTGAGTAAGCGAGTGGACTGGTGGCCCCTCCCAAGATTTGGTAAACACCAATTGGCGACGGCCACGGTGTAATTTAGGCTTATCAGATGGGCAGGCGGCATAGGGGTTGGCCTGCCCTGGGATCGCCCGTAAGATAACCCACCATGTTGGCATATTGGTTATGCTAATAAACCTGCAGCAAATTTCTCCACTAACAAGGTGTTGTGTGGTTTATTGATGTATTGTGTGTGGATATGTGACTACAGTTGGCGATATTGGCACTATGCTATTTTCAGCATCGCCGAGCCATCCTGCTGACCTCGGGGCTCCTGCACACTGCCCGATACCATCCCAGTATATTATGGAGCCGAGCTAGCTCATTATTCCTACAGTATCCCCAATTTTGCAAAGGATGGTAGTGGAGCCAAATCGGTTCACGTCTGCTTGGCTGGTCACGCCCCCAGATATCTTTTTTTAATAAAGCGGACATCGCTCACATTCCTAGATAGGCATTATGACTCCTGTCCATGTTGGGGTCTCATATCATATTAAGGTGCTCTCCTGCTATTGGGTCTTCTTGTGCCTTATCCAACTGTTCACTCAGCACTCGTCAGAGGAAAGCATCCTGCACTGTGTAAGGAGCATAAATGTTCAATAGTGTGAGTGTTGTTGGGCCCCGTTGTAGAGTGAGTGTCAGATGTCTGCTCTCAGGTCTCTTGTGACTGATGGGGATCGGGGGCCCAAGTGTGCTTTACAAAGTATAGCGACACCAGATGTATTGGTGGGAGCAGAGACCCAGAACTGGAGGGGATTATTACTGTGCCTTACGTGTTGTTGGACTCGTTTCAGAATGTGGGTTTCCTAGAGAAAAAGGATGTCAGGGTCGAATTGAAGTATATATTTCCAGATCTGTCTGCATTTATTAGGTGAGTTAAGCCCTCGGACATTGAGGCATAACAATGTGCAGGTGTAAGTGTCTCCCATGGTCGTGTAGGAAAAAGCTGTAACAGGCAGGGTAGGTAGAATCAGATAATAAAAACTTCCATTTCCCACCCACCTATGCCCAGGGGAAAGAAAGAATAAAGGAAACAACAACATGGTAAGTAACAAAAGGCTAGCAAGGCCCAGTCTCATTCCTCCAATCGTTAGTAATGGTAACATCTACAGAATCCTTGATGGCCACATGCCCCAAAGAGATATTGGCCCAACTCCACTGGCTACCTGTAGCCAAAACGATTCAATTTAAATCTCTGTGCATAGCATTTAAATCCCTCAACAACCGAGGGCCAACCTATTTGGCAACATTTTTAAATCTTATACACCTGCCAGATCTCTCAGATCCACCAATCAGAGAAATCTAGTTGTACCCAGAACCAGCAGAGTCAGGTGGGGAGGTAAGAGTTTCACAGCCACTACTGCATGCCTCTGGAATGCCTTACCCATCTCATTGGTCTCATTAAAATAGAGACCAATTTATTCAAATTTAAGAAGGGCCTTAAAACATGGTTGTTTTCAGCCTAGCCGATTGTTTAGTATTCACCTGAATAATACCTATCAAAGGCAGCGCCTAGACACCCCAGGGTATTAGTTGCGCTTTAGAAATGTAATCATCATCATCTCGTTGATGTACCAAAAATTAATAAACAATATGACTGACCCTCTACAGCGGCTGCGTGAACACTGGAAGCGGGATGTAGAATGTATGGAAGAAGAGAACTGGCAGGAAGCTCTTGCGTCCCCCCGTGAAATCGCGATCTCCTCAAGACTGAGACTGGTACAGCTCAAAGTCGAAAGGACTCGTACATGCACCACGTGAGGTGAGGTGAGCCAATAAGTAAGAGGGATACAACAGATAAATAGGAAGCAGGATATTGGAAAAGTGATTTGGCTCCGATCCGGAAACTGATAGGACGGAGGAAACACAGCGAAAATCAGGTGAGAGAATAAGGATCCTGGTAGAAGGTAGATGGAGGGAACTAATCTGGGTTGGAATTGTGGACTAATTTAGACTACATTCTCTCTCCTCTGCCCTTTCCTCCCTTTAGACTCGCTGATCTAAGAAGAGGATTTTAATATACTCCGCAGTGCAGGAACTCAGAAATATAACCATAGAAAGAGGTTCCTTGCAACTAGCGAGCCGGCATTAATCACGAAGAGGTAATTATGCGAGTTAAAAAGCAGGGGAGGAACCTAATATTATAATTGAGCAATCAATTAGGCTCAAGACTAATGTTGTACAAACACTCTTATCTCTCTCCCCCCTTGGAACGTAGAGAAAATATAACACGTTACTCGAATCATTACGAGGGTGTAAGAAGAGGAATGTGAGTTCTCCGAACTACTCAAAGAATAAGGAGCACAGATAGATATCCCCCAACACAAAGGTGAGAAGAGGTCTTGACTTAGGAAATTGCGGAGAAGCGTATAATCCCGTTATGCAGATAAATCGAATGTATTTACACCAGGAACGACAATTATAAAATGTAGTCCGGTTGCCTGTAGTAACAGCACGAAATGAAAGACATCGGACCATTCTTAAAGTAAAAGGTGGGGATACAAACAACAATTGGGAAAAGAGGAAAATTATGAACAAAAACCGAATATAGCCATAAATAAATGGGGTTAATGCCGGAATACATAGAACGATAATACAGGGCACTGAAAGATAATGGCGTTGCAAAAACTGCCACGGTTTCCAGTAGTAAAGCCCATTGAATTTGACTAACCATACAAAATAGGTCACAAAATGGGATATTTAATACCTACAGACAATGAATATAATCGTGACATAGAACAAATGAAAAAATGGATGTGTCTCAGGGAATATGACCGTAAATGTATGAGAAAGAGAAATTATAAGTACAAGCGAGAGCAGTAACTATATTTATCTGTTCTAGGAATAAAATTACTGTGGTGGGAGACAGAATCATGTGGTCTTGATAAAGATGGTACTATCACTTTGAAACCATCGAAACGCGTCGACGCTGTGGATAAGCACAATCAAAGAACAAATACAGACTACGTATATACAGATTTACGAATGTATAATGTGCTGTACCTTTAGAAATTGAATCTGATGTGCACTCGTAAAGAGGAATATTTGAATCTTACAATTTGTGTCTGTCTCCACATTATGCTGGTCATAATTGTGTTACATAGTTTTATGTGATTGAAATTGAACTGTTATGTATTTTATGAGGTTTTTAACAATTTGATGTACTATGAAATGTTAAATGAATTTGTATGATCTACAAGGACAAATGTGTGTTTTTTTTAAAATAAAGAAACATTTCCCATAGAGAACTTCCTTTCTGACATAATATTTTATGCTCTCTCAATTGCGGAATCAAGGGAACATTCTCTTCTTTCTGGCTCACAGCTCAAAGTCCTACATAGGGCATACCTATCATGTTCAGCACTTGTAGAAATGGGCTTCAGAGAGGGCCCTGACTATCGCAGAGGGTGTGGTATGGAGGGCACATTCATACACATTATCTGGGAGTGTATACATATTCAGCGTTATTCGTCCAATGTGGCCAGATGCATGGGGGAATCTTGGGCACTCAAATAGAACACAAGCCAGGATTGTACCTCATGAATATTTGGGGACCCACTGACCTTGGAAACAAAGTGAGGACCTGGGCGGCGTTGGGATCGATGATAGCGAAACGCAATTTCACTAAACTATAGGGGGGCACAGGAGGTGCCAACACTTGCTGCATGGAAAAAAGATCTCGATTGGTGTATGTTGATGGAGTAAACAATATATGAGTCAAGGGGCTGTCCTAAAAAATGGTCGCAAATATGGGAATTGTGGAATGAATATAGAGGAAACGTTTGTGAACCTCCGTGGTTGAATCCTGACCCACCTTCTGTGGTAGGATGAATAAGTATGTTTTACTATAGGATAATTGTGTATTAGAAGTAGATAGGTGAAAGCTCCAAGACACATCTAATGTTAAGTTCTGTACAATGCTGCATGACTTTGTTTATATTAAACGCACACTGTCATCAATAAAAAGATTTAATAAAAAAAAAAGTAATGGTAACATCTTTAGTCCATTCCATAGAGAGGTGCAACCCTCTACTGTCAGGGACTAGGGGTGGAAAAGTGATGGCAAGTGGGAAGTATGTGGGTTGTTGAATGTCTTCATCGTCCTGTATTTTCATTAAGGGCGTGAAGTATAGGTGGTGGGATTTCCCTCCCAGCCCTTCAGCAAACACCCTCTGTGGGCATTTGCTTCAAGTGTTGTAGGCTAAGAATCCATAGGTGTGCCATTTGCCAAGGCGAGAGAGTCTTGCTGGGGTGGCTCGCTTTTCATATTTTAGTGGTGGCGGATAATGGTTCCTTAGCCCCCGCCGATGTTTTGTTCTCAGTTTTGTGTGTATTTGTAACTTATGCATGTGAAACATAGATGATGAACAATTTCCCAGTGAAATGACGGACTCCCTCATAATAGTGATTCCAAAATAACGTAAAGATACTGAAAGCTGTTAAGTTATATGTCAATATCATACTTAACACTGGATTAATCAGAAACGCTATGGTCGCAACAACATCCGATTACTATCAAATATATTCAGAAAGAAGGAAAATGAAAGTAATGACACAATGTTCATCTCACTAGATGTAGTAAAGGAAACTGGCAAAATATATATATTTTTTTTTATTAGCAGCGCTCAACGGAATGAGCTTTGGCAACAATTGTGGTAATTGTATCAAGGCTTTCTACACAGGTTATAAGGCAACTATAGACGTAAATGGGACTAATTCCAATTATTTTCCTGTACAAAAATCGACAAAGCAAGGTTTTCCACTATCACTACTACTTTGTAATATTGCAGTAGAGTTATTAGTAAGGATGGGCGGAGCGCGCGGTGCTTCTTCGCAGAATTCCGCGGTGTTACATTGAAATTCCGCAGAGTTCCGTGAGCGGCAGAATTCCGGTCCGCTGACCATAACTATAACTGTTCGAATTGTGGTCCTCAAATCACACAGCGTTGTAAATTCATTGGAAGAGGCATTAGTAAACATATATGCAGGCACAACACACAGGAATCAAACGTAGGCATCATACGCCAGCAGTTAATATGCAGCAACACATGCATATTACAGACTATCCAGGGCAGGGGAAACAGCAAGAATGAACCAATGAAATGTGTGCTCCCAGGCATCCTGGCATCCCAGCCACAGAAGAACAAGCATTGGCATAGCCAATAGGTCTCGCCTTTGGGACCTTATAAGTGTTTAGCCATGCAACAGTTGCGTAACTAAATACTTATAAGGTCCCAAAAGCGAGACCTAATGGCTATGCAAAGTGGCCGTGTGGCCGCGAAAGTGAAAGTGATCGCGATTGCGATCACGATCAAACATCAAAGCGGCCGTGCGGCCGAAAGTGGAAGTAATCGCGGTAAAACGCGACGCGGGCGCCCGCGCACATGCACTGTAGCTCTAGGCTGGCCTGGTAGCACTTTTTGGAGCCCTCTCAATAAGTCTCGCCAGACCAGCGCATGCGCTGGGTCAGGCGAGACCTAAAAAGCAAAGTGCACGGGGAGCGTTTAGAAAGCAGGGACAGCTCCAAGGTAGCACAGAAACAAACGGCATCATATTGGAGCAGCCTGCCCTGGACTCTATCCACTTAGACCCTTAACAGGCAATTAACGGGCAACACAAAACTGTGCATCCCAGACTTCCGCTTATGCGCTGTATGTTGGCATTAGGTAATGGAATGGGTGACACCACTCAGTCGCCCAGGGACCTCACGCAGCCCTTGCACCTCAATGTTGTTTGGGGGGCACATTAATAGGAGTCCTGAACTCGGTGGGGCAGGTGGGATTCTAGGGACTCCATTGTGCACAGGAATCAATTCAAATCAGAGCTCTTCAATATGAAACTCCGGAGGCTCCCCATTGGTCATTTGCAATGCGTTTCATGCCTCGCTCTCAAGAGTTAGAGCATGCATTGCAAAATGAGGCTTGAAATGCAAGATTGGTGACGCTATGGAAGCCATAGAATCAGTGGCGTCACTAGGGTTGGTGTCACCCGGTGTGGGTAACTCATGGTGTCACCCCCTCACAACTTACCGCATGGACCTCCTCCGCTCCAAGTCCGGCTTCCCCCTCATTTCAGGGCGTGCCTGGCGGTTTAACCAGATTTAACTGGTGGATGTGTTTCTGCCAGGCAGCTCTCCACCATGGTGGAGTCATGTGACAATGACACCGTAGTTGAGCTTCCCACCCAGGCTTGGACATCGGGGAGAGGTGCTCCTACAAGCTCTTCCAAATAAAGGTCTCAGTTCAATAGCACATAAATGCCCAATAAAGGGCAGCCAAATATAGCCCCCCGCCCTGTACTCTGATGGGAGTGACATAAGTAAATTGTCTGAAAAATGATAGCGCCACAGATTCACCCCTCGTGTCGTCTTCACATTTCAAATTCAAATTACAGATGGTTGCCAGGTCAAATGATAGTGAATTTTACAGCACATTTTTCATTACATATTCAATTTGTATTAACTTTCAAAGCACAGTAAATAGTAGATGATGACCTTAAAGAGCACCAGGTTACCCACCCAGTCATATGTACCCATAGACATTCTCACAGAGAGCACCAAAAATAGACATGAGTAGTGAGTCAGAGAGAACAAAGTAAAAGTGAGACCAGCCCCCATATGGTGTGTAGCGAGCAAGCGCAGTGAGCAACCACTACTAGGGTGAGTTTGGGGGTTCTCCCCCCAAGAAAATTTTGGAGACGGAAAGGCCAAAACAAAGCATTTTTCAACACATTTATCATTACATTTTAGATTGTATTAACTTTTAAAGCGTAGTAAATGATCACTTTATAGAGCACCAGGATACCCAGTCATAAATCACAGACATTCCTACAGAGAACACTAAAAAATGAAATGTCGAGCATGAAACATGAATTTAAATATAACCAATTTATTCTTCTACCACCCAAATCTGTATAGACAGTAAGAGCCCAGCCGTGCCTCTGCAGACAGAGACCCCTGTGCCTGTGTGATAATGACTCATTAATCAGGTTGTACAGTGGGCTACCTGCTAGTCAACAGTTTATTGGAATTTATAATATCATAGGTATGTTACTTTATACTGGTGTGGTGTTCCCACTATCCGGCAACACAATATATCAGTGGTCGAAGTGGGGGAAAAAAAGTAGGGGAACTGTGGGCGGAGAATCAGAGGGCGGGAATAACCCAAGGATTGGATCAGTGGGCGGAGCCAGAGTTGTGGCCAGAATGCGCAAACAACCCAATTTTTTGTATTTGTTTGGTTTCACTGCCCAGTTTTAAAAACCAATGGATACACATGATTATTTAAGGTTATAATGAGTTATTGACAGTAAAATTTATTCACAAAGTGGGATATACTAATCACAGAATGTCCCCAAATACGATAAAAAGCACAAGCCATTTGTCTCCGAGCCATGGAGTTTCTGTCATCAGCACTTCTCCCTTTTCCACAACAGCAGTTCAAACATGAATGGCTAAAAATCCTAGTTTGCAAATGTTTTCTATATAATAATGGCTCTGCCATATTTGCCCCATAATGCAAGATCTGCAGCATGATCTGACCATTTAAACTAATAAATTGTTTGTAGCTCAAACGTATCAAAAGTTAATAAAAAATGTGACTTGTGTTGCTGCGGAGTAGATGACCGTTAATAGCTCACTGTTCTATGTTAGGATTTTAACTTATAAACTGCAAGTAACAAAAGGATCTCTCTGACAAAAGCAGTAGCCCACTGGCCTATTTACATTATGTGCATTTTGTGATCTGCATGGTACATGTTCTTTGCAGCAGGTACATTAACCTTCTGAGCTACCTTTCCGATCTCTCTCTACGAAGAACATTAATCACCAGTCATCATGACATTTTTATTGTTACCGAAGATTGCTGGAGGTCAGGAAGGAGGCAGCAAGCGCTTTTAATATACTTGCAAAAATTATGCCTCCACCTAAAGTCAGCACCTGGTGCGGTCACACCGGTTGCACTGCCCTAGAGCTGGCCCTTCTCAAGGGTCCTGGGATCTCAGTGACAGGGTCACTGTTGTTCTAGGGTGTGCTGCTTCATAGGCCTGCCCTCAAGACTGGAGGTGAACTTCAGTATGAATATTGGTGGCCAAGCCTTGAAAGTTAACCTACACTTGTCATGCTAGGGTCCACCTGCTGGTGTTACGACACCGGGGCTTCTAATATCTTGCGAAGCCTGCTAAGGTCTAGCATGAGATAGTGCTCTCTCAGGAGAGTGGTCTGGCGGATTGGTTATTAAGGCTGAACCTGGTTCCCCAGTTCCAAATTCAGCAGATCTGGCCATAGTGCCACATCCTCTGCCCCACTGAACACCATACTGTCCCACTGAGAAAAACTCAGACTGCCTTCAACTACAACCCAATTGTTTCCAGCTATAAACACCTTGATGCGGCTCAATTTAAATTACACACTGGGCAAGACTTTTTCATACTATAAAGAGGTGTCTGCCATCATGCGTCTAGTGGCAAAGCTGGTGACTTTGGAACTTGGGCTTGAATCCAGGCCAGGGGATTAGTTTCCCATTGGTGCAGTGGCACTGGCGACGAGGGGCCGGGGGGGGGGGGGCACCAAACCATGATTATTCCTCAAATTTGTAATTCATAGAGCATCCAGGTAGGTCATTTCCTTCCTTGCGCTAGGCTACATGACACGCTACCGATCCATACTCGAGTACTTAATCGAAATTCTGTGATTGCATACATTCACGTAACATAACTTTATTAAAAAAACAAATAATGTGTGAAATGCAGTTGTATATGTAGGTAATTTCATTGTTTATTTAAAGGCTGTAAATATCCCCTTGGTATCTTTTAGACTGACACTCCAGTGCAAAACGATCCATAACAGGATTTGTAATGTGTGAAATAAAAAAATTAAAAAGCACATACATACATACACAGAGGCGTAGCTAGAGCTTGTGGCACCCGGGGCTATCCCTCAGATTGCCGCCCCTGGGGAGGGGGGTTGCTGGGGCAAAAGGACGGCGAGCACTTGAAAGAGGTCCGAGAGACACGTAGTATCGCCGCTAATAGTTACCTCGATCATGCAAGTTACATGCACATACATGACACGGTCCAAGGCTACACAGTTGAATACACCAGTGGCTGGCAGTGACTGGCAGTACAAAAGAGAACACACAGACTGCCTGATCTATCTGGGGACTCAGAAAAACCGCATGTGACATTCATCAGAGAGCTGCGTGAATAATTACCTGGTAATCCCCTCAGCACAATGCAAACATGCACATACATGACACTGTTCAGGGATCCATCATCTACAGCTGACATTAAATGACCATTCTTCATGGTCCCCCCCATTAAAGCAGTGCACTTTGTGATCTGCATGGTACATGTTCTTTGCAACAGGCACATGAACTCTCTGTGCTACCTTTCCAGGAGTCAACCCTTCCACTAGACAAAACTCCGATCTCTCTCTAGGAAGAACATTAATAACTGAAGTTATCATGACATTTTTATTGTTTCTGAAAATTGCTGGAGGCCAGGAAGGAGGCAGCAAGTTTTTTTTAAACCGTAATATACTTGCAAACACTACGCACCCACACGAAATAGGTACCCAGTACGGTCACACCGTTCTCATCACCCTAACCTGCTCAAGGTTCATGTGACCTCAGTGACAGAGTCACAGCGACTGGATCACTGTTGCTCTAGCGTATGCTGCTTCGTAGGCCTGCCCGCAAGACTGGAGATTAACTTCAGTATGGATTGTGGTGGACAGGTCTTCAAGGTTAACCCACAATTGACACCACTAGGGTACACCTGCTTGTGCTAAGACATCAAGCCTTCTAAGGTCTAGTGGGGCCTTCTAAGGTCTAGCATGGGAATATGCTCCCTCAGTAGAGTGGTCTGGTGGACTGGTCATGAAGGCTGAACCCGGTTCCCCAGTTCAAAATTCTACAGCTCTGGCCATAGTGCCACATCCTCTCCCCCACTGAACACCATACTTCCCCACTGAGAGAAACTCGCACTGCCTTCAGCTATAACCTAATTGTGCCCACTATAAACACTTGGATGTGGCTCAATTCAAATTATGCACTTGATAAGAGTAATATGCTGCCTAAAAAAAAAGTGAAAGCAACCACTCATAGGAAATGCAAGATTAAGTAAAGCATGTGAAATGTAAGCAAAAACAACATGGTTACCTTAACGATCTCTCACTCACTATTCAGAAATCAGCGAGTGGTTTTACCTGAAAAGTTAAGGACATGACTAGAGGGTCCTGAAGGGAACCGTTTCAATGTCCATTGCTTATATCCTTACAAAACGTAAGCAGTATGGTTTAAAAAGACCACACCCATTAACACAGAGCCATGGTACACATTTTATTTTCCAATCCACCTATCAACCAGGTATTGCAGTACCTCCAGGAATGGTACACTTTTCCACCTGGGAACAACAATGCTGTTCAAAGAAAGACGAGAAAACAAAAGTAGCGCTTCACTGGCAAACTCTGTAAAGTAATGCTGATGTATTTGGATGTAAATAAAAGCAATCTGGCCACTTTGCAACCACTCTGTCTTGCTTTATTTAGTTATGCATTTATTTTTCATATTTAAAACCTTCTATTTCTCTCCATCCCGCTGCACTTTGGAATAGAAAAATGTCAGAAAAAGGGCATTTCTCGCAAGAGTATTTTTCAGATCCATTTCACAGGGAAGCAACTAAATGAAAGAAGGAAATAGGATGTGAACCGTTGGTTTTTAGTAATTGAGGAGCAAGACAGAAAGAGAGGGAATAATAGGAAGAGAGGGGGGGACAACGGCCAGCACAAAAAAGAAGAGGACATTGCCCGAGTCCTATTCCTTCTCTGCCCGTCCCCGAACATCCACGAAAGGAAGCCAAGCCTTATCTGAATGCCTTTGTCCGCCCCCAAAATAGTGCCGCCTGGGGCGGACCGCCCCACCCTAGCTACGCCACTGTACATACAGCAGACTTCATTTATGAAAAATGCAGAGGGAAAAATGCACCGACCTCTGCATTACTTTGAGGCTGTTGCACCTTTATTACTCACCTGGAAGCGACAGCATTCAACCATGTTTGCTTTGGCCTTCGGAATGACATCAGCCGCCTGCACCCGGGCCTAGAGTCTCTGGTGAGTAGTGACGACGCCACTGCCTAGAGAGGCACGCAGACGCGGCGGAGGAGGAGGAGACAGTGCGCACTGCGCACAGGCACCTCCTCCTCCTGAAAAGTTAGGTTGCGTTGCGTTGCTCTGCACGGCACACACCGGCCCTTTGGTGTCACCCCGTGTGAGGGTGTCACCCGGTGCGGTCCGCACCCCACGCACCCCCATAGTGACGCCACTGCATAGAATGCCACATTTGTGTGTGATTAGATCACGGGGTAGGCGGTAAACTGCAATACGCAGCGGTTTACTTTTTGTCGAACTCCATGCCCCAGCGGAGTGCGGATGGGGAAAAACTCTGCAAACTCCACCAGCTGAGCTCACCGCCCAACCCTAGTTATTAGGAACAAACTTAGGGGGTTGTATATGCAGATGACATGCTTCTAATAACATCAAACCCTGTTACTTCTGTCAATGCAACACTAGACGTAATCTCACAATTCAGCAAAGTGTTAGGTTATAAGGTGAATTGGCATGTCTATCTCAAAGCACAATAACGATTTATAGAAGATGAGTTGCCTTTCAATAGACAACCTCTGGAGTAACATATTTAGGCATAAAGAAATGTAGAGAAATGTGGCTGGAGGCAAATTAAATTCCCCAATAACAAGAATTACAGAGGATATAGATAACTGGAAGATATAGATAACTTGAAGAATTTAAAACTCGGACTTAAGACAAAAACGAACTTAATAAAAAACATTTTTTTGGCCTAGGATTACTTACATATGTAAAAATCTGTGGATAAAATACCATCTAACATTTTTTTTTTAATTCCCAAATCTGTTATTAGAGGGGAAATGAGCCCCAGTTTTTATTTCTTGTCTGCAACCAAACTGCCAAAAAGGTGAATTTGTTTTACCTAACAGTAAGAAATACGTTGAAAGATTTATATTGCAGGAAACCCTTCAAATGTTTAGGGAAAGTCATACAAATGGTGAAACCCCCAACTGGGACATAATTGATTGGAAGCTGCTCGGAAATTTCCGATTAGAGTCTTTCTTCTTCAGACAGATCTTTAGATTTAAAAAGGTTAATGATCTGAGCCTCATATTAGTGAGGCAAACTTTGTTTGACCTAACTTGATAAAGCAAAAATATATTGAGGAAAGGGATATACTTCCCTGTTTGGTAAAACCCAGAATTAATTTTTGGAAGAAAAGCACTTTACCTGAAATTCTGGGTCTAAAGAAAAAAAATATATATTCAATCATTTGTTGAAAAACGTTCAGATGTGAAGTTTCACTGAGCTCTGAAAATTCGACTAGACAATAAATATGGCAGTCTATTCGGAAGAATTTTCAAAAGATAAGTTTGCTTCTGCAAAAGCAAAATTCTTTACAAGGAACTGTGGCAAAAACAATTAATAGATTTTTCAAATTGCCATGCAGATTTGGCAGTAGAATTAGCCACTAAGTGAACAAGAAGGGGATATGGACTTGTCTAGAATCCCCAAAGTTCACATTAACATGCAAGGGGGGGTTGTAACGATAAAAAGTTTGTTTCACACTACACTGAACCCCACAGTAAAATTAAAATAACGGACTACTCAACTCTGACTTATACTAGAAAAGTACTAAACAAATTAAAAAGGCACGGACACATAGGTGCTGGAAAAGTTAAAAAAGGACACAGGCACATAAAGCCTCATGATAGTCACATGTAAAAACTAACCAGTTTGGGAATTCAATGAAATCACTTTTTGTGCCTCTTAATAAGACTATGGATCCGCGAGGCAGCGATAGCAGCAAAAATTCTAACTCTCCAGAAAAAGAAAAGTAAAAACTTTGCGCGCAGAGAATGGTAACCAGAAACAGAACATAGTTATTTAACTGAATCTAGAGAAAACACATAATAGAAACAGAACAGGAAAAAATGAACTATTGTATATTTTACCTAGCGCATCAGTTATCTATCAGTAATCCGTAACATTTACAGAATGTTATCTTTTTCATAATGTTATCATTTTTACCCTTAGGTTTTCAATCCATATCAGCTTAGATAAATAGTATATGGTTAAAGAATAGTTGTTCTTCTACGTTGCTTAAAAAGTCTTTAGAAGGTCAGAATTTCTCTTTAACTACCAGAATTAAAAAAATTAAATGTGCTGCAGGGAGCGGTGTTGTGGGCGCTAGGTCCACATGCTATTAAAATATTGCAAACATACTCAGGGAGCATGCTAGTTAACTGGCCACGAGCGCGTGCACCTGGGCCATTTTATTTGCAGTGTCCCATCACTCATGACGCTTGTGGTGGATGGATGTGGGGTGCAAGTGTGTCCACTCCCTCGAGGTAGTGGCTAGCAATACAAGTGCCAGCTGAGACACTAGAATGTGTACAGCACGTCACTGTATATCCCCCAAACTTTATGAAAACAAAACAAAGTCCAACCTATGGAAATAAACTATGCACATAAGACACCACTCAGTCTCTTGGTCTTGAGAGCCAGTCTGTGGGACAACGGTGGACAGGTGTAGATGGGAGCACCCGGGCATCTCAGCACATGTCCATTATTTAACCAGCCACTACTGTGTACAAACGATGTGTCAATGGAGTCCGGATTCTTTGGCAGCTTGTCAGTCGGCTCAATGTCCACTTACACACTGTTAGATGGACATGTGTGCTCTTGCAGTGATGCTGTTGGTGTCGGACAACTCAAACATGGTGCATCAGGAGTGTCAGTGGAGTCCCGCTACAGAGTCTTCTCTTGAAGGCACCTGGGCACTGCTATGACCAATTGCCATGACTGGGATGACGTTGATGATGCTTAGGACGTTATCCTTCAAAATCCCCGTGCCTCCCGATACATTGTCAGTGGAGCCACTTCTAGACCATCTCTCTTGCCAGGAACCCTGGGTGCGGGAATGTCCTTAAGACCAATCTGCGGAGTTGCCACGATACAGCGTGGACTGTGCAGGGCTGCTTGGGGGCCGCTGCAGGATCACTGACGGGATCCGACGACGTTGTTCATGCAACCGCCAGGGTAGGTGACTTTATGGTTGGTGTGCTTGCCAAAAGGACACAGGGGCAGATGGGCTGTCAGATAGCCCCTGGACACTCTGTCTCTCACTTCGATAGGAGTGCCTAGGTCTCTTGGTGCTTTGCAGGTGCAAGGCTCAACCCTGTGGAGAGTTGCTCCTTGGCTGGATTTGGTGATGCACATGGCAAAGATTTTGCGGTTGCCATTAAACCTGGAAGACAGGTGGTGATGATTTGCCAGGAGTAAGGCTGTCTAGAGGGAATTCCCAGCCATTTAGCTCAGTGTCTTTGCTGAGGCTGTTCTTCAACCGTGACATCTGCAGTCAAGAACAGGGATGCTGTCTGACTTAGACTGCTGATGATCGAGAATTGAAGGTCGCACTGGACACATTTTGGAGAGACGCGGTTCGCGCTTGCTGTAGCTTACTTTTGGTTCTCACATTGAGCTATCTCCAGGGACGTCACTCCGCGTTGGTGGCTGTCTTGTGGTTGCGGGTGCAATCCTGTCTTGTAGTGACACGAGTCCTCATTCTTCTCCCCTCGTTGATCCCTCCAGCGCACCTGAGTTTGTCCGGTTCTTCAGGGTGACAGGATTGTCACTCTTCTGTTCCCTCTTGATGTGGCTTCGTGCCACATTCTCTTCTCCTTGCAGTGGTGGCGGCTCGCCACTTTGGAATGTGCTGCTCTCCTCCTGCCCGTTATGGGCTGATGTACGACGCAGTCTTACAGCAGTGTTGATGCAGTCCCTTGACTGTCTCTGGCCCACTGCGGGGTGGTGCTGGTGCAGTGGAGATGTAGAAGTCCTCCCTCCTGCATCTGGGCCATGCTAGGCCTATCTGCTCCTCACTTTTCTCCAGGGAGGGCTGGGTATATGCAGCATCTCTTTTGCTAGCATCTTGCGGGCAACCAAGTGATTCGAATAACTTGCTTTGTGTCTGTGAGGGTGCCCCTTCCCTTCTCACTTGCGGTGGTGGCTGATTACCACTGAGGGGCATGCACTTCTTTCCCCCTTCCCGGATAGCATAATGATACAGGGGGCTTAGTAGCAGCAAACTCGAGTACTTGTGTAGTTCTGCTGCTGCAGGCAGTGCCGGATGAGCAGCATGGTATTGTAGTGCTCAGGGTTTGTCCTTATGGAAGGCAATGGAGCGGTCTCTCCCTCTGCGGGAGTATTTTTTATAAAATATGCTTATTCCCTCTATGGGCTGGTCTTTAGCAGGGTCAGTTTTCACATCACCTGCTCTGCTTCAGATGCCAGGCTTGAGATGTGGGGAAAACTGCTAGGTGGCGCTTCAACCACCAACATTAACTCAAGTCAGGGCAGCTCTTCTAAGGCTGCGGGCCTTTTCATTTCCAAAAAACTGTGTTGTTGGAGCACTCACAGTCCTCTTTGGGCAGGTGTCCTCCACTGCTGGCTATGCATGCGATTGCAGGGCCGTGCTCTAGGCTGCCACTAGGTGGCACTGCAGCCACCATCCTCACTTGTGGTAGGCCCCTGCTGAGTCTCGTGGTGAGGCCGCTGGCATGCTCATTTGGGCTGAGGTATTCCACTCCTTGCCGGCCTAGATACGACCACCTCTGGTTGCTGGGGTAGTACAGTCTTCATTTATTTATTTTTCATGCTAGCCCGGCCTGGGCTTCCCAATACAAGGGGCTCTGTGCTTCTGCTGCACATATGAGCTACCGCATGTGTTCTACATACCACTGTGGGAGGGGTGTGACACTCTCTGGTGGAAAAAGCTGGGGGCCAATCCACGATCTTCTCCCCTGCGGGCGGGGCCTCAGCAGGCAGCCGGCGCACCTCGCGCTGGGCCGCCACACCGCTCCTGTCTCCAGTCCAGCGAGGTGGGCGTAGAGCGTTGTCATGGGCATCGACAGAAATTTTTCCGGGGGGGGGGAGGCTAACCTGGCAAATGAAGGGGCGTAGCTAATGTTAATTAATAGGGGCGGGGCTAAAATGGCAGACAATCAGGGTCGGGTAAGGCTCAGGCCAAGCTGAGAAAAAAAAGTGGTGAATTCTGCATTTGAAACTGGACAACAATTACAGCACACATGAACCCTAAAATTACCCCCCTGGCCCCTGAAAACTCATACATTCCCTGATCCCTAAAATTAGCCCCCTGGCACCCCAAAGCCCATAACCGTCCTGAGCTCTAAAATTGTCCCTCTGGCACCCCAAAACCCATACCCGCCCTGAACCCTAAAATGTCCCCCCCTTGCACCCCAAAACCCATACCCACCCTGAACCCTAAAATTACCCCCTGTTACCCCAAAACTCATACCCACCATGAACCCTAAAATTATCCCCCTGGCACCCCAAAACCCATACCCACCCAGAACCCTAAAATTACCCCTGCCCCCCAAAAACCCATACCCACCATGAACCCTAAAATTACCCCCCTGGTACCCCATAACCCATACCCACCCTGAACCCTAACATTATGCCCCTGGAACCCCTCCTTTAATCCATTTGTATTGGGCCTCTCGTTCTCCCATCTGGCTTTGAGTCTGTCCAGGTCTTTTTGTCTGAGATGTTGCTTCTTTTGGCCATTCTATTCTATGGGAGCCTTACATATAGCCACAAGAGTTCCTATTATTCGACCATGAGACACCCATTTTATCAGCCTCATAAGAATGAAATCCTGAGGTGACCATGCTGAGAATAATTAAAGTGTCTTACCGGTTACACGTAGGCAGGGCCACTGGAATTATGCGGCAGGGGAAGGCTAAATTATGGGTCAGGGTTGACTAAAGAATGCAGCAAGAAAAGGTAAATTATGCGGCATGATGCTGCACATTTTGTGAGTATTATTTAATTATTTTGCCTTCTTTACACTTGTTAACACTGTCTGGGCATAGAATGCACCTTATTGGTACCAGTTTAACACCAAACTATAGCAATAAGCAACAGAAAGGTAACCACTCAACCTTTGGAAAGGATCTTCCACTGTGCGCCAGCACATGTTGCTGCTTTTTTAGTAGCTTTTGAGCTAGAATATTATTATTTTTTAATCTGCAGAATATTTAGCAGATAATGGATTATTTGACAAATCAACAAATATGAGAAAAACACAGCATCGGCACAATCGCATAATTCCAGTAGCCCGACCCATAGGTCCCTGCAGAAGGAATCATTCTTTCATTTAAAACCATCAACATACATATGAATGTTGTATGAATTAATGTAACAATGCCTAGAATGTTCTTTCATTTAGCCAATGACAAGATAAAACTTTTGTTTTGTTAACTTTTTCCATTAATTTACTTTTCATGTAATGCTGCAAGTTTTTAAGAGTCTCAAAGCGGGAAGAAAATAAAGCATACCCCGAGTGAATCTGTATTCTAATTGTGTACACATGTGTACTCCCTTTTCTGGGAAAAGGAAAATCCTTTGCAACACGTTTCTGTTACATCACTATTTTCAGCTCCTAGGAACCTTGTGATGGGAGCCTGCAGCCTCCTTAGCGTGAATAAAAGTGTTCACGATGTCTGTGATGTTCATTTGTTTATCTAAGCAGCTACTATCCCTGCAGAATTTCTTACCACCCCTCAGGCCTGAAACTAACGTATGTCAATGGTATTAATATTTAAATAAACAATGAGGTACAGTCCACAAGACTTCATACCCCCGTGAAACAGAGTGAAAAACTTATTTTTCAGTTCTTTATGGCCTGGGGTGGGCCAGGGTATTTCTTGGGTGGGACTGGCCCACCCTCTACCACCGGGTCTGGTGGGAAGTCTGCTTTAGCAGCTCAAACTTGCCATTGTCATTCTGTATGTGATAATCAGTCACAGACAGAATGACAATGGGCGGGAGGGGCTGCGAGGAGGAGTGTGAGGTGCCCCATCAGGGAGTTGAGGCCTCTGACAGGGAACAGCTCTGCTCCCTGCAGGGCCCAGAATTGGGGACAAAAGGCGTCCGTAAAAGCATGTGCGTCCGCGGGGGGGGGGGGCAAGGAGGGGCGCTTGCCCCCCACCCCCCGGAGCACCCCTCCTTGCCCCGACTGCGGATGCCCATGAGCGTTGTGCAGGATTTTCGGGGGCGGCAATGTTCAGGCGCATTATGGTCAGCGTTCTAACACTCTGCCCCCTCTCACATGGGGAACATCCATTATAACGCATGCGTTGTGTCGCATGCATTTACGGCGCAAGCGTTACAACGTAAGCGACGTCACGACGCAGACCACTACCCCACGTACCATTACATCGCATGCGCATTTAAAACGCATACGCTTTTAAAGCGTATGTGGTGTAATAGACGCGAGGCGGGCGGCACGGACGAGCACCGAGACAGAGGCGGAGGAGCACCGAGACAACGCGAGGAGAAAGAGGTAAGGGGGATTATGCTTAGAGTGTAGTGTTTAGGGTTTAAGGCAGTGTCTGGAGATTGTGTTTACAGTGCAGTGTTTAGTGTTTAGGGCAGTGTCTGGTGGTCGTACTGTAGGGCAGTGTGTTAGGCGTAGTGTATTAGAGTTTAGGGGTTAGGGCTAGGGTTTAGGGAAGTGTAGGCCACTTTTTTAGGCTTTAGGGTAGTGTGTGTTATGAAGGGTAGTGTGTGTTATGTAGGGCTGTGTGTTTAGGCATACTGTCTTAGGGTTTAGGGAAGTGTAGTGTACTTTTTAAGGCTTTTGGGTTGTGTGTGTTATGTAGGGGGTATTCGGGAAACAAATCGCGATTTTAAAGCATGCGGGGTGTTTGTGTGCGTTGTGAATGTATTTTGCATGCACTTCGATACGCAAGCGAAGTAATGGTTTGTGTGGTGAAAGCGTGCGTTGTGAATGGCCATGCGATGTAAAGACGTCGATGCAAAGGTATGCGATCTTAACGCTTGCGATGTAGCATCATACATCCCTCTCTCATCTGCACGGCTTCCCTTCTTCTAAGGGCTACACAGTGCTGTAGATGCCGCTTCGCAGTCCCAGTCTTCTCCTTAAAGATCCCAGCGCCTTCTCCATGGGCGAGGCTTCAACTCTGCAGTGTCCGACAGTGGCCCCACCTACTTCTGCCACGCGATTCAGCAATCAATGAGCAGGTACGGCCTCTCAGAATTCGCCCACATAGTAGCAGCTACGGGCAGCTCCTGCGCAGTTTTAATGTGTGAAAACCCTGTCTGACCTTGGGAGCTAGTGCTGCATTCTCTTCATTGTACTGTCTGTCACTTCCCTCAGTCTTTCCGCAGGCGGATGGCAGTGGTTGCAGCGAGGTGGTGGAGACGGATGGTCTCCGATTCTTCTCCCATGCCAGGTCAGAATTATCGCTCTCCACAGCACACAGTAGCGCGTGAGTGGAATACGCCTGCTGCGCTGAGTCAGCTCTAGCTCACCTACATAGCACTTCACTCTGGGGCAGTGGGCAGGCAGAGTTATACTCCCTCGTCGCCATTGTGGTGCAGTGGGCCCTAGGCCCACATGCTACTAAAATGATGCACACGTTCACAGGGAGTATGCTGGTTAACTGGCCACAAGCGCGTGCACCCGGGCCCTTTTTTTGCAGAGCCACGTCACTCGTGACACCTGTGGAGGATGGATGGGGGGTGCAGGCGTGTCCACTCCCTCAAGGGAGCGGCTGGTAATTCAAATGCCTGCTGAGACGTGTCCAGCACGACACTACATTGGGATTGAGTGCAGCTCATTGTACTGGACTCACTACACATGCTATTCAGCAGTACATAGTGGGGATTAAATGCACATCCTTTCTTAAAGACCAGACCCTGCATCGAATTCCTGTACAAAAATAAACCACTGTGGGTGGCTTCGGACTGCACACAATGTGGACTAGATGGAAGGAGTGGCCTTTGGCCAAGCTCTTTGCACTGACTTGTGTCCATATGACAATGAGCATAAGGCTTTCATCCAGGACCTGAGCAGTAACCGGTCGATCCTGTGAGATAGTGGGTGTCCCACATATTTCTTCCCAGTTCATTCCCCTCAAGATTTGTCATGAATGATTAATACCACACACACATTAATAAAGGCACCTAAGATATAGCCATCTTACTATGAGCATCAATGTAATGTCCATTCCAGTGAATGCCCCTAAACAGGGCACGAGTCGGGGGTACACGCAGGTACACAGCGTCCACCCACTCTTTTTACAGGGTGGATGCTGTAAGACACCGGGACATGTTCAGCAGCGCCTGTATGTTGTCTGCTTATCATTCCCAGCATAAATGCCATAGATGGAAACATAGGCATACAGCTTGCCTTCTGTTCACGGGTACTTAGGAGAGACATGCTTTTGCCTTTGTTCTGTCCCTGTATAAAAATGCAGAGACTGTAAGACTGTCAGATGGGTTAGTCTGTCCCAGTCTTTACACAAATATTGTAAAAATAACAAATGTATTTCTTTTATAGCGCTACATTATGACGTCGTGATGTCATTTACATACTGTCTTACTTGGTCAGTCACCCCACTTCTTTTATAGGACTTGTGCCCTGTCCCTAAGGCTTGATCATTTTTATTTTTTATTTTATTTTCAGAGTTTTGTATAGTGCAAACAAGACCCAACATAGGGTAACAGAGCGCTTCACAGTAAGAAGTAAAACAAATTCAAGACAATATAGTAGGGTCCTAGACAGAATGAAATTATGTACATTTGAATAACGGATAGGTACAGTACAATAAAGACATGTTAAGAAGACATAGAACTTCAGTTCTGGGCATTATTGTAAATTTCAGTACAGTCGACTCTGATTTGTCAGGCAGTCTACACAAGGAAGCATGGAGATGAGTTTAGAATAGCAGGCTAGGTAAGAGGTAAGTAGAGATGTACACGATGTTAGAACTTCCTCAAGAAATAGTGATTAAAGGAGTGTGGTGAGTAATTCAAGAGAGGAGCAAGTTGGGAGGAGATCAGTTGAAGTATAATGAGTCAAAGTGGGTGGGGGGTGCTAAGGATTCAAGGGAAAAATGTGCTCATCAGAAAGGTTTTAGTTTCCGTTTTGAATGTTGAGGTAGAAGAGATTCTTCTGATGCTCGGAGGGAGAGGGTTCCAAATTCTTGGTGCAGCTCCAGAGAAGGCTCTATCAAATGTTTTTTTCTTGCTGAAGCAGAAAGGTTTTAAGAGCAGATTGTCGGAGCTCCTGGTGAGTCTGTTTCCACCCGATAGAGTACGTTTCTGGGCTAGGTATTGGGGTGTCTTGTAGTGTAAGGCTTTATGAGTGATGCAGGCCCTCTTTAGCTGTATTCTCACTTCATAGGGCAGTCAGTTGAGTGCTTTCAGGTGTGGCGAGATGTGGTTGAATTTTCTAGAACCTGTTAAGAGTCTTGTGGCTGCGTGGAGGCAAGCTTTTAAAGGGGCTGTGGAGATCTTGGGAAGCCCCGCTAGAGTTGTACATCCGTATTCCAGCCTCGAGATGACTAACGCTTGAACTGCAGTTTTGAGGTCCGGGGTCTCGATGAATGGTTCATTTTCTGAGATAGCGGAGGTAGAACTGGCATTTTTAGATAGCATGTTAATGTGTGTTTGCATGTTTAGGTTCTTATCTAGCGTGATTCCAAGTGATTTGGTGGACTCTTCTAGGATCGGGGGTACAGTTTAGAGCAGTGATCATGTCAAGAATTCCTGTCATGCGAGGGGAGGAAAACGGTAACCAGCGAAAACGGACTACATCTCCCAGGATGCTTAGCGGTTGAGAGGTTATGTAAACAGGAGAGCTGTTACATAAACTCAAGGAAAACACGCCCTTATGTAAACAGGAGAGCTGTTACATAACTCAAGGAAAACACGCCCTTATGTAAACAGGAGAGCTGTTACATAACTCAAGGAAAACACGCCCTTATGTAAACAGGAGAGCTGTTACATAACTCAAGGAAAACACGCCCTATAAAGGGAGGAACCGGGAGGTACAACGCTGTCGGATATTGTGTTTACACCGACGTACCTGCTTAGTGAAGAGCAGTGTTCCGGAGTGGTGCTCCAGTAAGGCAAGAACGGAGGTAGGTCGAGTCGTTACTCCCTGGGCCGTGTCTTGCCCCATCGTCACCTGTGAAGGACCCGGAAGCTCTACCGGATAACCATTGAGCTTCGCTTTTTGACTCGGCTGAGTCAAAGCGCAGTGGCGCTTTTGCTGGTTGGAGTCGTAACTCCCAGCCCGACCAGAGATACAGGGACTGCCAGCTGTAACGCACACCAGGAGGTGTTTGCCGCGTTACAGACTCGGAAGTCCACAGGATCGATCGAGCGGCTGCTCTCGGTTCAGTCTTCTTTGCTTGTGATTGGGGTATCGGTGACGCATCACCAGGAGGTGACTCCGCGTCCCGGTGCAGTCTGAGGAAGAGGTTGAGCGGCTGCTCCCTTCAGGTAGAGACCCCGGCTGGGTGTTTCCCTGACTCCTCGATTCTCCCCAACACTCTTCGTGCCCCTCACAGCCTACCGATTGGCATTGTCGGACATTTCATTTCTGCCCTCTGTTGGCATACGCCGGGATCGGCGTATATGCAGAGGACGGTTAGGACCATCCGTGCTGTGGGCTGGTAACGTACTTAGCCTGGAGGATTCCAGTGACTATAACCTTTGTTTATTCCTTGTATTATTTTTGCCTTCATTAAAATAACTAAACCTTCACAAGTGGTTGCGTTCTCATTATCGTGTCTGTTAAACGATCCTGAGACGTTCAGGGCGTTACAGATCATCTTGGTCCAGTCCAACAACGTCATAGATTTTTTGGGAGGGAAATTAAAAGGAATTCAGTTTTTTTTTTAGAGTTTAGCTTAAGGTGGTTGGTGGCTAGCCAGTGGACTGTCTTTTCAAGAGCATGATTCATCAACTTGTTCTCTTCAAGGGAGGTGACCTTAATGTACAACTGTGTGTCATCTGCGTTCATATGGAAGGAGACGTTCGACTGTTGTAGTAAAACTGTTAGGGGTTCGATGTGGAGATTGAATAGCGCAAGGGATAAAGTAGAGCCTTGTGGTGCTCCTAAAAGATTAGGAGATGGAGGAGATAAATTCTTGTTCACCATAAACCTTTGCGTCCTGTTTTCCATGAAGAATTTGAAACATTAAAGGACTGTGCCAGATAGTCCCATCCTTTTTTCTAGCCTCTCAAGAATTTTGCAATGATTAACTCTATCAAAGACGGATCAGAGGTCGAGCAGCACTAGCAGACAGGTTTCATTCCAGTTGAGTGCAAGTAGGGCGTCGTCTACAATGTGTAGAATAGCCGTTCGGGTGCTGTGTCCAGGTCTGAATCCAGATTGGCAGTCGTCCAGAAGCTTGAAATTTGTGATGTGTTGGTTTAATTGCTGTTAAACACATTTTTCCAAGACCTTGGCTAGCACGGGAACGTTATTTATTGATCACAACTCTTTATTAGAAATGCCCACCGAGACTTAATGGATCCTGTGAGTTCACCGTCTGAGTGAGGCAATAGTCAGGTGCTTATGAAATCGCGCTCCTGCAAGAGTCTCAGAAATCTTGCGAGCGCGGCAGTCATGTTGTGCGCATGCTTACATCTAAACAGTGCTCAAGCCCCTGTAAACACTGCTTGCCATTGTAAATGCTTACCTGGAAGGTGCTCTTGTCTTCTGCTCGCACTTGTCTTCTGTTCACCAGCAGCCTAAGTCCATCACGGCATACCATGAAAGAAGAACAACAAGGCGGCAGCTTTAAAAACGTGCAGTTCTTTGTTATCATCAATAAACGGAAATGCAGTAGCTTTAGAACAACACAACACAATGTCAGGAGAAAAAGGAACAGGATGGTTGTTTTACAGAATACTCTTGCATATACGATACCGTCCTGGACATTGGTGCTGTGCACGAACAGTTCAAGAAAAGATTAATAATACTTGTTACAATTTTTTTATTTTTTATGTTTACATTTTTATCTCCTCCTGTGTCGAGGTCGGTAAAACGATTGCAAAAATCTATGAAAGATGGTATTTTTGCATTGGGAGACAAAATCCTAAAACAGCAAACATATATATAAACCAGTTAAAAAGTCTTTGACAGCTGTGTAAATCGTTTCAGAATGGTTATTACAGCAAACTAGACAGGGCCGGCTATAGGGCGGTGCGACCAGTGCCACCGCACCAGGTGCTGACTCTTTGAGGGGTGCCCGGTTTGGAAGTATTTTATGGTTTAAAAAGCACCTGCTGCCTCCTGGCCTCCGGCAATTTTCACTTAACAATAAAAATGTCAAGATAACTCCGGTAATTAATGTTCTTCCTGGGGAGAGAAGGAGTTTTGTCTAGTGGAAGTTTTAGCACATATGCATGCTGCAAAGAATGTGTACCATGCAGATCACAAAGTGCATATAGTTTAAATAGGTCAGTGCCTTTGTCAGAGAGATACTTTTGTTACTAGCAGGGTAGATGTTAAAATCCTAACATGGAACAGTGAGCTAATAACTGTCATCAAAGAGCTGCATGCAAACTGCATATAAATATATATATATTAGAGAATTATGATTTTTTTCCTCCGTCTTTCCTTATTCTAATGTTTAAACAAGCATTGGCATAGCCAATAGGTCTCGCCTTTTGGATCTTTTTAAGTGTTGAGTCAGAGATATTGGCTTTGCCTGTAATTTAAGCTATGTTGTAGAGTAGTGTGGCTGTTGCAAAGTTATAATAAAAAAGGGTTATAAGCATTTGTGTTACCTTATATATAATTAAAAAAGATATTATGAATAACTCAATGACCCTATCAAAAAAAATATTAACATAAGTGTTTATGAAGACATATGAGTAAAAGTGATTATTGTTTTAAGTTAACTAAGGCCAAAATGCGATTTAAAAAGCAAAATAAATTTTTATACAGCGGAATAGCGCACACAGTATCATATTTCATATAAACCTGCCATGGGTATGTATTCCTTGAGGTTAGAGAAGCTCTGTGCCTTTTAAATAAGAAGGACCCTTGTGTCTCTGCTTAAGGTGTTAATTGGCCAAAGAGAGCCTGTAGTGAGTCTCCTGTGAAGCAGCGGGCGAAGGCAAACATTCCTGAGACAACTGCCTGTGTCTGCCCGACTCTGCCGTGCACTTGCTGCCAGACAGATCGGGTTTCAAAACACCAGCTGCTGGAGGGCCACAGGCCCTCGGAACTGGGGAAGAGGGCCCCTCATGACTGCCAGCTGTAGATGGCTCGCCCATCTCCGGCTCACAGGTGGTTTGTGCCCTGCTGGTGAAAGCTCTCTGCCACCACTCCCCAAGCACTGCCAAACACAAGCGGAAACCGCTGCCTTCACAATACACCACAGCCCCCGGGTTCGCAAAGCAAGGGGTTACGGGTGTATTTGGGAACATTGCTATATACTAGCAGCATTAGATGCCCCAGAACCACTGTCCCTCCAGTGCCCCTTCGCAAGGCCCCCGCTACTGACCCCACTGCACCACCAGACCGACGATGCCATGCTACATGTCCGTTACTTGCTTCCATCACATGCATTAATCTGTTCTCCGCCAGTGTATCCAAAGTCTACGCACAAAGCGCTGAGAAGCCATTCATTAGCTGTCATACTTGGCACTACACAATGCAAGACAATAAATATATTTGCCCATTGTATCGTGCAACGAATCCACAGTGCTGTCAGAAGGGCAGTAAGTTTATCTGTTATTTCTGTCTTTGATCTAAGGGTGCTTCCTACTCCAACATGGAGCCCGAGCTGACGGTCAGAGGGTTAGTGATGCCTTTAAAGATTCCTTTACTCATTCGGCACAAACAGCTATGGTATCTGCGGGAAACGCATGCAGCCATCACGCGGAACCTCACATGAAACACGTCTTTGTTCAACCGGAGGGTTCCTTCAAATAGTGAAAGCCTCTCCGCTGCACTGCGCCGTCCCCTCGCCGGCAGCCCCGCCGCGGTGCACCCCACAGCGCACCCACAAACCATCGACTCAAAGCGGCGGCTCACTCACCGGGCATCCTCGAACGCACCGTGCTCCCATGCGCAGGGCTGGCCGGGGCTGTGCAAGCTGCTCCACCGGGTCTCGGAGCCCGCATTTTTTTCTTCATGTGCATTCCTCACCCTTGCTTGCTGTGTTGGGCATTGTGTTTGTGTACCCTACCTTTTATTCTCCTGTTTAATCTTTCTAATGTTCTATTGTGTAACACTTTTCTCTTGTAACTTAACTGGTTCTATTGTACAGCGCTCTGACACCTTCGGGTAATGTCCGCGCTTTATAAAAATGCATTAAATAAAATAAATAAATAAAAATCAGCCAAATCGTTTTAATCAGTGGTGTGACATAGGCCCCCGCAGCCAAGAGACGTCCTCGCTTTGCCCGTAGTTGTCACAAAAGTCCTGGTAGTACCCAAGAAGTCCACTGGAGGGAAGCATCGCGCCTTGGGAACTCATAGTTTCTGCTACTATGGAAAACTAGACAGTATACCAAGTTACAATTATAAGGCAAAAGCGTAATAAGCAAAGCCACTCAATTATGCAAGTGAAGATACTTATCTTACTAAACCCAAAACTGTGACTGATGACTTTGAGAGACACTTTTAGTAAGGAAAAAGACTCGAGAGACTAATTTGTTAGCTAGAAATGTATGTTTATAAAGGACTTTGCCATTTTAAGTTCAAATTATTTCTTTATTTTGACTAATAACTTCTTGTGAAACCACCAGGAAGTTATTCAAAGAAGGCAATCGAAACACATCAGAATCTCGAATACTTGAAGGTGTGTGTGCATTTTAGCCACATTGATAATATGTAAATGTGTTTAAAAAAAGTTGTCATAACTAACCGGGTTACATTTCATCTATATTAATATTGGAAACCTTTCAATAAGAGTTAACAAACAATTAAAGTAAATAATGCCTTTTATATGGGCAAGTGTATAAGACCAAGAAGGTTGAACGATTCATTAGCCTGTGAAGTTACTGGTAACTGGAGGAGGGCTCATAGCAAAGAAAGACAGTTCTTAATATGTTGTGTCGTGTTCTCAGAGATCGTGTGCACAGACAGAAGTTAGGCTAAGCAAAGAAGCCAATCAATCGTTGAAGGAAGATATATTGAAGACACCTAATTGGAGGCAACTCTGTCTTGCTCTCTCATTCCCTTCTCTTTTCATTTCCCTGTTCTGCTACCACCGGCGCCAGCAACTGTGACCTGGACAGACCACACCCATGTCAGTTTCAGCATACCCATCCCACACCATCATAGACCTACCACCACTGGAACTACCCACCACAGCTGGAAAAGCATCTCAGAAGAGGAGTGGGCTTCTGTCTTCTCCGAGCACCGGCTTTGAACATACCAGCGACTTGCTAAAATCCATCAAAAACCTCAACATACCTTTACCTGGATCACTGCACGCGCCATCAACCTGTTTCCCATCAAGCGAAACCCAACAACAAGAGCCCTACCACAGGCCAGCTGGTGCACAGAGGAACGCGGGGAGATGAAACATTCCTGCAATCAACTGGCGCTTAGATGGAGAATAAGTCGAGACACCATAGACAAAGGCGTCTTCAAATCAGCCCAAAGACGCTACCACCAGCATATAAGGAACACGAAGCGCAAAGTTGTAGCAAATTACATCAATGCCAGCACTAACAGTAGCAAGTAAATCTTCATTATCATCAAGGATTTTGCTGAGCCTACTGCCACCTCTAGCTAAATCACTCCCTCACAAACACTTTGCAATCAGCTCTTGGAAATCTTCTGTAACAAAATCACCTCCATATACAGCAACTTCGACCATCAAATGGACCCTGTTACCATCGCAACTCAACTTCCCTTCACAGCGATAAAGGAACCTTGATCTCATGGCCTGACATCACCACCGTTGAAATCGCTGCTACTATGAAGACCATCCACACAAGGGCTTCATTTGACCCTTGTCCCCACCAAGCCTTCCCTACAGAACTCCTAACAATCAGCAAAGCACTAACACCCGTCCTCAATACCTCTACCAACTCGGGCCACATACATGGACTCCTGGAAACATGCCACCATCATGCCCTTGCTCAAGAAGCTATCGCTGACCCAGTCACAGTTTCCAACTACAGACCCATCTCCTTCCTTCCATACCCAGCAAAGGTCTTAGAGAAACAAATCAACAGATGCCTCCCTGACCACCTCAGCAACACTAGCTCGGCAACGACATGCAATCCGGATTGAGGCCCAACTACTGTACAGAAACAGCACTCATTTCCACCACAGACTACAACCGCATGATCATTTACAGAGGAGATATGGCAACTCTCATTCACCTGGACCTCTCTGCAGCATTTGACACAGTCTCACACCCCATCCTCATCAGGTGCCTGCACAAAATTGGCATCCAAGGACCTGCTCTCAGCTGGATTGGCTCTTTTTTAACGGATAAAACTTAAGCCACCAGCCTCGCACCTTACTCCTCAGACACCTGCAACTCATTGGTGAAGTGCCCCACAAAGCTCATCGCTAATCCCCACTATTTTCAACGCATACATGATCCCTATGGCCAGCATCATCTGTGCGCACAACATCTTCTTCTACACAGATGACATGCAACTCATATTCTACCTCCTGGACAAGACACCCAACTCAAGAAATAAGTTCCCTGCCTGCATTACCGAAGTCGCTGACTTGATGAAAGTCAACTGTCTCAAGGTCAATACTGACAAGACGGAAGTAGTGATCTTCAGCAAGAACACTTCATCATGGCGATTTCAAATGGTGGCCGGCCGAATTCGGACCCACACCCAGAAACCATGCCAGGAAGCTCAGAATAATCATCGTCAGAAATTGGACCTGACGGCACAAGTCAACGTCATCCCTGCATCCTGCTTCCACAGGTATGCTCAGACGTGGGTCCCATGCACACTGTCAATGAAAACAAATTGTACCTGGCTGATGAGCCCATAACTAGGGCGACACCAGTCCTGGTTTGCTTGTGTTCCGGTTCAGGGAGTACATGGCTTGGCAGTTCGGGCTGGACTGTTCCCATTGGATCAGAGTCAAGACTGATCTGCATATGGTTGAGGTGGCATGGTGAATAAAATAATGATGGATTGGAATGCCGGCCCGAGTAAGTAGCAGCGGCTGAGATTAATTCAAGCATTCCATCCACTTTTTGTATACTTTAAAGTGTAGGGTGTCAGAGCACTTTATCTCATACACACATTATAGAGAGACCATGAATCATACTTATGTGAATCAGTCTATAGGAAAAGTTACATAGAACAATGAGGATTACAAGGTGTAGGAATCACATCACCCTTACTAGTAGAGAGAATATTTTAGGAGTGAGTGGCCTGGAAACGTATAAACTCAGTGTTGGACTTGGCCCTTTTTCCCTCATTTTTTTCGTTTTTGCAGTGTTAAGGTGCAGGTGCTTACTTCGCCCAAGATGGCTGCCACAGACCCCTGCTACTGCAGGGTGGTCGTTTTTCATAGTAGCACCCTAGCTGCCAGGAGCTGGCTGGGACCCACAACAATGTTGCGATACCAGCCCGCCTTTTTGTCCCATAGTTAGAGTGGGGAAGCTCCTGGAAGAGGCTGGAACCTTCTAGAAGGGAGGTGGGGTTTTACTTTTGCCGCCTTGGCTAGAGGTCACCTGACCTAGGGCTACTTAAGAGTGGGAGGGAAACTTGTGTGGTGAGTTGGCCATTGGGGTGAAGCAGAGCTGGAAGAATCCACCAGGAGTGTAGGCGGTAGGGCCTAGCCAGGGACTTATGCCTCTGAGAGTGACAGGATTTAGGTACTGCCTCTTAAGTGAGTGAGGTGCCCTGTGAATCCCACTGATCTTGCCCAGTAGTAGGAGGACCCAGAGACTCTCTGCCAGCCTGACTAGGAAGGACCTAGTCGCCCTCTCCATCCCTACCCCTGTAACAGAACCCCTTAAGGGCGCCAGATACATCTGCGCCACAAGACTTCATCTGTCAACTGAGAACTGAAATCTAACTTCAAGAACTGAAACTGCATGACAAGAGCGAGCTGTAAGCCTTGAATGCCAGAGCTGAGACTGCGTGTCCAAGCTACTCTAGTGAACAAAATACTAAGCCGATTGCCAAGACACCGGGGATCGACCAGGTACTAGCGCTGTGACCCCCGCGCTTCCTACCCTGGTCTGGGACCCCCGGCAGCGTGCTCCGCTGAGCACTTTACCCCATCCTTAATTTGAGCCCCCCCCCTGCGACGACGAAGCCAGCACGCTCACCGCTGCGGCCTGGAGGAGTGCCCTGCTGTGTCGCGAGGCCCAGGAGAAGCCCGGGGCCCCGTCGCTGCCGTCGCAGCCGAGTGAGGAGGTGCGCAAGGTCGGGGCCGAGTTCCCCCAACGTCGTGAGGACGGACGCCTGCTGACGCCGAGACGGAGGTAAGCCCGGAGGCCGAGATCCCCCCTGGTGCGCCCCCTGCTGGTCCGGAAACCGCACCGCACTTGGCCCGGGTCGTCCCCTCCGTGGGAATCCCCTCCCCTGCCTGCGCGACGGAGAGACCCCGCCGAGGGATCCTGTCCGTGTCCCCCCTTCTGTAAGACTGAGAGCGGTGCTTAGTGAACTGCACCGGAGCATAGGGACCCGCTCCGCAAGTCCTGTCAGTCTCCCCGCTGGAAGCCGCCTAAAGGAACTGACTAACATTACCCTCGTGTGGCGCTTCCCGCCACCGACCCTGCTTCCCCCGCTGGAGTGACAAGGGATGCGAGTAGCGCACTGTATGACCTGTTCCGCTCGAAAGTATTCACATGCCCGCGATCGCGAGTAGTGCCTTGTGTTATATGCTCTACTCGATAGTGATTACCTTAAAAGGAAATGCGAGTAGCGCCTTGTGTTACCTGCTCTACTCGACCGAAGTTGTTTGCCAGGAGATGCGAGTAGCGCACTGTGTTCCATGCTCTACTCGATAGTAATTGTTTTGCCAGGAAATGCGAGTAGCGCCGTGTGTTATATGCTCTACTCGGCAGTAATTACATGCTAAGGGATGCGCGTAGCGCATTGTGTTTTATGTTCTGCACGAAGGAAATTCTACACCAGGATCACGAGTAACGTATTGTATTATATGCTCTGCTCGACTGTAATTACTTACAAATGGTTGCGCGAAGCGCTTTGTTTCATATGCTTTACTTCACAGGATTAGGGGCCATTGATTACGAGGAGCGCTCAGTTCCACAGGCGCCATGTTAGTGAGCCCAACGTGTCCCCGTTCAAGTAACATGCTTAGTTAGACGGCCCGTTCAGGGAAAGACTTTACGTAAGCGCGCACAGCGCTAGAACAAGGTTAGGCACTGCATAAGTATCACCCAGAGTGTCGAATGTAATGTCATGATGGTATTATAATTCATGTATTACCTTGTTATTTCCTGAACTGCATCTGACCAACTAAACTTGGATAAACTTGAAGTATTTGCATAATTGAACGGTGTGGCGTCCCTTATTGTGTGTGTTCCTAGTCCATGAGAAGCGTGTGGTGTATGGTTGCTTAACACATAGCCCTCTGGTTGCCCGACCGGCTCGCGCCACGCTACTGCCTATAGGGCCTGGTGACCCCGGGTTCCTACATTGTTGGCCAGCGGTGGGATCCTTGGGACTTGTGACCATACAGCACCCTTCCGTGAGGCGAAGGGCGCCACAATTAAACGCCTATCCTACATTTTTTTTGTTCCACAGCTCAGAAACCATTGTTGCTGGATCATTAGTTCCACTGTCCAGGTAGAGAGTGCAAGAAGCCTGGTTAGCTATTGACTGTTGCCTACACCCTAGGAATTTTCTCCTTAGAGTCTAGGTCCCCACCTGCCAGAATGGAATCCCGGCTAGCTGACCTCGAGGGGTACACTGTGAGGCAACTGAGGGAGTTCGCGCAGGAGTTGGGGGTGCCTGGGATGCGGAGGGCCAAGGCGCCGGAACTCCGTACCGCCATTAGGGCATGGGTAGAAGCCCACCCAGAAGGGAGAGGGGATGAGGGACAGGAAGCGCCAGATGCACCTCAGGAGGAGAGCGCCCAGGAAGTCCTAGATATCCTGAATGTAGACATGTCCGAGAATGTGCCCCCAGGAAGACGTTCTGGGGCCAGTAGTAAGACAGGGTCTAGCAGGAGCGCGTCTCCAAGGGAGTATGAGGACAGAAGGGAAGAGAGGCAGTTAAAATGGGAGCTGGCCAGGCAGGAGAAAGAAAGAGAAATGGCCAGATTGGAACAGGAAAAGGAATTAGCAAAATTGGAATGGGCAATGGAGGAGAAGAGGATGGCGCACGAGCTTCGGATGAAGGAGTTGGAGCTGCGTGCCCTCCAGATGAGTGTGTCCAGTGAGGACACTGGTGGCAGCATACCGGAAGCTCCACAGGAGCTAGAAGTTTATTTACCCCAGGATGACATCACTAGGGTGTCTGAGGAGGCACTGGGGTGTGAACCTGAAGGGGGTGGTGCAGGGATCTCCCAACCCAGCGAGGTGGGAGGAGTGGCAGATAGCCCAGCTAGGTCCCAGGGAGAGAGGGTTGTAGGGCCTCACGACCTATCTATAGGAAGGCGTGAGACGGGGAGGTGTCCCGAGGTGCCCCAACCGAAGTCTCAGGGCCTGGAGAGTTCCGCAAGGGAGCCCCAGGTTGGGAGCCTAGGCTGTCCCGATGTGCCATCCAGTGCAGGGGAGCCCCTAGTGTCAGGAGGACCCAGGGCGACTGTAACCAGCGCGCCTGAGGTTCTGGGGTTGGCCCAGTTTCAGGGTTTAGGTCCTGGGCTGGGGTGCCAGGTTCAGGGGTTGCCTGACCTGGCGGGTGGGGCCTCTGCTAACAGGGTCCCCCCGAAATTGACTTCCAGAGGTACTTCTCCAGGTGGGAGGGTGCGGAACTCTGGAAGGGGGTGCAGAGGGAGGAAGGTCTCACCTCGGGCACCGGCTCAGCCACAGGGTTTAGATCCTGTGCTGGGATGCCAGGCTCAGGGGTTGCCTGACCTGGCGGGTGGGGCCTCTGTTAACAGGGTCCCCCCGAAATTGACTTCCAGGGGTACCTTTCCCAGTGGGAGGGTGCGGAACTCTGGGAGGGGGTGCAGAGGGAGGAAGGTCTCGCCTCGGGCACCGACTCAGCCTAAGGGTTTAGACCCTAGGTTGAGGAATCAGTTGAAGGGTCAAGGCCCTGTACTGAGGAGACAGTGGTGGTTTGAGGGTGCCTCGCAGGGTAGGGTGAGGAACCCCAGAAGGAGAGTTAGGGGGAGGAGAGCCTCGCCCCTGAAGGCTGGTCAGCCTAAGGGTGTGAACCCCAGGAGGAAGGACCAGAGGCAGTTTAGGACTGCAAGGAGGAGGACCGGAGTGGTCAACAGGCACTACAGGCCTGGGGCTACTGCCACCCACTCCGCGAGATCACCCGGGCCAGAGACATCTGGACGGCCCAGGGGCCGGTCCTGGCCACAACTAGCTAGGGAGCCCCAGTGGGGTGGTTTCGTTGGTCCAGGGAGGTTTGTTAGGGAACCATTGGGATCCAGAGCGGCGGAGAACCTGCGGGTGCTCCTGCCGTTGCGGGCCTGCGTCCACCTTTTCTCGCCCCAAGCAGGGAAGACCATCAAGGCATTGATCGGTCTACCCTGGCTTTCGGCTGGAAGGGGGTTATGTTGGACTTGGCCCTTTTTCCCTCATTTTTTTCGTTTTTGCAGTGTTAAGGTGCAGGTGCTTACTTCGCCCAAGATGGCTGCCACAGACCCCTGCTACTGCAGGGTGGTCGTTTTTCATAGTAGCACCCTAGCTGCCAGGAGCTGGCTGGGACCCACAACAATGTTGCGATACCAGCCCGCCTTTTTGTCCCATAGTTAGAGTGGGGAAGCTCCTGGAAGAGGCTGGAACCTTCTAGAAGGGAGGTGGGGTTTTACTTTTGCCGCCTTGGCTAGAGGTCACCTGACCTAGGGCTACTTAAGAGTGGGAGGGAAACTTGTGTGGTGAGTTGGCCATTGGGGTGAAGCAGAGCTGGAAGAATCCACCAGGAGTGTAGGCGGTAGGGCCTAGCCAGGGACTTATGCCTCTGAGAGTGACAGGATTTAGGTACTGCCTCTTAAGTGAGTGAGGTGCCCTGTGAATCCCACTGATCTTGCCCAGTAGTAGGAGGACCCAGAGACTCTCTGCCAGCCTGACTAGGAAGGACCTAGTCGCCCTCTCCATCCCTACCCCTGTAACAGAACCCCTTAAGGGCGCCAGATACATCTGCGCCACAAGACTTCATCTGTCAACTGAGAACTGAAATCTAACTTCAAGAACTGAAACTGCATGACAAGAGCGAGCTGTAAGCCTTGAATGCCAGAGCTGAGACTGCGTGTCCAAGCTACTCTAGTGAACAAAATACTAAGCCGATTGCCAAGACACCGGGGATCGACCAGGTACTAGCGCTGTGACCCCCGCGCTTCCTACCCTGGTCTGGGACCCCCGGCAGCGTGCTCCGCTGAGCACTTTACCCCATCCTTAATTTGAGCCCCCCCCCCCTGCGACGACGAAGCCAGCGCGCTCACCGCTGCGGCCTGGAGGCCTGGAGGAGTGCCCTGCTGTGTCGCGAGGCCCAGGAGAAGCCCGGGGCCCCGTCGCTGCCGTCGCAGCCGAGTGAGGAGGTGCGCAAGGTCGGGGCCGAGTTCCCCCAACGTCGTGAGGACGGACGCCTGCTGACGCCGAGACGGAGGTAAGCCCGGAGGCCGAGATCCCCCCTGGTGCGCCCCCTGCTGGTCCGGAAACCGCACCGCACTTGGCCCGGGTCGTCCCCTCCGTGGGAATCCCCTCCCCTGCCTGCGCGACGGAGAGACCCCGCCGAGGGATCCTGTCCGTGTCCCCCCTTCTGTAAGACTGAGAGCGGTGCTTAGTGAACTGCACCGGAGCATAGGGACCCGCTCCGCAAGTCCTGTCAGTCTCCCCGCTGGAAGCCGCCTAAAGGAACTGACTAACATTACCCTCGTGTGGCGCTTCCCGCCACCGACCCTGCTTCCCCCGCTGGAGTGACAAGGGATGCGAGTAGCGCACTGTATGACCTGTTCCGCTCGAAAGTATTCACATGCCCGCGATCGCGAGTAGTGCCTTGTGTTATATGCTCTACTCGATAGTGATTACCTTAAAAGGAAATGCGAGTAGCGCCTTGTGTTACCTGCTCTACTCGATAGTAATTGTTTTGCCAGGAAATGCGAGTAGCGCCGTGTGTTATATGCTCTACTCGGCAGTAATTACATGCTAAGGGATGCGCGTAGCGCATTGTGTTTTATGTTCTGCACGAAGGAAATTCTACACCAGGATCACGAGTAACGTATTGTATTATATGCTCTGCTCGACTGTAATTACTTACAAATGGTTGCGCGAAGCGCTTTGTTTCATATGCTTTACTTCACAGGATTAGGGGCCATTGATTACGAGGAGCGCTCAGTTCCACAGGCGCCATGTTAGTGAGCCCAATGTGTCCCCGTTCAAGTAACATGCTTAGTTAGACGGCCCGTTCAGGGAAAGACTTTACGTAAGCGCGCACAGCGCTAGAACAAGGTTAGGCACTGCATAAGTATCACCCAGAGTGTCGAATGTAATGTCATGATGGTATTATAATTCATGTATTACCTTGTTATTTCCTGAACTGCATCTGACCAACTAAACTTGGATAAACTTGAAGTATTTGCATAATTGAACGGTGTGGCGTCCCTTATTGTGTGTGTTCCTAGTCCATGAGAAGCGTGTGGTGTATGGTTGCTTAACACATAGCCCTCTGGTTGCCCGACCGGCTCGCGCCACGCTACCGCCTATAGGGCCTGGTGACCCCGGGTTCCTACACTCAGGATTTAAAATGTACCACAGTAGTTGGGGTTGGCTTTACATGTAAGAATATATTTCTACCGAAATAAACAACCATGTTTAGCAACATTGCGATAATGAAAGACAGGGGAAAAACACATAACGTTCTAACCTTTACCATGCCGTTTGCATGCAGCTCTTTGATGACAGTTCATAGGTCACTATGCTATATTAGGGTTGTAACTTATGAACTGCAAGCACCAAAAGAAGTAACCCACTGAGCTACCCACATAAAATATAGTTCTGTGATCTGCATGGTACACCTTCTTTGCAGGAGGCAAATTAACCTTCTGTGCTTCTTTATGTTGAGTCATAACTGCCACTACACAAACCTCAGATCTCTCTCCAGCTGGAACATTAATCACCAGGGTTGTCTTGACATTTTTATTGTTCTCTGGACATATGAGAAGCTCTGCAGAAGGTGATTTTAAACCCATAAGTTATTACTAAACGCAGCACTCCCCAAACTCAGCACCAGGTGCAGTTGTGCTCTAAAGCCGGCCCTGCTTGCACCCGACAGCAGGAATGTGCTGTGATATGAGGTCCATTCTTGCCTGTCAAATGCCAGCCAATAAAATGCTGAGGAGTCACTGCCCCCTTGCATTCTCATGTAGAAAAGGGCTATGAGATGATCTGCATGGTCATTACCACTCTGGAATCCACAACCGCAAGTCTTCCAATGCCAGACAGTTGCCTTCATGGTTAATGCGAATGGCAGAATCGGAATTGTCCCACAAGGCTCTGGGACAGATTACCCAGCAATGCAATCCTACCAATACTTTGAGGAGTCTATGTAGACTGTGAACATTAACAGGGCAAGCAGAAAGAAAACACCATTAAAGCCTTAGGGGCTTGTGTCCACCTACACAATTTTGTTACTAGGGATGGTAGGACTGGAATAGGCATCTAGTGGTCATACAGCAGTTGCTTCCTGTGTTCCACTAGATTCAACTGTAGGGTATACTTTTGGAACTTAGAAAAAGACACCACTTTAGTCCCAAAATCCATTGGAACCACAAGGCTGACATGGTCTTTATGCCCATGAAGTCATCTATTTTCACTGGCATCATTACCTTGTCGAAGCCTGTCTCTGCGGATTGGATCTTTTTGTATGTTGCAAAAAAGGACTTAAGGAGATTCACTCAGAACCCAAGGTTATAGACAAGCATGTAACGTAGTGAGATTCAGGGGTGTGAACCTCAAATTTCCCAACTAAAAAGCAGTGGGCTGCAAGGTGGAGATGTGAGCTGTCCAAGGTTCAAGAGTGACTGTTTTCATACGAAACAGGGTCAGTATTGATTAGCATTAAATGTGCCTCTCGCTAGTGAAAAACGATTGGTTGGATTGCTTCCCTGAACAAATGTCACTGGTTAGACTACTTGCAAGCATTCATACAAACAACTTTTTGGGTGTTTGATTGACAGTTTTTTGTATGCCAGAAAATCTGAAACTGGCACAGCTTTCTAAAAACTACTGCCAATGTTTGTGAATGCCAAAAAGCTGCACATGTGAACTAATTTAAGGAGTTCATCTAAGATTTACTAATTTTGCTAAACCAGTCACTATAGCTATTTAAGGTTCCATTCCAAAAAATGAACAAGTTGAAAGCTCTTAGTGGCAGACCTGATTCAGGGCCCCCAGACCCAACTACCAAGCCAAGAATGCATTTTGAGGTTTCACACCCCCAAACTCCCTCTACACTCAGAGCTATGTCCCTACTCGTCCCACCTGGGCCTGGTAGTTCGTCCTGGGAACTCATGACTACGGTCAAGAACAACACAACAGCCTCTGAGAATCCCTGCTATTGGATCACTTATTTTAAATGTATTTTCAATGCATGCATTCTTCTTCGTCTTCTACAAAAAGCCTTGACTGTAGAGTTGTCAAATCAGTGCATGTCGGCAGGGCTCCTTATTCAATGTATATATCAGGACCCCTGGCTACTGTTAACATATCCCAAGGCAGGGAAACACAATTGTATAAACAAATCCCTAGGCAACTAACCATTTATTACACACATTTTGATATAATTATATTAAAGCCAAGCGTACAAAAATAATTACATTGTTTATTTTTACAGAAAAACATTCAAAACAATAATATTCAATGTCTGTAATGATGCATGACTATTAAAAGCAAAACAGATCACAAGAGGCATTCCTCTCATACAAACATACATTCAATACTTGAACACCAAAATGTTAGTAACCTAAGAACGGAGATCGTGTCTAGAAATACTCTATAATTTTGCTTGTAATGGTACAAATCATGAAGTATCTTTTTTATAGATTCACATCTGTTAATTGGTATTCATAATTTTTTTCAAGTGACAAAACAAAATACTGTGAAAAAGTGGCTTCGATTGTTGATGAACCTTCATGGAATCGAGTCTACGCGCATTTCGGCGACCCAAGCGTTCTCATGAGGAAAGCCACAAGCAAAGACATGCCTAAAAATTATATAAAAAGGACACTTAGGCTTCCTGTTTAATCAGAATAAAATAGTGAAAGAAAATAGAAGAAGAGAGTAAATTCTACAGTGAAAAAACACCTTCACCAAGATTGGTCATCATAAAGAAATCATTATTCATCAGAAAGTAGAAATAGAAAAAAGAAAAAATTAGAAACAGAACCTATTGGTGTTCCAAAAGACTACGAGATGTTTGCAACTCAGCCATGAAAAATTATGCTAGTAAGTAAAAATAAACTCTTACCTGGTAGTACAAGCAACTGACGCAGCTGAGAGATCTCAAGCAGTAGACTAGAGAAATCATATAAGGACAAATGATATGAACAGACTGCTGTCAGAACAGTTTAGGGCCTTTGATAGTTATATTCACATAAAAGTTTCTATAATAATAAAAATCCTTGGAGACATTGCCATGATAGATTTCAGAAATGTATATTGTCATATACCTAAGTCAGTTGTTATGGATACCAGATGGAACACTCGGAGAAGTCAATTCTAAATTGATGTGACAAGCATTGAAAATTGAAGTACACAACAGATTTATCACCAAATGATTCTAAATAAAGAACATAGACAAGAAAGATCATTACATAAAATCAAATAATAGGCTTCTAGACAGTCCTGTTTGGTGATGCCATAAGGATGGCTATGGGGAGTTGTCAGTGTATATTTACCATGAATTATCGGTTCTTCGCCCCGATGTCATGTCCCCAATACAGGTATAGATGTGTTGGAATTGTGACTTAATTCGTACGCGAGTAGATATGTATCAAGGAAGCGTCACTTGAAAGTAATCTAATGAAGAACAAGAAACATAACTAAGTAGATGATGCAGTGTAGCAATTAGTCATGGAACAAGCTCTATGTATGATACTGGGAACCCCGACACCTAGGTGTTAGAGAAAGGGGGCTCAATGATGCAACATATCAGTGATGCCAATACACCAGTCTGTATGCCGTATGGTGTGAAGAACCAGTATATTGAACAAGCAGACTAAAATTAAACTAAGTCTGACAAATGGGGATCGCTATTGTGGTATATGTACAGCAGAAAAATGCATTTTCAAAAACGACAAAGATTCCAACATCAGGTCTTTGTAATGGTCATTACATGGGGGAGATCTAGTTTTCAACGTGTTAAATATATACCTATAGAGACTGAGCGATGGTATGATCTATGTATTATGCAGATCTTGGTGTCTGAGACAGTAAATGTGCCACCATGAAGAATGGTTATTTTTCCCTCTATATTGCCAAGATCTAATTTTCAAAGCGATAAATACACCCCGTTGGGAACCATGAATGTATGTAAACTACTCCGTGATTGGTATATCTTTTCTAACAATTGTGGATCACTATCACTAATTATGGTCCATAATGTCAAAAATGGGGATTGATGGTGCAATAATTACTTTGCTAAGCAGGCTCCACGAACGCACCTCAGACACAGTACGCTATAGTACCGGAGGAGATCTAACAGAAGAATTCCCCTCCGACATAGGGGTAAGGCAGGGGTGTGTCCTGGCACCTTTCCTCTTTTTATTATATATATTCCAAGACTAAATGTGTGTCAATTCCCTGTATTATTATTATACGCTGATGATGCTGTCCTGACAGCCAAGACAGCAAATAGCCTACTAACACTGCTTGATTCTTTTAATGCTTTTATGAATGACATGGGCTTAAAAGTTAATCGTACAAAATCTTTTATAATGAAATGCGGACCAGAAAATTCTAAAACGAGGACCTTTTTACTGGGGGTTGAAGAAATTAAAAAGGTTCCGCATTTTACATATCTGGAGGTACCATTTGATGCGGATTTTAATTGGCAAGATGGTTTAAACATTAGAATGATGCAATTCCAGAAATCCAATGATGCTATTTCTAGATTTGCTAAAATACTGGGTCACAAAGCAAATAAGGAGATTTTATGTATCTATAAGGGCAAGAGTCTCTCAGTGGAAACCTTTGGGGCAGGGTTCTGGGGACATATGAATTGCAAATCATTACAAATAATGACAAATAGGTTTTTAAGGAGACTTCTATCAGTGCCACAGAGTTCCCCTGTTGCTTTTAGCCACGATGAAGTAGGAATGAGTTACCTGAAATACAATATTGCATTACAACCGCTGTTGCTTTGGTTAATAATTTGGAAAAATCCTGAGGCTTCCATAGGACAGTATTGATGGATTGTATGGGGCTGGAGAAGAGCCTAGATATACCTTGGTTAAGATACATCAAAATGAAGCTTACTAAAATGGGTGTCTCAGAATATTACACAAATTCTGACACCCTTAACATGTTTTCACTTGTCTCTATTAAATCTCTTTTCTACCAAAGCCTTCAGCGGGTAGATACTACTTCTAACATGTCTAATCAACTGGAACCCTTCCCCCAGCGACAAAGATAATCCGCACTCTATCTAAAATTGATCTAAATGAAAGGCGGAAATTTCTGCTGATTAGCTTGTGGTTAAAAACAATTTATTACCTAGTCGCTTTCCCCACTCAAGGAACATGGTTTGTATCACTTCCATAATGCCCCCGTGATAGTCAATCATGTCAAAGCACTATGCACTTTATTTTATTCTGCAGTCTGTATAATCCCCGGAGGAAGCATTTTATTTGCCCACTCTTACTTGCTGCGGGGATCAGAAACCATGAACTGGCAATGAAATACTTACTCTCATTAGAAATAACTGAAATTATATACTGTCTTTTAAACTATCTTTTACCACTTTTAAGAACCATAGCAAGTATTAATTATTGTCTATAAATGTTTAAACTCGGTGTATAAGGAACTGTTGGCTTTTAAAGTTTTAAATTTTAAACATGTATGTGCAATCTTTTATGGCTCTTTCAAGAGTCGAATAAAGTATTTTCTTATCTGAATTGTAATGTATTCCAACTTAATTGAAGAGCCATTCAGAGCTTATACACCCACTCACAGACCCACTCTGGACTAATTCAGCCAGTCACATACCCAGTTGGGGACTCCTACACCCTCTCAGATTCACCCCTAGACTCATGCACCCACTCAGAGACTCACACACTCTCACAGACCTGTTCAGACACTCATGTACCCACTTGCAAACACACTCAGACACTCACACACCCATTCACTGACCCACTCAGAAGCTCATGCACCCAGTCTCAGACCCACTCAGACATTTATGCACCAACTCTGACATGCACTCATACAATGATGCACCCACTCTAAGAGCCATTGAGACTGCCCCCACTCACACACCCACTCAGAAAGTGATGTATGTACTCTCCAACCTGCTGAGAGACGTATGCGTCCACTTACACATTTAGACATTCACAAAACTAGTCACAGAGGCATTGTCACATGCATAGAGTCAAAATGAGTTGTACATCTTAAATGTGTTGTTGTGCATTGAATTTGTGACATTTATGCACCCACTCATAGACCCATGTACCCACTCAGACACTCACACACCCAGTCACAGAGCCACTGAGACACTCATGCACCCACTCAGATTTAATCAGAGACTCATGCACCCACTCAGACAAGCTCCCACTCAGAGACCTACTCACTCATACATCGATTCACAGAGCCACTCAGAGACTTATGCACCCACTCACAGACCCACTCAGACTCATGCGGCCAGCCACAGACCCAGTCAAAGACTCTTGCACCCACTCACAGATTCACTCAGACTCACACCCCCACTCAGAGACTCTCTCATGCTCTCACTGACCAACTCAGAAGCTCATGCCCCCGGTCTAAGACCTACTAAAATAGGTATGCACCCACTCACTCAAGCAAAAGCTCATATACCCAGTCACAGTCCAGAGACATGTATGCACCAACTCTGACACACACTTAGACACTGATGCAACCACTCTCAGAGCCATTGAGACACTCATGCACCCACTCACACACCCACTCAGAAAGTGATGCATGTACTCTCAGACCCACTGAGAGACTTATGTGTCAACTAACACACACTAGGAGCCCCAGGGACAACCACAAACAAATTGCAAGTTACTCAGAATTGCACAGCACGTACGCTTCTCAAGATTCCCAATAGCCACTCTGCAAGACCTGCTCTGAAGACCTTGCACTGGCTCCCGATTATGGAAAGAATAAAGTTCAAGTCCTTATGCATTGCCCATAAGTCCTTCTGATAGACAGGCCCCTCCATCATCCGGTCCATCATCTCCCCCTATCACCCTAACAGATGCCTCCGATCGACCAACCTCTACTTAGCCTCTGTTCCCAAAATCAAAAGGGTGAGAAGTGGTGGCCGGTCCTTCCTTTACAATGCCGCCAAGCTGTGGAACGCTCTCCCCCTCCACTTATGTTATGAACCTAACCTCCTGTCCTTTCGGGAAACTCTGAAAACCTGGCTTTTTCAAAACTCCACCCACTAAGCTGTTGTGATCTGTCTGGCGTCTTCTGTAGCGCTGGGAAGCCTACAGGTAGCCATGCGCTCTACAAATATCCCTATCATAACACCCATTTAGACAGTCACAAAACTAGTCACAGAGGCATTGTCACATGCATAGAGTCAAAATGGAAGTTATACATCTTAAATGTGTTTTGTAATGAATTCATGCTTATGCATGGTGAATCCGTGACAGAGTCGCGACTCAAATAAAAATACCAAAAGGATTTAAAATGAATAATATTTAGTGTTTGGTAATAGGGTGGCTCTTAGAAGAGCTTTTGTGTTTATTGTATGTAGATTATTACTACACTTTAAACAGGATGCAGTCTTTCAAGTTGTTAAGGAATATGGTGTTGCCTTTCTCAGGGAAATATACTCCATCACTTCAATATATGCTCCATGTTGAAGCGCAAGTAGTTGTAGATGAAGCCCATGTTCTGGCCTCTAAGGAATGCAGAAACCATTTTATTAACATTGTTATACTTGGCATCTTTGGCATAGTTTCCCCTAACTTTTTGCCTCTACCTCCTATATTTTTGATTTTGTGCTGGATTTCGTTTTTGCTGGCTTAGATGCTTTGGGCACTTGGCCACTGCTGATCAGTGTCAAAGTGCAAGTGCTCCCTGTGTAAATGGTTGTTACAATTGGTTCTCCCTGATAGACATATTTGATTTACTGGTAAGTCCCTAGTAAAGTGCACTGAAGTATGCCAGGGCCTGTAAATGAAATGCTACTAGTGGGCCTGCTCCACTGATTGTGCCACCCACAAAAATAGTTCTGAAATGGTAACTTAGACCTTAGACTGTAGTGTCTGTGCGCAGTTGTTAACTGCCATGTCGACTTGGCAAGTGCACCCACTTGCCAGGCCCCAACCTTCCCTTTTCTTACATGTAAGACACCCCTATGGTAGGCCCAAGGTACCACATGGGCAGGGTGCAGTGTATATGAAAGGTAGGACATGTACTCATGTGTGTGTAATATGTGCTGATAGTGAAATACTGACAATTTCATTTTTCACTATTGAAAGGCTATCCTGCCCCATAAGATACAATGGGAAATGCTTTGTAACAGCTTACAAGTATAACTTCTCACTGGGACAAGCTAGAGAAATAAAGTTTAGGCTCTCTGAACTCAGAACTTAATGACACCTCTTTCAGTAAAGATGGTTTTCAAATTGTGTGTTTGAAACTGCCACAAGTAGGCATTTTCTTGTTTAACCATTCTGAGTGCCTCTGCCTGTTTGTGTATTGACTGTCTGGATTTGGAGGGGCAGGGGATGTGCATTCACTGTAGACAGATACTGGGGTGTTGAGGTGTGCTTGGCCCTTTCTGGATGACTCAGAGCTGAGCTAAATAGACCTTGGCTGAATTTTGAGTAGTGGGAGGAGATTTCCTTGCAACTGATTAGGGCCTGTCTCTCTTGCACAATGCTGTCTCCACCCTCTGTGGTCATACTGCACCAGTGAGGACAGAACTGGTTTGAACTGGGCTCAGATACCCTTGCACGAGGAGAACAAATACATTTTGGTGCATATGTATTAGATCTAAAACCCCAGAGATTTAGACTACTTCTGGAATCACGAGGAACCTTTGCCAAGGAGAAGAGCTGGAGAAACTGAAGGAGGAGTACTGCCCCTTTGCTGTGTGCTGTCTGGGGTTGGCCTGCAATAGCTGTTTCTGCCAAGGACTTTGCTGTATCCCCCTTTTTAAGGAAGATCTCCGAGGGCTCGAGTAGAGCTTGCCTCCTGTTCTGAAGTCTCAAGGACACAAATACTTCACCGGTGATGGATCAAACCCAGATCTGTTGACTGGGTGCGAGTATTTGATTGGTTCTGATGCTCCGTCCATCACCACCCCTTTTTATACCGCTTTGTTCGTCATAAGTTGGCAGGGAATGCTCAGACGTGAGTCCCATGCTCACTTTGCCACTGGATTCAAGCAAGCCTGGCTGAAGACGGCTTAAATGCCAGAAACCGGTCCTAGGAAGCTTGTTTCCGGTCCAGGGAAGGCATGGCTTGGCAGTTCGGGCTGGACTGTTCCCATGAGACACAGGGTCAGACTGATTTGCATATGGCCATGTCTGAACTGGGGTGGCAGAGTGGGCTAAAGAACGGTGATGGATCAAACCCAGATCTGTTGACTGGGTGCGAGTATTTGATTGGTTCTGATGCTCCGTCCATCACCACCCCTTTTTGTACCGCTTTGTTCGTCATAAGTTGGCAGGGTATGCTCAGACGTGAGTCCCATGCTCACTTTGCCACTGGATTCAAGCAAGCCTGGCTGAAGACGGCTGATATGCCAGAAACCGGTCCTAGGAAGCTTGTTTCCGGTCCAGGGAAGGCATGGCTTGGCAGTTCGGGCTGGACTGTTCCCATGAGACACAGGGTCAGACTGATTTGCATATGGCCATGTCTGAACTGGGGTGGCAGAGTGGGCTAAAGAACGGTGATGGATCAAACCCAGATCTGTTGACTGGGTGTGAGTATTTGATTGGTTCTGATGCTCCGTCCATCACCACCCCTTTTTGTACCGCTTTGTTCGCCATAAGTTGGCTGGGTATGCTCAGACGTGAGTCCCTTGCTCACTTTGCCACTGGATTGAAGCAAGCCTGGCTGAAAACTGCTGAAATGCCAGAAACCGGTCCTAGGAAGCTTGTTTCCGGTCCAGGGAAGGCATGGCTTGGCAGTTCGGGCTGGACTGTTCCCATGAGGCACAGGGTCAGACTGATTTGCATATGGCCATGTCTGAACTGGGGTGGCAGAGTGGGCTAAAGAACGGTGATGGATCAAACCCAGATCTGTTGACTGGGTGTGAGTATTTAATTGGTTCTGATGCTCCGTCCATCACCACCCCTTTTTGTACCACAAAGAATTCACCCCCAGTTTCTCTGAACGTCCTTGCTTGAAGTTCTGACCCCCCCCCAAGAGGTGCCTGGGTCTGTGTTGGGCCTCTAGAGGTTGTTACTGCTGTTGGGTGCTGGAAACGCACCGCAACAACAAGAAAATCAACGCATCGCTCTTCTTGCAGCTGTTTTTCCGACGTAGCTCCGCTGTGCAAGAAGAATCTCCACACATCGCTGCGTCACTTACGAAACTGACGCAGCACCTGTCGCCGCTGCAAAAACCGACTCATGGAGGGATCGTGGCTGAAAAAACCGACATGGCACCGCTCGACACCACAGCATCAATCGCAAACGCATCCCGGATTGCCATGCATCATACCTGTGCAGCAAATTTTCCTGACGCATCACCCATGGACCAGAGCCGTCTCGGAATCGACGCATCACTTCCCCCTGCAGACCAGATTTGACGCATCACTTCTCCTGCATGCAGCAGAACTGTTGCATCGCCTACCCATGGTCTCAGGAACTGACGCATCTCTTTGCTTTTCGACGCTTCCCATCTCTGCGGCTGTTTGGCCTTGTGAATTTTGTTGCAGCTACAGGTACTTCGAGAGAAATCACGCATCCATAGTTTTCTATGGGGCAAGTTGTTTGAAGCCTTTTTAAAGTCATATGTTTATTACATGTATGTTGGATTTTTTTGTCGTTTTGGTCTTGTTGAGTTTAGATAGAGATACTTTATTTTCCTAAACTGGTGTGGTGTCCATTTGTGGTTTTATCACTGTATTACTGTGTGTTTTGAGTACAAATACTTTACACATTGCTTTTGGGATAAGTCGGTCTGCTTGTGCCAAGCTACCGAGGGGGTGAGCAGTGGTTATCTAAAGTGTGTATCCCACTTACCCTGACTAGAAGCAAGGGGCCCTATTTGGACAAAGGTACCTACCTCTGCCAACCAGAGACCCCCCCCGCATTTCTAACAAACATGTTTCCAGGCTTTGTGTCTTTCTTTTTTTTTACAGAATTTGTCTGACCAGTTTCATTTCTGCCTTTGGCAAATGTTAGAGTACACCAAAGTAGTACGATTGAAAAGTGTCATTAATTAGCCTAAGGTCTCTTTCATTGCAATTTCCACTCCTACCCCTGTGCCTAGACCATTGCAACTACAGTACAAAATTAAGAGGTCTGGATGTAGACAATCAGCAATGCTCTAAACCAAAGGAAGCAATTGCTGCCATTTTAATCCTCTCTGGCTAATCCAGGCAATGTCCACATTGGGCAAACCCAAGTACCTGTCAATGCCACTCTTTCTAGCAAATTCTATGGCCCAAAAGGCATTTCTGTGGCCCACAATCCACACTCTAATCATATTGAAGGATGGAGCAGTAGCACAGAGGTGAAGGGTGTAGCTGAATGTGACACTTGGTAGAATGAAAGGCAGTAAAAATGAAGGAGTGGACCTGGATTAAGAAAAGGACGTACTGGAGTGGTGTAAATAATTTAATAACTAATAATAGGCAGTGATTTAATTGGTAAAGTAAGTAGATCTGTGATTGGCTCTGAATACATTTAAGAGAAGTTAAGCTATTGTGGATATGTTACATTTTCAAGGAGTCAACTGAACCTGCTGCAGTTAGAAAGTGCTATGAACGTTTGACTTACTGGTACAGTAGAATGTTTGAAATCAGGTTGCTATGACAACGGATGTAAAGCAGTGTGGGGGAATGGTGCTAAATACACTATTTTGAATCTGCAAACAATATGGTAGCTTAGGGACAGCACGTATTGAGAAATGCCAATTTTCAAATTTAGTAGTGTGATAGGATTTGAAATATATCTGAAAAATGTTATCACTATGATTGTAAATGCTTTAATGGACTCACATATGGAGTTGACTCTGTTGCAAAGTTACACAGGGGAGGGTCGCGCTGAGCATCGTGACCGGGTAGGGAATCCATCCACAAATACTACCAGATTTGGCTTCTAATCAGTAGACTAATAAAGGGTTAAAAAAAAACCAATATAAACTGGAGTAACAACTGGAGAACTTGAAAGGAACGTTTTGATTTGCTAACTACATTAGTATCACTGGAGAGAGAAAATTGTACATTCTGGTTGTTTCTGACAGTGTGGTAGTTATTTTTTGTGAGAAGAAATTTGAAGTGCAAGTGTGTTAAAACTTGACGATTAAGAAAGCAAATTTACAGGTATGTTAATAGGCAGATTAATGATCTATACTTAAATAAATATGATGAGTTACATGTCCTGCAACATACCTTAAAAAGGGCTGAAAGTATTGATTAGCTTTGAAGTGAAGTGCTTAGAGTACCAGCCAATCATTTGAATAGCAAGTAATATGTACATGTATACAGAGTGACATAGGTGTTTGCATTATGAAGCCGACATTAAGAAATATAGTTATGTAATCATGAAATTAAGTGACTGAAAACCTTGTTAGTGGCTAAGCAAATATTTTGGGTCCTACATATAGATTTATTACCATATCTTCAAGTGCTAAAGGTAATCTATTTGTAAGACTGCAGTTCATTGCTGTAACTATGGAGGGATCTGTAATTATACACTAGTACACATATTCTATGTCTGATCGTGTAACCCAGAGGAGAAGGAATACAAATATGTGACATGGTACTCTAGAACCACTGGCTGTCCTTTCAACATGTCTTGCACCTGGTACTGGACAGCCTGTGTGTGCAGTTTTAGTACTAGCCTAACTTTGCATTTGCAATATGTTCCCAAGCATTGAAGTCTATTTCTACTACATGTAAGTCACCTCTAAGGTGAGCTGCAGATAGGCTATAGGCAGTGAGGTATGTGCTTAAAACATAAGACATATAGTTTGAAGTTTCAGGGACTTACAGGAGCACTTGCAGGGCCATTTGGGTAATTACACAACCACTCTCAGTCACGCTGGAATTCATATACCTATCTACAAAAGGATACACTCACTCACATCCCCAGTCAGATATTCACAGACACCTCAACATGCACTCTCACAGAGGCACATCTCTTACGTATCTAGGCCATATGGAGGCAATTGAGCTCACACAGTTGCATACCTCAATACTCACTAGCACAGCAAGTAAGCAATCCATGCAGCCCCTTAGAAACATATTTAGAGATTCACAGAGTCGCTAAGAGAGGTAGTCAAATAGCAGCATAATTCCTTAAATATCCAAAGACACACCCAAATGGGGACTCAGATGCACTTTCGGATATCTACTGAGGCACTAACAAGTCACCCATGTAGACAAATTGCCCTTCAAATATGATTCAGGCCTGCTTCTACAGAAACTGTGCATGCAGTTATACAGTAGGTCAAATTGAAATTTAAGGATGTTTGCCAAGCCTTAAACTCCTCTTCTGTTGCATATAACTAACCCCTAAGGTAGGCTGAAGGTAGGCCATAGGCAGTGAGCTATGTGCTTTAAACAGAAAACATATACTTTGAAATTTCAGTGACTGACATCTGCACTTACAGACCTGTATATCCAGTTATACATCCGGTCCCACAGTCACATTGCAACTCATATACACATCTACAGAACAAAAGAACCACTAATACACCCAGTCACACAATCGCAATGGCACCTAACCATACTCTCAGATATAGAGCTACACTGTATGCATCTAGGCCTACTGGAGGCAGTTGTGCTCACACAGTTGCATACCCTAATACTCACTAACACAGCCAGTAAGCAATTCATGCAGCCCCTTAGATACATATTTAGAGAGCCATAGAGCCACTAACAGAGACAGTCAAATAGCAACATACTTTCTGAAATATCCAAAGACACACCAAATATGGACTCGGACACTAATTCAGATATCTACTCAGGCACTAACACTAACCCATGTAGATAAGTTGCTCTTCAAACATGTCACAGGGCTGTTTCTGCAGAACTTGTGTGTGCTGTTTTACCGGTAAGACGAATTGACTTTTAAGAGTGCTTAACAAGCCTTAACCTCTTCTTCTATTACATATTAATCACCCCTAAGGTAGGCACTAGGTAGGCCATAGGTAGTGAGCTATGTGCTTAAAACATAAGACAGTTACTGACATCTGCACTTACAGATCCGTATGTCCAGTTATACATCCGGACTCAGTCACATTACAACTCACAGTCATCTACAAAAGGATAGAGGCACTAATACACCCAGTCACACACTGACAATAGCACTTAACCATTCAGTCAGTTATAAAGATATATCATATATATCTAGCTGTACTGGAGGTAGTTCTGCACACACAGTTGCATACCCCAATACTCGCTAACACTGCCAATAAGCAATCTATGCAACCCCCTAGATACACATTTAGAGATCCATAGCGCCACTAAGAGAAGCAGTCAAATAGCAGCATACTTTCTAAAATATTCAAAGACACATAAAATATTCAAACACACACCCAATTATGGACTCAGACACTCTTTCTGAGGACCTAAGAAGTCACCCATGTAGACAAGTTGCCCTTCAAACATGTCTCATGGCTGCTTTTGAAGAACCTGTGTTTACAGTTTTACTGGTAGGGCAAATTGACATTTAGGAGCGCTTGCTAAGCCTTAACCTCCTCTTCTACTACATATTGCTCACTCCTAAGGTAGGCAGTAGGTAGGCCATAGGTAGTGAGCTATGTGCTTATAATGTAACAAACAGTAACACACCCAAGCTCATTTTCATGCATCCACTGAAACACCCTTGCAGATACTCTTTCATACACTAACACACCTAAACACACACTGATGCATTCCCAAGGACACCCAGGCAGACATTTAATGCATACACAAATGTACCCAAACACACACTGGTCTATATGGGTATACACCCAGGTACACTTTTATGGATATAGCGATACACTCAATTATAAACTAATGTGTATGCCGACCTAGGCAGGGACACATATAATTATGAAAAGTCAATAACTTCGGAGAGGGTGTAACATAACGAGTTTCATGTTTATAAACGTAGTTAAATGTTTGTAATGTGCCATTTATTAGTATAGTGTGAAAACCTAAATGGCTTTACTTGTTTTTTTCTTTCCAGACATTTACTTCTACTTACAAATAAAGACTTACAATGCCAAAGAAAACAGAGAGAAGGAAGATATATAAGAAAGCATACAAGGCTCTTACAACACACCAAGAATATATTGAGAATGGTGTGAAAGAGAAAAGAGCTGCTGGTAAGAAAACTAGGAGGTTTCTTAAAACAGTATATAGAAGGCTGCAAATTGCGCAAAACCAAGTAAATATGACACACTGTTTCAATTTAGCTAAGAATGGGCAAAAAGGAAGCGACATTAACAGAAAAAAATCCTCTGAAAAAGGAAATACTTTAACAAGAAGACAGGGCAGTTTAGGGAAATAAGAGTGAGAATGTTTCACAATAATCTTCTACGATCTATGGAACAGTATAAAAGAAGCGAGGCACTCAAATAAAAGGAAAGTGTTGAGGCTGCAGTTGATAAGTGTAAGTTTGTAGGTCTCTCAGGACCCACACCTGCACTCTGACTACACGAGATAAGACTGAATAGACACGGAATAAAGTAGGTTGGTGGTTTATTGAGGTTATGGACAAGGTCTGGGTATAGTAACTTAGGAGTCCGTATAGGGAAGGGAGGAACAGAAAAACATTAACGATCCAGGACATTAGAGAAGCAACAAAACAGTTCCGGTGGCCACTTCCATAAGTCTCTCTTGCGTGAAGGCTTCCAGGCGATTCCTTTATAGTTTGCTCGGTTTGGTTTGGCATCCCCGGTATGTAAAGAAACAGAAAAGAACAACCTCCCGTCAGTATTTTGACCTTTAGACTCTTAATGGGTGTGATTGACCCTTCACCATTTTGTCACCACGGTATGTGAGGGTAGGGAGTGTGAGGAGTGGGGTATTCTGACTAGTGCCCTGTTTTACTCGGTCTCCCAGCTTTCACCCTCCCAGTCAGCACTTTGAAATAATTCAGGAAAGACACTGTCCTCCAGGACCGTAGCGTTGGGAGTCTTGGCGTTCTCTCCTTCCGAGGGATGGCTGGACTCTGCAGGGATCTCGGTTGGGGCCTCGCCGCCCGTCGGGGCTTCTTGCCGGTTGTTCCCTTGGGGCTGCTCGGTGTCCGCTGCTGTCTTTGCCGCCGATTCGTACTCCTCCGCTTCTTCGCTCTCTGTCGTCTCCTCACTCGCTGTTCTCTCCTCCTCCGCTTCTCCCCCCTCCTCTCGTCCGCCCGTCTTATCGCGAGCCGAGCGATCCGCCCCCATCTGGAGGACTAGACCGCCACAGTCCCCTCCATGGAACTCGGCTGCCGCCATCTTGAAGGGCACGGAAGCGGCGGCTTCCGAACAGCCCGTATCACACTGCCTTTCTCCTCGGGATGGCCGATCGGGCCATTCAGATACGGGAAATCGGGAGAGATAGTCCGCGTTGCCTTGCAACCTTCCCGGAATGTGTATGGTCTGAAACGAAAAAGGTTGTAGCGCTAAGAACCATCTTAGTATTTTGGCGTTGGTGTCCTTATTCGTGGCTAGCCAGGTTAAGGGAGCATGGTCCGTTAGCAGAAAGAAATGTCTCCCTGATAGATAGTATTGCAGGGACTCTATGGCCCATTTAATGGCTAAACATTCTTTCTCCATGGTTGCATATCGGGTCTCCCTGGGGAACAGTTTCCGACTTAGGAATAACACAGGTTGTAGAAGCCCTTGGGTATTAGGTTGGGATAGTACAGCCCCCACCCCTCTATCCGAGGCGTCTGTTTGTAACACAAAGGGTTTATGGAAGTCTGGACAAGACAAAACAGGTGCGCTACATAGAGCGGTCTTTAGGGTATTGAAACTGTCTTCCTGCCTCTTCCCCCAGTCTATTTTGGCCTTTGGGGTTGTGCGTCTCAGTAGGTCTGTGAGGGGACTCGCCAGTTTGGAGAAATGTGGAATAAATCTTCGATAATAACCCACTAACCCCAAAAAGGCTCGAACGTCTTTCTTGGTGTAAGGGCGGGGAATCTTCTGTATAGCCTCTAGTTTGTTGTGTTGCGGTAGAATCGTACCGTCCCTGATTGTGTAACCCAAATATTCTATTTGGTGTGTCCCAAGTGTGGTTTTCTTGGGATTTAAAGTAAGCCCTGCATGCCTCAGGGTTTTGAAGATATTGTTGAGATGGGTTAAGTGTGTGTCCCAATCGGGACTATATACCACTATGTCATCTAAGTAGGCGACGGCATAGTCCCGATGTGCTTTTAACAGAACGTCCATCAGTCTTTGAAAAGTTGCAGGTGCTCCGTGGAGACCAAACGGCATCACCTTGAACTGATAGAGACCGGATGGAGTTGAAAACGCCGTTTTTTCTTTGGCTGACTTTGTCAAAGGGATCTGCCAATACCCTTTTGTTAAGTCGATGGTGGACATGACTCGTGCTTCGCCTAACCTCTCGACTAGTTCGTCAACCCGGGGCATTGGGTAGTTATCAAACTTGGAGTGTGCGTTCACCTGGCGAAAGTCTATACAGAAACGGAGACTTCCGTCAGGTTTAGGCACCAACACAATGGGTGAACGCCATGGGCTGTGTGAGGGTTCGATAATGTCGGCTTTGAGCATGGACTCTACCTCTGCCTCTACAGCTCCTCTCCTAGCCTGTGGTATCCTATATGGTTTTAGATTCACCACCATTCCTTCCTGAGTGATAATGTCGTGTGCTACTAGTGATGTACGGCCCGGGTTCCCAGAACTTAACCCGGGGTATTGATCCAATAACTCGTGTACTTGCACTCTCTGTTCAGGAGTTAGCCTAGATCCCAACTGGGGTATCTCGTCATTGAACCTCCCCTCGAGTTTCAGACATATATCCAAAGGTTTGTTTATGGTTACTTGGCATACTGACTGTATCCTCTTATCATCCCTGGTAGCGGCCTCCTTCTCCTCCCACTTCTTCAACAGATTTATGTGATATGTCTGTCCTGGGCTATTGGTGTGGGGTACCGCTATTCGATAAGAGACCGGAGTGACTCTCTGGGTCACTGTATACGGTCCTTGCCATGTTGCCAACAGTTTCTTTTCTGAAGAAGGCAACAGAATCAACACTTTATCTCCCACTTTCAACTCTCTCCTTTTGCTGGTGCGGTCATACTGCTCTTTTTGGTTAGCCTGTGCTTTCTCCATGTTTTGATGAACGGTGTCCCACAGATTCGCTAAGGTTTCCTTCAGGGTATTGAGGTACCCTAAAAGAGGTTTCCCTTCATCCTCCTCCTCCTCAGTCCACTGCTCTGCTGCCATTTCTAATAACGTGCGAGGAGTACGTCCAAACAGGAGTTCGAAAGGACTGAATCCTGTGGATTTTTGCACGTGTGTTCTGATGGCGAATAAGACCAGAGGAAATTTCCGATCCCAGTCTTTTCCTGTGTCTCCAATCAGCTTCTTCAGGATGGTCTTGATGGTTCGGTTATACCGTTCCACTAGACCATCCGTCTGGGGGTGATACACTGAGGTTCGGATTTGGCGCACCCCTAATAATTTGCAGATTTCTTTCATTAATTTGGCCATAAAAGGAGTTCCCTGGTCTGTTAACAGTTCCAACGGGAAACCTACTCGGGAAAAGAAAGAAATCATAGCCTGAGCTACTGCTATCGTGGTCATACTAGTGAGAGGAATGGCCTCGGGATAACGAGTAGCATAGTCCACCAGGACCAAATATACTGGTGTCCCCTTGCTGACTTTATGAGTGGCCCTACCAAATCCATACCAACTCTCTGAAAAGGCACGTCAATGATGGGTAAAGGACACAAAGGTACCTTTTTATCTGTAGAAGGATTGATCATTTGGCACTTAGGACAAGTTGCACAGAATCTAGCGGTTTCTTGATATACTCCTGGCCAATAAAATCGTTCTAACAGGTGTTTTAGGGTGTGTTCTTGACCACAGTGACCCCCTCCTGCGTGACTATGAGCTAATTGCAGGGCTTGTTCCCTGAAAGCTATTGGTATCAGCAGCTGTTCATACCTCCGACCTGGACCACCAACGGCCCTATACAGCAGACCATTTTTTACAAAAAAATAAGGGCCTACCTTGTCGGGGTCAGGTTCCTGAACATGCTTCCAGGCTTGTACCAGGGTGCTGTCGTCTTTCTGAGCTGTTCGGAAGCTGCGGGCGGGGGTATTGCTGTCGTCTGGGGAAGAAAGCATACATGAGGATACACTAGAACAGGCTCGAGTGTATTGTTCTTTATTTCTTCTTTTTTCGCTACGGGATTTCTTTTCCCTGTCTTGGGGTCTCATTATGGATTCAGTACAGAACGGGGCCTCTTGTAACCAGTCAATCTCCTCTCCTGACTGCATAAGTCCGGTTAAATACTCATGAAAAAGAGGAAGGTCGGTGCCTAACAAAACTTTTTCTGGAAGTCCCGGTACCATCCCCACCTTTCGCACTTGTGGGTAACCATCTATCTCTAACATTACCTCCGCTAAGGGATAGGCCCTCACATCACCATGGACACAGGACACAAGCACTGTCTCCCCATCACACTCTTTTGCCCCCGGAAGTACTTCTTTGGCTATTACGGTGTGGTGACATCCGGTATCTAGTAAAGCGTCTATTGGTTTCCCATTTATCCTGACCGATTTCTTATACCTCTGTCTAATGCCTCCTGTCATTAACACCTTTCCGCGGGACCACCCCACCTCCATGGGCTCTGCGTGATCTGTGTTCAAGGGGCAATTCCGGGCTATGTGTCCCCACTCAGCACAACGAAAACATTGGGGCCCCAGATGTGCGGGAGTTGCTTTTGGAGACGGTTTGGGAACTGGCTTTGTTACGGGCAAGGGTCGCCTATCTCCTTCACTGGAGGGTTTGGACAGGGGTTTAAGGGAGGTTAACGGGGCTCTGGCTGTTTGAGCTTTAAAGTCCGGAGACCTATGGTATGCACAAGCTAATTCGATGGCTGTCTGTGAAGTTAGAGCCGGATGCTGTTTCACCCAAGCTCTCGTGTTATAGGGTAGGGCATCCAAGTATTGTTCCAAGAACACTTTCTCCACCACCTCCTCTACAGAGGCAGTACTGGGTTGAAGCCAACGGGTTCCTAAATCTTTGATGCGATAGAACAAAGCTCTGGGATTGTCTCCGGTCGCCCATTTTTCCTTGCGAAATCGTGCTCTGTAATATTCGGTATCACATCCTAGTCGTTCCAAGATGGCTCTCTTAATGTCCTGGTAGGGGGTGACACCCGCGGTGTTGGCCGCCTGGTAGGCTGCCTGTAGTTCGCCTGACAAGAGCGGGGCGATGTACTGACCCCACCTTTCTGGAGGCCAGGCAGCAGTCGTTGCTACTCTTTCAAAGTTCGTAAAGAAATAGTCAGGGTCTTCACCCTCTTGGAACTTTTGTAAGACGCTCCCAGGGACGTGGGGATGTACCCGGGTGTTGGCTATCACATCCGTTAGTCTCAGTATGGCGGTGTCTTGCACCTGTTGGTTGTTTGTTAACAGGGCGGCCTGTGCTGTCATAGCCGTCTGAAAAGACTCCCTTTCCTTCTGGGCGTTTTCATTTTGTTGCTCCAGGACTAATTGCAAATGTCTCTGTCCCTCAGCTAACTGGGTGATAATGTCCTGGAGGGTTACGGGTTGTGTCATCTTCAGGCCTCAGATGACTATCCCACTTCTGACACCACTGTAAGTTTGTAGGTCTCTCAGGACCCACACCTGCACTCTGACTACACGAGATAAGACTGAATAGACACGGAATAAAGTAGGTTGGTGGTTTATTGAGGTTATGGACAAGGTCTGGGTATAGTAACTTAGGAGTCCGTACAGGGAAGGGAGGAACAGAAAAACATTAACGATCCAGGACATTAGAGAAGCAACAAAACAGTTCCGGTGGCCACTTCCATAAGTCTCTCTTGCGTGAAGGCTTCCAGGCGATTCCTTTATAGTTTGCTCGGTTTGGTTTGGCGTCCCCGGTATGTGAAGAAACAGAAAAGAACAACCTCCCGTCAGTATTTTGACCTTTAGACTCTTAATGGGTGTGATTGACCCTTCACCATTTTGTCACCACGGTATGTGAGGGTAGGGAGTGTGAGGAGTGGGGTATTCTGACTAGTGCCCTGTTTTACTCGGTCTCCCAGCTTTCACCCTCCCAGTCAGCACTTTGAAATAATTCAGGAAAGACACTGACCTGGAGCCACAGTCCTCCAGGACCGTAGCGTTGGGAGTCTTGGCGTTCTCTCCTTCCGAGGGATGGCTGGACTCTGCAGGGATCTCGGTTGGGGCCTCGCCGCCCGTCGGGGCTTCTTCCCGGTTGTTCCCTTGGGGCTGCTCGGTGTCCGCTGCTGTCTTTGCCGCCGATTCGTACTCCTCCGCTTCTTCGCTCTCTGTCGTCTCCTCACTCGCTGTTCTCTCCTCCTCCGCTTCTCCCCCCTCCTCTCGTCCGCCCGTCTTATCGCGAGCCGAGCGATCCGCCCCCATCTGGAGGACTAGACCGCCACAGTCCCCTCCATGGAACTCGGCTGCCGCCATCTTGAAGGGCACGGAAGAGGCGGCTTCCGAACAGCCCGTATCACAATAAGGTATTTGCCCTGAAGAGAAAACTATTCCTTTTGAATCTGGGCAGAATAATAACACTGGATAAAACAGTATTGTCTATGAGGAGAAAAGGCAGAAAAAAAGATTTGTCAATAGAACAAACGTTTGTAAAATAGTCAGCAGCGAATGGAAGCATTTTCTTTGATGGAGAAAGCTACTTTCAAGAGAACACATTTGTGTTATGCATTTGAAACAACTGGACAATGTTATGAGGTAAAGGATGGTACTTCCATTGCAAAAGAAGAGATGGTTCCTAGAAATGTTGAGGAAGTGATAACTGAAGAGTTACAGGGAAGGCATTTACAGGCCTCTGTGAACAAATTGAACTGTAGTAGTATTTGCAGCGTTCAACAGGAATCAATTGACATATTGAGAACTTTCCTTCATAACTTTGCATGTAAAAGTGTAAAACAGCAAATTGGTATTTTGCAAGGATTCGATCCATGCAAAGTAAGAGGTATATTAATTTACAGGGATATTCACTGGCATGTCTATCAAAGAAAGCGTGCCAAAGCATCTTTCATCACTTGAGTATGTTAGCTGTTCACTACTGTATAAGGCAAAGGTTCGTTACGAGGGTTTACTATGTGGAAACTCCTGCCCAGTATTTAGGAGAAATAAATACAGTTCTTTTGCATGGTACAGTAGCAGAGGTAGAAAAGGTATGTGATGATATCCAGTTTAGTTTCTTTGATCCTTAAGATGTGTAGGTAAAATAATGACTTGGTATCTGCAGGTGTAGCAGAATAGGAGACCAGTATTACCATTGATATTTTGAAGCAGAGAATACAAACTTTAACAGTCTCTTCAGAGAAACTGAACTGTGTTTGTATATGTGGCCAACGCGCTCACTACAAAACTCAAACTTGTTATGTTACTTTTGTCTTCAAAAACGAAAGAAGAGAACAGAGATAAGTGGCAAGAATTTGCAGTTCATTTTTAGAGGAATGCTTTGATTTTCCACAGAACTAATTATATGCAAGTACTATTATAATAAGTTGGAGGATAATAAAATGCCAGCTAAAGCAGTCTACAACAAGTGAGAATTATTAGTTCCAGTCCCACAACAACTTGAAGCTTTAAATGTTTATGGATACATTCTAATACAATGTATACATCCATTGTAAGCTATAGTTCGTACTGAGCCAAAGACATGTAAGTTACCTCCAACTGAGCGCCAGAAAGGTCTTAAAGGTAGAGTTGTGTACTTGCCATTAGTTTTCAAGCAGGATATTAAAACTGTAGGGGTGCAGCGAGATTTGGAAGAATAATTATTATTTTAGTCAACAGTGTCCCTACCAAGTGTAAAGAAATATGGCAAGAGTTAGTGGATGTTAGTAAATAAAAAAAATAAAAAATTGTACAAACTAATATTTTTTTTTTTTTAAAGCAAAATTGTACAAACTAATATTGGTTATAGAAATCTACATCTTCAAGATTTAACACATATGGAGGATGACACATCATCAACAAGAGGTCTGATTGAAAAGGTGGATCGATCCAGATCGGAAGAAATTTATGAGCACTACAATATTTATCCTGTGCATTCTAAAGAGATTATTGGTGATGCTATGGATCTCTTTGAAATGAAAAAAGGAGTGCCCATGAGTGTGTGGAAGAAAAATTTAGAAGCTCGCTGTTTTACACGTTTGTTTCTCACTGGAGTAGGTGGTAGATATGAGGACCTGCCTGTACAAATACCAGCAGCTGAGTACAGATTAACCAGACTATATCAGAAGAATCTAGATGTCACCAGGGTATTACCTACATATTTCATCTAATATTTGAAAGCGACTTGTCAGGGCTATCATATGCAGTAAATCACATTCTCAAAACAGGAGTGAATTAGCAAAATCTCTCGGCAAGGGAATTTGTTGAGAAAGTTCAAGAAAAGATTAAAACGTGGCATACAACTTGATTAATCTAATGGCATGTCAACGTGGCACCAACGAGTATTGGTATCGTCGTCATGGTAAGCTGAAATGCATGTTGAGTATCTTCAGAGCACCTACTTGGTTGTGCTGAGTATGCATGGAATGGTCTGCTTGAATTCCTGCGAGAAGGAAACTCAAACATAAAAGATATCAATCTGAAGACAGCAGGAGAACCTTACTCGTTGGACCCTGCAAATGTTTGCAGATATTTCAACCACAGGTTTCAAGCCATGATATCTTTCATCTGCAACAAAACGAATCCTACTACTTGATGAAGTAACTGATTTCTTTTGGCGCAAAGAGTACCAAGTGAGAGGTGCTCCACATATTCACATGCTGTTATGGGTAAAAGATGCACCAAAATTTGGAACAGACAGTGATGACTATCTTGTCTTTCATACAGCAGTATGTGACATGCACCATTCCAAAAGATGGTGGTGACAAGGGCTTGAGACAAGCTCAACGGTTTCAAACCTATAGATATGTAAAGCACTGTTGACGAAAATACAGATACTAAGCACATTTTTACATGCAATATTGTTTTGGATACCCCTGACCTGTAATCTCAGAAGGAAGAGTCAATAGCTTTTTGTCTGCAGTAAGACATACTGTGATACTGAAATCACTGAAAAATACATAGAAACCTCAGAAGAACAGAAGCTTTCAAGTATATCAATGACTACAACCCAGTGATTCTGAAGATGTGGACTGCAAATATGGATCTACAATTTGTTGCAGACAATTCCATCGCTGTTGCTAGCTACGTGACTTCATATATATCAAAATCAGAGAAGACAAATGAAAAATGTGGGAGGAGAATAATGCATAAAAGGGTCATCGAAGAAATTTTACAGTTTTAGTTTGAAAATGCTTTCCCATAGAAAAATAGGATCCTATGAATGCTCAGACAGATTGAGCTCAGTTAGCTTGTTCTCCAAGTCAAGAGGAATTGTGTGGGCAAGCCTAGGCCTTGCAAGCAGTCAAAATAGAGTATTCAAGTCTTTCCCTGAAATACAGTACCTTGCAGAATTTGATCCCGAAAGTAGAGACATTCTGAAAACTAAAATGCTAGATACATACTGCCCAAGGAGGAGTCTTCATCTTCTTAACATGTGTGTGTCTATATGAAGCACTTCAGCACTGTACATATTGAAGTAATCGAGCTGAAAAGATAAAAAAAGGAAGATACGAAGTACTTGGATGTGACTGTTGTTTGGTGAGACACAACAAAAGGAATCTAATTAATCACCGAAAGCTTAGTTGCCAAAGCCCAGGGAGAATAGACTTTTTTTACTTGGCACTTTTGCAGTTATTCGAGCAATGGCATGCTGAATCAGATTTACTTGGACACTATGGGGCCTGATTCACAAAGGGCCTCTGCACTTGTGGCAGAGGCCCCACAGTCGTGGGAGAGACTCTGCACTAGGGGTGGAATATCTGCAATGAGAATGCAGAAACTCATCCTTGACGGCAGGGCCTCTGCCACAAGTGCAGAGGCCCTTTGTGAATCAGGCTCTATGACTGTTAGGAAGACTCTCTTTCAATGCTGTGAAAGACAGCATTGAGTGGTCATTCTTTCCAACCCACCTGCAAATGTTGAAAGACAAGATTGAACAGGAAGAAACCATCTCTGTTGAGATAACCAAGGAGAGTTCACAAAGCAGTCAAAGTTCTACACCAGTGAGTCAAGATCCTCTCGGAGAACCAATTATTCAAAATGAAGCAGCTATATCTATGGATGAGGTGGAGACTGTAATGCAGCAAACAAGAGAGGAAACTGTGGCTTTGGAACACTTAGTAGAACAACTGAATAATGAACAAAGAAAATGTACAACGAAGTTAAAGATAAAATAGAGCATAGATTTCTCAACGAGAGGAAACTGTGATTGTTCTTCATACAAACCAATATTACTATATATCAGTGGTCAAGCTGACACTGGAAAAAGCTTCCCAATTAAAGCTCTCACTGGTTATCTACAGAAGACAATAGAATCAAATGTGTCATGTGTAGTAACAGCAACAACAGGATTAGCTGCACATATCATTAAAGGAATTACTTTATATTGCCTACTAATGCTACCTGTTGAACATGACAAACTGGAATACCAGAAATTATCTGGTGAAGCTTCCCATGAGGTACAAAGAGTATTGAAGAAACTAAAGCTTTTAATCATTGATAAGATCAGCATGGTATCCAACTTAATGCTTGCTTTCATACACTTAAGAATGCAGCAGATTGTAAGAACAAACTACAAAGTACTCTTTGGAGGAAAGCGTTTGATTGAATTTGGTGACCTACTACAACTTAGGCCCGTAAAAGTACAACCTGTATTCAAACACTTGTGCATAATGAAACAAGAAAGTCTCTGCGGAGTATTGGCAATGTGAATATTTGGTTAAACTTTGAATACAAGGAACTACTGAAAACTAAGTGTCAAGCATCTGATGTGGATTATGCAGATATACTGAAGGACATTAGAACAGGTTTTTTTTTACAAAAGAGGTAAAAAGTGCTCTGGAAACTCACCTTATCAAGAAACTATTTCCATCTACTGTTACAGCAGCTGAACTAATATACAATTTTGCTGAAGAACAGAAATCTATAGTTTGTTTATTTCCAACACTTCAAGAGTGCTCCAACTTTAATGAACAGTTACCACAACTGGAGAAAGAAGATATTTTGGAAATTACAGCTATTGATAAAATGGAACATCAGGGAGTCACAGTACACTCACAGATAAACTACAAACAACATTGGATGCTTTGGAGAAGTCTGTCTCCAAAACTGCAAAATTAGAAAAGCGTTTACACGTGTGCAAGAGGAGTCAAGTAATTTTACGGTGTAATTTAGATGTTGAAGAAGGGTTAATAAATGGTGCAAAGGGTAAAGTTTTTGATTTCATACATTTTCTGAATAGAGATGAGATTGAATACTTAGCCATAAAATTTGATTAGATTGATGGAGTAAAGCAGATTGACCAATGTGTTGTATGTTTTTTGCTTGTGAAAGACTTCTATGTGCGGTGACAACATTTCCCACTCTCTCTCTAGTGTATACTGTAACTGTCCATAAATCACAAGGTTGAAGTGTAGATGCAGCTTTTGTTAATATTGGAAGAACTGTATTTAAAGAAGGAATGTCATATGTAGCACTGTCTCGAGTTAGATCATTGTCCGGTTTGTTTTTGATTGATTTTGATAAGAACATTTGTGCTAATGCAAACTGTGTAAGAGTACAATTGGTTAAGAAGTGTGTATGCTCCTCATTTAGGCCAATACCGTGTTTGAGAGAAATGGACAACCTGTTGAAAGTGAAAGAAAAATGGAGGTTACCAGTGGGAAACCAGTTCAGGTGTCAACTGCTATGCAAATGTTTTCAATGTGCTGTTTCATTTACTACATTTACCACATCTAGTCAACCAAATTCAACAAAAACAGATAAGAGATTTTGTTCTGCACTTTATCACTTGCTTCAACATTTACTGACCGACAGAACTGTGATAGATTCTGCTTCAGGTATTCAAGATCTTTTAGATAGATGTAGGGGATCAGTAATGTTTACTCTCAACAGTCAACATACAGCCACTCATATACCCTTTCACACCATACAATCACACATCCACATATTCACCGATAGAGCCACTCACCCATAGAGCTAGTCATGCACCCTCTCACTTACTCACATTCCCAGTCATTCACCTATTCATATAGTCAAACACCCACTCATTTACTCATACAAATACTCAGACATACACTCACTCACCTATATGCTCACTAACACAACCCCTCACTACCTCCACCACTCATCCACTCACACACCCCCATACAGCCACTCATGCATCAACTAACTCACTCATAAATGCACTCACACACTGGCCCACTCACTCACATACCCACTCACTCACCCACACAGCCACTTATGCATCCACTCACTCACCCACTCACATACCCAATCACTTACTGACAGCAACTCGGGCATCCACTCAATCACAAATACAAGTACTCACACTCACTTGTGCACTCATTTAGCCACTCGCACACTCACTCAGACATACAGGTACTCAGACACCCACTCATTCACCCATACAGCCACTAATGCAACCTCACTCACCTATATAGCAACTCATGCACCCAGTCACTCATGCAGCCACTCACTCATATAGGTACTCACTCACCCATTCAGTTACACACACACACACACAGAGCGCCACTCATTCACCCTCTCACTCATTCATATAGTCACTCATACAGCCTTTCACTCACACACACACTCACTCACCCATACACAAACAAAGCCACCCATACAAGTACTCACAGACCTACTCAGTCACCCACACAGGCAAACACACCCTATCATTCACCTGTACAGGCTCTCACATACCTATTTACTCACTGATGCAGTCTCACAAACACACAGTCACCAATGTAGTCGTTCACACATCCAGTCATGCACCTACACCATCATTACAATTGTACTCGCACAATCATACATCCTCTCGTACACACACTGGTTCATATATTGAATCAGTTCCACAACCATATCCCCATTCATTTAAACACTCAATAACATACTAATAGACATAACACAGATTCACACTCTGATAGATAATATAGGAAGGTGCACCTGTTGAGCACAAAGTCCATAGCCGTATATATCGAGCGAGGACACAAACAAGATCGCCATTGCCGGCGAGGCCACGCCCACTCCGAGGCCACGCCCCCCGCCCTCACAGCGTATATAAACACTGACTGAGAGTGTTTTTACCTGGAACCTAGCACACTCCTGAGGCGGAAGCCGGGAGATCTACGATCCTGTTTTTAAAATTGAATTGTCACAAATAATCTTTGTATTTTAACATTGCACTCCTGGCACAATTTGGACTTCAGTGTTTAAACCCCTCACTCACCTCACAGCGGATCTAACGCTGTTTGTAGGATCGAGCGAGGACACAAACAAGATCGCCATTGCCGGCGAGGCGCGAGGCCACGCCCACTCCGAGGCCACGCCCCCCGCCCTCTTTCTCCCCCTCAAATAATGTGCAACCACCGTACGCGCAGCGGACGGGCGCAGCGGACGGGCGCAGCGGGCGCGCCGTTTGCGCGCCGAAGGCGCGCCTAAGGCAAGCCCGTCTTCGCCCGTCCTCGCCAAGTCATCGCCTCTCGCCAGTCACCCTGCCCAACAAATACGGACGGCTCATCACTATGACAAAGATCATCTCCTTTCACTCAACCCAGGCCAACGCTGTTACAAGCTAGAGGGCTGCATTGGTCAGACTGCTCTTCAGTGCAACTCCTGTAACTTATACATCCCTGAGCCACAACTTACCCGACACAAAGCCATTAGAAGGAACCAGACCTCGCTCACTATTTCCCAGCTAAATGTCCGGTCCCTGGTCAAACACCATGCGGAGGTAAAAACTCTACTGGTAGACGAAAACCCAGACATTATGTTCTTAAGTGAAACCTGGCTCAAGGACGAACGGACTAGCATTCCTAACCTAACGTTATCGGAGGGGTTCTCTATGACCTCCATTAACAGAGACTCTAGAGGAGGCCGCATTGCCGCCATTTATATAACATCTTACTCTTGCTCTTTCTTAAAGGAAAACATTATGGGATGTGAATGTGCCCGTTTTAAAATCACCATTAGCCCTCACTTTTCCCTATCTGGCCTTTTTATCTATAGACCCCCTAGACCTTCCTCCAAATTCATTGAGGAGCTCCTAGAGTCAGCTCATGCGTTGGTCGCTAGCTCCGCTAATTTTACGATCTTAGGGGATTTAAACCTTCATTTTGATACCATTTCGGATCCAATCATCAGCAACCTCCTGGCTGACCTAACAGCCTTGCAACTCACCCCCCTTATACAATCTTCTACCCACTCTGCCGGGCACCTACTTGACCCGGTCTTTACCAATATCCCGGGAGCTAATGCGGATCCACCTAAACCCATGGGTTGGACGGACGACTTCCTCGTCACAGTCGCGACCTCTGTCGCTACCCAACCCAACAGGGCGACGCCTACTTCTTGCCTCAAACGACCCTGGCACAAACTCCAGAATTTGGACCTTCCGGCCAGATTAGGAGAACTTAACTTTGAAATCACAAACTACGTTAATGCGTCATATGCCGCTTTCCAAGCATGGATTACCAAAGGACTTGATACTCTCATACCGGCCAAATGGACTAGAGGACGTACTACCCCATCTAATCCATGGTATGACGATAACTTAAAAACATTGAGAAAAAAATGCAAAAGAGCGGAACGCCAATGGAGGAAAGAATACAAGGACGAGGACAAAAACTCTTATCTGACCTCACTCAAAATATATCATAAAGCTATACGCACTGCCCGCGCTTCCTTCTATGCCAAGGAAATTGACTCCAGTTCCAACCCCACAAAAACAATCTTTAAATTAGTTCAGAATCTACAAACCGGGGGCAACCCTGCCTCGATTATTTCCTCCACCCAACAGTGCGAAGACCTCGCCACGTTCTTTACTGATAAGGTGAGGAAATTTTACAATTCCTTCTCACCAAACCCCTCCATCTACACCAGCCCTCCTAACTGCCCCTTCAAGGGACCCAGGCTCACCCATCTGCCAGCTATCTCTCACGAGGACCTAGCTAAATTTTGCAGAGGGGTGAAATCTGGCGCCCCCTCAGATCCCATGAGACCAGCTTATTTTTTAGGAGCCCTAGACTTTTTTCTCCCCTCGCTGGCCACACTTCTCAATCTTTCCTTTTCATCGGCTACAGTACCCACCTGTTGGAAACAAGCATGGGTAAATCCTATTATCAAGAAACCCACCCTAGACCCCACTAAACCGGAGAACTATAGGCCCGTATCACTGCTCCCCTGGGTATCCAAACTGGCAGAGACCCACGCTAATACAGTACTCATGAACCACCTAGCAGAAAATAACATCTTAGACCCCTCCCAACACGGGGTTAGGCCTGGGCACAGTATGGAGTCTGCCCTTCTTTCCACCACCGAACACCTCCGGAAGATTATGGACTCCGGTCAGAGTGCTGCGCTGATACTACTCGATCTCAGCGCAGCCTTTGACACGGTTTCCCATAATATCCTTCTAAGCCGTTTGGAAAGTATTGGAATCCAGGAACTGGCACTTGAGTGGTTCCGATCGTTCCTTACGGGCAGGTCCTTCCGTGTGTCAGCCCCCCCATTTATTTCCCAACCTCAGACTATAGGCCAGGGAGTCCCGCAGGGCTCTTCCCTCAGTCCATCCCTTTTTAATCTGTACATGCAGCCCCTTGCGGCAGTGGCCAGGGAATGGGGTCTCACGCTGGTGTCGTACGCCGACGACACACAGCTGGTAATCACCCTGACGGAGGTGCCCTCCACTTCCGCCACAAGATTTAGGGATGGACTGGCCGCAGTCACCAACTGGATGACTGCAAACTGTTTACAACTGAATGCAGGGAAAACTGAGGTGCTACTCCTAGGCAAGAACCCCAGCTGCTGGAACGACTACTGGTGGCCCCCCCTGTTGGGCCCTACCCCCCCTCCCAAATCTTTGGTCAAAAACTTGGGTGTATGGCTCGACTCCGCACTGAACTATCAGACTCATACAAAAAAAGTAGCGGCTACCTGCATCGGGTTGCTGAGAAGCCTCAATCCTATTCTAGGCTTCTTTGACCACAAAACACGGCAGCTCATTGTCCAATCCACCATCCTGGCTAGATTAGACTACGCAAGCGTCCTACTCCTGGGCGCCAATAAAGCCGAGACAATCAGGTTCCAGCAAATACAGAACGCTGCGGCCAGAGCAATAGTAGGCCTCCCTAGAAGGTGTTCTGCTAGAGCCACCATACACAGACTCCACTGGCTTCCTGTGGAAGCCCGCATCCAATTTAAAGCCCTGACCACGGCTTTTAAAATCCTGAAAATGGATGGCCCCGAACTCCTCCACCCGCTTTTAACACCGTACACCCCCCAACGCCATTTGCGTTCTACGGGGCAGCACTTAGTAGTGGTTCCCCGCACGAAATTCTGCCGCATAGGGGGCCGCTCCTTCAGACTGCTGGGAGCAAAACTGTGGAACTCCCTTCCCCTCCACATCCGTTGCCTCGACAACCTGTCCGCTTTTCGCAAAGCAATCAAAACTCACCTCTTCCCACCCCTATAAACCTTTCTCCCCCCCCCCACAGGTTATGCTATGGTTCCTAGCGCCGGGACGCCCCGTTGCTGGGGCAGCTGTCGCGCTCAACAAATCTATAACATAACATATCCTGAAATTATCTTTATTAGTTTGAATTTCATAAAAACATCCAACTCGTTTTGTTCATATAAATGAACTTCTTCAGGGCTCAAAGACAGTTCAAATTGCGTAATCAATTATGGACAAATTGCCATACAAATCATCAGAAGATAGGACAGTCATCTCTATCCCAGAGGGGTGTAGCGTACCCTTGTGGTTGCATCAGAAATCCGTGCCCCAGGTCCACCATCCCATCCTGACCAGAAAGGTTGAAGGGAAATAAACTTTATTGATGGCATGATTTGAACTGTCTTTGAGCCCTTAAGAAGTTCATTCATATGAACGAAACGTGTTGGCTGTTCTTTGGCTCTTTTAATGAAATTGAACACAATAAAGAAAATGTATTTCTTGATATATGCGACTGTGGACTTTTTACTCAATGGGTGCACCATCCGATATTATCTATCATTGTTTTGTCTGCAGAGCAGCAGTATCACTCAAAGGCTGGTACGGAGGGAAGAATGTACTGAATTTTGATATATGGAAACGTGCGGGCGGTGCGGTTTGCAGATATTTGCCGTTGGTTTGGTTCTTCAATAGATTCACACTCTTAAAAATGTATATTTAACATATACATTTTATTATTCTTCAACTGGAATAGGTGGTTCTAACAAGAACCATGTTTTTTTGTACAAAATATGGAACATCCTTTCAGACAACAAGCACAGTAAAATAAAGTGTGCTACAACTAAAAACAAATAAGTATGTTGATTAATAGTTTGCACAAGTGTGGAGTGCACGTCTACACTGAGGATGGTACTACAGTTAGGACAGAAAATGCCAGCTCTTTCAAACTCTGGAATGGTGGTCGCAACACCTGAAAGTCATCTGCCAGCAGATGATGTTCCTGCTTCGTCATTCACAGCACCTGAACTTCCTTGCTGGTTTTATAAATTCTGCTCTCACAAAAAGAGTACCATGAATCCTTAGATGTTTGTACATGCTAAATGAACCGCAGGAATATTTTTTCTGACTGCCACGCAAAAGTACTTTCTGGCAAATACTGCATGTCACTTTGCATGCATTACTAACATTTGAAAACTCACAGCCACTCCCAAAACATGAAGGAAAGGGGTGGGATCTTCCTGTATTCATGATAGAAAGGTGTTTCACCCATCACATTCATTTGTTTCTGTCTCACAGGGGTATGTGCGACACCAACGTGGCTCTGTCGCCTCCTGGCTCATGATGCCATAAAATGTATTTTAACGGCATTTAAAATGCATTTTCTCTCTAGTTATACTATTTTCGTTAGTCTATTAGTGAACCTCTTTCCTTAAAGTAAACCTTAAAAGGGTCAGATATGTGTATTTTACTATTGTAAAAGAAACAACAACAAAGAATGCCGGGGGGGAGGAGCCTAGCGCGCAACCAAGATGGCCGCGTAGGTGCGAGGCTCCCGAGGACCTCTGCGACCTCCTACATTTATCCTGTCTTCATCCTGATTCGGTTGAGGGGACTGTGTTGGTGAACCTGAGCCGAGGTGGTACCCGTTTTCCGTATTTCAATCGGACCCCGTGTGCCGTGATGGGCATCGATTGAAGTTTGCGGCCTGCTCCTCTCCTGACCCCGGACTTGAGTTGGGGGGCGATCCAGTGGAGAAGTGAATAACAACGGCGGGACGAGCCTGGCGAGACGCGTACCCCACACTTTCACTTTCGCTTTTGAGCCCTCTTGCCATTGTCGCGAGTGGGATCACGGCCCTTCTGTGTGTGGTGGTTGCCTCGCTGGGGGACCCTGCCTGCCCTGCGGGGACCTGCTCCGCCTTTCTGAGGCGACCTCTGGGGTCTTTGGCCTCGATTGTTCGCTCTCCGCGGTAGGACTCGTGGGTGTACAGGATACAGGACGATGGCGACGAAGCAGGATGGAGAGAGGCCGAGGGCCAAATCGACCCGGCGTGGCGCTGCGACTCAAGCCAACATTATGGATCGCTACACCCTACCGAAGGGTTCTCCAGGCGGGTCGCATAAGTCTCCTGAGTGCCCCGCGGATGCCCCGGATTTGCCGACGGATCTGACTTTGCAGGACGTCATGGGCGCCATCGGAGATGAAGACCTCGGTGGGTCAACAATTTGATACCCTGGCGCACAAACTCGACGCGGTGCTCATCGATGTTAACCTTGTCAGGGCAGATCTTTCCAAGACAAATGACAGGGTGGATTCTTTGGCCCACACCGCGTCTGGCCTCACGACTGAGGTGGCGGCCCTCCAGACGGAGGTACGTCGGCTCCGGCAGGCCAGTGCGCTCACGGATCGGCGACTGGAGGATTCCGAGAGTCGGGCCCGGAGGAACAACGTTCGCATTATCGGGGTGCCAGAGGGACTGGAGGATTCGGCGGCGGATCTCTTTGTGGAGGATCTGATTTCTAATCGTCTGCAGCCTCGAGGTTTGAGTAAATTCTTTGCGGTGGAGATGGCCCATAGAGTTCCGGGTGGCAAGCCGAAGGTCGGAGCTCCCCCGCGGCCTCTTATTGCCCGTATCTTCAACTTTCGGGACAGGGATGCGATTTTACAAGCTTCTAGAGTGCAGGGGCCGCTTAAGCTGGAGAACGTGGAGGTGAACTTCTATCCTGACTTTACGCAAGCGGTCCAGAAGCAGAGGCTGGGTTTCATGGGCGTCAAGCGGCGGCTCCGAGATATGAACTTGAAATACGCCATGCTTTTCCCGGCCAGGCTGCGTGTGGAGTCCGAGGGTCGCTCTCATTTCTTTGACCGTGCGGAGACGGCCGGGGACTGGTTGGACACTTTGCCTAGGGGACATGATCGAGAGGGTGTGGGGGCCGCAGGAGGAGAGTGCCCACTGGACCGGGCCAGCGGTATTGACACTGGGGCTAATTCCTGATGATGCCACTTTTCGGCTGTGCTCAGGGTTTCTTGACTGTCGTGCTTTGCTCCCCCTCCCGTGGAGGTTGTGGTGTGTCTCGAGGGGGTTCTCTTTCCTCCTCTAGGGGGTCTTTGTAGTTTAGTTCATGCAGGGGCGACAGGCACACTGCAAGTTGGGGGGGCTGTTTGGAATGTTGGGTTGGGGTTGGGTATTGTTTGTTTGTACCACAAGGCAGACATATTATTGTGTTCTATTCAAGGTGCACTCTGGGAGGGGACTGATTGGTTTTGGCTGTGATGGTGGGTAGGGGGGTAGGGGGCTGAGACTTCTTTCCTGGAATGTTAACGGACTTGGGGACAGGATAAAACGGGGGGTGGTCCTGCAGTTTTTAAAACGGATTTCACCTGATATTGTGTTCTTGCAAGAAACACACCTTATTGGTAATTCCTTCTGTGCTATGAATAGGCGGGCCATTCGGGCTTCACCTCTGGTTCGAGGGGTGTGGGCATTATGGTTAAAACCTCGCTCCCGTTGGAGGTTGACGAGGTGCTCCATGATGACAGGGGGCGATATACGGCTCTGGTGGGTAGATGGGAGGGTAAAGTAGTTGTTTTGGTTTCTGTTTATGTCCCGCCGGGGTTGCAGACGACTACTTTTGCTGATTTGGGGCGCCTTCTTCTTGGGCTGCCGGAGGGGATCCTAGTGGTTGGTGGGGATTTTAATGCTGTGGTCTCCGGAACTGAGGATCGTCACCCACCCAGGGATCTCCCCCGGGCCCAAACTTGGTTGTCTGGCCTCTTAGATACCCTGGGTCTGGTGGATTGTTGGCGGCTAAAACATCCTGCGCAGGTACAATACACCTTTCATTCCGGGGCTCATGGTAGTCTTTCGAGACTTGATTATGTTCTGATGCCAGCGGCACAGGCGGGGAGGGTCGGGGAGGTGCGGCATCTTGCTCGGGGTATTTCAGACCACTCCCCGCTCTTGTTGCACTTTGATATTGTCCCGGGGATGGAGAGGAGGGTGGTCCCGATCAACCCCTGGTACCTGCGCAATCCCGCAAATTTGATTAAATCCCTTGAGCAATATTTTGGAGATAATGTGGGATCAGTGTCGTCTGCTGTTTCTCTGTGGGAGGCGTTCAAAACGGTACTCCGGGGGGAAGCCCTGTCCCTCATTTCCCATTCCAAGAGGTGTGAGCGGGAGGAGGTGACCCGTATCGAGTCTGAGATAACTGAGTTGGAGGGTGACCTGGATTGTGGTGTCACGGACGACAAACTGCATGCTCTCAGGATCAAACAAGCGGACTACAAGGCCCTAGTCACCGAAGCAGCCAGGGGCCTGAGTAGGGAGCAGCAGGGGCAACTGTATGATATGGGTGATAAAGCTGGAAAACTGATCGCGTGGCTGGATAAAAAGGAGAGAGCGAGTCGAGTTGTTCCGCTGGTTAAGAGAGTGGAGGGTGTGTATGTTACTGATCCGGGTGAAATTGTTGATTGCTTCGCAGAGTATTTTCGCGGGGTGTATTCCCCAGTATCTTCTCGCTCGGAAGAGGATTCCCGCGACCTGCTTAAAGATATTGCGTTGCCTTCCCTTTCGGAGGAGAATAAATCGTTGATGGACGCGACTCCGACGTCTGAGGAGATCGCCCTGGCCATACGTTCAGTCGCCTCTGGCAAGGCCATGGGTCCTAATGGCCTTCCCATTGAATTGTACAAATTGCGACCGGATACATTGGCGCCGCATCTTCGTGATATGTTCCTCGCGGCCCGGGCGGCGGGTTCCCTCCCGCTGGACCAGCGTCTAGCCACTATTGTGGTTATTCACAAGGAGGGGAGACCGCGTGATCGGGTCACTTCTTACAGGCCCATTTCGCTTTTGAATGCGGAACCGAAAATTCTGGCCAAAGTGCTGGCTAATCGGCTGGTCAGCGTGGTGTGCGATCTGATCCATCAGGACCAGTCCGGTTTTATCCCTCATCGCAACACCGCGCTTAACCTGCGGCGTCTGCATGGGGTGCTCTCGAGGGTTCTGTTCATACGTGAGCCCGCCATTTTGGCGTCCCTGGACGCCACTATGGCATTCGACACGCTTGAGTGGCCATATATCTGGGCAACACTGGAGAAGTTTGGGTTTGGCTGGGTGAAATTGTTGTATTCCGGACCGCTAGCCCAGGTGGTGGTGAATGGTAGAGTGTCGGCTCCTTTTGAATTGGGTAGGGGCACGCGACAGGGTTGCCCGCTGTCGCCTCTCCTCTTTGCGCTCACCTTGGAGCCCCTGGCGGAGAGGCTGCGGTGGCACCCTTCGATTCGTGGTCTCCGATGGACTCCTGAGTATGAGGATCGAGTCTCTCTCTACGCGGACGATATTCTTTTGTATCTTGCTTCCCCGCGTGAATCGTTGATTGTGTTAGTGGATGTGCTGTATTCCTTTGGCCGGAACTCAGGTCTAGTCATCAACTGGGCTAAGTCCTGTGTATATGTCCTCTCAGGGGAGGCTCCTATCCTCCCGCGGGGTTGTCCTATCCAGGTTGCTCAACAGGGATTTAAGTATCTGGGTATTTTTATTACCCTGGACTCTGCGGCCCGATTCACACAGAACCTACTCCCCCCCCTCCAACGTTTGAAGGCGGATGTGGCGCGTTGGAGGCGCTTGCCGCTCTCGCCGCTCGGCCGGGCGGCACTGTTTAAGATGATGTCGTTGCCACGGTTTTTATATGCCTTACAAAACACGATGGATGTCGTTCCGGCTAGTTACTTTCGGGAGGTGGAGGGGCTGCAACGCCAACTGTTTTGGGATGGGAGGCCGCGGATCGCCCTCGCGAAGCTGACGCTCCCGTGGTACGATGGGGGGGTCGCCCTCCCCGACAACAAACGTTATTACTGGGCCTCCCAGCTGGCTGCGATAAACCACGGGCTTTATGGGCCGGCCCTTAATCCGGCTTTTGAAATGGACAAATTGTTGTTGCCGGGTGGCGACTACAATCGTGCGCTCTACTCTAGATCGCTCGACGCACGTTTGACGGGTCCGACACGGGTCGCGGTACGGGTGTGGCATGCGGCAAACTCGGCGATGGGGTGGAAAGATCGGTTGACCCGGGCGACGCCACTGTATGCCTCTGAGCGACTGGGTTGTTTGCGGACGACGAAAGGCTTCGAGAAGTGGGACACGATTGGCATTAGCAGGGTGCTGAAAGCGGAATACCAGTTGCATGACAGGGAATACTTCCGGTATGTACAGGTTCGCCACGCGTTGTCTTCCGTGTTCACGGAGGTCACGTCCATCCCGGAGTGCTCCCCTTTGGAAGATAGAGTGCTAGACGGGCATGTACCGGATGGCACCATCTCATTGATCTATAAAAAGCTCATCAACGATCGCTCGGGACTGCTGGCCGCCCTCCGTGAGGCATGGGTCTCTGATGGATTGGAGCTGGACGACGAGGATTGGGTATCTGCGGTGGCCTCCCCGAAAGAGGTGGCCATACCGGCCCGCCTTCGTTTCGTCCAGCTCAAAATACTCCACAGGGTTTACGTTACGGGACCGGGCCTGATGCGTATGGGATATGCGGTGGATGGGATGTGTAAGCGTGGGTGTGGCATGTTAGGGACCTTCCTCCACATTTTGTGGGAATGTCCGGAGGTGACTCGATTCTGGCGTGGTGTGCATGCGGTGTTGCAAGCGGTCACGCATGTTGCGCTGTTCCCCGAGGCTAGGAGGTGTCTGTTGAATGTGTGGGAGCCGACTGATTACACGGTGACGCAAACGTGGTGGGTGACATTGGGATATATGGTGGCCAAGCGTGACATAGCACAATTATGGGGCTCCCAGAGGTCACCCACGATTTCGGTATGGAAGGAAAATATGGATTGGTGTATGTTCCGAGAAAAGGTTGTGTATGTGGCGAGAGGTAAGCCTGGGAAATGGGTAAAGGTGTGGGGCCCCTGGAACTCCTATCGCGGCGGGATCTGTACCCCGCCACGGACGCCCGACTTGGTGGCGGCCCTGTCTCCCTAGTCTGCACATTCTCTTGATTCTGTGTTATCGTGACCACTTTGTTTCTGCCCCTGCCCTTCCCCCCCTCCTATTCTTGTAGGTTGGTAGAGCCCTCCCGAGGGGAGCACATACTGTTGCCTAGACTTTTGCCGCCTTGTGGGTTTGTTTTTCGTTTATCATTTAAAATGAAACCGCCATTTGGGATGTTTGGGCAATGTGACCGCAAATGATATTTTTGATCTGTGGGACTTTTTACTGCTTGCTGCTCGCGTTTATGAATGTGTTTCATGGTCTCACTGTCTACTAGCGGCCGGCCTGAAGATTGTAGGCCCATACTTGTATATCTCTTGAACTCTGTAATAAAGGTTTCCCAAAAACAAAAAAACAAAAAAAAAAAACAAAGAGCGCCGGAGTCCCGACAACAGTGCGACTCCGAAAATGCACGAGGGCATCGCGACTCCACAAAACGACCATAAAAATATTTGGAATCTGTTATTACACTACTTTCCTTACCGTATTACTAAACCTCTTACCAAAAAGTAAACCTTTGAAGTGTCTATATATATGTTTTATTACTACCAAAACTACGCTGGAGTTGAGTACCCTGAGCAACGGGTCATGCGGGTGCACAACTCCTAATTTATTGGAAAAAATTATAACTAATTTAACTACCATATCATTATACATCATTTGTGTTTTGCCAAGATGAGGGGCTGCATACCAAAACATCCTCCAATACTTATCTTGCAAAGTTTGTTGCTGTGTTGTAGATGATGAAGAACATTGCCATACAGACATTCAAACACCCACTTACACCCATTGAGACACTCACTCACATAACAACTAACACACTAACACACTCACAAAGGTTACAAGTCTGAAAATGGGACTTTATAGATCGGCTCACATTTTACTTGTGCAAAACCACAGAAGTTCATCAATTATAGATACCTGAGCAAGCTATAACTTACACCCCCGCAATCCACTGGTTATGACATTCCATACTACATCACTCATGACGTGATCAGTGGCATCACTGATGACATCTCAAGTGGCATCACTGATGACATCTCAAATTATATAATCCACAGAACCACTCACACACCCACTCCCCTCATAAAACATCTCATACACCTGCTCTCATTCCCACACAACCACTAACATACCCATTCACAGACCCATACAAGCACTCACACACCCACTTACTGATCCACAGGGCCATTCATACATCCATTCACCCATACAGCCACCCATGCACCCACTCACTCACAAATACAGCCACTCTCACATTCAGTCACACAGACACTTACACTCGTACCGCCACTCACACACCCAAGCACCCATATAGAAACTCAAAGCCACTCACTCGCCAATACAGATACTCACACACCCACACACTCACCCATACAGCCAATCACTATCATCTATCACCAGTACAACTACTCACACATCCACTTATGTACCAATACAGCTACTTACACAATGACTAACACCCATACAACCACAGGCCTCCAAAAATCTACTCTGCCACTCGCAATTGCAAATAAACTTTTAGCAGGCCGAGCTATTTTCGGCACCTACTAGACCCATCTGGCGAGTAAACGAAGGTAGAAAGGAATAGGTGTTCTGTTCATTCTGAATGAGCAATAAAGATGCCATTAAATCTTGTTTTTATCTCGACACATTTGCTGTCTGTTCAAGGAAAGAGGTCAAATGTCAGTGTCTTAACTAATTGATGCTTGAAAAATGAGGTTTATTTTACTCTCTCTTACTAGAGTTAGAGATTTTTGTCAAGTGGCTTTCCCAAGATGTCAGTTATTTATCTTTAACACAACATTTAAACAAAGAGCCTGTAAATTAATATTACAAATATTTCAAAATATATCAAGAATTAGAAAAGCACTTTTTTGTAATTGGGAAGTGTGATGCAAACAAAGAGTTAAATAAAAGCAAAACAAACCAGAACTCTTTACTTGGTGATGTGCAAATTACACATATTTGCAGAAACTATTTCCGAACGTTGTTTGTACAGTATATAGTTTCATCAGTAAATCCACATGTCAGTGGGAAAGTTTGTGGACATTTCAATGTAAAATATGCTGATTACAAATGACAGTGTGCTACCACTTCATGCTTTAGTTATGTTTTTATTAAAAGTGATAGTTTTTAAACCTTATTTGAGAAAGATTACTGCCCCTGCCCTGATGAAAATGCTGCAAATGAACTTGGAGGCAAGTCAAGGGTCATGCATATCCTATACGTGGCTAGATTTGTATTATATATGGAAAAAAAGTTTAGTCTATTAAATCAAACAAACGTTTTCTGTACAGCAGTCATACTGAACTAACACATTTTAAGGTGCTCATATATGTGATTATGAAGAAAATGGTGGCTCAATTAATTAAATTTGCCCATGATAACATAATTTAAAATGAGTTTATGGGCCAAGCTCATTACAAATAGGTTGAGTAGATTATTTAAGTCACTAGACCTGCAGGTCTAGCAACATTTCAATGATTTTTCAAGGCCCGAGCCACTGACAGCCACTCACTCACTTATACAACCACTCACATATCCACAGAACCGCTTATATAGCCATTCACATATCCATACAAACACACACCCACTCACCCTTACAGCCACTCACAGACATTCACTCTCCAATACAGCCACTCACACACCCACTCACAAAACTATACAGCCACTCACACAGCCACTAACTCACTCACACAGCCACTAACTCACCGACCATCCACTTTCCAATACAGCCACTCACTCACGCACTAACACATCCATACTTACACTCACACATCCATACAGCCACCCCGACATCCACTCACACACTGATAGTCACACAGCCACTCAGGTGAGATGTTAAAAACAGTATGACTAATTACGAGAACAGAAAGAATAGTAATTTAACTTAGGCTGTAGCTTACTAAATCTCTTTAAAACTCAAACGTTTACAAAACACATTCACTGGATGATGTCATCAGTGACGTCACTGACCATGTCATGAGTGATGTAATACGTGAGGTCATATGCAGTGCATTGCAGGGGCGCAAGTTATAGTTCACTCAGGTAACTATAAGTGCTGAATTTCGATACAGTGTTGTACGAGTGAAATGCGAGCCTAACTATAACGTCCCTCTAACCTTTGATTTTCAGTGAATATATATATATATATATATATATATATATATATATATATACATACACACACACATACATACACATATACATTCACATGCACACTTGCAACATTGTCATCAAGGGTGCTATAATTGGTGAACCGGAGCAATGGGCCAGAGCTAAAAGTAATGATAAATGTGGTGTAACCATAAATGGAAAACACATGCCGAACGAGGCCATGTGAAACTTTCAAGAAAGACAATATTTAGTATTCCATTAACATCAGGGTTTATTCTCATTTGAAGTGATGTTCTTTTGATTTTAAACAGTTTGAAATACATCTTGTTAAGGCTTCAATACCATAAAAAATAATTTGGGAATGTCTTTATCAGGACAGTAAGTAAGAGCGATATGGTGTCACATTTGGAGTAGAGTACATAACATGCATATTACTTGGAAATCAGTTAACAAAGTTATGTGGATCCTTATATTGTGGTCATAGAAGAGTTCCTACCTCAACCGATAAGCTGGTAAGCCAGAGATAACAGGAAAAAACATTATTAAATACACAATAAGTAAAGTACTCCCCGTTGGGTAATTATAAGTAAGGGGAAAAGGTGCCTAAAGAGGTCATTCCTGGTTGTGACCCTGCTATAGGAAAAACGTTTGGTGCTCCAGCTCCCACCATCAAGGCACCAGACATAATAAATGCATTGGCTGTGAGGTAATAAATAGTGCACAAGCATAATTGTATAAAAATAAAAAATTAACACCTATAGAATGAATACTGCAAATATTATTAAACAAAACTTAATTCCCCATCCTATATCAATACCTTTCAACCAGGACCAAATTCTACTTCCATCGAGATCAAACCCATCATGAACCTTATGTAGTTCTCATAAACTATCCCCGATATGGTCAATGCATTCATGGACACAAAGCGAGGGGATACAAGTACAACATTCAGAGCCCACTATGCACATACATCACTCATGTGAACCAGGACGACATCCAGAGCTATTCTTTTTTGTAAAATGGCAGTTTTTTGAGCATTTAACTCATCAGAAACAAGTCCCAAATAAACTGCAGTGGAATTTACACCCCTTCTAGTATTTAGGCAGAAATGCAGACTTCACATGTTGCTTGTCCCAAGCTGTACATTGGAAAAATGATGAAGGAAAAAGTGGTTGGCTTCAGAGATCGCACAGGACAGTGTCGATTATGGGGAACTGATCATAAAATGGACAGATAGCTGGAAACATATAGGAAGGATAAAAAGTCCCAGACCAATCTGCAGATGAGGGACAGGCTTGTTTACCACAGACAAAATATATTTTATAGCCCCTATTGAGCCGGCTGTGGAAATGCAGGAATCCTGAAGCAACTGAAAGTTAAATGGAAAAAAACAGGAACGATGTCTAAGACAATTTCCTAAACCACTGTGCGTTAGAAGGTGGTGCCATGCAGCCCTGCACAGATGTCGTTCCATCTGGAAACGACATGCGGAGCCTATAGAAGAGTCACCCCGTGCGTTGACGTCAGTTGCTTTCAAGACTGTCCGTGTCCCAGGCGTGGACTCCAATAGCAAATTGGGTGTGACTATTGTGCAGATTGCTAGACTTGGAATCTTATTAATGGATAGTGTTAAAACATAGAATGGGGAGGATGGGAGGATGGGAGGATTGGTGACGAATCTGTGACTAGATAAGAGTAGCTTATTCTACTGATAGAGACTTTTAACCACAGATTCCTCACCTTTTTAATAGATACCAAAGCAGTGCCTATTCAGAGGTGGGTCTGTGAATGGACCAGAAAGACAAACTTGGACAAGAATCACTGGCCTTAAATACCAATAGTCCCCCAGAAGAATAACCATTCACAAAAAGTAATTTCCACTGTTCCCATTTGCGTTTATCTCAATCAAAGATGGCCACTATGCGCCCCTTCCTCAATGGACCTTTTATTTGAGCCACTCACTCATATTAGGACGCAAGCGCTGCAACATGAGGAAACCTTCTCCAGCTGTCCCCCAGTCTCTAGAAGCACCATCATCCCAGTGCGTGTTCTCTACACACATGCCAGACTCACCCAGTGCGAGCATTATACATGATAATATGCCAAATCCTGACTAGGGGTCAAGTTGGAAACTATTTGAGACCAGCAGTGACTGGCCTGATTCTCTGCTCCCCTCTCAGTTGAAAACATAATTTACCAGCTAAAACTATCCCTAAAGTATGCAACTATGTACCACCTGGTGGCTGCTCAATGGCTTATGCAGGAGAGGATCAATTCATATATGGATATATCTTTGGAGATCTAGGAGTTTTGATTCATTCCCTGTATGCCTCCTCCAGTGCATCCATGCGCTGTTATAAGTATCAGTAACTGAGATGTATGAATGGAGCAAAAAGTAACATTCTACACCCCTGCCTGCCCCATTAGAAAGAATGAAAGTGGCACTGTCTCAGTGTATACTCACTTGTTAATCGTTTAGCTACTTGGTTAGGTTTTGAATCACTCCAATCTATACAGAAGATCTTTCCAAGGCTGTCTTGGGTCTGGTCACTTGTGGCATCACTGTGGTCTTCAAACTCAGCAGAAAACTTCCTAGAAGCAAAGCGGAAGTCACATGTGCATCATACATAAGCCAGGAATCATGCGTCTCAGTAAGAGAAACAATGGAATGCTCTTAGCACCTGGTAGCAGGGCCAATCCTTCAGCTCCTCCAATGGGAAAGGCATGGCGAAGGCTGCAAGAGTATAGATCTGGGAAAGTACATACCATCAAAATCCAAATGTGGTCAGGTGCCAGAAGAATCCTCCCGCAACTCTTTGAGTCAAGTTTTTGTCCCAACCGTTAATATTTCCACCCACACCCAGCAAGCCACAGTTGCAGAAGCAAACAGCTCGTCTCACTCTCCTTCCAACATCTGAGTCAGCCCTGCATTGCGATATTTCAAGTTCTAGGGAATCATCTGCAGAACCAGCACAATCAGCATTGGCATTTACAAGGGTGCTAAAGATACAGCCAAAGAAATCCAGACAAAAGAACTTCCTAGGCTGAGCATTGTGAAAGGCCATCTAGTGGGCGGTAAAGAGCTCACCACACCAACCTCTAGTGAGAAAAGGGCCTTGTTAAGACCCTAAAAACTGCAACAGTTAAGACCTGAGAAACTTAAGAAGTAGAACATCTATACAGTTTAGCATACAGACTTATCACAAGCCATTTGTTGAAGCTAACACTTATGTCTCTAATGTCTTCAGTGTCTCCTATACTGTGGTGGAAAACCAAACCTTGAAAACGGTCCCCACAGTGCATGACTCTCTGCATTTGCCTCCCTTTCCTACTTCCTGTGTGGAGTAGGGGACCATTAAATTGCTGCTCACTAGCCGATCATCAGTTTTGGCACTTACATATATGGCATCACAATTCAGTTATCAAGCAGTTTTATCACCGATGATCTAGGCATTAGAGGAGGCATATGTGCTTCCTTCCCCCAAAGACACTCAGCAATACCTCAATTACCTATATACTTATTGAATGGATACATGAGGAAAGGGATCACAGCAAAGTTAAATTAGCAGGACCCTGCTCCGAGACAATACGAGAAGTATCATTAAGCCCTCTGTGGTACAATTTATTGATTTACATTCTATTACAGGACCGGAGGCTTCGTATTATGCTTCTCTTTCTATTTATTGCCACTCACAGCAGTCAATCAAAACGTTTTGTATTCAAAATAAACTAAACATGCCATTATGCTTTAGTCATATGTCAATTCCTGTATGACCCTATAAGAGCCACCATAACTAGTCCACAAGCCTCTTTCTTTGCTGCTCACGCAGGAAGTTAAGTGCATTCACCATTATTACTAAACTTTGATCAGGATTGTTTATTGATATGTTAATCAGGCACACGTCGCTAGTTATTTAATTAAACCCGATACTCGCGCTTTGTGACTGCTTGCTTTGCCTGTTTTAATTATTGTTGTTCATTATTTTTTATCAACGTGAACTTTGCGCTAGGGTTCCTGACGGGCTCTCGCACTCCCGCTGACACCAGGGAGTTATGTACTCCAGAGCCGGTGTGTTACCCTGCCACAAGTATCTTTAAATTTCCCAGCCGATGTCGGGAATGTAATCCGACATCACGGTCGTTCGGCCAGCATGGTTTTGACTCCCCCTTGGAGTCCCGGTACCGCGCTACCATCGGCAGCGATAAATACTTAATTTTGTCACGTGCAGAGACTCCCCTCATTAGCCGGACGCGCCTGGAGCTTTTCCTTGGTTTCGACATGCGTAGCCCAATTGGGCTACTTTCTAGTAGGATTTGGGCTACGCACGTCGCTACTGCCCTCATTATCCTAGAAACTTCCTAATTCCCTCTATCTTCCACCAAGCAACACCTGCTATGCCTGGATGGCTGCAATAGCGTTCTGGGCCTGGAGTGTGCACATCTCCATTACATTTCTGCTCATTTGGCTCCACTTACGCCCTGGGGGCTGCAATAACAGTTATACAGCTTATGCTGAGGAGCTAGGTACCTCTTAATTTTTTGTGCTGTGGGTTGGCTCCCCCCTTACTCCACTGTGTGCCTTCACCTCATGAGCAAATATATTTACAAATGCTGTCCCACAATGGAGGACTGGGTCACATATGAAGAGGATGATAATTTATATGAAGAGGAAGTGGCAACCCCTTCCCTGGAAGACAACATTGTTGAGGCCCTGGACGCTTCGGTCCAGGAGTCCATCAACAAGGGCCTTGAGAAACCAGTTCCTGGGACTGTGCAGCAAGCGTTAGCTACTGCATTGAAACCAATCACGAAAAAACAGCTTGAAAAATTCGCCAAACGTCATGGTTTCACTACACCTGCCGAACCACCCAGGGACGCCTCGGCTTCGGAACCCCGATCTAAATCCTGGCCTCATTACCCCGCTCTCTCTTCGCTACCTGCTCCCGAGACCGGTAAATCCAAGAGCCCAGACACTGACACGGGGACTGATACCACGGGGACTGATACCCTGGATGAGTCCCCTCCTAAGAAAAGGACCAAGAAGTCTAAAATGTGGAACTGTCTCAAACAATTTCCACCCCCTTCAACTTTAACCCGGCTGACATAGTTCATCGCAGATCGTCTGACTGGTTACCTGCCCCAGAGGTTGTGGCTTATTTGCACGACAACTTTCACAGGAGCTTCGATAAGGAGGTGCAGAATAGGCTCCGCTAAGGGTGTCCCAGACCAGATATCCCTGACAAGGTGGCGGACACCCCGGACATAGATTCAAGTCTTCTAACCTTCCTGAAGAAGTTTGCGAAGGACCCTAAGAAGGGTATTGATGGCGCCTGGCGAGGTTGCCAGGACAAGCTTCTAGATGTAGTGGGTCCTCTGGCAAAGATCTTAGAAATGGCTTTGGAGGCACAGGAGTCCCAACACTGCGGTGGATCCCCATGTCCTAGAGGGGTGGACCCAAAGAGCCATATGCCTGTTAGGTAAAGCAAACAGGGCCATTTCTACGGAGCAGCGCAAATCGCTCCTTATGCGCATGGACTCCAATCTCAAGGAATTGGCCACAGCGGAACCAGGGCTCTTAGTAGACGGCAACCTATTCGGGGAACATTTCATCAAGTATGTAGCTAAGTATGTGGGCACGTTAACGACCCTCGACAAGGCGCAGTCTGGCATCAAAAGAGTCTTTCAGGCTGGCCTTTTTAACAGGGCCGGATGAGGCTGAGGACGCTCATTTGGCCGCCAATTCTCCCAAGGTCCTCAGAGAGGAGACTTCGGCCAAGGCCGGGGGGAATGGGACTCCACTCGTGGGGGAACCTTCTACCCCACCAGACAGCGCTTCAACAAGAGGCACTTCAACAGAGGAACATACCGTGGGGGCTTCCAAGCCCTTGAATCTACAGGTAAGAGCCCCAGACAAATTCCTATTACCCTTGGGGGGGGTTGTACTCAGTTTTTCTATCACTATTGGGTTCAACTATCTCAGGAGGCTTGGATATTGCAAACAATTCAGGGTTTCCATCTAGATTTCTATCAGACCCCTTATTAGGACAGACAGCCTAGACCGCTTTCTTTTTCCCAACTAGAGTGCAATTTTATAGATTCCGAACATGAAGAATTGCTGCGGAAAAACGCGATAGCATATTGCGGCGAGGGCCCTCGTGGTTTCTGCAGCAATATTTTCTTGGCACAGAAGAAAGGCGGAGGTTACAGGTTGGTACTCAATTTAAAGGATTTCAATCACTACATGACTTACTTACACTTCAAGATGGAAGGCATCCATCTGTTGGCAAATCTCTTGAAACAGGGAGACTGGATGGTCCGTCTGGACCTAAAGGATGCCTACTTGTCCATTCCCATTTTTCCTCCCCATCGCCGGTTCCTTCAATTTCGGTGGCGGAACCGATGGTTCGAATATTTGGTCCTTCCTTTGGGACTCTCCTCAGCACCATGGTGATGAAGCCAGTGACAGCATACCTCAGAGAACAGGGAGTTCTCATGATAGTGTATCTGGACGACATACTTATCATGGCGCAGTCTCCAACTTTGGCGGTACAGCACTTATGCATGACCTTTGCTACGCTGCAAAACCTGGGGTTCGTGATCAACGAACCCAAATAGGTTCTTTGTCCTTCCCAGACGATAGACTTCTTGGTTTCGTCATAAACTCCCAGACGGCCCAGTTGAGTCTCCCTCGCTCCAAACTACGATACATCAAAAAGGAGCTCTGCTCTCTGTTATCCAAACAGACTGTCTCCCTGAGAGTGATTGCCAGAATCGTGGGTCTCCTGGCATCATCCATACAGGTGATTTTTCCGAGCCCCCTCCACTATCGAGCCTTTCAAAGGTTAAAGATTCAACATCTTCAGAAGGGTGTCTCTTACACAGACTTAGTCCCTCTTTCCCAAGAGGTACGGGAGGAGATTCAGTGGTGGCTTGGCCATGTGGAAGCGTGGAACGGCAGAGCTATTTTCGGCTCCCAGCCGGAGGTCGTCAGAGTCCGACGCCAGCCGCTGGGGGGGGGGGGGGGGGGGGGGCACGTTGCGGAAATATTTCTACCGGAGGTAGTTGGTCCCTACGCAAACTAGATCTCCATATCAATTGTCTAGAACTTCTAGCGGGGTCATTCGCGATCTGGACTCTGTCACCCAATCAACTCTCGTGTTGCATCCTCTTGTGGATGGACAACATCTCAACAGTTCCGTACATCAACAAGCTGGGAGGCACGAGGTCCTCAATCCTAGTAGAGATAGCGAAGGACTTCTGGCATTACTGCCTGAGTCAGCAGATCTTGGTCATAGCAGAGTATATTCCAGGACAGTCAAACATTGTGGCAGACTGAAATTCCTGGCATCTCAAGGATTACAGCGACTGGCAACTCCAGCCCCAGATAGTGAAATGGCTGCAAGCGATATGGGGCAGTTGCAAGATCAACCTGTTTGCGCTCAGATTGAATCGTCAAATGACCATATTTTTCAGTTGTAGACCGGATCCATTGGCTCTGGCGACGGATGCCTTTTCCCAGGATTGGTCCCTGAACCTGAATTATGCTTTTGCCCCCTTCATTCTGATTCCCGGAGTATTCACGCAGATAATTCGTCAAGAGGCGGAAGTGATCCTGGTGACTACTCTGTGGAAGTCGCAGCCTTGGTTCCCAATATTATTGGAGGCGAGCTGCAACTCCCCCAGAATGATTCCGTGGTCCTCGACGGTGCTCCAGGGCCCTCATGGAGAAATGCACCCGATGGTACTATCGGGGCAGTTGTCCCTGATGGCCTGGAGACTTTCTGGCAACGTTAGCAAATGCCAGGATTTTCGGAAAACGCTTCAGCTTTCATCAACCAGGCCTGGGCCCCCTCGACCAAGAAAAGATACTCTTCAGCCTGGAAGAGTTTGGTTCGTTGGTGCGTGGAACACCACGTGGATTCCGTGGGGGCGAACACTCGATGTTGTAAATTTCTTTTCTAAAAAGGCTTCTGAGGGTCTGGCACACCATTCTATTAACAATATCCGTTCGGGGAGGAGGAGCCTAGCGCGCAACCAAGATGGCTGCGTAGGTGAGAGGCTCCCGAGGACCTCCGCAACCTCCTACGATTATCCTGAAATTATCCTGCCCTGGATGAGGGGACTATGTTGGTGAACCTGAGCTGAGGTGGCACCCGTTTCCCGCTTCTGAATCGGACCTCGGACACCGGAGTGAGCACCGATTGAGGTGTGCGGCCTTCCCCTCGCCGGACCCCGGATTTGCGCTGTGGGGTGATCCAGTGACAAAGTGAACAACAGCGGCAGGCAGGGCCTGGCGACTCGCGTACCCCGCACTTTCGCTTTCGCACCACCTTGTCGTCTCTGCGAGGTTGGGTCGCGGAGCCCTTGGTGTTGGTGTGGTGTGGTCTTGCTGGGAGACCCTGCCTGCCTGCAGGCTGTGATTCACCCCGCTGCTCTGAGGGGGCCCCCCCGGAGCTCGTGGCCCTGCTTTCCTGCCCTACACGCAGTGGCTGGTGCGACTGGGAGACTGGTGGCCATGGCCACGAAACAAGATGGAGACCGGGCAAAGACCAAATCGACCCGGCGTGGCGCCGTCCATCAGTCCAACAGTATGGACCGCTATACCCTCCAGAAGGGATCTCCCGATGGACCGCGCAAGTCCCCTGAGAGCCCTCCTGATGCCCCAGACCTGCCCGCAGATCTGACTCTGCGAGATGTTATGGGCGCCATTGCCGAGATGAAGGCCTCGGTGGGCCAGCGGTTTGATACACTGGCGCAGAAGATTGACTCGGTCCTCGTGGATGTTGGCCTGGTGAGGGCCGATCTTTCCAAAACCAACGACCGAGTAGAGTCTTTGGCCCACACCGCATCGGGCCTAACGACAGATGTGGCGGCCTTGCAAACAGAGGTGCGCCGGCTTAGTCAGGCGACTGCGCTTATGGATCGACGCCTGGAGGACTCCGAAAGTCGGGCACGGAGGAACAACATCCGCATTATCGGGGTGCCCGAGGGACGCGAGGAGGCGGCGGCGGATCTCTTTGTGGAGGACCTGATTGCTACCCATCTCCAGCCACGGGGGCTGAGCAAATTCTTCGCTGTGGAGAGGGCCCACAGGGTTCCCGGGGGAAGGCCGAAGGTCGGAGCCCCTCCGAGACCTCTCATCGCCCGGATTTTCAATTTTCGGGATAGAGACGCTATCCTGCAAACCTCCAGACTGCATGGACCGGTCAAGCTTGACAATATGGAGGTTAATTTTTATCCTGATTTCACCCCAGCGGTCCAGAAGCAGAGACTGAGCTTCCTAGGCGTCAAACGCCGTCTTCGGGACCTAAACCTCAAATACGCCATGCTTTTCCCGGCCAAGCTGCGTGTGGAGGTGGATGGTCGCACGCACTTCTTTGATCGTCCCGAAGCGGCCGGGGACTGGCTGGATACTCTGCCCGGGGATCGTGATCGGGGGGGCGGGGGGGGGGGGGGCGGCGGGGGGAGACGGCACGCTGGATCAGGACTGAGGGTCTAATATTGGGCCTCACTCTGGACGAAAATGATGCCACTTGTGATTCTGCGTCAGTTTTTGTAAGTTCCCCTCCTATGGAGGTTGTGTTGGGTCTATTGGGGGTTCTCCCTCCTCCTCTAGGGGGTTTAGTTAGTCTAACTATATATGGGGCGACAGGCACACTGCACGTTGGGGGGGCTGTTTGGGCTCATGCAGGGGTGCAGGGAGGGGGGAGTTCTGTTGGGGTGGGTGGGTAGGGATGGGGTGTTGTTCGTTTTTATCACAAGGCAAACGTATTATTGTGTTAGTTCTAAAGTGCTCTCCGGGGGACGAATGATGGCTTCTGTATATGATGGGGGGTAGGGAACTAACTTTGTTGTCTTGGAATGTGAATGGACTGGGGGACAGGATCAAACGGGGTGTGGTCCTGCAGTTTTTGAAGCGAATCTCGCCCGATGTAGTCTTTCTGCAGGAGACACACCTCATTGGCAACTCCTTCTGCGCCATGAATCGGCGTGGCTATCGCCTAGTGGCTCACTCGGGCTTCACGTCCGGCTCACGGGGTGTGGGCATCATGGTAAAGAACTCGCTCCCGTTGGAGATTGATGAGGTGCTCCACGATGACAGGGGACGTTATACGGTCTTGGTGGGAAGACTGGAGGGCAAAGTGGTTGTCTTTGTGTCAGTATACATCCCACGGGGCTGCAGTCGACCACCTTTGCGGACCTTGGGCGCCTTCTCCTTGGCCTTCCGGGGGGGCTTTTAGTTGTGGGGGGGGATTTTAATGCGGTGGTATCTGGGTCTTTGGATCGTCACCCCCCTAGGGACCTCCCCCGGGCACAGGCGTGGCTACCCGGCCTCTTGGATACATTTGGATTAGTGGACTGCTGGCGTTTAAAACACCCCACGCAGCTGCAGTACACTTTCCACTCGGGAGCCCATGGTAGTCTCTCACGACTAGACTATGTCCTTGTCCCGGCGGCCTATGCTGGGAGGGTGGGAGAGGTGCGCCATTTGCCACGGGGTATTTCGGACCACTCCACGCTCCTATTGCACTTTGATGTCTTTCCGAGGGGTGAGGGTAGGGTGGTCCCAATCAATCCTTGGTATCTGCGCGACCCCACCATTCGCGCTGAATTGATTAAATCCCTTCAGCGATATTTTGATGAGAATGTGGGGTCTGTGCCTTCGGCCATACCACTATGGGAGGCCTTCAAGACAGTACTCCGAGGGGAGGCCCTATCCCTTATTTCCCACGCCCGGAGGCGCGAGCGGGAGGAGGTGACTCGGATGGAGGCTGAAATAGCCGAGTTGGAGGGGAATTTAGAAGGTGGGGTGACGGATGCTGCATTACATGTTCTCCAACTCAAGCAAGCGGCCTACAGGGCCCTCGTCACGGAGGCGGCCAGGGGCCTCAGTAGAGAGCAACAGGGGCGACTGTATGATGTGGGTGATAAGGCTGGTAAACTTATAGCGTGGTTGGACAAAAAAGAGAGAGCGAATCGTGTGGTCCCGCTGATTGAGAAACCGGATGGTGTGTGTGTGACTGAGCCAGAAGAAATTGTCTCCTGCTTCGCGGATTATTTCCATGGGGTGTATTCCCCGGTGTCTCCCTGCTCGGAAGAGGATTCCCGTGCCCTGCTCAGTGATATCGCGCTGCCGTCGCTTTCCGGGGAGGACAGGGTGTCGTTGGACGCTGCTCCCACCTCCGACGAGATCGCCCTCGCCATACGCTCGGTCGCTTCCGGCAAGGCCATGGGTCCGAATGGTCTCCCTATAGAGTTGTACAAGTTGCGACCGGATACGCTGGCACCCCACCTCCGGGCTATGTTCTTGGCGGCACACTCGGTGGGCTCCCTCCCGCCGGACCAGCGTCTGGCTACAATCGTGGTCATCCACAAGGAAGGGAGACCTCGGGACCGGGTTACATCCTATCGGCCCATTTCGCTACTGAATGCGGAGCCCAAGATTCTCGCCAAGGTACTGGCCAATCGGCTGGTCGGCGTGGTGGGTGATTTGGTTCATCAGGACCAATCCGGCTTTATTCCCCATCGCAGCACAGCCCTTAATCTGCGGCGTTTGCACGGTGTGCTCGCACGTGCCCCGTTCATACGGGAGCCGGCCATTTTGGCGTCCTTAGACGCCACCATGGCGTTTGACACGCTTGAATGGCCATATATCTGGGCGATGCTTGCGAAGTTTGGATTTGGCCCAGGGTTCATCAGTTGGGTCAAATTGCTGTATTCGGGCCCATTGGCGCAGGTGGTGGTGAACGGAAGAGTGTCGGCTCCGTTCGAGCTGGGCCGGGGCACACGGCAGGGCTGCCCCTTATCGCCGCTCCTCTTTGCACTTGCCTTGGAGCCCCTGGCGGCGTGGCTGCGGTGGGAGCCTTCCATCCGTGGTCTCCGCTGGACCCCTGAGTATGAAGACCGCGTATCCCTATACGCTGATGACATCCTCTTGTACCTAGCTTCCCCAGGTAAATCACTCATAGTACTGGCTGATGTTTTGCATTCATTCGGTCGTAACTCCGGTCTGGTCATCCACTGGGCTAAATCGTGTGTGTATGTTCTCTCTGGGGAGGCTCCTATCCTCCCGCGGGGCTGCCCGATCCAGGTCGCCCCGCGGGGATTTAGGTACCTGGGTGTCTTCATTACTCTGGACCCGGAGGCTCGGTATGATCGGAACTTGCTTCCCCCCCTCCAGCGTCTGAAAGAGGATGTCGCGCGCTGGCGGCGTTTGCCGCTTTCGCCGTTCGGCCGGGCGGCATTGTTTAAAATGATGTCGCTGCCGCGTTTCCTATACGCGTTGCAGAACACTATGGACCTCGTCCCAGCGCGCTACTTCCGCGAAGTGGAGAGTTTGCAGCGCCGCCTGTTCTGGGACGGGAGGCCACGTATTGCCCTGGCTAAGCTGACGCTCCCCTGGTATGACGGGGGGATTGCCCTCCCGGATATTAAACGGTATTATTGGGCCTCCCAGCTAGCTGCGATTAATCAGGGCCTATATGGGCCCGCCTTAAACCCGGCGTTTGAAATGGATAGGATGCTACTTCCAGGTGGTGACCATAATCGAGCGCTCTACTCTAGCGCGCCCGACGCTCGCCTAACGGGCCCCACGCGTGTCATGGTGCGAGTGTGGCACGCGGCCAATGCTGCGATGGGGTGGAAGGACCGTTTGTCCCGGGCGTCACCACTATACGCATCTGAGCGGTTGGGCTCCTTGTGGACCTCGAAGGGCTTTGAGAAGTGGGATTTAATAGGCATTAGCAAAGTGGGGGATCTCTGGACGAGGGGAGGATTTAAAACGTTCGAGATGCTGCAGACGGAATTTCAGTTGCAGGGCAGCGAGTACTTTCGGTATTTGCAGGTCCGGCATGCGCTGGGCTCCGTCTTTCCGGACGTTGCCTCCATCCCGGAGTGTTCCCCCCTGGAGGATAGAGTGCTGGATGGACACGTCCCCGACAGCACGATCTCACTGATCTACAAAAAACTGATCAACGACCGCTCAGACTTGTTGACTGCCCTTCGTGAGGCTTGGGTAGCCGATGGGCTGGAGCTGGACGACGAGGACTGGATCTCCGCGGTGGCCTCCCCGAAAGAGGTGGCCATACCGGCTCGCCTTCGTTTCGTCCAGCTCAAGATACTCCACAGGGTCTACATGACGGGGCCAAAGCTCCTGCGTATGGGCTATGCTGAGGATGGTTTGTGTAAGCGTGGGTGTGGTGCGCTGGGGACTTTTCTGCATATTTTGTGGGAGTGCCCGGAGGTGGAGGGGTTCTGGCGTGGTGTGCATGAGGTGCTGCGAGTGGTCACGCATGTGGCGCTGTTGCCCGAAGCTAGGAGATGCCTGTTGAATGTGTGGGAGCCTACCGATTACTCGGTGCCGCAGACGTGGTGGGTGACTCTGGGGTATATGGTTGCCAAGCGTGATATTGCCCAGCTGTGGGGATCCCAGAGGCCCCCGACTGTCTCAGCCTGGAAGGAACATATGGATTGGTGCATGTTTCGGGAAAAGGTGGTGTATGTGGCGAGAGGTAAGCCTGCGACATGGGTGAAAGTGTGGGGCCCCTGGAACGCCTACCGCGGGGGAATCTGTGCTCCACCGTTATTGCCCGATCCGTCGCCGGCCCCGTCCCCTTAGCCAACTCATCCCCCCGGTACCTGGGCATTAGGTGTACCCAGCCCTAGTTCTGATCTCTCCCCCCCCTCTTGAGATTCCAATGGATGGCTAGGATCCCCCCTCTAGGGGAGCACGTGTTGCTATTTCCGATTGAGGATTGCCTTGTGGGTTTGTTTGTATTTGTTGTTCTTTAAGTTTAAAATGGAACCGTATAGTGGGGTCTGATAGTGTGGCTCGCAACGATGTTACCTCCTGTGCATGCTCGGCCGCAGCACTATGTGTTTTATAAATGTATATCGTATGCTCCTTTTATTGCTAGCGGCCGGCCGGAAGGTTGTAGGCCCATATTTGTATATTTTTTGAGTCTTGTAATAAACGGTTTAAAAAAAAAAAACAAAAAAAAAAACAATATCCGTTCGGCCATTTCGGCTGGTCATTCCCAGATTGAGGGCAGACTGGTAGGAATGCATCCAGTGGTATGCAAACTATTGAAAGGTATTAGGGTAGCAAACCCTCCCAAGCCGAAATATTCCTCTTTTTGGGATGTCTTGTGGGAAGTTCTTTCCTTATTCAATAAATGGCCACATAACGATATGTTAACAAGGGAACAACTCTCATCAAAATTATTCATGTTGTTAAGTCTCTCTGCATGTCGTCGTTCCTCTGATGTGAAAGCTCTAGACCTTACAGGTAGAGTATTTACTCCTGAAGGAGTTTCCCCTAATATCACTTCCAGGACTAAAACAATGTCACGTAGTGTGGAATATCATGCTTTTCCTGGTAACTTGAAACTTTGTGTAGTTCAATGTCTAAAAGCTTATGAGGAATGTACCAGGCCTATTCGGCCTGATGGTGTGGTGCAGTTACTAATTGCTTTGCAAAAACCTTATAAACCTGTTACTGCGGCTAATATAGCCAGATGGTTGAAATCTGTTATGCAAGAGGTAGGTATTGATACCAAAGTGTTTGGGGCGCACTCTGTTCGTGGCGCCATGGCCTCTAAAACATTTATGTTAGGTTCTACTATTCAAGATATCATGCATTCTGCTGATTGGTCTTCTGAGTCTACGAAGCCTCCGGATCTGTAATAGAATAAAAAATTAGCTAGCATTCGCACCAAGAATTTTCAATTCTATTAAGGACACAGAGGCGAGGATTAACCCACCCGGTATATTACAGTATTGTAATGCTTACCCACCCGTATGTATTGAATTTTCTGATTAAGCAGAAGTTACGGGTTTTTCTTGTATCTCCTCCTTTCCAGGCTCCGAGAAGAAGATGGAGTAGGAGTACTTCTGGTTAAAGAAGACGTTCCCGTTTGGTTCTCGTTTTCTTCCATGTTGGAGGATGTTTGTTTGGACTTATATATTATTTTTGGACTTATCGTTCGAGTAAAGAGGCTCAAGGACTAGTTATGGTGGCTCTTATAGGGTCATACAGGAAGTGACATTTGACTAAAGCTTCATGGGATGTGTAGTTTATTTTGAATACAAAACGTTTTGATTGGCTGCTGTGAGTGGCAATAAATAGAAAGAAAAGGATAATCCTCGCCTGCGTGTCCTCAATAGAATTAAAAATTCTTGGCGCGATTGCTAGCTAATTTTTTATTCTCCATTAACTTGCAACCTTGGACTCCAACATGGAGATACAGAGGGCCCATTGTTTACTTGTTGCTATTTATTTGGAATCCGTTTGTTAAACTAAATCTCCTCATTTCGCCATCTACATCAGGCATGGGCAAAAATTGTATGTCAATAACACTTTTTTTCAGACCAAATAGCAAGGAACTAGGAGACATCTGCTGGCAGCTAAAGACAATATTTTGGCCCGCTGCAGGCACAACTGCCAATGTACTCTTGCAGTATCCAGCTAAGGGTAAATAAGTCTTTAAAAGGAAAAAACTAATTGTTTTCACCAAAAGAGGCACAGCTACTATTGGACAAATGTGCTATTTAGATGAGTAAAGCGACAAGGAGTGCTGCAAGTCCTAAAACTGTCAGTTAATCCTTGGATAAATTCTTGCTAAAGCATCCAGGATGGAATATTTGTCAGATAAGGTAGATTAGGGCACTTACTGGTGCTGGGTATAGTTCATTTTTTGGTTTATTTTTCCTATGATTTCAGTTTTTTCCCCACACTCTTTAAATATTTCAGCTCTCCCTCCACTAGCTGATTTTTATTTTATTCTCACTTACAGTATTAATGTTTTATTTATTTTAGCATTACCCTTTTCTTGGGTGGCATGCACATTTGCATAATTGCACACAGCCAGAAACCTTTAAAGATTATACACTAGGAACAGCGGCCGACTGTAGTGAAAGCACCTGGCTCTTGTCTTCTTAAAAACACAAGAAATAACCGGGTTCAGCCAACTCCTTTCGTTCCAAAAACAACTTTAGAACTTCATCAGAGTTTGAGTAAAGTTGAAAAATGCTATATTCGGTTGTAAGTGAGATAGTGTTCCCAATCAATATCCAATCAAATGTAAAAACTGGGCCAAAAAGTCATGCATATGTGACATGCATCAATGAAAATTCGCCATAGGCACCTTGATAAGTGTCCATGTGTCTCGCAGACACGGTCCCGGTCTAAGAAGCCAGAAACCTCGAACATTCTGTGATGGGGAAGGGTTCTACAACAAGAACCAGAGGCATAGCTAGAGCTTGTGGCGCCCGGGGCGATCCCTCAGATTGCCGCCCCTGGGGAGGCGGGGTTGCTGGGGAAGAAGGACGGCGAGCACTTGAAAGAGGTCCAAGAGACACGTAGTATCGCCGCTAATAGTTACCTCGATCATGCAAGTTACATGCACATACATGACACGGTCCAAGGCTACACAGTTGAATACACCGGTGACATCCATCAGAGAGCTGCGTGAATAATTACCTGGTAATCCCCTCAGCACAATGCAAACATGCACATACATGACACTGTTCAGGGATCCATCATCTACAGCTGACATTAAATGACCATTCATCATGGTCCCCCCATTAAAGCAGTGCACTTTGTGATCTGCATGGTACATGTTCTTTGCAGCAGGCACATTAACCCTCTGTGCTACCTTTCCAGGAGTCAACCCTTTCACTAGACAAAACTCAGATCTCTCTCTAGGAAGAACATTAATCACAGAAGTTATCATGACATTTTTATTGTTTCTGAAAATTGTTGGAGGCCAGGAAGGAGGCAGCAAGTTATTTTTAAACCATAATATACTTGCAAACTCTACGCACCCACCCGAAATAGGTACCCAGTGCGGTCACACCGTTCGTATCGCCCTAACCTGCTCAAGGTTCATGTGACCTCAGTGACAGAGTCACAGAGACTGGATCACTGTTGCTCTAGGGTGTGCTGCTTCGTAGGCCTGCCCGCAAGACTGGAGATGAACTTCAGTATGGATTGTGGTGGACAGGCCTTCAAGGTTAACCCACAATTGACACCACTAGGGTACACCTGCTTGTGCTAAGAAATCAAGCCTTCTAAGGTCTAGTGGGGCCTTCTAAGGTCTAGCATGGGAATGTGCTCCCTCAGTAGAGTGGTCTGGTGGACTGGTCATGAATGCTGAACCCGGTTCCCCAGTTCCAAATTCGACAGCTCTGGCCATAGTGCCACATTCTCTCCCCCACTGAACACCATACCTCCCCACTGAGAGAAACTAGACACTGCCTTCAGCTATAACCTTATTGTGCCCGCTATAAACACTTGGATGTGGCTCAATTCAAATTATGCACTTGATAAGAGCAACATGCTGCCTAAAAAAAAAAGTAAAAGCAACCACTCATAGGGAATGCAAGATTAAGTAAAGCATGGGAAATGTAAGCAGAAACAACATGGTTACCTTAACGATCTCTCACTCACTATTCAGAAATCAGCGAGTGGTTTTACCTGAAAAGTTAAGGATATGACTAGACGGCCCTGAAGGGAACCGTTTCAATGTCTATTGCTTATATTGCTTATATCCTTACAAAACGTAAGCAGTATGGCTTAAAAAGACCACATCCATAAACACAGAGCCATGGTACACATTTTGTTTTTCAATCCACCCATCAACCAAGTATTGCAGTACCTCCAGGAATGGTACACGTTCCCACCTGGGGACAACAATGCTGTTCAAAGAAAGGCGAGAAAACTAAAGTAGCGCTTCACTGGCAAACTCTGAAAAGTGATGCTGATGTATTTGGATGTAAATAAAACCAATCTGGCCACTTTGCAACCACTCTGTCTTGCTTTATTTAGTTATGCATTTATTTTTCATATTTAAAACCTTCTATTTCTCTCCATCCCGCTGCACTTTGGAATAGAAAAATGTCAGAAAAAGGGCATTTCTCGCAAGAGTGTTTTTCTTTTTTGGATCCATTTCACAGGGAAGCAACTAAATGAAAGAAGGAAAGAGGTTGTGAACCGTTTCTTCAAGTCACGGTTTTCAGTAAGTAAGGAGCAAAACAGAAAGAGAGGGAATAATAGGAAGAGAGGGGGGGACAGCTGCCAGCAAAAAAAAGAAGAGGACATTGCCCGAGTCCTATTCCTTTTCTGCCCGTACCCGAACGTCCACGAAAGCAAGCCGAGCCTTATCTGAATGCCTTTGTCCGCCCCCAAAATAGTGCCGTCTGGAGCGGACAGCCCCCACCGCCCCACCCTAGCTACGCCACTGACAAGAACTAACAGCCTAGACCACCAAGTGTCAATTGCTGACGAATTATCTTGGTTTTGGGACCTAGAGGGATGGTAGATTCCCTGTGAATCAGGTGAAAATAAAAGTGGTAAATGTATAGGATAGTACACAATGTTTACACTATCTTTTACAAAGGAAATTAGGGATGAGACAGAATAATTCCTATAGCCACACAATAAATATGACACCTTCAGTTGGAATGTAAATTATTTGCCTAATCTTAGCGTCTGCAAGCCACTCTACATCACAAATAGTCCAGACAAACATTTAGTGTCTCCAGGACACCCAGATTCTTTATCAGCAGAACATGCTTTTGAAGCAGTTTGGCAGAGGGAACTTTATGGCTACCAGTTCTAGAGTGTTGTCAATGATAATCCATTTCCATATCTAGGTCATCTAAAAACTCCCTAGGTACATGGATGATATTCTGTGCAATATCAGTTTCCAATCATTCTATATTTGCACCTTCAATGGCCCAATATGGAAAACTGATCCAACTGGACACGGATTATAGCGAATCTGCTACATTTTCTGACTCTATAATCTAAACAGGTAATTTTAACAACATGTTAATGTTTGTAACATACTGATGACCCAAGAATATGAAGCAGCCACTCGCAATGCATGGCAAAAAGCTCAGCCACATTTCAGGCTAGGCATTTGTTTGAAAGTGTAGATACCTAGCAGAGCTTAAATCCAGAAAAGTGTAAGTTTAACAATTCTACCATAGTCTTAAAGCCTGTTGATGTACAGATTATATTCTGGTCTTACTTGAAGGAGCACCATGATCTTGGCCGCTCTTCGATCTCTTTAAAAGTGTTTAGCAGTAGAGGGCCTGTGAATGGACAAATCAAATGCCACAACTCGGCTTGAACGCCATTAGGGCGAGGGGTTTTGCCTGCATGTATTTACCCCAGGACCAGCTCGAGCTCCTCGGAAGTAACTTCTGCTTCTAACAGCTCGCGGTCCTCAGGGGTAGGCGCGGCGCCGGCATATCAGCCCCAAACTGATTTAGGTCCTAGGGGGAGCCCCCAGCATGATTCTAAGAGCATGACCGAGGCGCACGCCTTGCGTGGGGTGCACAGCCAGTGATACAGCTTGCTTGCCTCGTCTCTCTATTGGTATATACGGCTATGCGTCGCTAGCCACGCCTCTCAGGCCTCCTGCATAGGCTGCTGTTTGAGCACAGTTTGAGCGTGAAGAGAGTCGCGGGGGAGAGACTCCTCCAAAGTGACCATGTAGCAGCCCTCAAGGTAGAGTATCCGTGTCACGATGGCGTCCACCCTAGCCAGACACAGTCTCTCAGTCCCTTGCTAAACTAATTTATTGCCGCGAAGGACAGTCTTCTGTGCCTCTCATAATGTGCTAGGGGATGAGACAAATGACTTATTCTCCTTCATGTATCTTTAGCACATCTGTAGACAAGCCTCTTGAAATTCCTCCCCCTGAAGACCCCAAAGACTCATGCGCCAGCCTACCACAGACCTGAGGGGACCCCAGGCTAGATCCAGTACCACTGGCAAGTGGTCAGAGTGGCCCCCCGCCAGCAGGCGAATGCCTAGGACGTAATCGCCCTCGTGGCTGGGTAATATGAAATAGTAGTATGTGGGAAAAGGTCTTATGAACCCCAGAATAGGAAAAATTAATTTTGCGTGGTCGGGTGGTACACCCGCCTCTCATCTATCGAGGACAGGTTGCACAAAAAGGCAGATAATAAAGCTGTGCCATGACCGTTGGCTACAGACTCGCCACAGCAATCAAGAGAATGGCCACCCACTCCATTAAGGTCGCCCCCCCCCAGGAGCCACGGGGCATCAGGCTTCTCGCCCAGAAGACCGCTAAGCTTACCTAGGAATTCAGTCATGAGGGGCGGGGCAGTATCGATATTGGGAAGCCCCATAGAGTATCCAAAACAACCACACAACAGTCCAGGCTATCATGCCACACCTTGGATGCTGCCAGAGAAAGGTCTATGAGCCAGAATGGCCACAGCTCGCGAGTCCCTATGAATGAAACCCATAGTGGAAGACTTGGAGAAACACCCGTCGTGTCAGGAATGGGCAGTCTTTGCCCAAGAGATGGGTTTCTTGGAGCAATAGGGTGTCAGAGCCAGTTGTGTGAGCGGCTTTAAGTTCTGCCCCATGTTTAATTTTGTCTAGCATGCCATTTACATTCCACAAGAGGATTGATAATCTACCCTGGGGCTCGCCTCCCCTCTCACATTATCTGATCTATTGGGCATAGTGTGAAGTAGTCCAATACATCAGTGTGGGATGCATATTTGTCAAACTTGAGGCAGTTGCATGCTGTGCCTTCGGTAGGACCATCCAAACAAAAAAGTCTGCTTCCCGGACCTCCTCCTGGAACTCCCTTGCCATACTTCCCAAACTAGAAGTACCTGTTGTGGTGCAACCAGGAATCAACAAAGGAAGGGGGGGCCTAACGGGCTTTAGAAGAGGTCCAGCTAAGTAATGCCCACAGATACAAGAAAAAATGATAACAAAGCTGTTCCTAGGGGAGGGACGCACCATGTACGGGGAGAACTGTTATGGATATTGGAGCCCTCACACAGCCATCAGGATATTGTGAATCACATACCCTTCAGGATGTAATGTAACATCATCGGGCTGCTCCTACGTCGAGTCGGCTGGTGCAATACCCGACGGGCTCTGATTTAGAGAGCACTCTTATGGAGATCTTTAATATCCAAGATAGCCGATAGTTCAGATTGAAGGGTGAGGCTCGATGAGAGTGTAGATGAATGTGTAAAATAGGGGAGGGAGTACGATCTCAACAATTTTATTATGATGTCTCCTCACCTAATTAAAATATGAGGTAAAAGTGTTAGTGACTCAGATTAATGTTCTGGGTTGCCTACACTGCCTCGTTATGGTCAACATGTTTCTCACTATAACTGAGATGTACTCAAGTGATTGCGTATGACACCCCCCAGTCCTGGTAGTGTGGGGTAGGTCGACGGGCGACACGGACTCGGCGTGTCATACGCAAGGAACTCCTTGCGCAGCCTACCAGGAACTGCTGTGGTTTATCCTATGAAGTTGATAGGGTAGACCGAGTCACAGGTAATAATACCAGCTGTATATATGAAACGCTTATTGTCTATCAAAACTACCCAATCGGTACATTGTTTTTGTAGATAGAATTTAACGGTCCTGATGAATCACTTGAGTACATCTCAGTTATAGTGAGAAACATGTTGACCATAACGAGGCAGTGTAGGCAACCCAGAACATTAATCTGAGTCACTAACACTTTTACCTCATATTTTAATTAGGTGAGGAGACATCATAATAAAATTGTTGAGATCGTACTCCCTCCCCTATTTTACACATTCATCTACACTCTCATCGAGCCTCACCCTTCAATCTGAACTATCGGCTATCTTGGATATTAAAGATCTCCATAAGAGTGCTCTCTAAATCAGAGCCCGTCGGGTATTGCACCAGCCGACTCGACGTAGGAGCAGCCCGATGATGTTACATTACATCCTGAAGGGTATGTGATTCACAATATCCTGATGGCTGTGTGAGGGCTCCAATATCCATAACAGTTCTCCCCGTACATGGTGCGTCCCTCCCCTAGGAACAGCTTTGTTATCATTTTTTCTTGTATCTGTGGTGCAACCAGGGACAGCAGCCAACTGGGCTAACCTGAGACGTGTGTCTTCTCAATGAGCAAACCCCTCCCCAACTATCCAAAAGGACAAGCCTCAAAACGAGTTAACAAACAACCCGCAAAAGGAAACTTAATAATAATGATGGTGGAATACAGGAATAGTGAACAGAGTGGAATCCCAGTGCGCCTAGACTGCTGTGTCTTTATATCCCTGCTAGTTGAAACCAGATAGCCACCTATGTAGGGTCAGGGGAGTCTGCTAAGTAGGCAGCACTCTTGGGCGAGGCATCAGTCCCCTCAGGGGCAGCGGTTGGGTTGCAAGAGAGGGCGAGGCATCAGTCCCCACAGGGGCAGCAGTTCAGTTGCAAGAGTCCTCTGGCCCGAGGGATATGGCCCTCCTCTCTCGGCGATGCGGCCGCCATAGGGGCGTGCGCCACACACCCAGAGGTCTGTCAGCACCTACCCCTCCCCTCCTAGATGTACTCTCCCTCAGTATGTAATGTGGGGAGCTCCTCTATCCAGTCCCAAACAGCTTCAGGAGTGTCAAAGAAGGTTTTATTTTCTCAAAAGATAACCTTCAGGTGGGCTGGAAAGAGGAGCATGTATGCAATGCCCATGGCCAGTAGTTTTTGCTTTGCTTCCAAGAAGGAGCCCCGCTGCTGTTGAACCTTTAGGGTTTGTTCAGGAAACATCATTATTGGAGAAGTGACAGGTGAGTGATCCAGCCTTGAGTACCGCTCTCAGGACGGCATCCCGATCCACATAGTTGAGAGCTCGGGCAATGAAGGGGCAGAGCAGTGCCCTCATTCAACTATGAAGCAATTAGAGACGTCTGTGGTGGAGATCCAGCTTTTTAGACATTTGGAAAATTAATGAGGTAGGTGTATTCCCTTCTACACCCTCAGGTATACCCACTAGGAGTAGGTTCTTATGTCTCGATCTGCATTCTGCATCCCCTATTCGGGCATCTAAGTGCCCCCACCAAGCATTGTAGAGTCACCAGACGAGATTCGTGTAATTTAACTGCGTCTTCAGTCTACTTTACCCTTCACCTCAGTGACTCTGTGCACAGTAACCCTTAGGTCCTGGCGGATCAAGGCAAGTTCAACTTTGATTTGCACCATTTTGCCCTCCATAGTGTCCGGATTGCCGTCAGGATGGAGGATGTCTTTAGTCCGTCAATAGGTTTTGTTAGAATTGGGGGTCTCTTGTTGGCACAGGTAGGTACTTCTGACAAATAGGGACCTTCGCCTCTAGTCAGGGTAAAGGGGTACACTCCTAAAATAACCCCTGCTCACCCCCTTGGCAGCTTGGCACGAGCAGACAGGCTTATCTCAGAGGCAGTGTGTAATGCATGTGTGAACACATACAGTAATCAAGTGACAACACTACAGATGGACACCAAACCAGTTTTATATCAAAAATAAGTATTCTTTAAATAGATTTACCACAAGACCATAACAACAAAAATCCACAATACTGTTACTTTAAAATGGTAGTATTTAGCTTAGTGCTCTTTAGTTCTTAAATGCGACACTTTAAGTCAATGTACCTTTAGATGCAACACGCAGGGCAACGAAAGTGTTGCAACGATGTTGATGCGATGAAAGTTTGGTGCAAAGAAATAAAGTGAAGATCTTCCTGATGCGGCACACTTCTCCGATGTTGCGAGAGATCTCGGCTCGATGCGTCAGCTGCAGCGGTGATACCCTTGTCCAGTGATGCGATGACAACGGCTTTGGCGGCGACACTCTTCTCCGACGTTGTGAGACGCTTCCGCTCGATGCGACAACTGCAGCGGTGACACCCTTGTTCCGAGATGCGACGACAGCAGCTCCGACGGCAGCACGCTTCTCAGTGGATGTGAGGCGTTTTTCTGGATGCGGTGCAATGCGACAGCTACAGCGGCGACATCCAAGATGCGACGGCAGCAGCAGCGACACGCTTCTTCCTCGATGCGAGACACTTCTCATGATGCGGAGCGATGCGACAGCCCCAGCGGCTGCGAAGGTGGCACGCTTCTTCGGCGTTGCGAGACGCTTCTCTCGATGCGGTGCAATACGACCGCTACAGCGGCGACACCCAAGATGCGACGGCAGCAGTAGCGATGGCGACACGCTTCTTCCTCTTGAGTCGCGCTTCCAGCTCCTTGCGACACACAGTCCCTCAAAAGGCCCAAAACAGCAGCAGGCACTTCCAAAGAACTCTTGAGGAGCTGGTGGTTGAAGTCTGTTGTCCCTGAGACTTCAGCAGGAGGCAAGCTCTTCTCTCAAGCCCTTGGGGATTCTTACAAGTTGAAATAAGCACACAAAGTTTCTTCTCCTTCCTTTGGCAGTCAGGCAAACCACTGCAGACCAATCCCCCAAGCAGCACTTCAGCTTAGGGATAGTCTCTCCTCAGTTTCTTCAGGTTCCGCTCCTCAGTAAAGGTTTCTTCTTGTTCCAAAAGCAATCTAAATTCTTGGGATCAGGGTCCCACTACTTATACCCCAAAATCCTTTGTCCTCTGAGGGCAGAGGCGCCTTTGCCTAGTTCAAACCAGTCCTGGAGCACTTTGTTTACATGACTCCTTTCTTTTCAAAGTACAGGGCAGAGACATCAGACGCACCACAGGAGGTGGAGCCAGCATTGTGGAGGGAAGGCACAACCCTATTCAGGTCAAAGGTCCAACTCCTCCCTCCCATCTAGATGTAGATCTCTCTATTCACCACTGGGCTACCTCACCCTGTCTCCTGGAATTCCCCAGCCCTGTCACTCAAACTCCAGACAAGCAATACACAACCTAGCAGAGGCAGGCTTGGACAGTTAAGCAAGAAAATACCTACTTTCTAAAAGTGGTATTTTCAAACACAGAATGTTAAAACCAATTTCACTAAAAGGTGTATTTTATCATTCTGAGTTCAGGCATATTAAATTCGAATTTCTACCATGTTCCCCGAGTCAGTTAAGATTATAAAATGTAATAATCTAAACTGCCCATTCTGGCCTATGGAGAACAGGTAGCCTTGCAATAGTGAAAAATGAAAATGGCTGTAATTCACTATTAGAACATGCCACACACACCAGGGCATGTCCTACCTTATCCTTACAATGCACCCTGCCCTTGGGCCTACCATAGGGGTGTCTGATATGAAGAAAAGGTAAGGTTTAGGGACTGGCAAGTGGGTGCACTTGCCCAGTCAGCATGACAGTACCAGACTGCATGCAGGCTCTGCAATGGCAGACCTTAGACACACTTTTACAGGCTGCTTCTGTGGGTGGCACAACCAGTGCTGCAAGCCCACCAGCAGCATTTGGATTTACAAGCCCTGGGCACTCCTGGTGTACTGTACTAGGGTCTGACAGGTAAACCAAACCAACCAATCATGAATCACAAATTCATACATCAATTTCCCATAGGGAGCACTTGCACTGTGGCACTGGACAGCAGTGGCACAGTGCGCTGAGCATCTAACACCAGCAAAAACACATGAGGCAACAGCAAAAATGGAAGAGAGACCCACGCCAAGGTGCCAGGTCTAACAGGTTTCATCTCATGCGAAGCCTGGGGGGAGGCAGGGCACCAGAGGAAGGAGCGGAAGGAAAAGATCAGGGTAGGCGCCTCTTCCCCAGCGATGGCATATGGTGCCGCTGACACAGCAAACTCAACAGCAGGCAGGGAACAGCAATGGAAGCAATCAATAGTTTCACCCCCTCTTCAGCCCCCCAGGTGTGGACAATAGGGCCGCCGAGGTAGGTGTAAAGTCAGGAAAGTTTTCACTGCGCCATTCGAATTGTCTCCAGTTTTGCAGATTGTTTCCAGTGGCGGCTGCTACTGGACGTGGGTGGTGAGGCAGTAACTAAAAATACAAATGTACCTTATAACGGCCGGCCAGCCGCCGCCTCCCCTGCGTCCTCTTCCTTCTTCCTCTGCAGTCCAGCCGGGAGCAGGAAGCACCTGCATACAGGCTCCCTTGAGCCAATCACAACACTGCAATGCAGTTTTCATTGGTCTGAGCGAGGTGGATCGTCACTCAGACTCGAAAAGGCAGCCTGTGCATGTTCCTGACCAGGCTGTGTAATGCAGCCTGGTAAGAACCTGCAAAGTGCACATGAACTGTGCAAACCACTCTTCCTCCTGCACTGCCCAGCCCCGCCCCACACTACACACAGGCCACTAACTCAATAGGAAAAATAAAATGACATTAACGATACGGTGTCATTTTATATTTTATTTTTGCGCAATGGGGCAACGCTCAGTCAGGATTGTTTCGCCAAGGCAAGCCGCCAGCATGGGCGTCGGTGCCCCACAGCTCGAGTATGCAGGTGCGAGCAGCCTCCTCTGCAGTGTCACTCAGCCACCCCTCCAATTCATAGCACCGCTGGGATGTTGGATCAGGAGGCGGCCAGGGGCTGGCAGCAGGTCCCAGCAGATATTTTAGTACTCTCATTTAATTAATTGATAAAGCTGCTTATCAAAGCATCCGAAATCCCAGCTAACGTCGAACTTATTACTCCTAAGGCAGCTAATACATGATACACAGGGGTGTGTGTATCCTCCCTGTCATTTTCTCGGTCATCAGCTTTTAGATATCCAAGTCCTGATGTATTATTTGCTGGATCATGGCCCTCTGTCATGGTGTCAATTTGCTTGAGTAAAACTGAATCGTTTAGGGTTCACGTAACTTTCAGAGGCTCTCAGCATGGTGATGAACTGGATTGTCTTCTCTACCAGTTGAAGAATCTGAGTCTTTACGCAAATCTAAATCAAAGCTCATCCTAACTATTATTGTAGCTAGAATCACTATTTATTTGAGCAGTCACTGTAAATTGGTCGGACAAGGTTTCGATAATAGACCAGAAGAGTCCATATTACTTTGCTTTTTGTTATTGATGTTGATAATTGTACATGCATTAACTGTAGTAGTGGCCAAAAATCAGTCAAAACATGTTTAGATATTTTATGAGGGTTCTGGTGCTAATGTCAGGGAAGAGCCATGATGACTAACTGGCCTTATGTTACACACCAATGTAGATGTTGCTGTAATAGAGTTTGCACTACATTCATCAATGGCAGCATGGACAGAATGAAGTCCTTATTTTGCCTTTTAATGAAAATGGCTGTGTAGATTTAGCCGACAGTAACCCTTTTGCCCAGATCAGACTTGAAGAGTGGCCTGCTCAATTTTCAAGAAAGTGCATGTATGAACTAGCTTTCACAGACTAAGTTCTTCACTGTGAGGACATATTAAGAGTGGAGTAAGGATAACTTTGGGATCCTATTCAACCATCCAGGTTTGTAAGCCACCTTCGTAGCTTCCCTTTACAGTTGCTCCCAGGCCTCCTCACAAATGCACCAATATGTCTAGAACGGCAGCCAATCTTGACGCTCTCAACTCTGTCAATGCCAGATGGGGTACCAGCAGGATGCAGGGCTGCAGATGGGATGGCAATGATTTCAATACGACCTTAACTACCCGGGATCATAATACAGGTAATGGGGCAACAAAAAAAATTAAAAGCAAACAATGGCAGGAGAGAACAGACTGCGGTGACTCCAACAACTTTTGCCAAAAGCATGGGAAAAGCACATCCTAACATTGGCTACAGAGTGGCTGAGTCGGCTTCTACTCGCAGGATCCCCAGAGCGGAGCACGCAGACTTACCTAGTGTTGGTTTCTGAAAATACAACACTGAAACCAATGCCGGAAATATTTCCGATTGGCAACAAGTAATGGAAGCAGTACGCATAGGAGAGAGTCCGATGTAAGGTCTAGGGGCAGTCTGGAGAGGTGCTGAGGGACGGATGTGCTGCAGTGCACAGCTGTGCATAATTAAAGAGACACCCTCCCCAAAAAACTGGGCTAAGAATCTAGGCATTAGAATCGATAATAAGCTATCGATGGAGGAACAAGTGAAGACGTTGTCAGCCACCTGTTTCGGAACAATGCAGATGCTTAGAAACAGCTTCTCTTGGATCCCACTCTGCAAGAAAAACCCTCATTTAGTCGCTCTTGGTCGGTCGACTGGATTATGGCACCTCTCTGCCTCGTCCTCAAAAAAAAGGCGCGCACCCCTTCACCTCTCCTACGCCAATTACACTGGCTTCCTATTCGGAAACGAGCCATTTTCAAGCTATTATGTATGGTTTTTAAGTCTCTCCAGGGGAATGGGCCGGACTATTTTAAAAAGAAACTGGAATTGTATCGACTGGTATGTCAGCTGAGATCTAGTAATCGCAATCTGCTCTGCACACGGAGAATAAATAAGGTCAAGATGGGTGGTCGGGCCTTTTCACATCTAGCCCTCAGCCTCTGGAACAGTCTCCCTGAGGAGATCCAGGCCTGTGCCGACCTGTCTCGTTTCAAGAAAATGCTTAAGACCTGGCTGTTTTTAAGATTATTCTGCTCATTGGTGTCTTCTCAGGCCCCGAGAGATCCCCCTAGGGATGATTCGTTGCGCCCTACAAATGAGTATAATAAATAATAATAACATGAGTGGAGGAACCAGGGCCCTCCGTGAGGGGAAAGGGTCACAGACTCAGACAATAAGGGCCAGGAGAAGGGAGGAGGCGAAGAGGCAGCAAGCCGACCTTGCTGGGCAGATGGGAGTGGCAGCACAAAGGATAACGAAGGACAGGTGGAAGGTGCAATGGCAGAAAAAGGGACCATGGACTGCAAGGGGTGGGGGTAAGGCAGCAAGCCAACCATGTAGGACAGGTGAAAGGCTGTGGCACCACAATGAAACCATGAGCAGGAGGGAGAAGAGCAGTAGCAGCACAAGGCACCATGGAGGGTGGAAGGAATGGGGTAGGGGCACAGACTTGGACAATGGAGGACAGGAGGGAGGTGGCAGGGGTTGCTATCTTACCACACAGGGCAGGCCGCATGGGTAGTGTCACAACAGGCCAAGCAGGAGTGCTAGTGGCAGCACAATGGGCCATGGGGAGCAATAGGGAGGAGACCGGGGCATGCAGACAAAGGAGGGCAGGGGTAGCAAGCTAATCATGCATGGTAGACAGGAGAAGTAGGGGCAGCACAACCAACCACGCAGGGCTGGAGTGAAGGGGAGGAGCTTGGGCTCCGAAAATTGAGGGCAGGGACAATAAGCTAAGCACAGAGGGGAAGCAGGAGGGGAGAGTGGCAGCATATCATGCAGGGAAGGAGGGAGGGAGCAGGTGCATGGACGTAGATATTTTTTTTTAAAAAGGGCAGGGGAAAGGTGGGTGGGACAGAAGGCAAGCAGGAGGCGCAGTGGCCGCAGAAGAGATCACACTTGGCTGGAGGAAGAGCTTAGGGACAGACTAACAATGGAAGGCAGGGGCAGCAAGCTGACCACAGGGGAAATGCCTGCAGGGGCAGCAAGCTGACCACAGAGGAAAGGCCTGCTAGGGCAGCAAGCTGACCACAGAGGAATGGTCTGCTGGGGCAGCAAGCTGACCACAGAGGAATGGTCTGCTGGGGCAGAAGCAGACCACAGAAGGCATTCCAGATAGGGGGTCTGGGACAGCTCACAGAGAATGAAGCAAAAGACACACAGATGACGGACGAATACAGAGCAAATAAAACATTCACCCCCAGTCAAGAGATCTTGGTTAAATCCATTGTACTTTTGCTCACCATGCCACCCCAGTTTAGACCCAGCCATATGAAAATAAATCTTGACCCTATGCCTCATGGGAACACTCCAGCCTGAACTGCCAAGCCAGGTCCTCCCTGGATCGGAAACAGGGATCCTGGGGCCCTTTTCGGGGCATCATGCCTCATCAGCCAGGCTAGCTTGAAACAGGTGGCACAGTGAGCCTGGGACCCAGGTCTGGGCAAACCATGCGCACTTAGGGCAAGAAAGCAAAAGACACAGATGATGGACGGAATGCAGAGCAACTCAAACATTCACCCTCAGTCAAGAGATCTGGGTTAAATCCATTGTTCTTTTGCTCACAATGCCACCCCAGTTTAGACCCAGCCATATGCAAATCAGTCTTGACCCTGTGGCTCATGGAAACAGTTCAGCGCAAACTACCAAGCCAGGTCCTCCCTGGCCCGGTTTCTGGGCATCACCCCTTATCAGCCAGGCTAGCTTGAATCCAGTGGCACAGTGAGCTCGGGACCCACGTCTGGGCCTGCCAGTTCAGGCTGGACTGTTCCCATGAGGAACAGGGTAAAGACTGATTTGCATATGGCTGGGCCTGAACTGGAATGGCATGGCGAGCAAAAAAAAAACCAATAGATTTATGCCCAGATCTCTGTACTGGGGTGAATGTTTGACATTGTGCAGCATTCTGTCCATCAATTGTTCTTTTTGCATTTGTCACCCTGAGTGGGACGGGTATGCCTAGACGTGGGTCCCGTGCTCTCCATGCCACTGGAGTCAAGCTAGCCTGGCTGATGAGGGATGATGCCCCGAAACCGGTCCCAGGATGCTTGTTTCCAGTCCATGGAGGACCTGGCCTGGCAGTTTGAGCTGGACTGCTCCCATGGGGAACAGGGTCAAGATTGATTTGCATATGGCTGGGTTTGAACTGGAATAGCATGGGGAGCAGCAAAAACTATGGATTTAAGCCCAGATCGCTGTACTGGGGTTAATGTTTGACATTGCACAGCATTCTGCTCATCAATTTTTTGCAGAGAATAAAGGGCAGGGAGAGGGGGCAGCAAGCTGAGCATGCAGGGCAGTCGGGCAGGCGCAGTAAGCTGTCCACAAAGGACTGATGAGTTGGGGCAAGGGCACGCAGATGATTAAAGGAGGGCATGCAGAAGGTGGGCAGGGGAAGCAATCTGACCTCTGCATAAGCAGGGTCAGCACAATGGACCATGGAAAGCAGGAAGGTGGGGCAGGGCAACGCACAGTGAGAACAAAGGGCAGGTGATAGGTGCTGGCGTAGCAAGCTGAACACAGGGCAGGCCAGGAGGGGCAGCACAATGGAACACAGAGGGTAGGTGGGAGGGGCCAGGACATACAGATGGAGTACAAAGGGCAGGCAGGAGGAAGAAATTTGACCACAGAGGGCAGGTGTGGTGGGTTGGCCACCAGCAGACCTTTGAAAACCCCTGGTTGCAAATGGAGCTGTGGAGGTATTAGCTGAACATGTTAAAAAACATTTTTTTTTAAACCTAGAAATTCACTGAAAAAAAAAAAGAGGTTAAATGTATGTTCAAGTCAGGTATGGTAATATGATCTTCCCTATCATTTAAAAACACCCAGATATTCAATGCAAAAACAAAGCTTATAGTGACCTTATAGTTGGATATGGTAATAAGATCTCCACTTATGTCTTGGCAACAGAAATGTGATTTAAGCCATAACTTGTAATGTATGATTGCAACTCACACTAGTCGGTACCTTGTTCAAACTACTGGTTGCACTTTTGCTACTAGTCATGCTGTGAACAATATACATTTTACCATATTGAATCAGACTTTTCTCCAGAAGTACGGAATTCATATTGCATAGATAAACATACCTAAATACAGTCATTGCATACTGTAAATCTTTGTGGGCCCATTACCAATGGCTTGGTCTTAAGTGATCAAGCAGTTTGTAGAGTAGTTTGACGAGCAGTAGCTTGGCTGATGCCATCAGTAATGTCAATAGTGATGTTATCTGAGATGTCAGTCATATCCTCTATGATGTCATTTGACATGCCATGAGTGATATATGTGAGGTCATAAGCAGCGAGGGCGCAAATTATGATTATCTCACAGAATTATAACTGGCTAACTTCAGTGTTTAAGAATTAGTTTTGAACTCATTTCAACACTCAACTATAAAATTACTTTAACCTTTGTTTTTTTAAGTGAATTTCAAGTTTTTTGTAAAAAGTAAGCTAAGATCTTATTGCCATACCCAACGATATCGTCACTTTAACCTATATATTTCCCCCCCCCCCCCCCCCCCATAGAGGTCTGAATATATTTATTTTAATGTATTATTTCGATAGCAAGATCTTGGCAGGCAACTAAGACTTGCATTTTAGCAAGAATTACAGTCTAACTCTTCTATCAGTGGGGTTTGCCAAAGAACATAATTAACCTTGCCTATAAAGTTAATCTGTGATATTTCATGTAACAAAATACAGTCTGCCATCTTAAAAAAGTGTAATAGAAATTCATGCTTAAAAGCCTACAGGCTTTAATAAAACTTTGACTTACCTTTGGAAACAATCACAACAGTATGTGGTGCCTAGAGTCAAGACATGATTTAAATACTTGGGATCTTTGACGACGAATCCAAAAGCTATGGTAGGAGGCAACTGTTCTGCCTGGATTCCAGAAATCGAGTTTAGGTGTGGTCACTAAAGCCTTGCAGCGCATTCCTTGGCACCCTGACATTTGTCTTTTTCTGCGCTTTTGGATGCATTTCTGGAGCGTCTCGACTAAGCTTTGAGATGATTTGCACTTTCCAGAATTCTTTTTCCTACATGATGACTGTCTGGAGTCCAGACGTGTTTCAGATACTTGGGACCTTTTTCTAAAGATGGACCCAAAATCAATAAGTCAGGCCAAACTGCAAAAGGCAATGTCAATGAAGATTGCCGTGTTTGGGGCCGATTGAAGTTTCGCTCCCGATCCACTCAGATGACTGCATGGAGCAGGAGCCAGAGTCCACCAGCGAGAAGAGGAGAAAACATTACAAAATTCTCTTAGGCTGCGGTCAAGGTGAAAGGTGAAGTTTCCACCTCAGTGCTCTCCACTGGCTCCCTCTTCATCAGAGCCGTAACTGGAAAAGATAATTCCTCCATGGGACACTCCCCTAACACCACAAGTGCCATTCCCACCCATTGTGCTCTTGACTGTACTGAGGCGGAGCTACCCAGAGTTCCTGGTGTCAGGTGCTGACCGGGCCTTATTCTTCCAGGCAATGATGGGGATTTACAGGCAATCACTGCCCCTTCTGGAGTGCTGCCAGGCCCCCTTGAACCCTTAGGGGCTCCACTGTGGGGCTTGCCGCAGATTCCTCCCTTGACGTTAATAGCTCTATCTGGCTCAATTGGTTTCTTGTCCTGGTGCCATATGTGTTACTTCTGACTCCCGGGGTTCCAACAGTTCCTCCAACCCAGACATCAACGAAGACCAGCAGTGGTGGCAGTTTCGTCAAAATGCAATGAATACCGTGGAAACTTGTGTGAACCTCCCATGATCCCCTCCCTTGACGAACCATTAACGCCGTAATGACCTCTGTACTGCCAACAGTGTGTGTAATATGACATATAAAGTGCTAAGTTTTGTATAAGAATCTGAGACTGTAACAATGTAAGAAATGTGATTATATATGTGTAATGACCAACGAGTTGATTTTTGCAAATAAAAAGAATTATTTAAAAAAAACAAAGACCAGCACTGTCTTCGCCACCACCACCTGTTCTGGAAGTTTCACTGGGCCCAATGAAGAGAATGAACCTCGGAGGGAGGCTCAGTGTTCAATGGAGTAAGAGCAGAAATGGGGGTCATGATAGTGGCCACCAGCAATATTGGGGGCGACTACAACATTTTTCAGAATACATTTAGATTTTGGCCAGCTGTTAGAGGAGCATTAGTGTATGGGTTGCACCTGGGTATGGACGGCACGTGGTACAGATGGCAGCTAACTATTACCTTCTCTACCTGAATCAGAAAATGCAGACTTCCTAGCCCTTCCAGGTGCACATCCGCTGCATACATCACCAGACACAGACAGACCAGCCAATGAGCCCAAACTCAGTGGAGATGGCGTCATTTCATGATGGTCCCAGAAAAGCAGTAGAGATGCTAGAATTATCCCCAACTTCGGTTGAGTGCAGATGGAACATTCTTACTAAGATCCTACAGTCTGCTACTACTACTTAGAGCCTTTGCTTCAATTTAAAGGCATACTTTAGGAATCTATGAAAGAGTCCTAGGCCAAAAACTTCCACAACCCCATAGTTGCGACACACAGTAGATAGGTGATAGACCGGCACCGGGAGTTCAGGCCTTTCAATCTTGGCACCCATCCCCAGTGTGTCTTGTTGTCCAAGTTTTGTCTACCACTAGGTTCCACTCTGGATTTTTACCAAGCAAGCCATCCATCTGACATGCAATCCAATTGTCGCATCGCATCAAGGTGCCATCTTGCCGCATCGCAACCGGGCTGCAGCACGAGAATCTATGCATCACCTCCTCTCCGGTAAGGATCAAGACTGATCCCCTACTCTTTGCAAGCATTGAGGCGCGATGCATAGTCTCCCCAAAGCAAGGAACCGACGCCTCTCCAACGCTGCAAGCTTTTTGCTTATTTTGCGTGACGCATCCAGGTACTTTTGTGAGAACTGTGTTGCATTTATCAACAACTTGAACTAAGCTAACTACCATCTTGAAGCCAATTTTAAAGTACAGTATTGTGGATTTTTGTCGTTTGTGGTCTTCTGTTAAGTCTGTATAACGAATACCTATTTTTATAAAACCTGTGTGGTGTCCATCTGTAGTGTTTTCACTGTATTACTGTATGTGTTCACAAATGCTTAACACACTACCTCTGAGATAAGCCTGTCTGCTCCTGCCAAGCTACCAAGGGGGTGAGTACGGATTATCCAGTAGTGTAATCCTGTTTCCCTGACTTAGAAGCAAGGGTCCCTATTTGGTCAAAGGTACCTACCTCTGCCAACTAGAGACCCCCAGTTCTAACATTGGTGGCAGCGGTGGGATTTGAACCTGCATTTGTGAATCATATACAGTGATTGGTGTACACTACTAGTGAGTGCTGACCAAACGCGACCACATACTTTTTTGGTAACATTTTTTTCCTTGGACTGTTGTTTTTTCCTGAGAACTACCAATTCTTACTGCCATGAGTAGACCAGCATCTGTTGCATCGATGGATTTAGATTTTGAGGAAGATAGATTGGAAACCTACGCTTTGAAACAGCTCAAGCATCTCTGCAAGAAATTGAAAGTTGCTAGACCAGGCATTTCTAAAAAGGATGACTACCAAAAAGGCGCTGAGGGCCTGGGTAGAAGCAAGAAATGCCCCGGAGTCAGTGGTGCAGCCAGCTGGGGATGCAGATGGGCAACTGGATAGGCCAGAGTTTCCAGCCAGGGGAGGGGCGCCGTCCCCACCTGGCTCTCTTCCAAAGACCTGTCCCCCAGAGAGTTTGAAGACAGGGAGAGAAATAGGGCACACAAGCTGGAGATGGCTAAGCTTAAGATGGAGGGTCAGAGGGAAATGGAGAACAACAAGTTGTCCTTGGAGAGAGAGAGAGAATGAGAATGGAGCATGAGATAATGTTGAGGGAGTTAGAGATCAAGGCAAAGGGCTTAGAGATCAATCCCACTGGTGGCAGCGCACCATCCGTGCCTTCAGAAAGCATTGTGTATATTCCCAAGGATGTCCAAGATTTCCACAAGCATGAGGATATTGGGCAGTGGTTTGCAGCCTAGGAGATAGCAATGTTGGCCCACCGGGTCCCTGAGAAGGATTGGAGAGCTGGGTTGTGGGCCCGCTTTGTGAGTGAGGAGAGGGATACTTTGTTAGACCTGCCCAGTGAGAATAGGATGTCTTATGACCACATGCAGGAAGCCCTGATGACAGGGTAGGGTTTGACCCCAGAACTCTATAGACAGAGATTCAGGAATTGTAAGAAACTAGAGGGAACCACTTGGGTAGAATATGTGTCTCTTTTGCCGAGCTATGGATGGTTGGGTGAAGGGTAGCAAAGTGGATACCTCTGAAGCGCTCTATGATTTATTTGCCAGGGAGCACTTATCTAATTGTTTTCCAGAGCTACGCCAGCACCTTATTGATAGAAAGTTAGCTAACCCTAGGAAGCTTGCTGAGGAGGCAGACCGCGGGTCAGTACCAAGTCCACAAGGGTCATGTGGGAGATTCCACCAAAGGTGGGCAGGGTCCCCAGCAGAAGAGAGGGGGGGGGACAAGGGTAAACCGAGTGAGTTCCAGAAAGGGCCCCAAAGTAATTCCCAAGGGAACCAAGGGGAGGGTCCGAAGTCTCCCCCTGAGAAGCAAGAGGCCCTGAAGGGCTGCAGCACGAGAATCTATGCATCACCTCCTCTCCGTTAAGGATCAAGACGCATCCACTACTCTGCGCAAGCATTGAGGCGCGACGCATCGTCTCCCCCGAAGCAAGGAACCGACGCATCTCCAACGCTGCGAGCCTTTTATTTTGCGTTACGCATCCAGGTACTTTTGTGAGAACTGTGTCGCATTTACAAACAACTTGAACTAAGCTAATTCTACCATCTTGAAGCCAATTTAAAGTACAGTATTGTGGAGGTTTGTCATTTGTGGTCTTGTGTTAAGTCTATATAAAGAATACTTATTTTTTATAAAACCTGTGTGGTGTCCATCTGTAGTGCTTTCACTGTATTACTGTATGTGTTCACAAATGCTTAACACACTGCCTATGAGATAAGCCTGTCTGCTCTTGCTAAGCTACCAAGGGGGTGAGCAGGGGTTATCCAGTAGTGTAATCCCCTTTCCCTGACTTAGAAGCAAGGGTCCCTATTGGGTCAAAGGTACCTACCTCTGCCAACTAGAGAACCCCAGTTCTAACAATCGGACAAATGGTTCTTTCAAATTGCAGAAAAGAGTATACTCTCCCCAATGCAGCACAGCAGCAACAAGCCCCCAATCCCTCCCCAGTAGTTCCTTCAGTTAAAAGAACCATCTGCAGGTACAGTGGTAGCCTTGCTGTAGAAAGGGGCAGTGGAGTTGGTGCCTGAGCAAAAAATATGCCAGAGGTGCTACTCTCTGTACTTAATTTTCCCCAAAAAGGGTTGCTGCCTTCAGCCGATTTTAGACCTCAGGCTCCTGAACTTTTACATGTGCAAGGGGAAGGTCAAGATGCTGTCCCTGGCTCAGGTTTCTTTTTTGGAACTGGAAGAGCAAGACTAGATGGACTTCCACAAACCAATCCTGCAGGCCCATCGTACACACCTGCGTTTGAATGATAGGGTCCACGCACAACCAGTTAGCATTCTTCCAAATTGGGCTGATATTGCAAGTCTTAAAGGTGATGGAAGTGGTTGTGGCCCATTTTAGGACATTGTGAAACCCAGTATGCCTGTATCTCAACAACTGGATGCACAAAGCCAGCACACCACTGGCTGGGTTGCATTACCTGCGGATAACAGCATCTCTCCTGTCTGACTTAGGCTTTTCCATCAATGTGCCCAAGTCTCACATAAACCCCTCTCAGGACCTTCTGTTCATATGGGGAGTACTGGATACATCACTCAGAGGTTTCCCTCCTTCACATAGGATCAGATCCTTCGGGATATGATGGCTATGTCTTGGGTGGCGGTTCTGACTCCAGTCCCGAGCTTGATCGATCTATTGGCTTTTTTTCCCATCCTCGTGCATGCATGCACACAGTGACTTGAAGGCCCTCCAGTAGTGCCTCCACAGGTAGAAGTTACATAAATGGAGATCTGGCAGATTCTCCAGGAACACTGCAGCAGATTTTAGCAGGTGGTAGATAGAGGAGAACCTGTCTCAAGGGAAGTCCTATAGTCTCCCACTAGCTCTGGCCATGGTAGTGATGAATTTGTCCACTTTTGGTCAGGAGCACTTCTAGCGGGGATGGAAATCAGAGGCCTCTGGCCTCCAGAAAAGACCTGCTTGAACTTGGGGCAATCTGGCTGGGACTCGAGGCATTCACCCCTTCACTTTACTTTAAGCCTGTCCAGATCTTGATGGACAATCCAACCACAGTGACGCATGTCAACATGCAGGGAGAAGGGTCTCACAATATAACGAGAAGTGCTGTGGCTAGAGCCTCAGTCAGCGTCATCTAGACAATTACATGTAGTGTCCCCCATCCAGAGATAATTCAAGACATCTTTGCCTCGTGGGGCACACCTCATGTGAGTTTCTATGCTCCTCACGGCGCTGCTCATTACTCAGTGTTGTGTACCTACCAGTATCCTCTGCAGGGAGCCTTAGGGAAAAAAGTTGCAGCAGGGTTGTTAGTTGGGTAAAATCAAAGGTTATGTGGCATCCTTATTAAGCCTTCCTATGACCCCTGGATCAGCCTTCTCTCCAAGTCCCAGGAGGTCATAAGGCTTTTGAAAGGACTGAAGAACAGGTCCCCCCCCCCCCCCCCCCCAACTCTTTCCATCTGTACCCATTGTGACCACTGGATACTTCTGTGTATTAACAAGTGCTATGACTTTGCAAACAAAGAACCTGTCAGAAGGGGGAATCAAGCACATTTCACAAGGGCTAAATCATCCATCCTTGTCTTGGCCAGAGGTGTTTCTGTGGTTGAGATTTGCATACTAAATTACAAACATGCACAAAATTAGAGTTGTCAAAAAATATAAAATACCTCCTAAGTGGGCCTAATAAGTATACTCAGATGAAATATTCTATCCTTACAGTACGAGTGGGTTACCAAAACTCTTACCTACTACGGTAATCTGAGTGATTGCACGCAACAAAGTAAATGACTACAAGCTTTAGAAGAGTATTAATAATCTACCCATAAATGTCTATTGGCTTTAAAATATACTTTTCACAATACGTTTTTCTGGCTTTGTGATAACTTTTCATACTAAATAGATCAAACCTACAGAATATTGCATAATTTTTTCCAATGAACCAATAAGTCCTACAGCCTTTATTTACCATTCATTGACTTTACACCATAACAGATAGGCTTACTGAAGAGCACATAAGCATCATGTATACAAATATTAAATTACAAATATGTACAAAACTACACTTGGCAAAGCAACATACAAATAATTTCAAAAAGCCCCAACAGGGATTGCCACAGTGAAAATGTTATACCCCCACAGATTTGGCAGCGATAGGCAGGAATGTTGGGATGGAATATTACCCTGTTTGGTACACCAGCATGTTCCGATGCCTGACTGAAAGTTAATCTGGCAGCCTGACATTTTATTTTGGCTCTAGCATCACTTTCATTGAAGTGTGTGTGCAGAGGTGTGGGGCCTGCCCCTCATTATGAGATGGTCTGAACCTGTAATATGACCTGGAGGGGAGCACATGTGCCCTCATTACAGACACAGGACTACTGTCCCTGTTGTGGCTTTAGAACTAATAGCGGTGGTGGCAGCATATCGTGGTTAAAGAAATCAATAATGCGACCCAACATTTTTATCTAGATCACTCAGTCTGAGGCCTGCTGTTCCACTGGTGTTCAACTTCTATGCTGTTGCCCCGATCTTTGCGCTGACATCCTGAGTGTGTGGCTGTGGGTGTAACCAGCATAGCAGATGCATGGTTTGTGAATGAGAAAAAGAATGAAAGCCACTGAGATCCTTTTAGATACCTGTACCATATCACAAGTTGGAGGTTGAGGTTTGTGTACCCAGACAGTGGAAGTGTACTACTTATATTCCATAAGCTGGAGGCAGGAAACACAAATGCTCCAGAGTGGTGACAGGGTTCATTTAGAGTGTCTATTAGGCCTTTTAGTTAGCAAGAAGATGCTGATCGTCTCCCTGAGCACTGCTATTTGGTGGGTGGTAGGGGTGAGCGGTGAAAATTCGCTGTTGTGAAAAGTGAAAATGTCTCTAAGGGGGGGGGGGGGGGGGCGTGCCATTAAGTCTCTCTTCCTTCAGTCAATTTGTTAGACAAGTGCTGAAACCTCACACATCTTTGAATGTCTGTTGTGGACGCTCCAGGGTAGACGCAGTCCCAGGGTTACCTCCCGTATGAGACCTGTCAAAAGAGAGCAGTCAGGGAAAGATACCTGAAAGCAAACTATTGCAAACGATTCTAAAATTTGAGACCGTGACCCACATGCCTTGTCTGGAAGTAGTGTATTTAAGCGGGACCCAAACCACCCTAATTTGTTGTAGTTACAAGATCTCTATGACCAAGAAAAAAAAAAAAAAAAGAGTGCTTTGCAGAGTACTTTCTGATTGCAACTGCCACATTGCTGAAGGTCTGAGTGGGGCTGTAACTGCTGAATTGCCGGAGGCCCAGGGGGAAATGCATATGCTGAACAGTCAGCGTGGCTGTGTGCTACAAGTGCAGATGTCCACCCCGGAGAAGGTACCTATGTACAGTATGGTCAGCGCCACTTCAGGACTGCTGATCGCCAACCTTCAAACTACACCTTTTGTGGGTCGGACCGTGACCAGTCAGGCCACAGAGGCCAGGTCTCGACCAACGCCCCAGGACCTGTTGAGAAGATTGCTGGATGTATGCCCTGCCAAATGTGGCCAAAACCAGGCCTGAAACCACCACCAGAGACTGCAGGAGAGATCTCCTGGTTCTCTGAGGCTTTCCACAAGTCCGCAGGAGAGCTCCTATGCGTAGGGAAACAGCTGAAATAATTTAGATTTTTTTTGTCCATGAAGACAGATTGACTGCATCTTGTGAACTGTGAATGACAGACTGCACAGGAGCCAAATTATTGCTATTTCCGATTACCCTTCGAGCAAAAGGGGGGCCAAGTGAACAGGGAGAGTTCTGGAATGTTAAGGAGCGGCATGCATCTACCAACTGTGGGAAATCACGCCAAAAGACACCAAGTATATGAATATTAAAGTGTAAATTATTGCTTACAACTGTGTGATGAAAGTACTTTATTTTGAAGACAATGGGCTGGACATTTACTTTATGGCGACTATTTGGTAATTGTGGAGCTCAAGCCTAATCACCCCCCAATACTACCTCCTTTAGAAGTCTGCAAGTGCTTGCACTAGCTACCCTAAGAGAGAAAAGTGCGGAAGGGGTTGTACTTAGCCCGAATTTGAAGAGCCCAGACATCAGTAGCAAGGGGCCTCAACATTCATGGTTTGCCTGCCCCATGGCTCCCTGAATGGGAGGTGAACAGGACCAACTCAAAGCTATTGCCTACTATGGTAATGTGAGGATTCATGTAATAACATACCTCTATGCAGCTTGTCACATACAGGTCTATTGATTTTAGCAAATGCTTTTTACATTAAGAGAGCCAGGCCTACTGATTTTGTAATTACTTCTTTTTTGGCACTGCTATCCCTTTTTCCAGTGAATCAATTAGAACAATAGCTTTTATCATTTGTCACAATAATTAACTCAGGTCTACTGTACAGAGCACCAGATTTCCATAAGGCAATTATCTGCATATAGTCATAAAATTACAAATGTTTACAAAATTATGTTTGGCAAAGCAAAATACTATCTCTCCTAACAAGGGTTATTAAGAGGGCCCAACACTTATTCTAGTACAAACTTCTTATCGCGACATAGGGGGAAACCAACACCAAAACCCTTGCCTGCAACAGTGATCTGGGCAATTCCATCTTGCGGCTTTAGGAAAGAGCAATAACAATCCAATTCACTGCTTAATACATATTGGCTTGAACATGCTTTTCAAAATAAATAGTTCCGGCCTACTGCCTTTGCTTTAACTTTTCATAATAAATCGATCAGGATTATAGCCTTGATCACTGGCTTGCCACCATAACCTAACACATTTGTAGTGTATTGATCATAAACTTTCCCACAAGGCATAAGGTGCAATATAAGCACTTTTTCAGTTATGGACACAACTGCTGCCCAATCAAATTCTGTACTTTAGAAATCAACATGTGGCAGAGCTTAAGCCGCTCTACCCACAGAACTTCCGTTTAAGATAAATGGGCACAAGCCTACTTCAAGTCTAAAACCTATTTCTTATGAACAAGCAAGCGACAATATCAATATTGCAGAACGTAGGGACAGAGCTTTGCCTTATCTGTCAGTTGAGCTTCTAATGCTAGCCCCTAAACAAATTTTCCCAACAATTTCTTCACATCGGCTATGAAAAGAGGATACATATGACAGAAAGAGATCAACCGTGTTCGCACCAAAACAGCATACTCAATACTCTTACACACATAGCTACTGCAAATGGTTAGGTTTCAATTCTATATGGGGTAAAAGGGAAAGCCACTCCTGCTGTATTATTTAATTTAAATACCTGAGAAAATTTTAACACGAACCAGGGCTACAAGTTAACCAGCTTACAGTAAAATAGGTGTAGCAGTCCATTGGGAAACATTTCCCAAGATGCAATTTATGAACCTACACAGAACATATTTGACAACTGAGTCTGGGGTGGATGGAACTAACACATAAGAACTTGCCTCAGTTGATGGGAACATTTCTACAAAATATGAAAGCAGGTCAAACTATTACAAATCATTAAGCAGGCATTCACGGCAAACTCACTAGATTGACAAACAGAATTATTGATTTTTCACTGACTGCCTCGTTGCTTGCTTGCATCCTTTTAATGTAAAAATGAGACCAGATGAAGGTTTACACAAATTATCCCTGTCAACAAGATTGTGATGAGGCTGATGGAGATGGGAGCATCCCTGGTCTGGTTAAGGATAAAGATATCTGGTAAACTTATTTCACATTGAAGAGTAGATTCAGTCAACCACTGGGCTAAATAAACAAAAATGTAAACACCATCTGCTATATGTTCTGTGGGGATTAACATGCTTGATGTGTACTTCAAATAACTCAGATTTCATCTCTATTTTTGATTGTGCAATTGCTGATGATGCAAATTGTATATACGTAGTTCACATTAAGGTAGAGGTTCGCTTTCATGGCAACTCTGGTTTTGTTTACTGAAAATGCTAATAAGCAGCATTGAAAGGATTTTCTAGAATATAGCTATCCAAAAGTAAGCACAAACTGGCCAACTTGTCATTAGAAAGTGTACAAGATTAAAGTTACTTTCAAAGAAGCATATACTGAGTTTTAAAAATTCCCAAACATATCTGTGCATTTTAGAAATGCTGAAAAACATCACATAATGGGCTTAAAAATGTATTGTTAAATGATAGTCACAAGAGCATTTCATAAACAAACAATGAGACCAGGCCACATAGATAAGAGAAACATACAAGACAAAGCAAAGGAATCTGCCAACAAAAGTTCTTGAAAGTATTTTACTTCAGGTTGAAAAATGAACAGTTCCACTGTTCTATTTAAATAAACATTTGCAAGATATACAGCAGGTGTATGAATACAATGCTGATTATGGAAAGGCTGTTTTAAACAAATATATTTTCTTTCTGCCTTTCACCCTCAAAGATATGTTTACAAAAAGAACAAAACAGAAATGTATCGTAGTACAGGAAAATAGGTTTGCCCATTTAATTTATGAAACCCATAAATCGAGGCAAGCATAAGATTCCCAAAGGAATCAATACATTTCTTGCCATACCACCACCTTAATATAAACAAACACATGCTTTTTGAACAATAACGTCAGCACCCTCCAGATTACATTTACACAAGGGTAATGTGTAGGAACACTTCAGTGTGTTCAATGTAATTCTTATCTGTTTGAGTATTACATATTTAGAACATTTCTTTGATAGCAGCCAACAATACTGGGTCACCATAAAAAATTTACATTTGTTCCCTAAGCAGCTGAACATAGAAACCTAGATAATTCACAACATCTTCAAAACAAAAATAATACTGTGATTACATATAATATGGTACGATTTCTTGCAGTTTGCAAATAAAGTCTAAATATCAGATGGTGGTTATACAATCTGAACAAAATGATGAATTCAAAATTTAAAACAATGGAAACATTTACATTCTCCCACTTATTACACTAGGTTTATGCTTTTATTGCTATTGTAACTTCCACATCTTTGGAACACATTCATCCTATTTGAAGTAAAACATCAAAAAGTTTATTTCTATGATGATTGGTTTTGTCTTTCTCATAGAATTCAACTCGAAAGTATTATTTTAATCAGTAAAGTTCCTAAAAAGTGTGTTTTTAACATTACGCTTGTCAAAGTTCTAGCCTATAAATAGATAAGACAATTCTAAAATAATACATATTTGTAGTCTGTTCAGTAGCCATGCATGCACTTGTTCAGTGACTTTGGACTACTGTATTTTGTCAAATCATACACAAACATCTATGAAATGGAGTAAAACATTTACATGATAGTTAAAAGCTTATCAGAATAAATACTCTTAATGTAGTTGCTGCAACCGTAATCATGTTTTGTAGCTTTTACTTATGTTTTTTCTCTAAGACTTGAAATCAAGCATCCATTTTTGTTCTGCTTCATTCTGTTCTTTTGGCAACATTTCTGGCCTTATTTTGGAGTAGTAGTCTGTCCTTAGCAACATATGAGAAATTAAAGACAACTGTTGCACAGAGTAGCAAACTTTACAATCATTGAAAGGAAGTCCATTAAAATGCTATTACTAAAAATGGATGGAGAATAAAGCTACCAGATAAAAAGGTACTTTATTTCTCTCAAAATACGTACACTTGTATTTCTGAACAAGAACCTATGCACTTTGTTTAAAAATATAGATGTATTCTAGGCCATTGAAGCTATAAGTACTCCTTATTCTTGTTACATAGATGAATAAGACCTGTTCAGAATTAAATTCACACTTGCATAGAACAAATTTAATGATTAAAAATGTATGAGGATTTTTAGATCTGCATACTTGCTCAGTGTTAAACTAAACTCACGAATTGAAGGGAAATCACTGTAGTGACAAAAATTGCTCCCCATATTTAGTTAGTAACACCACATGAAATACAAATAAACTTACACTTGAGTATAAAATGTTAAAATATAAATTTCCATACACAGTTGACAATCTTTGATGAGGTTACTTTTTTGTTTTAATCTTGGGGAATCGGTTCCAAAATGCCTTAGATTAGCCTGGACCGAAAGCATTAGTTGAAGGACCACCCAGCATAAGGTGCTAAATGGCTCTGTAAGTTAGCTATGAACTGAGCAGAATTCTATCTTTAAATCCTAAAATAAGTAATCTGCATTCCCAAAATTGACTTTTATACCAATGATGATTTTATTGCAAAGAAAACAAATCACTTAGCAATAAAATGACCTCAGAGATTTACTGGCAAAAACTATAATAGAACTGTAACACAGAAATGATGTGGTAAGTAGATATGTGAATACTTCTGAAATGTACAGGTTGTTAATACAAAATAAAATTACCAGTACTTTTATATTTTAAAATAGATGGGGACCTGCGCAGATTAAAGAAAAAAAACTTTGCAGAGGCAATGTAACAACACATGAAAAGCAATAGAAAAAGCTGGTTTAACAGTTTCTAGTCACAAACATTTCCTCTCAGAGAAATATATTTTGTACATTTAGTTTTCCATTGAAATGATTTTTCTGGATTGTGAAGTCATTTTGATTCACTTACAGAAGTTGTGCTTCTAATACTCTACATTCTGCCAATTATGAAAAGAACAGATGTAATATTTCCAAACTAATCCTTTGAAAACAATGCATTTATAAAGGTAATATATGAAAATGATTAACACAATCACTATTACAAATGCAATTTTTTTCTAGAATATGCTAATTATGTATACCATAAAAAGTATGTACTTAAAAACATGCACATATTTATTTAAGTATTTTAAAGTCTGGTTTCTCTTAAATAGGCCACCCCAAACCTCTCCTACTTCAGCCAGTATTTCTTTTTATAATTTTTCTTAAATAGCCACTCTTGCACACATTGGCTCC